>NC_142217.1:7373652-8595652 GCF_049639895.1 Pseudopodoces humilis
TTAGCTAAGAGATAGACAGGACAGACAGTAACAGTCTGGTTACCACTGTGTTGATAGAAATCATCAGATCATTGAGCTGCATTCCCCTCCCTCAGAGTATCTGTAAAAGTCAGTGTTGACTGCCTTTTCCCTCCTATGTGTGGTGCATTCAGGTCAGGACCAGGACTCACAGGAGGTTGTTTAAATTAACAGGAACCTGAATAAGCATATTTAGGTCTGAAACCTGACAGCCAAATATTCATCAAACACGTATTTTTCCTAAATGGGTGGGCTTCCTTATGCAATAATAAATACAATGTTAAACTGTATTAACCCAAATGAAAATTGTCCTCACTCCTCCACAGGTGTGTTGGGATCTCTCTCTTGTGCCTTCATCACTTGGTTGCTTGACTGTTGGTATTTTTCTCCAGACCTTCATTAGAAGCTAAACACAGGGCTTCATTTTACCCATATTGAGCTAACTGCAGCATGCCAGCTCCCATATGGGTAGGGCTGAGAACAGCTTTCTGCTTCACGGCTGACACCATTAAGTGCTGAAAACTCTCCCACATTTGTTTATTCACAGCATCACGGGGTACTGTGTCCTGTGAATAAGCCTGTTTGGGCTGCAGCCCCCACCATGGAAACAGGACTTGCAAAGAGATGGAGAAAGTTGGAGGAACAGGGAATAAGTTAAACATACAAGGTCTGTCAGGACATGAGCCAGCAGGTTCCCATCCCTCAGCTTTGGGGCTGCAATACTGAGGAAGGTAGGGGACAGGAGAAGCCCTTGCTAGAGGCACCACAGAGCACTGGGAACTCTGACAGGTCTCCCGTGGTGTTTAACAGAGCTGGATGGTGTCTCCTGGGTTGTGTGTGCCCATGCTGGGGGCTGTGCTGCTCCATGGGCCAGGCATCACTGCTGCAGGAAGAAAAATTGCATGGTGGGATTCTTGAGTTATGGTTTCCAACGTTTAGAAGGTTAATTGTGAAATGATTCAATTCTTTCTTTCCTAGTTTTCCAGGTGTTTAATTTTTGTTAAAATTAGTCTTGTGGAAGGGTTCAAGGCAGTGCTGGGCTGAGCACATCATTGCCAAAGCACGAGTCTGTGCCTGTGCTCTGGCCCTCCAAACACCTGCTCTCAGGCCATCCTGGAATAGCAGGTTATGGAAAAAACACTGCAGAAAATGCTAATACTGAAATCCTACAGAAATTTCAAGCAGTAACAAAAGAGAGGAGATCCAGATGGGTCATGATCCAGCAGGTATCTTGGGCAAACAGGCACTGCTCTCAGATTTGTGCCATAACCACCTCTGAGTTCATTTCATTTGCTCAGCTCAGAATTGAAGCTGCACCAAAACTTCCACACTTAAGCCCATATGAGGTCAGGGCTCAAGTCACTGATATTAGTCAGCAATAAGAAACTGAACAATGGAGCGTGGATTAAAAAACAACCATGAAAACCACGGCATTTCAGCGCTCTTCAAATACTTGCAACTGCTACTTTGCTTTTTGCATGAAAAATGTTTCTCTGAATTGCAACAGTTGAAGCAATCAACAGCTCCAGCACTAAAAATCAGGCAGCTAAACCAGAAAATTGGGTGCAATTTGTACTCTGCCCAATGTGCAGAGTCTTCTGCCAGAGTAAATTTTCCAGAGAACATTTATTTGGGTCACATCCCCCAACCCGGAATTCCTCAGGAAGACTCAGCAGGTTTTATCCAGCATAAAAACCCCACATTTCTGCATTCAGGCAGAGAGGTGCTGCAGAGAGGCATCAGCAAGGCCCTGTCAATCTTCACTTACAATGAAGTGTTGAAAGACAAAAGATAGACTGTGGAGTGTTTCAGGAGAGAGACACTGAGACATCTGCACCCTCACAACACTGACAGTGCTCTGCAAGTCTAAAAGGGGTTGTTCATTCTGGGAAAAAAGGGCTTTTATCCAGTAACAGCGTTTCTAATCAGTTTTCTGTCCCCTTTGTGGTGTTGTACAGACTCCTTGCCAGCAGCTGAAGCACTGGGCTCTGCCTGTAGCACCCACCTGCTCACTGCACCCCTACCAGCCTGTGATAAGCTGCTTCCAGCTCTAAAGTGACCACTTGCAGTAGGACTTGTACAGCAGAGCTGAAAATAATGAGAAACACAACCCCCCCATTTTGCCACTAGAATCCTGGCAAGTCTTTGTATTTTCTGTGGTGCAGAAGACAAAGAACACAGGTTAGAGTGGTCTCTCAGGAAATGGGGGCAGTATATTTGAGGAAAGAATTAAACCAGTCTGTCTTTTCCAATGCAAGGCAGCTGATTGCTGAGGGGATTTCCCTTTTGTGCTGTGCTGCTCAGGGAGAGTGAGGTACAGCAGCACAACCCAGGTCTGCTGGGGTGAGAGTGCACCTGAAAAACAACCCAAATACCTTTTGATGATTAAATCAGTGTTTAGTCATAAACCCCACAACAGCCAAAAACCAAAAGCAAAAACCCCAAAGAAATACCTCAAACAAAAAAAACCAACAACAATACAAGCAAACCACCCCCCAGAACAAAACCAGAAAATGCAACAAAACTCCACGGTTTTATATTGAACTGGAAAGCTGTTTGCTGTGATCCAAACCAGACTCCTCTAAAAGTTTTGTGGATAATCCAAGCCACTCTGTGGGGAGATGCTATTTTCTTCCCATTTGGCTTCCAACACTGTACTTCATGTCTCATAGTACCATGTGTTTATTAAATCATTCCCCACATATTTTTTTAGAGTTCACAGCTGCACCTCTGTAGTGAGCACATCTGCAGGGACCTCTCCCACAACCCAGCAGCCATCCCTCTCCTTCATTTCTGAAACTCTCTCTGTTTTGGCCCTCTCACTGAGCCCAGCTTTACCAAGAGATTCCCTGCTTTATGAGGTGTGTCTGATCCCCCTGGCAGTCCTGCACCACCCCATTAGCTTGCAGTTGCTGCTCTTTCCTCTTGTACACAAAGCTGAATTCACAATTTCTGCTGCTGATATAGAGAAATGCCAGTGTGCACCTGCTCTGTACTCCAGTGGAGCCACCTCAGTAGAGGAAGGAATGTTTCACAGTTATTTAATGAGTACTGTAAGGTTAGCCTGGCAGGTTACAACAGGTAGTAATTGTCTGCTGTTACATGGTGATAACGACGTGACCATAGTGTTATTATGGTAATAGCAACACAACATTATCTTAATACACTGAGGTCAGATAAGGTCTGTATTACCTTATCTTAGAGGTAATTTACTCCTATGAATTGCACCGTGGGGCAGTGCTATGGGGATTTTGCTGCTCAGGAAATCCTGAGTGAAGTTTACAAGTTCTCACATGTGATGAACGTTTGCAGTAGCTGAAAGAACACCTGAACTCCTTGGTATGTGCATTAATTGATTCCTGGGAAAAAGTTGGTCTAATGCTGTAAGTAATCCATGCACTTTTCTTTTGGTCCTGTGGGGCCGAGGGGAGAGCGGGACCCCTCTGCAGATAAGAGAGAAAAAACTCCTCAAAGTCATTAAGAAAGTCCCAAGAAATTGGACTCTGATAAATTTTTTTCAGTCCCAGTCACATAATCCATCCTTAATTTGAGATGTCACAGCTGTCCTCCAAGTGTCTGTTGGAGCTGCCCTCCCCTCCTGCAGCGGAGGCGGAAGGGATCATCTCCTTGCAGCAGAAACGCCTGTGGTGCAGCTCTCCAGAATCAGCCTCCAATTAGCTGCACATAAGCTAAAAAAAAAGCTTTACAATATGTGCCAACATGGTGGTAACTAATTGCATGTGACAGTGGACTAATTGTGTTGTGCCTTTAAGCAAGTGCAGCACTTGAATGGAGATGGTGACTCCAGCTTTGCTCCTGACCAGGCTGGGGAGTGGATAATTTAACTGGGGAAATTTAGCTGCAGTGGGGGGGGGGCTTCAGGCTGCTGGTTCCCTCCAAGCCTGGACCATCCAGGAAGATCTGGACCATCCAGGAGGATCTGAACTTTCCAGGAGCACTGCCAGCCCAGCTCAGCTGCAATAACCCACCTGGCAGGGGCACGTCAAATCTTTGTATGGCTATTCCTAGATTTTACTGCAGTCAATATCAAAGTAAGATTTTGGTTTCTTTACTTAATATAAGGTGCGTTTTTTGTTGGTTTGTTTTTTGGTTTTTTTTTTTGGTTTTTTTTTTTGCCATGGACATTCTCCAAAGAAGGACTTTCATAGGTACTGACAAATAAACCCAGAGAAATGAGATCTGCTGCCATTCTTCCCACCACAGGAGCTCTCTGATCTGACTGATGGCCTGGTAGGGGCTGCTGATAAATCCAGCTGCTCCCCAGCTGAGCCCCAGGGGACACTGTGGGCATCCAAGAGCCCTGGGCCCATTATGAATGAGCCCAGTGCATGGAAAGAGGGATGGTCAGCTGAGGGAAAGAGATAGAAGAGAGGGTTTGCAGGTGGCAGACTTTGCCACTCCTGGCAGTGCTTCTGCAGCTGTCCTTGCCCTGAAACAAGAGAGCCTGGTGCAGGAGGTTTTTCTAGGGACATAGGGAAAAAAAAAATCATCCAAACTAAGTCAAATGAAGTCCACTGATCACACTGCCATTGCTCTACAGGCACAGAGGATTGCAGACATCTGAGAGCTCAGAAGGAGCATTGCAATTGAATACCATTGCCCATCGAGTTGGTGAACAGAGGTAGCATCAGAATTCAGGGTTTATGATATTTCAGAGAAAGATTGCAAAAGCAGGCAGACGTGTAAAACCTAATAAGCTATGTGCCAATGCAATGTCAAAGTGAGCATGCAATATTAATGATATTTAAGAATGATACATATATTTAAAATTTTTGATATTTAAAAATGTACATATACATTCAATTTTGACACAAGTGGTAAATCATGTAATAAAATAAAGCAGAATATTTTACTTGCTAGGTTTGAAATGCAGTTGGAAAGGAATTTACTAATAAATGGTAGAAGGAAACACATCACTTATAAACATTCCTTTGTGAATGGTGGAGTGCTTTCAGTCATGGAAAGGTTACCATGGTCAAAATGCTCCATTCTGCACAGCAGGACACAGGCACTGCTCTGGAGGATTCCAGTCTTTCTGAATAAAAGAATCATATTATACTATGGGAAACAGCCCTCAGTCTAACTGAGAGGTCACCTCTGTATTTTTTTAGAAAAAAATTATTTTCTACTTGTCATCAGAGTTACCTGTTTCTCAGATTGCAAAATTCTGTAATCCTTAAAAAAATGAGCTATGTGTTTTATTATCATTCCCCCTTTGTAAAATTATATCCCAAAGATTTTTCCCCAGTTTTGTAAGGCTGATTCCAAACTATTATAGACTTTTTTTTTTTCCCTTTTCTTTTAAAAAGAAAAGCTTACTGTTGGGGTATGCCAGTGCCCTCGATTTTTACTTTCTGCTACATTGCAATGCATTCATTCAGTAATTGCTGCAGCAATGTTACAATAAATGTATAAAAATTATGGTTTTCATCTAAGAGAATTCTTTAATCATATTTAATAATTTTTGATAGAAAATAATAACAAGTTCACATGAGGTGAATAAATTCTGTATTATCATTAAATATAAAAAAGTGTAATCAATGAAAATTGTTGTGATATGGCAGATGAAGGGTAACTCTGTTACAGAAGCAAAGCAGAGTGACTCTAAGGATGCACACTGATCTGTTTGGGCTGTGAGGACCCTCCAGCTGAGGTCAGGGCTCTCTGATGCCAGATGTTCAAACACAGAGCAGGATGGCTGGGATGGGGACAGGAAGGAAAACCTGACAAGAGGCAGCAAAGCCAGCATGGTGCTGGGGCCATAGGGTGGGGGTGATACAGCAGCTCTTGCATTCTTCTCAATTCTGTATTTGTTAATTTGCATCTAAACAACCTTTGTCTCTTGAATTCTGGCAGAATAAACATGTCTCCTCTTCCTGTAAAAACTCTGTCTTATCAGCGATGGCCCCTCAGCACCTTTCAGATAAGAAGCCCAGAGGCCTCCAGGCTGCTCCCCTGTCCTTCACCCATGGCTCCTCCTGCTCCACAGCCCTGCAGGTGTGTGGGAAGCAACTCCACAAATACCTCTTTGCATAGAAATGAGAAGCTATTTTAAAATTAGATTACTATCATAAAAAGCATTGCTACTGCTTCTCATCTGTTCTACCTTTCCACTTACTTCCTTTTTATTGCTGCTAAGCTTCTTACCATGCCAATGTCTTTTAGGTTCATGATTATAAAGTATTTAAAAATATCCAAGCTGTACAGAGTGATAGCATGTTGAAAATAATATATTCTAATTTGAAAAATGAAAAGCAGCTAATGCGTTATTTAGAAAAACATGTTGCTTACTGAAAAAAAAAAAAAAGCTTTCCTTAATAGCAGAGTCTGGTCTTCTGCTGTTTTATTATCTGATATATTTTACCTCTACATGGTATATTTTACCTCTATAAACATAATTTTTTCCCCCCAGCAATTTAAAGCATCCAAAAATGAGCATTTCATCTAGAAGAACATGAAACTGAAATGACAATAATACCTGCTGCTGTAGCTGTCTGGTACCAAATCACATCACTCAGCCTGGCTGTTCTCATGCTCTGTGTGGACTCTGATGCTTTTTGCATTTAGACAATTGCTCTTTCTTTTCTTAAAAAAAAAGTTCTTACAAGGCTTGGCCCTTTTGGGAGTATGATGATACCCTACTGCACTCATTCCAACGGGGAGGATAAGGCTGGATTTAAGGAGAGGTTTGGCCCAGCACTCACCAACCTCATTCCTGGTGATAATAAACCCAGGGATGAAGTCAAGAAGAGCTGGTCAAAAGACCCAGTGGTTGCACAGAAACTTGCTGAAATTACAATAGTGTAAAATTAGTAGGAAGTTCAAATTAAGGTAACAATTCTTTGGGTTTCATTTATTTATTTTAACATACGTAAATACCCTTCCCCTTTCACAGCCACACAAAACAAAGCTGGGGGGAAAATGGCAATACCCAGGAGTTTCACTGCCAGCACCTCTGTGATTGCTTTGCTTTGATGCCTTGAGTGGCTGCCTAACACAGGCCAGCCAAGATTAAGAGAATATCAGTAGGTATTTATTAAAGTCCTTCAATAGATAAACCTTGGGCACTCAGGAGCCTCTGAGAGGGGCTACACCCAACATGGATGAGGGTCACGAGTTTTTCAGACAGATCTGTTTGGCTCATTTTCATATTAGAGGTTAATTGTCCAATTACAGCTTCAGGTAATGAAGTGACATTCCCCCAGTTTGCTTCTCCTCCCTGATTCACTTTTGTTTATACCTTTTGGGGCCTGAGGCAGAAGGTGTCCTTGGCTCTCAGGCCTGGAAGGATTGTTTTGTCTGACCAAAACGTGAAGAGAGCTTGCTAACACTGCATGGAGTTCAGAGTTCCACACTAATGCACTACAGGATCTGAAAAATAGAAAAGGCGTTAAAATTTAAGGCTTTAGTATGGGATGCAATCCTTGGGAAAGAAAGAGGGATGAATGCCATCCTCTAAGGGCCACAGGCAGCACAGGGCTGTGGTGGCAGTCTGGATCCCTCAGGCTGTGTCCCTGAGCCCCACAGGGCTCCAGCTCTCCGAGGAACCCGCGATGTCCCACAGCCTCAGCTCCCAGCCTCCAGTCCTTCGGTGTGTGTTCCCCGAGATTAATGTAGAACCAGGTGCAGCTGCCAGTGATAAATAATACAATGTGCTCAGATACAAACCTCAATCTCCATTATACTATTTTTAAGAGGTCTATTAGCAACGAAAGCACTCGTGGAAATAGTCTTACATTTTGCATGTATCCCTGAATAGACCCCAGTGACTTTGTGCTGACACGTCTTTGCACCCAATCATGAAATTCAGTGCAGGATTTTTTTTTAGCCTTAAATTAAATTAAGCTCATCTGTTTCAGAGCACTTGTCTTTTATGACGTTATTTCATTTAAATCCAGATCCCAAAGCAAAAAGGGAATTTTTAATTTATTATTAGAAACCCAAAAGGAGGCTCTTAAGATCTTCAGTGTTAAAAATTATAGTCTTAGTGTTCTGCAGAGAGAATCGATAATCAGCACAGCAAGGATCAAATACCCACTGCATTTCATTTCAGTTAAGCATTTCATTTCAATTAATTACTCAAACAAAATGTATCTAATTTCTTTACACACTGAGGACTGTTTTCCTCCAAAACATTGCCTTTGTTGAAATCATGGACATCCATTTGGAAATTCTTCATTAGCTAGCATGGCCTGCTCAAACCTGAGCCAAAAAATACAGTATCACATAAAAAAACTTCCATAGCGGGGCTTAGATGTTGCAGCTACTGTTGGATTTGTATTAAGTTCAGAGGAAATAAAAGCACACATTGTCCCTTAATGGGCACTTCTTGGTGAAAGTGCACAATTAAACAGCCAGGCATACTCTCTCCCATGCTTGTAGATGATATTTATCCTCTTAGCATTGCACAGAAACTTTAAAGGCTGCTTGATGGACGGCAGATGTGCACCTGCAGCTCCTTCCCTGGAAATACAAACAGGTCCTTCAGCTATTGCCAAGCAGGACAGGCTGCTGAAATATTTGATGCATTTACACCTCCTCAAGAATCCTATTATTTCCTGTAATTGAAACTGTATCTGAAATTGTTTGGATGGCACATAATAGTCGGAAAAGCAGTACTAGATGCAAAGGAGAGAATGTAATGCTAACGTGAGATGAGGCTGGTTCTGGGTCTTGTAATAATATATATCATTAGCTATCTTAACTGACATAAATGAGAGAATAAAAATGTTATTTTTCTGTGATAGTTGAAAGAGGAGAAAATACCATGCTTTTCAGGAGCTTCTGTACCTGAAGGCAAAACAGCTTTTTAATGCTTTTCCTTGGATTTGATATTAGTTTTTTCCCCATTACACGGATTAATAAAAACAAGGTTCATGTGCCACTGCCACTGAGAAGCACGGTTCCAAAATGCTTTTATGTCAAATAAATTAATAGCTTTTTAGGTTCCAATCATGTACTTTCATAAGCAGAGTCTTCCCTGAAAATTAAATGGAGGTGAAGAAGCAAACTGGGAAATCCTGACTGAGCTGGGCAAGCACCTGAAAAACAGAGATTCAGTTACAGCTTAGAAAAGGCTGGGGGAAAATGGAATGTGAACTTAATTCTCAATCTGCTGTGGCAGGTTAGAAACAATAAGTGAGCAGACAGTCTCAAAAAGGCTGTGGATCCACACAGAACATGAGGATGGGCAGGGCCAGCCAGAATTGTGTCAAAGGGACCTACACGGCTGGGAAAATCAAAAACAAATGGCATTTCTCAGTGAAACTAACACAAAGCTAAAAGAGAGGGTCAGGAACTTTACTGTATTTAGCTTCAGTAGCAGTCTCCAGATGACTCCTAATAGAGAGAAAACAAAAGTAATTAATTATACAGATATGAATGGGTGGAGGAATGAATAGGAGCTGGTCTTGTCAGCGATTAGAACGGTTCAAAATGTTTTGCTATAAAGTAGTCATTTTATGGATTCCATCTAAACAAAGCAGATATATTAATTTATTCAATTTCCTTTTATTTCTGTTTTTTGTTTTTGGTTTATGTTTTTTTGGTTGGTTTTGGTTTTGGTTGGGTTTTTTTGCCAGACTGTTTCTCATTCTGAATAACCCAGTTCAGAGGAACTCAAGCCATCTCACAGAACTATATCAAAACATTGAAACCTCCATGTTTGTGAAACACATTCCAAAAACACATGTTTTAACAAGGTTCTTGGTTCTGGATGTTAAGACTTGGAACAACCAAAGTGATAGAACTAAAACAAATGGTTTCCACAAAATATTCTGTGATGAGACCAGATTTTATGATCCTCAAGCTTTCATTAGAATGGATGCTCCAAGTTGTGCCCAGTTCTGCAGTTCCAATCATGTGCTTTCTGTTCAATATTTGTGTTTAATTCCATGCTGTGTTTATGACTCCATTTTTTTCTGGTTTAAATCTCTTCCAAACCTTTTATGACCCTTTAAAATGCTTCTTTGGCTATTTAATTCCTCTCATGGTTCCTGAGCTTCACCGTAGTTGTTGTGGTGAGATGGCAATGCCACAGGATGGGAAGGCAGTGAAATCCAGACCCTCCCTGCAGCAGATTCCATTTCTGGAATGTTCCAGTTTCCCTGCTCACGGCAGGGAAGAGCCACTGAAATAAAAATACCAGAACTAAGTCAGTGGCAATCTGTGGGCTGACCACAATAACTGGTGGTGGGTGCAAGTGAGGAATCACATCTCTAGAAGTCAATAAATGTCATTAAGGGTCTTTTATTCTTATTTATGTGACAGTAAAATGTGTGATCCCCCTGAGTGTGTAGAAACAGGATCAATGATGAACTTCAATCCACACAATCACTTCTTATGTGAGACATAACCTTGGCTATTAGATCAATCAATAACCTATTATCTCGTGAGCTAAGAAATAATTACTGCCCCTGGCCACTATTAATTAGGACAGCCAGGGAGGTATAGACCAGAAGATGTGTGATGTTATTGTTCCTGATCATTTCAACCATAGAATGAAGCTGAACTGAGAGGATTTGCTTTAGATTTTTTTTGTGAATGGGTGGATTCTTTTTCACTAGTTGATCTGTGTGTCTTTGAGAAGGAAAAATGGGTCTTCTTCTGATATGATCCACTACTTTTAAAAAGAAAAAAGTCTTGACAGTGCAGAATTGGTTGTTTTCCTTGACTTGAAGCAATAAGGTCTCTGATTGTAATTGTAAGGTACTGAGTACATTAACTCTATCCCAACCAAAACCAGGACACCCCTCCAAAAAAAGCACAAGGAAAACATGAACAGAAGTGCAGCCAGCCCATTCCTTCCAATAATAAAAAAATAGCTCACTGTAAGTAAAAGGAAATTCCTGATAATTAATGGAAGACAATATGTTCTATTGCTATTGCTGTTTTCATATCAATAAAATCAGAGAGCAGTCATGTTGATAAATATCCCTTTTTGTTGCCACTGGCCCTCAAGCCATTCAGTTTCTCCACAACATGAAATTCCTAACCCCCGCTCTGTATTTTACTGCTGTGAATTCATTGTGTATTTAAAGACAGATACAAAACAGTTGCAGCAGGATGTGACCTGATACAAACACAGCAAAAAAAGTTGGCCAGTTCACCTTTGCTTGCAACATTTACCAAAACTGGTGAGCACTCCTGAATAATTAAATAAGTTAAAGATACAGCATTGGTGTATGTGCTGGACATCCATAGATCTTTGTCAGTGGTTAGCAAAAGCCTTAAGCTGTACAGCTTTTGGTTGCTTTTCTAGACATTTTCTCTTGAACATGATTTATGGGGCAGTTGTTACAAGATGAAGCCTGCAGAAAACACATCATTCACAGAGACCAGGGACAATTCTTTGAACAAAATCTCCCCATCTGTGACAAAACTGAGCAGGCTGCCCTGCCACTGATCAGGGAGTGGGACTGGTGCTAGGACAAGGCTCTCTCACTCCTCCTTCCCAGCCCCTATCCCAGCAGAGCACACACTGGGGCTTGCCACAGCTGCCAGTTCCAGGTGGTTCCTCAGAACTGGTGATTCTGAGCTCCCCTTGTGATGGCTGTTCAGTTTATACATTTAAAACCTTTTTGGTTACAGATCTAAGAAGATCAGGGGACACGTTTGGATGGTTCTGATCTTGGCACAACTTTCTCTGGACTTAGATTTTAGGTTTCACAGGCAGTACTAAATTCTTTATATGTAAATTCTTTCTATTTCTTTATGCTCTGTATCAAGGACAAATGTAAAGTGATTTTATTCTTTTTTAATCAATTGAGTCAAGGTACAATTACTGCAAACTTTGCTCTGTGTGCACCAGCTAATAAAGATTAAGTTTATTGCAGCACTGCACATTTTCTAAATGAAAGCGCTCCCCAGCTCATGAAGGTCAATCTTTTTTCAGGATCAGGGTGGGAAGGGGACAGCACAGATGGGGCTGACCCACACTGAGACACCAGGACATGTGTTCCTGGCTGGTCTGGGCACACAATTTCCACGGTGCCAGAATAGGTAGGAAGCTCTGTCTGGCAGTTTACACACAAGTGTTTGTGTAGGCACTGGGAAATAGGTATCAATTTACCTAAATATTGTCAGTTCCACTGATGACAATATTTGGGATTAGGGTTGAAATAAATTCCATGAGGTCCCAGAGGTGAACACTGTCTGTGCTCTGCAGACAGAGCTGGTCAATGAGCAGCCCTGGGCATGGAGGCTTGGTGGGTTCCAGGCTGTCTAAATATGACTCCTTTACTACTCCTCAGTAGCTTTGAGCCTCTGACCCTTAACCTTTTTAAAAAATCCAGCTTGGATTTTCCAGTGCATGCTCTCTGGGAAATTAAATTATTCTAAAACACAACATAGTTTTAATTTAAAGGAGGAAGAGCTGGCCTGACATAACTGGCACTAGTGAATTCAGGAGAGCCAGAGCTGCTACAGTGTCATCCCTGATGTTTTCTCTTTCTTCTTAATACTCTCATTCTCTTTACCAAATTTGTGGAAAATGGAATCTGTTGTTTTGCTGTCATAAAGTTTCCTTGAAAAAGCTGATAGCGTGAAAGCAATTCAAATAGTGACTGCAGCCTTTTGAGCTGCCTGTTAATTCAGTGAGGGGTGGAGCTATGAAACAGTTTTCTGACAGTATAATCATCTGTGGGGCTTACTCTCCAAGACAGAAAAGTCAATTTTCTGACATTTATCCACAAAGCATAAGGAAAATGTATTTATTTATTTACAGTTACACATTCACAATGATAAGCCAGTTGTGCCAACCAGCAAGTCAAATTCAATTTGATATGTGCAATCTGCACAATGTGGAAATCCTTTGTGAGTATCCCTGGCCTTGAATTCGGGTTCATCCTGAGCCTTTCAATATTTCTTCCATTAGCCTCATCATTCCCACAGTCAAAGCTGGCCCAGGCAGAGCCCAGAGAAACCAGGACATGGCTAATTGAGTTTTCCAAGGCTATTTCTGTGCAAGGCACAAGGCTGCTCTGTAGAAGTCCTACTTTAGCTCCTGGGATTTCATCAATCTCTGCTGTGTCCAAGAGCAGCATGGGCAGAGGCTCAGGGGGAAGCAGGACCAGCTCTGGGGAGCTCAGCACAGAGCATGGAACAGGAATATCCCCTGCAGGTATTTTCACCAGTGCAGCATTTTCACCAGAGAGGGACCAGCTTCTGGGGAAAAACAGTCAGGGATTTGATTTGTCAGGCAGTGGGATGTGGTTGCATCTCCTGAGCCACCACGCTCCCTGAAAAGAGGCTGCTTGTGCTGATGACAAAGGTTTACCACAGCTGTGAATTTTCTGTTTTTCCTTTTATGCATTGGGTTTATACCTCTGTATTTTGCATATCTCACTTCTCAGATCCCCTAAGATCTATTGCCCACAGCAATACTATTAATATTAATAGCAAACAATCACATTGTTGTCTTTTGAAGGCAAGAAGTTCCTTCATGCTCTTTTAGGGATTGCTGAGCACTAATTGACTTTTGTATAATACCAGTTAAATGCTCCTGGTTCCATTGTGAAGGGGAGCTGATGCACAGAGAATAACACTGCAAACTTCTGGCCAGAGATAAGCAAGGTGAACTCCCCCTCAGTGGAAAGTGTTGTACGATGTACAGTAACATTTCAGTTGGAAGCCCTCAAACAGTAAATTACATAGCACTCATATCTCTTCAACAAAATGTACTTTTCAGTACTCAGGAATTTCACAGTGGATACATAAATTTAAGCAACCTTTAAATTCCTTCTTCCTGTACTCATGTGGGTGTGAAAAGTCAGAATGGGAATTTCTTTTGCAATCATGTCAAGTGAGGAAGGGAAGTTGATACATATTTATATGCATACACATGCATAAACACCGTTTAGCTGTTTCAATTTGCACTTCAGTAAAAAATTCTCTATGAAGATTTTGTTTTCAGTGTCTAAGAATGAAATCTGTCTTAGAAAATCAGAATTCTGTAGGAAATCTGCCATTTATCTTTGAAGGCTCCTCAGTGCCATTATAGACCTGGTCTCTTAGTGACTCTTTTTGTCTAAGCACCCAAACCTCTCACTCAGAACCATTACTGCTGGGAAAGTAGCTGATGGGTTTTTTATGCCTTCAGCACACATCATCCTTTTCATTTAACACCTTATTTCTTTTATCATCCTAATAAAAAGTGCTGCAAAGTCCTCAGCACTTCTCTTTTGCCCATTGCTAGATCTATATTTGTAGTCCAATCCCAGGCATGAGATGACCTGCCATTGATTACAGCACTGTAATTGTCTTTTCTGGTGCTTTTCTGGTGCTGCTCAGCATCACTTCCTTCCTACTTAGGAAAGAAAGAAACCCCCAGGGTCTGCAGCTCCTCACTCAGGTGGAAGAACATCAGAACTTCAGGGCCCTGAAGACTGGAATACCTGGGGATGCTCCCCCTGAGATGTTCCCTGAGAGCCATAATCCTGAATGCAAATGTCCTCAGGCAAGTCTGGAATACCTTCTGCCCCTGAGGACAGGCAGAGCTTAGACATGGGATGAATTTAAAGTTTGAATTGACTCCTCTTGAGGTCAAGAAAGTGAAAAGAGGGAGTGAAAGAGAATTGTTTTTATTGTGAGTCACAGGTGCTACATGTCTGGTGATTAAACACAAAGAGCTGGAGGTGGTAATTTATGAATATATATTTGACCTTTCTGCTGCTGAAACCCAGAAGTTTCATGTGACTCAATTGAACAAAGTGGTTCTGATGACCTGGGGAGCACCAGCTGGATAAAAACAAAAGAGCAGAACATAATTGAGCAAAGGCTGTATTACCCAGATGTGAGTCAGACACCACTGAGGCACAGAGCTCATGGGCCTGAGGGACAACAGACAAGGTCAGGTATTACCTGGTGCCTGCTGAGGACAGGCAAATCACACAAGAAACTGAGAACATCAGCTCCTCACTCACCTGTCTGTACCAGGGAGCGAGAGCAGGCTCCCAAGTGGGAGGCAGCTGCTAGAGGACTCCATCATAATACTTAAATGTCAGAAGGGTTTGAAGTGATAAATGACATTTTGTAACTCTAAAGGTGTTGCTCCTGGAAGTGGTACACTAGCAGCTAAAGGATTGACCACATGGGTTGGAAGTTAAAAACACTTGGGTTCAAGACAGCATGATTGCATTACATCCATTTTGTACCACGAAAAAAATCTCAGCCAGCCATCTCTGCACCTCTGAAACATCAGTTTCACCAGCCTGAAAGCTGTTATGAATCGAATCATCTGCAAGAAGGAACTGAAATCGAAGAAAATGGGATTGAGAGTTGAAAACTGTTTAGAGACATTTTATTTGATGTCCAAAAACCCAAAAATTCACAGTAAGGATAAAAAAGTGTGTAACTTCAACAAAGGCAAGCTGAGATCATAGAGGAAGTTAGAAAAAAAGCAGCAGTGAAGCTGTAACAGATGGAAAGCAGGCGACTGTGAAAATTGTTAGTATATATTATCAGCTAGGAGCTATCTATGAGATGAGAGAGGCTAAATGACACTGGCAGGAAGTTTTGAGCAGCTGAGCTGCAGGAACTGATAAAAATGAGAGATATCCTGGGATGTTATTGCATGAAGTGGGGAGAGGTGTCAGTGGTGATGCAGTGAAGATGAAGCTGAGCCGGCCAGAGAGGATTCAGGTCCTGCCTCTCATCCCAGGCTGGCTCCTGGCTTTTACCTGACAGCTGGTAGTGTGACATGTAGGAGCAGTGTGCCCAGCCCCAGGGCACTTCTCCCTGAAGGATGCACTGCCTGCTAAGCCACCCACCTGTGCTTCCTCAAATATCTGCCCTGGGAATCTCTTTTGCCCTTTGGGTCCATCACTTCATGTCCTACGAATGTTCATTTGCTTTGGCCCATGGCAGCAAAGCATTGATGTGATGAGCAGCTCCCAGCTTCCAGAGAGCCTGGCTAGGGAGGTTTGGGTTGAAGCTGGGGGAGGAAGAGGAGCTGTGAAGGAGTTGTGCTGCTTCCCGTGCTGCTGCACCAGCTGAGTCACAAAGGATGGATGCTGATGCCATCTCCCCCTCCTGCAGCTATGATTTAAAACAAAGCAGTAACAAATGCTGTTGCTGCATCCTGGGCATGACTTAAGCTGGGGTTAGGTTGCAGCCAGGTTGTAGCTACTCCAGCTGATGTACAAGGAAGGCAATATGAGAACAAAGTGAGAGCTGGGGCTGAGGGGAGAGAGGCTCTGTCATAGCCAGTTCCTGGGGCATCAGTCCTGAGCAGTCAGCTCAGGCTTGGCTGGAGTCAGTCACATTTACTGTCACTGTAAATGTGACCAGTGTATCAAGGTTACAGCACTATAATGCCTGCTGATGGCTTTAGCAAGTGAGATAAATCTCATTTTGTCTGCACACAGCTATCTGTGTGTATATACATATATATATGTGCATGTGGGAGTAGCTGTAGGAAAGCATGAGCATACAATGAGAACAGGCATATATATATATATATATACATACAGAATCATTACAGGCTCTCTTCATCAGTAAAGAAAGCACACACAGAGACCCAGAACTCAAGTAAACTAAGTCTTTAGGCAAGAACAGAGGAAAACAGAATCTGGAAGGGAACCCACAAAATAATTAAACATCCATTCTAAAGCGGTGGAAGCCAGCTCAATTCATTAAACACATATGGCTGGCACTAACCCAGCAGTGCAGGCATAGACAGAGGAGAGGCACAACTGGTTTATGTAGTGACAATAAACACAGAAACACAGCTAACACAATAAACACAGAAAGCCACTATCCAAGAGGCAGCCCAGTCCTGTCAGCAGTGCCAGGGTTAGTGACATTTTCTGTTCCAAGCATTCAGAAAATCTCACAAGAGAGAGCCTAATCAGTTGAGTGTAAATCCTCCAGATAACAAACAAGGTAAAGATATAAATCTGGCCCTGCTGTCCTACTCTGCTGGCAGAGCTCTCATTGGGAAATCTTTTTCTTTCAGTCTGAAATGGTCTAAGTGGAGCTGAATTGCTAAAGGATTACCATGGAGAAGAAACTATTTCCAAACTGACAAAACTGTGGAATTGGTTCAACAGAGAGAGCTGATTCAATTTCTGCCTTAAATCCAGGATCCTTCTTGGAGGCCTGACTGCCCAAGGCTGCAACACCTCGCTCTGCTGCAGCTGTGTCTGAGGGCACAGCTGAGATGCTCAGCCACCCTCTCATCATAGCACAGCTACATTCAGACTCCTAAGAGAGGTTTAATTCATTAATTTAATGTTTATTTTCTGTCTGTCTTCACTACAGCCACCCTTAGGACATCTTTAGGTTTTGTGGAAGTCCCCCTTGCTAGATACCTTTGGCAGTACCAGAGGTTGCTATTTACTGCTATTCCTTCAGAAGACCTGCCCATGCAAATAGTGCAGAAAATGATAAAAGATTCAGTAAGCTTTCAGAAAGAGAACATTATTCATCTGCTCAGAAACATCTGGACATTTCAGGAGTCCTCCTAAATTTATGGAGTCTACTCAACAAACCTAAGATTTTACTCAGGGGTAAATAAGCCATTCTGGGGGCTTTGCCAGGCATTTTCTCTCCCTCTCCTGTCTCTGCACACTATGAATAATGCATCTCTCCAGCTCACAAGCCAGCAGCATTAGCCCCTTGCTTCTTTTTAGATATTTTTAGGAGCTGCTGCTCCCTGCTCCCGGTGCCAGAGGGGCTGAAGGTGATGGGTGCCCACAGCCCAGCAGGACACAGACCCAGCATCCCAGCTCTGCTCTGCACTGGGGAAGGGGCTCAGCCCCCCAGGCAAGAACCTTGGGCTGCCAAAAATAGCCCAGCTGTGCTGCTTGCCCAGGAGCTGCTGCTGGCTGCACGAGGTCAGCCATGGAGACTGCTGCAGCCTGAAATGTAGGACACTGGCCGGGGAGGAAGTTTTTCTTATTTAAGACTACTGTTGTCAGGAGAGAAAGTGAAATCACAGCCCATCTGAGAAGAGGTCAAGAGCTGAGCCAAACCTCCTGGAACAAGAGGAAGTTGGAAATATATGCCAGGATCTAGAGCAGCTCTATAAACATTTCCCAACATGAAAAGGGGAGGAAGAAATAAAAAGAAAATGACTATTTGAATCCCTTTTCTCAATATTTCCTCCAAGAAAGAATCCCCAAAAACTTTGGGCAGTCAACACTTCTCACAGCTCAGAGCTGCCCCAGCTCAACACAACTCAACTCAAGCCTTGCCCTTCTGGCTTTTCCAATGCAGAATTCCCCTGCTCACCTCAGATCCCTTTCCAGATTGAACCCTAATACCAGGGATACCTTGTGCTTGTCTTTTCTACTGAACAATGCTTTTATGAAGGTATTTCTCAGATTATCTTCACTTTTTACAATATTTTTTCTTTCAGCTGTATTCTTCATCATATTTTTTAGTGCAGGAAAACAAATAATAAACCCATTAGGGTTTTAAGAAGTGCTCAGAACTGCCTCTACTTTGTTATCATTGGTAGGATTAGAGTTTCTTTAAAGCCCACTGCTTCTGAAAAACCTCCCTCTGCTTTATGTATTGTACAAGTGACCCAAGCCTTACTCTGTACTCTTAGAAAAGCAGTCCCTGGGAAGATTAAAGCAGCTGGGATCTGGAAAAGGAGAAATTTTCTCATTATTTATGTTGCAGTGTTGAGACACAGGATACAGACACATTAATATAT
Source organism: Pseudopodoces humilis (assembly GCF_049639895.1). Lineage (NCBI taxonomy): Eukaryota > Metazoa > Chordata > Aves > Passeriformes > Paridae > Pseudopodoces > Pseudopodoces humilis. The sequence goes on from NC_142217.1 coordinate 7,392,353, forward strand.
TTCTTTATGAATTGTTATTTGCAATGAGGGACAAAAACACAGGGAGTCTTCTTCTGTCATATTGCCTTTGCTTTGATGTGAATACCATCTAAACCCACATAGTGATTAACAGACTGCATGGGTTTAACTGGTAATTATACATATTATTTGCATAGTACACTTCAGCCCATGTTTATTGTTCTTGCCTTCAATATTTACTTCCAGTAGAGACAGTAAGTAATTAGTTTCATAAAACTTGTGTCTGAACATATTCAGTTATATTGGATCAAGAAATACTGAATTCAGCTTTGAGTTTAAGCATTTTTAAAGCAAAAATGCCAATATGTCTTTTAAGAGCCAGTCAGCCCTCATTAAGGGCTAACTCACTTTCCCGAGCTCTGCTTGCTCACGGCTTCAGCTCTGGCTCCTGCCCGTCACAAGCGATGTCCTTTCAGCAGTGTGAGGCTGTGAAAGCCTGGCACAGGGACCAGGGTTGAACATCCTACCATTCCTGTTAGCTTGTGCCCTTCTCTGTGCACTTACTGAGAGGATTTGCTTTCCAAGTCCTGACCTAGACTAGAACATGATTTTTCTGAAGTGCCATGAGTGTTCAGTCAGCCCCGTCTTTGAGCATGAGGACACGGGTGAGGCTGCAGGGATGTCTCCCTTCACTTAGGGTTAAGTGATGCACCACGATGGCAGTGGTGCATCAGAAGGTTTGATACATTCCTTTGCTTCAGCACAAGTGAGCTCATGTGTTAGAGCAGCAGGTTTTGAGAGGTCTCAGAGGTTCCAGGCAGCACTTGCAGCCAGCTCAGCTGCCCGAGCTCTCTGCTGGCAGGCAGCAGGTTGGCACGGGCTACCTCACTGCTGCCTATTGCTGCTGCCATGCACACCCTGGGGTCTTCTTCCACACTAGATCCCTCAGCCTAATGTGTTTTACCTTTCTGATGACTGGGAGTTATGGTGGGGAACAGCACACCTTCCTTTGAATGAAGCTCTCATTTTTAGAAAGGAGAAAGGGGATTATTGTGCTTCCATAAGAAATGGGCATGCCTGCTCCCTTACCCATCCTTGACAGGTAGATAAAAAGACTGATAGATGATATTCAACAGTTGTTTGACACTTGGGACCATAAGCATTTCCCCTTGGGAAGTTAGAATGTGTTTTAGCAGCTGTGAAGATGGATAACAATTCTCTGGGGAGAGCAACTTTCAGGCATTCCCTGGCTGTTAATAAAACACCTGTTCCCAAATCTCTCCCACAGCCACTACTGATGCTCAGGCAGCCCTTGCTGCAGATTCAGGTTAAATCACCTTTGAAAGGCTGGTACTGCAGTATCTCAATGTCACTGGCACTTTTGTATCATACGCTTTACATCAATCCAGCATTTTGCTGGTCTTCCCCCAGCAAACAGTTTTATGAGAAGGGTTTGTCATTGCATAGACTCAAAACAGCGCAAATTCTTCCACTGCAGTGCAAATATTTTCTTTAGAAACACACTGAGTTTATTTTCAAGATACATGGGTGGTGGGGGAGAGGAACAGACTAATGTTCTGTTGCCTGTACAAGACTCCTCGGTTTTCCTGCCTGATTTGGTTTGGTTCTGTCCTATTGGCATTTTGTTTAGTTGAAACGTGTTTTTTTCAGAGGAGGGGAGATGTGGGTGCACTGATGCACCCATGTTTCACTTGTAGAAACCAGCAGATGCTTTTGAATCCCAGAAGAAGGAAGGCAGCATGGCAAATTCAAACTGGAAAACATTCTTACTGAGCAACAGCTCGAAAAAAAAATTGAGTAGTATTCAGGCTTGCAGCTAAAGAAAGTTTTCTAATCACATTGTCCTTTTAGGCAGGTTTATATAATATCAGTCCAGACTACAGCAAAGTTATAATAAGTTTAAAAAAAGAAAAAAATAAAAAGAGGGAAGGAATTAAGTGGATTCTCAGAGATGTCATGCCTGAGTGGGTTATAAACTTTCAGAAGTTATGTTGCTCCATTATGGCCAATGGAAAGATGTCATCAAAAGCAAAGGAAGTAGATTCCTGCAACAAGCAAGCCTGTTTCAGAAGATAAGGATAAGCTTATTTCATAAACATTTGCCCTAGGAGGATGGTGCAGCAGAGTGAAGTCCTGAAATGATAAGGGGCCACTGATTTTATACATGCCTGTCATCAAAACTGAAATCAGTTTATAGGTCTACCTGTTCAAAAAAGAATCCAATGCTTACATATACAAGGGTTACCAGGCTTTATTGAAAAATCTTCCTGAACCCAAGAGGATTTATTTTCCTGCTCATTATAACACCAACACAGAAGATACCATGAGAGTAAAAGTCCTGAGATATTACTTTCAGGAGGAAGTAAATAGAAAGTTTAAGAGTTTGCAATGAGCAGGACAAAGTTGCTGCACAGAAGAGTAGTGGGAAGTGAACTCCAGGGGCTTTTTTTAGAGGGAGGAAAAGGCAGGTAGAGCAAAATAAAAATCCACATATGACTTGTTAAACCACAAGCACAATCTTTGTATTTTTTAGCCTTGTATAAATTCAGGTCTCTGCTTTCCATAGAATAGAACACAGTAAGGGATTTGCATCTTTTCTTGCTTAAATTTTTTCTTTTGAAAAGTCTATGACTCCTTATTTTTGTCTCTTGGGATTTTGGATGTTTGCAAACTTGAAAGTAATATGATTAAGGGTTAAGATGAGTACATGCACAGTGGTGGTTTTTCCTTTTTGTTTTAAATTAAAAGAAAAATCTCTCATAAGCTGTAGGTGCTCTGTGGCCTGTCCTCATTGCTCCAGCAGTTCTAGCCCTCCTTGCACTCTGCTGACCTCTTACATTTGCTGCTACCTGGTCATAGGTATTATGAAGACTAAAAGGTTATGGTGAGAGGAAATATTGCTGATTACCTGGCTTTAAAATTGTATTTCTGTGTTTGTTTAATGAATATAAACTTTTAGTTTATCTTCTCTACACTAGTAGGTCCTTCTGTCATTCCCCATTATTCCCCAATAAACACCATATCTGAAGGTATTTCCTCAGAAACTCAGATGTCCCTTGTGCCTCTTGGCAGGAGGAAGGTAGAGAGGACCGGTTATGTGTCTGGATGGGTCACCACCCTACATTTCTTTAAGCTACTTACCATCTAACATGTTACATGACTCTTTTGGCATGCCAGAGCAAAGCTTTTCAGTGATCAAGAAAAACCACATTGGGGGAGAATGTTAATACTACTCTGCCCTTGATAAGATGGTGACTGGCAGCATATAAATACCCCTGACAGGATGACAGAAATCGCTCTTCTATATTTACCAGGAGCCCTGGGCCAACATGCACAGTGGTGGGAGCCCATCTGCTCTGTTCAGTCACTTTATCAACACGCTACTACTTAACAGCTGAGGCTTTTGTAATGTATTTTTTTTTAGCTTGGTGTGTGCAGGGAGCAGGAGTGTCTTTAACAGCAGTGCGATAAAACCAAAATAAATCATAAAGGTGAATTGTAAATTGAAAGGTCTGGTGATTCATCTGATGAATCATATAAAAGAACAAATTAATTTTGACATTACTTGACCACTTAGATTTCCTACTACGAGCCTGACATCATTAGCTCTGTGTTAATGAGTCCTTCCAGTGCACACAGCAAAGACTGGCAGGGAGAAGTATGTGGGGCTTGGGCAGCTCCTGGTTTGGGGGGCTCAGGCTTCTCACTGGGGAATGGAGAGGGTTTTGGTCAGCACTGGGGGAAGCTCCAGAGAGCACCATGAAAATCCACCTACTCTGGATCCAGTTCCTCTGGATGCACACTGCCTAGAGGGGTGGGAGTGGCAAGAGCTTAGGGTTAGGGTTAGGGTTAGAGTAAGGGTAGGCTTAGGGTAAGGGTTAGGGCTAGAGATAGAGTTAGGTTTAGAGTTTTGGTTAGGTTTAAGGTTAAGTTTAGGGTTAGGGTTAGGTTGAGGGTTAGGATTAGGGTTAGGGTTAGGGTAAGGGTTGGAGTTAGTGTCAGGGTTGGGGTTCGGTTTTGCTTTAGGGTTAGGGTTATTAGGTTTAGGATAAGGGGTTAGGATTAGGTTTATGTCTCTGTGTGACTTTATGATACTGTTTCCCATATCATGTGCTATGTGCTCAGACATTAGTCTGGCATCCTGAAGCTTTAGCTGGGGAGGGATCTGGAAGAATTCCTCAGTGTGTAATATGTGTGCCACGCTCACAGACTCCCCCGGGTTCCCTTTGCTGTCTAGCACGTGTAAAGGGGCTCCATCTTTGCCTTTTATCTAGCTTGTTCTTTAGGTGAAGCAAAAATTTTTTGTGTGGAGTCTCATTTTTTCTTTTAGAACTTTTTAGCTTTGCTCCAGTCTGGAAAACCAGACTATCATTGGTAGCCCTGCAGCCTGGCCCAAGGGGAGGCTGTGGGTCACAGCATCCCATGTTCCAGGTCTTGGAGGAAGCCAAGCCACATCCTCAGAAAGCACTCTGAATCTGCCAGCTTTCTCTCCCTACAATGAGAAGGTTTATTATCTAACATTTTTCATTCCTTTTTGTACCTGCAAGCACCCTGTTTGTTACATAAACAGTCTTTTTTTTTCATTTTCCTCCAAAGTTTTTTTCAAAAAACTGTGAGAAAAAAGCTGCCAAAACCATCTACTATTAAAAGACATGTTCACTTCAGAACAATTCCTCCTAATTTATCCAAAACCAACACAGTTCAGTAAAATAAAACCTTTCCACAATGAATCGTAGGTGCAAGGGAACAAGTCCTGAACAGCAACATTTTTCAGCCTACGGACAAATAAGTGCTTTCTAAGGCTTGGATCCTACTGCAGTGCTTGATGTTTCTGTTCACAGCACTTTGGATTTGGTTTATAATTTTCATTTCTACTTACCAGAAGTTAATGAACACTATGTAGTTGAGCACCTGCCTTTCCCAGCCTTTTGGCTTTATTTCCCGTGACACAGTCTCATTTTTGTTTTGGATATTTGCTCACATAAACATTTCTCTCCCACTTCTGGAAATGTGACTTTTTTATATCACATTCAAAATCAGCCACTGGAGCACTGGAGACAATGGCTGGGATCCTTTTCCCCTGGATTCAGGGAAGGCCTGAATTCTCATAAAACTACCTTATACCTGAGTTTGAAATGCAGGTCCCATGTCAGCATTTATTTCTGTCAAAAACTTTACTGGAAGGCATTGCCTGTGTGTGTCCAATGAGAAAATGCAGACTCCTCTTTCACTGTCAGACCAAACCTCTCAGACATTTCTGCCTATCAACACCTCAAATGCAGGAAGGCCCTACATGCTTCACTTCAAGCAGATGTCTACATTCACTGGTGTCTATTGAGGAATTTAAGATTTCTTCTATGAACACAGCAGGACATTATTAAAAAAAATAAATAATTGCACTCAAGGAACCCATATTTTACAGTCTGTGTAGCTTTGCAAGAGCCTGGAAGTTTTTCTCTACAAGCAGAGCACCAGAATGGACCAACACCAGAAATGAGTCTTTTGTCCTTGCCATAAGGGCAATGGTATCTCTCCATCCAAAAGTTTTGTATTAAATCCAAATACAGGAGGCATAAACAGGTTGTAAAAAGGCAGCTGCTCTAAAAGCCCATCTCCCCAAAGATAGTCTATGAAATATATTGGTGTGAATTCATAATGTTTGAGCAGTCTCAGCTGAATTAAAACCGAAAAGAGGACCATAGCAGCAAAATATAATTTCAGAATTCAAGCTAGCCAAATGAGGTAATTCAAGGTTTAAGTGGTACTTTATGTTCTTAACATTTTCCACAGCACCTTTTGAAAACACCAAGGTGAAATAATCATTGTTGCAGAACCACAGATTTCTCTCAGGTAAATTGTTTCATTCAGTGCAAAATGCAGGTCTATCTGAGTATTTGTGTGAAGCTGAGGCTTTCCCCCCCCTTTGTAAGACTGTTGAAAAAAAAAGTGTTGCTGGATGAGTCTGTAAGCAACAGAAATGTTATTATTTTTTTATATTTCCAATAGTAATCTATTTAAAAATAAAAAAATGTATGAACATGTAATCATCTTAAATTTATGTTCTTTAAAATTCAAAATCCCAAACAACAACATTATCAATGAGATGTTATTACTGCTCCCTATTTGTATGCTTTCTGGAAATTCATTTACAGGAATTAGCTGGGTTAGAGCTTGACAGAATAAGCTGGAGTATACTTTGATTTCTATAAAAATGCCTACAGAAATTATGCAAGAGCAGTTAATTTGTGGTTCAATTGTCCAATCTACATAAAGCCTTTGATGGGAAAAGAGGGTGGAGGTAGAAGGAGAATCTAATTAACTAGTTTTCCAGTCTGTCTCTGGTAAACTTATGCACCAAACCCAGAGAGTTGTGATACGTTTCTAAATCAACTGTTAACTCATCACAGCAGTTCTGTTCCAGGGTAAATGATTTTAATTAGCTGACACAAACTTTTCCCCCAATTCATCACACTCAGGTTCCACATGCCCTCAGCTTTCACTGAGGTTTCTCAAAGATGAGAATGATTATCCCTGGTGAGAGGTTTCATTTATCTCTCAGGCCGGTCCCTTTGAAGCAGCAGCAGCAGCAGCAGCAGCAGCAGCAGCAGGGCCCTGCACACAGTGTACGTGTGAAAACACCAACCCAGAGTGCAGGGACATCACCAGAGCCTGGTTAAAGGGAGATTTTGGGAATTCAGTCCTTGCCAAAACTTCTCCTAAGTGTAAAATACGTCTGTTAAACACAAGATAAGAGGTATGTTGGAAGAAACCCCATGAGCATGAAGGCAGTTTTCTGTGTGCTAGGTGAGCCCCAGGTGAGCAGAGCAGCAGGGGAGGGGAGCACTGGAGCTGCTCTGGAGCTGGCAGTGGAGAAGCATTGGAGCTGGAAATGGAGCTGGAAATGGAGCTGCAGTGGAGCTGGAAATGGAGCTGCACTGGGGCTGCACTGGAGCTGGCAGTGGAGCTATCAGGACAGGGCTGCTGGGGCACCTGATCCCTAGCCCACCCCCATTCCCAAGGAAAGCAGAAGAGATGGTGGGAGCAGCAACACTCAGGGCAGCAGCCCTCTCCCAGTGACTGATAGGGCCAAGGAGCTACAAGATCCTCTGAACACTCCAGAGAAGATCCTTCATCTTGTAATTTTTTATCTTTAACTTCTTCAGGAGACTCAGCATTATTTCCTTCATGGTCACTGCTGAGCACTACATAAATCTATATCCGCCTATGATTAATGGCTCTTTAGTACCAAAGGAAGGGGTTAGCTAAAACTTTTAATCACTGTCAAACTTCATCATTTTCCCTCTTTCTTTTCCTGTCTCCTGTGAAGCTTCTTCATGGCAAAACCTAATGAAAGCTGCCACTACATACTGGATGGACTTGGAATGAACTTCAGATGACACACATCATACCTATAGGCCACCCTTTCCATGTATCTGTTGAAAACCAAGTGTCGCAGGCCTGTGAATATTTTAAAAGCATGAAAAATCAGGGCCTGCCTGTTTCTGTTAATTGACTGGGTGAAAAAATATAGTACAGGAATAGAAATTCAATAGCGGCCTAATGGCACAGGCAATGAAGGTCATCTTCTTCCTCTGACTGCACTGACTTGGTTCCTGGCTCACACAGCATTTGATGTCTCCTTCAGCTTGATCTTCACTCGCTCCTGTGTGGGAATTGCCCCAGGATGGAGTTTAGGTTTCATAAAGCATGAAAATGCAAGAAATTATAGCGAGACCCAGGACTGAGCTTTCACAGAGCGGCTGATCATCCATCCCTGGAGGTCAGCAAGAAGCAGCTCCAGACACAGCCTCGGGCACAGCCCTGCCATTCCAGGCTGGAGACAGCCCTGTGAGCCCCGGGCCACCCTGCCAGGGCCACCAGGGCAGAGGGCAGCAGCCACCCCGGGCCGGCACAGCCTCGCGTGCGATGCCGCTGCGGATCCTCAAACACGTCCAGGCCCGGGTTTGTCCTGCCTGCCATCAGACAGCCTCGTGGCTGGGATGCCAGGATCACCCCTGGGCCCTCAGCAGGGAGAGCTGTGTGCAGCGAGCGGCTCAGCGAGGTTTGTTGTGCTGCTGTGCCCAGTGATGTGCACAGCACCAGGATGCCAGAGACAGGAGGTGCCTGAGCACTCACAGGGGCTTCTGCCTTTGAATCTGGAGTCCCCCTGGCTTTCAGCCCTCATCTTCCACTTGGCTGTTCAGAGCCATGGGATGGGGCTGTTATTCCCTTCACCTTTCCCGTGCCATCCAAAGCTGTGCTCAGGGAAGCCAAAGATGCTGCAGCACAATTATTTCATTTGGAGCTCGGCCGGGCCGAGCCCGCTGATGGGAAGTCTCTCGTTCTCACTAGCAAATAACTGGCAATCAGTTTTCAAGGGAAGGCAGTGTACAAAGGTTGCCACTTTTTAGCAGTTTTGTTGTGAAATTTCTGATTCCAGATTTAATTTTTGCAGTTTCCATCACTGGCCTTGAACTCATTTTGAGGGAGGGAGCCAGAAAACCATAACTCTGTTATGTGCTCCACATTGAACTTCTTCTCTAAATAATTCCTTTTTGATTAAATGGCAAAGGTGGAATGTTTACAAAGTCTTGGAAGCTTCTATGGTTTTGGAGTTTTTATAAACTATAGATAAAGACATGATTTCTATCACTGAGAAAATATTTGCTGAAACCCAAATCTGTGACCTCAAATTTCCCAAACCTCACACAATTCTTCACTTTCCAAAGCCTGTCTGATTGACTGAAAGTGGAAAGCCATTCTTCTAAAACTTTGTAATGACTCTAATTGCATTTTAATATTTGATATGCTTTAAAATTGCAGAGAAAGTATTGACATCAATGCTGAGCCATCCTTCACAATACATGAACTGCCCTACAAGAGCATTTGTATGGTGACAATGAGAGCTGTAATTACCTGTGATCTGAGATGGACAGTAGTGACATGTTTTATTCAAAAGACGTGAATTATTAGTGCCTTTGCAACAGCCTGGAAAGAATGAGAATATTTATTAACTGTATAAGACTAATGACTGCTCTCACAGGCTTTCATTGGTGCCAGCTCAGGTCAAATCTGTGTATGGACTGTGAGGAGACACAGCCAGTCATAAATACATAGAAAGCTACAATAAAGCCTAGAACAGTGTATCTATAAACCATGCAATATCAATAAACAATTTAAATTTAGTCTTGTTGTCTTGGAGCTCCCTAACGATGTTCAGTGAGTAATGTTGGTATGTTCATATAGATGCTGAATGCAAATGTCCTGAGCACTTTCTGCAGTCAGATATTGCCCTTCACATGTCCCCAAAGAGTTAACACAGGGGTGTGACACTCTGGCTTTAGGCAGCACTGCACTGAGGGTTGGTGTTTGCTGGCTGCACACGCGTTGGAAAGAGGGCTCTTTCCATTCCCTGCCTCATGTACACAGCTGGAGTCTGGGGTAGGGCAAGGCGAAGTTTGCAGTGAAGAGGCTACAGGTGGGTGGACAAATGCAGATCTGCTTTGGAGACCTGAGATCTTTTATTAAAGACCACTTTGTGAGATTGAAAGGCACCATTTTTCCTGTATGACTGAGGTGCATGACATGCACTGACACCCATGAGTCTGTTAGCATGATGCTGGAGTGCACCTGTGACTGGCAGCTCTCCTTGTGCTGCCAGGGACAGAAACACCCTGGTGTTAAATCTCACGGCTCTTCAAGCGCTGGGACCTCCTTTTCATTGAATTAAGATGGTACCAGTAAAACTGTAATTTCAAAGACCCTGAAAGTGGCTTGAAAGGAAGTTAAGGGAATCCCATCCCATCCCATCCCATCCCATCCCATCCCATCCCATCCCATCCCATCCCATCCCATCCCATCCCATCCCATCCCATCCCATCCCATCCCATCCCATCCCATCCCATCCCATCCCATCCCATCCCATCCCATCCCATCCCATCCCGCAGCCCGGCAATGCCTGCGCTCTGTGTGAGGCTCGGCTTTGCCCTGCAGAGGAGGAGGAGGCGGCTCGGGGGTGTCTTTGAAGGCAGGATCAAAGCAGCGAGGAGCTGTGCACTCCTTTGATTCCTTAATGGGCACTTTTTGTGCTCGCTGCGCTCCTGCCTGGCTGGCACACCACGGAGCGCTCAGGCTCTAAATGCACCGCCGGCTTCAAAGCCCCTCGTTACCAGCCCATGTCCTTTATCCCACCCAGCCCATGTCCTTTATCCCACCCAGCCCATGTCCTTTATCCCACCCAGCCCATGTCCTTTATCCCACCCAGCCCATGTCCTTTATCCCACCCAGCCCGTGCCTTTATCCCACCCAGCCCGTGCCTTTTCAAAGCACTATAATTTTATTTTCAAATTTATTTAATTTTTTATGTCTGACAAATTCATATTATTTATTTACCTGTCAGTAATGATATACTACAAAGTCATACTGGATTTTGGTAAAGAAATACATAAAAAAAAACCCCACTGATGTCTGCAAGAAAAAAAATCTGGTTTAAAACATATTTTTGAAACAAATTTTGAAATGCAAGTGTCTAAGTTTGAAATGCAAAGTCTGTTTGAATGACTAACTCCATCCAACATTTTCACAGCACAGCTTTCTTCCTTTCAGCAGGGGGAACAGGCGCCACAGCTGACATGAGAGGGAAGTAGAAAATTCTCCAAAGAATAACATTTTAATTCATCTTGAAATAAACATTGAGGGTCTGTGACTGACTCCTGTAAAAGTGAAAAAAACCACCATATAGAAGATGAACAGAAGACATCTATTGCAATGTATCGTGATGCTGTTACATTGCTATCTGCCAACCAGCAAGTAAAAATTCCTCCTATGACAAAATTGTAAATGCCACAATAACACCATATTTTCTGCTTTGTTTTTTGGAGGAAAAAAAGAAGTCTAAACTTGGGAATAATATTAAAAAAAATTCTTATAAACTGGGGATTTGTATAAGATTCTGGGAGGGGAGCTGGGAGCTGCCTCATTTCTCTGGAGTCAGTCTTAAGGATTATTTGGCTGTTCAGGGTAGTTTTAATCTGTAGAATTTTTTTCTTTTTTCACAGAAAAAATTATTCCAACATACTGCTCACTCACCTGTTGGGTCTAATGCTCCATGATTGCCTGGAGCACCATGAGTGCTCTATTTTGCTAAAAGATACACTCCTAATCAGCCCTGTTTGTTAAGAAGATTTACATATCCTGACTGAAGAACTGAAAAATTGTAAGGAAAACAAGCTTTTTATATTTCAGTTATCACCAGCTCCTGTAGCTGCGGCAGGTGGAAAGTGCTGAAACATCAGCTTGTGGCTGTGTCTTGCTTAGTAACTGCTTTGGAAATGGTGTGTCAGAACCTAAGTGTCTCTGGAACACAGTTCTCTGAGTTTATTGGCACTAGCACAATAGGAAAGAGTTCAAACACACGTGAGGAGGCAGGAGGGATGGTGGGCAGCCCTGGATGGGCTGCAAACACATCAAGTCTTTGTGTTGAGTAGCAAAAACAGCACTCAGAAGCAGGTCATTGCCAAATGCCCCCTCAGAGGACATCCTCTGGGGATGCACAGCCTCCAATTTCTCAAAATTAGAGGCAGAAAAGCTTAAATTGTACTTTAAACAATGCCAGTCTCCATCTTCTCTGGTTTGTGTAAAACCCTTACAGACACAGGAGCAGGGAGCAGGTGAAACCGGGATCCCGCTCTGACTCAGCTGCCTTCACTGCTGTTTCCATCTGCCTGCTGCTGGAAGCACGCTGCACCCAGCCAGCCTCTCATTGCCTAACATATTCCCCCAGAAAGTTTGACAACATGCCTTGGCTTCTAAAACCAGCACCATCCCTGCATTCCTCCCAGAAAAGCGGATGGCACATAGATGCGGCGAGCTGCACCTGCGCTCTCCGTGCTCTGCCACTGCTCTGTGGCTCCTGCTGGGACACCAAAGGCCACCTCTGCCCAAACTCACTGCTCAGGTCACCCCAGCTCCTGCAGCCTGCCAGGGGTTACTGGGAACAGAGCTGAGGCTCCCTGGAGAGGGCTACAAACCTATTGAAATAGGGATGCTAAAGCTATCAGCAGGAAAGGGATATGAGTGCAATCTTCTGTTGTCTTTAAGAGAGAATATTGACCTAAAATTGTTTCAGCTGACCATACGTTTTTAAACAGTTTAAGACTTGCCTAATATTTGCCTTCAACCTGAACAGAATATTTTGATCCACTTTCATAGTACTTACAGATTCACAGAATCAAGATTGTCCAGTCCAAGTACAAACCCAGCACCCCTAAACCCACGTGCCACATCCAGAGGCCTCCTGAACACTTCCATAAACAGTGACCTCACCACCTCCCTGGGTGACTTATTCCAATGCCTGGTCACTCTTCCAGTGAAATATTTTTTTTTTTCTAATATCTAATCTGACTCCTGGTGCAATTTAAGGCCATTTTGTCTCATCCTTTCACTTGGAACAAGCCAGAGGGGACTGACCCCCACCTGGCTACAACCTTTTTTCAAGTAGTTCTATAGAGCAATGAGGGCCCTCCTGAGCCTTCTCATCTCCAAACGAAAAAAACCCCAAAACAGTTAAGTTCTTTTTAACCATCTTCTTAACATTTAGGTAAATGTCAAGGTATTTTATGCTCAATAATTTGAAGAACTGAAATTATTCACTTTGAAAATACATAAATGGAACTCTTAAGACAGTTCCAAAAGTATGGATTACTGTTATTTCTACTGAACCTAATCACTGAATTATCACTGATTTCCTCGCCTGGAAATCTAGTTCAGTTCCCTTTCCCCATCTGTTCCCCTGTTTCCTTTAAGGAAAAAATATGAGTCCTCAAATTCATCAAAATCCATTCATTGTCCTGCTTCTGTACATCTAATTTGTTCCCACAGATGATTTTATTTTTTTCTTATAGTTTAACCTAAAACCTCAAATCCTGGGTAGAAAGCTTTTAGAGGATGTTTCAGTACTCCTGCTGGGGAGTGCTGCTGTCTGACAGCCCCTTAGCTGCTCCCTGCTGAAGCTCTCTGGCCTGTGCTTTCCTGGGGCTGGTGTGATTGTGGAAGTGCTCACCATGGAGCCCCTGAGCACTGCAGTGCTGCTGTCACCCTGCTGCTGTCACCGTGCCTGGCCGAGTTTAGGGTCAGGGTTTAGTGCTCAATGGGGCTCTGAGGGATGCTGCAGGCTCTGCTGGCAGCCTGGGATGGGTTCCCAACCATCCATCTACTGGCTGCCGCTGCTCCAGGAGCTCCGTGCCCAGTCTCACACTCCCAGCCCTGGTGTGGGATCGGTCCAGCCCGGAGAGGGGACCCTGAGGGGACCCAGTGGCACAGGGCTGGTGTGGCACTGGTGCACTGAGCAGGGGCTGGTGCTCCTGCACCCTCTCTGAGCTGGACAAGGGCACTGTGAGCCACCATGGCCTGGCCTTGCTCCTCACCCCCCTCACGTTCCCTGCTGAGAACAGCCACATGTGGCAGAAGATAAATGGGCTCCGTGTAATTCTGGAGAAGTGCCTCTTCCTGCAGCCCAGAAGAGGGGACCAGCACGGCTGTGGCCATGCCCTCCCTGTGTGTCACACCCTGCCAGTGCCCTCCCCAGGCCCAGCACAGCCACCACTGCTTCTTGGCAGCTCATTCCATTCCCTGCTCCTTCCTGAAAATGGCTTCATTGCAACTTCTGACTTGTTTTTTAAAGAACTACTAGTTTGATACAAAGCAGAAAAAGAAAAGAAAGAAATTAAAATCCAGGATCTGTCTTATTCATATCCACTTACAAATAAAAAGCACTCTGGAAACACTACCCAAGCAGAACAGAGATTTATTTTCAAGCATGTGAGCAGTTTAAGGTCATTTACTTAAAATTACATTCAAGAAACAACAGTGATGCTTCTGCATTACTCTCTCCCTTTAATGCCATTCTGCATCTAATCCGTCTTACTGTTCAATAGAAATAGCTTACTCCCACGTCTGAGGAGAGGATTGGGCTGGAGCCTGCATCTCAAACACCCTCCTGTCACCGGCAGGAATGCCATTTTTAGATCTCCCATTCCAAGGAAAGGTCAGTCACTATTCTAAACAATAGAAGGAGAAAACAGTCAGTCCACTTACCCTTTCTCCAGCTTTTAAAAGGAAACCAAGCAAACAAACAAACAAACAAACCAGTCATCATTGCCAAAGTAATTTCCAGTATTTTAATATAGTTACACAGAATCAACAGACTCTGGCAGTAAGTTTTTTTCTTCAAGATGTGATCATACATTTCTGACAACAGCACAGCAGTGCTGTGAAAGGACATCAGATAAGAAATACAGCTGGTTGAAATCTGCACTTCAAGTTCCTCACAACCTTTTTCAGGAGAAAAAGAAATTCTTCTTCAGAAAATAAGTATAATAAAAACTCTAACAGCAGAATGTCAACACAAAGCAGATGCTCAGCTTTGACTTTATATGGATTCATCCAGGACTTTTTAGGAAGTGTCCTTCAGGGTGTGGGAATTGGAAAAGACAAGTTCTCAGGAGGTGTATTCCCAAGGTTGGGCTAATATTTTCATTTCTTCCCCTCTGCCCTCAGGCTCCCTGGGAAGCCCATGGAGAGCAGCCCTTCAGCCCAGCCAGAGAAGGTGGGTGGCCAAAGTGGTTCCATGGCTACTGCTGGGAATTCATACTGAACAGTCACCAGCAATTTTTGCTTTAAGGTGCCCAAGGTTTCCAGGCAGCTGCAGCTGAGCTCAGGAATTGGTCAGTGGAAGATCTTCAGCACCCACACAGCCACTTCTTCTTCCCACAGCCACTTCTTCTTTCTTCTTCCCCATTTTTTTTTTTTGGTTTTTTTTTTTTTGACTTTCTGCCAGCCTCCTCTAAGGTTTTGGCACAGATGATGGTGAAATTACCCAGCACTTACCTCCTTGCAGAAGAGGCACAATATGGTTCCATGGCCATTGGCAATGAAAAGTCAGTCTGAATTAACAGCAGCAGGAATTTTTGAGTGGCAGAGTGAGAGGAGGATGTGGTGGAAATGCTCTGTCATTGTGGTTCAGGCTGAAAGTGTATGGACACAAGTCTTGCCAGACACAGAACATAGGTCATTATTCAACATGTAAAATATTCCATATGAGAAATAATAATACAAAAAAGAAATCTATCACAGCTGTATCTATGGTGGTATTTAACACTTTTTGTATACTCCTAAAGGTTAATAAACCTGAATACAAAGAAAGAAAAGTTACATTTTGGGTAATAATTGGAAATAATTTTGCAGGTTTAGGGAAAAATAAAAAGTACAGACTTCTCTGCCTGAAGTTTTGTATAAGACGATTTTTGTTTTGCATTATGTAATCAAATAAACACATCACAACATTATCACTTGGGGCTTGAAATGCAGTGAATGTCCCTGGAGCTCCTTTGATGCCACCTGCCATGGAGGAAACATCTCCCTTGTGGCTCCAGGCTCCAGGCCAGGTGAGGTAAACTAGCACTAAAAAATTCCTTGCTGTTGTGATGGTATGAATATATAAATACATAAACCAGCCTGATTTGCTGTGAATGCTCTTGGACACAGTGACTGAGGACACCTCCATGGCAAACATCAGCTCTGCTGGGCAGAGTGACCTTCACTGGGACCTCACCTCGTCACTTCAGTGATCCAGTGCTTGTTAATTAGGTGCTTTTTCCCCTTCAGTTCCTATACAGAGACTAGCAAGGAAAGGTGCAGCTTCTTCATACGTGCTGTTCAAACAAATTACTCCTGAGGATGAAAACACGACTGTTCCAGGGAATTTTTGAATATTTGGGAGGATATTTAAATTCTGGTCAAGATTGGGTTCTTAAATACTCTTTTTTTCTACAGCATGTTCTGACTATTGTCTTTATCCTTATATTCTTTACAAAAATCTCTTGGTTTTCTTTCCCCTTTCCCCCAAATTATTTAGGCATAAATAGCCACTCAAGGTATTAGATACCACAGTGAGTTATGATTCTGCCTTTATATGCAATACTGGTATATTCAGTATAAATAAAATTATAGTTTCAGCTATCATTTCATAAAGAGTGTTAAGCAGGAAAGAATTAGACAAGAACCATTTCTACTTAAAATTGCCTTTGTTCTGGGCTCCAGGTCAGCAAGTCACCCTGGGTGCAGTGTGTGGGGGAGACACCACCCGCTCTGCCCCAGGAACATCTCACCTGCCAGAGCTGAGCAGTCTGGGTGCTGCCTCGGTGGCAAATTACAGCAGAATTTAGCTCTGGATAGACTCCACAAAGCAAATTTATTCAAACCATTTCATATTGAAAATGAATTTTTAATTCACTGATTACCATTTACCATATGATGCCTTTCTATCACTTCAGCAGTATCAAAAGGCTTTATTGTAGATGAGATCAAATAAATATAGCAAAACCATGAAAAAAGCACGGAGTCATATCCTGACTGATAGCATGCTCCTACAGACTGCTGCCACCAGCCGAGAGTATGTGCCAATATTTTCATGAGCCATCATTACCAAACATAACTGAAGCAGGCTGGAAGAAAACAGCATCCTAGAAGTGGTGTTTAAGAAAGCCCTGGGGAAGGAAAAGCACAGAAGAGGAGAGCTGCTGAGCTGAATCAGCATGTGGGCTGTAGCTGGAACAAAAGGATTCTTCAGTTCATGCCAAAAATACTCATCAGCGCTGCTGCTTTTTTAAGCCTAACATTCCTAGGTGACTTTTCTTGCTTCTGAACAGTCCTGTGGGAAGCTGCACTGGCTCAGGTATGGGTGGTTGTCAGAGCCCTCCAGGCACACTTCAAGGCCTTCCCTTGGAGAGGGGCTGGCTGCTCAGGGAGCAGGGCGAGGGGTGCCCTCTGAGCCCCTGCTGTGTCTCAGGAACCACCTCCAGGCTCCTCTCCAAGGGACTCCTTGCTTCTGAGTATGGACCAACCCTTTCTCTTCCTTTTTCTCCTCAGAGCTGGCAGGACCTCAAAGACAGCTCAGCAAAGACCAGGATCTGCTGAAGATCCCAGCTGCAGAGGTGTCTTCCATCTCGGTGGGGTATGAACACAGTCTTTAGGGGGCTCATTACAAAGCATTAAATATTATTAAAATTACCAAAAAACCCCACAAGTGACCAAAGATTATTTTCTTTGGTGCACAATTAGTGGGAAGGGCTCATTATTGTAGGGAGCCACAGAGTCCAGAAATTTTAAAAGCTTCAGAAAAGATCAGTTATATGTATCACCAAAAAAGGGGAAAATAAATCATTGTACTGAAGAAATGCAAAGAATCTTCTCAAGTTTCGGGTTTAAAGGAACATTTAAGAATCAGGGACTAAAAAGAGTTTTTCCAGGGAGACAAAGGTGATGCTTACCTTCCTGAACAGAACGGGTGATGGCAGAGCTCACACCCAAACTGTGCTGCTGCCTCTGCGTATTCTGTGGGACATCTTGGAGGGAATCCCTGCCCTTGGTAATGAACAAAATGCAGAAATTCTGCATGAAAGGCTGATTATTTTTCAGTTGTGGATAGGAAAATGTGCATGTCTGGGTCCTCTGGGAATGGCTTTCCTGGGAATGTCGCTGGGGAGAAACAATCCTGCTCCTGCATAACCTGCCCCATGTGTTTGTTTAGTTTAGCTGTGGGAAACAGGCCTTGTAAAGCTGGAGCTAAGCTTGCACTTTCCAGCACTTCAAAGAGCATCACCAAAACAATCTTTTAGAACCTGAACATGTTTGTTATCTTGCTAATCCTAAAGCAAAGAGATCTAAGGAGGCAGCAAGCTGAACAATGCAAAAAAAATTACAGTGTACACACTTGCAAAAATCAAGGTGTCCTTTTATTCTTCAGCTAGAAATCCAGTTTTTGCATCTGAGCAATTTAATAATAATAAAACAATCATTTCAGCCTCAAAATGTATTTGCTTTTAAGAAATGAAACCAGCTTTTTAGTTCAATAACATTCTTCCCTGGGACCAAGCTCAATCTTTGGTGTTGAAATCACATTTACATGAAGCATTTCCTCATTTAGGGACATTTAATTACTTCAGGAGTACGAAATACAAAAATTATTATATCCATACAGAAAAGTTGAGAGAAAATAATGCCCTTTACTTCATGGCTTTGATGATTATGGGTCAGTAGTGAATTAGATTGGGCTTTAACTTTTCCCCAATGTGAAAAGGATTCAATCAGTTACACCATGAGCTGATATTATTAATGCAATCATGGCCTAAAAGAAACCAGCCCTAAAGGGAGATGCCAAAATAAATTCTTCATGTAGTAACAAAGGAAGCCAGAAGACTCCTTCACAGCGAGTCATGTCTGCACTGAGTACAAGCCTGACGTTTCATAAGCCTCAAAATAAGTCTGCTGTGAATTTCCCATTTCTATTTGTACATCCAACTCTTGCTAAGGGCTCCACAGGCATTCAGAGCGCCACTAAAGAAAGGTATTCGATTCAGTATGACACTGAGTTACAAACTTCAATGGGAAAAGTATCAAATAGTGAATTGTTTCATAATATAGCCGCCACTCAGGTGTTTAGGTACTTTTCCATCTTAATTAAAAGGCAAAAAATTGCAGAAGTCTTCAAGGAAACATTTTTTTCATAATCAAAACATAAAACTAATCTATGGAACAAATTACTGCATAGCAAACTAATGATATTTTCAGAAGAAAACACTGAAAGTTTCTGGAAAAAAAATTAGGTTTTCTGTCTCCCTCTCCCTACAGAAATGCTGGGTTTTTTGAGCCCAGTCTCACTAGCGATGTGCGAGAGGGCAGCACATCCCCAGGCACACGAGTTCTCAGGCTGGCACACATCCTGCCAGCATCCCCTGCTCCCACTGCAGCACTTTCCAAATCTAATCAATCCACAGAGGCTGTAATGAGGTGATTGCAGCAGTAACAGGCAGCTGTGGAAGAGAAGGAGGGCTGTGGAGAGGACAAGTGTCCATCCTCCTGTCCCTGGGCAGACCAGGGCTCCCCAGGGTCCAGGAAGCTTTGGGAATGGCAGGGACTCATTAGCCCACCTGTAGCACCCCAGGGTTTGAAACTGCAGGATCCTGATTTATGGGTAAGGTGGTTTGGGTCAGAAGAGAGATTTTTAAAGTGTACTTGTTGTCAATTATTTCCTCCTGCTGAGTTCTGTTGAACAGGATTCAAATGGAGCAGGACTTTCATCATCAAGAGATGTGAAAATTCACATCAATAGAACTGTCTGATCAACATTTGCTCTTCAAATATGAGTAAGAATGCTTTATTGCATGATACTAAAGCAATAGCAATGGCCAAGGTGTACAAGCATTTTCCATGCATTCCTTTAGGATGCCATGCACAAACTGTCAGCAGCTGCTCCGTAATGATCTCACAAGCCTAGGAGTGCAGGGCCTCCTGCTCCGAGGCAATATTTCAGAATGAGGAAGGCATTTGCTGTTTATCTGTATTAACATTATGAAATGGCTTATCACTAGACTACAAAATGAATGAATTGGTTATAATCTGGGTGCCAGAGCCTTTGGGAGCAATGGTCAGGCTTCTGCTGACCTTCACTCAAAAAAATCCAGGTTTTGAGACACCACTGAGTGATCTGCGGAAAGCAGGCTAAAAACGTGTGCAAAGGGATTACAAAGTATTTGTGTTTCATTTTAAAATGTGTGGAAAATCACATTAATGCAGAGTCAGCTAAATGCACATGTGCCATCTGACTGTTCAAAAATCAAGGTTAACTTATATTTAGGAGATTTTTTTTATAAGCTCCATACAGGCACACATTTCTCTACTGTGCAAAGGTTATGGTTCCTTTGCTGGCTCCTTTTCTTGTTGATTCAGGATTTGAAACATATCCAAGAGTATTTTTTTCCCATTCGTGATTTAAGTCTTGTTCATACACAAAACTTAAAGACATAATTAAAAAAATTTCTTTTCTAGCTACATTTATTAGCTGTATTTATACTTATATATCAGCTAATCTTCATGTCTTGAACACGGTCTGACCTGTTTCCTCTCAAAGCCATGGAAAGATTTCCCCTTGGGCTCACAGCAATCCCAGACACTTATCACTTTCTTTGCAGTACTAATTTTTCTCTGATAAGATAGATAGATCCCCATTTGCGATAGCTAAATGCAATAGATATTTGTTAAGTACTTCTTTGAGGTAAAATATGATTTATTTTCCCTCTTTAATTTATAAAATGTAAAATGGCAAAACTCCTAACTTGCCTTACCTGCTGAGCCACTGAAAGAGATGAGAGCATAAATATCTATGACATCCGTATTATTACCAAATACATTAATTAATAGCAGTGTTATCACAGTGAATACCACGTGAATTGACAGTGGCAGGGCAATAAATGAAAGTGTTTATACCTTTTTCTCAGTTTACAAATAGAGTTATTCCTGACCTTTGATGTAAACCTTAATGATCACTGGTAAATCAAATATGATACTGTTAAAATTCAGCGCCACAGCTGCGATCTTTTCACCCAGGAGATGCAATATCTTCTAAGAATATCTTTTTGGATTGCAGTAATTATCATCCATACTTCATGAAGGATTAAAATCCATAGGAAATTAGCTCATTTCCATTGAAAACTTCCCAGTTTACTCTTGTGGACTCTAATGATTACATGATGCAAGTTGTCTAGAAACTCACCACTGTCTCCTGGGTTCTGGGCAGTCCCAGCAACAGACTGCCACCAAACATCTCTGGGCTTTTGGGCTCTCAGATGGGTTCCAGTGGGCTGAAGATCCCTGAAGGAGAGGTTTTGAGGCAAAAGAGTTTCCAGTTTTTATGCATTTTGTGCATTTAACCTTGTAGAAGAGAAATTGTGTATACCATTCAGGTTGCAGGCTTCATCTTTTTCATTTTGTTAGTTGAACTTACTGTCTTGTTCTGGGTCAGTAAGGAATTATTTTTCCAAAGGAGCAGATCTCAGACTTTCTCTGATAGAAAATCCTGACACAGAGGTGCTAACCCCTGTTTAAAAGATCTGATATCCTGAAGATAAGCTTTATTCCCTTCGTTAGCTGCCTTGAAAGAAGCCCCTAGACAGAGCAAACAGCAGAGTTTGGGCTGATTAAAGTTGCCAGTTTTTGAACAAAAACAACAAGCAACAAATCTTAGCTAACAATAACCATGAGACCAGCAGTGAAATATGTCAGCATTTCAAGCCAATGAGAGGGGAGAAATTGGGCCTTTTATTTCATGTTGGGCCAAGGCAATGGTTCTATACCAAATATATGGGTGCAAAAACATCCCGACACTGAGGCACTTGATTCTGTATAAGAACAAAAAGCACCTCTGTCTTCAGAGGAGACGCTTTTTACAGCTTTACAGGATCACTTTGGGTTCACTTCATGCTTTATGTAGAGCTTTTGTTCAGTTTACCTGTTTCCCTAGGTAGCTGGCTGGGCCCAAGAAATAAAATCATATGTGAGGATCATACCACCTGGGTTTTAATTCCTGCCCTGGGAGGTTGTAGGTCTAAGCAGTTGGTGATCTACAGAATTCTCCTGCAAATATTTAACAGTGTTTGCCGAGGCCAGCTCCAGCTTCCCTGGGTGACTTTTTTCTAACGCTTTTCTTTATCTCTGTCGCTTCCAGATAAAATGTCAGCTCATGAACTGCAATAATAGCCTTTCCCTTCAGATTTATTTCTCTTCCCCAGTTTTGATTCCAAAAAACCCCAAACCCAAAGAAGCCCCATCAATCCGGCAGTGGATGGGAGGTTTCTCAGAGGGATGTGTATCCTGGGATGGCTCCGGATGCTCTCAGGGCTGCCTGGGAGCCTCTGTGCTCGCTGCTGCTGAGCAGAGCCGGATGATGGCACAGTTGCTCAGCTCCAGGCTGCTGGCTGTGAGGCATCGCTTACACATGAACTGATAACGCTGATAACACTCAGCCCCTCTCCTTTGCAGCAGGGATTCTAACCCGCAGCGGGTCTCAATGCGCTTTAAAAGAAAAAAAAGAAAAAGGGGGGGGGGGGGGGGGAAAAAAGAGGGTGGGGGGGGTGGGCAGGGAGGGAGAAAGGAATAAAGAGAAGGGGAAGGTAGGGAAGGAGAGAGAAAATGAAGAAGTCCTTCAGTGCAAGGTGGTTTCAGTAGAGCAAGGTGCCGGTGGGGCCAGGCGCTGCTGGAGCTGCAGGGAGCAGAGCTGTCCCCCCGCGGGCAGATGGCACCAGCCGGGCTGCTCTAATCGCCGGGGGATGCTCACAAAAGGCAAAGCCACCCTGGGGCAGCCCCAGCCTTTATCCAGCCTTTATCCAGCCTTTATCCAGCCTTTATCCAGCCTTTATCTCCTCGGCACAGCGAGCTCCTCCCGCACCGGGACTGCCCCGGGCCCCGGGGGAGGATGCTTTTAAAATGCAACAGCATTGAAATAACAGCAAATGTACTTAGTCAATAGAGATGTGGGCACAAAAGATGCTAGGTTTTTGAAAGGGATATAATGGTAAGGAACTGCAGAGGATCCTTCCTCCCTGTGGTGGTAAGGGCTGCTAGAGCTGGGTCCTGAAACGGGGACTGTAAACATCATTTGTGCACATTCTGTTCACCAGCCCTGAACATCTGTCTCTTGCTAGACTTTACTGCAACTTTGCCATTTTCTCCAATAGCTGATGTTTTGTGTTGTTTTGAGTTTTGTTTAATTTCCCTGCTAAAAGCAGAGCCTAGATGA
Organism: Pseudopodoces humilis; assembly: GCF_049639895.1. NCBI lineage: Eukaryota > Metazoa > Chordata > Aves > Passeriformes > Paridae > Pseudopodoces > Pseudopodoces humilis. Next base: position 7,414,962 of record NC_142217.1, read on the forward strand.
AGAGGATCACAGAACTTCTAGTAATAATTTCCCTGACTTGCCTCTGCTTGAACAGAAGAGGCAGGTGCAGATGATGAAATAAATTCTTCTGAATTACCAGTACAGTCCTCAGTCTGCACCAGAATCCTTTAAGCACAAGGAAGTTCTGCTGGGAGCCTCCCAGAAGTATTTTCTTCCAGATAACAATCTTGCTTAGTTCTACTGAAAAAACACAAGTTTTGCTGATAATACTTCTCTCTTACCATGTCCATTTCCAAAATACTGTTTACTAAAAGGTCTCGGACAGGAGCTTGGTGCCAAAAGAAAGATGATGCTGGAGCAAACAGTGGTTCCTGCAGCCAGAATCAGTTGGGGTTTGGGGCAGTTGGTATTTCTGGGTCTGCATTGTAAAGCATCCCCTAAAGTCTGGGATCTATATCCATAGAAAATAAATGGATACAAAGCTCTATCTGTGACCCTGGCTTCAGTTCTGAGGGAAGTTGCTGCCATGGGAATACACTGCTTTCTTGAAATGTGACTGAATTTGTACCCGTGCTCTCCTTGCCAGGCTGTGTGAGTGGCTTCCCAGCTTCCACAGATGCTGAAGAGAGACAAAGAGCAGATACTCTTAAATATCAACTTAGACTGACACAACCTTCCAGTCCCATCTCACCCCCTACCCAGCTTCAAGTCATGTTCTTGATTATTTATGTTTAGCTTCCAGGTTGGGAACTCCCCCAGTATTCCTAATGCTGGGTTGCCAACATTGGAAATTAAATAAATATTTTCTTTTTTTTTTCTTTTAAAATAATTTAATTCCAACAACATACAGTTGCAGCTGTGAATGACTGAATTCATTTTACAGAATATGTTTCCCAGTCAGAAATTAAATTGGCAGTGCAACCCCTCCACCCCCCAGAATTACTTGGCTAAAGTAGTAGCCAGATGAACAAGCAAAAAAATCACAAGAGGATTAAACCAAATATGCAGCTCAAACAGAGGAGCAGCTGAACCCTCCAGCATTTCAATGCACAGCTGATTCAGCAAAACAGATACACATTCAAATGAAGGATGTCACTGAAAGAGAAGACCAGGCAGCTTAATCAATAAAATGTGCAGCCTGTCCTGGTACAGGGAAAGCAGCAGCCTAACACAGAAGAATGCCACACAGAAAAATGAATTGGGGAGAAATCTTGCTTTTGCCAGGACCTTGAAGCCCCAATGGAAGAAATGTCCAGGAAAGGTAACTCATGGAGATAGGCCACTGCTTTCTTATGTTTCCATTATCCCTTCTTGGGACTAATCCCTGCAGTGTGAGGTTAGAGAAGGCCAGAAAAAGGCAGCATTTTTTTCCTCAATCACACAGTTTATAGGAAGTGGGATATTGTTTAATCCAAGATTGCAAGTTTATAATTTTCACTGAGCTACAAGTTCTTTTATCATACTACACAGATGTTTTATTCTCTGTGAACTATGTGGAAATAGATTTAATTTACAGAAATGTTTTCACTTCACCAAATACCTTGAAAAATGGTGAGCCAGCAAACGCAGCAGAGAAATGGTTGAACAGATTCACATTGTCCTGCTCACATCCACCTCACAAGAGACTCTTTAGTGCTACTCAGTCACTACAAAGCTTGGGCTGTCTCAGTCATGGTCTTGTCCCCTGTGCTTGCCTGGGTCTGGGCACTGTAGAACAGGAGGGTTTGCCTGGGAGGTGCCACGTTCTTCTGTACCTGTGTCCTTGAGCTTTGCACACAGACAGACACTGCTGTTCCATCCCCTTCCTGCCAGCAGAGAAACCTGCTCAGAGAAACCTCACAAGAACAAACCTTCTTCACAGAAAAGTAAACAGGAAAAGGCTGGGAGATCAGCTGATGAAAGGACATGCCAGTGCACATTAAAATATTTGCTAATTGCGAATCTACTGTCCCACTGTGCTGCCAGCTCCTGCTCTGACTCACGTGAAATGTCAGACGGCTCCAGGTAGCATGAATAACCTCATCCCTTGGCTGCCCAGGAGGGAGGAGACAGCAGGAACACCAACCCTGAATCTGCTTCCTTGTTCTTCTTCCCTTCTCCATTCCCACACTCTGTCGGGGCAGTTTGCTCAGCATAAAGCAGGTTACAGTGCTGAGTATGGCCTGAAAACCTAAAGAGTGAACTAATATTGAGATTTCATGCTAGGGAAGAGCCATGTCAAAAATGGTGAGACAAAGACAATATGGAAGATTTCTGTGCTGCAGCTTTTCTAATCAACACAACGTTGCCGTGAAGGAAGGGGCTGGACACGCCCCAGCACCCTGTGGGAACAGGCAGATAAATCATCCCAAAGGTAAAAGCAAAGTCAATAACTTGAACATGTCAGAAGAGCTACTTCCATAAGAAAAATGTTCACTCACATGAGTTAAATGTTTAGGTCTGCTTAAAAACCAGTGTGGAAATAGAAAGAGCTCTGGCCGCTCATGTTTGAGTTTGGGTTACAATGTTCAAAAGGATAAAAAACACAAATTCCCACCAGCTGATTGAAACTCTTTCCCTTACTGTTTATGGGCTGGTCCTGGTTCAAGCACTGGAAAGGTGTTAAAAGAGAAATGTTTATAAAAATAGAGAGCAGAAAAAAAGTTGGAAGCAAAACAGCAGAAAAACAAGGCTGCCATTCCAATAACAAGGAATTTACAATTATTGTTCAAATCAAGTCCTTGTTTGGAATTGTATTTCTAATCCAATAAAGTATATCATTTCAGGCACATAAATAATCCCCGTTTTTAAAGGGATTTAAATTTCACTGCTTTGATATGCTGGTGATATTATACCAGGGAAATGGTAGCACTAAATGACTGCAATCATTCAGCAATACTCATTTATTTGACTCTAGAGTTTAAAAGGCTGTGGTTAGCATAGTGCTTATCTAACTACCCACTTATTTTCTCTGTATTCTGAATCTAAGAAGGGTGTTTACTTTCAGCAGGACAAGAATGTGGTTTCAAAAGAATTGATCAATATTAACCTTGCACAGTACTACACATTATAACTATTTTGCATATTAGAGAGCTAGAATTTGTGCACAACAATATATCTGCATCCCTTCTGAATATGAGTATACAAATCTTCTGCTGTTTCTAATCTTCAGGCTTTAAAACTGTTCATTAAATATATTGTCTACACATTTTTTGCAGCTGAGTTTTGTCAGTGTGTGTGAATTATGCATAAAGCCCACAGTGAGACAGATGTATAAAACTGCAGTTTATCTAGGTAGGCATAACCATTCAGCAAACTTTGCTTAATTAGTCACTAAATCAGTCTTTATGACTTTGTTGACTGACTAATGTTTTTAAAATATTACTGACTCTTCTTAAAATGTCTGCCCTTGTTGTTTGTTATATTAACAAACATTGGATGTTGTAATCTGGTGCTTAAATACCCACTGTTATAATCCAGTCCTAATGACAATGCTGACATGACAGAACTATTAAACTGGATACAGAGTTGTCACATTTTCAGACAGCAAAATACTCATCTGTGACACATAGCATATGGCACAAACCTGGGGAATTCACCAGCAGAGTTAAGAATAAATAGAAGCTGCGTTCCCTAAAAAATATAATCTGACATCCAAACACGGATAATCTTGAGACGTACTTGACAGTCCGTGAGTTCAGCCAACAGATTATAAAATGAGAGGCTGCAGCTCTGCATTTCCAGAGAACAAATCACAGCAGAGCTGCTAATGCTGAACTCGGCGTGCAAACACACTGCTTCTTCCATATACTCTGTAAAGAGATCATTAAAATACTACAGCTAATTATGCTTCAAGCCTCTGCAGAGCCACGTGCTAATGTATTTATCTAATTTTCATTTTTTGCTGCCCATCTTCAGCAATTTTGATGCACAGCACTTAAAAATGCCAGTTTTTATTAGAGGCAATCCCGAGGCAGTACGGGAACTGTCGCTCTGCCTGTGCAGATAAATCACCTGGAGCTGCAGCACATGCCCAGCCCTCCAGTGCTCACCTGAGTTATCTTCTCCAGTGATCCCACGGGGTTAGAAAGGTGCCCTGAGGTGACAGGAACAATGAGACACAGTTTCACCCCTCTTAATTTGTGTTCAAGTCAAGGATGGGGTTCCAATACACCAAATACAAAACATCTGTGTGATATCCTGCTTGGGAAAGACCATGACTGTCATCTAACCTGCTGCTCCTTTTGGGGCTGCTCCCCGAGGGGGCAGAGAACCCTTTCAGCTCTTCATTCGGACCCTTCTAAGGAGGCAGGATTTCTGGTTTCCTCATCTCAGAGTTCATCTTGACATTAAATTTCAAGGGTCATCATAGCAGCCTGTTAGCCAAGGTTTGATGGTATTATACACAGAATGAAGGCAAAGAAGGATTTAGAAGATTTTAAAGTAAATCTGGTTATACATTTTCTTGCCAAGAAGTATCAAAGGAGCAATTGCAGAGCACCTGTTTGTCCCTGAGTCTCCCAGAGGTCCAGCAAGGGCCGCTTTCCTTCTCTGCATTTCACCTTCAGCTGGCTCTGGGCAGACCTGGGACACAGCAAACCCCATGGGCTGACAGCTCATGGATGTCTCCAGTGAGGAGTGCAGTAACTCTGGTTTAATTCCAGCTCTGTGCTCTAGGTTCAGTCTGGGCACACGATGCCCTCCTGCCACATGCTGGGACAGGGACACAGGATGGCACAGTGCTCCTGCCATGTGCTGGGTCAGGGACACAGGATGGCACAGTGCTCCTGCCATGTGCTGGGTCAGGGACACAGGATGGCACAGCAGGCTGGACACCATGTGGAGCAGTGCCCTTGGCACAGGAGGGCAGTGGTGACACCAGGAGCATCCACACCCCCATTCCTGACAACTTCTGGTAACAGGGAATTCCATTCACACTCAAAATAAAGTCTTTGCCACTGCTCATAAAGCACAAAGGCATCTTAAAATGAGTGGATATCACTGTTCCACCAATTTAAAACCACTTTTGACTGTCAGAGGTATAAAGCAGTTTTAGGATAAATAAGAGTATGGTAGTAATCTGATCTCATATCCACAGGGGGGCCGATTCTCTTCTCATTTACATCAGTTTTATTTTCATATAACTCCATTAGTTTCAATATTTATTTTTGCATGAGTGACAGCACAATTATGCCCAGCATAATCACACATGAAGTGTAAAAATCCAACTTGACTAATTTCTCAGTATTAACCACGAATACTAGAAGCCAAAATAGAATCTCAATGAAGTAGTCCCTCAGTCTGATCTTATTCATTATTTCCTCTCCCTATCTAAGCTGGACATGCCTCTGAGTAACAGAAAGGAGTATGAGGACAGAGCCAAGAAAAAGTCATTCAGACAACCTGGGTTCTACTGAGTTTTAATGTTCAAATAAAACTAGATTTGAAGAGATCTCTTGGGAATTTGTATACTCTCTGCAGAGTTCTGCCTTGTTCAAAACGAGAAGGAATAATGGCAGCAAAGTCTAAGAGCAGCTTAGACTTAGAAGGAGCTGGAGAGAGTTGTTTCAAGGGATGAATCACTCATTCAGTATTTTGCCCATCTCTGGTTGCTGTTGGCTGGGTTGATTTTTTACAGCTCCATACACAAGGAAAAAAGCTCAGGAAAGGACAATATTATGGAGAATTTCCCTCCAAGCTCTGTTATTATCCTTGGCAGCAGGTGATAGAGCCAGAGGTGAGGAATAAAGAGTGGTGGCCACAGCTGTATTTTGGTTTTTCTGCTGGGAATAAGAGGGGGCCAGGAGCCATGATGCACTGTGCAAGGCAGGCTCCTGATCCTTCTCATCACACCACACCTTTGAAAGTGCCAGGCCCACTCTAAACTAGCACAGGCAGCAATTCCTCATGAGATATTTATTGACTCCCCCCCTTACCTAAGCTTCAGGGAGCTAAATCTGGAGAAAGTTGATTTTACCACAGAAATAACCCTGCACTTCTGACTTAAATAATAACATATTGTCATTAATGGAGTATTTTGTTTCTCCCTTCAGTTTTTAGTGTGACAGCACTGAGCCCTTCCCACATCCAGCAGCTCCTGTGGACCACAGAGCCAGAGCCAGGGCAGAGCTCCTGCACTTTACACTTTCCACAACCTGCTTTTCTCTCTTTCACTTGTGACACTGCTGTTCTGCCAGCACAGCCTTCCCGAGCTGGTTCATGTCTGAACCCTGCTGCCTTGTGAGCTCTCCAGTCTTCATGGAAAACACTGATCATTGCTTTCCAAAGCCTTCCTGGTAAATTATAGATTAAAGAGAGGAGCCACGCCGTGGTTTCAGGTCTGAGTGCCTCACACACTGGATTTACAAGAGTTATGTTTTCAAGGGTGTCAGGAGGAAGCAGAAATGGAGGAAAGTGGCAAGAAGAGTTGAAAAAGGAGTGTGATCCTGGCCAAGCAGAAGACTTGGAACTGTGGGAAGAATTAAACTACATTGGTACACACTGCTGTCCTGCAAAGGCATTCCTGCCATGAATACAGAATCCCAATGGGATCATCACTTAATGAGTGATCATCACCTAATTATCATCACCTAATGAGAATGATGGAATCCTCATCCCCTCCACCTATCTCAGCACTCATCCCAGCTCCATTATCTCACTTCTGAGTGCAACTACTGGGCACCTGGGAGCGTTACAACCCACCCAGCATCTCTCAGATCATCCCTTGGAACATCTGCATTTTCCCTGCCAAGCAGTGATGTGCAACTCTGTGCTCTCGTGGTGGAATCTGCCCCATAACTGCTGTGTAACACTCAATAATACAGACTAGTTGACAATTTGTCATCATTTTTTTAGAACAAAACTCCAGCTATTTCTCTAAAATCAGGGGTTTAAATAAATATTAATTTTCTCAATAACTTGGTTGGGGGTTGAATGCAGAACATTGCATTTTGGTTTTCATCGCTATCATTCTACATCTACTTTTCCCATTTTAATCATAACCAGAACCTGTCAGGATTTCTAAAATCAAATATAATGAAAATTAATTACTAAACCCTATGTTTGATTGCAAACAGAACCTCTCCCCCATAGCTATTTTATAGATTCCTCAAAAATTCAGAGCAAATATATTTTTTAAGGTAATGGAAATTGAAATTTGAAGAAATTAAAGAAATTTTTATTATTGGTGTTCTCTCTCAGACTCAAAATCTTTACAGAGTTATGGATGGTAGAAAGTATGTATTTCAGGAAGATTAGCAAAACACATCTGTATTTTGTGAGTCTCAAATATCTTTGAGATATTTCACACTTTGGTTTGCCTCTTCTTTCCTGCAATTTTTTTTTTTTTTTTTTTTACTTTTTGAGAACAGTAACAAAAATAGAATTACTCTTTTTTAAAAACATCTAGCTATTTTTAATGTTTTATTAATGTTTGTCAACTCTGGTCCTGTCTTTCTGCTATCTGATGTGTCAAGATCACCTTGCTTACCTCTGATGGCAGATATTCTTTTTGCCAAAACCCTCTTGGGCTGGGCTACCAGCAAAGACAAGGCTTTGTGATACCTGTGAAAGATCCAGAATGGCAAATTTCATCAGTCTTTGAAACCAAACATTCGCAAAGTGCTGCAATAGGCAGGGGAACAAAGGCTCATTTCGTGTTCAGATAAAAGATTTCAATTTTTGCTTTTAGAAAACATTGCATGAAGTAACTAGGTCAGAGCTGTGCTAAACCCACACTTCATTTATCTGATATGTGTGCTGCATAACAGTTCTGTTTAGTAGTTTAGATTTGACCTGAATTAAATATGAAGCTCCAAATATATGATAAAACAATAATAAGAGATCTGACTTACCACAAAGCTTCCATGCTAAATATGTGACCATCTTCTCTCTGTTCAATTCACCACCAGCCATGGTGCTCCTGGCCACAGCCCTGGGTCCTTCCCCTTGCTGCAGACACCTGGCAGGGGCAGGCTGGGACAAACACCACGAGGAAAAGTGTCTCCATCCCTGCAGGGTTTCTGTGCCATACTGCTGAAATCCAAAAGCCTGCTGAAAGGAAAGCAGCAAGCTCACTATTAGCTTTATTTCTGTAGGACTCACGTCTATCATTCTGTCTCACAACGCCTGAGCAACATTTGTGCAAGGATCCCAAGGCATGGGCTCAGAGCCTGGCAGCAGCCCCAGAGCAGCTCCCAGCTCAGGAGCGCTGATGATCGCCCTCAGTGCTTGTCTGGAGCCACAGAAAAGAACGTGGAGAGGTGCCATCCCCTTGGGAGAGCAGGAAGAGCCCGCAGTGAGCAGGAGCAGCATGTCCTGAGGATGGCCAGATGGGTGTTCAGCCCCAGGAGTGCCTGACCCCTCCACTGGGAAGGGGTTCCTGAGCTCCAGCACCCGAACGAGCCCCTGGTGCTGCAGTGACCCAGAGCACTGAGACTCGTCATGTCCAAAGGACCCAAGCGGCCTTTGGTGAAGAGTTATAGCCCTTTCTTTGGATCAAGATACAAATAGGGCCTCACAAGAGGTACACAGCTCTTAAAAAAAATTCTTGAGGTAGATTCACACCAAAGGTCAAAAGTAAAGTACCATTGAAACTCTCCTAGTGATGATCATTTCTGAATATGTACTTGTACTTACAACACCCACAAGAGGTGCAAATTCTTTCTTTTCTGCAGTACTGTGAGATGCAGGCAATCCTGAGGTATTGGGAAAAAATGTGAAAAAATAATTTCTTTGGAGGGTGATTTGGAAAATGTCTTGCAAAGTGTTTTGCAATACATGGAAGTGGCCTGAAAAAATGTGTATAAATAGTCAATCCCACTAAATTGAATACCTTGTACACAAGGATGTTTCCTAGGTTTAGCAGCTGCAATTTAATCTTCCTGCACTTTGCCTGTGGTTCATCTCCATGATCATCCCCTCACAAGGAGGTTCCTTCACAGCACCTCCCATCAGCTACTGCTCCAGGTGCCAGGCTGAAAGAGACTGAAATCAACCTCAACAGACCTTTTGTGATTAATCTTTGTGCAAGACAAGGAGTTGGCTTTCAGCTGTCAAAGTGAACCTTCCATGACAACACATTTTTGACTTCCCCTGCCTTCTAAGGAAATTTCAGAGATATGTAAATCAAGAGGAGGGTGGATGTGTGCACTGCCTGCCTGCATTAACAAATCTCTGCAAAAGCTTTGCCTTCTCACCACAAGCTTCCACTTTCTTCCAGGCAGGACACCTGAAAGCAGCTGTGAGTAGAGTCCACCAGGCTCTCTTCGTGCCTGCCACCTTTACCTGCTGGGCCACACTGCCCAAGAAGCTTTGGCAATGGCCTGCAAGGAAAAGCAGAGAAATCTACTCCTTGGCAAGCAGGATTTGCTGCTCCAGTGCACCAGACCTGAGCACAGGCACTGTGGACACAAATCTGCTTTATGTAAGAAGAAAACTGCAGTAGTGACATTTTCCCTTTTAATGCATCATCTCCAAAATGAGGTAAAAAGTCAGGTTGCTAATGTCCTTTTAAATGATATATGCTTATGTGTTATATAATGTATAAGCATTAAATGTACTTCCTTTATCCTTTTTGGGGGCAGCACACAGTTTTCTTTGTGATTCAAACAAGTTTATAGTTTCTTCCATAACACTTGAAGTAGGAAGCTGCAGCTGAGAGGAAGGGGAAAAACATTCTTCATATTCTGTGATGAGACATTTCTGAATTATTCCATCTCCACTGTAGTTTTCAGGGACTGATTTCTTGCTTATAATTAGCTGAAGATCTGCCAATTAATTCTCTGATTCCTGATCTAGCAGTCTCCCCAAAGAAGATTAATCAGATACCTGGGAACTGGAGCTAAGCACTCTCCCAGGCAGTAAAACCCATGGAGCCAGGAGAGGCAGTGGTTTGGCTGTACAGCTTTCCCACCTGCCCTTTACCAACAGCCCTCTTCAGGCTTCCCCTTCCCTCTCCCGAGCCTGCAGAGGCTTATTAGCTAATGACCTACTTTGGCATCCCCAGATGCTGCTTTATGGCTAAAAGGAGTTAATATTTCCCCACCTAATTATCGAGCTGATTATTAGAAGTTGAACACTGGAATAATTTGTTCACAGGTTAGTCCAGACTTGAAGTTTATTGTTTGCCAGCCCTGCACAAGTACTTCCACATCTGGAAGTGTAGCCATTTTTTTCAAGCTCTCTTAGCTGATTGCATGAAAGTCATTTGCTGTCTCTTCAAATCTGGCCTTACTGGGTTTTCTTTACTCTGACCATTTAGGCTCCATCCAGTGGTCTGAGTGTCAGATTTTGCCCACTGGTTCCTCACTCCTGCTCACTGCCTGCTATTCTGAGTCCAGCAGATGTTTCTCTAGGTTAATAAAACCTGGACTGAAGGTGGACTTTCTGAATACACCCCTCGAAGCCCACACATGGATTAAAGATTAATTTTGATGTATGAGTATAAGCAGATTATGACAGTAGCACTCAAGCTCGCTCTGTTGACTCTCCATGACTTCTTCTTTCCATTTCATAGTGACTAAACAAAAGTCAACCTGAATAACTCATTGGGATGGTACCTGGGATGGTATTAAAGTGTTTGTTCTTTACTGAATAAGCACCATCTTCATTAGATTAAATCCCTAAGGACATACCTCAGCAACTTTTTAAATTAAATAATTATGAACATCTCCTTTCAGCAACAGGAACCAAGTTTTGACTCATGGGTTGTTAACCTGGCTCAACCACCCACCTGACCCTCAACCTACATAAAAAAAGGAAAAAAAAGAAAACTTCCCCAGTAATTTAGCCATTTTTCCTGAAAAAAAGGGGAAAAATCCAGGAAATGAGAATTTTTACATAACTAAACAGGTGATTAATCATTGGTACAAAGGGCCAACAGAAGAGGAAGATGCAATGTCTCTCTGGAAGCTCTACCATAAACATAGATAAATTCCTTCAATAAATGCAGGAGTGCTGGATTTAAACAGGCAAAATCATATGATCCGTAGTTCTTTCTAGATATAATTATAATTCATTTTCTTATATAAGATCTATCTGAGGCATTATCCTAAAAAAAATATGTCATTGTCAAATTAGCCCAGTTCTGTACTGGGATCTAATATTCTCATCCTTAAGATAGGTGTGATTCTCAACATGTGGGAGTACTCCAGATATTCCTAAATCGGTGCCTGAGTGACAAAAATGATTAACACTTATAACATATATAGTATTTTTCAGCAGAAAATCCTAAATGGTTTTCATGGAGGAAATGTGCATAGTTAACTCCATCCTATGGAAGGGAAAAAAAGAGATCCAGGCTAATGCAGTGACATTTTAAAGGCTATCCCCATCCTACCAGTGCTACCAATGGATCCATTTCCTGCTCATTTTATCTCAGAAGATCTCTCTTTGAATTCACAAGAGAATAAGAACCATCATTGCCCAGTGATGCCAAAGATGCCAGCGAAACTCAGGGAGGTGAAGATGTGTGAAGATGAACAGCAAGTGAGTGCTAAGGAAAGGTCAGTACACACTTTCTCATAACATTTTTGCCAGGAAAGAACATCAGCTGTCTACTCCCCCAGTCCTTAAATCTGATACTACTTGTTCCCAATTCAAGCTCTTCCCAGGATATTTGATTAAAACATGGTTGGGATGCTGCTGCGTTGCCTGAAGCACATCCAGTCCAATTGTCCAGTTCCCATTCCTCACTTTCCTTCATGGCAAATGAAATTATTACCAATGGACACTGCACTTTATCCTTTCTTTCTGCACAATCATTTTATTCCATGCCTGGCACCCTGCACACTCCCCAGGTGAGAAGGTCTCTGCTGTAGGAGTTCCCAGCTCTGCCCATGTGCCATCAGCACAGGGCAATGTCTGTGTACCCAATCCTTCTCTTCTGAGATGTGCCAGCACAGGGACCATCTGTGCATCTCTGTGATCTGGGAGCTGTGAGGATGTCTACAAAAAGGATTCCCTGCCCTGCCCTGTTACTTTGATTTCCACCTCTGGAGGAAGCTGAGCTTCCAAGGCTTTCTCTGGCTCACGCTCTAAGCCTGACTGTAGAAAAAATTCTCTTGGCCTTGCACTCAGTACCATCACAAAACCTAAAGCTGAATAGTCAATTGCAGTTAAAACTAGAACTTCTGGAGAAGCCAGCAGCTCCCTGCCTCTGCTCACATCCTGCTTTGTGCTGCAGTGACTGAGATTATTTTACAAGCACAAGTGAGAGAATTTTTCAAAGCAGGGAAGAACAGACTAAAATAAAACAGAACAGGGCCTCCAGCTGGGAACTTGTGCATATGAGGGAAAGAGATATGTGCAGTAAAGTAATTATTTATCCATAATAAATATACCTTAAAAAAAACAATTAGAGATTGTTATTACATGACTTCTGCATCAGATCCCTTTCAGGCAAATAATAATTATTAAAAATATGCTTACTGAGTTACTTTCCATTAAAATGTTCTCACCTATTGAACACTCAATTAACATACAATCTATTAACCATTTGCATAGTAATTACCTTCTTTAGTCAAATGTATTAAAGCAGTTATTTGTGGACCCTTGATTATAATAGATCCAAGAAACTCACAAAATTACAGTGTGTGCATGTGTGTGTCTATTATTCATATATATTATATAATATATATATTTCACATATATAGTACAATATTGTATCACATTATATAATAATATAGATATTATTCATATATATATGAAGTAATTGCAATTACAGGAGGCCAGTCAGCACAATGAAGAGGATGGGCTGAAGTTCTCTGAAAGACCAACAGCTACAAGATCTTTCTTGACAGCACATGGCTGGCCTGCTTTGCTGCAGGAATGAGAATTGAGGGGCCAGCCACTGGGGTGCTGCTGAGGGATGAGTCAAATATTCTGGATCACATAAAGATAAAGCATAAAGGGCAATGGTTTGGGGGAGCTGACTGGAAAAACACAATGAAAGCTGTAGCAGGAGCTTTCAAAGTATGATGCCAGTGAGGACTTCTTTTATGTCATCAGAGTGTCGTGTCAGGCAGAAAATCTTAGCAGCCCATGCAAGGAGCTGTTTAATCTACAGCAGAGATGACAGCAAAAACCCCTTAGCTCAGAGTGGCTTCTTTTATCAGTTGTCCAAGTTTCCAAAGGCAGTGATGATGTTCAGAAGACAAAATCAGATTATTTAAACCAGTATAACATCCTTTTCCCTGAACATGGGAAGACCTTGTTGTGTTACCTGTCTGCCCATGTTCAGTGGATGAAGCTGTAAAATCTGATCAGTCCAAAACACCCCCTGGAACAAGTGCAAGGTACAAAAGAGCCCAAGTGCCAAGCACCATTTAAACAATGAGCAAACAGATTTGCATGTAAGCATTTTGGTAAAGTCGAGGATTTGGAGATCTATAAAGATAATCAGGCCCATAACAAGCCACAGAGATAATTAAATCAGTGAAATGAAATATCAAATGCTGGCAGCCCACAAAGAATTTGATGATGATAATAATAATAAGGACTCAGTGGATGAAAAGAAAAAGAGAAAATTGGTCCATTAAAAATAATGGTGAACAAAATGAGGACCATGTGATGGAGAAAAGGGCATGTTACACAATAATTTTAAATTGTTGTCTCTGTGAAGAGAGGCCTTTTAAGGCATTTATTTCTTCTACACCACTGAAAGATACTGTGCAAGCCTTGGAATATTCAGTGTCTCTAGAAAATAAGCCAGACTCTGAGCCAGGCTCTGAATTTGGCACATCTCCCTCAGTCACTTTCAAAGAGGTAATTTGAAGGATCTGGGAGCTGGATCAGTATATAAAAATACAGAATATGGACCATGTACTACAATACCCATTTGTCCCCTGAATAAGAATTTCACGGGCATTTTCCCATTTGGGAGTAAGTATGGATTGAAGTATAAACTTTATTCCCATTATAAATACACTGGAAATGGGTATAAATATGTATAATGTAAATTAGGAATACGAACAAGGTGTACATCCTAGCAGGGCCAATTAAAAAATCTGCAAGTCCAAAAATCTCCCCACTGTATGAACTTTATCCTAACAAAGCACAAAACTAAATAGAAATATTTGTCTGAGGGAGTACAGACCTCTGGAAATCAGTGTTTGATTGAAGACTGAGGATGGGGTCAGGCTCTCTTGCTTGACTAACACACACACACACACATCTTTGGGACACCCTGGCTGTCACTTCCCAGTATTTATAATATTCCTCTTCTCATCACAGCCTTTCAGCAGCTGCCTGACACAGTCCTGGGAAGCAGCTTCAGCATGAGCCATGAGACACTGGGAGCAGGGCAGGGCAGGAGGGATGCACCTGGAGGGATGCACCTGCTCTTTGCAGCTCTGTGCACAAACACGTCTTTTTTAGTTCAAAGGGAAGAAAACAATGGTGCAGGAATATCTTTCCAGCTTGATGAGGAACATATACCACTTGACCTGATGCATTGTTTTGTTCAGCTCATCTACCATTTGGGATTTGCTTGGTGCTCCTGCTAGCACAGAAGATAAACACAGGAGAGATTCCCGTTCCCCTGCTGACACACACTCACCCTCTGGGCTCACAGCCCATGTGCTGAGCTGGTGCTGCCGAGGGCTCGGGATGGAGCTCAGGTTCTCACTGCCAGCTGCAGGAGGGAGCAAAGGCATCTCCCACTTGTGCATCCCTCCTGCCCCTCCTGCAGCCGCTGGGATGCAGATGTTGGCAGTGTGTGACATCTGTAAGGGCGGTGGCAGGCGGGGAGCGGCTCTGCTGTCCTGCCCGCCGGGGATGCTGATCCTCGGGATGGGCTGAGCGCTCAGGAGGCACCGACACGTCAAAGCTGTGAGTAGAGCTGGTGCACGTTATGTGTTATTGAGGAGCACTTGAAAGCAGCAGAAAGATGAAACATCTGCTTTGCCAGAGAGTGAGGGAGCTCTGTGCAAAGCAGCTGTTTAATTATCCAGCACAGTGTCATGTAACAATTTATACACCATACACTTAATCCCAAATCGGCTCAAGAGGGGAGCTGATTTTAGGAACTAGGAAGTAGAACCGGCACAGACACGTCATGAATTTTCAGCTTTAACATTCAAATAAAGAAATAAATTTAAATATCTAAATAACACCTGCTTTTCCTTCCCACTCCCCAGGTAAGATAGTCATCCTGAAAATTCCAACACACAGCATTTTTTCTTGAGTTAGTCAAGCCAAAGTAACATCTTTGGAAAACAAACTTGAAGTGAATGCATTTATCAAAACTTAATGAAGGCTATAGCATTCAACTACCCTTTTCAAAGTTCATAACAGCAATTGCACTAGCCCTAGACACAAGCTTCTGAACTGATGATGAAAAGTCTTGATGAAGCCGGACTCCAGAATGCATTTATAGTTTTTTGAATAGTCTTTGGTACAGGGAAGTAACAATAATTGATTAATGACCCAAGGAATTTCCAACAAGAGATAAATATGAATAATCACAATATTGGTATCATTTTTCAAAATATTTTCTTAACTTTCACAAACAATGAACAGGAATATAGGTCCATACATCAGTGTTTATGTGGCTGACATAAATGCTAAACAGGTATTTTTCCAGTTCTGAGATTGTGCACATAGTCAGTTAAGATCAGTAATTCACTCCACAAAATATTATTGTTGAAAATCATGGTCAGTGAGTGAGTCCAAAATGTTTGATGTAGAAGATTTCTATATGGACAGACTTGTGGGATCCAAACCAGCAAAAAGAAGCTTCTGCCCCCTATGGCAGAGCAGTCAGAAGGACCATCCTGGACATGCAGCCACACAGCTCAGGTCTGGTGCCTGGGAATGTGCTTTGGCACAATTTAATTTATTCACACGAAAGCAGCCCATGAGTCCAAGAATGGTACCACACAGGACTCTGATTTCCCAGGCAATTCACAAACACTCAGAGCCTGCCATTCATCCTGTACTTGACCCAAGGTAGGTAAAAATTGGTCTGGGTTATAAATCATGCAGTAATTCGAAACACAACTGCTTTGGTTTCTGTGGAGTTGTAGGAGCTCACTGAAATGAAGTCTTAACCAGGAGGCTGCAAAGCAGTGACCCATAAGAAAACCTAATGGGTTTCAGCCTCTCCTTGCAGCCTTCCCAGCCTGCCCACACCAAGACATGTCAGATGCAGAACCAGGTTCACAAAAATAATGCAGGATATAGAGCCAAGTTTCTAAGCATCGTGTTTATCATATTGGCCTAAAAATACCCACCTGGCTTTGTCTGGTGGTGAAGGATTTTTGCAGTTTCTACAAACGTATGGACTATTTTCCCCTTCAGGATGCTGCTTTCTTTGTTGCCCAAATGTATTCACCCTCTAGACCTTACAGTCTTCTTATTTCAGCCTGTCTGTAGTCTTTTTCCTGTCCCACCCTCCTCTGCAATTTCTCTTCCCCTGACTGTTATTTGTATCCCTCTTATCTAAATCCATGTGAAAATAGCGTGGAACCAATATGTTTGCCTAAAACTCTTTGCTACAAATATACCAAAAAGATCATATTCCCTCTTCTGTCTCTTCCCTTGAGGAAATGTAGTCATTAATTTGATTTCCAGCTTTCATTTTTTTTTAAAGGGAACAAATGACAATTATCGTTTACTTTGAAGTGTGATCTTTAGCATGAATAATTCCCCAAAAGAAACATCTGCTTTACAGATGAGTTGTGACAGCAGACAATATGCTTCCATATTTTGTATATTCACATTTGAGTGGCAAGAGTTGGGACTGAGGCTGACTTTCCAGCTTCACACTGCAGTCCCAAGGGGCCAAGATCACTTCTCAGGAGTGTTTCCTGGCCTTTTTGGGGTATTTTTTTAAGTGTGCTTGGCCCTGACACAGTATCTTTGTGCCTCAAGGGATGCTTGTGCCCATGTCAGCACCAAATGTTACTTGGCCTTTTGGGTATTGTACAGCCCCAGAATGACCCGGGCCCCTGGACATCAATGTTTTGTCTCTCTTGCACTTCCTATTCAGCATGTGGCACAGGTTTCTGCCTGTGCCCAGCAAAGCCTGGCTGGCAGCCCATCTCTCCAGCTTGTTAAAGCTATCTGCACACCAGAATGGTTTTTAGCAACAGCTGGACCTGGGCCAAAGCTTGTCATCTAAATTCAAGTCCAAACTTCTCCAAACTTTCAGGTCTTTTAGCATCCTTGGCTGGCACTTTCTGAGCTGGCTGGTGGATTCAGATTGTTTTCATATCCTTAGTAGTACACAATGCACTGCAAAATAAACATCAAACAGGAAAAGATCGGCTGTGCTTAACTGTGAGCTCTTTATGCAAGCAAGGAAGGAACAATCTTTTTCCTTTGTATGTCAAAGAAGTTGAGTAGCAGTAAACAGAAGATTCAAGACATGTATCAAGAAAATTATTCCATGGAAAGTGATATGAAAGAGATAGTTTACCTGGAGGCTGAGTGCTCTCCATCAGTGGGGATCTCTGAAGACAGATTAGACAGACAGCTGTCAGGACTGGTGCAGTTATCACATTTGGAGGAGGAGGACTGGGGGGACTCTCAAGCCTGGAATTCTCTAATTTTATCTTTCCTACCAGCTGCTTACCCTGTGCTGGCTCTGGAGGCAGAAGCTTGTCCTGGAAGCATCCTCCTGCAAAGAAGCTCCACAACTTTCTTCCCTTTTGCTTTACCATAAATCCACTTCTGACCCTTGGAATCCCAGAATCATGGAATATCTTGAGCTGGAAGGGCTCCACAAGGATCCTGAAAGTCCAGCTCCTGGCCCTGCACAGGACAGCTGTTGCTATCTCATGGCTGAACAGATAAGGAAGGTTTGTTATCTAGTGCAGAAGTGAGATCTGACCTGTGGCACTTTCAGCAGGCTCCCAGCTCCCAAGCCATGCAAACTTCCCATGGCAGCCTGTCCCCTGAGAGGGGCCCGGCAGGGAAAAACAGATTTCAGTTTGAGAGAGAGAGAGGCTAGATGGCATCTATCACATGCTTTTTCCTTTTCACTCATACCTTTCTTCCAAATGACAGCTCTGGCTGTTTTACTTAAATACAGAGCTGAGCTTTGAGCTCGTGAATGCTTAGACCACCTTGATGCAAAGAGCTGTAGCTGGGAGTTTAGATTCCTTATAAATCTATTTTCCCAGAGATTTCCCAGCACTGCGCATGTATCTGTCAGCAGCCACAGCACATCTCCAAGTGCAGTGCAGGAGCCACTGAGCCCCACAGGCTCTGCTGACAAGAGAAAGCTGGAAAGCCCTCAGCTTCCATGGAATGGGAATGGGAGCTGGCAGCACAATCTGCTTCACCAGAAAATGCTCAGTATTTTAATACCTCTTATTTTTCTTCTCTCTGTTACTGAGAAGTGGCTTTTTACATCATATTGCTTATGAAAAATGGCAACATTTAAAGGTAGAAAGGAAATATAATAAGACTTGTGCAATATACACATGGACACTCTTACCTGGTATTAACAGAATGGGAATTGCTATAGGAAATATTCCTTATTGCCCATAACAGAGTGCAAATCTTCCAAATTTGTTTGGCTGCATTTAATCTCATAGGAGACTAGGAAGAAAATTTGAATCCTAGTGATTTGCAAAATGCTCTACACCAGCACAGGCAATTGTAATACTGCTTGAAAGAAACAAGAGGAATTAGAAAGCTGTTGAACACACAGACAAGAAAATGCCTTCTTTTTAATGCTCCCCAAGATCCACAAAAGCCCATTTTCAATCCAAAGCTGCCACTGATGAGGTATTTCAGTATATTGAAATAGCATTGCTGGAAGGTGTGTCATGGACATGAAAGTTCTTTATTAAACTATGAAAACTATCCTCTCAGAAACCACAAGCAGCACAAGAAAAACACAAACCATGTTTATAACCTGACAGCTGAGCACTTTATGAGATTTATCTTTATGAGATTTTGAAATTCAAATGGCTAAACTGTTGGGCTGTCTGAACATTTGATGTTATAGGCAGATGCTTCAGGAACAGATCTTCTTCTCATGTAGCTGGTGGAGCTCTGCAGAGCTCTACACATTTATTTACTAGCTGAGCTGTTTACCTACACATTAGCTGGTTCAGAAGCTGGTAGAGACAGTGACTAGCACTGCTGACATGCAGAGTTATTTCCTATTGATTTCCCTGGGAAATTAATCAGAAACAGCAGGCTGTTGTTTCCTCTCTGTCCATATCATCATCTCCTTAGGATCCATTGCGAAGGCTGTTCTTTTCTTTGGTTAAGCTTATTTTTCATATTTATTTATTTAGTCATTTAGTACACACTCAAAATAGAAATGAAATTACACTGAAAATATTTTGTATCTTTAACTGCTCACAAGGAGTTTACACATGGTTAAAATTAACCCAAACTGCTCACTGGTGTTCACCCAGTAACAAAGACCTGATCCAAGGCTTAGGGAAATCACTGGAAATCTTTCTAATGCCTTTTACAAGGCTCGGATCTGGCTGTGCAGGAACTACACTATCCTCTGTGTCATGACATTTTGATCACAAGAGAAAGAAAATCTCAGCTGATCAGGACATGTTTGTATAACATATGCATGTTTTGTATCCATATGTCCTTTTCAACCATATGTCCTTCATTTCTATCTGTAAAAGTAATTTAGCTTTGTGTTTGCTATACATTTTGATAAAATCTAAGATGGAAAATTGCAGAGAATTAAATGTTCTTCAAGGACATTTTCAGTTTAAAAGAAATAGAAACTGTTTTTGAAATGTAACTAAAGCTTTTGAGGTTTAACTCAAATGTGACTAAGGCTTTTGAGAGTGCTATAGATACAGTGAGCCAGAATGGCCTCCCAGAACTTAATGGCAGCAAAAACATCCATGATAAATTCCACTGGGTCCTAGGGGGGAAAATAGCATTTATAACTGATAGAAAGTACTGGGAAACTTCATGCCTTTAAGCAAAATAAACACTTAAAAACCAGAAGGAACCTTCAGTGAGATCAGCAATCACATCTTTAATAGTGATAAATCTAAGAAGAATTAGACCATCTTTCAGGGTGTTCTGAACTCAAGGCACGACTGCCAAGTAATTGTGATGAGGAGCTGCACTTCAGTCCTTACACACTCACTTTATTGTTCTATCTACCCACTATGCAAGACCTACAAGGCTCTGTCACAGAATATATTGCCTGTGATTAAAGATGTGCTGCACAAAACAGGACAGAAAAGCTTCAGAGCCAACTGGATGAAGAATTAGCATGGACCAGCTCCAGTTTTATAAGTGACAGTACCATGGGAAAAACAGATCTGGAGTAATTAATTTTACCTTTTTGTGTTTCAGTTTTCTGATCTGTAAAATTGAAGGCAGTGATACTCATGTCTGCATTGCAGATCCCTGGCTCCTGGATGAGAGCTGCCTTGGGACTGGCCAGATAAGTCCAAATGTGAAGATGTGCAGCTGCCTCCTGCCCCTGCCAGGAAAACAAGGCATTTTTTCCTTTGCTACAAAACAATGAAGCTACTTCTTCAGTTATAGCATGGAGCTTTGCAGCTCTTTTGGGGTTTATTTATGCACTCTTTTTCTGGAGTGAAGGATATGACCAGTAGCTTTCAGGTATCATCTAGGGACTGCAATACCACAATGCTCTGAGGACAGCTGTGAGCCAAGCTTTAAGCACCTATTGCAGGCTGAAGAAGCACAGGGAGCTCAGCAGCTTCATATCGCGTACATTTTATTTTGCCTGTGTGTCACTCACATTGAATTGCATGCAACCACAGCTTCAATTATCCAACCTAGCTAATTAATAGCACATTGCTGTGATACTGAGTTACCCTGTGGGAGATGCCAACTAAAGATCATTAAAAACCTCCTGCTCGTGTTTTAAAGAGAAACAGCAACTCTTCTCCCTCTCCTGGTCTTCCTAATTCTCTAAGGCAGTGTCTGAAAAATGTTTAAGTAAAACTGGTCACTTGGTAAATGAGGTGTTCTCAAATTTATGAGCAGAACCTCAGATAAAACTGTGCTGGTAGTTTGTTACTGGCTTTGAATTAATTCTTACAAACAAAGTAACTTGCTCGTGGCAGCGACACATTTGGAAATGCGGTCAGAGCTGACTTATAAAAAAGGTTATAAAAGTCTTTGCTAATGATTATATGCCACAACTGCTTTTGGCTCTTGTTCCCATAGCATATTTCCAGCAAAACCAAATGCAGACTCCTAGGAGCATAAATTGGAAATCATCCCGCCTCAGTGAGCCTGAACCTCTCAAGTAGGACAGGACTCTGCTGAGACCTCGTGCCTGGAAATGTCTGTGGGCAATACTTTCAAAGAACCTTCAGAGATTAACTTGTATAGTTAGAGTCTCTTAAGAGAGATGAAGTTAATTGCTGCAATCGCTTTATTTATGAATTTTAGAATTAATCCAGGCTTTTAACAAGTGTTCAAGGCATTTTATTTTATGGTTCCAGGTCTTGAGCCCTAGAGAAAAGGATCTATTTTTAATTCCTGTCATTTCAGTCATGTTACAATCTGAATAATACCATTTAAAAAGGCAATTGGTGGAAGTAATAGCTAACAAGTCACAGTAAATCCCAGCAGCACTTACTGAAAAACAAGTGATGCAACAAGCAAAGACTAGGTTAGTCAGGTAAATAAACATGACTTGAAATTAGCTTTGTTGGAGAGAAAAAGTGTTTCAGTAGACTGGAATTGCAGTGCTTTGTAAGAATTAAAGTGCAGTTTATCATAAAAGAGTGAACTGATTTACTGTATTACTGGTAGTGAATTTATGAGGGATCAAATTCTGTTCTCTAGCATCAAAGTTGTAATAAAAGTTTAAATGGCCTTTCACCAGAGGTTTTACTATATTAAAACTGGAAGAACTAAAAAGGTGAAGACCAAAAAATCTGAAAGAGTGAATTTTTTTTCAGTTTTGAAAGGTGGAATGTATTGAAACTTTAATAATTTTTATTGCTGCTGTCCTCTGCAAATACCTTCCTACAATAACAGACTGATGGAATCAGTCAGCTCTAGAACAAAGCATCCAGCGACACTAACATGCAGAGAAATGCAAATGACAGACCCTGTGTACATTGGTATCTCTCTGTGGGGCCTCCTTTCCTCAAACACCACCCACTTGTCTTTCCATGCAAGGGCCAGGAATGAACCACCCTGAGCCAGCTGGAGCTCAGATCCAGCCCTGACCTCTGCGCCTGAGCTTGCACACACAGCTCTTACAAATGATCCTGTCATTTAAGGATTTAATTCCTTCTGAAATATCTTCTGAAGTTTTTAAGCTATGCCATACACTCCAGTTACATTATGGTGAGGAACAGTGAGATGAGTGAGAGGAATCAAGGCAGAGAATTATTTGGGAAAGAGCTGGCAAATGTGGCGAGGGACCACCAGCAAGGTCCTTGGTGGGGTGGGGGACAGGGACAAGGGAAGAGTAGCAGCCCTGTGCTCAGATAAGGGAATGTGCTGCAGGGCAAGGGAATTTGCCAGTGTCAAGTGGGATTAAGAGACTGCCTCTGTGTGAGGCAAATCCCTGAAGACAGAAGAAGCTGGGTGGCATTTTTCAGGTGAGATTAAGGTATGTGAAACAGGCGGCAAGGTAGGAAGCCATGGAGGACTGAGAGTATGTAAGTGGAAGATATGATCAGAGCAGCAAGGAAGATAATTCGAGCTGGGGAGATGAAAAGCACAGAGCTGACAACTGGTTCTCACTTCATTCTGTGCTTAAAATTAAATCCATGCTTAAGTGCCTCAGTGAACTGAGGCTGCTGGAAGCGTAATCTTCTAAGTAACCAGTAAGAAACATTGAAGTCCCTTTTATTGTATATACACACAATCCCACAAGGATAAAGAAACTAGAATTTCTTTGCAAGACTGATTTTATTCTGCTCTTGGACATTTCAGTGAAGTAGTTACAGCTGTCCTGCCCTAGCCAGAGAAAAAGGGAAGTCAACAAAGGGCCAGGGCATTAATGTGCAAAGGGCTTTAGCAGACACAGAAATAAGTCCTGACTGTCAAAGAAAGGGCAACTTTTGATGATTCCTATGCTCACCTCAAGGTCAGAGGCCAAAAATCATGTAGGAAGATGAGATGCTCTTTCACTGCAACTGAATATTTTTGACATTTTCTACTTTTATATTTTTTAGACATTATTCATTGTGTTTTGATAGCCCCAGATGTAGTTTTGACCATATCACATCCTGTTCATGTCAGAACAAGGATGAAAAGAAAGTCACACATGGAAGTGATGCTGTATAAAAAGTCAAAAATGAGTAGTCAATTAAATGGTATCTAGATAAGTAGGAAATATATGTGCCAACTCTTGTCTGCTACAACCTTTCAGAGATGATATAGCTTAAGCAGAAGGAGGAATTTCTCCAAGACCAACAGACCAACATGTACCTCTGAAGGGTGAGGATACATTACAGGTGGCACAGGACCAGAATGACACAGGCAGCCTGTGCACACACCTGGCATGGGCTGTGCCACTCACAGACCACAGGGCTGGTCCTCCTGGGCCATGAGCCTCATCTTGGGGACAGCCTAGTGATATACTGAATTTAGACACTGCTCCTCGCAGCACAGCCTCCCACAGCACCTAAGACAGGCTTTAGCAGCTGTCAGTAGCAGGCAAGAGCAGTAATTCCCTTCCCTTGCAGCCACCAGGTGCCCAAGCCACACACATCCTTTGCCCTGAGCCTGCAAGGCAGATGGCAGCATCCCCAGCAGCTCAGGGGAGCCAGTGCCAGCCCTGGGCTCTCGTCCTCACTGTGCTTCCTGAGCAGCTGACTCGGCTTGGGGCTCACCTGGCCCACACGCTGGCTGGGGTATTTCTGTGTTATTTGGAAACAGCTCTGTTAATTCTTCCCCTGGAGGTATCTCTCCAATAACTTACTTTCTGCCTGACCTCCAGGCTTAATCAATTCAATGATTTATTCAAATCTTTTTTCATCCCCACTGAGGACACTTATAAATTAACCTGCTATCGTGTTTAGAGTAGTTGGGTTGATTTATAAAAATGCCTACAGAATAAATGACCTTGCAGATGGACAAGTCTTTAAACACATTTTCATATATGAAAGAAATGAATTGTGGTCCTTCAGAAAACACAGCAGTAAAACTCCAATCAAAAGAAATAATGGATGATAAAGTAAGAGACCCACTTACCAGAAGTCTAAGAAGTGCAGATTTACTTTTGTAGATTAAAAATGTAGATGAAGCTTTGAATTCTAGGCTTTCTAAACTGTAAAGCCTTGTGATGTTAGCAAAAAAAAAAGACTTTTAAAAACCTTTCAAGATCTGAGACAATCAGAAAGAGAGAGCTTATTTGTTCACTTAATGGAAGGTCTCACTCAAATTAGACAGGTTGATTCTCAGAGCCACAAGTTACTGCAAAGATGAAAATATAGAGAAATGCCAAAATGAGTGTGATTTTAGGGAACTGACTACCATAACATCACTGAGTTCTTATGAATGACAGCACTGAAGAACTGACATTTCATGTGCTTCAGCAAAGTATGCTACATTTCTATTTAGAGCCCCTATAGAAGTTAGTGATGGAGGAAAAGATCCAGAAACTATTCCCAGTCCACCCCGACTCCCTTCAGAATGAATACATCAGAGCACAGAATCAGGTTTTAGAAATGAGCTGAGTGAATAGGACTGCATGGGCAGAATGTCAAAATGTTTCTGATGATTCACTCACTAACGTTGCTCAGAGAGGACGGTTCAAACCACACCACTCAGATCCCCACTCAAACTTCCCCAAAGTCTGAAAATTACTTTCTCTCAACTCCAGTGTACAATGTGCACTCTCCCCCCTTAAATAGTCTGCAAAATATTAACAAGTAAATAGCATAATCACCAAAGTCCCCTTCCCTCTTGCTGGAAATTGCCATAGGCTTCCCACTCTCACATTCTTAATCCACATATGTCCATTGACTGTTTCTCTATATCCTGAGGGCAGGATCATTCCCAGATGTAGCCTTTGGCTCACCTGAATGCATTACCCTCTCTGGGCCCTTCATCAGTCTGAAACCTTGTGAAACACCAGGAAAGGAAGAGCATAGGCAGGACTCAGACGTCTCCTGTTATTTTTCACTGATTCTCTCTATAGTATCAGAAATGAAGTGCAAGGAATTTGGAGCCAGGGCAGCCGTGTCTGGGCTATCCATGGGCCAATCCTATTGTGGACTTAAAAAACCTGAAGCACTAACAGTGTGGTTAGTACCCAGCATATTGAAATGCATCTGTTCTTGTGCAGTGAAGCCATAGTAACCATTTCCTCCTCTCAGTAGGAGACGGGAGAGTTGAGCATTTTTGGAAGTCAGGCAGCTGCTTTAAGGAATCTGATCTACAATGGGAGTGAGAGGTGATAGGAGGAGAGAAATCAGCAGAGATAGAAGGAGCCATTGCTGGGTTTGCCTTTGCAGGAACTCCTGCAACCCTCCCTGATCCACTTTGCAGAGGCTGCCCTTTGTGAGAGCAACATTCTCTGGCAATGCCTGCTCACAACATCCCTACATAAAGAGATAAATGTTTATCCCACATGAAAGAAACTCCCACTCTACACTGGGGCACACAAGGGCTTGGCTGGGGCTCCCTCTTTAGCCAGGTGTTTTACAGGAGGCACTGATGGTGTTCAAACTATCAGTCCCTGGGCTGTTGTTTCCTGGGGCTGTCCCAGCCTGGCTCTTTTTCCAGATTTTGTCTTCCAGGAGTGCTCTGCAGAAAACTTGAGACTGAAGGTTTCTATTAAAACCAGATCTCTTCAGTTTAGTTTATAGCTCTGCTGCCATTTATTTTGCTAAGAACTCATGTTTGGAACCATCAGGAAGTCTGCTGTTGCTTGATATAAGAAGATACTTTTCAAAATAAAATCCCTACTACAAACAGGACTGAAATATCAAAATATTCAAATATTTATGTGTGTAAATAATGAGCAATATAACATGCCTTACATTCTTCTCCTATAGCAGCTGAACCACTGGAAGCGATTAGACAGAAGCCAGAGAATTTAAATCAGAAATGAAATCTTTCATCATAAACAGATATCAAATAGACACTCCGTAGGTTTTTTGTATTGGTGGACCCCAAATTAATTATTGGCCCAAAACAATGCTTGGTGGATAAAAGCTCTCCTTCCTACTTCATCAGAACACCTACATAACCACTAATTTTCCAGCTAAAGACTACTGCCTGAATAAGGGGGGTTACTAATATAAAAATCCAAGCATGGTGATGAAAGTTATCCAAAAACCAGACTGAGTTTTAGGAAACACAGGAGAAAGCATCCAGAATCTCACAAAATTATACTCCGTTTCCTGGGAAATTCTTTCTAACATGGGCTCAGGGATACTCCTGTCTCTGTGCCATCTCTTCACAAATTCTCTGTTCAGGTTTCCCAAATGACACATTTCACCTTATCCTGAGGGAGCAGAGACCTCCTTAAGTACACTAAAACATTACATGGACTGTTACAGTCTAAAACAGAATTTGTGGTATATGATTAGTAGGAATTTAAGAAAATTATACAGCTCTGTCAGAGCCCAAATACTTCATCATTAGCTACTCACAACACCAAGGTAGTGCATATTAGACACAGTAGTGGGTTTAAATGTCTGTAATGCATCTCAGCCCATGCTTTTAACTTGTAAAGGAATCCACTGAAGAAAATGTCACTGTCACATTCCTTGGCAAGGACATCCTTGAACAAGTCGCATTTTGAGAGTGACAGTCTCCGACACAAAGTGTCTTAAAGTATAACCATTCCCCGGTAGTTATTCAATAACTAAGAAATATCAACCTTTATCCTAAATCTGCAGATTGAAGGAGAGTTTTGGTAATGACCAGCACCTGGCAGTTTCATTTAATTGCAAGTTGGGTACCTTGGAAGCAAAAAACCCCTTGCTGACTTGCAAGTTTGCAAAATTTATGTTCCAAATAGCTCTAAAAGCTTGTAAGCTCAGGGCAGATATAATTAATGCAGCAAGTTTAGCTGGAGCATCAGTGTGGCTGCACAGACAAATTGATTGTTTGGGACAAGTGAGCAGGACCCAATGGTGGCTCTGTCCCTGGCTTTGTGGGAGGAGCAGCGCCCTCAGACCATGCAGAACCCATGGACAGGGCTCCTGCTGGTGCTAGGTCACAACATATCTGTGTTTAGCATCAAATGTTGTGGACTATTCATCCTTCTCTGACCCCAGGAATATTTAAAAGCAGCTCTGTGGAGAGTCAAAGTATAAATCACGCTAAGAGAGATTAAACAGATATCTTTTAGGTCAGTAACTATTTAAAAGCTGGGAAAGTCTGTAGCCCAAAAGCTGTACTTGGTGTGGTTTCCCTGAAAACTCAATCAACCAACAAAATATCTGTATTAAAAATCAGCAGAGAGAGTCACACTACAGAAGCCTTGTCTCTTTATCCTCCTAGCAGTCACAAGGGACCACCCAGTTCAGCCAAAGCTCACTCTGAGCCAATACACTGGACACAAATTTTGGTTCTGCTCTCAGCATCAGATGACCTTTTTAAATAAGTTTTTCACCTCAGAGGAAAAAAATAAGAGAGTAAGGAGTAGATGTATATTTAAGAGAAAGGAAGTCTGGGACAAAGATATCAAGTAGAAGTTTGACACCTGTTAATATCAAAATGTCTTTCATTTTAAACCCTCATTAAACTTGAAATTCTGTCAATCCCATTAATGGTACAAATGAAATACTGGATGGTAAAACAGGAAGTGTGAATATCTCAGTCCTAAATTGCCATGTAGTATAAAATCCTCATCAAGCCCATTTTCCCTTCACATCTAAATACATCAATGGAAGTATCTAATTTACCAGTCCCAAAGAAGTCAAGACTCCTTCAAGCCCAATAGCGAGCCTCAGGCACAGCAAGCATAGAATACTATGAAGAAATCACCTCTGATCTATGCAATAAGTGAGCTTATGTAAGGAAAATTGGAGAACTGTTTATTGGATAAAAATATATATTCATTTTAATTCAATTTAAGTATTTCTGTTGCCATAGTAGATGAGTTAGAGAAAGAAGCATACAGCATTGTTCATTTACTTCCTCATTTTAGCAACTTTCTACATGATTATGTCCTTAATACAACCTTCTCCCTCATTTCATAGCTTTTTCATTCTTTTACATCTCCCAATTCAGCAAACATATCTAAGTGATCCTCAACAATATGACACTTATGAGTCTTGCAACAATTTTGAACACATCTTCTTGTGAAAGCATTTTAAGAGTTTCTTGCAGTTTGCATTGTTTTGGATTTGCCTGCCATGTTTCCACCTGCCATCCAAAGAGATGTATTTGCTTTCTAAAGCCTGCAAGATCCTGCACCCTCCACACTCCAGCCCAGCCTCAGCATCTTTATCTGCTTTGGAGGGGCTGCATTGTTATTTCTACTCAATGAGCAGGCAGCAGGGTGTGCATGCTATTCCTGTTCTCTACAATATATTAATTTTCTAGTTTCACCCATTAACGCTATTTCTGTAACATTTACAGCCTCTGTGTTTTCTCTACAGAGGTGACCATGGTCTATTATTAAGCTTTTCATTAGAACTGAATACCTAAACTAATAAAAGCTAGGGATTGTCAAAACATTACATGCTACCATGTTTAAAATATAACACCAAAATGTAATTTCCTTCACACTGTTCTTCTCCCAAATGTCACTTTATGCCAGGATAGCTTTTACCCATAACATGATCAAAATTTAAAATCAAATA
Organism: Pseudopodoces humilis; assembly: GCF_049639895.1. NCBI lineage: Eukaryota > Metazoa > Chordata > Aves > Passeriformes > Paridae > Pseudopodoces > Pseudopodoces humilis. The sequence goes on from NC_142217.1 coordinate 7,443,608, forward strand.
TTTTTAAAATTCAGGAACTTGAATAATTCAATTAACCCATTTCATAAATATTATTAAGTATGAAAAGCCACTCGATTTCAACTCTCAGACACTGGAAAATAATATATAAATCAAAGTACAGAAACCTTTTTTCTACTGCTCATTGTCCCTTAACTTCACGTTTCCTCAACATCTCCAGACTTTCAGCTGCTCCTGCGTGTTCAGAACAGGCTGTAGTCAGAGTTTCCCACAGATCTCCTGGATCTCACTCGATGGCAGATGCTTTCAGGCTTTCACATTGTGTTAATGTTCTCAGGTGTAGACCCATCTTTGAGTACAAGGTTTTCAGAGCTGTTTCCCCCCCTCTCTCTTGAGATCTTCTGCTTGGCTTGTAATTCACAGAAATCTGTCAGATTTCTTTTTTAACAGCCTCCATTCAGATTTTTGCATTTTTGTAGACAATCTGTGAAATGATGAAGCACAGAATGCAGAATTATGGCACGGAATGGACCTCCAAAAAATTCCTAAGTCCTTCCCAAATCCAGATGAACTCTACCTAGCCATTCCCAAAAGAGATTTGTCTTGCCTTTCTTCTTGAAAAAGAACTGTAATCTCTTCCACAAAATACTTCAGTTTCAATATCATCACTGACAGACAGTCTATCCAACCTGAATTTCTAATCTCACTTTTTAGGGCTAGCCTTGAGCAATGCAGGTGTACCCACAAGTGCTGGTATTTGATTTCTTGCAAGGGAGGCTGTGCACTGTGCCTGGGTAGAGAGCCCACAGGAGCAGGAGCAGCCAGGAAAAGGAAGGATGTAGGATGTCCCTCTAAGGGATGTGTTTCATATACATCACACATTAAGGACTCACTACAATAAAAAGGGAATCTTTCAAACAGATAAGAGTGAGATGATAGATTAACTTCACCAAAGTCACACTTTAATAGTGGCTTTTTATCACAGAAGGAACTTCATCTTCATGGCATTAAAAAACAACCAACCATGGGACAGTAAGAAAATGAAACATGAAAGAATGACAAGAAGAATGTGTGAGAAAGCCCTTGCTCATCAGGCAGCAAGCTGAACCACAAATAAACACATCTCAGGCACTCCCAGGTATTTATGGGGCAATAGCTTCACACAGCTAAACGTATCACGTTCAGTTAGAAATTATAATATTAAACCACACAGATTTGCTACCCAAAAATATTGCTCCTGAGAAATTTTGTCTAATATTGTGCATTTAAGATGATATACAGCATGTATAAACAAAAAACAGCAGACAAAGCAGGATGAGGATTGCACCCACAGCACAGTGAAAGATGTGCAGCAAAAGTGTGAATTTCTGGCAAATCTGGCTTGTCAGTAAAATGATGCCACAGAAATGTGAAAGGATCGATCTGATGTAAAATGACCCAAGGGTTAGGAAAGACTCAGACTGGAGGTTTTTGACAGCATTAAGTCCTTACCTGTCTGAGGCTCCCCAAAGCTTAAAACAACACAAAGGATTACAGTGTCCACTCCAAGAGCCAAAGACAAAATCAGAACATCGCTTTATCTGAAGTGTTTCTGCCCTCAGTTTACAGCCACTGTGACTGTGAATTCCCAGGCACAGCCCTTTGCTGGTGGGTGCCTGCTGAGGGCTCTGCCCTGAGCCAGCTCCTCTGGGCACCCCTCAGGTTCTCACTGCTCGTGGTGCCCTGTCCTTCCTCCACCCTGCTCTCATTTCACCGCCCAGCACTCTTATCCAGGCTCTGCAGCACCACATACAGACCCAGTGTTGCCAGTTCAGCCCTCAGAGGGTTAAATCTGGGCTCTTCAGCAGTTCTTTCATCACCTTTACCTGCTCCCACCTTGCTCAGCAGCCCTTCATGCTGTGTTTCTTGGCACTGTAGAGGAGACTGCTCTTGTGGGGACAGCAAGTACAAGGTCCCACAGGAGCTTGTGTCAGTAGTGCTGTGCAGACTCTAGGAGTTTGAATGTCTTGTTATCTGTGATGGTTTTTGAGCTGCACAAGGCACCTGAGACTGCACAGAGAGTGGGAAAAATTCTTTTTCGTGGTTGCAAGTGAAGTCACTTTAGTAACACCATACTGCAGGAAGAACACTTCTGAGGCATTCACATTTTCATATTGGCTGGGCCTTAAATGTCAGCCTCTACAGGAGAAACATATGTAATTCCCCTCCCTATATCACTTATTCTGATACCTGTTAGGGGTGGAGTTGTTGAATTACTGAAATATGTAGTAGTACAGAATGTTTAACTATACGTAATAACTGGAAATATGAAGTACTGGCTTTCCCAAGTATCTTGATAGTATTAGATATATAACTGTAATTACACATCTAATACTGACACTGGAATGAGTGAGATGAGCTCAGAAAACAACTGAAGAAGGCAACTGTTTATGGCTAATGCAGTTCAAATAAAAATGAATGGAAAGGTAAGTTGGTCCTGCAGACCAAGAGGACTTTGCCTAAGCACATAGATGAGTTTACTCTCAGCACAGCCTCTCTTGGGGGAAACACCTCTGGACAGGCTCAAGAACTGCAGTATCCAACACACCCCTGTGGAGATTAGCTTTGATTGTGGAGCCCAAGGGATCTGCTGCAATTGTTTGAATATTTGAATGGCAGCATACTAGCTGGTTGTTTCGTCAGCAATGCCTTACAGAAAATAAACACATTTGGCTTTTTAAAAACAAGTTTTCCAAACATTTTTCCAGGGCTCTTTATATAGGGAGAGGATTATTTATTCCATATTCTGCCACATAAGCATGATGTCTGACAGCAGAAATAGATCCTTTCAGCAGTGATAAATATATAACGGCATACAAGAGTTTTGACTGCTTGTGAAGTTCCCTAATTAATTCCTATATAGAGTTCCATTGGCAACAAAATTTATGTTTTGAGCTAATATAAAGCTCAGAGGAGTTAGCAAGCGTGCTGAGTCTCACATCTTGTGTTTAATGTCATGTATTGTTAATATCTCTGTTCACTGAGGGGGGTATTGTTTATGTCCCTAAAAAAAATTGCTCTCATTATTGGAAGGAATAACCCTCAATAAGGCTTAAGCTGCTAAGTGGCTGCACACACTTAAGGTGTGTCCTGAGGCAGTAACCTAAATGTCATTTACCCCAACCTGGATCTTAGTTTAGGAAAATCTCATTTTGTAGATTTTCTTTAATCTCCTTTGAAACCAGCCTTGAAAATATGTTGGCCCTGACTTTGCAGCAGAGACACCTCTGGTACAGATTGAATTATGTGTAGCTACACTGAGATGTGTGTAATTCCTGTTAATTCTTTATAAATCAAGACAACAAATACTTGGTCTGTAATATTTACAGGAGGGAAGTGACCCAATTGCACTCTGTAAATAAAAGGTCTAATACTGCCCTTCAACAAGGCTTGCTGCAATGCCTGTACTACACTGCAAATGCAAATCCACAGTTAAAAATTTAATAGGTTCTTAAAGAGGTATTTTAAGCATTTCATCTGATCTATAGAAATTTTCCCTTTCCTAACTTTCTCCCCATTGGTGTCCCAGTCACTTTGCTCAAGGAAATTCTAGCTAAGATTGACATATTTAAAAGGAAAGATATTAATATCATGCACATTTAGTAGGAATTGTATTCTGCAATGATCAAAGCTATTTTTTGGTGCAAAGAGATTAAGAGCTTGACAAGTTTCAGTTTTCATTTACAAGACAGAAAAAAAAGCATCCATGGCCACTAATTCATGAGAGGATAGCAAATGCAAAGACTTAACTCTGCAACAGCAAACATATCAAAGGAGGGTGCTGGAGAGGAAATGGTCAGACTAGAATGTCCCTCAAGGGTTACAATTCTTCTACAAGTTTTTAGCAATTTGAGCAGTTCCAACCCCAGTACTATCAAATTAACATCTGTAAAACAAATCCTGGACCTGACAGCAGTGCCACGTTTCAGTAAGGATTTTCCAATGGTCTCCTCCATCTTATTTTTCAAAGCTCAATCTCCTTTCAGCAGAGTATTTGGTTTAAAATATGTAAGTAAAAAACTTTGAAAATTTAAATTGGCTGGGAACTACAGATTTATCCAAACTGCATTGAAATCCCACTGATTTCATGGAGACACAATCACACCAGACAGTTCCTCTTCCCTGCCTCCAGAAACAGCTCCTAAATTTGGGACCTGGCTTGAAGAACAGGAGGTTCCTCCAAACACAGAGCAGGAAGAGGCAGAAAGATTTGGGGGAGAAGAAGAAAGGTTTGGGGGAGAAGAATAGCAATTTCTTGGTCAGCTTGGGGGTTTGCCTTTTATTTTTGATGAGTGAATTTAACCACAACCTGGAAGTGTTTCATCAGAAACTGGTACAGACAAAACTGGTGCCAGTGCTGGAAACCAGCACTGATGGAAAGAAAACACATCATAATTCAAGCCCTTAACAGCCATCCAGAGCCCAGCAGCCTGAAGAGAAGCCTTCTGGGACCAGAAATGACGTGTTTAAAGAAAGAAAAATCAGCAGGGAGCCATCCATTTTGTTTTGAAACCCATGTAAAATTTGGCATCTACAAAGGATAAGGCAACAAGTGTTCTCAGAGGTATTAAACTGAAAGTTTAAGAGCAGAAAAGTAAATAGCTGAAGCCATCAAAAATGTTGTTATACGACCTCTAATGCTAAATTTAAATGCCCACATCTTCCCTAATTTATTTTTTTTAAGTAGAAATTTGATGACCGAAGCAATGAAGACAAAGATGAAATCCAGCACAATGCCAAGTTCCATATAAGATGGTGATGCAAATATCAGGATAACCTTCCTTTTATACTATTTTATCCTCATTGTCTATGATATTCACCCTGCTTAACCCAGATTAAAAATTCTGCCCAAAATATCTATATACATTTACATATAAAAGTTAAGGAAGAACTAATACAAGAACAGGAAGTACAGATAATTCTCAGACTGCAGCCTGAGCTTTTTTGGTATGGGTTTTGTTTTTTGGTTTGGGGTTTTTTTTGGTTATTTTTTTTTCCTTGGATTTTTTCTTTTTCTTGTGGGGTTTTACATTTCTTCTATCCAAAAAATTTAGGTCAGTTGTAAACGTTTTCTACTGCTGTATGAGAGAACAGGAGAGATAATGAGTTTACAATACCTATAGGGTTTGACCTCTATCAATTTATTTTTTCATTTTTGTACTACAGTTTTCCCCATCTCTTCTGATTACAATGTCCTCTAGTGTTTCTAGCTGCCTCGTGTTCTTGCCCTAGCAACAATGCTGCCATCTGCTCAGCACATCCCCAACTACCAGGCAGGCAGTGCTGCATTCCCTACAGATCATTCCAAGCTCCAGACATACACTGACCAGCTGGATGTACTTGTTTGCCCATTAACCAGCTGGAGAGTGATCCAAGCTATCTGAATATTCCAAAGCATTTAAGAAAACCAAACAAGCCTGTTCCACCAAGGAGCTCTAATTTTCAGACAGAAAATAGAGAGGAGGGAAAGAAAGGTGGCTTAAAATGACACTTCTCTCTCCCCCAGTCCAGTCACTTCCCCTAAGAGCATTTTCAGGCTGAGAAAGAAGTCCAGTGTCCCATGCTGCTGGAGAATCAGCTTTCCACAGGGCTTTCCTGAAACCTGCACTGAGCTGATGCTTCTCACTGTAACCAGTAAGACCAGTAACAGCTCCTTACTGGAAAGGGGACACAACATTTCATAAAACCTGTTCAAAAATGATTCACCAACAGTAGTTAAGATGGAAGATACCCAACAGTCATAAAACTCTCCTTCTTATGACAGCATGTCCTTGGGATGTTGCTCAGGACTTGTCCTTCAATTTCCTTGTGCCTGAGAAGTAGAAAGATACTCACACTTCCTTGCAAGGTACATTAACATCTCTACATGGAAAACATTTTACAGGTGATGACTATATTATGCAGACACACGCCTTTACCTGCCATTTATCAGCTGAAATGCATTTGCTCTTAACCAGCTTTCTGAAAATGGAGATTGTCCCATCGACTTTCCTGCCTGCTAAAGGCTCACTGGCAGTGTTTATATTATAAGTGCAATTTGAAGGATTTTTCTCATCTTGTTAAGTTGCTTGGAAAATGGGAGCAGAGATGAGACTAATTGAATGGTTATAACGGAGAAAATGAGGTTTGCTTTTCAATGTAGGAGATGTTACAGGCATTTGCTGCAACAAAAAACCCAACAGACAAAAATAGTATAACTTCCTCCAATTCTGCTTTCCCTAACAAAGCACTTACCACACCAAATTGTAAAATATAAGCCCACATTAGTCCTTCTTACAACTCCTAATACTTTCCTACAACAAGTATGTCAAAAATATAGCCCATGAGCCAGACTGATCCTTCCAAGTACTTTAATCTGGCCTGCAAAATCCACAGAGCATTGTAATCCGGATCTGGTCTGCCACTCAACTCTGAGGCCTCCCTGTGTGTGCAACTTGACTGAGAGTTACACGAGCAAGTGGGATAGGGGGAGGATTGGGTTGTATTTGGAAGGAGTGAGAACCTGTGGGGGCAGCACACAGCGCACCACGACACCATCTCTGAGCTTTGCCACCCTCGGGCCACTGAGGCTTCTCCCAAAGGGCTTTCCAAGGAGCCCTGCTGCCCAGCACCCTTGTTTCCAAGGAGCCCTGCTGCCCAGCACCCCTGTTTCCACAGGGAGGAGTGGGAGGACACCTTTCCTGTGATGTGTGGCAGCCCAGATTCCTTCACCGTACAGTTTTACTGTGGAACATGGGACAAGAACACCACTAAACGTAAAAGGAACTGCAATGCTTTAACAAAACTCCTCAACACAGATTGCACAGCTCCCAGTTAAGTCCAGTACTCCATGAACACACCAACATGAGCAGAAGCTGCACTGTGCAATAACATCATCACTGCAGGAATAAGCATTTCCACCCTTGAATGAGTGTCACTTCACAATGTTAATTGCCACTGGTACTTCTCTAAATTAGTGGACTATTAATAGATTGCTGCTGTAGACAGTTACACTGGAAGAGCTTTGAAAGGAATCCTGGTGCCTACTGGCTACTTAGAGTCAGCATTCCCACTTCAGACATCTAAATTTGCAATTTCTTCTGCATTCTCAGCAGATATAAGACCTTCTCCACCACACAGAAGGAACCTCTTCCCCAGCATGGGGGTGAGCAACCACTGAAAACAAACCCAGAGCACAGCTTTGGTTCCAGCCAGATCACTGAGCTGCCCTGACTCAGGTCATCAATGCAGATGGCAGGAGAGGAGTGCAGACCAGCACAGAGCTGCAGCAGACCATCCCCTCTAAGAGCAGAGTGTGTTTAGATTGGCTGCAGCTGACTGGCAAATCCTGCTCCAAGTCAGAAGCTGACATGGGACCACACACCTATTGCTCCCAAGAGTGCAGTGTCAACAGAAACAACACTCTCACTCTCACTCTCACTCTCACTCTTGCTCTCCTTCGAGGTTGAGGTCCCACATGCACATCTAAAATGCAGAAGTTTCTGGATCTAGCACTGCCATCTTTCTACTTCTCCAAGCACTTAAGCATCATTATTCAACCTCTCCTCCCGTCCCTTGTTTAGAGAATGTAAAGCTAGGATTGAAAAGTAAGGCAGAAGTAAGTGAAGTCATCTCTCATCCCTTGATTTCATAAAACATCTCAGTGAGAGAGCAGGTTATAACTAACAATAGGTCTTTTTTTTTCCCCTAAAGAAGTCTCAGGAGATGTCATTTGAAGGTGGTTAAAAGAAATAAAATAGGTTGTCTCTCCATGGGCAAAGTAGGAAAAGTAGGTTTTCTTGTGGGGGTGCTGCAAAAAGAACAAAGGCAGAATATCTGCTGAATCACCACAGTCTATCCACAACACTCAAACAGCTCTAATTCTCCAGAATTTGCAGCACCCAGCAATCAAGCAGTAGTGCTGCTGAGAGGAATTTTAACCAGAACTACAACAATCAAACAAAAGCAACACCACTGAAAACTACTTTCAGATGATGTCTACTGCTACTATGCAGCCCCATGTAAATTTGTTGGCATGCAATAATAAAAATGATAACAGGATTCTGCTGAAAGTCAGCTCAGGGGTCTTCCTCCTGGGGGAGTAAATGATTAATTCTACAATAATCACTGTGTAGTCATTTGAGAGCAATGTCAGTCAAGAGAGAATTCCCTGGTCAGCATTTTTAGGATAAAAAAGTGTTACCAATAATGAGTGTGGTCAAGAAAGCAAATGTGATAGGGAAAAGAGAAAACAGAGGGACTAAAGGGAGAGACTAGCCAATACTTACAAGTAATTCTTTGGATATCAGCCATGTCATTCATAATCTCTGCAAAGCAACAAGGCATCTCCCAAGTTTCCATCCAGCCTGACAAACTGATAAACTTTAGAACTGACAAAACCAAGACTGAAACAAACTTCCAACTTATTTGATTAATCTTCAGGGTTAGAAGTGTTTGTACTGTAACATTTAAATACATATTTTACTTCCCTCTAGCTAGAGAATGACATACATCAAGGATTTTTGTGATTTTTTTTTTTTTTTTGGTTGAGGATGATATTTGTAATTACATCATCCTCCCTTTCAATAAGAGGAGAAAGCTTTGCATGAACCATGAGCAAGCACCCACATAATAAAGTTTATCCTTTTTTGAAATAATCACAACTAATTCCTTGCATCTTCTCAAGGTCTTTGTCTTGCAAAGCACCAGCTGACTGTAACTTCCACTGCCTTGGTGAGTACAGGGGTATGCTCAGCACCACACAAGTGGAAAAATTAATCATGAAACAGAAATAGCATGTAGGTAACAGACTGCTTAAAGTAATCACGTGAGAGAACCTTGTTCTTGGGAATTACCAGGTTTACCTATGCCAGGATGTCAGATTTTCACTTCCCTGCCCCAGCTGCCACAGCAGACACACCTGTTCTCAACCTTGCTCCTTTTCAGGGCTGTCACCATTGCCTGTGCCCAGCCAGAGCCACGTGGACACGCTTCTGTCCCTGCTTGCATCTTCCATGCTGCAATCAGAATGATGTGCAGGCTCTCTGGGGCTGACTTTATCCTAGCTGGGTAATGATGGCAAGAACTTCAGCCTTCACAAGGCTGTTCAGGACTTAGATACAGTTCCATTCTTCCACCTTGAAACATCTGAGCAGAATACCTAATTTAGGCGACTAGTCATTTTGTACTCCCTCAATAGTAAATGCAGATAGGCAGACACCTCCAGAAAATTAGCAGATTGGAGTCTGAGTCACACTGTGGGGGTGTTTGTCTCTCCAGTGACATAAAGGAACCCGAGGGTTTCACTCCTGCCTGGCGGGGCAGTGACTCCCTGAGCGATCCCTCCAGCAGGGACAGGCGTGGGCTGCCACGCTGAGCCTTGGGATGAACTCCCCCACACCTTGGAGCACCTCAACTCTGTTCCTGGGCTTTAACTGCTGCTGGTGTCTGACATCAACACAAGCTTGCCCTGGGTGGGTCTGTTCCGACCAGGGGATGCTTTCTCAAAGAGACAAACAGCATAAAAAGTGACATTTTCATTACATCCCCATGCAGGAGCTTCAGAGACAATTAAGCAGACTGCAAATTAGGGAAATTACTTTGTGAGAAAATCTTAATTGATTTTAGTTCCTATCTTCAGCAACTTACATTTGTTTTCTCAGAATTTTACTTGCCTGTTGTATAGGATTTTACAAAACTTACTGTTCTTGAGGAACAAGGTAGCTGTGAGCAGTGATAAGGAAATACAGCTTTATCTTAAGGTACCAATCCCAACACAGTAGAAACTGGAACCACTGTTGTGATGTGTTTGTGAAGAAGTTGAATTCTGCTTTTCAGTTCTCCACAGGGAGGTTTCCACCAGTGCTGGCCAAGATACAGCCTAAACCTCAAACCCATCTCCTCACATTTGCAGTCAGACACACTGCTGAGGGATCCTTGTGTCATGGTTTCTGTGGGTTCTGATAACAGTGGAGTGGCAGGATTCACTTGTCTTATTTTTCCTTTTTTCCTGTTACTGTTGTATCCTGTAACCTGTTGGATACAAGAAAACATCTTTTTATGTTACAACAGCAGGGCCATTCCCAACACACATAGACACCTCACACAAAGGGAAATTTTAGCAACTACAAGTAGTGCTGGTGGTATGACATGGATTTTAATGGAGTCAAAAGGTCCCCTCAGAATGCTGCACCTTCCAAAACAGCACTGAAAAGAATGAGACTACCAAAGAAAGAGCACACTGCCTACTGTACTCCCATATCAGCTCCACCAGGAATTTCACAGACTGTAGCTCAAAAGAACAACAATCACTGTAGGAAAATAAAATCAGTTCTCTTTCTGATGATCTGTTTTTCAGTACCAAAGACTATATTTTGTTTTCTAGAGGAAAAAAATCAGATAACACTGAGATTGAAGTCTCTCTTTAACATTTCCAACCTTCTCCCCAGTCATTGTCCAGAACAGTGTGAGCGTGTCCTGTAGCCTGCTCCTGCCAGGCATGGACATGTACACAACACAGTTTTTCGTAACAGCTGGGATAAAAATCTTTTTATGCCACCCAGCTGGCAACTTGCCACTGAGGGAAAAAAAAGAAAAAGAAAAAGAAATTTTTTACATAATCTCTTCTGGTTTAAATGAGCTACCACTACAGCCATGGAAGTGGTGCAAGTATAGATCACATATAATTAATAATACATCACAAATAATTGGTGATGCAGTAAAACAGCAGCAGAAGTCCATGGGGATCTGAAGTACTGCTAACAAAGCAATACATTTTGTGATTCAGCAAGCAGGAATTTTAATGCCTTCAAGCCTGAAATAGAAATGTGGTCAGCTGGCACTAAGAAAAGTTTGATCCCTCTTTTAGTATAATGAAAAATTCACTATAAATGCACATAAACTTCAAAAGTATAGAACTTTTCTATGTGATTCAGTAGAAAAAGTGAAGTTTAAAACTTTTGTCAATTTTACTGAAATTTATACACATTAAATTACAAATAGATTCCAAGGTAGTGCCAGGCTTCCATTCACAGGAGCAGTCTTGAGATATTTGTGAAGCTGTTAAAGTCAATGGAAACCAGAGAGAATCATTTGTCCTGTATATTGGAATGGTCTCTTTCTTTAGGATTTTACTCACTATAAGAATACAAATAGTAAATAATAATAATAAACTCAGCTTGACTTACATAGACTCCATTTTCCTTGATTTTGTACTTTAAAAACTGAAGAGTTACAGTGACAACTTTAAATGTTGTATTTTGAGTTTTTGAAAATTCATAACTCTAGTACTGTATTAAACATCATTTTCTACTTGGTATTTCCAGAAGATGTATAATAGATTTGTAGCATCATTTAGGAAATAAATTCATTATGATTTTCATTAAACTCTACTAAGGGGAAGAGGTAACCTTTCTCTATTATTGATTCTCATGGGCAGTCTAGGGTGAAATTTTTGATGTAGTTTTTCTGAGGATTAAAAAGGTGAGCATAAAAAATGTATTATTGATTGTGCACTGCAAAGTACAGTATACTGCTCATCCAACTCATATATTATTGATTAAAACACTCAACAGTTCTAACCTTTCACTTGGTTGCTCCAAGGTAATTTTTTTTGTGAGGATGTCAAGATACTGTGCTTACAGATTATACTTCCCAGGGAGTTTGGAAAACTCATGGAGCAGCTACTGAAGCTCTTTAGAAAGGCTTAGTTGATAATCTTAGAGTCCCTACACATTGAAAGAAGGGGCTGGTTGGGACAGAAGGACACCCTGCATCTCCTAGGGGAGGTGTAGCTGATGGAGCATCCAGCCCAAGGGAAACTTCATAACTGGTCAGGCACACAGACTTGGGGCTCAGTCTGCATGCTAAGCACAACAGCAAAAGGTTCCTGAATTTGATACCTCTCTGCCTGGAGCAAGACTAGAATGAAAAGGAGATTTATACTTTAGGAAGTACCTCCTTGGTCAGCACCCCTTTTCCAAAAGTTTGGGACAATTTATGTACCAGCAATTGATCAGAACTGAAACATGAATTATGATCAGAACAAGTGAGGTCAGATCCTGTGGCTGTCTCCATGTTGCTGGATTCTTACACCTCACAGGCCTGTCATCTTCTGAGCCACAGTTAGATTTTGCACACCACATTTATCTCCTTTCTAGAAGTATCTAAAGTAAGGTATATATTTATTACATTTGGTACAAGGAGACAAAATTCTGGATGATGAAATAAAAACAGAGTTACTACAGAGAATCCTTTCTAAACTGGTCTGAGGTTGGAATAGGAAGTGGGCAGGAGCATGATCATTCTGCCCTGTCATCCATAAGCAGAAAAAGCATCTTCTACTTCTAGAAAGTGAATGGAGATACAGAATCACAACATGGTTTGGGCTAGAAAGGACCTTAAGGACCATCCATTTCTACCCCCTGCCATGGGCAGGGAGACCTCTCACTATCCCAGGCTGCTCCAAGCCCCATCCAACCTGGCCTTGGACACTTCCAGGGACAGAGCAGCCACAGCTGCTCTGGGCAACCTGTTCCAGGGCCTCCCCACCCTCGCAGGGAAGGATTTCTTCCTTATATCCCATCTGACCCTGCCCTCTGGCAGTGAGAAACCATGCCCCCTTGTCCTGTCCCTCCAGGCCCTTGACCAAAGTCCATCTCCAGCCTTCTGGAGCCTCCTTAGGCACTGGAAGAGTTCTAAGGTCTCCTCAGAACCTTCTCTACCTCAGGCTGAACACCCCCAGCTCTCCCAGCCTGTCTCCAGAGCAGAGGTGCTCCAGCCCTCTGAGCATCTTCATGGCCTCCTCTGGGCTTGCTTCCACAGCTCCAGATCCTACTTGTGTTGGGGGCCCAGAGCTGGAGGCAGCTCTGCAGGTGGGGTCTCAGGAGAGAGGAGCAGAGGGGGAGAATCACCTCTCTCAACTTGCTGGTCACACTTCTTTATATGCAGCCCAGGATATAATTAGCAAAAACACCTTTCAACAATGACTAACACCTCACAGAAATCCTATTGGAATACTACAGTCTGCTATCATAACAGATATCTAGCTCTACATAAGGATGGAAGTGACAAAAATAGCATCATCAGGGTATGGCTACTTGACAGATTTCACAGAATGATTAATCCAATGAAAAAACCTGAACCTTGAGGAACTGTTGAAGAATTGATTGAGTGTATCAATTCAAAAATGTCTCTAAATAACACAGGCTACCAGCCCACTCACAGAAAGACTATAGAATATTTGTCATCATGTATTTCATGAATGATGTGAACATTTTAAAATAAATTGGAAACGATTGTTTTCAATTCACTGGTCTTCATAATAATTCAAAGACAGGCAAATCACAAAAAAAACAAGTTAGAAATCCTTAAAATACAACTTTGGAAATGTCATTTGTCTACATTTGGCATCATGATTTCTATGTTGGTTGAACAAAACCAAGATGAAAAATCAGAAGAAGAAAATTGCCCAAGAACCAGGCCAGCACCACAAATCACTTCATCACAGACTGAGCAGTGGGGCTGGACTTGACTGGATTGCTTTGCTATTCAGAAGAGATTACTCAGGGCCAAATAGCAAACTACTCTGCTGATACAGCCTAAGGTAAAATTAGAAAATTCATTGAAGTTAATCTGCTCCATGGCTGGCTACAGAACTGCCACAACCAATTGCACATCTGGCAATGATTTTGAGTGAGAGCTGTGGCATTCAGTGGTCCTTCCCTCTGCTCAGCACTGGTGAGGCACATCTGGACTGCTGGGCCCATTTGTGGGCTTCTCCATACAAGGGAGACTCGAGTGAGTCCAGCCAGGGGCCACCAAGGCAGGGAAGGGAGTGCAGCATTGCTTATGTGAGGAAAGTCACATGTGAGACACGTGAGAGCTGGCACCTCTCAGCCCGGGGAGAGAAGGGCTCATGACTGTCTCATTAATGTGTGTAATAGCTGACTGAACCTGACCCTGCTTGGTGCTGTCCAGTGAGAGGACAAGAAGAAATGGGCACGAACTGAAACACAGGAGATTCTGGTCAAACGAAAGAAAAAAGCCTTTTCACTCTGAAGTTAGCCAGCACTGGAACAGGTTTCCCAGAGATGTTGTGGAATCTCCATTCTTGGAGATACTCAGCTCCTGACTGGACTTTGCCCTGAGGAGCCTCAAGGGTTTTGTTATCCTGTGATCTCATAGCTCAAGCAAGCAGTCTGAAGATGCCGTGAAGGGCAAAATGGAAGGAGAGGGGCAAAAGGAGCATCAGGCAATGAAAACTGAATATGTAAGAGTCCATTTCTTCCTTCACACTGCTCTAAAACAGGGCGACCCCAGCGAGCACAGGGTGGATGTGCAGCTGCAGCAAGCAGAGCAGATGAAAGCTCTGAAAGATTAACCAGCTCCCAGAACAGCACTTTAATATCTCTATGACTGATCTGCAATTTCTGCTTGTTTCAGGCATCAGGCACCCAAAACCCCACATTTCCATAGATTCCTTGTTCCTAAACATGCCTGGAGAGGCGGTGGAGTCACCTGAACACAGAACACAGTGATCCAAAGCGTGGGCAACCTCCTGCCCACCGCATGAGTAGTTCAGCTCTGAGAGGCTGCATTAAGTGCTGAGTGCAGAGGCACCCAGGCAGGTTACTGTCTCATCCACCCAATTATACTTGTCTTTTTCCACCTCTCAGTTTTTCATTTCTTTTTGCCCAAAATGATGCTTAAAGGACCCCTCTATGTCCCACTTGGAAGCACAGCCCGGTAGTCCAACAAGGCACGTATATGGCTGCTGCTGCTGGGCTTTGACCAAGAACCTGTTTTAAAGAGGGGAGGGAATTCTGACAGCTGAGGATCAGGACAGGCTCTTCACCTGTCTGCTCCTCAGGTGTCAGAGATGCACTGACAGTAGCAGGATAGCACAGGTTGCCATGTAAGAAGTCACTGCTCACAACCTGAGCCTGTTGTAGAGGAAACCTGAACAGCACAACATAGATAGGCAACAGTGGGGCTGCTCTGGCAGCTGTAGGAAGGAGGAGACCCCAGACATTTCCATAAGATGATTTTTTCTACTCTGGTTACTTCTGCCTTCCAAGCCCTCACACACAGCAGGGGAAGGGCAAACTCCTACTCTCACTGGAGCTGACTGATTCACTGGGCTCAGCACATGCATCTGTGCAAAGTAAAGGTGATGTGGCTGGACTGGCAGGGCATGTGTACACCCAGTGTGGCAGGGGGCTGTTCCCCCTGTCTGGTTCTAGAGGGAAACAGGAGCTGCATGCACCTGGGTAACCTGGGGCTGGGGGCTCGTGGCACTGTGACAGCAGCTCCAAACCAGCCGTGAAGGCCTCTGCGGAATGTGCTGAGACAGCAAGCAAAGCTACCTACAAATAGGTAACAAATAGACAACAAGAAAAGCTACAGTATGATTTCCTGTAGTGAGCCAAGACCATCCTCCCACTCCCTTTCCTCTCAGCCTCAATAAAGATATGTCAGATTTACAGGATCATCTCTCCTGCCTCTGCGTCAGTGAAACTGTACTAGATTTTGCAAGTGAATCTCCCAGATAAGAAATGCAAATCAATTTGTCTCTTTTTCCTTTATTGTGCCAGCACCAAAAATATGTTCTCTGGGATTAAGCAAAGGATTGTCAGGCTGCACAGAGGCTGCGGGGGAGAAGGGAGGGGGCAGAAAGGGTGAAGTGAGGGGTAAAGAGAGAGAAATCTGTAAACCCAAAGCAGTTTGTGGGAATGAACTGTGCTTCATTTCTTCACAAAATCTTGGAACAGAGATGAAAAAGCAATGACTAGATGAGCACTGACGGCAGCATAAAGCATCAGGCACCACCTGAAAAACCCAGGTGGCATTTGCACTGCTCTTAGTTTATTTTCCAATAGCGAAATCTCCTCTTTTTGATACATTACTGTTCTTTGATGTTTGAAAAGTATTTTCACTCTAACAGTCACCAAGGAAATCTTCCACAAAAAGAAAGAGAACAGGTTCCAAAGGAGAAGCAGAGCAAGGAGATTCACATATACTTCCAGATTATTTTTTTCTAAATTTATATGCTAAAAACAAAACCAGACCCAAACCACTTATCTCCTCTGAAGCAGTTCCTGCTTCCTGCCCATTTGTCTTGCAAGACAGCAGGAAACCTTCATCTTATTGAAGGGGTTTAGTAGCTCCAGACACCTCAAAACTCTCATGTGATGTACCAACCCAGAGCACTGCTTTGCCTCTGGTGCAATCTGGCATAGCCAAGGAAATGACATCACCTCACACAAACTAAAATTCAGCTAAACAAGGTCAGAGTGATGCTTCAGTTGAACTACAAAAGGCACCTGCACTCTCCTCCTCACCAGCCCTTTCTTCTGGGATCCTAAAAGGCTTATTTATCCATCAGTAATTCACTGCTATTGTACTGTGGCATCAAGTAACAGTCCAGGGGAAAATTCCATTACAACCTCATACAAGTTTATAACAAGAGAAACAACAGAGCTCGAATCCAATAACAAAATAATATTGGAATAGTTTTGATCATCATGAAAAGTAACAGGCAAAGATTTTGTCTGAGAAGAGGCTGGTGGAGGAGAAGGAAGGAAATGGGGTCGTTTCCAGTTTGCAGTGTATAACATTCCCATGCAGATCTTATCTTTTCCCTTTTCTTATTCTCTGTGAAAACCCTATAACTTCTCTCTCTTTTGAAAAACTGTGCTCTGAGGACATGACAAAAACTCCCAGTAAATGCGAAGCACACACAGCTTAGGAATTATTGCTATAAAAATACAGGTGGAAACCAGTTTTTAGCATCCTTTGCTTCTTTCAGCAAGGGGAAATCCATGGAGTTCTCACTGACATCAGCCTGCATGGTATGGATCAGGAATGGTGATTTTTATCCACTCATGAAACCACATTTACATCTACAATCACAACAGAATTTTGTCATACTAAAGATGTTAATGCAACTCCCCGCCCTTCTGAAATATCTGCTTTAGTGAACAATTCAGACTCCTGGGTGAGCTTGACTGCCTTAGTTTGCACTTCTGACTGGTTTCCCATCATAGCTACATGTTTGGGGAGGGGGAAGAAAAGAAAAAAAACAAAACAAAGCACCAGAACTGCTTAGCATTAGCTCCCAAGTGTCTTGATGATGTGATAGAGAACTCTGAGATTGTGACAAGGTATCCACATCCTCCAGAGACACAGCTGCAGTGATGGGGAGCTTGCTTCCACCCCATGCTGTAACTCTGGGGAAAATGAACACCAGGACAACTGGAAAATCTCCTTTAGTTTTCCCAGCACTGGGTACCGATGTCTGCTGGCTGGGCTTGGCAGGTGATGGGCACTGCAGAGGTGCAGCCTGGCTGCTGCTGGGTACTGTGATGGGAGCAGGCAACAGAGTGATGTGCCTGAAGGACCATCAGCATTAAATATGATCTGCCCTTGCACTTACTGGCAAACCCATTATGTGACTCCTCCAGCCCAGCTAAAGAGCAGCTGCTGATTTGCATGCACCACCACTCAGGCCATGATTACTGCTGACATGATATGAGCTGTATAAGGGGCTCTTTCAGAAGGGATTGTGTAAGCTGAATAAAGGCAGTTAGCTTTTACCCTAAAGAAAATGCTATGCATCAAGTCTATTAGATTTGCATTGCACAAGAATTACTCCAAATAATAAATGAATCTTTAATGCTGCTACTGAAAAAAAAATAAAAATAGATTTCTACCAAACAGGAAGGTAAGGCCAAGTGAGAGGGTAATGGAGATTTATTTTTATTAATAAGGATTCAGAGGGCAAACCAAAGGTTTAACTAAAATGCTATTTATTAAAATGATTCTCCACTTGAATGGTTCATTGTATTTACCCAGCACTGCAAAGGTGCCTGCTAAGTCAGCCCAGCCTGGGAAAGAGGTGCTTATAAACTGCTAGCTAGTCTGGGCTGTCAAAAAAGGTTTTACACTTAATCTAACATGTTTTGAAATAAAAGGGGACAATCTTCTGCCCAATGGAGGGGATAGCAAACCTGTTAACCATTTTGGGGCAAGATTTTTGTCTCTTTTTAAACAATCTGTAAAAAAATAATCCCGTTGGATGCAGAGTGCTCCAGAGCAGCAGCAAGGATGAGCAGGGCTCACTCTACAGTGCAACCAACATGCAGTGGAGACAGCCCAGGCTCTAAGCAAGGAAAAAGTGAAGAAAGATACCAAAGGTTGGCTCTTAAGCAGTCAAAATAAATTATACAGATTTAGGGCAAATTTGGCAACATCCCTAGACTACAGTCCCATATGGCATGCAAACCATACATACAAACCCATATGGCAGCTTTGAATTGGAAGGGTTCTTGATACAGTTTATAAGAGACTCATAGAAAAATCTTCATGACCTTTTAGATGGGCAACTTAACTACTAAGCAAAGCAAAACTCTCACTGTTATATTACAGGCTACTCTGCACTTCACTGAGATTTTTCTTTGCAGGTACCTGAGATAAAAGAGGGTGTACCCCGAAAGGGTGGACAGGGACGTTTGTGCTGGCTGAGATTTTCTCTTAGGCAAAGGAGGTGAGATTGTGGGTGAAGGGGTGGGAGTGGGGCCGCTGCAGTCAATTCACTTCTGACAAAATCCAGGTAGGAAGCACAGAACAGAAACCCTGCTCAGAAGTGGCTGAATAAGCCTTCTATGAAAGAGACAACTTGCAAAATATTAGTCTGACTTTTGGCTGCTTTCTTTGCTTTAATGTCAACTCTGAAACACCTGAGAATATGGACATTCAGGATGGAATAGAGGAAAGAAGGATAGAGTCAATATTGTAACATGGTGTTTTTGTTTCAGGCCAGTGTTCTACACAGAAATAAATTTCAACCAATTCTAAATGCTTAAACAGCAGCATAAAATTTTGCATTTAACATAAACAAATGAGTCAAATTAGTCACTATCAGGGATTAATTGGGATGAATTGCCTTCAGAAAATGCTTGTCTGACTTTGCTAACACACTATAATGCTATATTATAATGTAGATACTGCAAATAATAATAATAATCATCATCATCTCTAAAGTAATAAAATAGTTTAAACAAATTGCCTTCCAAGTTGTACTAGCACAACTTGTTGGGAAAGGAAACCAGCAGCCAGCATCAGCACTGCCACCAGGAAAAGCATCAGCAGATCTGTGGCCTCAGATCAGCCAGTATCAAAAGCATCAGGAGGAAACAGTTTCTGATATTACAGGTCCCCAAGGCCTTTGCTGGCAAGATTTGGTACAGAACTATCAGCCAGTTTTATCAATAGGGTAAATAAGGTGTAGACTGTGGGAAGGCTGATATGGTGTTGGTAGAGAAACGAGCCTCCTGACAGCCAGTGCACTGTCCTGTCCTTTTTATAGGACAGCTCAAGATACAAAAAATAAACCAAACCAAATCCAGAGATATGCAAATCTTAAAATTATCATCAATGCAGCGGTGGCATTTAAAATAAAAACCACAGAATTTCCTGTGTTCTTTTCTCCCTGGAGTTTTAATTATTCATGCCCAACGTCAGAGAATAGGGGAGAGCTAAAGATTCAGAAGCTGAAAAGGTCAACAGGGACAGTAGCCTGCTGGAAAATTAAAGGTATTTCTTGCCCTCCTTCAGCTGGAAGTTCAGACACTGGGACCCAATCCTACAGGAAAGGTATCTGGGCTAAAGAGAACAGGCATATGGATTGATCTGTGCCAGAGTGGGCACTGCCAGCGATGGAAAACAGCTAAAGAGGAGGCAGGAGAGCATCAATGGGTTTGTCACAGTCCAAAGAGATCTACACCAGGAAACTCCTGGGGTTCAGCAGCTTCTTCTCCCGACACAGAAATATGGAAATACAGGTACTTCTTTGCAGACTGGCACACATGGGAGGCTTCTGGTTCAGGGGTCTTGATGCCTTCAGAGCAGTGAGCTGAGACAGCCTGAGGAAAGCAAGCTGGGGACTTCCAGCACAGAGGCCTCGAGCTTGGCTGCCCTGCCAGAACTCATCCAGCTTAAACAGAAGTAGAATTAAGATGGTATTCCTAGCAGTTCAATCTTTTCAACTCTTCCCTTTTTACCTATTTTCCCTATTCAAAAAGGGAAAAATTCTTAACTTAGGGAAAAAGAAGCCCTTGTTCAATGCTGCTTCCCACTCTGCTAATGCATGCCACCTCCTGCACCCTCCAGAGAGTCTGTTCCACAACTCAGACAAGTGTCTGCTGGCAATCCCAGCACTCACAAAAATCATGAGTCAGGCATTAAAATCTACCAGAGTTTTAATACCCTATATTAATAGATTTCTATTTGCCCTCGGGATATGAATTAGTTCTATTTCAGCTGTTAAACTGCTTAAAAAGCATACCTTCAATTCCTTACTTTAAATAGGAGATGAAAAACTGGCCCACCATTTGATATCAAGGTTGATTAGACCAGGAAAAGACCCATAAGGCTGAAGGAAAGTCCTGGGAGTTGCTCTGGGAAAGGGGTGCTCAGTCACTCCCAGCAGCTGGGCAGCTCCAGGCCTAGCCTACAGTAGGATTTTTGGTTGTAATGTGCCTGTGCCTTTTGTCAAATAACTTTCCTGCCTATCTCAGCATAAACACAATGGAAAGTTATATGTAGCCCATCAATTACTTACACATTCTCTATTAATATTTCAGGCTTTGTGTGCATAAATAAACAACATTAATTAGAAATTTGCAATCTTTTTCTTCCCCTCTTTCCTTTGACACCAGTCCTACTTAGAGAGCCTCGCATATACATCTTTATTTGTCTGCCATAAATCATTCAATATGATATTTCAGCAAATAGAAGAATTTTCTCCTTATATCCAGTGGTATCAAACACACACACTGGGAAATCAGCCACAGATGTCTGACTTGGCAGAGCTGCCACAGCAGTACCTGAGCTTTGGCAGGGAAAATTCAACACTTGGTCACCAACACCCAAAACTAAGCCTAATGGTGTTTCTAGTTACACTAAATACCACAGTGGGAAGCAGATGCAAAGGGGTGGCTGTAGGACACTGGCACCTCTTTAGTAATTACCTACATCAATGTATTTCAAATATACACAGTTCACCACTATTTGATTCACAGAGACATAATTAAAGCACAATCTGCCAGCAAAGAAAGAGCAAATGAGTCACACAAGTGAAGGTATTTATGTTGCTACCTTCTCTCTGCACTAACTATATGTCTGCCTGTTTCTTTTTTTATTCTCAAATAAAAATGGTTTTATTCTCTTACTGCATTCCTCTTCTTCCCCATGCTCAATTTTTCTTCTAATCTCCTTTTTCTCTTCTTGCACCTTGTATATGAAAGTACCAGCACAGATCAGTGTCCAGCCATGGAGAGCACACTCATGCTCTAAGTCAAATTGATACGGTTGGTGTGGACTCAGCACCTACTCCATCTCATACTCAGGACTAGTATTTTGTCCCCCATAAGCCTGCTGAGAATTACTTGAGTAGTTCCACACATCATGCTCCAGTCAGTTCCTATACAGTCTTTTGCTGTGCAGAAATACCGTTACTGTTGTTTCACCATGAATTTCCAGTCCTCTTCCTATAGCTCCATTTCCACAAGCCTTAAGCAGTGAGGGCCCTGTCTCAGTCCTTGGAGAGATCCTCCCTTGGGTCACCAGTTGATGTTTTTTATTTTCTTTTCCCTCAGCAGCTGAGCATTTTAGTTTTTTCATTTCCTTTCAGCACCTGCGGCTATCTTACCTATTCAAGTGGGAACAAGACTCCTTCCCTTCTCATTTCCATTTCTTTACACCCTAAAAACCATCCTTGCTGACCCCTTTTCTGGCAGGTCACCTTTGCTGGGGACTAGCATGAGCAGGGCTACCCCAAGGATGCCCTCAGCAGGCACAGCAAGAGAAAGAACCGATCTTGGATCAGCCCTGGAATCCCAAAGAGCCTCTCAGGAGATGAGGCTGGAGACAGAAATCCCAGGGCAGCACACTGACCAAACCCCAGCTAGAGCACACCCAGGCCTGCAGCAGGGTGAGGCTGTGCAGGGCAAGGAAAGCACATCAGTGCCCTCAGGGCCCTGACAAACTCCTCCCCATTTACAAAGCAATCAAAGTTTACATGAAATGTTTTCTGACAACATTATACCCTAATACAACATCTACTGTAGTTACAGCATGGATGGCAGGGACATCTCTGAGCTATGCAGCCTGGGAAGAATTCATTTCTAAATTACAACAATTGATCACTAGCTGCAATGTTTTCTATTGAAAATTTAATCAATTGGGTCAATAAAGACTTTCATTAAACTCTCCATAAGGAGTGAAATTTTTGAGAGTATTATATTTTCAGGAGGTTTGCCAAGCAATTATTCTTTTTGACAACAAATTTCAAAAGGTACATTACAAAAATGTACAGAAAGTCCTTTATCATGGCACTCTTTGAAGAGAATATTAGTCCCCTCTGGTGAGCCCTGTGACTGACAGTATGTAAATTTTAAAGTATACAGACCATCTTCATGAGCATTCATGCTACACAAATGCCTGTCCATGCTTTTCTTTTTACTTGCATAGACTTTTATTGGGGCAACTGGTTGAGGAGAGCCAGAGATGCCAGTCTCTCTTGCTAGAGTGCTGTGTAGAGCATTTCTTACATTGTTGATGTCAGTATGTTATTCTCTATAGCTCAGGACAGTAGCTACTAAATTAGATCAGCTCTCCAGTCTATCATAATTTTTGGAAATTTAGTAAATAATATCTAATTTTTTGCATTTTTTACATTTAACTTTTCATATTAAATCCCCAATCCTGTGAATACACTACAAGGGAAAAAAATCCCTAAGTTTCTCAAGCCTTATTCTTTGCTATCCATTTTATCTGCTTGAAGGCTTATCGACTGATATCTGGAGAAGAATTTTCCTTGTTTTCCTATTTGAACCCTTATCAATTTTTCCTTCTTTGTAAAGTAACTCAGCCCTGTCCTGTTCATGAACTCCATGTTCCTCATCTCTTACCCTGTTCCTACCAGCTGAAAATGTCTTTTTTATGATTTTGCCTCTCTCTATACCCTTTTTCCCAATCACAAAACTCCCCTTCCTGCCCCTCATATTCCCTGCATTCCCTCTCTGTTCCCTCTCTCTCACCCCTGCACCCCAGAGAGGCATCAGCTCCCATGACATCTTTACCATCTTATTTTAAGGCAGGACACAAGTAGAATGGTAACAGCATGGTTCACCATTAGAAACACGAAAAATATCTCATGAAGATGGTGCATGCAGCTTTGTTTATCAGTAGCAAATATTTTTACCCCAAGAGGTTTGGTCATTCTCTGCAGAAAAATGTTTTGCAGTTCTCACATTCAGAATATGTCAGTGTTTAGTAACACTGCACAGGAATGAATCTGAAATGAAGTTTTAAGGGTTCTCTGCAGATTTCAGCAGTTTCAAGCTAGAATAATTGGGTAAATGGAGTTATGAAAGTGAAATGAAGAGTTTATGACTTTGCAGGAGAAAGACATTTTTTAACTTTTAAATATTCATCCTAAGGCCCTCTACTTTGCTTCATTTTCCTTTTAAGTTATATCTACAAGTTTTATATTCTGCCTCCAAAATATTTCAGTGACATTATGTTGTTCTTGTCTAAGCAGGAACAAGGTGAGTGTGATGCACAATTATAACTGTCCTTTTCCTGAGCTAGGAGACTGAAATGCAAGGATCAAAAATCATTGTGGAAAGATATTGGATATAACTGCACCAGGTAGTTATTTTAAATTATTGTTCCCTTTTTCAGGCACATCATGGACAAATTTATAAGAAAAATAAGGTGTAAATAGGATGGTTCTCTTATGGTGCTGTGCACAGGCATCCCTGTGATTGATGATCAGTTGCATATCTTTGAATTTCCTCTTTTCCTCTTGCAATCACAGCTGCATCCCAGTGGAGACTACAGCTTCTCCAAGACAGCACATTTAGCAAGAAGTTATAAGCAGAGCTCAGCAGAAAAGTTTTTCTTCTAACCTGTGTTTCTGCAAAATTCCTGATTTGTTAAATCAAAAGGAAAAACACAGGCACTACATCAAAATATTATTTAAAGCACATGCCCCTCAAGATTTAGATTATTTAGCCATGAACACCAGTCTCAAGTGAGAAAGTAGATATTTTAAAAACAGAATTGGAGAGAATCCACCTAAGGAAAAAAGATCTGTCAGTTAGAAAATGGTTGACTAAGTATCATTAATTTCTTTGTAACTTTCTGTTTAAATATCAATAGTTGCCTTTGTTCACAAGTAAAAAAAAATCAAGAGATTTACATAGATGTCCTAATGCAGATTTTCAGAATTTATTAAATATGAATGAGAAAGGGAATGTCTAAAAAAAATCTTCTCAAGCATTATAGAAATTAATTTACTAGGATTTACACTGCTATAGCAGTAAAACATTGAAATTAACTGATGCATGGATTATCCCAGCATAAGTTCTGAAATGCTAATTCAGCTAGGGCATCCTCAGCTATCAGAAAATGAAAATTCTCATGGGGTTCAATTTTTTTTTGCTACTTTCTCCAACTACTGGTAGACCTGTTATGCATGCTAACACTCAGTCTCTTGTAGGGAGCCAGGCACTTGTGTGCAGTGTGCAGGATTTTGCAATATAACTCAAACGAAGGATCACAAAGTTTCTGAAGTTCCCAAAGTCTTTCACCCTTCAGTTTCTGAGGTGGTTCCAGTCTAATTGTCTACACTCCTTTGGAAGGAAAAAATTGCAAATTCGAAGCAGGCCATCCCCAGTGCGTGGTGTAAGGGACCTCGATTCGTTAAGAATCGTTAATTTGTGCTGCTGAAGGAGAGAAATTCTGTGTGAATTCCAGGTGAATGCCTGCCAAGGATCCCCCGTGCATGGAGGCCCAGGTCCCTGGGTGGTGCCAGGCTGTCCCAGCAGCTGGTGCCCATCACCCGCTCACGCTCGTCCCGTCTACGCCATCGCCATGGCCATCGCGGGCTGCTGCTCCACCTCCCCCACCAGCCTCCCACTACTGCTCAGCCCACACAAGGATAAGCTCATGAGCCAGATCAGGCTTATTTTTATCCTGGATCCTTTCCCCAGCCTCATCCACCGTGTGGCCTGGCAAATGGCTGTGCTGGCAGCGGCCGGAGCAGGGCTGGGGCTGGGGCCAGGCCGGTGCCCGTGCCAGGCCAGCGCTGGCCGCAGCTGCTGACAGGAGCACGGTGGCAATCCTGATCCCATCGAGGGGTTCCTGCAGCTTCTGCTGCAGCTCCCTCTGCCCCACAGTGTTGGCAGCCACTGGAGAGAGGGCAGCTCAGGACCTGGGTACTCATTCAGTGCTCCACACACCCAGAGCTGGCAGCATCAGGCCCCACTTGGCACCGTTCCTCCGTGGAAATGAGGAGGGAAAAGGCCAGGAGAGGAGAATGAAGGTGGTGCTTGTGGCTCCTTCCACTACCAGGCTCAAAACTGGGCTCCTGCAAGAGACCATGTCCTGTGCCCTGTGTCCTGTGTCCTGTGCCCTGTGCCCTGTGTCCTGTGTCCTGTGTCCTGTGCCCTGTGCCCTGTGTCCTGTGTCCTGTGCCCTGTGCCCTGTGTCCTGTGCCCTGTGTCCTGTACCCTGTGCCCTGTGATCGGTGCCCTGTGCTCGGTGCCCTGTGCCCTGTGCCCTGTGTCCTGTGTCCTGTGTCCTGTGCCCTGTGCCCTGTGTCCTGTGTCCTGTGTCCTGTGCCCTGTGTCCTGTGCCCTGTGCCCTGTGTCCTGTGTCCTGTGTCCTGTGTCCTGTACCCTGTGCCCTGTGATCGGTGCCCTGTGCTCGGTGCCCTGTGCCCTGTGCCCTGTGTCCTGTGCCCTGCCCTGGCTGACCATCATGCACACAGAGCTGGTGCCACTGCCCTCAGCCTGGCCCAGCCCTGTCCTGCTCCTCTGGGAAGGTGCTAACTGAAATGTGTATTTTGAGTACTTTAAATTGAACCAATAATAATAGGGCTGGTTTATTCCCCTCCCCCCCCCCCCTTTTTTTTTTTTTCTTACAGAATGAAACTTTTCAGTATTACAAAGAATTTTAGAACTTAATATTTTTTTCCTTATAAATTTGAGGGGTTCAGTAAATTAATAAATACACTAGGACTACCAGAGTCTAAAATTCAAGTCCACTGAGTTTGGGCAACATGTTAATTTAGATATTGCTCTTTAACAATTCTGTGAATCAATAACATCAGAGACAACCACAGTGAAGCCCATCAGCTCTTTGAGCATATGGTACCTGTTTATAGCCAAAAACGAGGAGATGTCATTTGCACAGGGGAAACAGAAATAATCAACAACAGCCCTTACCAGATTTAGAAGGAAAGCCTGTTGAGCAGTCCACAAATAGCTGGTATTCTACACCTGTACACTCTTATGTCTTAGAATATATTTAAAACAGAAACTTTGAGCCTTTAGTTGTTTTTATGATGTCATTAATTAAGTACAAATTGAGTGTGAATGCCTGCAAGCATTCAGTTGCAGTGTTCCACATTAAGTGGTATCTGTTTACAGTTACCAGCAAGCCAAGGGGTTTTGGGTTTTTTTGACTGGCTCAGCTAGATTTTATTTTTGTAATAAAATGCCAGCTCAAGCTGGAAACATTACTAATAAAAACTAAAGGGCCTGGCTCACTACTGTACTATTTCCAAAATGCAGCAAGATAACAGTGTGAGCTAGATCCCTGCCTTAGCTGCACCTTCATAACATAGATATTTATTCTGGCATTTCTGCAAGGTAAAATGGCTCTTGGCGAGATTCAAAACACACAGTTTTCTAGATGGAGGGATCCTACAGTAATGACTCCACAGCAAAGATCAAATATTTTAATAAAACAGTCCCACCTCATTCCCTCATGTTCTCACCTCTTCAGAGGTCCATCATGCATGGGAGTGAAAGGCAGCTGCTGGTGAAAAGTTGTTTTTGCCTTGTGTTTCACTGTGGGAGACTGCCAGGACAGATATCACCCAAGGTGCCCATGGCTTTAAGGGATCCTCCCCCAGCTCCTGCAGAGCCCAGCAGAGCTTGATGCAACTCGGCCTCTCCCTGATTTTAGAGCAGGCAGACAGCTTGAGCAGAAAACCCTCCCAATGGGCAAGGACCAGAGGTGTCTGATGAGCACAGGGGATTCATAGGTCTTGGAAAAGCTTGGATCCCACAGAACAAAGAGTCAGTGGAGCTGAAGCACTACACAGCACTTGGCTCCTCAGGAAACTGTTCCTCAGCCCACTTTAACAAGCGTTACACAGACAACACCAGCATGCGGCTTGAGGACAATATTGTGAATATTCCTTCCACTGCTCTTCACAAGAACTGAAACAAGTAGTGAAAATAAGAAAAATCACAGATGTTTTGATGGCAAGACATCAGGGAGTGTATGACTATTCATTATTTAACAGTCTCTGTTTTTACATAAGTTTGGCCTGTTTACATTCTTCATCTCAATATTCAGGTATAAAATACTGCTGACAGCAGTTTTTCCAGAAAGGAAATGCAGCTGTTGTATCAGTGGAAAATTACATAGACTAGATTTCACATTTTCATGTGTACTATTTTCCCTTAAAAGTGCTGTTATACCCAATAAAGAAAGGACAACAACTAGACAAGTTTTAGACAGTAACAGCCATTTAGTTTGCAACTTGGTCTTCAGAATAAGTTTTTTCCAGTCAGTGAAAATTATTTTAAAATCAGATAAGAGTTTGAATTTTCACTATTTCTACACAAAAAAATATGTAGAAAAAAATATTACCTGAATATATATAATTTTCTCAAAACTGTAACATGTTTATTCCTATTCATCCTGAAAAAAAATAATAAAATAGGATCAAAATCCACCAGATAAAAAATGTAATACGTCATGGCTTAACCCCAACTGGCATCTGAGTATCACACAGTCACTCACTCAAACCTTAAGGTTTACAAGGGGTTTTTTTTAGAACTCCTATGAATAGAAGCTGTTAAATGCAAACAACTTCCCATGGAGTTCCCAGACAGATTCATCAGTTAAACATGCAGCTCCTTTGCTAAATTTTCCTTTTGCTAGCAAAATATGCTCAAGCCTTACAAAATCTACATAGAGAAGTGATGTACATTTGTATGTCTTTGAACCTTTGACACTTTCCAAATGAGAAAATGTGTATTTAATTTATGTTCTTGATTTTGTGAGATAATTTTTTAAGGCCTAAAATAGCAATGGCCCCGATTGACTTTTGCCTGCCAAATCTGTGAATCACTCTCATCACCAATGATAAAAATAGAAAAAAGAAGAGATAAAAAAAAAATCCCATAAAATTCCAACTTGTCTCCCACATGCTACCTCAAGTAGAGGTGTGGGAAATTTGCTCTTCTTCCACACAATCACTCATCCCATCTAAAGGTGGTGATTTAGACTTTCATTCACTGTGACAATCAGTTCCTTTGCTCTAAAACCTGTTCCCTAACTCAAAAAATAAAATAATGTAACATTCCATGAAAATGAATACAGCATAACCAGCTGTGGCCCTAAATCCAGTTTTTAGCAAGGTGCTACCCATACATTTATTCTGGCACCTGGTGTGTATTCCTGCTGTGACCATGATCTCTCCTGCTACAAATCTCTGCTCCTGGAAGCAGAACCAAGTGCATCCCACGCAGCCACACTGATGGATGGGTGGGATTTGTAGCTGGGCCCATTCCCACTGGGAAATGGGGCTCACTACACTTCCACCTGGACACCCTGCCCAGCCATTGCAGCTCTTGGAGAAACGTCTGTGCTCTGGGGAGTAACTCTGCATTCATTCCAGGAATGCACCTTTAGGTGGAGTTTGTGATTGTGTAGGAGAGCAAGTCTCCTTCTGTCAGCTGGAAAATTTGTTCCTAAACTGATTGTCTTGTGGAGACATCATGGAGACATCCACCATGGGACATTGCTGCAAGGCTGAGTGGAGTGTCCCTGCCCGTTCACACAGTGTTTGGTGCAATGCTGGGCTTTCCAATCTATCACACTGAATTTTCTGAACACTGGCACATTTTCCTGGGGTTTTAGTGCCTTCCTTTTTCCTCTTGCTGTTCCCACAGGTACCAACATTTTAAAAGACTATAGCTGTTTTTTTCCAGTTTCTTGGTTTTGAAATCTCTTTTACCTTTATACTTCTTAAAGCAACATCAGCATGGAAATATTTTTCTTTGGAATAATTTTCCTGCATTTGTTATTTGTAGGCAAGAAGTAATATATTCAAATCCTTTCTACATTTGCTCCCTCAGGCACTCCAGATGTATAAAATCAGTGGTCCAGAGTTCTGATTGCAGTGGAGTACAGCTCACAGCAGCACCCACCTGGCAATTCCCAAATGCTTTAAAAACATCCTTCCATGTCTCTTCCTTCTTTACCAGATATTAGGTCTGAATTCAAAACCAGTGCCTCTTCTCTTTAGAGCTTATACATGATCCAAGAAAGGGATTTGACATCTGGCCAGAAAAGCAGATATTTCTATTTCCCTTATGAATTCCCAGCTGGCATTTGCCAGCATTCATCTCTTGATGCATACAACAAACAATTTACAGTTTCTGCTGGGCCTTATAGTGACAAAATCTGCTTGTTCACATCAAGATGTTCCAATCAGTTTCTGTCTAGCCATTTCTTTAATGAAATCCAGATACACAGAGAGGAGACCTGAATTACAGCCTCAGCCTCCAGCACCGTCAGCAGCTGAGCACAGGTCCCCAGTGAGCCTCAGGCTGAGCTCCCGAGGGCTCAAACAGAAGGCTCCAGGCTGAATCATGCCCTTGGGGAGCCCCTGGGGTTCTAGCTGTAATTTAAATTTCAGGAGGCTGAAAGAAGCACAAGGCAAGGGAATATTTGCTGATCAAAGCCAGAACCCTGATCATCTAATTATTCATTAATTTTTAAAATAATAATATTCTTAAACTGTTTTTGCCCTGAATTCAAAAGGCATGAGAATTTTCCTTTCTAGTGACTCTTGCAGATTCACATCTGGCTTCATGTGTGTGTTGGCCCAGGGTAAATGGTGTTTTTCAGACTAGCCAAAAGGAGGAACTGTCCAAAGTGCCAGCCAACAGGGCTTGATTTTGAGTCAAACAGTTCAAGTGGGCAGTGGCTGCCTCAGGAGCAGAGGTGAGCTGCTCCAATAACACACTCCCCCATGGATTCCTAACACCCACAAACATTGCAGCAATAAGCATCAAGGAAAACAACAATAAAACATTGAACTATTCAGCAGGAAAATTCTCGTGGTAGTGGTGAAGCTGTTGTTTTTACTTCTAATGGATGGAATAATTTATGGCAACCACCCTCATTGGGTTTTGGCTTTTTAAAATCTGTAATAATTTCCTTCCTCTGTCCTTTCCCAAGCTCTTTCAGAACTTCTTGATAACAAATCCTCATTGGGAAACAACAGCAGCACTATACTTTTTCCTGCCAGAGTTCCACTATTTTAAAAGAAATTTCAGACTCTAAAGCCACCAGACTGTGAAAGAAGAGATAAGCAAGTCCCATTTAAATTTATAAAGCCCTAATTTAGAGTGTTTTATTGAAATATTTAACTGAGTTTAAAACTCTATGTGTTTTTTAACTGTCAATTGCATTGTAATCCATAAACTCCAAATGGAACAATATATTTCACCTGGTTAATTTCTGAGAAACAGAAATGTTTACTTCTGTCTTTATTTCTCAGTGTACTGACTGCTGATTTTTTACTGACTTACATTTCAGTTTGCAATGAAGTGTAGGGTAGTGCATGATTCTCATGCGTGCTAATTCAGAGCAAAATTCAAATGTGGGTTTAAAAGGTCCATGTTCTAGGAGGACAGAGAGACAATCCCTGCTTCCAGGATCCTGCTCATTTAAAAAGCCAAGGGAAGGGAACAGTGATCACAGGGAAAAAATCTCATTTACCAGGGCTGCACAGCAAGACAGTAGCAGAGATATAAAAAGGACCATCTTTTCTGTGACCTTATTCCTTATGCTACAGATCAGTCTCAGATATTTTTTTAAAACTCTGTCACAGAAACAAAACAAAAAAAATAATAGTAGGCAGGGTCTGCAGTTGGTGCATGATGTGTGAAAAGAGACAGATTAAATGCTGCAATCCATAATCTTCCTACCATGGCCTCCAGCAGGGCCCTCAGCTCCTTCCTGCAAAGAACTCGGCTTCTGCAAATATTGGAGGAGCACTTAAACTACTTTGTCATTTTCCAAAATCATCAATGGCAGGTTACAAATATCATACAGAGTGTGAATAAAATCATAGCATTAAATTAGATCCAAGTCTAAACTCACAGAAGTTCCTTGGAAACCTTATTTTGTCCTATAACCTAATTAGCCCTGCCTATACAAGGCAAAAAATGAGAAATTACAGCAATCAGCATTACTGTCCCTAATCTATTTGCAGTTCTAGCCCAAAAAGCTCAGTCCAAATCCCACTTCAAATACAAATAAATACGTTTGGCAAATGTTTTAACCTTTGTAGTTAAGTCCTGGCCACAATGACCCCAGAGCCAGTGTGGTGTGCTGAGCAGTGTCATCTCTTGTGCTCATCTCCCTACAGCTGGAAGTGTTTGACTGAGTGTTTACCTCTGTCTGGAACCCTCGGAAATTATCATTACTATTAATCAGCACACACGGGGATCACCTAGGAGGCTGTGCTTTTGAGATGCAGGTCACTGGTGCTCAGCTAAATGAGCTTCATTATATTTAGAGTAGGTGCTTTTATAAATCCTGGCTGACCCTCTAAAAGTGGATTCACACTGGTGCAGCTGCTGCAGGTGCTCCTCTGTGAGATGGAGCATTCATCCCGGAGGGATGCAGGGAGCGAGCACAGGGTTTGCAGAGGAGCAAAGCGAGCTCTGCAAGTGTCTGGGACTTGGGATAAGTCTGCTCTGATTCTATCCTTGGGG
Organism: Pseudopodoces humilis; assembly: GCF_049639895.1. Taxonomy (NCBI): domain Eukaryota; kingdom Metazoa; phylum Chordata; class Aves; order Passeriformes; family Paridae; genus Pseudopodoces; species Pseudopodoces humilis. The sequence goes on from NC_142217.1 coordinate 7,475,461, forward strand.
AACACATTTGTGCCCACTCTTTGGCAAAGCAAGGACTTAGCACCAGTTTGAAAACAACCATATGTCTCGAGCATACTTTTGATTCCCTCGTCATCAGTGAACCTAAACAACTTGTCTTGGAAAACAAGATAGTTCTGTGCAAGAAAATCTGTTAAAATGGTGATTTAAGCCCTAGGTAAGGACCTTTATAATTGATATCACAAAGAAACTGAACAATAAAATCCACCCTTGGAGGACAAATATCAGTGATAAGAAGTCATAAGATAAAAATAATGACCAGCTCATCAGTTTAAAATTAGCAAGGTTCAGAATTTTCAACAGCGACTTTAAGGTAGAGATCATGGATGATTTTCACCTGCATGTGATTCTCCCAAATAATGTTTAATATTTAATGTTTGTCTGGTGTAGATAACACATAAATCTCAAGTCTTTGGGTTAGGCAAAACAGAAATCTCAAGTTTTTTGATGTAGAAACTTTAGTCATACTGAGATGTGACAATCCTTACATCATTGTGGAACCTTTCCTCATATTTATCTGAAGTGCTTGATGCAGCTTGGCTTAAAATTCTTGGGTTCTCTTTCTTGAAGGTTAGATCTTGCCAAAAACATATTATGAAACAGTTGACTAATAGGAAATTAATTTGGATATAGGCATGCAGATACTCTTTCAGCAATGCCCCCTTTTTCATGACTAGGTGAGGGACTGGCAGATGAGGTCCCTTACTAGATGCTGGAGAGGGAAGGATGATTTCATATGTGTAATTTGCTACTTGAAATTCCCACTATGAGCTTTAATAAGACTCCTGTGATCCCCTCTGAACTTTGATTCACTCAGGGCCCTTCCCATCCCCTTCCCCAGAGGACCTTCCCACCCTGCTCTTCCCCAGCCTGGTGCACTGATAACCACCTGCACCCAAGTCTCGTTCTTTTTATTTACCCTTAACAGAATCACAAAGTAGTTCTTTTACTCTTCAAGCTTTCCCTAAATGTTAAACCTTCTTCATACAGGCTCTCACGTTAATATCACCTGCAGATTTAATGAACAGACTCTGCCTTTGCTGCAGGCTGTTAAAGAGAACACTGAGTAGTACCTGGGCAGCCCACTGGGGCACCTGCGTGTTGCAGCCTTCCCATCCTGACAATCATTTATAATTGTTCTCTGAGGCTCATCTCACAACAAGTCATGACCTCATTTCACTACACTGTTATCAAACTGTATTCCTCTGTCTTGCTTACAAGAACTCACAGGAGAGACTATCAAAAACTTCAGATATATGACATCTCCTGTCTTGTTAGTATAGAAAATTAAACAGGTTTGAAGACCCATTGTTCTGGGAATATCTAATGTTGACTTTTACTCAAGTTCTTAGTGACTTTCCTGTGCTTTGCAAGTAGTTAATGTTCCCCTGTTAAAATAAAATATTTTGTAAGCATCTGGGGTCACTGCAGAACTATGAACTGAACCACTTCCATTTTTGTGCTGTGTATTAGAAACTACAGCTGGCATGGCCTCCAAAGTCATGAAATACCTTTCCTCAAACAGAAAAGCTTTGCAGGTGCAGTCTGACAGCCACCCCCTCCAGTCATAGATGAATTCTCTGCACTTCCAATACAACATTATCAATAATGAATCTACTTGCCATTACTGTCAATTCTCTCCATTCGTACTGCTCATATTTTCACATAGTGAAAACATTTTCCACATGAGTCTGTCTTCCCAAGAATATTAACAATTTTCTAGCAGTGAAGAATAGGAAAATAACAAAAGACTTTGTTTCATTTTAATCAAATACATGTCAGCTTCTAAAACAGGTTGTAGCTAACTCTGTTAATATAATTCCTGCAATAGTTAAACACTATGGGTTTGCTATCAAAAAGAAAAAAAAGTGTTATGATTGCCTGTGCCATTATGTCTTTCACTGGGCTGATGTTCTTCACAAGGCAGGATGATGACTTTCACAGGAATGTCTACTGTTAACAAACCAAATCCTTCAAAGAGCTGTGGGGTAATGCTACATATCACAATATTCAAGCTGATTAGATAATACAGCATCATACCAACATCAATGGTCTTGGCACTGAGACAGAGGGCATCCAATTGTTACAGAGGAGAGCACCAGTGACAACGAGAAGAAAGGAGATCCTCACTTGCAAATGTGAAAAAGTGAAGGCTAAGAAGGTGATAGCAGCCAGAGGAAAATACTGTCAGAGGAGCAAAGGACTGCAGTAATTTAGATTGGACACCTGAAATGTGTTTCCAGCCAGCAGGATGGCACAGCTTTAGGAGTAGTGACAGCGGGAAAAAAACAGCTTAGGAAGGAGCTTGAGAGGTTTGTTACCAGTTAGATGTGTCAAGAATGTCTCTAAAAGCTGGTAATAGAAACAATCCATGTCCACACTCCTCACACCCAGCTCTCTCTCCTTAGGACATATATTTGGTTTACATGGATTTACACTAATTTATACAAGCCCATGATCCAGGACAGAAAGGACTGTTATGAAGAGCAGGTAGTATTTTCAATTTAAGGTGACAACTTAGGGCAAATTTACACGAACAGAATTTCAGCTCTGTTAACCTCATGGAGTTTATAACAAATGCAAATAGTGCTCTTTATCCTGGAATAGTTACTTGGCATCAGTTGGACACACTAGTTACAACCAAGCAGCTAAGTGCCTGAACACCTATTTGCATACAACTATGCCTCATTTATATCACACTGAATTTAATTAATTTGACAGTTATATCATTTGATAATATTTTTACACTACAGCTACCACTGTATTCTGCCTTTGCTCGTTACATTTAACAACTTTTATAAATAATTCAGTACACAAACCCAGCAACTTCATTACCCAGCACACATAGGATTTTACCTTATAGCAGAAATAAAACTACTGCTTCAGAACAGAGGCATGAAGAGGAAGCTATGGCAATACAAACTTCAAGAACAAACGTATTCTTTATGTTAACTGTTTAAGGGATATTTGTTTTCTAAATATATAAAAGCAGTTATTGGAGATCAGATAAACAGGTTATGGGTTAAGATGAAAAATCATGTGAAAAAGTTCTTGTATTTAAATCATGGCCTGTACATCCCCTTTGTCAACAGGCACACTCTGCTCTTCCATTGTTCATTACAACAGCAAAAGTGCAAATATTAATCCTACCATCATTTTAAATAACATTTTCAACTCCAGTAAAACATAACATCAGTGTAGGAATGGGAGGCAGGATATGTAATTTTCTCAAATATATTTTTCTTTTTGGTACAAATCATAACAGGAATAAAGGTTCAGTCTTCAGGTGTTAAAGGGAGATGAACTAAGAACCTGCATAAACAGAATTTCTTCATGAAGCTACTAAACAAATTCTACAAAATGTTTCTTTGGGACACATCCAATAATAAACAGGAACCTGAGTGAACAATAGCTCTGAGAGACAATCAACCTCAGCAGATACATTTCACTGAAATCAGAATTATGTCTTCTTTTTCCAAGAAATGAGAAAAAATTTAAGGCAATAATAAAACTGGAGAAAATAACATTTCTTTTAGCAGTATTCTCCATGCAAAGAGCTAACATTGCACTTCTCAGGCTGACGTTTAAAATCAGCTGCAATGCAAGTCTGAAACTTTATTTCCTTGCCATTTGCAATTACTCTTTCTCAGCAGTAATCAGTGAAGTATAGTCAAAGACTACCAAACACTGCTTGAGATGCTGGTATGATTTAAGTAAAAGTAAAGTGCTGATCAGCTTTTGTTTCAGTGCAACTTGAAGGCTGGAAGGATTTGAACAAGGCTATATATTGCTGCCTACAAAGTGTATGAGCTCATTTCTGAAATCCCCAGGTGCCTGGGAGGTGGAAGAGAAGCATCACTTTCAACATCTGAATAAATGCAAGCACACAGGGCAAGTGTGCCCCTGCTCCCTCTGATGCCAGGTACCAGCCAGTGCCATGAAACACAGCAGCTGCAGCCAGAGGTGAGAACTTTGTTTAAAGGAAGAACTGGAGTTTGAAACCCTTGAGCTAAAACACAAATTCAAAGCATCATCATCATCATTTTATGACTAATTTCAGGCGGGTAAAAAGAAGTTTTTCGTATATACATATATGTGTAGTTTTATATATACAAACATTCATTTTTGAGGCAAAAGGATCCTGGGGTTTTGCTCAGACCACGTTTTAAATGCTGCTGGAGGGAAGATAGGCAGTATCCCAGGGAAAAATGTTTTTGCTGATAGAATACTGGAAGGCAGTGTGAATTGTCCACCCTCTCCTCACTTAACTGCTCTGGAGGAACATGGGTGAGTGTGTCACCTGAAGGCTCAGTGCTGCTGTTTTTAGAGAAATATTTTCATTTTTATCCTGCCTATTTGACCAGGAAGCTTTAAACAGATGCACAACATCTCTCTACATCCACTTCTACTTCACTGCTAGAAGGGTGAATTTGGGCTGCAGCTACACCCAGCCCTGCAGGGAGGGCAAAATCCCTTCCACATCCTGCACTGCTGGGAAGGACACATAAAAATCTCCAGTCACTCTGGAGAGGAGTGAGGTGCCCTCCCCTGAACCCCACGCTGTGGCTGACCCCAGCTCCACAGCTCCTCTCCAAGGAACATTCCTCATTGCCAGGGCAGCTGTTTTTACAGATCTGCTGTTTCTGTCATTTGTCCAGAGTATATATGGTAGGTTTTCAATGGGACTTCAGCTGCTAATGTGCTTAGGCTCCCTGGAAAATTCCAGTCCAATGTCTTGACATTTACAAAATTCATTTCATGCCATGACTGTTTTAGTGCCCAGGGTGCTGGGGATTTTTTCCTTTTTTTTTTTTTTTTCTTCAGGAAAAACATGATATATACTAAACTAGCAGAATAATTTTTATGCATTTTGCCTCATTACAGTTTGCAGGAGTGGTTGGAGCAGACCCTGTACCCTGCAATGCTGTATCCAAGAGTAATGGAGCCAGGAGCTAAGAGGAATTTTATGGTCTACAATTAAAACTTCCTAAGTGCTATCAATTCAGTAGGTGAAATTGCTGCTATTAAGCTCATCTCTTTCTACAAAAATTAAATCCATGCTAAGTGAGCATAGCACCTTTCTTTTGAAAAACTCATTTACTCTTCTGGGTGTTTGTTGAGACTTGTGTACCATGAAAACAGACAGTCATTTGAAGCATTTTATTGAAATAGCCTTTAGAATGTTTAATAGAAATGCACACAGATGTACCCAGCTCAGAATGCACTCTGATAATAATCAGGGTTTTTTCCACAAAATTGCAGATGGTGGGAACTATCCTTGTGGTTTTTACATTTTGCCTATTTACCCAGGATGCAAGCATGATGTAAATAATCTCTTTTTTTTTTATTTTTCCTGTGACATTATCACTATCCTTGCAGCACAAGCTTTAATCTACTTTCATTAATTAAGCAAGGGACCAAATTTTCTGCCTAGTAACATGTTTGGAATTCTGTGATCAAAAAACCATGATGACTTAAAAGATCAGAGGGAAAGCTAATAACTAACACTTCTGCATACAAACACAATTTAAAATTGCCGTAGGAAGCCTCTCACGGTAGGAACCACAAGACTCACTTTGCTCTTGCTGGGTTTTATGCATTTGCTTTATTTCTGTCCAAGGCTGATTATTAAATCTTGGCATGTCTGGTCATCAGGGACATTTCTTAGTGGAGACAAACTAGAAAGCTTTTGGAATTGGATGCCACACGTTGGAGGCAGCCTGAGGATGGGAGCCAGTGTCCATATGAATTTCAATAAACCTCCCTACGAGACAAGCCTTCCTAGGCACTAGCAGCACTCAGAGTTGGGGTTTTTCCCTTATAGATATTTAATTGATCAGGCTTGCATAGGGTGATACCCTTGATACTGATCAGATTTATTATTTCAAGCAGGTTTAAAAGTAGGTGCATTTTCACTGACACTTTTACTAAGTTCAAAAATAATAAGTTATTCTTCAATCACTTCTTTCATGTATCCTGTCCTTGATTACCAAGTTGTCAGATCAGGGTATTTTCTGTACATTTACAAAAGTCTCAACTGACACAATGAGATGAGTGACACAAATTCTGAGTTTGCCTTTGCAGATCACCATTCTCTACTTGAAATGCAGTAATTAAAGCTGTCAAATTTTTTGTTTGGCTATTTACAGGCAAAATCCTTCAAAACAAAAGTTAGTGCTATATATCTCATAAAAAACATCTCTTAGCTCACTCTCTTATAACAATTAGCAAATAAGTTGGATATGCCAAACTTCTTATCACTTGTTACTTGCCTTGTGCCAGATGTGCCAGGTGTTATATGGAAATGGTCATTTATTAATGGCTCTCCAGCATTTTGCCCATGGGATTTGGCCTCACACTTTATTTGTGCCATAGGCTATGCAAAATATGTCCTTTCCCAGTAATGTGAGCCAGAAGTGCTTCTTTAGCTTTGCACCCCTTCTTTTAAATTCACTCTCCCTGACATTTCCATGTCCTTTATTACAGTTTTCATGGGGAAAATATTCTTCCTGGAGCATGGTCTGAAATTTATTTTATTTTATACCTTTTCATTAAAAGCTGCCGGTAGACTCAGTGTAACATGGTATCCACCCATGACATATGCATCACAGTAGTAATTTGTATTCCAAGAATATCCAATAATGTCACATTTTTCAATAGAAAAATTCCAGGGCTAGAGGACATACTCTGTTAAACTACCTGATCAGCTCTTTTCCTAGGCAAATTCCCTTAGTCTGCAGAGCCTCCTTGCAAATTAAATTCAAAACTAACCAATCCTGTTCTGATTTGGGGCATACAAGAAAAAAAAGAAGAAATCGTCACCATTTTCTCTAGTCTGCTCTGTCCCCATCAGGAGCCATGGGGAAACACACAGAAGGAGATTACAAATTCTGATCCACTGATACTGATGTTAAAATTCACTTTTTCACAGGATCACAATCTGTAATGTGGAGGTTCTGCAGGACAGAAAGTCATTTTGGCAGGACACAGTTGTTCTTTTCAAAGTACTTCTTGCATCTTTCTCACTCCCCTTTTCACTCTCAGCAGAGCATCCCACCACCTCAGCTCCATGCTTGTTTGTCCCTTCATTAGGTTACCTTCATCTTCAAGGGGATTTTATGGGGAAAAGCTTACAACAGACAAAAAATCCCACCCTGCCTAATGTCACCCCATCACCCTTCTCACAGTGTAACCTTTGACACAAGCAGTCAGCCTCCCACCTTTCGGGTCTTCTGCATCTCACCACCTCTTTGTGGCTAACTCTGAATTTAGATGTCTGAAACTATCATGTTTGAAAAGTTGGCCCTAGAGGGAAAATATTTCAGTTCAAGGTAATTCTTTTAATTCCCTTTTGGTGCATGTAAATTATTAGAGATGGGACATTTAAAATGTCATTAATAAAATCACAGAGGTATCGTGCAAAAATAGTAAAACAAAATCCCTTAATTAGATATTAGATTAACAACTCTTAATAAACTTACATAAAGTTAGTCAATCAATACTGTTCTCTCTCAGTATCCCCAGAGCAATTAAAATTCAGTGCTCTGCAAGATCCATTTAATGATTTGGGCAAGGTCTATTTTGGAACCATGTGGACAGCATTAGCAGCAGAGCAGCCTGTATACATTGCACAAGAGTCCTACTGCAGCAGGCTTCTGAGTGCTTCAAACAAAACCACTCACCAAGAGACCCATCTATTACATCTCAAGTGTAATTGTAGGTATCATCAGTGGCTTTGAGGCCACTCCAGATAATTGGCATAATGTGACCAAGATCATTAGAGTATCCATCAACTGCGTGATCAATCTGACGGTGTGGATCTTGCACAAAGTGTGGCTGTGGAGGTTAAAATATGTACAACTTTGCTTGCAGATACTTTCTCAGGGGTCACAGGACTGAAAGGTGTCATTTTTCAATTCCTTACTAAATAGGAAAATATGTCACAAGCATCCCTATTTTACCTGCACCTCCAGCACCTGCTGTACATATACAGCATTACTTTTCAATATTAAAGTGCTTATGGCAGAATTCAGCAGCCCCACATTGGTCTTTTTTTAAAGCAGGCTTGAAGCATAAAAATTCTTGAATTTGATGTAAAGCTATAATTAAAAACAAAATAAAAGGCCAAAATAGTTTTAGGAAAAGCCCTTATTCTCACTAGGATGTGTATTTGCTGTGGCTGGGTGACAGTACATATATTTTTTTATTTTGTTTATAGTCATTAATTTCCTAAGTACTCAGTGGTTATTAAGGAATATATAGGCTTTATGTGAAGAGCATCCTACCTGTCAGCTCAGCTCCCAGGAAGCCAGTGAAGCTCTATGGTGGTTTGTGCAAGGGAACACAAAGCCCTAAGTCAAAAGATATTCTATACTCAAAGAACCACACTTTAAAATTTGTTCCTCCCTGTCAGGAAGACAGAATTAACAGAAAATTCATTGCTTGAAAAAATAATTTGACAACGAAGGGCATGAAAATCCTCAATCTGTAAGTGGGAAAGATCTTGGATGCATAATTAGTGTTGCCCATGTCCCAGTGCCACCACAGCTCCTTCAGCTCTGGAGAAGGAAGAGTGCCATGGATATGAACATTTAGTTAATGCAGTGAAAGTGACACTGAACTGAAAAATCAGGGGAGGAACATAGAAATAGTTCATCTTCCTCCTTAATAATAGATGGGGTTGTTTGGGTTTAGGGTCCTTGCTGGGTTTTGTTGTTCCCTTAAACTGCAGAGAGTTGATGGTATCTGAAGGTTTTCTGCAGCTCTGCCTTATTAAATCTGAGGTCAGAGGAGAACCCAAGGCAACCCAGGATCTAATCATTTCTATATGCAAGGGAAGAGGAATTGGATATAAATTGGCAGCAAATAATGCTAAAATATTTCAGCACTTAGCCTAACCTCAAGAGAGAAACACAAATGGTGATTTCTTGATGTTTGACGAAAGACATCAGCCACAAAGTATTTCAGAACTTTTGGTTCTGCAAACTAAGCTGGTAAAACAATCTAGAGAATCACACATAATCATTTTGTGCTTTGTCAGGCTCATTTGAGTACTATTTTCATAAAGGATTCATTTTCCAAAGGGGCTGTTGTCCTAGTTCTAGAATTAACTGAAAAATGACTTATTTTATCTAATGCCTATAGCCTAATTTAAACAGGAACACACTCCAGGTCTATCAATTGAGAACAGGGAATGCAAAACATGCAGCATCACTAGACAGTGAGTCTTATGGCAAAACTAGAAATTAATTCATCATTTTGAAACCAGAGGAAAACTGTTCCTCCTGTTAATACCATCCAACCTGTCCCTGTAAGGACTGGGTTTGTGGGGCTCTTGGAGCTTTGTCTCTTTAGCTGATTCAAACTCAGAGACTCAATTCTCTGGTTTCATCTGTGTCCATTCTACCCCTTGAGTACTGTATCTCTTCAGCCCACACTGTGTGACCCAGCCAGAGCACTGTGATTTCGTTTGAAAGCTCTGTGTTTTCAGTAATACAGTCTCTCTTTGAGAAATAAAAGTACAGAAGGACTGTCCTTAGATCCAGCACATCAGACCAAAGATATTTTAAATAACAATGATGTAAGATTGCTGTGCACACAGCTAGAACTCCTTCATCAGAGCAGCAGTATGAAAACCTAGAACTATAAATACAAAAACTATTGTGTGAGTTGTGCACAGTCATAAAATGTAAACCACAATCCAGACATTACTTTCCATTACATTCAAATCTCTCTCACAGAGGTATAAATGAAACCGTATTTTGGAAGCTGCCTATGATGACAGAAGCTTTTTCCTCCTGTTTCAGGTAAAAGTGTGATCAATCTCTGCTAGGTTTCTTTATATATTCCCCAGCTTTACTCTTTCAAAAAATACAGCCATTTAGCTTCAGAAAAGATCTCATGATTTTTTGCCTCTATTTCAAACAAATGCTTTATGACCTGGTTGTTTTGCTCTTCTCTGTGCTCAATGTCTTCTCTAACAAACCCAGGATCTCCACTGAGATCATGAAAGTATTAAGCAAGAGCACCAACACCACCTGAGTGGGTATCTGTACAAGCCATACAAGCAGTAATAATTTATATGACCTTCTCTGCTGCTGCTTCTCTTAGCTCAGTTCTTGCCCTGCTCTCTTTCCCTTCTCTGCAGGGAACATCAGAAGTTATTCATCTCCTACAAGTTAAAAAAAACCTTCAGCTTGCCTCAAATGCATCAGGGGATCTGTGAAAGTTTGTCACAGATTATGTGTCGATGTAGGCACCGTTACTTAGAGAGTACATTATTGATAAAAGCTAAATATTTCATCTTTCTGCACCATCTCTAAACAAAACTGGCATTTACTTACTAGGAGGCTGAAAGTTCAGCCTTTTCAATATTATAACAAGGAAACACTTTGGCAATTTCCCTCTGAAGAAAGCAGGTACCAGGCCTCTCTGCAGCTGTAGCCAAGGGAGGTCACAGCATTCAGTCCCAAAGAGGGGTCTGAAGCTCCAGAGGGGACCCCAGCTGTGCCCTGTGGCTCCTCACAGAGCCCAAGGGACCCCAAGGGGGAGGAGAAACAGCTTCAATTCTACTTTTCTTATAGGGCCAAGTCCAACCCATCCTATTAGCTGCATGCAGGTGTTTCTGAGTGTGTTTGTGCTTTAATTATTCATAACATCAGCTTCATATTTTATGGATTATTCTGCATCAGTGCTGATACTTGCCTCATGCATTATGCATGCACCTGAATCTGTTCTGATGGGAGGCACAAAAGACACAAAGCATGTCTCTCACCTGTATGCTTCTGATTAGAAGGGAGCGTTTGTAACCCTGAGCCTGAATTGAATCCCAAATGTGTTCTCCTTTGTCCCATAACTGCACATCCCCTGATGAACAAAACATTTCTTTTTACTCTTCTCTCTCACTCAAACTCTCCTAATTTTACTTTTTAGCCAATGACAGCTTATAACAAAGCTATTTTCTTTATAAAACATACATTTTTCTGAGTGCTGCTTCAGAAGTACAGTTTACCAAAAATCATAGCAAAGACCACGTTTAAAGTAATATCTCTGAATGAACCAAAGTCATCCAGTCTAAAGTCTCTAAACATAGTACATCGCAGTTTACTCCAAGAGGCATCAAGATGTGAAGTTACAGTCCTTTCAGTATGCTAATGCACCTGACAGTTCAGAAGATGTGACAAATTACCCAGAATTTTGAGGAAAAATCCAAGCAAAAGTTATTGTGAGGGTTTTTAATTGCTCATTGTTCCTTTGTGCCTCACACCTTGTTAGCAATGCCAGTTTTCCTCTCTTTTTCAACATAACTAAATGACAGACTGTCTTTCCCACAGGGCCCCAATTTTTAAATATCAGACATTTTCAAAGTTGCCCTGGTCAAGGGGGAAATGTTTTTGTGGCAGAAGGAATACTCAGGTTGGATGGGGAGACAGTGATGCTGAGAGATGTGGGCTGGAACTGCTCCCACTCAGGCTGGCACCTGGGGAAGGGCTGTGCCACCTCCCTGTCCCCAAGGAACCTCCATCAGCCCAGTGCCACACAGAGGGGCTTCCCTTTTCCCTAGAAATCTAACTTTGCACTAAAATTGCCAGTATAGCTCTAGCAAGGGACAACCCAGGAAAGAGTTCTTCAATCACAGAGAAATATTTTAAGAAAAACGTACCAAAATTATGTAAATAGATTTAAATAGCTTCCCACACCCAGAGCACAGAGTTCTGAGCATGGAGAAGAGCCTGAAGCTAATTATAACCAACTGACAACAGCCCTGGGTCATACCAGACAATAATCAGTATCCTGCCTTCAAAACACTGAGTGTTAAACATGGAGAGAGAGCTCTCTGATCAGGGTGTTAGTCTTCCCCATTGCTTTCAGCAGGACTCTTAGCTGCCTGTACTGAGGTGCCTGACAGGTTTTTTCCACTATCCTAGCTAGTCTCCAGCTGGTGTCTGCAAACCATGAGGAAATTATGTCACTCAACCAATTTCAGACCCTATTTTTAATCCAATTTAAATAAACTAAACCTTACCTGCCTTCTCTGCTATGTTCCCTTATTTGTCAGGTTGAAATGAATCTCAACATGGTTTCATCAAATGATAATTTTTTTCCAATCACACTTAGGAAACAAGAAATTAAAAATAAATCTGTGCTTCTACTCATGGAAGCCTTGACTGAATAGTCTCCTTTTGTGCTGTCACCCTTCTGCTAGCAAATGTGCACAGTCTAGGTCTGATGGTGGCAGTGGTTTGCATCAGTCTCCACCAAAGACAGACCTCTCCTCTGAAAAGCCACTTTTTGAGCTGTGTTGGCAACACCTGAGGACACAAACTGCTCTCCAGCCTTCCAAGGTGACCCTGCACTTTGGTGACAGGTGACAATTTTTTTCCACCCCTGTATTCTGCAGTGTCTGGATATCCCCTACTAGTTTGGACTGGGAGCTGCCAGATCCTATTGCTAGCTGGAATCTTCCCTCCCATCATTCTGGACTGTGCTTTGTCAGGGTTCAGGCATTGCCCATCCAGGCAGCTTTGAGTCTGAAACCCCCACACAAATGGCCACAGTGCTCTCATTAAGCCTCCTCATGTGGAGGAGGTCTGTTGCACATTCAATTTAATAGAGACTTGATCATTTTGACAGGCCTGGTTTAAAACACACCCATATGTCTTCCGCAGAACTTTCAGATGACTTGGGAAGATTCAAGCATAAACGCAGAAGTCAACACATTCAAGTACTTTGTGTAGTAGGTTTCAATATTGTTTGCAGGTAGGGAAAGGCTTTTAAGCAGAGACTTTTAGGGAGAACATGATCTCTTCTACATTGCAAAATCTAGCATCCTGCTAAATAAACCTTCTCCTAGAATGTATGAACTGGACAGTTCCTCCTCAAATGTTGTAATGCTGAGAAAGTTGCTAGGTGCCAGCAGACAACTCACAATGATGCTGGCAAAAATGACACTTAAGGAAACAATTTTAGGTCTGTGTCATCTCCCACTTAAACCTGAGCACTTCCCATAACACAGACACAGAAAGTGAAAGGAGCAAGGGGGACTTGGGATAAACAAATGTCTTGGTTTGAGGAGCTCAGCTCACCCAGTGAGTGCTTATGGCCAAACTCAGCAGAACGCTGGTGTACACAACCCTCTGAAACATCCAGCAGTGCTTTCATGAGGTGCCATTTAACTCTGGCTATCCTGTCCAAAAGAAGCTCTTCAATAAACAGGAGTTGTTTTAGGAAAGGTGACTGACTCACCCATCACTTTCAAAGGGCCATATTGAGGGATTTTTAGCAATACTGATGTGCAGGGAAAGCTTGCATTCAACTTCTTACTTTTCTACAGTAATCCTCTTCTCTCAGTCCCTCATTAGACAGTAGATCTTCATTTATACAATTGTATGAATTAGCAATGGTTTCTGCAGTACCAATTATGACATTTTAATTAGCTGGCCAAATGTTCCAAATCCTGTATTTTTTACCTAATTAGTATATTTTAAGGTTTGAGCAGTATCCTCATTACCATACAAATGTTTCTAATAGTGCAAACTTCAAAAGCAGGTTGAAGAGAAAGAAAAGACTGTCATGGAGCTCAGTAGGTTTAGAATGAATATTTTACTCTTGGTATCAGAAGCATCAAGCACCTGCCTTTCCTGATAATATGAACTGGTTCTCAGCCCTTCTGTATCCAACTAAGATAAGGAAAGGAGTAAATATCCTACATTTGGATTTATAGAGCACTTTTTATCTCTAAAGTGCTTTGCAGGCATTAACCACATAATCATTAAATATTGATATTTGCATGATTAATGCTTTGTTGTTACATTATATGAGAAGAAAGATACAAATGTTGGGAGAAGTAATCTGCCTTGGAAGCAAGCCACAAAATTGTGCAAAGCAGCTCTGTACCTTGTGTTTCAGATATGCTCCTAAGAAAAATCTGGCAGTTTTAGGAGTAGAACTGTGGACGTAGTGATCCTGAGTCCACTTCTCCCTGTTACAGTAATTTGTTTTAAATGAAAACATTATGTCTAGATGGACCATTTCCCACAACAAGCATTCTTTCAGGATTTATGCAGCACTAAGCCTGATGCATCTCAGGTCAGCATCTTTGGGAGTTTTATGGCTCCCATCAGCATCACATCTGTAATATTTCCTTTTCTACAGTAAAGGGAAAGGAGAACAAGTGCTAACAAGACATTTTTCTTCTCTCTGAATTTCAAAATTTCTTGCATGTTCTATTTTGTGACTTTGGACACAACTTTTTTTAGTCTATTGACTACAAAGGAGAGAAATAAGCATTAAAAAATTATTCATTTTACTAATAAGTTTCTTACCTATTACTTAAAAAAGACAAAACTTTGCTGCACCAAGTAAGCAAGGGATAAGGAGCAGAGCCTCAGCTATTATAATTTAGAACAACTTTGAGAGAGCTTTTCCAATTTACCACAGCTGAGGATAGAGTCCCAAAGGGTCTCCTTGATATTTATTACTCTGTATCACATCTCTGCTAGGCCAGAAAGTTCCTGGTTTTCATTAATACACTTCCCACAAGAGTTACAAAGAGGTAACAAATGAAACCCAAAAAGATTCTTTCTAATTGAGTTGACCTGCTTTATCCAGCATCTTTCCCCTTCTTTTAATATTCTTCTAAGACTCCTTAAGGGTATGAAAAGCCCATTTAAGCTAATTATGACTTGAAGAAAAGCAACTGAAGATTTTTTTTTAATTTAGCATTTAAAATTCCTTCGAAAGTTTGTTCATATGTTTCTTCAAATGCAAGTGATTGTTCTGGTATTTTTAATACTTGGCCAGAAAGAAAATTTTTCCTTCTTCTTCTCAATGACTTTATAATAGCTTCTGAAAGTAGGAAGAGCTAAAGAATGCAGCAAAGTGAAGAAAGAATACAAAATCGTAGCTTATTTAGATACCAGGTGAATGAGTGCTCCTATCAGAAGTGACTAGCACTTTTTGCTACACTCAATCTGCAGTTTGCTGCCTTACCCAGCCCAGAGCTTGCCCTTCCCTGGGGAAGCTCAGAGGTGGCTTTACTTTGGGCTGTGTACATGGGAAGCCACAGCCTGCAGGAGACCCTGCTGCATGAGCAACTCTCGTCATGGCACACTAAAAATGGCTTTTGTATTATTCCTTACATGAACTCCCTTGCTTCAGTTTTTATGCATCATCCAGATTCCAGCTAAAGGTAATAGGCACACTTTTATTTTTATGATAAACCATAAAAATGTGTCACAGCTAGTAGACAGCCAGACATAGCCACTGATATAATGCAGCAGAGGGATGGTAGCCAAGCTGTAACAGCTCTGTACCATATTACTCATGATTACAAATACCCTCTGATGTCAACACCTCACACCTTTTTCATTTTTTCTCTTTGGTTTTAACAGGCAGGACAGCAAGTGATTAACAGCAAACTACAAACTTCCTGCACTGCTGGAGAGGTGTTTGCTTGTATAAATAGCTGGGGCTTGATGAGCAGCCCCAAAATCTGCTCTGTGCAGTGAGGAGGCAAGCAGTGAAGTATCCAGTGAGTAACTCACTCCAGTGAGCACCTTCCTGGTTTTCCAAGCATTATTGAGCAGCAAGCACTGCTCAAGGTTTACCTCAGGTCAGAACAGAAACCCTGCTCACCCACACCAGGAACCCTGGGCTGTACTGGAGGAGCAGTCCAGATATGTAACATCCTCTGGCACACAACAAACTAATGGCCAGTCTCCAGTGACTTAAATCACTGCAGCCTGCTGGATGCATTCTCTCTACCTATGTCTTTTCAGGGCAATGGAGTGCTTGAAATTATTTTTTTATATTTATACATCATTGTTAAGTAACCCAGGTTTCTCAGGCTACACCACTGTACTTGGAAGCCCCACTCTGGCCAAAGGCTGTGATTTGTATCAGCTCTCCCAGCATGGTTTGGCTCTGAGATGATGCCCATTGGGAACTGGCCTAGATTGTATTTACAAACATTGATACCAGTTTTGCATTTCACAAAGAGATTTCTAAATGCAAACCAAGATCCCAACAGTGACAAGCTCGTTCTATACCCAGGGAGTTCTGAAGGATGCAGAGCAGCCCTCCTCTCCTGTGCAATCACCACCAGAACCAGCCAAACTGCTATTATTACTACTATTATTACTATTATTATCGTTATTCAGAGTCACAGCATCAATTTCTCAACAAAACATATGTCATTATAGCTTGCTACAATCTTGGCACCACCGCATGGTGCTGATGTTATTTTTGGCCTGATAACAAAGGCCAAGGACAGCTGTAGCACAATTCCTGACCTTGCTGATACCAGCCTGCTGGAAAGGGAGATGGAAGGAGATAGCAGCCTGCTGGAAAGGGAGATGGAAGGAGATACCCACCAGCAAACAGCAGGAACTGAAGACAAAAGCCCATCCTATCATATTTTGGGGGCAGGGAGTTGGCAGGACCAGTGTAAACAGACATGTGTATTACCACATAACAATTTAAGGAAAATACAGATTTTGTGAGAGTTCACTTCTAAGAGTTGTGGCTCTAATTCCCACCCCTGAGAGCAGGACTGGACTGCAGCATGTTCATACTGACTCCCTGTGAAGTGCTGCAGCCAACAAAGGTTAGCAGGACCCCCTTCACAATATATTCATGTTAGAACAGCCTGTAAAAGGAACGTGAAACTGTTTTTAAGGGAAAACTGTTCTGCAATGCCGAAGTGACAGCAATGCTAGAAAAAACATGATTATTCTTTAACCTTTGGAATTTTGTATTGGTTTTGGGGTTTGTTAATGCATAGGAAACAAGTTTGAAGAGCAGGCTTTGGAAAGACTGTCTTGAAACAGTTCTCCTTCCCAGAGAGAAGTGTAAGAGGAGAAAGTAACAGTTTGTCAAATCTCTGTTTTCATGTATTCATTTATGGCCCCAAAGAAGGCATTTCCTCAGATTCCTACACTGGTCAAGACTGCAGAACATATTTTTCTAACCCGTGTCAGATATACCCAGCATGTAAATCATCCTTAGTGCACTGAGAATTAAGGAGATAATAGATGGCAGGAGAAGAAGGGCAGCAGTACTGCAAAGTTCAGTTGCACAAGGAATATTATATAAAGTGTGCCTCATATTAAAGCCAACATGTTCTACTTAGGATATAGTTCTGAACTTCCAGTCTTGTTTTGATCCACAGTCATTAGCATTCCTCATTAAAATTCATTATTTACAAATATACATGTTCTAAAAACAAGACATTTTTACACGTGAAGGGAAATCAAATATTTTATGATGGCAGAGTGTTTGTATTGGTTATCTATGTCTGGATTTCTATTACAGCTTTATCCTGTTACCACATTTAAGCCCAGTGTGGCTGTAATTTTTGCAGCACAGCACATAATCAGACATCCCAGCTGTGGGAAGCTGTTCCACTGCTGCAGATTTACCCTGTGGCTCTCCACAAAGACTCGGGAGTGTAATGCCAGGATTTGTTCTACCCAACTGCTCTGTTTGACAGGGATGAGACTTGTGTGACGTGAGCTCAATACAGAGATTTTAGCAAAAAAAGATTATTTATTTATATTTTTTATTTTGCCTTGGATTGAGACACTGCTTGGGGTCTCAAAAATGTTAACAATTATTTTCATTCTGGCCACCACTTTTATGCTTCCTTATGAAGAAATTAAAACTAAATGGTATATTTTATCTTTTGACATCTCAAAAAAAGCCCCATCCACAATCTTCCTAGAAAATATTGGTTGGGAAAAAATAAGTTAATTTCCCTAAAACTATTAAAACCAGTTAACATTTTTATCATCTCCAGTGATTATGTAAAGTTCTTTAAACCAAATTTTATCTGGACACAACAGACTTAGTATTTTGTCTACTCCTTAAAGAGCATTTTAAACAGCATTCCACAATTTGTCATCCTTTTCAAATGTATAGATTTTCAAATGTTGTTCTTTAGAATTGTTTTTTTCACAGCTTCTTTGCATTGAGCTTCTACTATAGTATTTACTGCTTACTGAAAAATAAGAAGGAACATCAAATAAAGGTAAAATAAACCCCTAATATTTAACATTTCTCATAAACTGACTCCAGATGAACACCTCTGACTGCAGGCATAGTGAAGCACTACATCATTAGGACCACATTCTGAAGAACTTTGGTGTTTAATATTTAAATCTCAGTAAAATAAATTATGTTTATATGTGCCAGAGCAATTATCCCATCAAACAGAGGTGCTTTCACACAGCTCAAGTATATGTAACAGTGGTAGTCTTTTCATATTTTTAATACAGTTGGAATAATTTATTTTAGTAGCTATTCAACAGGAAAGAAACACTTCATGCTGCCATTTCCAACATCCTTAAAGTATTATTTTTAAAACCATCTAAAGAATTCAAAAGCGGGGGCACAATTCTCTGTTGATTACATTTTATAAGTTGTTATAAATTTTTTATAAAAAGGAATTGCTTGCTATTAAATACTCCAGGGTTTTAAAGTTATTTCTATAGAGCTATTTTTAATTTATACACACACACCCACAAAAATAGCTGTGTTAAAGGACGCAGCAAAGTCACCCAATTGAAAGTTAGCACTTGCCAGAATTAGAGAAGCCCGAGCAGTATTCCCTCAGTCATTTCTGTGGACAACTCCTCTGCTGCCCACAAACCCAGGACACCACCAAGGAGCAAGAAATTGGACCAGAAAGGCTGGGGGAAGAATCAAGGTTCAGTGGGCAACATCAAATCTCACAGTTTCTAATTTTGGAGGGCAGGATGGCAAATCCATTGGCTCTCAATCTGGAATATTTTAAAGTTAATAAACCATCAGATAACACTATTAAAATTTTATTTCCCCAGCTATTTCCTTCAGTTCAGCTGTCCCCAGTGCCACTGGGGGATGTCACAGATGCTGGGGCACAGGAAGGGTATGGGTGTGATGGGAGCCCAGCAGCTCCCTCCACGCTGGGATTGATGCTCTGCACTGTGTGGTTTATGTAGCATTGCAGTGCTACTGCTGCCACTTAGGCTAAATTGACTTTTGGCTCTTCAGAGAGTTTCATCTTCACATATTAATTAGGGTAGATACCATAATTTTCTTGGGGAATACAAGAATGTGGAAGAGAAACAGCAACTCGTAGAGCTTATAACCCAGTTAACTGAAACACACAGGAGAAAGAACTGTGGCTTTTCTGTAAGCCCAGGGGCTTCCACTTAAATATCAAACACCTTCCATGAAAGTCATAGTCATTTGACATAGTTTATAAAAGTTTTAAAAAGTCTTGTCTACTAGAAAAAGGCTGGGCAACCTCTGCCAGCAGGATGTTTTCTGCATGTATTAACTTCACTCCAAAGATTTCTGAGCAAGTTTCCACATTCCACACCAACAGTTCCATGCTCTTACAGAGCAACGAAAAGGTCCAGACTGAAATCAGCTCTGTGAAAACCATCTCCAGCTGGATGTCCTCACACGCAGAGCATGCCAAGACCTGGCACAGCAGGCAGGTTGCAATTAACATCTACCATGACTGTAATTAGATTAAAATCAACATGGAGGGGAATTCAATTCAGCTGCACACAGTTGAATCCTTAGCAAAGTGCTTGATCACATACTCCACACCAAGGAAGGGCACAGTGCAGTCTTGAGAAAAGTCAGACCCTTAGTTTGAAGATAAGCATAAACATTAGATGTCAGAAAATATATCCTTCTTCGCTTGCTTTCCCTTTTTCCTTTTCTTAAATTTTTCTTTCTCTCTTTTTATTTTTTCCTGTTGTTTTGCCTTTGCTGTTCTAATTCGTGGTGTTCTGCAGAAGACAAAAGCCCAGAAGAGCTCAGTACGCTGGCAGCACGCCTGGAAAAGCGACATATTGCACATATATTTTTCATACGTTTTCAAAAATACCCATGCGATGGTTTTTGTGCATGAATTTCTGTGCGTGTTTGGCAGAGCAACATCCCTGCCTTCATCCTGGGCAACCACACAGGGACATGCTGCCTTCAGCTCCTGCTGAAGCCTCCCACAGAAAGAGACTCCTTCAGAAAAGCATCCCTAGCTTGGAGCAGCTCTGGACTATTCTAGTAGCTGTCAGCAAGTGCTTGAAAAGAGGCAGTGGGAATGTGCTACTTTATCATAGACTAGGGCCTGATTTTTGCAGCAGAAAGCAAGTAAAGATATCAGGGCATGGTTCAGATCACAGGCAGAGCCACCAAGCTCTGGTGGAATTCCACGAATTCAGAGTTCCTCATCTGATAATTCTCTTACTTGATGCTTATTCTTAATCAGCCTTGAATGATTAGGAATCATTCTTCTGCTAGCATGAAGAAAGATTCTTCTCAAACAATAGCTGCATCTAATCTCTATCCCCCAAACAAAAGATTTTTGAACAAATGAAGTAAAATCCGCTTGGATTTGAACATGAATTAACTTTACAATGAGCCTGTGCCATTTTTCTTCCCAGCTCCATATTTGTCCTACCCACACTCCTTTTATCTGAACACCTGTCAGGCTGAGTCCAAAGATGCTGCATTTTTGGGCAGCTTCCATGAGCTTTTCCAAATGCAGCATTGGCACATCTCTGCATCTCCATGGCTCCCCCTTGGAGCTGCCCAAGCTGGGCTGGCTCCCTGCACACCCACTGAACCCTCTGCTTGGCTGAGCGCTCATGGGAAGGTGTGAAACGCTCATTATTTCCACACAGCAATTCAGAACTCGCATTTTATACCTGCAGTTTTGATGTAATGAGTACAAAAAGTAAGTTAAAATTCAGCAGCGAGCACAGGCATTTAGGAATTTCTAAGACTCAAATTTCTGTTCTTTGAAATCCTGAAAACACATTCTCCCTGGAAAAGGCTCTGTATATTTTCTTTGTTCAGTCCCCTTCAATTCACTTCAGGTGCCAAAGGTCTACATATAATCCTCTATATTTCATTCAAGAGCCAAGATTGATATTATTTAGGATATTTCATCCAATGGTGAAACTGAAAGCTGCCATACAGGAGAAAACAGTATTGTAGCACAGTCCATGAATACATAGTGAAGTATAATTTCATCCATATAACGGCAATGACATTTCCTCCAGAATCCAGGAATTTTATCTATAAACACATACATTTGAAAATTATTGTATTGAACTATTAAGAACTGGGGCAATTTCCTTTTTGCAGTTTAGCTTCAGGAATCATTGAGCTGCAGTTCAACTATTGTGCAATACCCATGGATGGAAAACACAGAAGATCTAAAAATACTGCTTGTGTCTCCTCAGATATCCAAATAAGACATTTTGATTTCTAACAATTGAAATTACTCATCTAAATCAGCCCAAAAGCCTATACCTCCAGTGTTCTGTGAACATGCAAATCCCTTTCCATTGATGGCAAATGCCTCTACCAGGGTTGGACAGGTTTGGATCAGACAGAAGAGCCCCAGCAGATACACCCTGAAGACAAAAGAAGCAACTTACAGCAAAGGTAGTGGCTCTTTCCCATGTTTATATTTGCTCACACTGAATTTCATCTGCCATTTTATTGTCCAGCCACTCACTTTTATTTGCTCTACCTTCATACACTGAATAACTTAAGCCTCAGCAGGAAAATAATAATAAAAAAGTAATTTTCAAGTGCCTTTTTTTGAGACAAGTTCTCCTAAGTGCACATGGGAATGATGGATAACATACAGACTAAGCTACACCTGCTGTACCCAGCAGCAAGGTCAGAGTGCTGAGGAGCCAGTCCCCAGCAGGAAAAGCTGCTCTGAGTTTTATTCACTGGGACATCATAGTTAATCTATCAGTTACACCTTCATGGACTTATTTACCATGTACCCTTTTTATTTCTTTATTTAATCTTCTGTACAGTGATGTTTCCATAGCCACTAAAGGTCAGTGTTCATTTTAAAAATAATATTGAATGAAAACAGCCAAGTGAAATAAAGGAAGGCACTATGTCACCTGTACAGCTCTGGATTTTAAACTGTTGGAAACAAAACAATATATTCTTTCCCCACTAAACTAGCACCCTTGGGTTCACTAGACATAACTATAGAGATCACTCTTTTTTATTGTTCTTTTTGCTTTCTGTTTACAAAACTGTCAAGGCCAGGAAAGTGCTTAATAATGCAAAATACAAATTAGTGTTAATGTCACTTTTTTTTTCCCATCTGTCACACACCTCTTTTGAAACGAGCCTGCACTGCAGAGTTTGCAGATTCTGTTTCAGCAGCATCACACAGGTCTCTCAACACCCTGCCTTCCAGGAAATGCTATATTTTTCTGAGTTAGCATGAAGTGATTGTTAGAGGAATCCACCACACAACAAAAAGAAGAAAAGTTGTGTTGACCTAACAAAACAAAATAGACCACAACTTGTGTATGGAGAAGAGTAACTCAAGATGCCAAAGAGCTGAAAGACAAATTTCAATCCTGTGTGTATATATATCTATGTATTTATGTATCTGGCCTTACCCCTCCTCAAAACACTGTAGTGAAATAACTGCTGGCATGGAGCAGCAGAATCTAAACCAGCCAAATCAGTTATTACTGAGACAAGAGACAATCTTTGGTGATCTCTGAGAAACAGCAGTGGAACC
Organism: Pseudopodoces humilis; assembly: GCF_049639895.1. Taxonomy (NCBI): domain Eukaryota; kingdom Metazoa; phylum Chordata; class Aves; order Passeriformes; family Paridae; genus Pseudopodoces; species Pseudopodoces humilis. The sequence continues at coordinate 7,498,043 of NC_142217.1, forward strand.
ACTGGGCAGGTGACGGGCAGAGAGCCAGACTGCCCTTCTCACTGCATTATTTGTTTTGTTGTTTGGGGTTTTTTGTAGCTAGAGATGAGAGAAAATCTTGCTCATGGATTTGCAGTGAACACCATCTGGCCATACAGCTTTTTACATGTAATTATCAAAAAGTATCCTAGATACATTATATTCTCATCCAGGTATCACATCAAAAATTTAAAGGATCAGCTCTAGTAACACTGATCAAATGGACATTCATCCCTATAGATTCAGTATTTCGTTTTACTTTCTAGCACAGGTGTTGCTCATCATGTCAATTTGGGTAGCTCATAGTTTAAAAAAAAAAGTGGTTTCAAAGAAGAAACCACAGACTTGGAAAATCTAAAGGAAATAAGACAAAAACAATGAAACGCCTTGTGCTGACATGTTATTATCATTATTAATGGAAGAATAGGAAAAAAGAGTACATCTTATATCAACCCAGACTATATCTTTATTAGGCATCTGTTACAGACCTTAAAGATTTAGGACATGACAGGAAGAGTGAGAGGCATATTGTTCAGAAAAATGTGACAAAAATGAGTGTCTCCACAGCAGCTTCCTCAGTTCCTCCAGCCTGTGACAGCACGTCTACCTCTGGAATCATGACAGATCACAGCAGAGCAGGGTCACTAAAAATATGGGCAGAGTTTAGGAACAGAGCTTATAAGGATGCTGTAAAAAATTTCTCACAGGTTGGAAATATATTCCTCATTCCCAGGGGGATTTATATTTCTAACTGGTGTCCCAGTATCCAAAGCACCACTTTCTCTAGTGCAGCCAGAGTTAACACCCTGCTTTTATCTGAGACACCTTGATAGAAAATCTGACTGGATCCAAGTAAAACCTTGTTTTTCCATTGCTGTGGAATGCAAAAAAATAAAATAACATCCTCAAAGGGCACCTTAGAACATTTGCTGACTTTCCTGGGATTTGCCTGACATAGTAGAGACTCTCAGTGAATACAGCCAGACTTTTCCCTTCCTGCCTCCATGAACTCTTCCTTGGAGAGCAGATCCCAGGTGTGTGTGTGCCCCATGGAGGGGCAGTGGGGCCACGGCTGTGCCAACGCCCCCTGGGGGCCCCAGGGCTCCCTCAGGTTCTCAAAAAGCCACTGCTGACACATCCCAGCCCCTAGTTTGCAGGTACAAAATCAGAAAATTTTTTAAAAGTACAGGCAAAATCTTGGCCCCAGACTGAGCAGCAATTTATTCATACTGGTAGTAGAGGTAGGTTAATGTTTATAATGGAACCATGGTATAATTCAGCCCAATTCTGACACCCTCATCACAAACACCTGTTGCTCTTTGATCTGAGTAATTCAATTTCTCCATCTGGGAAAATACAGAGGAATCCTCTGGGTACTACATCCTTCCACCCAAAATGCATCCCTGTGTAAGTGATATCTTTAGAGAAAGGATAAGTTTGATCTGACAGAAGTATTTCTCTCTTCACCCCCTGCAGGACACCTTATGGAGGTGAAGCAGAAGATGACTGGGTGTGGAAGAAAAATACCCCTTTATCAAGAAGAGCAGAGGATTTGGTAAAGTTCAGTATGATAGTTTCAGTGATATGTCTTTGCTCCCCAGAAATTTTGCAATATCTATCTTTCCATTCTGAGAGAGACAGAGACACTGATTTTCATGGTATGAAAATCATATGATTTCATATTCATATGAATATTCATATTCATATGATATTCATATTCATTCCATTTTCATATGGAACTACCACTTCCATATTAGGCTGATAACTAAGGCTGGTTATTGTTCTGTGGCTTGCTATATTATGTATGTTTGTATATATGCTTATATAAAAGCAGATAGAAGGAGCTGCCACATTTTGTAGTAACCGGTTGGATGATGTTAGTTTTTTTGTTTGTTTTTATATAAAGAGGAACATATGGCACTAAGAAAATAAATACACCATTAAAAACATCCTATGGATAGTAAAAGCAGTGATTTTAACTAATTCTGACAATTCAAAATCCTGTTCAAGCACATATAGCCATAAATGTCCATTTCAAGCACTGAGTTGTTCCAAAAGTAAATAAAGCAGATCTCATTCTCTTCTCATGGTAATTTTCACAGATATAATTCTCATTACTTAACTGAATCCACTCCTGACACTCCTGATTTAGAGTGATGTGAGTGAGAATTTGGGTCCATTATTCTTCCAAAACAGATCTCCTGACTGGGTGGCACTCTATTGTTCACACTGAGTATTCTCCATTAGTAACCTTGATGACTTCAATACGATGGACTCGTACTTCAAGCTTCAGATTCAGGCCCTAAACAAAAGCTTTTCAATTTCAAAACCAGCAACTGAATTCCAGAACAGACATTCTTTAACAAATGTAATATATATTACTTATACAATTTTGGGTAGATTTAAATTATATCTAATTTACATTAGATCTAAGGGACCAACACACAGCTCTTCAAAATGCTCTCTTGTCTTCCTTGGTCAAGCAGGACTTGAAACGCTCACTGTGGGCTATGATAAAGTACTTCTGCATTTCCAGGTCAGTTTGAGACCTCTCTCAAATGCCATTGTTGGTTATAAGACTGCATCAAATGCAGGAACAGAAGTATCAAACAGACCTCAGCTCCTGACACCACAAGGGGGATTATCAGAGAAAAACAAAACACTAAAAAAACAGCTGCATTGGGGTTGGTTTTAAGACATATGGCACACTATGAGAATCTACATTTCCAGTGAAATGGAAAGTTCTTTGAATCAAGCTTTTGTATTCTGCAGAAAAAAATTAGGAAAACAAAAAGCTGATTATGCCTCTGTCATCTACAGTCAAGAAGGCAGTGCTCTGTGCTAAGAGATACCAGCTGCTCTAGATGTTTTGAACAAGAGCTTCCTGAGAAGCAGAGGAAATGAGACAGGCCCTGCCTGTGAGGGGAAATGCAGAGCTTTTAGTCTCAGGCTCTGTTGCTAAGAGGAACAAATGTTTCTGTCCGTGATGCCAAGTATAAAAAAAGTTTGAAAAAATACAAAGCACTAAAATATCCTATTTAAACAGTTTAAATGAATATTTGTATTAGTTCTAGATTTACCCTTCAAATTTTAATTGTTTTGAATTTAGGAACCTTAAAATTGTGTCAGGAAGTACCTGATACCTTACTGATGGCTCCTGGCCAGGAGAGCTGCTGCTCCTGCTGTTTGTTAGGATTTGCACTGTCAGGTGAGTCTGGAGCTCTGAAATCAGCCAAGACATGCCAGATTCCTCTACACAGGTAATTACCAAGATGGGAACCACACACAAACTGGGGACAGGAGCATTTCTATGTTTTCCTTCCTCTGGAACATTTCTTTTAGAGAAGGCTCACTCAGCTTTCACTTTTCTGCCTCTAATCTTTTGTAGGCAGAAACCCAGACAAGGTTTTGTGCAGGAGGAAACTGCACTGAGATGTATCACACTTGATTTGTTGATCCTGTCATGGAGTTAAATACCTATTTACTGTTGTTTTCATCTGATTTGTTTGTCAAAAAAAATGGAGGGCTATAGTTCTTCTAAAATAATAGTCCATTTAATAGGACACAGTGGTGTAATTAGACTTTTTCTCTTTATTAAAAAAAAAAGCAGTATCTATGCCTGCATTTACTCACACAGAATTTCTATGATTCAAACTCTTTTTTCACACACTCAGCATCCAGTGAAGTCCTCAAGGTCAGATCTGTGTTCCAAGGACACATGGTAGTAACCCAAAATTTCTAATTTAGATGTTTCTGCTTTTCTTTATGCTTCCTGTTTTCTAAAAGAGAGAGCAAAACCCACAAGACTGGAAGAAGGCAATAGCAAGGAGTCACACAAATGACCTGAAAGTCCCTAAAGCCCCTTGGTTTATTTTCTTATGTAAATAAATGTAAGGCTTTTTCGTGCTTGTGTTCTGTCAGTCCCCTAGTGCCCACCAACACATTGGCTACAGCAAAACTCTCCTTTCCCAAGATCCATTTCCATTTCCATCACAGCTGAATGTTAAGCCTATGATGTTGTATCCTGTCTCCATCATCATCAGGAGGAGGTTCTCTGTTTCCCTTGGGTGAGGGGTCCTACAGAGCAAGGTGCCATTGCCACACTAATTTCAATGGCAGCAATATCTGTGTGTATTTGTCTTTCCCTGTAATTCATCCTCCCCTCAGCCCAGTGCATTTCTAGCTGAAGAACAAAGGGTTAGAGTACTAAGCTTTCTGCTCCTGTGAGCTAAATGTGTTTTGGCTGTGAACCCCAAGCTGACATTTCCCTATGTCACACAAATGCTGTGAATCTGTCAGGATGGGCACCAGATTGTATTTTGATAGCTACCACGTCAGTGGAATACTTCCAGCCAAAAATATGGATGTCTGGCAGCTTGCTTCTCCTGTGTCCGGTTGACAAAAACATCAGTTTTCATTTATCCCCAAATCTCAAACTTCAGTAATGTATTTCAAAAGCAGAAATACCAGGTTCTTGTGACGATTGGAGCAGCACATGAGCAGTTTGCTGGACTCCAGAGCAGGCACAGCAGCCATTAAACCAGAATGACTGATCAGGACTATTCCATCTGATGGGATTCTCTCAGGATGTTTCTTTGTGTTGAGCTGGGTGCAGGCAAAGGAGAATGGGACACGAGGCAACGGTATGGTACCAACCCAAAGCAAGCCCATGTGCCCAGTATTTTTGCATATTAATTACTATGAAAAATGGCTTTTCCTGCATCAGAGGACAACAGCCTTTGGACTGCTTGTTCCATCAGCAGCTCCTGTGCCAGGGCTGCCCCATGTGAGGACAGACTGACAGCAGGGCTGGACTGCCACAGTGGCTCCTGATAAATTCATAGACTGCTGGAAAACTAAATGATCCAGGGGGACCTAGGGCAGCAGGATGTCCTAAGAGGGAACTTTCTTACCATTATACCCAAGCTAACCTCACATGAAGCAGCTGCTGCCCCGACAAGCTGCCACCTTTGCCCACCTGTGAGTTATCCCTGCATTTCTCCTTCAGCTGAGCACGTGAAATGCAGAGCTCTTCCCCTGCAGGTGACAGATACAGCCAAACCCATTTCACACCTCTTACCCTGCCCAGGAAAGCAGCAATCCCCAAGCAAAAAAAGCCACCCAGTGCTGACTCATAGCATCCAGCACAACCAGATAAAAAGCCAACAAGCTAAAGCTGTATAACCTCGTGTCAGCTTAGCGCTGGTAAGGCAGATCAACATCTTTTTGATTCAGGATCCCTAATCCAAGCCAGCAAGCACAGATGTCATCTAATACGTCAGTGAATCAGACTTTGCAGTTCCCTCTCCGGGAGGCTGACACATGGCACCCCAGGAAGAGTCTAAAAGAAGTAGCTGTAAACTTTAATACACTGCCACATTAAGCAGCATCTGTGCTCCCTGGCTGGGCTTGTTTATTTATTTATTTATTACACCACTCTAATGTCTGCAGAACTCCGTGATCAAGGAAATTCTTTTCTTTTAAACGAACTGAACCTAAATAGCACAGCTGCACTTGGAACTGGCAAAATCTGGGTAATTTCAACACTAAAGCTGCCATTTGTTTGTATTCCTGTAACTCGGTTTTCTGTTACTTGTTTATCTCAGAAAATCCAGCACTCGCTTTTTCACAGAGTATTTTATTTACATTTTCTGGTTTTGATTGCTTTGTGTCATGGATGCAGCACAGTTTAAAACTGAGAATTTCAAGAGCTCTCTGTAGTCAAGGATAATGGATCATTCTCAAATTTAGCAGAGCACAGTTAGAGCCATAAGTACTACCTCTACTACATTTTTTTCTGCTCTCAGTGATGCATCATTAAAGCAGAATGTGTTTCCAGCCCTTTAAAGGCAGAATTTAAAATTTGGCCAGGGTCCCCTTGGGAGTGCAGCTCTGGAAAGGCAATGTATCTTGTACTGTCCCATTGATCATTGTGATCTTCAGTGGAATGTCACACAGATGATGTGCATCAATATCATAGCAATGTTGCAGAGACTTTGCTCTTATTCCTCTTAGGCAACACCTCACAGTCATTCTCTCCCACCCCTGTAAACTGAGCAATACTGAAGCATTTCTTTGTCTCCTGCTATGAGGTATCTTTGTGCCAGCAGTGACTCCAGTGGTACCTCACAGCTCCACATCCAAACTCGCATTGATTCTGTGTCTCTTGACGCGTCTTGTACGAGCCTGTGCTCCCAAAGACACGAAGTGGCAGTGCTCCCTGAACTGTTAATTCATGAAAGGACAGCTAGCCTGAAGATTGCAACATCAATTATTTATATAGCACCAATAGTATTTTTGAATTCCCTCTAGTACTCTGTGAACAACAGCAATATCAGTGACATGTGGGTTTCTTAAAAATATTTTACTCCTTTGTTATCCATTATTAAACTACAAGACAGCAATCAGAATAAAAACTCATCATCTCTGGCTGTGCCAGAAGTGAGCAGGGGAAGAGAAGATCCACTTTACTGAGACACCTTTCATCAAAGCCTGACCCAGTGCACCCAATGCAGGCACATTTCATGAACATTTTACAGCACACTGTACATTTCAGCAAATATTACATCCCAGTGATATGTGTGTGTGTGTACACAGGTGAAAGAAGAGGAGCTTTGAAGTTGATGATAAAGACAAAAAGAGACAAAGATTGAATTTCCATGGGGTTCAACTTTTCAAAAATATTTATGAGACAGTCACCAGTTTACAATTTTTTAGCTAAAAAATCATAAAAGATAAATTATACAATGTTATCTGCAAACTGGGAGTTAACCCACTAAGATTAAATGATTCATCCAAGTCATAGAAAGGAAACTGTAGTGTGCTGCTTTTGCACGAAAAAAAAGCAAGAAGGGACTTTTAATCTCAATCTGATACCAAAAGGTCATTTTCACACCTTGGACCCAGAAAGATTTACCAAAACAGGCAGGATTGAGAATGGGGAAAAAAAGGAATTACTATATTTCATATTCTGTAAGAGATAACATTGGCCCTGACATTGCTCTGTATTGATTGTTGAGTGAATATCTAGAGATATTTCCAATGTGAGAGTAATGCAAAATGTAATATCATTCATAATCTGAGCTGTGAGAAACACCACAAACATAAAAAAAATAAATCTAAACCATCTCCAGTTAATGAGAGCTTACAAATTTCATAACATAAACAGAAGTGGTTTTTTCATGGAAAAATATACATGAAGTTGAGGAATGTTGTTTAGATTTGTTTTCAACATTGAAAAGCAGAGAGGCTTGGAGAGGAAGCTCTGCAAGTGCTTGTCAGACTAATATGAAACACAAAAGAATAGCAAGTACCATGGGTTTACATTCCTGGTGTTTTCTCGCATTAATTAGATGTGAATCTTGTAAATCATTCAGCACTTCTTCAGTAATATGTTTTCCTGAAGAAAGTGGCCCTGAAATTAGGTGAGAACACCAGCCATTGCAAACAGTTTATATTAAATGTGCATGGCCATGAAAGGTGCTGCTGCTTCCTTTGGGGACAGTGTGGTGAGTGTTCTCTGATATGGTAACACAGACAGCAGCAAAAGCAAGTGTCAAAATAATCTGCTTAGTAAAACCTTTCCAGGAAATCTAAATAAAAGGCACTCCAACTATATGATAGAAATCACATTTTCTAGAAGACATCCATTACCATGGCAATGAGAAGATTCCATGCCCACAGTTAGCTCAGCCCTTCCAACAGGACAAATAAGGAACATCTGCCATCACCCCTCTCCAGGGGAAGAGATGTGAGCAGTCTTAGGGAATTTTGTCCTCCTACCACTCATTCAAACATATGCACACATGGACATAAATTAGAGATACTGCTGTAGGCTTCTCTAGGCAAAGAGCAGCCAGAGAAATACACTGCAGTCCTGAATGTGCTTAGATCACATCTGCAATGCTCACCTCCCTGAAAGGCTCATCTCCTCCTGGATGGGGATGCCAGGGAAGCAAAGCGTTGACTTTAGCCCAGAATTCCAGTGGCTTTCTGAAAAGGGACAGATAAGTATGTAAAAAATCAGACCTAAAAGCAAAGGACTGTCTAAACCAACAAACTCCAAACAGGCTCTTTAGTGAGACATATGCCTTGCCAAGGGGAAAACAGGAACACTGGTGACTGAAAAGGCACACATTTCAAAATGGTCCTGGAAGAAAAACTGGCATCAATTCTGCCCAGTGAAATCCCACCTGCTGCACAAAGCTAGACAAATGGTAAATTCTCAGGGCTGGATTTACACTACTTAATTTAATGCATCTAACAATAAGTGTCAAAGCTGGAAACCAGTCTTCCTGGGAATCGTGCGGAGAGGAAGAAAGAGGGTTGTTGAAAACATGATTAAAAGTAATGCAGTGACTTCTATTCCTACCCAGAGGTGGTCAGCCCCAGAGTTCTTTTCCTTTTAAGTGCACAGTTTTCACCTCCCACGTTATTCAGCATGCACTTATGTTTATCACTTTCCAAAATCAATATTCCTCAATTTGGAGGCAGCTGCCTGTTTTCTTACACAATTTGTGTGCTTCCCTTGATATGAAACCAGTTGTTCGTGTCTCCAAATACAGCAGCAGTCTCAAGGCACTGGATTTCTATAAATATTGCCCAAGCACAAGGCTGGGTGGAGGAGCCATGAGCAGCAGCCTTTGCAGGACATGAGGGATCCACACACAAACCCCAGCTCCAAAGCAAATTCATGGTGCCAGGGGCTGTTTTTTGCAACAAAACCCATCGCAACCAACAGAGCTCAACTCTTCTTCCACAAAGAGAAGAAACAAACCTCACATCAAATCTGGATGTTTTATCTTATAGCTTCTTTTTTATTTCCTTGTATACAATGAATTCTGCCTTTCTGGGATTATTTATTTCAAAGGATGCTCCATGTCTGAAGTAACACAGCCCCATGAGAACATCAATGCCTGTTTCCAAAGAACTTAGTGAGCATAGAATTACTTGACAATAAAAGGTCTCCCTGCTAACCTTAAAACTTGGAATGAGAGTTGATTGAGCTGTGATTTCTTTTATATGGCAGTTCATCTTAAAAAAAGGCAAAGCCAGGCAAAGATGGAAAATGTTGAAAATGCAGCAATATTTTCCATAATATTCATCTGGACAAAAGAAAAGCATTATTTGGCTCTAAACTAAAAATGTTTGTTTGGCTTCAAATTGAAGTATTTCTGGTTGTGTCTTTGTGTTGTGAAGGATGGGACAAAAAGCTCCCAACTTTTTTTTCATTATTTATTCTTATCTTACTGAAAAATACCATTTCCAAAGTAACAGTTAAAACCCAGGTTTAAAATGTATGAAAATAAAGATTTTCTTCCTAGGAGAAGATTTCAGCTTTCTTGAAATGAAATATTTAATTGACATGTGTTCAGAAGAGAGGCTCACTTTCATTCACCTGACCCTGGCTAGCTCTCAGTCCAAAGCCCTGCAGATTGCTACATTTTCTCTTCCTAAAAAAAATAATAATAAAAAAAAAAGAAATTGGAACAAAACCATCTCCTCTTTAGCATTCTATGGAACAAGCCAACAGTGCAGTAATGTAGCTGAACAAATTGAAGACATTTTCTTAGGAGATTCAATTCTCAGTTAATATCTCCTCTCTGTACACTGTCTGTACTCAAGAAGCAGTCAAGGCAAAGAATACAACGGTGGTGTTTAGTTCCTTCTGCCTCTGCTGGGAGCTGCACTGCCCTGGATCCCTTGGCAGGACATCTGCCCACTTCCTCCATCTCTCAGGAAGGACAGAGAAAAGCCATTTGCCATCCCACAGGGGTCTGTATCTGGGATCCAGCATTGCTGTTTCACTGCTATATCTCAGATTAAATGCAAGTTATCAGCTACCACAGGGGTTTTTTTCTTTTGTTTCCCCAGCCTGTGCCTTGCAGCATGGCAAGAGGACGGAATTCCTGCAGCCCTGCACTCCTAGGAGCTGTAAAAGGACTTGATGATGGGACACTCAGAGGTCTCTAAGGTTGCAGGCTTCTTCAGCTCCACAAAACAGTAAATATTTTTCCCCTGGATTTCTACAGCAGCTCCTTACCACATTCATTCCTGTCAGGACTGCGCAGCCCGTTGCTCTCTGAGGATGGAGGAACACAAGTGCTTTCTACTACTTTTCAAAGTTATCCTCCTGGGTGAAAGCAAACTTTCTTCTCTTCCTCTGAAATTTCAATAGATTTAGTTGAATCTGAAAAGCCTCTAAAAAATCTGTTCATTTCAGCTACTCACCAAAAAGACTGGAAACTTTTTGAGGATTATCCCAAACCATAGGGTTTAGCTTTTCTTCCCAGTCTTCAAGACTTTTTTCTCCAAAACAACTCCCTTTCCATCTCATCTGTTTTCCTTCTTTTGAGCTATGCAACAAAGACAAATCCACAGCTTCCTCCACTCCTAAGTTTCATATTCACTTCCAGAACGAACCTTGGTACTCTGCTCTTTGTGTTTAATACAATTTCCTGTGTTCTGCCTCAGAGGGAACAATATTGGTAAAAACTCTGAGCAGACAGAATTTGATTTTTCAGCCACTCCCACAAAAGCCTGACCAAAGCAATTATTGGCAGCAATAATGCAAATCAAAGAAACTGCATTAAATTATTGACCTGCTGTTACATGGCAAACCTGGCTTGCTTCCTTTAACTAAAGACTGACAAATGAGGTTTCCCTGTCACTATTCCCAAGATGATGACCTGGATCAGGAAACATGAACTCCACCCTAAATGTAAAGATTTCAAAAGCTTTCAACATTTTTTACTTAGAGGAAAAGGAAGCCAAAGTCAAAAAGAGCAGGGTTTGGAGATGTTATTCAGGGTAAAGATATGAATCTGGTTCCCTCATGGCTCAGTTTGAACATCCTGGGCTCTAAGCTAGCATCTGTTCCAAGATCTTCCTCCTGTCAGCTGATATGTTTCCACAAAAAGTTTCCATTTTGATGAGTTTGCCAAGGAAACAGTTCTGCTGAAAGCGCCTCTACCGAGTTTGTGTTCATCTCCATGGCAATTCACGTTTCTGGTTTCCCTGCTGGCACTTTTTTGTGTATCCAACAGGAGAACCCACTGCTACAGAAACTATTCCATCTGACCCCAAGGCTGGCATGCTCCTGAGCTACCATTTGCTCTTCCAAGGTCAGAGTTCTTCTCTAGAAGAGTCTGAGGAGGTTTAGCTAAAAAAGCTTTCAAAGGCAGGGAGATAGTCCTAGAGAATGTCCAGAAAATCTGGCAAATGGAGTAAAGGGCACTGTCCCATCCTCTCAGCTTTGGATGTTGGTCCAGAACCTTCTGGAACTCCTTTCAAGCAAATTACACACTGAAACAAAAACTATATTTAGAAGGTTTACAAGTAGATATTAATCAATATGTCAGCTACTAACAATGATTCACTGACTTCAAAACAGGAAAAAAATACTGTCTGCACTTCTAAATTATATTTCCAAGAGCCCTGTATGAAGAAAACAATTTTCACTATTGCTGTATTTTCGCTGCCTAAATCTAAACCAAAAGTTTGGTAATACAATAGCAAATAAGAAATATAAAAGGCAAGAAATAATACAGCTCAGGGAAAGAGACACCCATCCAAGAGTTCTACCTAAATAAAACCCCTAAAATTACATTAAGATGCTTACAACTAGGACAAGAATATAATGCATGCACACACCAAATCAACTAAATGCATGCAGAGCAAAAGATCTCTCTAAGCTTTATACCAGGGACAAAGAATTGAAATGAGTAGCAAATAGCTGCAATTTTTGCTTTCAGCAGCTCTCTTTCCCTCCTTCTGAACATTCCTCTTCTAAACAAAAAACTCTAAATTCTTCTGACTGGGAGATCACACATCACAGCCAGTCAATAGAAATGTTTGCTTTCTTCCGTCATCTTCCCTTCTAAAAGTGCAGAGCCAGAATGCTGAATTCAGTTATGAAAATAAATGCATTACTTCTTAATGTGTGACTAAAGCAAAAAGAGTTTAATACCAGACACCAGCAAAATATACAGTGAGGGTTTAGTCACGCACTTTGATACACATGAATCAAAAGGCTCTTTCTACAGGCTATTACAACATGCTCAGTGGTTAGGTGTTGTCAAACCTTAAAACACAGAATCAAGGCCTCAAAACAAAACAGACACAGAAATAATAGGAGAGCAAGAAAGGATGCAAGATATTTGCAGCAGAATCAAACAGAAATTGTCTCTGGTTTAGCACAAATATGTAGAAATACCCAAAGGAAAAAAAAATAGAAGAAAAAGAAAAAAAGAAAGGCCTGGCAGTTATTCTTCTGGTCTACTGTACTGTAAAAAAAACACTGACACACAACTCAAATCTCCAATTTTTTTAAAATATGCATTCTGGCTAAGACTACACTAGCAGTAAGACTACTTAGAGCAAGCCTGGAGACCTGGCATTATGACATACTCGCAAAGCTAACGAGCAATAGCAATCTACAAACTGGATCTCTATTGGTTTTAACTCCAAGAATTGTACCCAGGGGGTACAGGCTGGTAGGTTAAATAAAGGGAATGGCATTGGTGATGGTGGTGATGACTCCATGCAGCATTTATTTAAATTGTATACAACTTGCATGTGTAAGGGATTTTGAAAGTAGGCCAGTAACAAACATTAAAGCATTAGGCTCACTTATTATACCTCATAACTGAACTGGCAGTAAACAGTACAGATGATTAAAGGCATACAGGTTACAGGAGCATTAAGGAGAAATTGAGATTAATTTTAATTTAAATTTTTTTAAGATTTTGTGGATGCCAGCTTAATCAAGGAGACCAATTTTGTGTGTTTCTTTTGGCATATGTCTGGACCAGATAAGGAAACAACCACCATGATCAGAGCAAGTACAAGGAACATGTGAATTGCACTGTGTCTCACTCAGCATTAGAGTTAATAACACAAGAGCTGCAAATGAACCACACTGCAGAATCACTTTCCACGAGCAGAATGTATCAATCCCTGGGTTGTGGAGCAGCCAGAAGCAGGCACTGGAGCTGAGCGAGCAGCTCCCAAGCCCAGGATGCTCCCAAGCCCCCGGGCACTCCTGGCAGGCCCTGGCTCTCCCTGTCCCCCTTCCCCAGGCAGCAGTCCTCGGGGCAGGCTTGTCACAGAGCACACGCAGCAGAAACCAGCAGCACTAGGAAATCACTGTTTCTGTCACTCTTAATGTAAGTGCTGAAGCTACACGGTCCTGGAGCAGCTGGCAGCCCTCCCTGGCAGCAGAGCAGGTGTCAGGACAGCTCTGACCTGCTGCACTCTCCTGGGCAGAGGCACCCACATCCCATCACAGCCACGGGAGTGCCACAACCACAACCCCTCATACCAGAGCAGGGCCCAGACACCGATTAGCATGGGAAAGGAAGCACATACTCTTACCATTTGGGGAGCCAGGTGTTTGCACCAGTCGTATCCAAAGACGTGGTGCTGCCTGACTGTCGAGGTGACACTGGTGGCTCAGTTCTTTTCCCCAGGACTGAGACTGAGAAGAGAGAACCTGTGCTTGTGTTTGGGTTTAAGATGTTTATTTTTCCTTATCTATATTACATAGTAACAGATTACAAGGAGCTATGTACACTGGGCTAGCAAGGTGCAAAATGGCTAGAGAAGTATATCTTCAAGGTCTTTGAAGAGTTAACCCATCCAATAATGAAATTCCAAGTAATTTATTTTCATTAATAACCCCCTGACATGAGAAGGAGAAGGAGAAGGAGAAGGAGAAGGAGAAGGAGAAGGAGAAGGAGAAGGAGAAGGAGAAGGAGAAGGAGAAGGAGAAGGAGAAGGAGAAGGAGAAGGAGAAGGAGAAGGAGAAGGAGAAGGAGAAGGAGAAGGAGAAGGAGAAGGAGAAGGAGAAGAAGGAGAAGGACTCATGTTGTCACTTATTCACTAATATAGCCAAAACTCCAAACTCTAACTTTCTCACCAAGTGAGATACATAATTCCATCTAAGTTACCCACATTCTCAGTTCCATTTATTAATTTTGGAAGCCTTTTCCATGGCCTCAGGTCAAACACAGTGTTCTCCTGAGTGTCAGAGCCTGTCAGCACAGATAAGAGAATATTATCTTTGCCTCTGTGCACCTGACCACCACGAACAGCAACATGCTTTTCACATCCACATGTCTGAGACATCTTGGTGTCTGAGAGGGATGTCAGTATAGTCTGCTCATTACTTCAATTTAACCTGTTAGATTTATCTGAGGAGATGTGTATTCAAAGCAAGTCACACAGGGAACAGCCCATGTCTGTCCCACTGAGCTAATAAAAAATAGGTTTATGATTCCATGACCATATTTGTCTCATTCAGCCTCTTTCAGGTTTTGTGGCAAAATAATGTGACATCTTTTTGGAAAAAACAGGCAATAATAAGAAAGAGACATTCTCATACCCCATGAAGCACAAAATATCAGGAGCCAATAAACTCATAATACTTACTTCATAGTCCCACACACTGCCTATCCCCCTTATCCTGCACTTCTCACTTCAAAGCAACTTAAAATACCTCCCTGACTGAAAATAATTTCCAGACATTGCACAGAGATTATTTCACCCATCAGTAAAAGGCAGTCATTTCTGAAGTAGCATTTAACAGAGCACAGCAGCCTGGAACAAAAGGTGAAGAATAACTTATTTAAATGAAATGTGGGAGGAAATCTAGAAAAGCAGAACTTTCCTTTCAAAATTAGCTTAGGATATTCAGTTAAAAAAATTCTTCACAGTGTGGAAATTACAAGAAGTCGTTGAAAGAACATCAGTCCATCTCCCCCCACCATCCTGATACAGAAACTGCATATTAACTCCACTGCTGGAGGCTTTTAGCTGGAAAGCCACCAACTGCAGCAAAAAGCATTCTTTGGTGACCCCTCATTCAACACTGAGTAGGTTAATTCAAATAGCCCTGGGAAATCAGACAAAGGCAAGGCAAAGTCCAACAAGCCTTAACTGTCATTTATAGCAGTTCTAGAGCAAATGAAAGATTTCCCCACCTGAGCATGAGCTTGCTGACCTGAAGCAAAACCCTGTGGTTTCATTTTAGGAAGCTATTTGTCATGTTGAAGTGTGTCCTGGATTCTACCACGTCCTTCTCAGCGCAGGTGTGGGAGCACACTGTGGACAGCTGTCTGGCCTGGGAGCCCTTCCCATAACACACTCACTGCACACAAGAACTGCTCCAGCAGCCTGGAGCCATTCCTGCCTTCCCTGCACCCATACTCAGAGATTTCTGCTAAGGGATGCAGCTCCCAGGCTGTGCAAGGGCTTTGCTGGTTCCCTCTGCATCCAGACCTTTCTGCTGGGAGCACTCTGGGCCAGGACCAGGGCTCGGTGTCACATCCAGCCCTGCCAATGCCGAGAGCACAGGGCCCAGAGAGCAGGGCCCAGAGCCACGGGCACGGCAGGAGGGCAGCTCCCACTGCCTCACGGTGCTCCTAAAGCCTCACAGGGCTCCCACTGCCTCACAGGGCTCCTAAAGCCTCCCAGGGCTCCTAAAGCCTCACAGGGCTCCCACTGCCTCACGGTGCTCCTACAGCCTCACAGGGCTCCTACAGCCTCACAGGGCTCCCACTGCCTCACGGTGCTCCTAAAGCCTCACAGGGCTCCCACTGCCTCACAGGACTCTTAAGGCCTCACAGGGCTCCCACTGCCTCACAGGGCTCCTGAAACCTCACAGGGCTCCCACTGCCTCCCAGGGCTCCTAAAGCCTCACAGGGCTCCTAGAGCCTCACAGGACTCTTAAGGCCTCACAGGGCTCCTAAAGCCACCAAGGTCTCCATGGACTGCCTGCAGCCCAGCCCTGGGAAGGAACACACCATGAGAGCTTCTGACAGCAAACTTCATCACACGAGAGAGAACAGAGACACGAGCTTTGGACATTACAGATAACTGCACACAGCTGATCCCACACAAGAAGCAAAAGAAAGCTGCAGCAAATGGACAATCACCTGGACAGGCACCTTCATTTTTCTCTATAAAGTCTCTGCATTCTCAGTATTTGAATGGCAAAGTCAAGGAAGGGAAAGCTCTTCCTTGCAGTGGCAGTTTCTATGGCACCCAGACAAGTGTCTGTGCTGTCACTGTAGGGTTCTCTGCCTCTCTTCTGTTCCCTGGTGGGTTTGTGGAGTGCTGAGGAGTTGCAGGGTGCAGTGGTGGGCGCTTGCTGCCAGCTTGCACAGCTTCCCCCAGCCAGGCAGCAGGGAGAGGACTGCTTGCGATTTTATCCCATGAAAGATGGAGCTAGTTCAGGGGCAATGTTAGGGCAGAGTGAAAGACAGTTTAAATTATTTCTCTGTTAATAGGAATAGATGTCTTGAACCCATTCACAGATATCTAATTTAGAAATATTTTGATACAAAAAAAAAGTTAAAAAAACCCCAAACCCCAGAGCAATACAATTCTGCTTAGTCAATAAGTCTTTGCTTACCCTGGATAGTCTCAAAGATAATTACCCTTGGAAAAAATAAGTAATTTATTGAGGTTTTCCCCTCCCAACTAATTTATCCTGACTGCTCTTGCAATGAAATTAAAATCTCTTTCTCTATTTAGGATTTAAAATAATCTATTGCCTGAAACCAGCCATCAGAAATGCACATTATAATTTTGCTTGAAGAGCAAAGAGGACCAGATAAAGAGAGATAAGTCCCTTCTTTGAGATACAATTATCTTTCATAGCTTAAAAAGAAAAGAACAATGGTGTAAGAAATATACTATAAATGATTAAATACTGCAACATGAAAATCAGCCTGTAACAAAAACCCACTCCAGAGAATATTCCTGAATACCAATATCATCACTTTCTCACATGATCAGAATTCAGGACTTGCGCATTCCTCCACACCAGGTGTTAACTACCCCAGTAAAGCTGATAATGTTTCTGTCTTGCAGCAATAACAAAAAGATGGATCACTTTCTTGGCAGCCTTAGGAAGGAGCTACAATGCCAAATTATAATGTTGTGAGTTAATTTCATTACTTTCAGCCCTGGAATATAATATTATTTTATATTAATACTGCTTGTCTTATGTTAATGAAATCTCAAGTACAGCTTACATGTAGACTTCAAATATGAGTGTTTCAGAGATAGAATATTTTGTCCATGGTGCTGTGTGTGTAGCTATTGCAGGCTCATTATATAAATATATTTAGTATATATCCAAAGGCTCACTATTGATTATATAAGGAATTCTAAGTGCTTCAAGTCCTTTCCTTCCTCATTTTTTTATAAGTGAAAGGCAAAATGTTGTAATAGGCAATTCTTGGAAAGAACTTCTTAAAATAGTATTTGTAATGTGGCCTTTGGTGGATTGCTCAAGTTAGGAAATAAATAAATTCAGCAACAGTAAATAAACCCCCAAATAACAACCAGAAAATTGATTTCTATGTTTTTCTTAAAAGCAGATCTGCCCACAGCTCCAAATCACTGAGCTGTTTGTACGCAACCAAAAACAAACAGCAATGGGCTTGTGCCTGTGTCTCCACCAGCTGCACAGAGCCCTTAGCATTTGTACTTGATTTTGTCTTCACTTCATATTTGGGCCCTCAGCTCATTGCAAATCCAATCCTCCAGTCCCTGACCATCTCCATCACCCTTTTCCCCCACTCTTGGGGCAGCACTCAAAGGTCTGTGCTGCCATCAGCCAGGGCTTTGGTTATGGGAACCAGATGGACCCTCCTGTTAGCTCATGCTGGTATCACACATAATTCAACTCACAGCCAAATAATTAGACCATCACCTCCTGCTTTCTGCCTGCAGTTCTTGCTGTAGGAGAGACACAGGCAGCTTATATAATATCTGGGCTGTCTCCCCGGAGGGTGTCCCTAGAGAAAAACTGCCAGCCTGTACACAGACACCAGTAGCCTCTTAATGCTCAGTACAAAAGTACAAATTCCTACCAGCAAAGGAATTGGTGCAATCACTTCAATTGGGTCATCTCCACGTAAAACACAGCAGCAAACCACATAACAAATTCACTCCTTGTCTTAGCCTTTGGCCCCTTCCAACCATCATTTACTCCTTTGCAAGGCCACTGCTAGGGATTCTTAGCATATCTTCTTGAGGACTGAAAATTATTTTGGAAAACATTTTGAAAAGGCAATCTCTCTTGAAAGAAGTATTTCTTTTTTTTCAGTAAAACTGCTACTAAATATAAGCAACGCTGTCTTTGAAAACCTACAGAGAGCTGGGAAATGAGACATGATTCCTTAAATATAGCTTCCTATTTCTGAAGTGTACCTTTACCTAATACGTCCATAATGGCTAGAAAAGAATAGGACTGTGTAGGCACTTGAGTGGTGCTACAAATGGGGAGGAGGAGGTGTTGCTTGCCTAGATTATTTCTAATAATTAAAAGGTTTTCATGCAGCCTTTAACCTTCTAGAAATTGTGTAATATATATGAAATCTCTTTTTTGCAGATCTTCATAATCTGTCCAATGAAGGTATTGCTATTATGAACTGTCATTGGAGAGTAAATGATTCATTTTATAATTTCATGGATATTTTTTTAAAATATTATCCCTCACAAAAATGATCACTACCTCCCTCTAACACCATTTATGTTAGTTCTTTCTTTAAATTGCATATTCTACCAGAAGCAGAGCTTAATTCTGTCTCATACCCCACTAGGAACAATTACTGTCTCAGAATTTCATCTCTTAAGACTTAATACATCAAACTCAGACACACAGGATGTTGATGGTAAACACATCAGTTTTAAAAACTCAGGGTTTTTAAAATAATATTCATGGCTAAATGCTTTAGTTTTCTTTTTCTTTTTTAGGGTTTATTCCTTTCATTTTCCTGTTCAGCATTGTTTTGATTCCTAAAGTCAATAGTTCAATTAAGGTCAGTTCTAATTTCTTCTGCTGTGCTACCCTTACTTGACCTGTTAAAGCACTTCCATAATTATTGAAGTTTTTCACTCAATACTGATCATCTTTCTAGATAAGACACTAATTTTAGCATGAATTACCAGCTGAGGTTCCACAGTGTGCAGTAGTGTCTGGGGTAATCACAGGGGTGCCTTGTCTCGTTCATTTGGGACTCATCATGGCTTTATCACCCTGTCCCATTTGTAACCAACTGTGTCCATCTTGAAGACACCTCAGCTCATCACACCCAAAGCCACCCATCAGCTCCTGCATGCATCCCTTTTTTCAAAAGAGCCTGGCAGAAAACAAGATTTCCCTGAAGCACCAAAGCCGCTGCTTGCACCCTCCATCCTTCTCTCGAACTCAAGCCTTGCTGAATTCAGTGCAGTGATTTTCCTGAACTGCCTCATTTAACCCTTCACAGAAATGTGATGGACTGCATTTCCTAATTTATTTTTCCTGGAAGTTATGGGCATGCAGTTTGACCACAGACTGAATTTGCAAAGTAACTTCTGCAAATGGTGCTATCACTTTTCTGCAAATGGTGCTATCTCCTGCCCAAGTTAAACATCCAAGGTACTTGAAACACACTGCCAATTATAAGACTGCTTACAAAAGCCATATTAATGTATTCTGAAGCAAATTCCAGATAACATCTGTAGTGGATTATGTAAAAAGCAGCCCTTGTTTCCTCTTTAGCTACATAAGCAAATTCACCTGCTGTTCCCTGTAAAGCAATGAAATTCTTTATGATAAACAAAAACTCACAAATTGAGACAAGGCATTTCATTTCCGTGGTGATAACATGGCCCATGTTATTAGAATTTCAGTTTCTATCTACATCCCATGAAAGAACAAATGACTAGAAATCAAATAGCTCCACCATGTCTATTTAGAAACAGCAACCTACAAGGACCAGCAGAAAAAGATTTAGTTCTTTTTCTCAGTGAAAGACACAAAACCAGAGTTTGCTGTGTCAGCTCTGTGGTGTCTTATCACAGACATTCTGCTTAGATAGTATATACTTGGTTCAGCTGGTGATGCTCGATCTCCCCAGACTCACAGATGCCTTATTTCAACACTAAACTTCTGTCTGAAGAGTTTGGGTTTGGCTTTCAGCACATTGACTTGCCCACTTGGATAGGGCACACTGGATTCCAGGATATGAACACATAGCACTTACTGTGTTCAGCTTCTTCATCTTTCCCCTCAATGGACAGAGTCCATGAGTGAAATGTCTCAAAGAAAATGTGAAAACTACATTTCTCTTCTAGACATCAACTTGTTTAGTCAGTTGGCTGTCCTTTGTTTCAGGAGAAAACTAATCAATTTAACCCAAGGTACCCATATTCCAGGATGACATTTTATTTTTGCACTTGCTTTATACCAGCAGATTCCAGAAGGAATCATGGGATGATCTGTTTCTTTTAATTACAAACAGCCAAGTCCCACACTATGTGTGCTACCTTCCAGACTAATTATTTCTACAACTTTGATTTAGGTTTGATAAGACACCAATTCCCTTCTCATGGGCCTTGCCATGGAAAAGACACCAAGCTGCCTGTTGGTTGCTGCACATAACCAATTTCAAAGACTTAAGAAGCAATACATGGTCTTCAAATTACTGCAACATTTTCCCAGTATTAACCGTGGGGCAGTCACAGCATTTCACACAGAATCACCCTTTTCCCATCCACTCACTGCAACTCTCCCCTTGCCCACCTGCCCTTACACAATGCCAAGCCACCTGCCTGCTTCTTTTCCTTCACTCTTTCTGCCACCACAGGAGGTTTGCAGTGATGTGAGGCAGCTTTGGTGAGCAGCAGGAGCTGAGCTCTGAGCTACCTCCACCCTTTAAACTGAAGGAGTGTCCCCAGGGCAGCACCTCTGCTAATCACACAGCTCAGACAGAGGGATGAGGAGCGGG
This sequence comes from Pseudopodoces humilis, assembly GCF_049639895.1. Lineage (NCBI taxonomy): Eukaryota > Metazoa > Chordata > Aves > Passeriformes > Paridae > Pseudopodoces > Pseudopodoces humilis. Next base: position 7,518,847 of record NC_142217.1, read on the forward strand.
TTTCTCTACAACAGAATAGAAACCATCACTTAAATCTGCTCGTGGAGCAGGAGGAAAAGCTGATTTAGGGAGATATTCCCCTGAGCTTGCACAGCTGGCACAGACCTGGCACAGCCCCTGGGCACACACCCCACAGCACAAAGCTTTTAACCCTCTTTATTCTGCTCTGATTCTCTTCTGTGTGAACATGAGCAGATCAGACACTGAGAAATTCCCTCCCACTAAACAGGCAAATTTTGAATGATTCAAACTTGGGACAAAACTTGCTCAGCCTGCCTGATGGATTTTCTAGCAGGGACAAAATTTCTGGGAGCTATTTTATTTTTATGCACTTTCTTAATTTCTTTGTGTTTGCTTTTATTGATAGTTTCTTCTTGATGAAAGATAAGCAGCAAATACATTTTCACATTTCATTCTATAAATATTTTAGTAATATGGGAGTATCTATAAATAACAAAGGTATATAATGGAAACTGACTTTGCTTTATTTATTAGCATTTACCAATGGTTTAAGAATCCATATTCAGAATATGATTACAGGTTGTTTCCTTTATCATTTGCAATGACATTGACTCTACAGTCAACTTAAATCTTATTCATACTCACATCACAGCCTGATTTATTTATGATGTATCAATTTACAGGCACAGGAGAGTAGTACAAAGTTAAATAAAAATGTCTAGAAAACCAAAAGTGGTTGTGCAGAAAATGACAAGATAAGTACTGGCCACAAAAACCACAGGAGAAATAGTGTGAAGAAAATAAAGGGGAAAAAAATTGAAGCAAACAAGAATGATCAGCTGATCAAAATACTCTGTTGCTAAGTTTGCTTTGGTCACCTTGAAAAGGTGTCTTTTAAAGTGAGGTGGCTCCACAGAAAGGGAGCCACAGAAAGCTGAAAAGACTCAGAATAAATTCAAATTCAGATGTATCCTTGAAATTATTGAGAATTGCCACAACCTCTTTACCACCAAAGGTCAAAGATTATATAAGATTATTCAGTAACCTTAATTTTACAAGCTATTTCTAAGATGCAGATGAATACATGTGTTTTTCCAACCATTCAGTTTAAGAATTTCAGATTCTAAAAGTTGATTCAATTTCATTTCAATTTGCATATGCATTTGAAGCAGAATTCAGAAATATCCCATTCACTAGAGACACATGAATATGGACACCACAGGAGTTGGAACTGGAGTTTATCTACCCCTCTACACACTCAGTGCATGATCTTATCAAGAGCCTTTTGAATTCATTACAAATTAGACATTTTGGTGGCTCCAAAGAACAGTAACCTGTCTGCTCTAATAAAAAATTTAATTTTAGGTTTACATGAAAAAAAACTTCTTCAATTATGGGGTCATTGTACAAACAAATTTCTTAAACTTGCGATTAGTTCAAATGTTGTGGTGATAATTACTGTATGTAGATAAGTTGTGACGATGTTTCTGAATAGAATCTGCAGTTTCTGATTGGACCCTTGGTCCTTTTCCTTCCCCTAAATTTAAGGTTCACAAACCAAATTCCTTCTCAGTTACTATGAAGTGAATATGAAGTAACTCCTGAAATAATCTTTTAGGTACTGAAATCTTGTTTCTATATCAGATACAGGCAACTATACCCAAGATGACAGCAGAGTGCCTGTAATTGCTAAAGCAAAAAAGCCTAAATTTTTAGAAATGAAATATCAAATTATACAAAATATGAAGCCAAGTTAATTTTCAGACTCTTTTCAGAAACTTTTAGCTCTGAAATGACAATTTCAGATGACATTGGATGCTGGAAACTATATAACTACACCAGGTTCTCTTTTATGGATTTCATAATATGAAAAACCTCATGAGGATAAGCCAAATGATCCCTATTTAAGATAATTCCTCCAAAAAACATGAGTTTTGAAATTCACCTGTACAAATTGTGTCATCTGTTTCACACTCAAACTTTTGGACCAAAACTCCCACCATTGAGCAACCCCAAATGAAGCCGTACGAATCTCTCAGTGAAGGAAAAGTGTAGATCAAAACTACTTCCATAGATAAACATTTCAGCTCTTTTCTACAGATAAATGATGCCAAGCATTAATTACAGTGATACATTAATATTTTCCCACCTTCATCACAGTGATATTAAAATTGAAGTCCATTTTTAGAAATACAGTTGATAATGACTGACATCAAGCTGCCATGAAAAATCTGACAACCATTAAAGCAATTCACTTTATGGAATATGCTCCATCAAAGTTGATGCAAAGCTTTCCAGTGAGTCAAATACTGAACAGTCAATCTAGAGCTACATGAAGCTGATTTATTCTTGCTCGGTTCAGGCACCATCATATTTCCAATAGGACTTTTCTGCTCCCTTAGTCTTAAAAATAATGTAAGAGTCAGGAGAAATCAGAAAATATTCTCCTAAAAATATGCTATTTCCTCATGGTATATCCACATCCAGTGCTGGATACACCACAAATATTTGCTTAGTAGAAGTGGGGAATTAGTATGTATTTCAAATTATAGCATGCTGCAGTGTCCAAATAGTATCTGATATCATAGAGGTTTCTTTAGCTACACATTTTTTATACAGTACAGGTTAGAAGTGCAGCCTAAGGTCTTCTTCCCTACCTGTTTTATGCCAAGCATGTTTCTCTTAAACAAACTAATAAATACTCACAAGGCAGAAAAAGTAAAAAATCATCAACTGTTCTCAGCACTGGTTTGAGGTTTTGCAGTGACCATTACAAAGAGGAACAAGGAGTCTGAGAATTAAGGAAAGAATAAAACTCTGGTAGAATTACCAGGTGTCCCATGCTGATCATAACAACATCTTAATTCCCTCTTGCTTGTGAACAGCCTGGCTCTGTGCCAAGTTCAGCATTTTTTAGCTTCACTGAATCACCTAGACAATTTGATCTTGTTTCTGGGCAGCAACAAAACACAAAAGTATATTTTGGGAATCCTGACATGCAACCATTACTGTTTCTCTGCTACACTGACCTGTCTCACCAATATATTGGCATATTAATATCTACTGCTGGCCCAGCAGCAAGAGCCAGGTACCCAACCAGGCAGGCTGCTAGTGCAAAAAACCTGAAGATTTCTTCTTCCTCATCAATAGCAATATCTAATTGCTAATCAATGAGCTCAGCATAACACAACAACTCAACCCCTTCTTGCAGTCTCTGTCTCAGCAGTTCCCTTTCCAAGGAGCTCTCATATAGTCACACAGAGATTTTCACTGCACCACGAAAAACGCTTCCACAATTCAGTCATTATTTGCTCTCACTATGGATTTTTTTTTTCCTTTTTAAAAGCAGAATATAGGTCTTCCTCATTTCTGAACTGAGGCTGCTCCTGGCATTGCCAACCCTCTGACCCGTGATGCTTTCCCCTGAAGATTTCCATGCCAGTCATGTTCAAACCTGTATCTGTACATCCATCTTCATGGCACTTGTTAACAGCTCAGGGAAAAAGCGATTTTCATTTTTCATTTGATTGATGCTGCAATGTTCAGCATGAGAACAGATTATAAGAACCAATTGCAGAGTGGACAAAGATTCTCTCTCAGCTACTTGTTTCCTGAATATAAATACCAACATTCATAAACCATAAAAAGGATCTGTGGCTGCTGAAATCTACACAAGGGCTATAGAGGATATGCAGCACCTCAAAAACATCTACACTGATGTCATCTGCAAAGGCACTCACCCTTTTCAAAATGCTACAGATTCCTTGCATTAAGAATCAGTCAGGATCTGGAGACAGCAGTAGCAGATTTAAATGGGAATAATTTAATTTGAACTGTTTGTTGGAGTTTTGTTCCTTTTCTTATTTCAAAATTTAAAAGCCATCCTAATTTGAAAAAACACTGATTGCAATATGGTCAGGATTTCCCCTTAAGCCTCCATAAATTAAAGATCTTTAGCCTAGAAAATATCTCCATTATACTATCAATGCTGAGCAGCACATATTTCTGGTACTTCTCGCTGTCATATCCTCTCTTCACAGACTCTAAAGGCATTTGCTCCACTCTTCTGGGAGAGAATGGCTTTGCTACCAAACTGTACTTATTGATGAGCTCTGAGTGCTTCACTGCAGCCAGCAACGCCACGCCTTTGTGGGGGTATATACTTAAAACAAATATATTAAACATATTAATATATATACATATTAAATATATCAAATTTTTTCCCTATTGGTTTAAAATATCCACTTAAAGAGCTATTTTGCAAAGCTGAGACTAGTGCTGAAAAAAAATTAATCTTTTCTAATATCACCCAATAATCTACAATTCCATGTAGATGATGAAACATTCACGTCCATCATGAAACAAGCCATACACTCCCTCTTACACGAGCTCAAAGTGAGATGGAAAGTCAGAAATAAATATTTAGCTTTTCTTTGTTTAGTATGATGATTTCCCAGGAGTTTGTGCTGGAGAATAAGTAGTTCTTTGCAGAGGGGTGGGCTGAGATGGAGGACATCTCACTGGCCAAGTCCCACAGTGATCCATGACAGAGCTCTGACATCTCAATCCTACTGCTGGCACCTTTCTAGTAGTTTCTATTACCTCCAGACTGCTCTGCTCAGGAGACTTCTGAAAGTTCCTGCAGAGGAGGGTGTCTCAAGGAAACACCAAGTAATCTTTTGTCTTTTGGAGCCGTTCCTGCACACAGCAGGATCCTCCAAATGCTGTGACTCTGCTACTTGAAGCGCGTGTCCTTAACCAAGCAGGGTCCAGTCATTTCTTCTAAAGCAGGATTTTAAATCACTGAAAGACAACTGGTTTGTACATCTGATAATGCCCCCCAGTCTGTAAGTGGAATAAAAATGTGGATTACTTGAATCCTCTGAGTCATCCCCTGTGAAAAGATGCTGCAACATCAGACAGATTTGGCCTCGAGGCCACCTTAACCAGAGTGTGGTTGTTTAGTTTGTGCTTACAGATCTGCCAGCAGATCAGCAACCTGCAAGTATTTTAGACCCCTTAGGAGTCTGTCTAGTGGCTCAATATCCTGGAAAGTCTTTTCTGTTTCATCTTTAGTATATAAATCCAACTAGCTTAGTTAAGGGACTATTTCTTTTATTGACCCTTTCTATGTCTCTGTTTTTAAAAGAAGTCAACAGGCTAAAAAGACTTTATGAAGTAGGTCTGCCCAAGGGTAATGCAGAAGGCATAAAGATTTTCAATAGCCCTCAACAAGGCTCAACAATCCATCTTTGAAACTAAATTTGCAAAAGTTTACCACTCTGACTCAAACTTAAAATTGCTAATTTTAATGTCTGGAGTGATTAATATCCAAATCTATTCTGACCACTTACAAGGAACAGACTGTAAACATTCAACCAATAATTTTTACATTAACCTTACAACTTTTCTTTTTTACTGAGTAAATTGTACTTATTTATGAGCAATGTGGGATAAAATCCACCACATCTTTAAATAAACTGATTTACTGGTGAATTTCCCTCCCTGATAAAATTTTTAATATAATGTTCACCCTTTTGTGGCTATCATTGAACTTTTACCCTGTGTTTCACTACATATGAAACACAACCTTGAGTAGGAAAGCAACATTCAAAATAATGATGTTGACCTATAAAAAAAACCTCTGTAATTAAAGTTTGAATTCCAGAAACCTTCTTAGATAGATACTAAAATCTATACAAAAATTTACTGAGGGGAAAAAAAACCCACTTTTTCTTTTAATCTGTAAGGTTTTGGTGTCTTAGTCACTAAAAGCTGTTATAAAAACACCCTGCTATATTGACAGAAATAATATCTCTATTGCAACTATATCACCTATGTTGTGAAACTCAGAGTGATGCAGAGAACAAGAAAACAAAGCAAAAAAAGGGGCTGAACACCACCCCAGGGCAGCGTGAGGAGCAAGCAGAGTGCAAAGCAGCTCAGGAATTCCCTGAGCAGCAGCTCCTGTGGATGTCAGCCACACTGGGAGCTGTCCTGGCTGCTGGAGTGACATTTGCTGAGGATGTGCAGGCAGACAGCTCCTGGGGCAAGGCACCATGCTCTGACCCAATGCACCGACTCCACTGGACCTTGGCTAATATCCCCACCTCGGTGAGCTGCTGAAATGTGCTGCTTCTTGTCTTAGGCATGGATACAATTCTGACTATTTATATTGATGATAACTTATTGATATCAACATATGTCAGTATTATCACACATGGGCTTCCATCTCAAAAGATCAGCTGAATAAAGGGCAACTTAATAGTACTAGTAATCTTCAGACAGATGCAGCTTGTTAAGTAAAACCATCTGCAGCAATCTGCTCCAAAGGGTTTTTCTGTTTACTAAAAATATTTTTGAAAATATTTTCACAGGGATAAGTAAAAACAAAGACCAGACAGCATTAATAATCCCTCTTTCTTTTCCAAAACATTTTTTTATTTTAAGCTTAATACACAAAGACAACAACTGTTTGGCCACTGCCAATACCACTCCCTCTCAGTCTGACTCATTTAACTCATTTGCTCCCCTGTGCTTCTTTCCCTACCTATTTTTCCTTGATTTCCACACAGAATCCAGCCTCCTGGGAGCATAGACTGGCTTTCTATTCTGTTTTTGGGACACAGCATGACAGGGTATCTCATCTCTTCTGTGAGGTACAGCATAGACGTACTAAATTAAAGAAACTGTGAAGTAGAAACAATAAGAAACTGGCCCACTCTAGACCCATTTCCAATTCAGGGACCCAGGTGAATGCCAGGTTTCTCTGTTCCTGGAGATGTGGAATATGCTCACATATAGAGAGAGATCCTGAAACATGTACCCAACAATTGCAGGTAGCCCAGCTGAAGCAGCACTTTCAACAGTTTCAAGAGCCAGAGAAACCCTGTTTTTGCATCAAATTAAGTCATCACAGTGCCCATACTGATTTGCAGTCTCTTGATAATTGGTTTGTTCTTGCTTTGCAAAACTAATACCTGGATAAGTTTCTGTCTGAGAACTGACATCACCCTGATGGTGAGGAACAATCCACACATGAATCCAAATCTCTGAAGAAATCCTCCCAGGATGCTCACATTGAAACTTTGACTTCCACACCCCTACCAAAGTGCTTAAGGCAGGGGGTGGAGGTGGGAGTCAAGGCACCAAAAGGTTAACACAAACACACTTCACTAATCTCTGTGGAACTCAAAAACATGCACTCTGCTCTAAGAAATGTTGTGTACATCTTCCTGTCAAGCACTAATTTAACACCGGCAAAGAGGACACAGATCTCTCACATCCCCAGACTTTTTGGAGTGGGAGACCAGTACAATTTTTAAGCAAGTGAAGTAAGAGCAGAAGCTGATACTACTACAGTATTCATTAAAGACTTATTTGATTTTATTCAAAGGCATCCAGACCATGTGATCAAATGGAGGATGCACAGTTCTTGTGGGAGAACCAAAAACCTTCAATAACCATGGTGTTTTTTCTCCAATTTCTGATATTTAATTTCTGCCCTTGGTTAGATTTTACTGTAACTTCGATTTCTCCATTTCTGAAACAGGGATAACACTCATTACCAAGAAGAGCTTTCACAGTAATTGCTTTGGAGCATCTGGGAAAAAAAATAAAAGGAGAGAAGTGCTATTTTTGATAATATTGGCTCAATTTGTCAGTGTTGGCAGATGACTGGAAGTGCACCCACATTAGTGGAGTGGTTTCTTTTTCTTTAATAATGTGCTCATCTTTGCCAAATGAAGAGCCTCAGTTTCTTCCAGATGACAGAAAGTCCTCGCAAAATCAATAAGAAATTCCCAAATAAAAGAATCTGTGCACCTTGTACCATTTTTTTACATAATTGCTTCATTTCAGAAAGGCACAAGCAGGCTGATAGAAGATCCATACATCAGAATTTATTCATGGCCAAACACTTCTGTTAGTTTTTCAGACATTATTCCAGTGGAGCACTTGAAAGCAGAGCTGAAGGTGTGTTCAGTTTATACATCTACATTTATACATGAGGCCATTCCTCACTGACAAGTTAATGACTGTCCTTTGCCATAAACTTCTTCAAGCTACTGCAGGAACAGTCAATATCAGCCAGTGTGATGAAAAACCCGAATTGCTTGGTGCAGTTTTCAGCTAAAATGTATAAACAGGCATGATAATTAAAGAGATTATTAAAAAGATGGATCATTTGAAGCCTATTCTCTTAATACTTCTCTCTTCCTTGGCCTAGTTTAGCCCCTGAAAAGGAAGCTCAAGAATAAGTAAATGAGAAGGAAAAACAGTGGGAGGTCTGCGTTTATTTAAAAAAAAAAAATAAAAAAGTTGTGAAGTTTTGAGCTTCAGCCCCCCTGGATTATTCCTCATGTCTTTCATATGAATCTGCTTTTTTCAAGTGGTGTTTTTATTTCTCCTTCTTTCAATATGGGCATTTTAACACTGTGCTGAGACCATATTGCTGCCATAAGAATGCCCACAGAAGAAAAATGAGTCATAAATCCATTCAAAATGATTTAGCCATGGCTTCTAGAGAGGAAAAAAAATAAAGGAAAAAAACCCCAACTATTTTCTCCAACTATTTGTTGTAACAATGAAATACTGACATATATTTGTGTTATCAGAGTTCAGTTTCCTGCTGGTGTTCCAGTGAACTACACACAAACAGAAGAATTTATCTATAAGAATACATTTCTGCCATGGAAATTGTGTCCTTTTTAAGAGCTTCTCTTGAAGGAATAGCATAACATGACATCTCTGAACAATATCATTTTGCCAGCTAAAAGCTGCAGCAGGTGTGGCTTTGTTCAAACCTGTACTTTATTTAAAAAGTAAATCAATAAGCATTAAATATTTTCATTGATCCAGGTAGCCAGTCAAGATCTGAACAAGAAAATATTCAAATAAGAATGGCTTAGTGAACAATATCCATAAAATTTATCAAGTGAAACTTACTTGCTATCCAATCACTGTGATTAATTAATATGCCAAAGTTTATCAACAGACAGTTCAGCATCATAAAAATGCCTGTGGCAAACACTGGACCCCATTCTGCTCCATAGAAATTGTATCTCATCATGGTAATAGTAAAAATTAGGTCACTTCTAAGATTTTGTCACAAGGTTTAGCTGATATAGTCATCCTAAAACACAAAGGTCAAATCTCTTTTGGAGTCAAACTTCTAGAAGTTAATTGGAGGTTTTTTTTCCAATAAACAATAGCCAATTAACACATATTGCTTCTACTTCCCACTGGTTGTCAGAGAAATAGTTCTTGGATGTTTCCTTCTTGTGAACATTATGCATTAGAACTTCTTTTGAGGGAGCAGGAAAATAGAAACAGATATCAGCAGGAGGGGGAGAGAGGGGCAAACAATGAACAGACTCAAGATTTTTTACAAATTCACTTATGGTGCAGGAATTAAGGTCATGCTGCTGCATTAACATGTAAAGATCAAGATGCCAGAGACATCTGAACCCTCTGGGCAGGTGGAGCACAGGCTGTGGGTTACAGCATAAGCCACCAGCTGCTTCAGCATCCCAGCAGAGAGACCCTGGAAACAGCACCTGGAACACCTGAACACCTGCTCACCCCGAGGCCATGGGTATTTTTAGCACACAAAGCAAGGAGTCACTTCAGATTACAGACCACTGTGCAAAATAAGCCAAAAGTTGCTTGAGTAGAACCGTGCATTTGAAGGGACCAGTGCTAAATGGGGACCACAGATCCAGAGCTGGCTGGCAGGGGGTGTCTAGGAAAGAGCTTCAAAACAGAGAGCATATTCTCATCCCTGACATGCAAAGCTGCAGAAACACACCGATGAAATTTCTTCCCTGAACTCTGTATTCAAACACTGAATCTTCTATGACCCTAGAACCTGAAGTTCTGATATTGCTCACGTGGTCTGGTACTTGATACACTCTGAGTGAGGGTTGCTCACTCTGTTATTTCTGTGTGATGCACCCTGACACACTAATCCATTACTGAGAGTACAATTTCAGTGGCATGGACAAATGACCTACATACAGTCATTTACTTTTGAAATGGTGCAGGGAATTTTCACAAGCTCAGTTGATCGAGACAGCACCCAGCAAATGCCTGCAGGTGTCAGTGGGCATGATGGACTCCTTAGGAATACACTTCCATGTACCACCTCATTACCTCTCCTCAGAGGCAGCCTGGTTCTCTTTCCATGGAGAACTTCTTCCTCAGTAAAACAAATAAGCTGCAATGACTAGCTGAGAAAATCCTGTTCTAAATGTCCACCCATTTATTAATTACATCTTACTTGAACATTAAATTCTGGTGGCCTTAAAATGGGAGATCAAAACATGATTTATCCCAGTGATTAGGCTTCCTTCCTCTTTAAAACCTTCTTTGCACAAACTCACAGAATGGCAGAACAAACACTATGGCAAAGAACAAAATTGAGATTGATTTCATGAGACCCATCAAAATAACCCTTTGGAGGTTTGCAACTACATCACACCAACTCCCCTCACCCACTTGTTCTCTTTGTCACCAACATCCTTTCCAGGAAAAAACCCTGAAAGTGCTTAAATTGATAATTCCTTATACCTTCTAAGATACTGATAACCCCACAAGTTTCAAGATAATGCAGTATTTTATTCAGCCACAAAACAAATTACTTTGTTACCAGAATTTCTGAAAGGGCTCTTACTCTTAGCCCTTATTTGGTCAGAGAAAAAACAAAACACAAAAAACAGAAATAATTGAGAAATTGCCCAAGGGAGACTATTAAGAAAAGAATCATTAAAGAGGTATTTTTTTTCATCAGTTAATAAGCTTCATCTTGGCTTGCTGTGCAAGTTCTTCCCTCAGATTCTCATTAAGAGAAGTTTTGCATTAGCCTTTACACATTTCCATATGGTGGAAGCTTTCTTGTGCCTCAAGAAGGGTAGGAAGGTCTAAGAGGTTTTTCCCCAGAACTCCCACATGGGAGAAAGTTACAGCCAGGAAGCTGGGATGAAGCTCATTCCCATGACTGAGGAATTGCTGAACCTGGATCATTTTTTAACCCTGGACTGAATTTAAGGATGTGAGAGATGTACACGACAGCGCAGGAAAGGAGAACCTACCCCTGCATTGAAAGGCAGGGCCTATCATAGTCCAAGTGTTTCTGTGGTTGGTTGGAAACAGGGAGGTTTCAGCATGAATTCACCTAAATTTGTTGCCTTTGGTGGCTTTGAGGCTGTGCCAAGGGCTACAGAAGGATGTGATGCAGAAGTGCAGGGATGCTGTTAAGATGCAGAAACATCTACAGTTCCACCTTATAGCACTGAAAGGAGAGCTCCACAAGGCGAGGAGCAGGAAATACATCCTCAGGCTCCCACTTCAGCTGGAGCTGCAGAGCCCACGTTGATGCTGCGCTGCTCAGCCAGCTCTGGGTGCACAGCCCAATCCCACCACACACGGGGCTGCTACACAAAAAATCCTTGCAATTCTGCTGGCATTTTTCCTGGTACCAGAACCTCTGTTGTGGCAAAAAAAGATCAATAAAACCAAATAAATTAAATACAGTGCTGCCATAATTAACTAGTTTAGTGGGAATAATCTCATATCTGAGGAATTCCTTGACTTTTTATTGGGTTGGTTCAGGTATCTCACCTTTTAGGGTTGGAGGCACAGGCTAGCAAAATCTCATGCAAATGGATTGGAACAAAAAGATTTGGTGAGAAAAAAAATGAATAAATTAATGAATTTTCCTTACCAGAGACAAAAATAAATATTATCAGAGTTATCAGGAAATAATTGAGAATTTAAAAAAAAAAGAAAATCTAAAGATATAATGGGTGAAAAATTTTATCCCAAGCCAAAGTTCTTCAGTTTTCACTTTGATTTATTTATGCAGCAGCACTTTGAGGTATGGTAAAATTACAGAGCAACAGTCTTCTGAAATTTGACGAATTTGTCATGTGAACAGATGGGCTGTAAGAACAGAAGCTCTGAACTGGGATTAAGGATGATTTGGTCTTGAAGGATTCCATCTAACTGCTAGTTACAGCTAAAACAGCCAGATATAAACTTAGATTGTTATCCATCTATTATAAATCATTCTGTTCATGATGCTTCTTGTTCAGAAAAAACTACATATATCTCTCCTTGTAAACTTTCCCCCACTCTTCTGATTCTTTGAAAAAATTATGCTGGATATCAGGTAGGGGAATTAATATTGGCTGACCAGAAAACAGAATGCCTTCCCCTCTTGACATTTCAGCCATCATATTGAGTTATGCTGCTTAAATCTAATCATAGCGAACTACGTTGTACCCTGCTGTTCCACCTGATACAATAAATCACTAAGTCCTGTTAAAATCAATCCATGCTCAGCTGCAGCATTGCTGTTGTACCCCACTGGTTTGTAGCATGTTTAAGAGATCCAGCACAAAACTCAAGCTGCAGCAGACCGCTCCATTTCATGGGTGTTAGAACAGAATTGAAGGAATAGTAGAAGCCAAAGGATATATTCATATACTTTTATGTATGTAAATACAACTCCTTGCCTTGGAATATCATGTTCTGCTGCATGAACCAGCCCATGATTGCAAACATGTGAAGAAAGCTTCCCAAGCACGGTGTCATTGATCTGTGCCTCTGACTTCTTCATCCAGATCAATACAACGTTGCTGTACCCAATGTGAAACATGGTTGTCTTCACATGCCAGCAGCCATTTCCCAGTTTGGTTTTCCAAGGGGTTTCTGCTGGAAATAAAATGTCTGATAGATGTGTGTGTGTATGTGAGCAGATGTTATTTCAAGGCTAGAAATCTCCAAGTATTAGAATGACCTAGAAAAAAAAAAAAAAGTTGGTATTTCACAGCAAGCCTAACCAATAATAACTTTGGACTGAAGTGTCAAAAAAACCCAAAAAAACTACACCCACAAAACCTCTACTAGTCTGTGACCTCAGCTTCCATAAATAAATCTCCAAACCCAGGCAAGGTAATAAAATCCTCCTAGCTGGCATTAGTGATTACTAATAAGAAAATTACTCACATACTAATCTGTTATAGTACTTCATTAATTACAGCTTCAACTTGTAGAGCATGATTTGCAGGAAATACTGTGCAGTTATGTAGAGTAATTTACACAAAGACTGCTTGTCACAACCCATTTGTTTGGCTCATAATTTTCTTCTCTGCTCTGCCTTAGTCACTCATTAACTGCTGTAACAATTTCCAAGCATGAATCTACGGTAGCTTTCAAAGAATATTTGCACACCTTGAGGTACACAGACACTGCAAACTAAATGGTCAACACAAATCAACTTCACCATATGTCAGTGAAAGCACATCAAACCTAACCCCAGGCTTCCTGCAGCCTGCCATTGAGAATCTTCCCCTAAAAAAAGAGTAAAGAAAAATTAGCAGGCCAGCCCTTAGAGTCCTAATTCTTGAGCAGATGAACGCACCTGCAGCCTCACTGCACTCACAGGAATTGCTTGACCATAGTTAACAAGGTTACCAAGAGAAGCATTAGGACCAGAAAAGGTTTTGAAAGTTATCAGTAAGACAAACGAAAAGAAGATCTGCTTCTGCCCTTCATTGATCAAGTTCAACAAACTTTACCAAATTTAACCAGGAATGATTCAAGTTGCAGAAATTTAGTACTCCTTCAGGTAGGTATCTTTGCAAGGAGATATTTCCCTTCCTTGCTTACACCTGCTATTTTCCAACGCACAGTGTTAATACAGGTGTAATGGCACTGACATCTATAATTCCCACTTTAATCACATGGGACCCCAAAACTGTATTACATGTGGCACTAGAGAGAGTTGAGTGTATTCCCAATTAAATCTGAAGATTGAAAAAGATGTATGTACTGCTCATTACAAAAATGCATTACTCATCCAAATCTGTCGTGGGATGATGCATGAGCAATGCATTGGTAAGCTGTGCCAAAACTGTCCCTGTTCAGAGTTCCTTTCTAAATTTAGATCCTGCAACAGTTCCGTTTAAAAGAAATACTAAATCAGTGATGTGGAACATTATTCTTTCAGATAAAAATAAGAGGTTGTCTGGGGATTCTAATTAGTTCAATAAGCTATGAATGAGTACAACCAACTTTAAATACGAAGAATAATTTTGCATTCCTGTTCCACTAATTAAGAAATACCTTCAGTTGTTGCTGAACTGAAGAGTCTTGTTAACTATAACTAATAAGCCTAGGCTAGTTTTGATGACAATTGAGACCAGATAAACACATTAGAACTTTTTTCTGCATTGGAAACAGTAAAGCTTTAGCTTCACAGTCTTGCCTGCAGCAATGCTTTACATAACTGCATTTTGTAAAATGTCATCAGCTCTTTCAGTGCCTGAGGACCTACCATGAGGGAATGCCACAGTTCTATGTGTGTCACACATATTCTGAATACTTGCCAAAATAATAGGAACATCATTAGCTTGATTGACTGCATACGGACCAAGAAGGGTTAAATTGTTCTTTCTACAACTTGACCCCAACAAAAGAGTTTGCAGAAAAAAATTTAGCTAGTTTCAAGTTTTCAAATGGACCTCAGTTTTGCCTTTGGATGTGTGCTGCAGATCTTGCATAAACTTGCCTTTAGAGTTGAATGCCAAGGAATTGTATTGTTCCTTAAAACTAATGTCTGAACAAGCATCCTCTTCCCTCTGCCTACATGTCCTACGTGCCTAATTAAAGATTCCTATTCAACGAAGAACTTGTTTAAATTCAGGACTTCTATTCCATTGAAGTGGGCTAAGGTATATTTTCCTTGCTAGGTACTTGTATTCTGTAGGGTGGTAAGATTCCTGACACATGCGGGGTTTATGGGACAGATGATGAGAAATTCCCTAATTGCAGCTCTAGCTTGGGACTGCAGACATTCAGCATTAAACTGTTTCTGTCCTAAGCTCCTAGGTTTCCAGCTGTAGAAAAGGAGCCTTGGCAGTCTTGGAATCCCCAGCTCAAAATAGAGCTCTCAGTACTTTTCCCTGTTTGTAAGGTTAGCTTGGCTGCCCTTGCTGGGTTGAGGATATAGCAAATTCAAAAATATCTGACTTAGGCTCTTCAAAACAGATCTTTTTCCTCTGGAAGAGGCATTATCTAACACTTTTGGGAGCTAATTTTATTACAAGATTTTGAAGTATTTTGCACAAATTGAAATAAAAATACAAATTTAAGTAAAGTTCTAACTATAAATTGGAATTTTGGTGAAAATATGTAATGCCTATATAATAATTGCACCCTGATAACACTGTGCAGGAGGTCATGCAAGCAAACAGAGGTATTACAATTCCATATTGCCAGTAGAATGCAGAGGAAAAAGAGAGAATAGGGAAATTATATCTGAGAAAGGAGGCAGAAAAGCATATTTACATGGCCTTTCATCTCTGGCAGAAAACATGGTGATCTGGGAATTCACCTTAGCAATCTTATCATTAGCTCACAGTCTGCCTAAGATGCACAGCAGACTGCAGATAAAACATGCATACAGCTCAGAGAGAAAACACAACATCTTGTTTCACTAAGATCTACGTATTGCCAAAGGACAGTGACATTAAAAAAACAGGAGGATGGCCAAGAGCAGCCCCTATAGCAAGTTTATAGCAAGCACTTTCAGGTGTGTGAGCTCTGGAGAAAGCCAGTGAGGAGCATCTGTTGCTTTGATTTTGTTTTAGGCACTTCCTACCAAGCCAAATGAATCTGAAAGCCAATGCAAATCATAGTAACTCCATGGTTTTTGTCTTGGAAAAAAAAAATTAAATAAAAAAAAATGGTACCAGGTCAGATAACCAATTTGGAATAAAACCAAGAACTATGTCAGGGAATAAAATAAAAAGAACTACTCTGATCCTAAATAATACTCTCCAAGTGCAGTTCATAAAACACAGTGAATAAAGCACATCTAAAGTGCTGTATCCAAAGTGCTTCCAAGGCTCGGTGCCTCATGAATCCAGCACACAAATGCATGCAGGGAGCTATTTATTCTCACCCTATTTTTTTTTCTTTCTTCATGTAACAGACTGAGCACACAATGTTGAGGCCCAGAATGTTGCTTTCTTTAACCATTTTATTCACAGAGCTGCGTATCCACTCAGGAGTTAAGAGCAGCAGTCATTGCCTTTCACCTCACTGGCTGCAGCTCAAATCATGTCCTATTTCATGTCTCAAACTCATTCAAAAATTGCCTGAAAAAACCTCCAATTTCTTTCATACTCTGGATTACCCCCACCAGCACAAGAGCCCAAGGTGGTGGGAAATGACAAATCCTTGATGGTATAGGAGTCAAATACTATAAGCTGTTCCTAAGACCGGACAGGAGAGCATCTGGTGATCAAATGTGCTGCTATTGTGCATTTCCCAGGGCCAGGAGACAGACCAGGAAGGACATTTGGTGAGAAGAATGAGTGGTGAAAATTGCACAGCGTTACAGGGCAGAGAGAGCTGCACAAAGGCCAAAAGGCCCTCGGCTACGCAGCCCTGGCAGCCACTCCTGCCAATACTGTTGGGTTTTATAACTCCATCAGAAAACATAATAAAGAAGATTTTTTAAAAGGGAACAGGGAGGAGATAAACAGCCCAAGCCTATGGCATGCATAAATTGCCTGAGTCCCACATCTTTAAACTATAACAAATATGAAAAATTCCCCATTAAACTAAGAGAGTCCAAATGGACTAAAGTGAGTACTGTGCCAGAGGACAATATGTCCATTGCCAAAGGCAAAAAAAGAAGTTGATGAATGACAACTGCAGCAGACAAAATATAAATCCCTATTTCCCATTCCAAATCTTTTTAACAAATTAGGCATGCCATCAGAAGCAGACATACCTGTTCCATAAGCTTCCATACTGGCTGATCTACACCAAGAGCAGATGATGTTAGACACAACTGAGCAGGATTCAAATGTCACATTATGTATAGTCAGGAAACTGAAATGTTACTGCTTTAGGTACCATGTCCTCCTCAGCATTCTCTCTTGCCTACTGATGCCCTTTGCAAAGGATCCTGAGCAATTTTTGCCCCTAACACTTGCTTCCGTGGCTTTATTATTCTTTTAATTCTCTCTTTTGCTATCACAAGATAGGAACAAAACTTTCTCATGTTGATCATCTTTCTAGACCCTGTGAACCAAACACAAGCATGAAATAATTGCCAGGTGAACCAATAGGCCGCTCCTTTCAGTTCCAGCCTCTCCTGCAAACCACAAACTCCTCAAAAGAAGTTAATCTGCCTTTTTCTTGTAGAAGAATCAGGAGTTTATAGCACCGGGTTTCTGTTCTGCCAGTGGCTCTGCTTGGCAGAAATGAAAGCCTGAAGCCTTGATCTTGAAATAAATGCAAGTTGGTAGCAAAGCTTTCTTCAGTTTAAGGAACACCGTCCTCCTCTGGTTGATTTGCTCAAACCATCAATCAAAACCCACCCCATTCCCTGGTTTCTACATCTGTGGGAGGAACTTGGCAGATTGGCCACTCTGACCCTTTCCATATCACTTTTATATGTGTAGTATAGACTGTCTTATTCAATAGGAAGATTTGAACTTGAAATATATTTAACTTGAATTTTAACTTGAAATATATTCCCCAAGATAACATTATCCAAGAGAAATTTTATTTTCTTAGTTGAAAAAGATAAAAGAGAGCATAGGTGTGTGTCTAACATATCCTACATCCCCCAAAAGACAAAATACTGCATCCAGATTAAGTGGGTTATAACTTCAAGGCTCCATTTATCCAATGTGTTATGGGAGATAATTCCCCATTCTCTGAATTGTTGTGCAGTAATATAAACTTGGTTTTCACAAAAATACCCCCTGATTGCTAAAGCCATTCAAGCTGTCTATGATATCAATGGTACTAATCACATTTCCCCTCCATGGCCTTCCTCTCTTTTCCATCTAAAATCCAGAGATGCTTCTATATCAACATTAAATGAACTTGTTTGCTGCCTAGAAGCCAAATTAAATGTGCTCTTTTATACCCAGCACTCACAGAATAGGGAGAAATAAGAATAAATGAGAGCCATTAATTAAATCTCACAGGGAACCGCATTGTTGCAAATAGAAAACAAAACCTATTTTTCCCATAACTATTATTTTATGCTAAATGCATCATAATTGCTATTCAAGACCAGATTAAGAGTTTGTTTTTCCAACATGCACTTTCTTTTTATTTGTGATCAGACTGCAGACTGAGTCTGACTCTTTCTATTCAAACCCAGGCATGAGTTTTCAGAGCCCTGGCTATGCCTGTGGTGCTGCTGTGATTGCAGAGACCCAGCAGTGAGGCTGAGCAATGTGTGCTGGTGACCTGGGGCCATTCTGTGCTCCCTTCCAAATTCTCCACCCCATGTTCACCTTGTCAGGACAAGGAGGGCAGAGCCCCTCTGGTCAACAACCTGCAGATGTGGTACAGAAGGACCCTGTGCCTTGCATGTCTTTGGGCACAGGGCTCACAGACAGAGCCTAGCCCAGTGGGTCTGAAAGCCTTAAAGACTTTTTTAGGCCTGGCCATAGGAAGATCCTTTCCTTGCCAAAAGTAAAGGAATTTTTTTTTTTTTTCCTTTACTTTTAGTAAGTAAAAAAAGTAAAGGAAAAATGCTAAAATTTTTCCTTCAAGTAAAAATGGCTTTAATTCATCTAATTTCAAGGCTCCCCACTTCTAATTTACAAAGGTGAATTTTGTTCCCATCTCTAATTTACAAAGGTGAATTTTGTTTCAAAAAGGTCCAGGTTTTTTGTCTCCATTTAGGTTTCTGTCCCAGTGCATTCTCCCTCCCCATAAACTGGTCAGAGAGAACATCCTAAACATCTTAAAAAACAACCCCTTGTGTGAAACAGCTTTTTTTTCTTTTTTAATGAAGATATAAATCCATAAAGTTCCAAGTTCATCTTCCTGCATTTTGTTATATTACACATATATGAAAGCCTTTCTAAGCTCGCAAGTTTTTAATGACATTAATTTCAACTGGCTGTAAAAAACCAAGCACATGACACGCTGGAAAGCACCAGGAACCACAATTTCTGAAACCACAGGCTTTATTTATTGCTAAATAAGTGTTTTTCAGCTTGCTCTGGGGCAGTGTAATCACTCCTGCTCCCTGTGCTCTTTATAACCAGCTCCCCATCCTGGCACTGCTGTGACCCCAGCACTCTGCAGACAGAAACTGCAGCTCTCTGCACACCAGTGCTTTGCATCACAGAGAGATTACCAACACACAGCCCTCCTTCCCCTATGGGCATTTCAACCCTTCTAATACACCTAATCCCTGAAAGGCTCAAGTCAAACTCAAATCAAATAAAGGATTTTTACTACAGGGAGGATCCAGGATCTCCACTCTCAAATAAGAGCAGGAAACCAGCAGAGGACATGCAATCCTCACAGTTGTGATCACAGGGAAAGCCTAGCTGTGCTCTGAGTGTCCCAGCAGCTGCACAGATGTTATTTCTAAGTTGCACTTCCCATCCAAGAGAGTAGCTGAGCTGTATGATCCTGTCCTCCACAGCAAACAGCCTTCAAAGCCAAGTTCTAACAGATGACAGCGCAAATGAGAGGAAAGAAAATCTTCCACTTAATACAGAGCAGAAAGAGACCTCACAGTTTTACAGTGAAAATAACTGACAAGTACATGACAAGCTGTAACACCTGGAAAATAATACCCAGAAATATGTAACAAGCAAAGAAACTCAATATGTGTTCATGCCCCCAGCTGTGCCCACCTGAAGACAGAGCTCTCTTTCTGCACATACTCACAAACCCCAGAAGCTGCTAACATTGTGTATTCATGTGCACACAGAGGTATGAATGCTACACCTAATATGACCTTAAGAGCTTTTTCTATCATTCAAATGGTTTTTGCCCTCTCACAAGCCAGAGGACAGGTTTTCCTGGTTTGGATTGACTCAGGTATTGCAACCCAGTAGTTTCTTCCAGACTTCTTTTTCACCAGCCCCTGATACACTTATAAACATGGATTTCTCAAATCCACTGTGAATCCATGTGTATTTGCCTTCACAGCTCTTTACAATAAGTGGTTCCATGATTTTTATTTTGCATTCAATGGAGAAATACTTTTTTTTTGCTTTAAACCTTGTACTGTTGTTCTCAGTTCAATTCATAATTCCTGGTTTTAGAGGCAACTATAATTTACACAGGTACACAATCCTTTCAAAGACCTATTCAGAATTCTATTCAGAATTCCTTTATTTTACCCACACATGAAAGCCACTCCATCTCCTTCATCCCAGATACACCACTCCTCTTTTCTACTTCTGTTTTGTGAGCTGATGAGAATCAGAAAAATTTGTTGCATTCCACGTGTGAATCTATGTCTGTATGAATGATTCAAAAATAAACAGAATGAAACTTGTGTTCAAGTTCACATAATAATTTCTAAGACTGTATTTACATTTTGCCTACCAAGCAGCTCAGGGTTGATATATTCACAGAATTATCAATATGTCAAAATCTCTCTGTGTGTACAGCTCATCATCATGTGGGCATTGATGCATTACTATTTTTCTACCATTCATTACATCTACATTTAGCCCAAGGTTCTAAAACCAGTGACTCAGTATTATGAGGCTTACATTAAAATAAGAACTCTTGTAATTCAGTTAATGGCCATGAGGCCACTGATTGTCCTAAACAACCCTTTCCATCTCACAATTGCTCTGGAATAAGGAAAGGGTTGATCATGGCATACAAGAACAAATAACCTTCCACAGCCATTTTCTCTACAGGTACACAGAGGAACCTTTAAAGTTTAGCAAAGCAGTGTTTTACATGACAACATCAATTCTAACAATACTTAGCTGGCCAAAAAGAAAATCATTCCAGTCAATCACAGCATGAAAAAATAAAATCCTATATTCCCTAACCCCTCTTTAAACCAAATTATACCAATAATATTTAATTAATATTCTCAAGCCTTTAAACACCGTATAATTTAACAAAAGCAGTGACTTTTCAGTAGTTTGATCTAATTTTTGTTAATAAAACACACAAAAATTAGCATATATAATAATATAATGGCACCAATTACGAAGGTTAAGTTGGTTTTCGGGGCGTGGGGTTTTTTTTAATGTGCACAATATTCTCTCTGCCAATTAAAAAATCAAAGTAATTCTAATAACTTACTGATTTCAGGGTTATTTCTACTGAAACCTGTTGGGTTTAACCCTTGTGATGTGATTCCAAGGCATGGTAAGTGGGGTTTCTTAACACCAACTCTTCTCATAACAAACAGCGCACAAAATTTTGCATTTATTTTATGGTAACTCAAACATCACCAAAAGGTCGCACAGAATTATACTGTAATGCATTCTGATCTTCCCAATGAAAATGCCATTTAAGCAGCAGGGTGTTTTTGGGGGTTGTTATAGGCTTGGCAGTTCATGGCAGCTCAGTGCCCAACTTCTGGATGGGGCAAATCCCCAGAGGAGCCCAGATCGGCTTCCCAAGAGTCCAACCCACCCCAGAGCAGTTTTCATTTCTGAATCAATGGAAGCAGCATCAGGCACAGACTATGTCATGCAAAACTGAGAAACATGAGCTGGCTACATCTAAGCAGAGGAATACTGAACACAATGTGGATTCAGAGCCATAAAGTCTAATTAATGTCTTAAGTGCTTAAAGGCTGATTTACTTCACTAGAATTATTTCATTCTCTTAAAAGTCTCTGCATTTTTTATTCTTATAGCATTTAATTATGGTTTAAATATTTCTCCAAGCCAAGAAAACTGCCACTTGCATGTTGAAAATGTTGAAACGAGATGCTCTTAGCAGTTGAAATCTGTTTCTTAGAGCTTTTTCTACAAAAAAAAGAAAAAAAAAGAAAAAAAGTATCGAATCAGCCCTTTCCCACACAATTCCGGTTTTGACAAATTGGCATTTCTAGATGAAGCATGTTCTTCTAAAACATCCTGTTCAGTTCTATTTAAATACATAAAAAATGTGAGCAGTGAAATTTGTGATGAAGTATATTTTAGCTGGGTCTCAAATCATGAAATATTGAACATGGCTACAGGAGCTTTATTCACTCACTCCAAGGAAACAATCCTGACTCAACTTCTGTCTGTACTTGTGAGGAGATATCAGTCAGAAAAAGTACCTGTGTTGCAAACAAAATAATCTTCATATCATTGCTTCTCTCACAGAGGTGTTCAGAATATCCAACTGCTGTTCCAAAACAGGGGTAAAATAGTGTCCTAAACTTGATACTGTGAAGCTTGGTGCTGCCCAAATAGAGACATTTTAGCATGGTATATTCATTTTTTACACATAATTTAGATCTTAAAATAGCACAATTAGGATTATACTGGTTATTGCACCTTAATTTTTTGGATGTGAATTCTTTCCCCTGCATCCAGTACTGGAGACTGCCATTAATTATATCCATGAGGCTTCACTAGAGTAGTGAACACTGAATAGGCTGAAATTTTAAGCCACAATCATTCCTATTTTTTTTATTTTTAGAAATGCATAATAGACAACATAATTCAGTTTTGTAAATATTCATAATTTGTTACCCCTCATTTAGTTCAATAATCATGTTATGAATTCATTTGTTTTACAAATTCCCTTAATTTTTAATCATATTATTTGACAGCAAGCATAAGAAACTCTATCAGACCTATATACATTGATGAAAAGATCTAAAGCAGTAAAATAAGGAGAGGTGCAGAGTTTAAAATGTACAGTTAAAACATTTATTTAGTGACCTATTATGTGACTAAAATAATGGGAAAGAGATAAAAATATTCACAAAAAAAAAGTAAAACAACTAGAATTCTCAGCCATGCCTCAGATAATGGACAGTAAACGGACTTCAACACAGCTGTTAGAGCAATCCATTATTTTTAATTTTTTTTTTTTTTACATTTGTGGTAAAATATAAACTGTAGCTGCAGCTGACTAGAGACAAATCAATGGTTTGAAACCTGAAGTAAAAAATTTCTTTAGATTTTTTAAGATTTGAAGAAAATCAATCAACAGGAAAAATTCAAGCCTCACGCTGTAGCTGCAGTAATATAACAGCCTATAATCAAGGAATAAAAACCTAAATGGAGAAGACACAACCCCCTCAGTTTTATATGAGGAGCATGGAAAATCCATAGCACTTTACTGCAATAAAACTAAATAAATCACTTCTTGGTTGCTTCTAGACAGCTGCTGTACACAGCCCATAGCTGGTCTGACCTGTTCTCTCAAAACACTCTTCTCTTATTTTCCTGAGTTCAGACATTAGGAAGAAATCCCAGAACTTCTACATTCCTGAAAAATGTTATTGGCTTGCAATTGCAAGGAACTGATAAACCATGTGTTGCAGAGGCCCCAGCAATGAGAAATAAGGAGTAAATGATACCCAGGGCTGGCCCCTGGTTTCAAGGATGAACTCACAGGAGGAGTCAGATACAAACACGTTCCTCATATTTGATCTTCTTTGCTGTTGATTTTAATGTAGATAATTAAGTTCTTCCTCTAATTACTCAAGCAGTGCTGCCTGTGTGAGTGGTCAGGGCAGTTGCATGATATTGTTTCAAACCCACTTTTTACAGCACTAAATTGTTTTGTTGGCTTTTTCCCTACTGTATATGACTGAGATTCAGACTCTTTTGAATGTGGTAACACTACTAATATTGATGACTGAAGTCAGGCTAAGAAGTTGTCTTTACTAAAAGGAGGTTCCCTTCACCTAAAAGCTAATGGTCTGTGATTGTTTCCAGCTCCTTGCTAAGCTGATACCAGTCCAGGCTCCACCAAGAGCCACCCCTCTAAATTGCCCATATTCTTTACTGTCCATAATATTACTGCAACATTTACTGGGTTTATTGTCCATATTATTTACTGCATTAGGTTGATTCCCAAAACAGTGCCGGTTGAGGAGATACTTCAGCATTTTACCCTCCCCAGGGGTGGACACCTGGCTTTGCTGACTTTGGACTTCGTGGTTTTCTCCTCCTTCTTTCTCCATCTCAGTTTAGAGGCTGGGTCTGCAATCTCTTGGCACAGAACAGGGCACCAGGAGGGAGATGCTGTCCCCCTGTTCTGTCACAGTGATCAGAGCTAACAAAGCTTCTGTCTGACCTGGCCTGAATTGTACTTGCTTTATGAAACAGCTGGAGTCCAAAGAGCCTCCAACGAGATATTAATCACTGCTTAGGAATGGTAATGCATGCAATGCTGAAATTCATACATAAATTATTTATATTACAACTGATTGGGAAATTCACTACATAAACTACTCATGATTATTATTCTGTTGGCACTCAATTTTTTTGGGAAATTACCCACCTCTGAGGACAGAGTGCTTGTACTTGGGAGAGAGATCACTGAACCAGTGTAATCTTTACTTGACATGTCAAGAGACTGCAAGGAGTTTACGTCAATTCTTCTGTGACATTGAAGTGTATATCTAACTGAGGGCAGGGGTTTAAAATTGCCATTTAAAAGGATTTTGTAAAGTGCTTTCAGGCCAGGATGAATAAATGTACATTGCAGTCTATGAGAAAGTCAGAGGAGAAAAACAGGGTATAAAATATAACAATGAAAACAATTATATTCATGGACTCAAATATTTGTCTGCATGTCCAATTTACTGATTCTATGAGTTTCTGTACACCTGTAAAATAAGTTTGACCTTGTTCTAGCCCACATATTATAGTAGCTTGTGTTTGATCCATCATCCTTTTCATATGAATAATTTAGTTCCAGCAATGGCACATTACTCTGAAAAATATAACCACAGGGGTCTCTTCTGTACTGAAATATCAAAATAACTAATGCTTAAAAAGGCAAGTTTATTTTTACTTATTATTGATTTCAAAATTAGCAAAAGATAACAATATATCTAAATTCAGAATTCTTTCGCAAAACCATTTTCATAGTAAGTGCAAAAATATCTAATGTTTACAGATTTTTTTTTAAAAAAGTAATTACATGTATAAATATTCCTGGCACAGAGTTGAAAAGAAAAGGTGGGTAAATCAGGAATAGTCTAGTTTACTGGGCAGATAGAAAACAATAAAACACAAAGCAAATTTATTTTAGATCACCCTGATTCAAACAGCACTTGACATGAAATAAAACAGTAAGTTATTTCCCATTAAGTTCTTTCAACATTTTATTAAGGATGGAGACCAAAATACATAATAACTAAGAATCAAAATACTTAGGACACTTCTGTCATTAAAAGGAAAATCAATATAGTAATCTTTCAAGATTCTTTAAAGCATAAAACACTGCAGTTTTCTTATTCTTATTCCCCCACCCTTTCTTAAGTACTGCTAAAGGTCAGCAAAACAGCACAACATTTCAGTGGGCCTGAATTTCTTCATTCACCCACTTGTCTGCCTTTCAAAGGAACCATCATGCTTCAGAGCCATTGTGCTGTCATTCAGCAAACTACCCAGGCCTTCCTTCAGCCATTCTGTACTAGAATATTGAAAAAAAGATAGATTTCTGTCCCAGAACACATCAAACATCCTGTCCTTTACAGCTTTGGTCTGATGGCATCCAAGACCATTTGGTTGAACGGGAGCAGAGACCTCGCTCCCATATCCATTTATTCTGCAGCCACAGGAACAGCAGTGGGGTTTTAAAGCTACTCAGGACTCTTAGAGCCCTTCCAGGAGTGGTCACAGGCATCTCCACAACAGCAGGCAGCAAGGTGGAGAATGAATATGAATAAATGCTTCAAGATAACAATGGGAATGAAACAAAGAGTATCGCAGTAAATACACAAAACGCCTGCAGTTCTTCATCCAGCCTCTGCAAAGGACAATAGACTTTAAATGAGTTGTTGTATCTGATTGGCACAGCCTGCAGATTGTGCGGGGAAAACACTTCTAAATATATTCATCATTGATTGTATTGGGAAAGAAAAAAGAGAGATACAATAAATTACAACTTATACCTGGGCTTATTTTTCCATAAATAGCGTCCAGCATTCTTAATGTGTTTCTAACTGCATTATTAATGTATTCCCAAGCACCTCACACATAAAATCACCAAATTATTCCTTTGACTTATGGTTCTGGAAACACCAGGACTGAACTGTCTGGGAACCCCAACAGGAACAAACCCCAACCCCAAAGGCCTCTCCTCCAGCCCTGCCCCAGTCTCTCAAAGACAACTCCTCAGCTCCACATAAATTCACCCTGCTCCTTCATGGCTCCTGCTCCTCATCCTTCCCATCCCTGCCCGCTTTTTCCTATGGAAAAAGCAGCGCTCCAGCCACCTGAGCTGGCCAGCCAGGTCCTTGTGATTCCAAGGACACTTCTCATGTTTGTGCCGGCACACACAGTGGGCATCTCTCTGTTTTGTTATTCCTGAGGTTTCCCCTCACCTCATCCCTTCAGTCCTGTCCACCACTGTCTCACTGGCTCAGCCTCCTCTCCCAGGCACCCAGGACAAGAGGTCACAGTCTTGAGCTGTGCCAGGGGAGGTTTGGTTGGGCATTAGGAAGAACTCCTTCACAGAGGGGTGATTAGACATTGCAATGGGCTTCCCAGGGAGGTGATGGAGTCACCATCCCTGGAGGTGTTTTGGGAAGGATTGGATGTGGCACTCGGTGCCATGGTCTGGTTCACAAGACGGTGTTTGGTCACAGGTGGGACTCAATGATCTCAGTGGGTCTTTTCCAACCTAATTGATTCTGTGGTTCCCTGTGGCCTCCCTCATAACACTCCCAAGTTCCATGTCTCCTCAGCAGGCTGGTACCCAGCTGGAAAAGGGGACCCTGCCCCACCAGCCCTCCCTGCACAGGGGGTGCTGGGGTGCAGCTCTGGGGCACTGCAGACAGGCTTCACGCAGGTGAAGTCAGCTCCTGGGGCACTGAGCCCGTTCTGCAGCTGCTGGGGAAGGAGCTGCCTTCCACAAGAGCCAGGCAGTGCCTCCATGAGTTTCCATGGATAAATATTCTGTCATCCCTGTTTCCCCCCTTTGCCAGCTCCCCCAGCTCCTGGCTCCAGACCGAGCACAGCCCCAGCTCTACCTGTGCTCCTCAGCACCCACAGGCTCTGACAGAGCAAGGTGCCTGTCCCTGGCAGGGCTGGACAATTCCCAGGGAAATGCAGGGAAAGCTCCTTCTCATTCCCATTATCCCAGCAGTGCCATGCTAGGCTGAGAGAAGCCCTTGACTCAGGCAGGAGGTGGGTATTGAAGGCCTTGAAAGATCAGCCTCTTCTCACTGCAGACTGTTTTTGAAAGGTTCATGGCATCTCCAAGTTCTTATTTGCAGAGGTATCCTCAGCACACCGGCATCACTGCGTGGCTGCACTCAGGAGCCCTCCCCAGCCCAGGACACCAGCTGGAAAAGCCAATATATCAGTCCAGAGATTTTTATTGATATAAATCCTCTTCTGCCGTAATTTGTCTGGATCAAACTTTGCCATGTCAATTTGTAAACTTAATTAACTGTGGTCTCAATAAAAGCCAAGATTACTAACATAATGATTAATTAGATCCTTTTAAGTAATGCAATGGTTGAATTAACTAAATAAAATAGTGAAGAAACTGGCAAGATAACACACCACTGATGGATGGAGGTTTACCCCACGAAAGCAAACGCAAGAAGCATTATGAATTAGCACAATAGAAATAACTACAACATTAATCATTGGAAGCAGATAATTTACACACAGCTCCTTTGCATATAAAGGCCTGGTGACTGCAATGTCTTACCCCAGAGAAAAGGGGAGCTTTAGCCTCTCATATGACGTAAAAATGTAAGAGTTAAACTTTTAATCTCAGATAAAGAATCAGCTCCTACTAGCCTTCTGAAATGAGCTATTATGTAGATGAAGATAATTCACTTCCCCCCCCCCCATATTTATGTGGGAGTAGCAGACTTTTCATTAACCAGCACTGCACATCAATACCAATTTATACTGTAATTTTTTAAAGCTGTTCTGATATCGAGTTATTTTTATCTGAATCCTGAATTATTATCTATTTATGCATTTTTATATCATGTTAATATACAAACACACACACAAAACAGCAATTCCAAACATTCTGTTCGCCACCAGAAGCTCTGGAATTCAATCTCTGACCATTACAGCAGAGGCTGTAACAAGCTCTTCTTTCAAGAGTTTAGCGCATTAATGCAGATTTCTGTGAACTTGTATCTGACACTAATTTCTTCCCTATTCCTTTTTAAAATTTAAAAAAAAAATATTCTACCCTCTTCTTGGAAAGCATTTTAAAAGTGTTGAATATTACATAGTTATTAGAAAAATTTCTACTCCTTGGTCAGAATTTCACAGGTACATTAGGACTCCAGTTAACAAAAGTCAGGAAGAGTCTTCTAAATGTTAAATACTTTGGAGTATTTAACCAAGCCATTGTATAGCTTAACATTTATAAACCACACTACAGTGGCAAATTGATG
Source organism: Pseudopodoces humilis (assembly GCF_049639895.1). NCBI lineage: Eukaryota > Metazoa > Chordata > Aves > Passeriformes > Paridae > Pseudopodoces > Pseudopodoces humilis. The sequence continues at coordinate 7,547,174 of NC_142217.1, forward strand.
TGAGAGAGAACAGTTCTTTAGGTCTGCAAGTAATTGGTAGTTACCAAATGAATTTAGAACTAGTCTATTTCTACAAAGACCTTGCAGGCATCATTATTCATTTGTCCCTCTTTTCCACCCTCTTTTCTCAGCTTGGTTACTTTGGACTAAAAGCCTTTTTGATATGGGTACAATTAAAAAAAGTGTTGACTCCTAGCAAAGTAAGACTTCAGACTAGCTTGAGTTTTCTTAACAGCAAGCATAACACCAAAGATAAAACAAGCAATTACTTTCTTCAGGCAGGTAAGGCAAGTAATCTCCTTCATTATTTCCTTATTTTTTAGCAGTATTCCTTAGACTAAAAAGGTTTAGGGGATGGATATTTCTCATGAGGTTGATCTACAGCGGTGTCTCTGCTGAAGGAAGTTGTAGCCCCTGTTTTTGTTCTAACCTAACCACAGCCACATGTGAGCCCCAGTGGGGTGAACCTGATTCCAGATGTTGGGGCTACTCATTGTCACAAGATTGTTCTTTTTATTAACCAGTACTGGCATTATTGGTACAGCTTAACTGTGTCAAATAAGTTTAGTTCTGTTTAATTCTTTCCCATGTACATTCAAATCTGGAATGGGCATGACAACAGCTAATAAATTGTGAGATGGAATTTCACAGGTAGAGCCTAAAATTACCATGGTCAAAAATGTGTGAAATAGACTGACAACAAAAAAGAAGAGAAAACCCCACAAAAACCAAACCCCAAGAACCTCACAAATCTTTAAATATTTAAAATTGCAAACCCTTTTAGGAACAAAAAGAAAGTAAAACTATGCATGCTACCTATCTTTTATTCTTATGACAAAAACAGAACTGCAACTGAGGAGCTGACTAACTCGATCATTTGCAATGAGTCACAATTAAATGTAGGCTGCCAGACTCAATTAATGTATCAGTTTAGTACAGATATCATTCTGTCAAACTGAAGGAAGAACTGGTTTTTTCAGGTCCCAGGAGTTTATTGCTTCTTGCTTGTGAAAAAAGCAAACTGCATGCCAACCTTTCCAATTCCTATTGCCACTGTCTAGTAAACCAAAAGCATAAAACCTGCAGTTTATCAGGCCTACACACATTAAAAAGTACACTGGCCAAAAATTGGCATAATAAAATACTGGCACATCTGTCCAAAGTTATGTCAATGTTCTTTAAGGTCTAATTAGCAGGGGTTGTGTCTGTTCTGATGTGGTGGGGTTTTTTGTTTTTAAGGCAACTGGGTAAACGAATTAAGATTTATGTAAAGTATCAGACTGGCTTTTGAAGATTAGCATCTAAGTGGATTTCATTAAATTAACAGGCATTGAACTAACAGCTGAATTCCTTTAGAGGCAACCACAGGGTTTTTTCCTCCTCCACCCTAGGTCTGAACTTGCAGTGAGACAAGGGGCAGACAGGACAAGAGCCCTGGAATGTCCTTCCCTGAAGGAAGTGAGCTCCAGCCCTGGGGAAGGGACTCAAAGCCATTCCTGTGCCAGCTCGAGGCAGTGGCAGCTGGAGCAGGCTGCAGCAGGGGCTGCTAGGGGCTTAACCTCCATTCAAAGGCACAGCACAGAACTGATTTCCAATAAGCAATTTCCAGACCAGTCATACAGGCAGAAGCCCTGTTCTTTGCCAAACAAAGGAAAGCTCCTCCTAAACGCTGAAATCCACCTGTTATTTCCAGCTACAAAATACACTGCTCCATTTTCATGCATCACTTTAAAATCTACAGCAGCCTGAGCAGACTTATTCTCCTGAAATGCAGGGGTGGAAGTCCCTCCCTTTCATTACAGCAAGCATTTTACAGAATCTCAAGAATACCCCATCTAAAGAAAGGAGGAACTGCCAAGCAATCAAGCCCTAGCACACTGAGAAGACAAACTTGTACTCATAATTCACCCCATCAAGCATTTGATTCCACGCTCAGTCAGTTTTGTGTCAAGGACAAGAGAAAAATAAAAGGAGCATTAACTTCTCTCCCAGGAAGGGCTGTGACAGGACTCTAAAGAAGCAGCAATGGCAGCTGCTGCCAATATTATTTATTAACTTCCTTTAAAGTGTAGCTGAACCCCCTTTAAGGCAGACACACACCTATAATCAATTGATAATTTAGCCACTAACAGTACAATTTCAGTAAACCTGGTACAACTGCCCCTGAAATGCAACAGCTTGAGCTCAAAACTTCAAATGAAAACTCCCTCACAAAAATGATTATGGGGTTTTGCTCTTTTTTAGTTTTTCTTTGAATTTTGTTTTGTTTTTTTTTATTTCTTTGTGACTGGAGAAGAAATAAGGGCTGTAGCTGACAGGATTACTGAGTTTACCCCTTGTGGCAAAGACACCAGCGTTCCATTGCCACTAACCTTGTGGCTTTCCCTTGCCATTCCTCCCAGCCTTACAGACACACAGCTTTCTGCTTGCCTTGGAAATAAGTACTGTAACTCTGTGTAAATAAATATTGTGTCTCCCAGCTAATGGTCAGGCTCCAAAGCTCACAGCCAATTAACCACCTTTCAGTGGCTCTTGGAGCGTGTGCCTTCTGCCAGCGTTTGAACCCAATCCATTAAAATCAGCTCAGGCTCAGCACAGATGTTTCCCTGGTTGCTTTCTGCAGGCACCAGGGGACAATCAACTTCACTGCCTGTGTGCAAGAGCCTCTGCCACACAGGAACTGGCCTCTCAACATGAGCATGAGTTTCACATGGGAGCAGACACGCATTGCAAAGGTGTAATGCATTTGTGCTTACTGCTGAAAGAAAATCTGGGGCAAAAGCCCACCAAAACTCATGAATAAAAATATTTTAAGCACTCTTTGAAATCATTCTACATTGCTAGTTTGTATTTATTGAATGTTAGGTACTTTCAGTACACAGTCCTCAAACATATTAGCCCCAGGGAATCTCTTAATATTTAGAATACTCCTTATTTCTCATTAGGAAACAGATAAGCAATTCAGAACATTCTGATATCGCCCTGTCACAACTGGGAAAATATTTTTACATTAATTATAAAAATTTTATGTCAGTGTCTGCAGCATTTTCTGCTTTGCTACAACAACAGAATTAAAGGACAAAGGAAAAACTATTCTTTCCAGCAGAATTTCATTCCACACTACATTTTAAGACTCAAATGCTATGCACTCATGAAAAGATAATAATAATCTTTGATAACCCCATGGAAATATGCCCTGAAGGAATGAAACTTAGAAGACATGAATAGGTCATCTAAGGGAATTTCTTCATGTTTGAAACTAGAGAAATGTTGACAGCTGCAAGTGTAGTGGCAATACACATTACCCAGTGATGGATTCACAAAAATACTTAGGCAGACCAGGGAACCAGGGCTAGGAGCTGGGACTAAGCAGCCTCAAAATCGTCGTTCTAATTTTCTAACACTTGCTTTAGCAAGTTAAACTTGCAATCTTGGCAGAGTGGCCTCAAACATACCTGTATCTCACTGGCCTTGCACCTGGGGCTATCAGATTCTTTTTAGAAGCTTTAGTTTCTAAGTCCTTCCTAAACTGCATAAAATCTGGGGGAAAAAAAAAAAAGGTGCTAAATTGTGTGTTGCTCAGATAATACGGGAACACTGATGAAAAATACTGGTGCATGTTTAACATAATTTTTCTTTTCCAAGAGCACAACACAGAGAGTTTCACTGCTTTTCCCTTTTATTTTGAAAAAGAAAAAAAGAAACAACACAAAAATGCTTAGAAAATAAGAAAACAATCTCTTTTTCCCTTGTAAAATAATGTCTCAGCATTTGCTACCAGCAAAAGATCCATCTAAGACCCTGCACACAGTACCCACACACAGTATATGACCATACAAGTAGATACACACAAGGCACTGTAGGAGTGACTGGAAATGTGAACAGGACCTGCTGTGTGTACGCATGAGCAGTGATTCAGTGTAGTATTTATTACAACCAAAATCACTGAGCTTTCCAATTTTCTTCTGGTCTCCTATAATCATTCACACAACCAGAAGGCAACAACTCCAGTAGTCCAACCCGCTGCACGTGCTCCACACATTGAAGCCTTTTTCAGGACCGCAGAAATGCAGCAAACAGTGAAAAGACCCACTGACTGCATTACACTGAGTCATTTAAGCAAGACACACAGCTGGAAATTAAGACACATATGAGGATATTGCACTTGTTCAGATTGAGAGTCCATTTAACTCAGTCTCCTGCCTTCAGCAGTGGCCACAACAGACCTCGATGCACTTGCAGCTTCAAGTGCTTCATTCACAGGGTCTGGTATTTATTTTAATAGAGCCATGCCATTTTAGACAGTTTATAGGAATTCAATTTTCTGGGCGTGACCACAGAGAGGGGATGGTTTATAAAACAGAAACGTGCAGCCATTGGCAGCACATCCATCAGTGTCACTCATGCTCACTCTCTCCCAGCCCTGGCGAGGGTTCAGGAGCCCAGCAGCAGCAGCTCAGGTGCAGCTCAGGTGTGCAGGGCTGCTCTGCTCCTCCTGCAGCCCTCAGCAAGTGCTGCTGCCAAAGAAACCCACCCCACCTAATTTAATTTGCTAGAAACAAGGACTATCTATGGGAAATTTCTCTTCCTAATTTAAAGGAAATTTATTACATGGATAGAGCCCAAATCCAGTAGGACCTTGCTATCCAGATCTTCCATCACAGTCCAATGCACCATGGAGTAATCATTAGCAATTTCAGTTTGCAGTGTTTTTATACATTAAAATTTTATATCTTGTCAGACAGCATACAAGACATCAGTATAGAAACTTATTCAAAGAAAGTTTAACTTTAAAACAATACTTATTTTATTCCACAGTCTTCTGTTGGGAAATCCGGATGGATATACATAATTCTTGTCCCATAGTGAATTCCAAATTTAGTTTACAGCATGAAATTATTTTTCCTGGCATTTTTTGGTAACAGAGATTCCAACAGCTTGCTAGTTAATATGTAATTTTAGTAGCATTCATATTTAAACAGTAGCATTAGTAATTTTGAAGGCACATAGCAACAAATATCAGTAAATGACTGCTGCAAGGAAGTGAACAGTGTACCATTAAGAACAGGTGCACTGGTTTGAAAGTGTTCTCATAGTATAAAAAATAAAGATTCAACTAAGAGTAGGCAGGTTTCAAGTGCAGACCCCTATTGCATGTGAGGTTCATAAGGGAAGGAAACAAGCAGATACAACTCATGGAATCAAAAGAGTTAATCAGAGAATATTTGTTTAATCATCAAAAGGCGTTTGCAAATGTATGCAACAAGTTATTTTTCTTTTTCACCTTTTCACTAGTATTTCAGCTTTGTCCTGCCACATTAGCCAAACAATGAAATTCAGATAAAAGCCTGTCTGTAGCATCATTTCCATTCACATTTGGCCAGGTGCCATAAAAATAAGGTTATTATGTAAATCAGGTGTTCAACTGGCATTTAGAACAACCAGCATTTTACCATCATATATTTCAGTTTTATCTTGAAATTAGTTCAATTTTTTTCAGTGGCAAACTGGAAATACTTCAAACTAATTTCTTCTAAAGCATATAGAATGGCATAAAACCAAGCACATATTAGTCAGTTTACAGCAGGCCCAGTGCCAAGGCTTAGTGACAGGTATGAAATGGGCAATTGTCTTTTTTGGCCAGAAGGTTTTAGAAGTAAAAGACCTACACATGCAGGGATTCTTTGATGGTGTCAGGCATGTAGAAGTCAAGAGTTTGAGACTTCTACAGCTATAAAGACCAATGAACTCTAAAGCAGAGCTTCCCTTCATCCATTGACTACAAAAATTCTCTAACATTTCTGGAAGAAGGAAAATCTGAGTGTAACATCAGGTGCTGTTTACATATAGTAATAATAAAACATATTTTCCTTGAAGACTTTCTCTTCCTCCCTACTCCATCATCTTGATAGGCAAATATGAATAAAATCAAGTTTAAAAAAAAAGGACAAGAAAAAAAAAAAGGACATCAAAAAGCCTGGTAAAATGGTTTAGCAATTTAGCACAGGCAATCTGTCTGTATTATTATGAGCAAGTAACCAGAAATAGTCAGTTTTCCCCTAATCTTCAGTGATTCCTAAGGCTTTTCTACATGGTCACATCAAAGAGAATTAACACTTAAATACATTTGTATGATAATATTAATTCCCACACAATTCATATCATCTTTTGATCAGGATTATTTTGAGCATTATAGACAACATGGCACATAAGAATTTTTTCAGACCCTGAACATCATACTGTGTAATTGTTTGCTTACCCAATTGCCATGAAAAATCACGTCAGCTGGAAATAGCACTGATAAAAATATCTTTAATCTCATTTAATAAAAAGACACTCTTCCACTAGAGTAAGTCTGGAACATTAATAAATAATTCCAGTGATAACACTACTGAAATAAAATGCTGTGGGCTTCCTTTGGCATGTGGCAAGCTGTTAGATTACAGTGAACCATCTATAGACACTACAACCTCCGCTATTCTAACAAGCTATGGAGAAACTTCTCCATATTTTTATGCTGTTGGTCTTCACCATATCTTTAGAATATGATTAATTGTATAGTTTTGTGTACAGGTGAAGCACTGCAGCCTAGTGACTGCAGCATAGGACCAAAACTTACATGATGGTCTCATTTGTGCTCTTTGATAGGTGACCTTAAGAAAATGCTTTGCAGTCATTTGCAACAGGGACTCTTACACTGCCTCTGTTATAAATGAGTTTGGGTTGAGATAGGCTGGCTAAGAAGGGCTCAAAGATTGCCACTCTGAGGGGCATGTGGCATCAGCAATGGGCAGATTTTGTAGTGCCAGGACAAAGTGTGACCTTCTGGCTGGAGACAGACTGGGAATAGAGTCTCTGCTGTCCCATGCTGTAAACATGCTTGCAGGGTCTCCACAGAAAAATCTAAGCAAGAATAAGGTGCTTTTCCATTTCATAAGTGTACAGCTATTCTACTCTGCCCATACATGCTCTCATATTCTGCAAGCAGGGAAAATGTCCTGAAGGAAAGTTTTGGCTTCTGAGTGTTCACTTTCCTGTACACAGACCTTCCACATCCAGGGCCTTGGAAGGCTCATGCTCCAAGCACTTGCTCTGCATCCCTGCCCTGGCTGTGGACACCACTGAGCCAGCCAGGCCTGTAAAGGATTTCCTGCACAGGCTGTTCCTCCTTCACCACTGGAGATGGGCAACACCTCTCCCTCCATGCCTGCTTCTCTGCAGAGCACAGCCAGAGTCACTCTGGGCTGCTTCCCTATCTCCATGACACAAACCTGGGCATCCCAGTACTCCCCAGCCTCACAGATTTCATTTCCTACCTCGCCAGAAAGCACAGGGACAATTCCAGGCACAGCTCCTCTCTCCCCTGCCCCAGTAGCACCCAGCAGCTCCAGCAGGTGCCAGGGGAGGGTGAGCAGAGAGCCCGGCCGGGGCCTCGCTCAGAGTCAGGGACAGAGCACTGTCAGGAGCTGGCTCCATTCGCTGCTGCAAGCGCTGGCACCACTGCAGAATGACAAACAATTGTATAAAAAGTGCCAGCAAGAAATCCCATTAGAACACATGGAGCAATGCTCCCAAAGAGCTGGGGCACATCACATCCCACGGCAATGGGACACCCATCCTGTCACCTCCCAGCACCACAGGCACACAATTCATCCCCTGGCCCTGCAGCCTGACACCATCTGCTGAGGTTCTCCAGAGGCAGAATGGATGCAGCTGTAAAAGACAAGTTAGGGAATAGACATATTTAAGATTTTCCTTTAATTTTTCCTCTGAAAATCCATAATAAACTAGCAAAGGATTAAGATTTGGTGATTAGCACCTGAATGACAACAAGTCATTATTTTTCACCAAACAAGGATAGAGTATCATGGGTAATTTATAGTGGGTAATTAATATAATGAATACTTGAGAGTCTATCAAATAAATAGTCCCTAAAAGTATCATTTTAATAGGGGTATGATTAGAGACAGCACTAAAGAGGACCAAAACAGAAACAACATATCTGTTTTAGACACATATTTAAAAAAGGCGTGAATCTGATCACTTAAACTGTCATCTAAATTCATCTTTGATTAAGACCTAATTCTTCTAAGACCTTATCTACGTGGGCATGAAAGTAACTGGTAAAATTATACCAATATCACCACCTGTGTGAGCACATTTTAGATGTTTTTTTCTTGCCTATCTCACACCAAATGATATCATTGGAGAGAGAAAGGTCTTCCCTAGTGCTTCACCCATGGAGAGGTGAGCAGGTGGAGAGTTCCCATCAGATGAGTCATGATTTTCTGTCCTCGATGAAGCTTAAAGATAATATTCCACCTTTCAGTACAGCAACAGCAGAATAGTGCAAACATGGACTAATGTTGCCAATACCAGGCCTCAGCAGGATTATAAAACAGGTAAAGCACGTCCAAAAGGCGTGCCCTGCCACAGAGCTGTTGTGTGTTGTAGCTAACAGTGAACCAACACAGTTGTGTCTCCTGTGTCCTCCATCTCAGCACTCTGTAAGGCTCTAACACCCAGCACAGGCACTGACACATCCCTCCCAATCCCTCTGGGTGCCTTGGGCTCTGAAATGAAGCTGCAGTAGTGCAGAGCTCTTCTGCCCAGCTCAGCAAGTCCAAACATTACTCCTTTTTATAGTGCTCTTCAGCCACATTATGATTATTTCTTAGCTCATCTTGAAAAGAGGGTCACTCTTCCTCAATACAGATTGAAGGGAAAACACAGCTGCAGGGGACTAAAGAGCCACCTGCATGAGCAGGACCCATCCTTGCACCTGGGTCAAGGAGAGGCAGGTCCCCAAGTCACTGTGGCCACATTACCAAGCTCAGGAAGATAAAAATAATCAGTAATGTGGGCTTTGCAGAGCTGCAGGATGTCCCCCGTGGTAGGAATGTATTTGGGAGTTTGAAGGTGATAACAGATGAAGGTGGCAAGTTGTTCCAGCTAGTCAATAGACTAGCTGTTAAATCCTGTTAAACCAGAAAGTTGAAAAGGACAGGCTACACTGAAATCTCCCTAATGAAAAGCTAAATGCTCATAATATGACCTGCTTCACCAGGAGAGTCTTTGTGTCCTGATTATTGAGAAAGCATTAATTGCATTGGTTTTCACAGGCGAGTCTTTAATATGTAATTAAGTGTGTACCAAACATTAGAAGAAAAAGGGACAGAATATCCCCTTGCATGTGTGAATGCTGTGACCTCCAAGGATCTGACTCATGTGGAGAGGTTGCCCCCTGCTAGAAACAGCCTGGGGGACTTCTATTGTTTACAAGGGGGTTTCTATTGTTTGGAAGGGGGTTTCTATTGTTTGGAAGCCAATCTTTGGATTGGTTACAGTTTCATGCAATCTGGTTTCCTTTCTTCACTTATCTTCATGCCTCAGTTTTACGTAATTTCTCACTTTCATGTCCAGCCTGGAGTTTGGTTGTGACTGCTGGTTTGGAAGGTTTCATGCATAGAATTCCATCTCTGCTTTATTAAAATCCTAAGTTTGATGGGGAAATATTCACTAAGCCTCTAAGAACATAGTCCTGTTTTTTATTGCAAGTGTTGATTGATCAGAAAATTGGTGCTCCTCACAAATTTTTTCTCTGCACTGTTTTAAAGGTCTGATTTAAAATTTTGCTTGCCTGTTTGAAAGCATAATGAAGTCTATAATTATCTATTTTCTTCCAGGCAGTTCTCAAGTGTTGATGGATCTTCACTATTACTTTCCTTAGAAATACAGAAGAAAAATCCTTCTGCTACCTTAGAAAAATGCCTTCTTCTTTCCTTACAAAAGCACGAGCTATAATACTGAAAGTAATTTATTTCTGAGGAAAAAATCATATGCTGGGAAAATAATTTAATAAGCTAAACAATTAATCACTACCACAACCCTCTCAATATTCTTTTCCAGCTGCTAATTAATATATTGCTAAACATACTTCAGTTTGTTTCTGGAAAAAGTCCTGCAGGCTCCACTATTTGAAGTCATCAGCAATCCTGTCCTTCAAATGTTCATCCCAACACAACAAGAGGAAATGTGATTTCTGGTCTCTTACCTCCTTGCTGGGCAGCACTGGGAATTTGATTCTCAGAACTTTCTGGTCAGGTACTGAAATCCTCTGGTTGAATCAAAGACAAAGCTGTCAAACATCAGTTATCTTAAGGAAAAAAAAAGGTTATATTTTATTTTCTTCTTTAAGAAAAAGCATAAAGTAGCCTAAAGTAAGAAATATTCTTATAATTTGATGTTATGTTGTATATAAAGGGACCTGTAATTGTAACTCTGAGAAAACAATAATATAAAATTAACCCCACATGAAAGCTCTGCTTAGGTTAAATATCTGCAATCCAATCAGATCAAAAAGAAATCAGCAATTTGCACTTTGGAAAGGAGGAATCCATAAGGATTTATATGACATTCATATTGCAACAACTTCATCATTAATTGTTCCAGTTTAAATTTTAGCTGTTTTTCCTGCAAAGTGTGGAAAGCATTCCTTAGTTAAACAGCAGATTTCTTTTTTCTTTGTTTAATAACAAATAAATTAGGAGGAAGCTTTTGTTTTCCATCGGCTTGACAATTGTGTCACTGTTTTGCTGGAAATAAGAGCAGTTGGCATTCTCTTCATGCCAATATATGCATGTGTGAGTTGAATTGTCTCTGAACTGCGAGCAGTAACACGACAGTCCTTGCACCAGAAAGCAATTAATGATTGCTCTGCAGCCAGGTTACTCCCAGGGGTGGCAGCTGCAGCTTCTGCACAATGCAAAATCATCTCTGAGTAACTGCTTCTCCCCTTTGAGACCTGCCCTTTTGGAAATAAACCCCCTCATTTTATTAAAAAGAACCCTCTTCTAGCCATATGGGGGGAAAAAAGTCAAAATAAAGGGTGAAATCAAAAGACTGTAAATGGATTATTTGATTTTCCTATTGTTCTGAAGGATTTGAGGGCTAAGGCAACTTAGCATTCTCATACAAAATACTTTTTTTGGCAGCTTTCTCTATCTATTAGGCTCCAAAACTTCCTGTGAATTTGGATTTACAAGATCAGCACAGAACTAAATTTTCCTAGAAGAGCAAAACCTATTGAGGTACCGGAGAAAACCATTGCAAACACACAAATGTGCAAGCACCATCCCCTGCCTCTTCAGCAATGTCACTCAGTTACATAAACATGCCATGCACACTGAATTTCACATCCCCAGTGCCACTTGAAGCAAGCCATAACATTTCCCAGCCAAATATATACACGACTCCAATATGCATATACATATAACTCCAGTACACAGCTAATGAGATGCAATTATTCACAGCTGATAAGACTCTTGTTCTAAAACACTCTACATGAAAGCAAGAAAAATTTGAGTTGCAGAGAGACTTTTCCCTTTCATCAGTACTGTCAATTATAATTCCAACATTATGTAAGAAACGGGAGAAATCGGCTCTGATCTGGCTAAAGGTTAATAAATGCAGCAGTTCAGGGAACTGGAGCAGAAGAATACTAATGGCTCCTGCACCTGGAACACAGCTTCCCTCTTCATCCTAATTAACTTCTTCCCCATCAGAGCATTTACAATGCATTTGTGCCCAATGCATTTATGGAATAACGCAGGTCTTTGGCTTCAGTAAGTCAAGTATAAGTCAAACAGAGGAAAGAGAGTGTTAAAAAAGACTGACCCTGTTATCATTACTTATTTGGCATAAAATAATATTGACAGCTCTTCTGCTTTTCCATCCCCCTTAGAAAAACTCAACAAACCACCATGAGTATTTTTCTCTGGATTAATTTATAAATATATTTGCTAATTTTCCTGTGTTAATATTCTCAGGTTTTTCTGTCGGTATTATAACTTCTTGTTGTGAACCAACAGGTAACAAAAGTTCTGCAGCAATTCTGCATTTCTTGTGAAAAAGTATTTTCAACAAAACATGCAAAAACCCCAACTCAATCAAAATTCTATGGTGAGAGATTTCCTGGCACTGCAGCGGTCAGGAATACACATTAAATTTCTGGTGCATACATTAAATGTGTGATGGGAAAGGTGAGGGAGAGACCCAAGGAGTGATGAGCTGCTCATCTCTCACAGTGCCATCAGCCTGTGCAACAAATTACAAGTGAGACATGCAGGGGATGAAACCCAGCTCCTTTTACCTGTCAGAGTGGCCTCCCTGGGATCACAGTGCCACAGAGCTGTCTGTGACACTTAATCAACATCTGCTTTTTGTCAGGTTAGTACCTCATCAGAGACTGGCAAAATAAACTCATCAGAGAAGTTCAGACATTTGTCTCATGAAATCTGCCACATCATTTCCTCATTCCTATTTTGGGTCTTTAGCTCTACAAATATTGACTCCCCAGAGCAAATCCAGCTCTTCTGGCTCATTGCCAGCTCTGAGTGACACAGTCCCCATCACCAGCTGGACATTTAATGATTCTAGTGATTTGTGGAACACATTCAGGGGTAGAAACACTACTGGCATAACCAAAAGTGGTTAAGGTTAGAAACAGCAGGTGAGGTGTCAAAGTCAGTGGAAAGTCTGTAAACCTCTTGTCTCCCAGCACTGTCAGTGTGTGAGATGGTGCCCTTCAAACCCTGCAGCTCTGGGAGGCAGGAGCCCTCACTCCCTGCCCTCCCTGATTGCTGGGGCTGCCCAAACCAGGCAGTGACCTGACCAAGGTGGGGCTGTGGCCAAGGCATCACCTTCCAGCTTTTCAAGCACCCTCTAAAATTCCTGCACTGGGGTAGGACTCCGATTGTCTTGGTCTACTTTCTTTTTCCAGGACAGGGAATCCATTCATGCAGCAGTGGGAGGGGGATGTTTTTTTTTTTGAAGATAAAAGAGAGCACTGACTGGTGCCAGAAGGAAATCATGCAGAGCAAGCCTGCAGCAGCAGCTGGTGCAGCTGCCAGCATCCCCAGGCTGCCCTCAAACCAAAGTCCTTCTCCTCAGGACTGAGGAGCTGCCTCCTCCTGTGAAGGTGCTCCTGGCAGCACAGACAGCTGATTCCAGAGGCAGAGGTACACAAAAAGCAGAATTCAGTGAATGCCAGGCATATTTACTCTCTCTCTAAGGTATGGCAGTCTGAAAGTGGGGCAGTAAACAGGATCCTGGCTAAGGGAAATGCAGATCTTCACCCAGTTCATAGATATTGGTAGGGACCTCCTGAGCAAACAAATATTTACCTCTCTAGTAATTGTTTATATATATATATATCTGCAACATGTGGGTAGGGGCTACTCAGGAGGAACTTCTGCCTATTATGGGGACATACTAAATGTTCTTGCCCTGCAAATGGTTGTGTTAAACCTCTGGAAAGGTTTATGTGGTTAACATGTGATATATAAAGCTCTATATACCTGGTGCTCCTGGGACATTTGGCCAAAGGGTTGCAAGCCTGTGGCCAGTGCTATGTAGAACCAAACTTTTCCAGTGGCTGAGGTCAGAGCCCAGACCAGTGACACACCATCTGTAGCACGCAGGGGTGTTTCAAACATGCACTAAAAATACTTCCCTGTACTTCTTGTTTGAAACAAACCAAACACCTCCTGCCTATATTTACCTGATGATGTCAGCTCATGACCTGGCCCATCCAGCAGCTGTCTCTGTACCTGAGGTCCTCAGTTGTTATTCCTTTGTACCTACTTCCAGGCATGTGGTGATACAAAATCACACACAAAAGTTTACTCCTTGCTGTGAAATTAGTCACTGCTGTCCTCAGCACAGATTCTTCCCTGCATCATAATGTTTAATACAAAGGAAAGATTAATTAAATTTTGTGGAACTGTGGCTCAGGTATCTCACTAGGGACTTGTTTGCTTTTTTTTTCATTTAAACTTGCATTAGTTTTCATTAAGCTACATTAAAGTCTCTAGCCACTTTCCCCTTCTTGCACACAGCATATCAACTTAGATGCTTCAAGGATTGCAAACAATGCAAGGTAATTAGCCCTAGAAATACTCAGTCCCTCCAGAAGTAACTTTTTCCACGGCACACCTCCTGCCAAAGGAAGCCAGAAGCCCTGTGAGCTCTGAGGAGGAGGGCCAGGCTGTGAAATTCCACTGGGAGGAACATATTCAGTCTCCAGTCAGTACAACATGCATCCCTCTGAGTGAGAAATCCCACCTCTCCCATGGTGGGAAGTGGTGAAAATTACACATACCACGACTTGCATGCTTTAGGAGCCACAAACTCTGTAGACACTTTTCCCTGCAGCTGGATGCAGTCAGCAGAAGTTGGGCTCTGTATAATACCACAGTGTCTTTTCAGGCTGAGAAAAACTGGGCACCTGGTGCTCATGGTGCCTCCCCCATGGCCACATGAGGGTGACACCCATCACCCTGACCAAAATCCTCCCTTGCTTGACCCTCTGCTCTATACCCCCTGTACTTCTGACCAGTGACCTCAGCAGCTCTGACTGACTGGGACAAGAAATATCTGAGGAAAAGTAAAAAAAATACTTCCTTTTTAGCCTGTGTAGGGCCCATCTGGTTCATGCCAGGGTGCTTCTGTACATGGGCAGGTCAAACAGAAAATCCCTTCAGTCAAAACACAGTAGAACTGTTCAGTCATGGGCATGACAGACCCACTATATTGCTCTTAAAAACTTGATTGAATGTCTTGGAGCCCTTCAGGCTTTTACCACAGCTTGAGCTCTTGATGGCAGATGGATTTTCCATCCAACAGCCCAGAGGACAGGCCACAGCCCCAGACATGGCCCTTTGCACAAGCAGCTCTCCACCTTGCAAGTGCAGGGCAAAAAAAGGCAGAGAAAGGCCTGATTAAAAGAAATAAATAGTTCTATTTATTTTTTGTTTCCTTTGTGAAGCTCTTTACCATCATATCCAGTTCTCTGATGGCCTGCACAAGGGTTTGTGCCAGAAAAGAAGGGGCTGAACTTCCCTGGATCAGAAAGGAGCCTCTTATCCTGCTGCTGCTGCTCTTCTTTAGGGCCCCCCAATCCCCAGGCTCCAAGGACACACTGGCTACCCTACTTTCCCCACTGTCTCTGAATTCTGTCCTCCCAGTTTCATCCATCCTCTGTTTTGGGCACAATAACCTGCCACAGGAGCATATGACTCCTTCCCTTTTAGGAGAGTTCATCCAGCTCTTTCCATGCACTCAGATTGGCCTCCCCAGGCCGGCCCCAGGAGTTCTTACCACGGCCAGCTGGACAATTCCAAAATGTTGAGTCCCAGCATTGTCTGCAGGGTTTCAGCTGGCAAGGCCTGGTCTGGAGGCAAGTGCTGAAAAGAAGGATCATAAAGGAGTGCTTTGCTTTAGCAGGAACTTCTATCAACCTGCATTTTGGTGGAGGGGTTTATGTTATCTAACATAACTGAGCAGATGGCTTTGAGGAGGACAAATCCATCAAATCTACCTGCTGATATGTAGGGAGCACAGATGAATGACAGCAAGAAATATTATTCAGAAAAGCAAAACAAGGAGTATGTAATACCAGAGAACAACACAGGAATGTGTTTCCACAACAGGGTGTTAATGCAGAGTTGTTATGAAAAATTATTAAAAGCTGGTAGAAAAGACAGGTTGCACAAAACTGATGTTATCAGGTTCAATTTCATTTTAGTCCTTCAAGGTACTGAATCAGAGTTACTATAACAGCCACTCAATATCCTCAATAGTTTTTTCTGCCTGAACGTTTACTATCAAGCTTTTCAGATTAAGGCAGGAATAGTGAGCAGCTGATGTTAAAGTACAAGGTTATGAGCACATTTGTCATAGGTTATAAAAACTGCATTTGCCAAGCTTCAAGTTGCCACATTGCAAGGGAAGGAAATTAGAGAGTGGAAATACATTTGCAGCTGCACTTTATTCCAAAAGAAGTCATGTGAGAAAATAGAAGGATTTTAAAACATCTAGTACATGGTACACTCAACAGATAAAACATCCATACTGGGAGGACTGATTTTCAAAGTTTCTCAGGTTGACACAGGAGTGAGAGGAGCCAGCAGCATCCTCAGTACCTGCCTGTGCAATACAGGCACCTCTGCTGCTTGCAGCACTGCACACACCAGCTGAACATAAACCTGACTAAACCCACCACTTTACTACCTACCCTGGCATGGTCTGAACTGAAAGTTCTTGTTCCCTGTGTTATCTGTCCTATATTTATATATATATATATATATATATATTTTTTTTTTTTTTTTTAACAAGGTCTGAATTTAGTGTTAGAAGGAAGAATGTAGTTCATTGTTCACAGCTCAACTGATGTATTTCTGCACCAGCACCTGCGCAGACAGTTCCTCTCGTAGGTATGAAAGGACATAACATCAAGGATGGCTGAGCAGAAACCTCTGACACTCAGCTGCAACTAGGACATCCTGCTGGCTCCAGGACAGTCACAGGTGAGGGCTGTGTCCCCTTCACAGGGCTGAAATTCAGTGTCAGGTCGTCCTTGCACAAAGCACAAGGGGGTCCTGTACTCCCACCCACCACTTTTCACCAGGTCTTCATTTTATTAGTTCTTGGAGGCTTAACACAAAGGAAAAATGTATTTGGAAATGGCTGCAAACCTAGAGGGCAATGACATACATGAAGACAACTTTGTCAGTGTCCAGTACACACAGCTCCTAAAAACATGCACTGCTGTCTCTGTCTGCCAGCTTACACCACAGTGCTTATTTCTAGGAAGAGGGAATGTATGGCAGGAGAAAAGGTACGGGGAAAAATTTTTTAAAAAAGAAAAAGAGATTGAAAGAAAAAATAAGTGTAATTAATTATAAATCTTGTTCCTTAAAAAAAACACTAAACACCACACTCAATTTTATTAAGGGCTAATACTCTTTCTGACTATGAAATTTGATGCATATATTTTCCTTCCCCTCTGTACCTCTGAGAATATCAGGGTGCCATATGTTGAACAACTTACTCAGGCCTCACTGTGTTTTACTTGAAATTCTCTTTCACAGAACTGGAAAGGCTGAGGAGAGTTTCCAAAATTAGTTAGGCTACACTATGCCAGCTTCATTAATGTAATAAAACTTCAAAGTAGAGAATTTATTCCATCCATAGCAATTAAAATGTAAATAAATACAAGAAGTAAAATAAATCAACCAAATATTTGGGGGCACTATATCACTTTTGGGAAGTGTAACACTTACACCAGCACGTCAGGGAATGGAAAACTGGCTCATTCACACTCAGGAGATTCATTTGAATCAGATGGCAACATTCTTGAATTCAATGGCACATAGCAGGACAGCACTGCACCTCCCAGTGTTCAGACCCTAAATCAAAATTGCTGTTCTGAATATTCTGTTGCATCATTTATTCAAAATATAAATCTTTAATTCAGCAGTTGGAAGCATTTATCAGTATAAGGAAGGATTTCTTCTGCTGTTTATATGGGCTGAATATTATTTTCTTTATTTAATGGAGAATTTTGAGTGGGGAATTGCTACATTTGATGCAGCTGCCATGTGGCTGTTCCACCCCGTCCCCAACACTGTCACTCTCTCACTCTGCCTCTTTCTGCACTGGCAAACAAGGCTCAATTGCAAATAGAATTTCTTACTCACACTTTCAGTTCTCCTGAAGCAAAGTTTCTGCTGGGGATTTTTTTTCCCTTTGAAACAGCCACTGGATATTTTATTTTCTGTCAGTGTATGGACACTTGTGCCAACATATTGAGTTACCCAGTGACACTGTCCCTCTTGCTCCTCCCTCTCACCTGCCAGTTTAACAAAGCTCTGTGGGCAGATGTGGTGGGGTTTGGGCACAGACTGTGCAGGAAAGGCAATTAAAAGACATCACAATATTAAAATAGGACTGTCACCATCTTATATCCACAAAGAGATCTTTAGTTTGATTGCTGGACCATTAAAATGCAGGCCTTTAATGAAGATGCAACTCCAGCACACAGATCATTTTTGGAATATGAATCAACTCTTCTGATTAAATCTCCAAAACCATTATTACATGACTTCTCTTTTTATACCCTATCTCATTAAAAAAATATTTTAATCCCTCTTGTAGTAGTTCAAATGCTTTCATTAAGTCCTCTTTTTCTGTCATTTTTCTCATGTTGAAGTTCTTGAGGGGAAACAAACCTGCTTTCTCCAGAAGGTTTTTCCTTTGTGCCCTTTGTAAGGAGGACACAACAATAACATTCAGGACAGCTGCTCTGCACTGTACACAACCAACCAGCCAGCAAAAACAGTGAAAAATGAAGCTAAAAGAGGAAACACTTTCATATTCATGATTCCCTGAGGGAACTTCAGTGAGTTCACAGGGGTCATACGAACAGCAAATGTCACAAGTGTGTCCACTGAAAATATCATGTGGAAAAGTCTCTAAAAACATAATCTAACAACATAACTTATATAAGGTTAAAAGAAAAAGGAATTTCTGTGTAAGCTCAGGACAAAGCATCCCACAAAGGTCAGAAAAACCAACATTCTCCATGAGTTGTTATTAATTTCATGTCCACAGCTTTAAAGGCAGTACTTTGTGTGCTCACACTCCAAATGTGTCTCCACAGTATGAAGAGAAACATGGTGTCAGTCCTGTCAAGGATTTATAGTTTGCCTTGCAAGTAATTGTGGAATAAGGCCATTTTGGAGGCTTACCTTCATTGTTATACCTCATCCTAAACATTGGTGCCTCGGTGACATTCTCTACTTGTTTACGCCTTCCTGTGCTTCAGGCTTCTGCTGACAAAGGGACAGATATGGTGAAGTTATGCCAATAGACTGCAGGTTAGGAGAAAAATTAGTAATTTAGTGCTATTAACTATTTTATTGCTGCAAAGCCAGTGAGTCTCTGCCAAGACTTCAGTGCCTGCTCCATATGAGATAATAAATATCATATTATATTATCATATCATGCCAGCATTAGAAACCACCCTGAGATTCCCAGCGCAGCAATCTGCTTTGATCCCTATCAAGAATGAAGTGGGACTTTGACAGAATCCTACTCCAGTCAGGCCCAGGGTTTTCCATCTTCCCCAGGACACAGCAATCACACACCACGGGCTGTCCTTGGTGCACGGCGCTCCCAGGGGCTCTTTGGGGGTTTCTCCCAGGGTTTCTCTGGCCTTAACGCTCACTGACTCATCCATCACCCTAAAAGTGACTCATATTATTGCTGCTAAAATCAGCAACTAAGGGTCTGTGATCAGAGCATGGCAGTCACAGCAGAGAGGATCTGAGGAGCTGTTTTAAGGATGCACACACACGCACAGGTGTGCAAACACACGACACTGAAACAACAGCAGCTCTGCCCTGGGAACAGCCCCAAGCCCGGTCTGCTCGAGCCCTGCAACGCTGAGCAAAGACTACGAACCCAGAACCAAGTTTTCCCTGGGTTACACCAGCACAATGAAGACAGTGGGAACACTTTGCAATTAGGAGGATGGTAATTGGTCTTTGTGCACATCAGCGCAGCTGCTCGTGCATGGGCTGCCGAGCCTCAGCCACTGCTGGCACACAGCGTAAGAGACTGCCCTTCACTGGAGCTCATTTGTAGTTAAATCTTCTTGGGGGCTGACTATGTGTAAATAACTATCTCTCCACTTTCCTTCTGAAATCATGGGCTTTTGTTGTTCCAGCATTGAGACTTTACAGTTATAGAATTATAAAATTATTTTGGTTGGAAGAAGTCTCCAAGATCATCGAGTCCAGCTGTCAAACCAATGTGAAGCTGTAGCCCACAGACAGCAAGAGGGTACAAGCATCATGCTGCAGATAACCTCACATCCTACTTTCCCTCCCAGCCTCAGGAAGAAGAAAGGTTTCCAGAGAAATATGCAGAACCAGCTGGGGAATACACTGATGTGAGCAACGAGCTGGCAAGACTGGTTCTTATGCACTCAAATGTACCCACCCACTGCACCAAGAAATGTGAAATATACCATGATTAAATAGGGCAATTTTCACCATTGCCTCAATTTCTTTCTATAAAACTGGCTCTGCTACCTGCATCCAGCTCCCCAAAGAAATAAATTTGTGATTTATTTATATTGCAGTGTGAAAGAATTGAAGACATGCCATTTTCTCAAGGTATCAATATTTAATAACTTTCTTGATCACCTAAACTGTGGGTTTCTCATTCTCTGACTTCAAAGCATTTCATGGTCTAACCCAGTACATCACATTACATAATCGACCTTTTTTAAATGCTAAACATTATTTTGGAAAGTCCTCAACACACAGGATGCAGTGCCACAGCATGTAGGCATTCAGGCCACAGAGGTATGTAAAGCTCTCCATCATCCCTTATAACACACAACTCATAGCCCTAGCCCTGGTCTGTAGATGTCCTGCCATTCCTTTGCTATTCCAAGCTCACCAAATTTGAAGGATGTCTGAAATGGCCTGTCAGACTCAAATATTTAGGAAAAAGGAGTGTGTTAGCGTTTAGAAATGTCATAAAAATAAATACATGCAAGGAGAAATAGTTCAACATATCCAAATGTTTTGAGTGCAAAACCAACATCTGAAAAAGAAGGTTATGGATGCCATTGTGCTCTGAATATTGAAATCACCTCATTGCAGAGTGGCAGTTGAGAAATAAACAAAATGTTAGTTTTTATAAAGACAGGAATAGAAAAGAACATGGAGATTACAATGCTTGTAACACACGGAGATGTGCTGACCATGCAGGTCTAGCTCAAGGTGCAGCTCACACTTCCATGATCTAACAGGGACAGAAATAAAGAAAACTGCTAGGAGTAGATGGAAGGAATGGGAAATAAGAAGGAAGGTGATAAGAACACAACTGTTTAGTCCAGAGAAGTACAAATATAACTAAGGTCACATTGGCTGCTCCCATTTGCTGAGATAATAGTGCATCCATGGAAAAGAACAGCAGTGGGTTTAAAGGTGAGGAAAAGGGGAGCTGAATATCATTTCAGCATTTCAACTTAAAGTAAAAATCTAAATGGATTAACAATTTGAGATTTGGTGTTTCATTAAAAAGAAATTATTTTCTTGGTTGGTTAAGAGCTACTGCTAGAAGTTCTTACTTGTGAGAGGCATATTCAAAGAGATTTGCACGATTTTTTTGCAGGATACTTAGAGTTTTCTAGTCCTATTTGAAAGTTTTCCCCTATAGCCCTACTTTTAAACACCACCCCTATTTTTAAACATAAGCTCTTCACACACATTTACGTATAAAATAAAAAGGGTAACAGGAATTAACATGCTCTGCAGCTTTCAAAGCCCATATTGGGAAACACTCACTGTGGCCAAATCAATGCAACAGCAGTTTTGTTCTTAGAGGAAAATCAGCTATTCTAGTCATCCTCACTCCTACTGCTTTTATCTTCTCCAAGGTATACAAATGGCTCTTCTTTTACAACTGCAGAAAAGGGAATTAGAGGCATTTCAGCTACCAGAAGAATTATGCAATTTGCCACATTTCTCTTGCTGGGAAAGAGGAGGGTAAAATCAGCATTGTGCTATTGTGGTAACACTGAAGAAGCTTTTTCTTAAGTGGGCAAACCTCTTAACTGATAAAACTACACCACCTCAGGAGCTGGGAGTAAAACCTGGCCAAGGTCTCTGCTTTTCCTTCAGCACAGAGAAATGCCTTTTACAGCTCCTACTCAATTGGCTTTTCCCCATGCAGGATGGAAGGAGACAGCTGCTCACATCCAAGCCTCTAAAATGCCAAACAGCTTCAGTCCCCAAAGTAATTAGTGGAACTACACAATTCTATAATGAGAGGGCTTGAGACTTTCAAACCTGGTTAATACTGTATTTTGTGTCTCTGGAGTTTTGTGTTCAGATTTTCTGCTTTTTGTATCTTTCATATCTCTTTACAGGCAGTGTAAATGCTATGCAGTCTTGGATTATGAAAGGGTTCAATGATCTCATGAGGTGGGTCACATCTAAGTAGCAGGCTGAGGTCTACTCTAAAAACACCATGTGCTTTTGCAGTGCCAATAGTCTTTTTAAGGATTATTGCTATTAAATCATACCTGCAGCCACATGGAGACCCCTGGAGAATGTCTTTGACCTTGCAGTAATCTTATCTAAACAATGTTAATCACTATTATAATCTGTATTACCATCCCCTATTGCCTACTGCAAAGCTGAGAAACTCAGTGCATTAAAATCATTACTGCCATAGTTTAAGAACAATCATAGTTTTCATTATAAACACATTATTTTAAAAATATTTGGGCATGTTGATTTGAACAGAATGCAGTCAATTTCTGCAATGACCATCCTGTGTAAGCTAACTAGTGGCAAACAAATAAATAGTCAATAAACTACACACACACACAACCCCACCCTCCCTCCCACCTGAAGGCATTTTTGGGAGCATCTAGAGAGAAAACATGGAAATCAATGCAGAGACCCTCATTCAGCTTGTGAAACTTCCTCAGTGGAAAACAGGAGCAGAGTGTTGCACATGGGATGGTGCCTGCTGAAGTGGGAGAAGCATAGCATGACAGAGGACAGATCAATACTGCAATTTGTGGAAGCCATGGTTTGTACTGCAACAAATCCACGAGGGGAAGCTAATGCTGTTTGTAAACTGCTGGAAGAAGCAGAGAAACAAGCAGCTAGAATGATCAGTGGGAAAACTCACCACAAGAAGAAGGGAGAATTGTGTTTCTGTATATAGACATGAGCAGACTTCAGCAGTTGGCCTTAGAACAGGTGTTTTTGAGTCCAAATTACAGGGAGAAACTTGTGTTGGTACCGGGTGCATTGCTCAGTTTGCTGGGAATGCTGCTGGCAGTGCCATGCACAATATGTCACACTTAAAAAGCTTCCATTTCCCAGTCACCACTTAAACTTCTTCTTTTTTTTAGCAAGCAAAGTCTTAGAAGACTGGTAGTTGCCATAGACACATCAGCAAAGACTCAAAGAACGATCTGGGGGAATGTGACTGTCTTTGAACCAGATCCCAAAGGGAATCAAAGCTGAGGCTGAGCTGACTCAGAGATGCACAGAGAGAATCAGCTCTCCTGCCAGGTAGAGCTGGGAGGAGCAGCCCTGATCCAACACCAGCCTGGATACAAACACTGTTATCACATAAAAACAAATATTCAAGCTCAGATAATGATTCAGCAACTTGGTATGATAATGGTTCATAACAATCTCGTGTTGTTTCATGAAATGGAAATGTTTAGACACAAATGGGGCAGGGTCCCTTTGAAAGAACCTTCTAGCAGAAGACCATAAGCCCAGCAGCTTTTTCCTCATTAAAAACCTCATTAAGGACAGAAGTCCAGTTTTATATCTCTCATATTATCTCTGCAGTTATGTTCATCTTGGGAACAAATAGATGGGACTGTTTTGCTGTGAGATATCCGTGAGCCACCTTTCACCTCCATCATTATTTTTACATTCAACACAAAGCCCCTTTATCAAAAGGATACTTTGGATTTTTATAATGACTTTCCGCCCACTGCCTCAAAGAAGAACATTATTCTAATTGCCAAAGGTTTGTTTCTGCCCATTTTGTGGATTCAAATATTTTAATTAGCTGATGAGACATCATGGAAAATGGGGTCCTGTGGAACCACTTCAGAGTACAGTGTGAACCTCATGTCTTTAGCACCCATGGCCAGGCAAATGGTCAAACCTTGAAACTAATTTTAAGTGCTCCACTAAAACCTCTATTTGTATATGTAAATACATTTTGATTAACCAGACCATTAGACATGTTTGTGGAAATCAAAAGTCATAGCAGCTGCGAGACATCGCTGCTGTTTTCTCACCCCCTGCTTTGCTCCGTCCTCACCTGGCCGAGCTCCACAGCTCCAGCTCTTCTCAGGGGTGGCATCATTCCTGCAGGACACTCCTTCTCAGGTGCCTCCACAAGGGCCCAAAGAGCTCCTGCCTTTCTGCAGCTGAGGTCACCTCCTCATGCAGGCCCACCGTGCCTCCTGGTGCATCCAGCACCTCTCAGAATCTGGGATGGTGCCCCAGGCGAAGGGGCCGTCCTTCACGGAGCTCCTCCTGCTCCCTCTGCGCCTCTCAAAGCATCATTCTCACAACAAAGGAATTTTGCATAATTGCCTCGATTGTCTTTGTGAATTAAATTAAATTGGGATCACCAAGCACATACTGTCAGCTTTAGCTTCAGGCATCTTCACCTTTAGATAATTTCTAACAGCAAAGGATGTCTCAAAACACGTGGCTGTTAACACCCTTCAAATCACATCTGTGGCTAAGGAAAAAACAAATGTAAACCTTCTTCATAGGTGATGCTTCACCTTGTCCCATTTAACAAGGAAGACAGACAAGAATGATACCATTGTTCCTTTTCATATTAATTGGCAGAAATTATCTTTATTAGAAAAATGAATTTTTCATATATTTACAATTTTTACATCATGTTATACTTGGCACATGTGTTCTTCCAAATAGTTATATACATTTCAGTACACACAGACATTCAAGTCCCCCATTCCCTTAATGTTTTTCTACATATTTAACAAAAAAAAATGAACACAATACAATTTGTAAGACAACCATAATAATTATATATTTCTCTATCATAAAAAGTTTGAAGCAAACACTTTTTTTCTTTTTTTTTAAGATATGTTTCAAAATATTTATACAGTATTAGCACTCAGTCATGCACTGGGTTAGAATATGGTCAGGGTGAAGTGCAGTGAGACAGGATGTGAACACAGGAGAGGTGAGTGGTCCCAGCTCCTCTGGGTGCACTGGGTGCTCTGGGGCAGCTCCAGCCAGCCCCACATCTCAGAGGAAGGGACAGAGGGTGAGCTGGGTGTTCACGTGTCTGCGCCACACAGCAGCTCAAACTGCTTCTGTTCAAATTCATTCCACTTTGCTGAACCTTGCTAATAAAACAGGCAGTAACTGGAATGTCAAAACCAGATTTTAAATCTTCTCTTTTCCCCCAGACCCTTTCTTTCGAAGAATCCATTAGACTGTGAATTTTATAAAAAAATTCTGGATTCTCTAAAAAAATAATTATTTTATGGTTGATTTCACTTCACCAATATTCTTTTATTTCGACTCTAACATCCTGATTTATTTCCTCAGGTGTTAAGAGCTCTTCAAATCTCTATTATTCTTTGCTAGTAATTGGAAGTTTGTGACTTACCCTTTGGTTTGAAGTATGACACTTTTGAGAGTGTTACAGCAAACTGCACTAGTAAATAACAGAAGTGATGAGTTTTTTACTTTACTGTGTATGGAACTGAATGGTTCCAAGATTTCTGGTAAAATTTTATTTTTGGCATGCGAATTTATCCTAGTGCAATGTAGGTTAGTGCTCTGTGTAATTGATACAAACTATTACACATGGAGTTCTTTTCCCCCATCAAAGCAATAATATTTTTCCAACTGTACTAGTAACTCATTTTCTTTGTGAAAAAAATCCTAAGTTAATATTGTGAATTCTCTTTTTCTCGGTTACATTTCATTTTTCATTGTTCCAATGCAAATAACTTCTAATCAAACTCAATACAACAATACTTGGAACTGTTAATAAATGATTGTTGAACCTTTGTCACAACACTACATTTCTGTCTTGCCCCTCATTCTCCCCAGAAACTTTATACATATACATATTTATATATAACTTATATATATATACACATGTATATGTACAAAAACTGACCAAGACAACACATTAAATTGACATTATTCAAGTAAACAGGTAAAAAATGTTTTTCAAAGTGTAATTCGAGATTTTAACATATTTCTGGTGGGTTTTGTTTAGCAGCACAGAAATATTACTGTTTCATCTAAGCCCAAAAATATCCTTAAACAGGATAAAAGGAAGCACAAAATGCCCTTCAGATTTAGTGTGAATGTAAATCTGATGAACTAAAATCGTTATTAACTCACAGGTGAAGTGTTTGCGAGACCCTGACATGGATGGATGGAAATTTTGCATAAAAATGTAGGTATGAGTTAAGAATCAGGTAGGAGTTTGCCTACCACATTAATGAATTCTGTTTGTGCCTCCTGGTTTCAGCAGGGAAAGCACGAGATCCACTGTGCATGTGGGTGTGAGGTGTGAAAACAGAGGGATCAGCCTGTTCTTCATGGGTGCACCATGGACATTCTGAGATCAGCAGGACTATTCCAAAATATTACACCTGATAGCAAGCATAAACTGCTAACAGCTCTCACTGGAATTGCACTGGTTTCTTTCCTAGCTGCACGCAATTTTACATTATGCAATTTCCAAACATTTGCAACATGAGGTTTTAAATCATGGGGATCTTTAAAATCTGAGCCTGAACTGCACTAAGGATCTGCTCTCCCATCACTCCCTCACACACCCCTATTTAAGTCAAAAGGTGTTTTGTCCACATTTGGAATCCAAACCTAGCCCAGGTAAGAATAAGCTAAGCAAAAATTTTCTTGAAACCAAGTTCTGCTCCAAAACACACTTGTAATGAGCAGTAGACAAAATTTGACCCTAAAGAAGGTATTGTTTCTTGGTTAAGGTGGAAAAATTTATAATTATACAACTTTCTCCTTCAAAAACAGTTCAGGAATATTTCCAAGAAATGATTCCAAGGTATTTTTTTTAAGTTTTAGTTAGAGAAGTGTAAATTTAGAAAAGAAGCCAAACATCACACACATTCCTTGGTGGAAATCTCCACATTACCAGTACTAGCAAGCACAAAAGCCTGTGCATGGAGAGAAGTGATTGTGCCTTACCCACCACTGCTAAATCCTGCCTGGCATGCAAATCCCATTCTGGACCCTGCCCAGTCTGCACGGGAGAACACAAGGGCAGCCAGTGGAGCACACATCAGCTGCTCTTCCATGGGAATCTTGTTCTGGAGGATCCTTCCCCAGCTGCCTTAAGTAATGTGTTTAAGGAGCAGATGTGGATCACATGAGCTGACACTGAGTTTAAGGTCAGTCTCCAGGCTGGTAGAGCCTCTCTGGCCAAGATTTTTAAACCATCACGAAAAGCCTTTTCCTACAGCTTGGTTATTACAGCTAGCATCGATTCCAGCTCTTTTGGGCAGGAACTCTCTGCATGTTTCCACATGTCCTAGCACAGAGGAGTCCTTTAGCCCCTTCTGTAACCAATACCAAACACTACAATAAATGCTGCTAGAGGATTTCTAGATGTGGGAGGTTTGGAAAGGAGAAAACCACTTAAAATAAAGCACTGCTGGAATGTGTCCCACAGCGTTGGGAGATTACTCACGCATGACTGGGTTGGAAGGTGTATGCACGCACGCCTGTGTATACTGTATATATATTTAGGTGAACAAGTTTAAACTATTAATAAACAGCATCTTATGGTATTTGGTAATTAAAATATCAGGCTTATGTCATTCAAAATAGTGCAACCTACATAGCAATATACAGGAAAATTACACATTGTTCCTATTACCATCAATATACTTGTGCATATCAAGATAACAGGATACCCTTTTCCATAGGATTAACCATTTGCATATTTAATTGTATTCTTTGGCCCATTTTCCTGTGAAACCTCGTACGAAAACGGAAAGACTTTGGCTTTAAAAGAAAAAGAAAACTCCTGCTTTTTCAGTTACTTTCAGAAACTTAAGTAGAATTCAAATTACTTTAGTTAAAAATTATCATCTCCTCCAGAAACTGCAGACCCCCGTTACAGACTGTCCCCACCCCGCCAGTGTGGCTAACTGTGAACCTCCAATTCCTTTTTATTTTCACTTTTGAAGATCATTTACACTTCTATTGTTGCACAGCACATCCTCCAAAAGTGCTCTGGACTCCTCTGGTCTCGTCCCAGCTGGGAACCAGGAAGGTCCCCGTCCCCAGGAGCGCAGAAAAGCAGAGCAGCCTCTTCAGGGCCTCCGGCCACATCACTACGAGTCCAAATTCAGGGCTTGCAATATGAGACAGAAGCCAAAATACATTCCCAAAAAAGGTTTTTGCCATTAAACACCATTGTTAAACGGGCTCAGGAAAAAAATTTTCAGACAAAAGAATGCTGTAGTAATGAAATAACACAAATCTCTTCAAAGTGGTTATTCTTATGTACGGCAATGCACAAAACAAATTTTAAAATGTAATCTCATAATGCATTTGCTGAGAAAAACATATCATTTCTTCTAATAGTACCAGAAGTGCAAAACAAGACATTCTCCATTAAAATTTCATGTCACTGTAAATATTACCATTTTCCCACATTAAAGCTTAGTACCATTTCTGAGAAGTGAGGAAACTTTCATCAATTCCGAAGCAAAGTATCATCTCACTTGGAACTTTACAGTGCACTGAATAAGTATCACAATATTTATTGGTATTTACTTTCACAGTTTTCTAACGTGCACAGAAATATAACTTTTGAAATATATTAGTGAAAACAAATACTAATACAAAAGGGAAAGGACAAAACATCTAGGAGTATAAGTGCTTATCACCACTACTTTTTAAGAGTTGGAGAGTCGAAACCATCTCTCTTTTAAATATGTAATACTATATTTAGTGTGGTTATCTATTAATAAAGGTATTGCATGACAATGTTACAGCATGGCTATATTCTCTACTAATTTAGCCTTGTTTTCAATACAGGTAAAGAATTAAGCAAAAGGAGTAAGAATTGTCATTTAAGCGCAAAACAACAAAAACCTGGTAAATAGTGAGGTAACATTTTTACTTATATTATTTCTGGTTCTTAAATTATAGATATGACAAAATCATCACAAAATCAGCAGTGGATTCTTACAGCTGTTAGAATGGCAGAAATTAAAAAAAAAAACAAATAAAAACCAGCTTCAACCATGGCAGATACATTCTGCAGTATGGAACAAAAAAGCTCATGATCCCACGAGGAGAACCGAGTGCATTGTCACTGCATTGCAGGGTGATGCACACCTGTATTCCTGGCTTCCAAAGCTGCAGGACTTTGGAAGAGCACGTTATTTTAGAGCACATACTCTGTACACACATCGAGAGAAGCAGGGGGAAAAAAAAGTTAAAGCTTGAGTGAGGGAAATAAATGAAGAGCTTATTTACAGAGAGTGCAGGAACCCTCCCCAGCAGAGCAGGGAGAAGCAGGGCAGGATTGCAGCTCCCCTTGAGTCGGGCAAAGACACCGGAGAGCACAAGCAGCCACCTCCCCTCTGACAGCCAGCGCTGTGAACGGGAACGGGGCGAGCATGGCAGCAGCTCCACACGGACAGCTGAGGAACTCCACAGGAGTTTTACACCAGGTACAGTATGGGCACATCAGACAGAGACTCTGCATGATCAGAAACATGCAAGAGACAGGACGGTCGTGAGGCTGCTCCCATTTAACCACAGCTTCACAGGTGACTCCATCACACCGAGCACATTGAGCCCTTCACACCGTGCTGCTGGCTGTGCTTATATCCACATCACAAAGAAATACACAGCTGTGATTAAACTGAGCTCCCTCAAATGCTGACACGTTGCTAATACATTTAAATAAGACAGTACAGGTGAGTTTGGGCGAGGAAATGGCTTGTATTGTAAGTCACATTTTGAAAGGCCTTTATGTTCTTTCAGAAGTTCCTTCAGCACTACTAAGTTTGGAAGGCTCAGCTCTCAATAGAAAGGAAGTTTAGATTAACAATTAAAAAGAAAAATCATTGGTACTAAAATAATTTAAGTCTATCCCTGGAAAACTCTTTTTTATGTTGCAAACCAGACTGTCCTACAAAAAGGACTGCTTTAACAGGACTTTTGAGCTAAGATAGGATCAGGACTGGGAAAGTTTAGCAAGGCAACGTGTGACACTCATCTTGAAAGAAGCACACGATGAGATGATTAACATTTGACACAATCTAGCCAAGCCACAGGATAGTTATTCTTTTATATTAAGTAGGAGAGGATTTTTTTACAAAAGTTTTGTTTTCACTAGGTTTTATACATATTAAATGCAATGTAAAATGACAAAAAAGTTCACCTCTTGAATTCTTCCTAAATCCAGGCAGATTCTCAGACCCTTAGATTTGTGACACAATTTCTGTTCAACATTGACAAACTCAGCAAGGGAGGGAACAGTACCAAAATCTTCCTCATCACTAAGGTGCATATGTTACACTGCAGAAATATGCAAATAGCAAGTTATTCCATGAGGAATAGATCCTGATACTTTTCTCTCATGCTGGATAGTGACATGGTTTAAAGCAAATGATTATCCCAGCTATGCAGGGGGCACTGCAAACCCCACAAAAACCCTATTTGCATAAGCACAGGAACCTATAACACCTCCAAGGCCAAACCTGGTACTCACAGATTTACCTGGCAGATTTTTGAGGCTAAGGATAAACAGACCATGCTTTTCTAAGCCCACCTGAGATATCTGAGTTAGAAGCCTACACTTTCTAAAAGGTCAACAGAGATAGGTAATATCTTTCTGGACACATCCCCCACATAACTGCTCCAGAGCCTTCAGTCCTCTACTTCCATCCAGAGGGAACTTGCTTTCTCTTGCTTGCTCTTGCTTTCTCTCTCTCCCATCTGGTAACTGAGCTCAGCCTTCCAGCACAGAAACCCAAACCTAATCACACAGCTCTAGCCTTTGCTTCCTTTAAAACTGTGTAAAAATATTTGCTTTCATCAGGAAAAACAAACCACACCTGATTCCCCCTCTGAGCCTTATTTCACCTCTTAAGTGTTCCTGAAAGACCATAAAGAGACATGTATTTATGAGATGCTGCCAAAACACAGTGAGCTGGTGGTGATTTCATTTCTGTCTGTCCACAGCACTCTTTCTCCTAACCAAGCTTCTTAGATAGCAAAGTAATGAATTCTGAGAAAACGCTGAAAAAACATTAAATTAAATTAAATTTTCCAGAAATGCAAACTCTTAATTTGCCTTAATTTTATCTTATATATTAAAATATCTTATCTCCATGCTTTTAAATTAGTGGGTGGCTACACTGTTCTAAGAAACAAGCAGAACACAAAATCTATTTGAGAGAAAAAAAGGAAAATTTTCTGCTGTGAAAAGGGAAAGACAAAAACATGAAGAAATTCTACAATATCCTTAAAAGAGAAAAAAAGCAAGAGGCAGGTATGTCTATGTAGCTGTTTTTACCTCCATGTACCTACTGCATTCCTCAGCAATTCAATATCCTGCCTCCATAAAAGGTGTCGTCCAGGAGCAGTGTAACACTACAGGACATGCTACCAAGAAGGACCCATATCATTTACAGCCTGATTCAGTTCCAGCTGGAGTCACAGGAAATCTTGGTGATAGGAATGACCAACAAACTGCTAGAGCTGTAATCAGGAAAATGTAACAAGTCACCAGCACCATCCAGAAAGGTACAGAAAGGATGGCCACTTATGCAGGAAGATTCTTTTCTCCTCTTCAAGTATAGCAGCAGCTAGAGTGAGAGAGAGGGAAATACAGAAAGTCTTGATCTCAGTTTAATTGAAAGTCAGTGCAAATATATCAACAAAGCTCAGGCAAAATTCAGAATTCCACGCGCTCTACGGCTGAGCCTCACAAGCTGTGGCTTGTGGCTCTGTTGAAGATTTTTCTTCAACTTCTCAGCTGCTTCTTCTTTACACAAGCACATCTGCAACCACACAGGCAACTGCCCACAGCCCTGCCTCAGCTCTCCTTCCCCCTTTATAGGCTCAGATTTATGCCAAGATCAAAACAACAAATGCATGCAGACTCTTTCTCCCTCTGCTTTCAGTATCTGGTGGGTTTTTTCCCCCTCTTTAAGGCAGCATCTTATATTTCCATGTGAACATCTGCTGTGCAACATTATCATATCTTCCCTCAGTCTCTCTATTTTGGTTTAGGGCAGGTGGTTGTATTGCATATTGCAGATAATAATAATAAATCTCTTCAGTCACAAGAAATCTGCTCAAATCAGAAAAAGCAAACACTGCAATATATTTTCTTGTAGCTAATTTGCTTGTACATTTCACAGAAAGATAAATCCACCTGGGTTGAGGATGTTTACAACTCAAGAGAGAAAATGTAAATGGGAATTTTTCTCTCCCACAACTTCACATACAGTACTTGTGTGTCTGGTTAGATAGAGATGATGATACAAAAGACTTGGAGCGATCAACAAATACTTGAGAGCTTTATGATGATGTGAAAGTCAAGAGCCACCACTGAGTTTTATGATTTACTTGGTAAAATGCTCAGCAACTTCCATGGCAGAATTTGGCATGACATCAGCAAAAATCATATCTGCTGAAACACACCAGATAGTTCAAAACACTTTGGATTTTAGTTAATATACTATGATTTGGATTGGATATTAAAATTTTCCTGAAATATTTTTATTATAGTTATTACAACATTATGCCTTCAGTGCATTTGCCTTCCTGTAGACTTAAGAGCAAAGCATACTTGTGTCTTTGGGAAAAGGTTTGGGTTCATGACAAGCAGTGTTAATCCCACAGACATCCTAACCCTGCTTAGCTCACACAGCCCCTCCTAAGAAATCTGAGTCTCTCTAAGGGCAGGTAAGGAAATTCTGGTTATAAAAATTCCCTCCAGTGAGGAACCAGAAAGCATCCCATGTGAATCAGGGCCAATAATTATGACCAAATGTTGAATAAAGAATACCCGAAACATATTTTTACCTGAACAGTTTAGAGATACCCATAGATATGCTTTCTGATCATACTTATAATAAAAGTATACTGAGATTTCTGGAAGCTGGAAAGAGACTTGGAAGCCCAAATCTCATTACATTTCATTCCTTACAAAATATCATCCCTCACCATCATGGTGAAGGTACACATACATTTGAAAATAACAAGAACTCATTCTGGACTTCGATAGTCAAAGTCAGTTTAAATCTGTTTAATAATAACAAAAAAAAAGCTGTAAACAAAATTCAGGAAGCTTTATTTTGACTATCCCTACACATCATTTGTATCATTTTCTGTTTGCAACTCTGCTCTGCAGTATGCTGTTCTAAATTAAACACATTGCATACTGCACCTCTGGCATGCAGATGCTTCAATTACAGCTGACAGGCACAATTCTGAAAAGAGTTTCAGTTTAGAGAAAAGTTAGGATTATATTCACAATTTCCAATTCACAGTGGTAATGGTTTCCCTGCTCACTGTTCTTCAGTGAAATGGAGGGAATAATGCTTGAATAATCTAAATTTCCTCTACACAAAAATCCTAAAGCAATTCTCAAAGTAGCAGGAAAATGGGAGAGCACCACCTCTGGAACACTTTCAGTAGTTAAACATATTAGCAATTATATTTACTTCTTTAGTTGAAATTAAATTTACAGCTGTACACTATTCTCCTGAAAGGCTTCCTCTCTTCCCTCTCACGCTCCCTTATGGTTAAAATCTAGTGGGTTTTTTTTCTTCCAGTGAGGGTAAGGAGGGGTGCGTAGCAGACGTTATTTGTGAAATAATCTGATTGACATCTACAGAAGGAAAAGTCATATAACAATGCATCCCTGTTATTTGAATATCTTTGTGTATCAGAAAGTGATAATAAAGATACTGTTTTAGTTACGTGTGCATATATTCACTTTATATAACAGACTTGATTGGAGAGGTTAGAAAAATGGTCTGATGTTCAACAAATATGCACAATATTGTGGAAGGAAGAAGTCCTTCCAAAGGTGTTAATCCTTCTCTGTGTATGCAAATAAATGGTACCACGCTCCTCACTGATCACACTGAACTTATGGCTGTCGGTGTTTGATACTGTATTAACAGCTTTAATACTATTAATATACAATTAGTTAGTTGTCACTAATACACTATGAACAAAGAACTACAGTGGGTTGGGATTTGGTTTGGGAAGTGAAAGAATAAAAGAAATACTATACAGCCCTGAGTAATCATCAGTAAGGGGCAAATGCAAACTTACATACACGTTAGGCCTCAAGGTTACTAATAAAGTCCACAGCTCCATAGTAAGTGCCATATAGTGATATCTAAAAATATATACTCTGGATTAGGCAGCTGTGAAATTTCTGACAAGATTACTGAAAACTTTTCAATGAACTTACTTGGTAATGGTAAGTGCATGTGCAATATAAGAAAAGCATTTGTACATGAACATTAACCAATATCCATGGGGCTCCCTTTTGGTACACAGCAGTTCACATGTTTGGGGTTACTGCCTTCCCATCTACTGTCTGTCAGTCTAGAAGGAACATACTAATTTTGTGCTAACACACTGTATTTTATTTATTAAGGTCCTGGGGTTTGGGGTTTTCTTTAATTATTATTTGGCTTTGAAAATTATTATGAAGTTAAAATATACTTTTGGAAGTCTTAGATTTCTGTTCTCTTTTAGAGTCTTACTTTTGAATCTGTGCAAATGCATCCTTATTTCTTCTCTGTGTCATACTACATGCATACCATATTGCTTATCCAATACTAGAAAATCATTAAACATTTCTAAGGACAAAAGTACATTGAATGATACTTAGCAACATAAATTAGAATAACCGAAATAGTAAAATAATTAGGTACAAAGCAGCATAGTTGCCAACATATATTGGGGCTATTTCAGTACAACTTGCCATTTATATATAAAGCATATATAAATGGCTATTTTTTATCCTTTTCAACAAGACATATTTTAAAAGGATAGTTCAGAGCATACCAGTTTACCTATTCATGTACAGAAGTACATTGGGAAAGGGAGAGGTTTACGTATCATTTACCAGAGCAGGATACTGTTAAAGGAAAAATTCTCCCTCTAAGATGGTGGCAACTATTCTTTCCCTATAGATAAAGTGTTCATGGAAAATTTAAACATCTGATTCAATGCTAGGCCTTTTCTTATACACACGTGTATTGCTACAGGAATTTAAAACCCTTGGAGTTGAGTACAAGCTATTCCTATTTGCAACGTAAGGCAAAACATGCTCTGAAATGTACATGTCATTATGGATCCGACCATCCCTGGAAGAGTATGATGCTGTAGACTGTATGGATGACCTGAAATAATTATCATTTCTTCCTCTTGTTGGCAATGAATGTTTATAAAGATCAGCTGGACTTCGCCTAAGAGATAAATGCTGGTCATCACGA
Source organism: Pseudopodoces humilis (assembly GCF_049639895.1). Lineage (NCBI taxonomy): Eukaryota > Metazoa > Chordata > Aves > Passeriformes > Paridae > Pseudopodoces > Pseudopodoces humilis. Next base: position 7,582,110 of record NC_142217.1, read on the forward strand.
TAGGAGTGCAGGAAGGGGTTATCATCCGAGTGAACAGCATACAGGGACTTGCTCCGCTTACTGTCCTCCAGAGCATGAGTTACTAGTGAGGCCTTGTTGCTCAACAGTTTGCTTGAGGGAACACTAAACATGCTTGCATACGGACTACTTTGAAGAAATTTCTCTCTTTCTTTCAAGCTTATACTACGAGAAGGTCTTCCAATATCAATTTCCCTGGACTTATCAGCGATATTATCAAAAGAGTGTTGCCTGCTAATCCTCAGTTTATTCTTTTTATGATATTGCAGAGCACTACTTTGTGACCAAGTACGCTCATATATTTCTTCAGGAAGTGATAAGTTCGTTGTATCCTGCAGCATCTGATCTTCCTCAATATCATAGAGGTTCCCCATCCGCAGGCATGCATCGCATTTATAGGGAGATCTGGTCGAGTAGTGCCCAGCGTAAGTGGGCATGTTGGAGAGACAGCTCCTGCAGTGGGTGGAATTCTGTCTGTACCTATCATTCATGTCACCTAGGGAAGTATTTTTTTCTTTCAGAGTGTAGTGCTTTCCATAAAGTTTATACTGGTCATTATTTGGAAGACTGTCTTCATTATGTGACGGAGTCCTGTTAGAGTGTTCGGCTTTCCTGTAGTTGTCGTTGTGATCTTGGTAAACATCGGGAAGCTCTACAGGTTCTGGGAGGACAATGTTTTCAATGTACTGAGGTGTGTCCAAGCGGAATCCTGGCTCCTTGTCACCATCAATTGTGTAGATTTTATCCCGTGGAGAGCCCTGTTTGGTTTTCAGATATGTCAGTTCCACTTCACTACAGTCCTTTGGGTATTTTGATGCTACTGTCCTTTTTTTAAAATTGTCCTTGGTTTTGTGGTGCTTGTTGTTGTTTTCAGCTTCTATGTGGCAAGTAGCTCTGCTTGATGTCTCTGATACATCTGAATGGACAATCTCTTCAGGAAGGTATCTTTGGCTTTTCAGTGAAAGCTGCCTGTTTTCCTCTGACCCATTTTCTCTCTGGGAACCTTGGCCCTGACGTACAGAATCTTGGCGTAAAGATTCGACAGATTTCCTCCAAAGCTGCCTAGGTCTGGAGTTCACTTTTGCTTCTGTCGTTACTGCAACCTCTACTGTATTTGGATTGGACTCATTCAGTGTGAGAGGATGCTGCCCTTGGAAAACATAGTTGTTCAGATTGTCCTTGTGTCGATTGCCAGGAAGTGTCTGCAGTTCACTTATGTTGTCACCAAAAAAGTTGTCCTTTGTCTGAAAGGATCTGTTATCAGAAAATATCAAGTTTCCCTTATCCATGACCATGTCCATAATCAAAGAACCCCTCTGAATAAAATCAGTTGTTCTTTTGGGTGAGTCAATTCTTGAAGGATTGATATTGGTCATGTTTTTGGCTGTTCGCAGCAGTTTTAACATGTTGGTTTGTGAATTGGTCAAAGAAAAGTCAGGAGACTTCTTTTTCTCTTCAATGTGTACTCCATGGATGCAACTGTAAATACCCTGCAATACAAGTAAAGAAACCAAATAAAATCACTAGATATAACTTTTTAAATCTTCCATTTTAGTTTTAATTAGCAATAAAGAAAAATTAAACATATCTAATTACTGGGAAGATTAAAAGTACGTCTCTAACTTTTTATCATTTCCTTGCATTGAAATGGAGGGATACTTTCTGCTATATCTGTTAGTACCACAAAGGAGAAAAATTACCAGTATTTCACAAACCAGTGGTCCGTCTTGGCCTCCCCAGCTTATTCCAAAAACACAAGATTAGAAGGTACCCCAAAGGGTTCCCTAATCTTGTCACAAAATGAAACTAACCTTCAGTAATAGATACTCTCTTATTTTAAATTAGTGATTAAGTTTCCCCTCTAAACAAGCCTGTAGTGGGACTATTTTACTGGAGATTAAGGTACCCTTCACTTCTACTGAAATAAAAAGGCTTCTAGTCATCATATTTTAGCTTTTCTGATCCCTATCTCAGTATATATGAAAAAAAACCCAACTCTTTCTAAAGCTGAATCTGAGTTAATTTGAGCAAAAGGCTGAAGCCCATTTTCTCACTTCAATCTCTTTGGTCACTCCTGTGAGCCCAACTGACATTTCCAATCTAGCAATTCTCAGACATTTACCTTTGACGTAAGTACGTCTTTTCCCCTGCATTTTTTAGGAAAATTTAATATAAAAAAGACTAGAAATATAAGGTTCAAATATAAATTGTGGAGGTTAGGGTACATATGGTTTCTAGACAATCCCCAACAGGGCAGAGCAGACTATTATTAATGCAGTTCAAAAATGGTCCAATCTACTCAACAGGGTAATTGCAGCACACTTAAAAGCAATTAGCCATTTTAGTATCATTTTCAGTTCTCCTCAGCTATATAGAAAATCCAGAAAAATCAATTACTTAATGAAAGTTCCAACTGTTTTAAAATTATGTGAAGAAAAAACCCAAACAATTTGTTAAAAACATAAGAATAAGACCACATTTCCATTTTTTTTACAAGTATCTGTTTCTTGCACATGTAAATCCCCTATGGCACTGATAAAGTTATCATTAAAATTGCTTGAGTGTCTAACCAGACACAAATGATACCTGTGTTTGACCTTTTCTCAGTTTATTCAAGTTTGCTATCAAGAAAAACTTACAAAAATATTCCACTGTACTTTTGTAACTTAAAATTCTCTTGATTAAGAAATGCCCAAAGCTCAGAGCTAGTCTCTTATAAAATTAGTATTTTTTAAATTTTATTTTTAATGTGGAAATTAATACATTTCCTGCACCTACTATTTCTTCATTGAAATTTCCCCTTACCGTATTTGTTTTCAGCATTTGGTTAGTTACTGATTATCCTGGCATATACCCTATGCATACCCTAAACAGTCCAATGGATTAAGACTTCCCAAGGAGTGCAAATACATCCTAAGCTCACTGACTACTCCAGAGCACCACACTGCTGCTCTAACACACATTTCAAATTTCCAGGTGGGAATAAAAGGAAGGATAATGTTTTGGGGAGGCAGTGTTTATTCTTTCCGTTGTCTAAAGGGGAAAAATGAAAGTAGTACTGACCCTGCTGATTGAGAACAGCAATCCTGGTCTATCCGAGCAGACTCCAGTGAAGCAGAATCTAAGTTTCCAGTAAAATAAGTGCTCCCAGACAAAGGTTATTAAGCTGAGTGCCATGGCTGCTGCAAGCATATAAAACACTCCTGCCATGTTGTCGATGTCCAGCTGGCTGCTCATGACTTCATTCTTCTCGTTGTGACAAATACCAGTCAGCCACAGGGTTTCTAACTCTTCCATTTCCCCTAGGAAGAGCAAGGAGTCAAACCAGTTAAAATGCAAAAATCACTGCTCACAGTATTCAAAAGTCTTTGCAAGTTTAAAAATACAACACCAATTAATGCTTCATCCGTGGAGCACTGCAGACTTATGTAGCCAGGAATTGCAAATATAGCGGATATCAACTCACAGCACCCTAGTTTCAGATGTCCTCAGATTTCATAAATTACGTGGGAAGCTGGATGCTCTAGAAAGGAGGATCTGTGGTTTAGATAGAACTTTCTTCTGGTTGCTATAAGTATTAGCACTTGCTATAGAGAGTAGAATGAGCTAGTAAAGAGCTGGGACAGGCTTTAGTGATCAGAGAGAGAACTCAGCAGAGAAGCACCCTGACACTCAAGCAGACCCTTTCATGCCCCCTCCTCTCCACTGCCCTACACTTGTACCTCCCTGATCCACTCTGACCCCTCCCTTTGGCCTTTCCCTTTAACAGCACAAGACAAATTTCACAAATCCTTGCAATTCTTTTAAAATGTGCCATGAGAAGTTTGTTCTTTCCTGTCTGATCCATGATAACCTTATTTCTTCTTTCCAAATAAGCTGCACTGTTGTGGCTGAAGCTCTCCTGACACATGTGATCTCTGCTCAGTATCTCTTCCCTTTTGCTGCTGCCATTCCAGTTTCCTGGGCAGCAACAGAAACACAAACGGCCTCACCACGTGCCTGAAATGGAGCATGTCTGGTTCTGGCTGTGCCACATCCTTACTGCCATTAAAACACTTCATTTACCTAAAGCTAACGAAGCAAATTTGCTCCCTCCATCTCTTGTGTATTCTTAACTTTGAATCCATATTTCACTGATGAGATTTGGCCTCAGATGAGGACATTGTCACCTAGCAGTGGTTGCTACTGCCAGCATGGACAGAGGCAGGCAAGAAACTCCAAGTGTTCCTGCCAAATTTTTTTTTTTTCCATTTTGCTTGATTTACTAATTTTCAAACATTTAATGTCGTTCTTAGTGAAGCACTGCATGGGCATACAGGCCTTTTTGCTCTCTTGGGATATAGTCAGCTGAGTAATTATCATTTTTAATGTCATAAACTTATTGTTTCCAGAAAATACAGCAGGCAATGTAGAGGGCCAAATAGGACAGTATTAGCTGTCTTGGTGTGTTTTCCAATTTAAGATATGGCTTCAATATGGGGAAAGAATTTCCATGGTACAAATCCCTAATCCTTAGCCAGTGATTAGGGAATACATTCTCAGTATTATAATTCATACATCACTGGAAAAAAGAACAGAAAAAAATGGCTAGAAGCTATATTGACATTTCAGCTACCTTCAAGCTAGAGTAGAAGATCAATGACCTGCTGTGCAAAAGCATTTTGCAGGAGAGAGTGCCAGGGCACCAGGAAAGCTGCAGCCCACAAATAATTTGGATGTGAGTTCCAATTGTAAATGGAACACAAGACTGTGATGGAGAAATTGCTTCTCAGAGAATGCGAATGAAAAACTGAAGTAGAAAGGACAAGTTCTGATGCACTTTAGCAAAGGCATTTCACAAATTTGTAAGAGGGATTATTCAGTCTCTAGCTAATTCCAAGTTTAATTTTGTGCTTGAAGCACGAATTGAACCTCTACATCTGCAAAAGGCAATGTGTCTTCTCCCAAATTACAGTGCTCAATCTTCAAAATACCTAAGAGCATCCCAAAGAAGAAAGTCAATCCTAATGAATCTTTTAAAATCTTCTAATCCAGGACATTGGACAATAAATTATTAATTGTAACAGTATAGATATTGCACACATAGATAATTGGGGTTCATTATTGCATTTCCATATCTTAGAACATTTGGATTTCTTTTGTTCTGCTAAACCTCAATGGACTGTTTCCCTCGTCTCCCTTTCAAGTCTTCCCCAAGGTCTATGAATAAAACTCACAGAGGCTAGAGAAGAGAAAAGAACCCAAGTCCAAAGAGAGAGCAATATTTCTGGTCTGTGCATTAGTAGCTGAAGCTCTGCCAATCAGATCTCATTACTTCCCACAGGAAAATTCACATCTCCCATGATTGTCAGACATCAATTTCATTTGACTGCTGTGCCCTTTCACTATTCATAACAAAATTCACGAAGGAATTTAAACCTCTTTTTTATCACTGTTTCCTCTGTGTTCTTTTCCCTTTGGCATGTACATCTAAAGTAACTATTGATAATCCAGCAACCTTTCCAAAAACATCCCGACAGAAATGAACCAAGCTTGTTTTCAGTCAAGATAAATGACAGTGCCCTGGCAAGTAAAGAACAAAGCATCCCAGAGCCTTGCAGATCCTGCTATTGCAATATCCCTCCCATAATATCTGACAATGACAGCAACCACTGTTAATTAACGTGCAAAAGGAATCCACATTTTTATAGATAGCAAAGCACTGTGAATCATTGGACTGTCATATCTATGGAGTGATGGAATGGGAATGGACATATTAGGCTGATAATTCTGGTCTCTCCATATAAAGCAGTTGCCATTTCCAGTACATATTTTTCTACATGTGCATATATATTTATATGTGTGTGTGTGTGTGTGTGTGTGTGTGTGTGTGTGTGTTCACAGAGAAACACAGACAAAACTGGTAATAATTTAACTGTAGTAACACTTCAGCAAAGCTGACCCTATAAAACTGGCAAAAATGCCCAATCTTCTTACTGCTTTTCCTGCCCATTACACTTTAAACCAGATATTCACAGAAGCCATAACATTTTTATTACAAAATCCTGAGGCATGAGAAACATTTTTATCTGTCAATTCAATCCTTATTAAAATCTGTTACTTCCAAATTTGGTCTGGAGTTTGAATTCAAAACATTGAACTTTGAAGCTTGTTATAATTTGGTTCAGAAAATAAATTCATTTAAAAGAACAAACTCCATTTGGAGGAATGTTGCCTTTCAAACCTTTTTGGCTGGTCTGACTTGTGAGCCGAATGCATAGGGTGATGACACCTATAGCAATATATTATACTTTGGAATTGAAAGGCCAACAATTTGTGATTACCAGGCACTGGAGACTTCAGTCATCCCTGTGTGTGCATAACACTCATTAGTGAGTGGGAGCTCCAAATATTTCATAAAACAGACCTTGGAAATCTAAGTCAGCAACCTCAATATCCATAAATGCTAGGCTCACTGAACTGAGTGTTAATGGAGTTCAAGTCTGCATCTAATAGGGGGGTCTAAAGTTACTCATAAATATTAATCAGACTTATTTTAAGGGTTTTTGTTTTCACTTTAGGCACTTGCTAAAGGAAAGTAATGCCACAATCATCTCCTATCTTCATTCATGTGTGGACCAGATTAAGGTATAAATGAACAGCTGCAGATCTCAGCAGAGTACATCACGACACTAGCACAAGACCAGAAAATGAAGAGTAGCAGCGTATTTGACAAAAAAAAATACAGTATTTATTTTCTGTTTAACACATCCACAATCTATTTAACCTGAAAAACTCATAAATGACTACATGATTCCTACACTAAGAGATATTTAAAAGTTCTACAGCACTATATCATAAAAGATCTGCTTCATTTACAGTGTAAGAATGGGCATAAGCAAGTGCTTTAAAAATCCGTATTTCAAGCAATGTTGAGTGTCGGCAGCATTCATTCAAAACACGCTCCAATAAATTGCAACATTCCAGTTCTCTCACTGGTAATCCAGCACTATTTACAATGGGTTTAGGTTACAGTGCAAACAGTGCAAAAGATCCCTTTGTGCTCCTCCTGGGTTTGTTCCTGTGGCTATGGAGCTCTCTGCCCTGGCTGCTATTTGCACAGAAATGTGCCGGTTGGCCTTTTGGTCTGAAAAAAACCACAAGGGCCTTTCTTTCTACATAAACTCCTCTGGCCTATTTCACACGTTATCATCCTGGGAAGCGCTGATAAACTGCCCACTGTGTCCCCTGAACAACTTTGTCACAATAAAAATTTCATTATCTAGACACAGAAACGATACAGTCTAGAGGGTAGAATCACATGCTTTTCCTCATCAGGGCCCTTAGCAGGCTCTGCAGGCTGTGCCACCTCTCCCTGGTGCTGCCACACATGCTGCCCTTTTGCAGCCTGTGTCACTGGCTCTTGGGATGTGTCAGGTCTCTGGGACACTTTTAGGGTGTTACTGATCTCCCCAGACTCCTTTTGTTTCTGTGGCACACAGGCACCTGCAACCACCTGAGCACTGGAACCCAGTGCCAGGTACAGCTGCACCAAACTGCCAGGCCCTTCAGCAGCTCTATCAGCACCTGCAGCTGCACAGGCAGTCACCCATCCCTGACTCCAAAAAACATTGCCTTGCATCAGTGAGAGCTGTCTGGAAAGATGAATTCTCCCATATATTGCGTTGTGCCATGCACTGCAGCCATCCCTGCTCTGTGCACACCCTGCAGGAGAGTGCCTGGGCCGAAGCAGGAAAGGATGCCCTGTCCCAGTGGGGAAAGCAGAGCTGCAGCCCAGCAGCCTCATTGTTTTGCTGGGTAAGTACAGCAGAGCTCTGGTGTCAGCACTTCCCTGGGACTTGCATAAGGCACGGGCCAGGAGCAGGTCACCAGCAGGAGATCTCAGTGCATGTGTCACGGCAGAAGGTGCCAAAGGCTGCTGTGACAGTGTCAGGGGCGGTGGCTCTCGTGCAAAGCGCTACCCTGAGGTTCAGCCTGAGCAGGCAGCACAGCAAACTGCATGCACTGAGAAGAGATGATGAGCAGGAGGGTTAAATATATACACTCACACTGGTCAGATGTAGGGCATCATCTTCAAAAGAGCCTGGCGGCACTAACAGAATCACCTGCTTATTCAGGCTGGACAAAAGGTAGTTTTCAAATTTAGGGACAACCTGTTCCGTGTTTACTCTGGTAGAACTCCCCCTAAGTGACAGGGGAGGAGGACAGCACCCCATCACTTGGGGACTCTAAAATAAAAGGGTGTTTCCCCCTGAAATGCGGCATCCAAATGGGTTGATGTGCATTTGGTTCAATAAATTCATCAATTCCAATTTGACCCAGTTTTATGATCCATACAGAATGTTTCAGAGGAGAGATTATATAAAACCACAGCAACTTTTCAAATTCAGCCTGGATCCCCCAAAACAATCTCTCTTATTTTCTGAGTTATTTCCCCCTGTAAAAATAGCAAGAGAAACACAGATGACTGACAGCAATAAACTTACTGTGAGCTAATGACTTCACTCTGCATGTCCCCATTAGTTAAGGATGAATTAACAGAACTGCTAAGCACGACTTTCAATATTACAATCCCTCTAACTCTTGTTCAGCTACACAAACACCCTCCACTTATACACTCACACTCTTCAGTCACATTTGTTCCACCCACTGCTTAAGGAGGACACTAAATATATAAACAGAAAATCACTGTGATTGTGGGTGTATTCTGCCTGAGCAGCACACACTGAAAATATGTCCTTGTAATCACATACGTATTTCCTTCTTGGGCTTTAACAGCCCGTGTGAGTCACACTGCTACACTTCCTTATAATCTAGACAGCGATTTGGAAGGCTTATGCTAAAATATGAAAAAAATAGCAAAGAGCTTTCCCCTTCCAGATGTAAGGGGCAAATCTCATTTCCACAGTTACCTATTACCCATAAGGACTGGGAAGCAATTATCCACCCAGGAAAACAATTCTTAGTGTACTAAGCTGCCCTAAAAGCACATGAAGATTAACCAGAACTAAAAGTTATTAGGAAGGGATAACAGACCCTGTGGAAACTCAGACCAGAACCAGTTTTCTCCTTTATGTCTCTGAGACTCTAATTGCTTTAAAGTTTTCAGCTTCAAGGGTTAAGGGCTTAATACAGCTACACCATCTGCCCTCTTCCTGGAGATCTCTTCCCACACTGTCTTTTGAACTGAGCTCTTAATCTGCAGGTAGTGCAATACATTACAAATGCCTCTGATGAGTAGATGCATAACCTGGCCAGCTGGCTGGTATTCTCCACTCCCCTCAAAATTGCTCCCCTTACCCAGCTTTTATTGTTCCTTGTTTCCAACCATTTCTGCTTACATGAGTGTTTTATCCCTCTATTCTGCTGCATCCCTTGTAGCTAAAGGCTCCTTGCTGTCTTTCTGTCCATCCCATTCACACTCAGATCCCCTCTTACTCTCTTAATTCTGAAGGAACTTTGTCATTTTGTAGTTCAATAATCTCATCCTGTCACAATTAAAAAAAAAAAAAAAAAAAAAAGAAAGAAAGAAAAAAGAGAGATGGGAGAAAGACTGAAAGAAACAGAGAGAAAGAGAGAAAGAAAAAGAGAAAGCTGAATTTTTCTCACTTTCTATGCACCAAAGACACGGTGCTGTGGGTTTCAGAAACAACACCTCCCAAATGATTTTGTGGAATTTTTTTGGACAAAGTACCACTCCTTAAAAGGCACATGCAGCCCAAGCCAGAGGAGTATCAGCAACACCAGGGCCTGCAGACAGCTGGCCTAAAGTTCCTGCTCTGGGAGCTGGAGGAACACGGTGCCTTCCCGAGCGCTGTGTCCGGAGCTGCTGAGCCCCGCGGCTGTGCCTGAGCCCTCACCCCGCTGCTGGCAGGGCTGTGTGCCCACAGCAGTGACAGCTGCCAGGTACCACACTGCTGCTGGGGACACCAGCCTGCCCAGCTGCTGCTGCAGAGGTTCACAAAAGAAATCAAAGCTCGGATCATGCGATTCCTCAGCGCACGGCATTTCTGTTCTGACACATTCCTGTGGCTGTGGGCGGAAGATCCAAACAAAATGATGGTGCTGTTTCTTAGCAGCCGTATCATTTTAGTTGCTTCTGAACTCCTGGGTGCATCTATTTCTCAACAGAAGATTGAGATTCTGTGTCTCAGTAGAAATATTTTTACTTCTCTGTTAAAAAACAATGGAAGTTTCATCTTGTGACCATAGCAAGACAAAAAAAGCAGCACAACCACCACTGGGCTTTAGAGAATCATCCCAGCCATCAACTGTCTTAAACAAAGCTGCAGATGCTAATCATCAACTAAAAGCTTTTGCAGATAATGAGATGTGCTGTACAGATAGCAAGATGAACAAAGCCAGAAATTCACTAGCAATGCACTTCACTCATATCCCTTATGCAAGAAAAGGCAACTCTGAACTCTTTCTGTTGAAAAGATTCAGAGTTCCAATGCAATTAATCTTATACTAACAACTGCTTATTCATCTCAACTTCCCACGGGCAGGACTACGTATGTGAGCTTGCACAAACCAAGGGATGAAACCTTTTGAGTATAATTATACTTTTGAGACAATTAAGTAGCTATTCTTTAAACTCCTCAGCAACTCATTCCCATCCTTCTTTCCTCTGCCTCTTTTCCTCTTTGTCAGAGTAACAAATTTGGCACCTTGTAGCCTGCTTCCTTACATGGAGACTTCAGAGCTGCTCTCACAGTGTGATTGGTAATTGTCAGTGTAATTGGTCCACCCAGTAGAACTATCCTCAGGATGGGAACACTATTCATGTAGAAATATATAGATAAACCACCCAGTCAGAGCTTGAAGTTATCCCTAACACAAGCCTACATCACTCTGCATTTAGTTAATTTTTTCTCCAAAGATTAAAAAGAGGACCAACAAGAGGCCAACAAGATTAAAAAGAGGGTTCAAAGTCATTGGCTTTAATGCAGAAACAGAATCATGCTTTGAGAAGTATGAAAAGATGCCCCTACAAGAACAAGTAATTAATTCTTCAGTTGGATGTTTTACATCAGCAAGGAAGAGGGAAGAGGTTCCTATCCACTGCACAAAAAAATCATTTCAATGTGTAAGTGAACTGGCTGAGATAGAAGAATTATATAGAAGCAGCAAGGAAAAAATCAAATGAGAAAAATTACAGAAGAAAGACATGTGCAGAGGAAATTGGAAGCTCTAAAATACATCTCAAAAGGCCATTTCAGTACTGGGTAAATGTGAAAAAGAGATGAGATCATGGCTTTTTGTATGTGCAATCAGATATACTTTTACACAAATTACTTGATCTTACACAAATATATAGCATAATCCAAAACAGTTTTTCCTCTTATTAACATATTATTCATATAAAGAAATTATGTTTGTTGAACTCATTAGAATTTTTTCTTATAGTTATGGAACTCATTAGGTTTACAATCATTCACTGAAATTATTCCGTACCCTAATGAATGCCCTATTACACATACTGAAGAATAATTCAATACTACTCGGGGCTCTGCTGTTTTACAGGCTTAGTCTTTGAGGATAATAAATTCTACAGAAGTGATACATGTGAAAGAAGATTTCTGCCTCCATTTGTGTTTGCCTGTTTATTTAAACAACCTCATTCAGGCTCCACTGAGGCTTTCCCAGGAGTACTCTCTTAGGATGAAACCTTCCCCCCAACCATACTTGCTTTTAGTCTAGAGAACTTCAAAGAGATTTTTAGTGATACAGCAAAGTGATGTTGTACTGAACTCTGGGTTCACCCCTTCTAGCTCACCAAAACAGAATTATGTAAGTTCACAGCTAAAAAGATTACCCATCGAACTACTGAAGTTAGACATGGATTACAAAATCAGGTCGAGCTAGTTCTGGGCAATTACTCTTTACATTTAATTTCTTGGTGGTTAGTTCCAGTTCACCTGCAATGTACTTTGTAACTCAGTAGAAGAAATTTCATTATTAGGACTTTTTTGTTAATTTTTTTCTTTTTTATTTTCCCCCACATTTGGTAAAGATGCAATGGTAGTTGGAGGTTTTTTCCCTGAAAACAGTCAATAAAGAGACAATAAAGTGAGACAAGGTATAAAGCAGGGACTAAAAGAAACATACCTATGGTAATTTCTACACATCATATATGTCCAACTACTATTCTCTTTACTAGAGCCCACACCATTTTATGAACTAATTTAGGGATCCTTCACAAGAGAAAAGTAATGTTTTAGCATTCCTGGGTTGTTCAGCATAACTTCTAACAGTAATGAAAAAATGCCATAAATGTATTCACAATTCCCACGGTTTGTGCATTCAAAATGTTTGCTTATCTTCTGGGCAAGATGAGCAAGGGCTCAGACATTTCATAATGAGGTTTCATTCACCTGGGTGTTCCCTATATCTATTGCTATTCTCTAAGTTTTAATACTGAGATGTTTAGATAATTCATTTGTATTATTTTAAGCAACTAAATATGGGTTAAAGATATAAGCATTTGTATGCTGTGGAAGTCCACAGGTCAAAGTATAAGCAAAACAATAAGCAAAGTGTAAGACTTTTCACACTTTGCTCCTACCCACTATGTTTTGTACCTGATATTCAGAGTTGAGATGAAGCATAAACATGCAGCACCTTCAGTATTTTTATGAGCTTTTTCTTAAATAACTTCAAGTCCTTTCCCTTCTATTTCATTTCTTTTCCTTCTCTGTGATTTAATTTTTTGTGTTGGATGAGAAGTATCAAAAATGCTGAAGGAGTAAGCATGAAGGAAATGCAAAGTGAAAGGAATGAAAACCCAAGTGTTGCTCTGGCTACATCTAGAGGGGTTAGCCCACACTGAGAAACGCACCTCAGATCCTCCTTCAGGCTACAGAAGCTTTTTCTTCTTTAGTATGGGACCAATAATTCAACTCATTCAAATTCTTCATTTAAAAATGGCTCAGAATTATAGCACTGAATAATTCTTAACAGTATTACACAAACAGAAAATAACATTCAAAAATATGTGAATGTTTGAAAGGCAGCCATTGCAGGTCATCTAGTCATTCTTTCACCCAAGTAAGTGAGGTTTCTTCCATGTGCCTCTCTAAATCCAACAGATGGATATGATGACACTATTATTTCCATACAGACACCAGACAAAATGCATCAGTCATGATGATGACAACCTCTTCCAGTTGTTTAGTGTTATAAAAGGAGTAAAATCTGACTGCTGGAAGACTAACACTCATTGTCTGCCCCATGAAAATTAATGTCCTGGGGTTTACAGAACAGGAGGCCACTATGCTAAGTCCTGCTCTCCACCATTCCTGTTACACTGAAACTCACCATTCTTACCCTCAATTGCTTGTTATGGTGATATTAAACCCATATTTATCTTTTGATAAAGCCTTCTCTTTCACTGATAGAGAAATGCAAAGTCAACACATACATCCATATAAAAAAACAAAGTTTATATAGTACACACCATATTCCAATCTGATAGAGGATTTAATCAATCATACTACAGAAAATTTTTAATTACCATATTGCTATTTGCCTGTACAGGTGAAACACAAAGCTTTCTAAAATCAAAAAGGAGTTCATACCCTATGTGGAGACTGAGTCATCATTGTTGTTTTCAAATATATCAGAGATGTGCAGCAAGTTTTCTCCTGCAGGGCAGAAGTGCCAGGACCTAGAGTTCTTCTATTTTGTGTTAGAATGAAAAATATTTGTTTGAAGTACAATGAAAGAAGTCACCTTAATTCAATTTCATTGGCATTCTTTTACCAGAAGTTTAAATGAATCCATCCTAGATTAGGGATCACTCACATCAGTTCAGAACTGAGCTAAACACTTTTAAAGAGAAGAACAGTCAGGCTGAAAGATAACTCATCTACCAAGGAATTGCTCAGAGACAAAAATAAAGGAAATAAATAAATGTATAAATGCCCTCTAACACTTAGGCCAGCTTTACTTTGTGATGTATATGAAAACACTTCCTGAGAATAGATGCCAATGCCCTTGGCAGTGAGGTGAGCTAGAATCAAGTGGAAGAGAACTCCTGTCTCACCAACAAGAAGTAATTTTACTTTGTTTTACCTGTTTTTATTTTAAAGACTTCAAGAGAACAGGATCAGAGCTACTAAAATCAAATTAACTGCACCTACATAGAGGAAGAAAAGAAAGGAAAAAAGCTTGGTCCCTACCGTCTCCCACAAACTGAAGGAGGGCGAGATCAATTTGTCTCTTCCAAGGTGATCCTTTCTGGAGAGCAATCCCATAGCCAGTAGTGGCAAAGATGTACCCACTGCCTATTGTGACAAGTTTGCAGCCTTCATCTCTTCCAGCTTTGTAATTCAGCACTGCTGCATCATAGATGAAAGCATCCAACTTCCTGAAATAAAAGAAAACATTTTACAAACCAAATCATTAGGGACAGCTGTTGTCAGACTTCTTTTGTCCTTGATGTTAGGACCCTGTTGACTATCATATGGATTCTTTGATATCATTAATTACATATCCTGCTCTGCTGTATCTAAAATTAACAAAAGGCATCTATTTTAGTGAGGGGAAAGTAGGACACATAGTTTTGCATTTCTATTTTAAGGGTTGCTGTTAAAAAATACTGAGCAGGAGAAACCAATCCACAAAATGTCTTGCCCTGATATCTTTGTATCTTTGCTCTCAGTATGAATAATAAATATCTTGAGATGCAAAATGATATCCAAAAGCAACAGAAAGGACAACAGAGAAAGAATTGAAGCAACAATAGACAATAAGTTTATTTAAAATACTGAATGAGATTGAAAAAAATGTTCACCAGATTTACATACACACCCTTGTTTTACTTCTCTTTCCAAAAATAAACAGTGAAGGTGGAGGTTAAGTCCTTGATAAGACAAAGGAAGATACTGGAGCATATGTCATAGAGCTACCTAAAATCCCACTTAAATATGATAGAAAATATTTCTTTATGATTCATAGTTCCAAACATATGTATTTGTGCATCTGAAGCACAGCAGGAAGAAAGGAATTTGTGAAAAAGTTTAAGCTTTTACCCCATCTATCTAAAAATGGAAGAATGAGATAATCCCATTCTCTAAAGAATACAGGGAACACAACAGGAGTGGAACACAAATTCAGTGAAGAAAGGAAAAGAAGCAATATCCTCCAGGGATACCTTCTCAAAGGCACTGTAAAGCAAGTTAGAAGGCAGGTGCATGGATGTTTCACAAAGGAAGGCAGTGAAAATGCACATACAAGAAGAGGAAGCCATTTGGATGGACAATCACTTGACAGCAGCAGATGCCAGCCAAAGGCATTCTTATACTGCCAGAAATTCATATGCAAACTTCAGAAAGAAACAGATAAAACTTTATTTTGCATTACTGCCCTCATCTGCAGACAAAACCTTTTAAGATTTTTATTACTTGCACAAGAGGAAAGAGCTGTTGGGGCCCCAGCTCCAACTTCACCTGAAAAACACAGGAAAGCAAAGCCAGTCCACTCCCAATAACACACCCTCCCTTCCCAGCATCTTTGTGCATCCCCTAGGAATCAGAGGAGCAGGAAGGACACAGCCACTCCAGTGGCTTTGCTGGATGGTGTGGGGGAGTCTCCACACTGCCACCCCCATGGGCTGTGCAGCCCCAGGCACTGCCAGCTCTGCCTGCTGAGCCCCTGCAGAGCCACAGAGCATCGCTGTGCAGCACTGCTGAACCGACCTGACGGGCTGCAGCTGACACTGCACTGCCCACCAACACTCGGGGCCTGTCTCCATGCAAAGGCAGCTATAAAAATAAATGTATTGTGGCACAAACAGGAGCAACAGCATCAGCTTCAATTACATTATATCAGGGGGCACCAGTTGGGAATTCTCTTCCTATGAAGTCTTGGAGTCACACTTGCTATTAAGCTTAAATCTGTTTATGTTGATAAAACTTTTCATTTATACCCACAGAACAGAGCAAGACCTAGACATATCACATTTTGACTACTGACAGAAAAAAAAGCCCCAACAAGCTTTCATGCATATCATAATTCAAAGTTTATTCATAAATGATCAATCAACAGAACCCTAACTTTTTCAGAACTCTAAATCAGATACCAAAAATAAATAGCAAATAAAGAAACCCATGTCTTTATCACATTAAACCAAGAGGAATACCAGGAGAGAACGAAGTTCTTGGATTTTGTCTGCTGTTGTGGAAAAGTTAAGTTCCTGTCACTAATTACTGCTCTTTATTGCTTTCCTTCAAGGATATTTCTCCCAACAGTCACCATTCAAGTCATCTAATTGAAATTTAGTGAAGTGGTTAATTCAGAGTAGAGGTGGTTCATTCAACAATAAAAAAATAGTTGGCCCATCAGTTCTTTTGTTTTTCCCCTCTTCCCTAAATTTCCCTTGGCCCAACCTTCAGTTTAAAAGTCAGATTAGCTCCACCAATGCTCAAAATTTGGTTTCCTCATTCCTTTAAATGGATAATTTAATATGCAGAAAATCACTAAACATCTGGTAGGCGATGTCACAAATTCAATCCATAAATAAAACACGGATGGCTACCTGGTACTGAGGGTAACTAAACTGGAAAGAGCCAAGAGGTGCTGGGGCACTGCCAAGCCTGCAGCCCTCAACAGAGTTTTCTAAATGCTGGGCTTTGATGCAGCACTTCAGAGACAATATTTGCTTGTATAGAGAGCAAAACCAAAAATCTATGTCCTTTGGGTAGGCTCACAGTGGGAAGAAACCCCATAAACCTGCTTGCTGTACCCTCAGGATATTGTCACTTTTCTGACCTACAGCAGCCAATTACCAAAACCAACAGAGCCCAGCCCCAGCTCCTGACATCTGCAGTTATCTGTGGGGAAGGAAGGAAGGACTGCTCCCCTCTCAGAGGATGCTCACAGCTCAGGGATTGGGTGGTGTTGCTCTCTCCATGGTACAGACACTGCTGCAACCACACAACTTAAAACACATTCTGGAATTTGTCATCTGTTTATTCTGGGATTTGTAGTTTTGCAATGCAAGCACATAAAACACATGCTGTTAAACAGAGAGAAAATATAAAAAGTCAGCTACTCTTCTGTCAAAACAGTCTCAGTCAGAAATACAATGGAAAAAGATCTCTTTGCTAAAGCCTCCAGGGCTAAAGCCTTGTGCTACCTCAGAAATTGCAGTCTTCACATGCAGTTTGCCTCCTTGGTTACTGAGCACTGTAGTAAAACTTTGGGACAGAAAGACAAAGCACGGCCAGAGTTTCCCTCGCTGTGGAAGCAGCTCCCCAGCTTCCCAGGAGCCTGGGATCAGTGCAGTGCTCACACGTGGAGCATCTTCGGAGGATGCAGAAGGCTTTACTTTTGAGGACTTTTTCTATACTACTTCTGTAAGGTCACAACAAATCCCATTACACAAATCAATTTAAAAACATGAGGTACTTTCCTGACAGATGCTGAGAGCTGAAGGTTCTGCTGTCAGTCGCTGCCCAATGTCTTAACTGTAAATCAAAAATTGATTGCCCTGAAAAATTCTTGGTGTCCACAAATACAAACTTATATTCACAATTTATTTTCTGCATTCCCAACATAACTCTTATAACCTCTCAAGGCTTAATCATCTTTTCATCGTGTGCTGATTACAGAAGTACTGTTCCTGCAAAGCTCCAGAACACGCTGTGCCCCTGCAGCGTGGGCAGGGAGGAACAAGCCCCATCCAAAGCTCTCAGATTTTAGGGCACCCAACTCTTCCATCACTAGGAGGTGAATTTATGGCATTCCAAAATTTTAAGAACTTTCAGATAACTATAAACATTTCTTAATTAGTATTTCCAAAAACGGAGACAGCAAAATCTGGGCAAGCCCAAAAATTGTGACCCTTTCTGAGCTGTTTGCAAAGCTGGGAGCGAGATCAGCGCTGGCGGAAGACAAGGCAGGGATATGTGCAGGCCAGAAGGCTGCTGGGAACACAGAGGATTTTCCTTCTTGCCATGTCTGTGTGGAGAAAGCCACAGCTGCTGTTTCCCTGGGATCTGATGGAAAAGGCAGGCTGGGTGCACAGCAGGGACCGCTGGACACAGAAGCCCATCCTTGTCATTCTCCAGGCAGGACTGGGAAGCCAGGACCTCCAGCTCTCCCTGTTCTTTCTACAGAGACTGGCAAGCCCCAGGTGTTGGTTCTAATGGCACAAAACTGCAGTGTGCTGCACAGCTGAGCACGCTGTGCTGAGGTCACCCCTCAGTGCAGAGCAGCTTCCACACCCTGAGCACGGACCACACACCCAGAGAGGCTCAGAGCCTCCTGCAAGCCTCAGCCACGTACAAATGAACCATTAACTTGGTTAACCACCATAACCACCATTAACAAATGAACCATTAACTTGGTTAACCACCATAACCACCATTAACAAATGAACCATTAACTTGGTTAACCACCATAACCACCATTAACAAATGAACCATTAATTTGTCAGCTCAGTGCAGCAGGGAGGGAGAAGCTTTGTCACACTGTGGAGTTTAACTAAACTGGTAAGAAGTGTTAGAGAGTGAGAGAGAACTAACAAAGGTGAAATGTGAGAAGGTTCAAAACTGCCACGAAGTGGCCAAACAGGCTGGGCACCTGCAGCCAGTGCAGGGGAGCAGAACTGCAGAGCTGTGATTCATCTGAGCAGGTCTGCAAATTTCTCAGAACTACCGCAATAATCCTGGCCAGAAGGAAAAAGAAACAGTTTGGAATATTTATATAACAGTGACTACAAAGGCAGACATCCTTCATCACTGAGCAAGCACCAAGGGGATAGGGGGTGGGGAGAATCTTATCTCACAGCATCAGAGAACATCAGGTGTTATGAAATCATGAATTCGAATACTTCTAGAAAAACCCAAACAGGCATTACTGAATGTAATAATTTGAAGTGGGAGATACATGAAAAATGTGTGGACAGTCCCATAAATAAACGTTTATGATTAATCAAGAAGGACAGGAGTTGAAAAATTAGAAAAACTACTGCAAAAATTTATTCTCAAGAATTGCTGGACACATGCAAAATTGCCTGCATAGAGAAAATTTAAGTTAGAGGAAAAGGTACAGAAAAGCAATTTCAGAAAAGTTGAAAACATTTCCCTATAATTTTCCCCATCCTTATTATTGGCACAACTTTTCATAAAATTCCTATGATGAAAACTGAAAAGGAAGATGAGGAAAATGCTCCTTTTATTAGTCACTTCTCCCTTAACAACAGAAATATAACACAATTGAAAAACATTCCTTTGTTTTCTTAACCAACTACATCTTCCTTCCATGATTTTGTTCCCTTGATGGAATAAGTAAAAATCTAAAATGCCAATCTGCTCAGTAGTTCTGGAGCTACAATGACATTAGGGGGGAAAAAATTGGTGTCCACTTAAGGCTGGATTAAATTTAATTATATATTTTTAGAGACCATCAATAGCATTGTTGGGAAGGCAGCGAGTCCAAGCATACTGTCTGTAAGATCTGATGGATTTACATCACAAACTTTCATTTCATCCCTTCTTTCTTCACAGAAGAGATAAAAGGAAGTATGTCAAGAGTGAACAGTGAGGGACAGCATTATTTGTGTCTCTCTGTGTCCTGGGGATCCAGTGCTGAAAGGTCACTATGGAATGGCACAGCAATCAAAGGGAAAGAATGCTGCTCTGAAGATGAGGTTTCCATGAAAGTCTCTACAGGGACACTTTGATACTGCTGAAGCAAAAGCAGATATTTAACCTTAGCATGAAGGACTGTTGATTTCCCTTACACAGTTTTGACTAAAACGCATTTCAGCTTATCTGATGCACTTCATCACCAGCAGTGACTTTATCTTTCTGAACATATTCAAATGGCTCCTCACAGAACTGAACTTCACACACACTGAGTGGATTTCTTGACATCTTGATACTGCCAATTCATTAGGGGAAAATTGAACAACCACCCCCCGCAACAACACAGGTCAACAAAGTATAACCCAGTTAAATGATGAAATCATGAGCATGGAACAAGCTTTCAACTTTTCTCCCAGCTCAAACTATCCTCACTTCAATCTTCACACAGAAAACACAGACATAAAATTTGAAAGAGCAGGTTCTGACAGACATTAACACCACCATGAGAGGTTGTGGAGGCTTCACCTCGCCTGTCAGGGCAATCCCAGCTGCTGGAACATCCACTGAGAACCTCCCTTGGCTGTGGTTACCTGAATGGGCACATTCACCCTCCTCACTCCTGGGAGCTCCCATCCACCACCCCTCTGCCCACTCACCTTCCCAGTCCCTGAAACATTTCCCTTAGCAACAAAATAATGGAAAATTTAGTGTGCCTTTATGATTAATTTATACAATGGAAGATTGTCCCACTTCACTTCTCAGAAGCCAAGCCAAGAAGTTTTTGCAACGCATCAGTTTATCAAAACACAAAATTTGAAGAGCTGAGTGGGGGGAATATATTTTTAGATTAAAGGTTTTGTCCCAGTTACAATAGCATAATGAAGGATTAATTCAGCACAGCTCACCAAGTACCTGATCTCAACCCCAAACTAACTCAGAATAGCTTCTTAAAATAATAGGGGTTAGATGAGACACAGCCACTTCCACCTGTTTTATTTTGTTTTATTTACAGGGTATTTGTAATATTTAGAGATATTAGATAGATAACAGCATTACCTAAAAAAAGTTATAATGCAGACAAAGGAAGTAACCTTAAAAAATAAAAAAAGCCAAAGCCAATCAAAAAAACTCCAGAAGAGCACTCAGGTAATGAGAAAAGGAACTGGAATGAAATTATTATAAATTATTTTTTTTCTAGAGGCAAGTTTCTATGCATCAGGTGAACAGGAGAAACAGGGCTGTTAGTTTTTGTTTCTTTTTAAAAAATTGCAAAAGAAGCAATCTTCTGGCCAGGAAGAAACTCCCAAAAATGTAAAAATTACAAGAATGTGAGAATAACTACATTTCCTGCAAGAACAGTAGTTATGGGGAAAGAGGAATCAGCCATGAGAAAAACTGATGCCAGAAAATCCCATCATGAGTGGAAATTCTATAGGAGTCTTTAAGTCTGTGCTGGCAGCTTGTAGTGCTGAACTCTGCTCACTTCAGCAGTAATAGCAGGAAAGCTGTGCTCATTCAGCCACAGACTTCTTTTAAGATACTAGATTTCAGAATTGATATTGGAGTGAAGAGATCCCTCTGAAAAATGTTCCTAGATGGAACAGCAAATGTAAATGTTTTCACATCTCTGCAGCCCTCTGGCACAGACAGCAGTTGCCCTGATGCAAACCAGCTTTTAAATTCTTAGCTCATGTGGCTACAGCTGGAACATCCATTGGAAATCATTCCCTGCAGAGCACAATGCCAAAATGAACATTAGAGTGAACACTGAGACATATATTAAATTAAAGCACCACAGAAAGCATCATAATGTAAATTGAAATTAAGTTACTCCAGCCATCTGATGCCAAATTAAATGAAGTTATTGATTGCAGAAGTTGTCTGATCTTGGTCAGCCAGGACAGAAAATCCTGAATGGGCCAAACTGTTTAGCAGAGATGTTTTTTTTTACAGAAGGTCAGGAAGGAAACCAGCTCCTTCAGACAGTTTTAAGGAAAGTGTATTTATAATTGCACAATAATTTAGTGCTTACTGTCAAAATGGATAGTGATAAGTAGACCCCCTGGAGCACAGCAAACATCTGGCTCTCCCAGGTAGTTCAGGATCTTTGTTCAGTGTTCCTTGACTTAGATGTTTCCCCTGTGTTTATATGATGAGAGCATTCATACATGGTGCTCTCTCTTCATGTATCATAACAGGTATCCTGGAGGGCTGCAAGCATAAATTATAATGACTACAGATACTTCATGCTGCCTACAGACCTTTTCCTTTCTTCCTCAAACTCTCTTCAGAGTTAACCATCCCTAGCAAATTCTTAAAAATTTGGTCAAAGATTTGGACTTTTCTGTGAGTTCTGGTTGTAAGCTGCTATTGTATCCCCACGAGAACAATGAAGAATTTGTGTCTTTAATGAAAAATTAAAATATATCATTTTTCTTTTCTTTCTTCTCTCACTCCTTGCCCTCGTCTTTTGAGGAGAAAAAGTATGAACCACAGCAAGAACAAAAATTATGAAGTTTTTCCTCTGGTGAAAATTTTGATGACAATTTTTCTTTAAAAATAAAAGGAAAATATTGAAATTGGTTTTGCATTGAAGTGGAGAGATGTCAGCTGGCTGTCTAAAAGACAAGTTGGGCTTGATTTTAACTTTGGGCACATCACTACTATAATTGGCAGTCCTAATTAGCAGTAGGACCTGCTGGGCACAATCCCAACTGTGCTGCAGCTGACGGAAACAGCGATGTTTGCCTCCTGGTTATGCCTGTGCCACGCTGCAGAAGCTGCCAGCTCAGCCTCTGACCTGGTTGTATTCGCTCAACAAATAACAGAGTATGCGAAGCTGTGAATTGGATAATTTATAATCACTGTGAGAACAACAAAAATCCAATTCAGGCCAATAAACTCACAGACGGGGTTAAAAGGCCATTGGGGCCTTCTGGGTGCTCTCCTGCGCTCTCTCTGCTTAATGCCGTAAGATTCTATAAAACATGTTAATAATCATGTTCTTCTCACATGGGAGAGCGGGCTTGCAGGGAGGAAATAACTCCTCATGCCATTTGCACTGCTCCCTTCCAGGTGTTTCTGCTGGCATTGCAACTTGTCATTAAAGGATGCTGAGGATACAACCACCACGTGTCCCTGTCAAAGTGACAGCTCAGGACAGCCTGCAGGCCAAGAGCAGCTCCTCAGGGGCAGCTGATAAATCATGGGAATGTAACTCTTCACATCTGGTCACCCAGAATGGCTGAGGCCATTCCTGCTGTGGCTGTGGCACTGCAGACATGCTGACAACACAGCAGCCTTTGCAAGCAGCTCTGTAATTCCATCAGCATGTCAGAGAGGACGTGGGAATAAGGTATTCAACTGATGTGTATCAACACAAGCACTGCTGTCTTTAACAGCAAGGCAGATGACGTCCCAAGTAAACTTCAGCATCAAATCCCTGAACACACAGTCACAGCTGGGGCTGGCAATAAAAGCTGTAAAGCATTCACGACAGCGAGGGGATCTGCAGCTGCACACGGGGCTGCTGGCCTGGGGAGCACCAGGGACTCATTCCTGCAGCTCCCTTGAAAGGAAGTGACAGGCAACAGGCAAGCAAACATTTCCCATTTTATCCCTACAGTAAAAAGAGCCTCTCCCAATTAAATTTTCTCATTTCAGCCATTAGCAGTTAAATCCCAGACTATATGCCACTGTAGATGTGCTGGGGCAAAGGTGAGAACATGAAATGCATTTCCAGTTTATTGCCATTGCAATTTCTACTCTTGACAGTTTTACAGCCACAAATAGAAACACTGCGTGCAAACTCAAGAGCTATGAGCTCATACAACCCACACCAGAGAACTGCAACTGGAAGGTTGCTTTGCCTGCAAAAAGATGGTATTCTTTAATATAATCTCTCCAGGAAAAATATAGGCAGGCAAACAGAAGGAAGCACACTCAAAGAGCCACTGCAAACACAACACAATAATTAATGACTTCCTATTCAGGAATTTATTTTCTCTTCAAGAAGCACAATCAATAGGATCTGTCTCCCTGGTACAGAGGGCTCTAGAAAAGTAGATCAATTAAATGCAGCATGGACAGAAATGCTTGTGATGTGTTTTTAAGGCTGTGTTTGATCAATAAGCATCTCAAGAGCTCAGAGGAGCCTCCACAGCTCTGGCAGAGCCGAACACTCTCACCAAGAACACATTAACTAACACCTTGCAGACTCTGCTCTTCTGAGTAATGCTCAGGGCAACAACTGCCATTTCTGTTCTCATTAAAGAACAAAACCCTACCTGAGCTGCTTGGTCCTGCCTAAGGAACAATCCCAAGCTCTGCACGTAGCACAGCACATGTGGACCACCTTAAATGCACGAAACACACAAGTACACTTTTTGACAAGGTTATGAGATCAAGATTGCTTTCAGTAGCAAACTGCATTGAGGGAGGGATAATATTCTGCCATTTTGAAAATCATTAAGTAGTACTTCAGTAACAAGATCTTCCTTTTTAACAGGCCTATTTGCAAACTGACACATTTAATTAGTAAAGTTCTGCTGCTGTTCAAATGGTGTTTCAGCAGCTTCCTGAGAAATGCACCTGTCAGTCTCAGAAATAGGGCCCTAGTGACAAGAGATGGATATTACTGAGTCTTTAGAGACTTTTTTTTTAAAGATCTTTTCAGAAACAAAGGTTAATTTTGTATCAAAGAGGAAAACCCAATAAAGCTGATAACTTTGCCCTCACCCCTGATGGCAACAAGCATTCATGAAGAAGCTGCAGTGAACCCCCTATGGGGATTCACCTGAGGGAGTAGGTATAATGTCAGTGTAGACTAACACAAAAATCTCATTTCCACTTTGATTTGCAGCATTTCCCAGGTGATGATCTCAAACATTTTTGATGCTAATTGAACAAGACAGGTCCAAGCCTATTGCCCATGCAGTGAAGTTGCTTGTTCTAATTAAAAAAAACAAAGGCAGATGCTTTCCTTGTACATTAATTTCTGAAACAGTACCAGCTTCACCTCTCAAAGATGAAACCAGAAAGGGGCTGGGTATGCTTCCATGGCTTCCCAGGCACAGCTGTGAGCACACTCACCTCTGCATGCAATACTCCAACACAAGTCTTATCTAACCCTTACACCTGACCAGGAAATAAAGGCAGGAATACCATTTATTTTATACATATTTCTATCCATATTTCTCCCCTCCTAAGGCTTTTTCTGGCCACATTAGCAAGTGGACTGAAGCAGCTGATTTTCCACTTCTTGAGAAAAAAAAAAAAAAACAAAAAAAACCACAGCAGTTTGGTTTTTAATTTGTTCTCCAAACTGCAAATCTCAAATTTCATGTTTGTCTTCTACCTGCTTTCTCCTTCCAGTTCAATTCAATAACATTATGTATTAAACACAATGGTCTCAAAGATCAAGGTATTTCTAATACATCTCAAGATGTTAATGCTAATTAAAGCTGATCAAAAGATTTTGTCTGAGATACAGCAAAACCAGACTGAACTGTGACAAGATGCTACTTTATCATTTCATTCTGTTTAGATCACAAGGGCCACACGTATGGCATTATTCAGTCACTAAGCATTGGCTCATTGCTGGAATTTTTTGCATCTTGAAATTAGAATCAAACACTCTACAAAAGTAATTAAAAGGGACAAAACCTCATGTCTTCAATTAAGCAAAAGTAGGTTTTAAAGTGAGATTGGAAATACAGGTTAAACAAACACTCCAGGGATAACACAGTTCATATTTATTTTAACTTGCAGCAGCAATTATCAACCAGATTCTTTGCAAGTCCTTCTCAGTCTATAGACTATGACTAAAATTGTCAGATAGTTCATTTTCAAAAAGCTGTGCAGAAGTAGCAAGTCTTACCATGCATGGGGAAGCTGCTTGTTGTATCCCCAAGGATGAGAATGAAAAAAAAAAAAAAAAAACCAAAGATAAAAGTACAGGAATAGTTTTGGAAAGAGATAAAGATGAAAAGAAACAAATTAACTGTAATAAGGTGAACAGAACACACACAATGAAGAGGAAAATAGAAATTATATGTTTGTTTGGAAGCAGAAGCAGTTTGAGGAAGAAGAGATGAGTCATCCTCAAAAGAGCCAGAGAAACAGAGACTCCATGGGACCAGATGTACTAATTATCATGGAATCCAGTGAATGAGGGAGGGAGAAGTTAAATATGTCTCAACCAGACTTCATCAAGTCTAGCTAAAGATGAAAGGGCAAATTTTACAGGGAAGAGAGAAAGAATTTGGTCAACAAAATCATAAGGGGGAGAGCAAGAAAATATGGTTCTGTATGCTGATGAACAGAAAGTTTGGCAGAAAAAAAAAAATGAAAAATTGGTTTTGAAGAATCTGAGTCTGAAATTTTGAGTCTGAAAGCAGCTGACACCCTGCTGTTCAGTCCTTCTGCAGGTGCCACCAGACAAGGAGAACAGCATGGAGGTAGCAGTTACTTGTACTGACCCAGAAGTCATCTGCTACAGAAATACCAGTCAAGGGAAGCAAGGCAGACACCTGGGGGTGTCCATACACAGAAATCACTTAGAAGAGGAAAGAAACTTCAGCAGGGGAAAAGGAATTTGTCAAAAATAAATAGTTGATGCTGTCAAAAGGAGCAAAGCTTTTAATGAGGACCATCATCTGGCCACCACCAGCAGGAGCAGCCAGCCTGAGTTTTACGAACATCCTGAACCACCCTGCAGTCAGGTTGGCCCCCCCCGTTTTCACACTTAAGTGTCTGATGAGTGGCCTGATTTCCAAGCTAACAGCAGTTTTTCAGGGCTTTCAGTAGCACAAATGGCTGGTGAAAAGTACAAGCAGTATACATCCCCTAAATAAACTGTCCATCCAACAGAAAAAGTCCTACAAATGGCTGAAATCAGGACATCTTCAAAAATTCCCAGCAGGAATGGTAGGATCCAGCTATCTTTAATGCACAATTCAGCTGTCACCCAGGAAATGGAACTGGCACAGGCTCAGTCAGAGCAGGAGCTGCAGTTTGGAAGCCCCTGGGCAAGGCTGATGTCCCACAGTGTTACACATCTGTCCTGGGATGGACAAACCAGGCCTGGGAAGTGCCAGCTGAGAATGCATGGAGAAATGAGGGCAGAGAGAGCACCAACAGCAGCAAGGAGACAGAAGAGAAGGAAACAGCTGGAAGGGCAACTTTTTAAAGAAGGAAATCTTCACTCTAAGGAAAGATTTTGGGATTTCAAGGTGTTTTGCTTAAGTAAGACATTACACTCCCATACAGGTTTGGCAGAAGTGGAGTAAAAATTAAAAGGATAAGCAGTTCCCCAAAAAGGATCAAAAGTAACAGGGTGTTTTAGTACAAGAAGAAATGTGTCCTGTGTTCACCATAAATAACAGCAGGAGAGAGCTTCCTTGAAACAGCCTCTAGAGTACATATACTTAAACCCACTAAAGTAATATCTCACTTCAAAACAAAACCTAAAAAGCCCATATTGAGAAATTACTACTATTACTGTATTATTAACAAATATAATCATGTTGCTATCAAGCCTAAATGTTTAGAGCTAGCAGATTCCTGTCACCCAGATGAATAACTATCACTGAGCAATGAGTCACTCTCCTACCTTTGGAGGATTAAGAATAGAAATTTGTCTTTGTCCAACCAGGCAGATTGGGCTACTTCAGAGAGAAAAGGATGGATGGCACTCAAGTCTAAATCTCAGCTCTTTAGAAAGGACAATAATATTTACCAGAATATTTACCAAGATTGTCAGAAGCAGGATTAGGCAGCACTGCAAAGATAACAAGAGACTGTACTGTCTTCAAGTTTAAGAAACATTAATTCTGCCCTTTGAAAGTACTTCTCATAGGACACTGAAGCCACCATGTAATTTTAAAACAACCATGGAAATCACAGTCAATCATTTTCCTTTTTGATAACTGTAGAGTACAGTTGGGGAAAAAAAAATAAAAAAGCACCATGTACTACACAGCAGCCTGATGTCAGTCTGTTCAATGTCACAGTGAGTACAGATCAATAGCTCTCTGCTTCTGAAAAGTTTACAGCATTCTTTAAAAGCCATGGGAAAAAACTCACCCAGTTTTCAAGCTGACCAAGGCATCTTCGACTCCTTTCTGGTTGAACTTGGTCATGTAAAGGTGCATATCAGGGTAGTTGTTTCGGATATTCCTCTCAGTGCTTCCATTTGGGACCGTCCCAAACCGAAAAGGAGGTGAATAATCATGTGGCCTTTGAAACTAGAGATAAAGGGGATAAGCAAAGAGTTTCAGCCATCCAAAATATGAAGAAGGGCAATTTCAGGTTGAAAAGGACAGAAGCTGTGTAAGTTTCCTCAAATTTCTTCTAGGCAAATGCTGTGGGTCAATTCAGGTCTATTGTACCAGAAACTGTCTGTAACTGAAAGTAATCTACATCCAGAGTAAAACCAGCTCCATTTTGCCACTCAAATGTGACTCTCCCCCATGCTTTGCACTACGGCAGGACAGCAGAAACTGGAGCAGATCCTCACCTGCCAGCATCTCTCTAGGGAACCCAAACACACTGGTAAACTGCAACCAAAGGAAAAGAGTATTTTTTTTAATAGTCATTTTCACACTTCCATCTCAGTTGGGACATTGTGATTCCCCATCAGGAAGATGGGAAAAGGATCATCCACAGTCCTCGAGAGGGAGCCCAATGCCCCAGTCCTGGAGGGTGCCAGGGAGAGGCAAGGTGAGGGAGTTTCCTTCCACCCATGACTGGAGGGGAATAAAAGCTCTTTCAGCCCCACAGGGGCTCAGCAACAACACAGCTTGATATGAGAAGGGCTTCTGGAGCTCTCACACCTATAATCCTAGTCCCTGCCCATCCCTACCATTTAAAACTATGAACCATTTGCTTGAGGGCAACTTTATCACTATTGCATCAGCACAGATGAACCAGCCAGGGGTTGGTCCATCTGCAAAGGAATGGCAATAGTTCAGGGCACATTCAGGTTTCACACTTGGCACTCCTTCAAATAATCCCACATAAATTTTTTGCTAAAAATTATATATGCACCTCTTCAACATCTACCTTTAAAATCCAAGTGAAATTTTTAGGATTAAAATGTCTCTTTAAGAAACAAATGAGAAAGGTCATTCAGATTAAAAAAACTATTGGCTAATGAGGAAATTGAATTGAGCATTGATAAAAGCAGCCACCCGTAAATTCTGCAGTAAAATGCACTCTGTTTTTATTGTTGAACTTAGAAGAGCAATCTATATATCCTGTGCTGCAAGAGATGCCTAATATTTATACAGCTGCTGATTCCTTTGGGGCTCCATATGAAATTTTTCTCTTTTTAACATTTGGTCTCAGGGCATCAAGAATTCCCAAGATCCAGTGCCAATTTGCAAAGAGAATGCAAATGGGTTTATACAAAAACTGGGAGTATTTTCAATTCCATCAAACCTTGACTGTGAAATTATTGCTGCAACATAATTTTCTTGTTTCAGAACTACAATTAAATGCTTCATTTTAATTAAGTATATTTTGACAGAGCATAAAGGAATGAACTCTATTTTTCTCTATTTGTTTAGCAAATAGATGTCTTACTTTCCTCATTTTCCCTTTTCAGACTGTTTAAATTATAACTTTGCTACTACTTTTACACATAGTAATTGACCCATGTACCAAAATTACACTGTACACTACTCATGACTCTTAGTCTGTATTTGCTATCTCCCTGAGTTTATTATGCAGCACTGAAACAAACCCTGCTTTTAAATATATGTCCAGAGATTGTACTGATATAAATGTAGCTTACTATCAACTTTATTTAAATCTAGAGATAATGTATCTCTGATGTATTGAGATGGCTTCATGTGTCTCCTAAATTTGCCATTCAATAGAACTGGAAAAAAATAAAGAAACACTGTCAGTTTCATGATCTGTAAGATTTGCTTCTCCTTCTATTGCTGGAATTTCTTGTGAATTCAGCTGTGGTGAGCATTCTGCAAGCTCAGTTCCCTGCATGCCAGGGGAACTGGGGGAATGCCAGGGGAATTGGGGGAACATGGAGTATTCTGGTAATTTCAAAATAGAGTTTGGTTTTAAACAGTCTCACTTTTCAAGAACATTCATATGAATCTAGGATGTTGGGAGGCATTTCCTCTCATAGGAATAGTTGAAAGAATTAACACATCTGCTCAAATTGAACATTCATGGAAGACAAAAATATTTCAGCAGAAGGATGAATAAAAAGCCCAAGTTCATTCAAAAGTCACAGAGTTAAAATGCAGATTAATAGTTTCAAACCCCATCTACAGATTGAAATTTCTTGGCACCAACCAACAAATTTTACCACTCACAAGGAGATTATTTTTTGAAACCATGATCTGCTACTACTGCCTGCTCACAGACTACTTGTAAAGAAGAGGTTTAAATCTTTTTGCTAATACTGTGCTCATATCTGAGGTGAATAAAGGCATCAATAATATTAAACTTTTATTCCATGAACTGCCATGTCCTGGAGAAGCACACAGGACTGTCACTGTCTGTGACTGCAGCCCAGATCTATGTGGCAGACAAGAGACAAGGGGAAAAAAAAAGATCAAGGCTCTACATGCATTCATTTTCCCTGAAGTCCCATGACGAGAAACAAAATATATCATGTTGGCTAGGAAATAATTTTCTTCCTAGACATTTAATGAAATGCTAATCTTTTAAATCATGGATGAAATTCTTGAACTGATTGCACAAACCCCTTTTTTCAGCCATAGTGGAGAGAGCTATTATTATTCTGAAGAGTGACCGACTTGTCTTTGTCTCCCCCTGCTCTGCCACCTGACAGAACTGTAGCACATGGAACAGAACTCCAGTCTTTTGCTTTTGTTTCATTTTTTCCATATGCCTTAATAAAACTGGCAATTTCATTAAGTCAGCAAAGTGATCTTTCAGAAACATTACATACTGACTTAATTTAAAGATTTACTTGCTTGCCTGAAAAGGCTGGTGTTGAGAGCAGCTGTTTGTTATTGTTCTGCAGTTTTTCAAGGAACCATGGGAAACACTACTAAACAGTAGAAGGCAGTAAATAATCTCCTGCTGATAGCAGGAATTACAACTCATTTGGAGTGGCAGAAGAACCCATTCCTTTCCTCTTTTTCCAGATGGGAACCTGGCATTCTGACTTGTGATCCTCCAAAGATCCAGCTCCCAGTCACCCCATAGGAACTGGGGGTTCCTGTGACCCCCAGCTGGTTCAAGGCAGGGCCAGCTGTGCCTGCCCTCGCTCGGGAAGCTCAGTGAGGGTTTGGTATCGGGCAGTGCTGAGGGCTTGGGCTCACAGGCTCTCCTCCCCTGCCCATCCTTTGGCTCTCTGCTGTCTCACAGGCACATCTCGGTGACTGCACAGCTTGTCCTAGGGCACAGGAGCAGGAAGCCAAGGCTACAGAACACCGTGAATCTTGCAGAAAAAAGGAGCCTGTAAGTGGCTTCATTAAGGTTTCCTGTTAAGGCTGAAGAGAAGGTGCTGGACGTGAGGCAATTCTTATGTGTGGCTGAACCCCTGCAGATCAACACTCCACAAAACAGTTTTGTGCATGGCTACCTCCCCTCCTTTAGCAATTTTTTTTCCTCTTTCATTGCATGAAATAGGCACAAATGGTCTCAAAAGTACAAAAGCCACAAGTTTCAGTCTTTGCTGGATACTTTGGACTCATTTTCTGTACCTTTTTATGAAGACAAAGCTTTTGAACATCTATTACATACACAAGAATGTCAAAATATAATTTTCCTTTCATTTGCTGAATCATTTGAGTTTATGAACACCCACCCCTCCCAGCTCCTGAACACGCTGTGCCATGTACTTCTGGGTGACACTGGTGACGTGGCATCCACAAACTCATTAGCAGCATTTCAAGGGATGAGGAAACTATAAGGAGGTCTTAAAGCACTGAGGTGTAAATAACACATTATCATCACATCAGCAAATTCTGGTGAGCCAGCTGATACAGTGCAACATACTTCCTGAATGGGACAGCATTGAATGCTGAGGGTCAGGCTCAAAGGGGATTTTTCCTGATTTTTCCATCACATGGGGACAACCCAGTATCTCTAACTGGAAACACTTTATTGCACTGGCAGTATAGAACTGACACAAGAGATTGACTTCTCAGGTGTCGCAGTGGGAAAACTGGGAGAAAAGAATAACAAACTGATTTACCAGCCCAGAAGTGGGTTTTGGGTTTTTTATTTTTTTAAAAAAAAATCGTTAACTTTTAGGCATTAATTATTCAAAACTGATTATACCCACATTTCTGGCCCTTGCCTATGACTGCTTTGCTTCCTGCAAGGGTCAGAGTTCTCTAGTGAACTGTACAAACATGGCAAAGAGGGGAGAAAAATAGTTTAACATCAATCAGATTACATTCCCATAAATTATCCCAAATTATTTGATTTTTTTAAAGAAATCTCAGGATTGAGGAGGAGGCAAAAGCTATGTATGACAAGGAGAATATTCTGAAATAGTTCATTGCTCTTCTAGACTTCTAACTTGTTGAATTTAATCAGAAAAGGCATGGATTATCTCTATGTGCTTCAAGCAAAGTTTGAAGAACCAAAAAATAGAAACAAAGGTGGCAGATCAAATAAATGATCAGCAGACCACACAAGAACAGATGGTATTTTCTGATTCAAGTATTTTTCTATTTTTATTTTGCTTTTTGTGGAAATGAAATCCTACTTAGCAGTCAGAATAGAAAAATGACAACACTGAGGAAGTTTTTAGCCAAAAGCTACAGAACAAGAGCTGACATTTCCAGTCCCATGGCAAAGCCAGGAGGGGAAGGTGAGGGTGCAGAGTCAGAGCTGAGCCCCACTGCTGTGCCAGGTGCAAATCCTGCCAAAGCCAGGGGCCCAGGAAAACACTCCATTCTTTCTCACCAACGGGAGGAAGACATTTCTCAAATCTTTTTTTCATCCCCAAGAGAGAATGCATTAATCTGTCTCTTCCAAGAATATTGTCTTAAAATAGAGGGATATTTAATAGACTTCATGCTCTTTGAAAGGTTTTGTGACAACACAATTTAATGAAAACAAAACTATTATCATTTTTGTTTCTTTCTATCTTTCCTCTAGCCATGCTTTCTTTGATATACCAGGCAATCAAACAAAGGCTGGTCATAAGAAGCAGTTAAAAAAACAGACAAGGCTGAGATGTTGCCTTTTGGTTTGGTTTTAGTAAAAATTTCCTTTCTTTTCTGTCCTTTGAGAAAAACCCTTTGTGAAGTTGTCCCCTGGGCTATACTGTATTTGTATATTTCTTCTTAATGTCAATATTTAGTTTCATTTTCAAACAACTGGGCACAGACAAAAGCATTCTTCAACTGTCTTGTGCATATCCTTCACAATAATTTTGCAAATGGTCTTTTTATTTTAATATATTACCGATATCCTACAAAATTTTTTTAGTTTTTTATATTGGTGAGGCATTCTTTTTAACCAAACACTAATTGATTTCTATCACAAAATAAAGGTAATTTTTGGCTAATGCAGCTACTTTTGAGTAGACAACCCAGAGATTTTGAAAACAGAGTGATATTTTGATATTTTGGGTCTTAGGTTTCTTAGTAAAATTTGCACTTGCACTCAAGGAAATCATCCAGTTTTAGTTCATTATCTTGCTCAGAGTTTTTATCACAAAATACAAATTTGTAGAAGGATTATGGAGAATGGACATTGACCTCTTTTGAGTTGAATACCTACCTTTTTATCACTCAGCCCAGTCACTTGGTCAACAAATTCCTCTTGAATCATAAAGGCAGCTAAGTTGGCAGTGTAACTGGCCAGGAAAATGACAGCAAAGAAAGCCCAGACCGACACCATGATTTTACTCGTCGTCCCCTTGGGGTTTTGCACGGGCACAGAGTTGTTGAAGACCAAGCCCCACAGTAACCACACTGCCTTTCCAATGGTAAAGGATGGTCCATGGGGATCTGCAATTGCAAAAAGCAGTTAGCTCAGCTGCAGTTAAATTAAACCTTGCCAATATACCGTGCAGGGATAACCCATCGGTCCCAGAGATGTGGTTAGAAAATACCTCGGTATATAGTCACTGTACTCCCAGTATAATCACAGGATTTACCATAGGTACCCTCCATTGCAATGACAACGATTTCCACATTTTCAAAACAGTTCAGCATTTTCCTACGTGGCATATGGCTTAAAGTTTTTAAGATGAAAATGGAAAGCATAGGTTTGGAGGAGAAGCAGGCTGGTATGTCTTCTGAAGAAGAAATCTGCCACAGTGTTGCCCTGTCAGTCTTCTGTGCCAGCAGACATGTGAAATGGAAAACTGGAGGTTTAAATCTTAATGATTCAATTCTAGTACTTTTCTTACCCAAATTATTTTTATCATCTCCAGTCATCCAACATTATGCTTTTTGAACATTATGTAAGCATTTTTAAGATCAAAGTGTGTGAATGTGTCACCTACTTTTAATCACCTTTGTACTCAGAGCATGAATCAGAAAGACAGAACAAAGGAGCTACCTGTATAGACATGGAATTTAGAGCAAGCCAGGTTCTGGGTGCTTCACATGTTCAGTCAGTTCTGTGGCTCCAAATGTGTTGACATTGCAGGTAAACCTCTGTCCCAGCTAAGCCATTCTGTAATTTTTGTTATTTCTGGTTTTGGTCATCTTTTAATTCATCCCAAAGCTGGAAGCGGCCAGCACGCTGCCCCAGGCTCACAGGGGGCAGAAGTGGATTAACAATGTCATTATCCACTCCAAAGGCCCCATTTGTAGAGCCCTGTGAGAATCAAGGGCAGTTATTCTCACCCAGCTCAGTAAGTACAATGCAATCACACATTGCTCATCACCCAGACTCCCTGTACCCTCAGTGAGAGAAAAAGGCCTCCCCTGACTGTGACTCACTTGGCCTACTTATAATTATCCTTTTTTCAGTCCAATTGCAATTTAGTCAATAAGCTCTGATACAGAAGTCTGTAACTTTATCTCCTTCCCTGCCCTGTCCCTTTATCCAAGGGGATGCACATTACAAATATAGATTTAGATATTCACTTAACTATATTTTAATAATAATTCAATGATTCTTAAGACAATTAAACCCTAAGTGGGTATACTCAGTGCATATTTTCCTTTCAGTAGAAATACTCTCTAGTGCAGTGCAAATATTTCACAATGCAGTCAAAGCTCTACATCTTAGATTATGCTCTATTCTGCAGCAGCACTAGGAAAATAGAGTGCAGTAAAATAAACACAACGGAGCTGACTTTTGGTTTATGAAGCTACCTTCTAGACACATTAAGGACTGAGCTGGTACAGGGATAATGTGTGTTTTTCTAAGCAACAGTGTTACAGAAATTATATGCCAAGGGATGAATCTAAAGTTCTGTTTATGCCACTGGAAATTATATTATCACTGAGCTTCATCCTGCAAAAAATGCCTAGGGAAATGAGAGGAGATAATTTTTTTTATTATTATTATTATTTTATTTTTTTTAAATGCAGGGTTGAAATTAATAGCAGCTGGATTTGTAGCAAGTCTTTGGAGCTAAGCTGGGATGGTCTAATGCTATAACATATCTTTGTAGCTGTAAGTACACTAAATAATCAATTCAGGCACATGAGGTGGCACAGAAAAGAACAGCCAAGTCCCTGGATCCCCAGTGTCTATATTCACCTTTGATTTCCCCTCTTTTAACACAGTGTTTATTTCAGACAGAGGTTACACATTTATTATCTTATTAAAATGATAACATCATCTGAACATTACACAAATCCACTTTTTCAGGGAACAAACCATTGTCTAGAAGAAAACATTTCCTTTTAATAGCACCCAGAACTGTGCTCACCAAGCTGGAAGATCTCTTGTTATGAAACAAGGCAAGAATGGTTTAGAAATTTAAAAAAAAGGCTGCGCTCTCAAATGTCAGTTAAGAAATGGGAGGATGAGGGCATCGTGAGACATGGAATGCTCACTCTTGAGTCAAAGTGCAGCCTTCACTGAGAAAGAGTTAATACAGAGCTTGTGTGTTTGGAAAATGAAGGTTCTGTAACCAAGGGTGCCACACAGAAAGGAGTGATGCCCTTCTGCCAGGGGCCTCATTTCCAGGCTAAGAGTTCATCTGACTTTTTACAGGGACGATACAAAACTATGGACAATGTAACTGCTATTTTTCAAATTGTCCAGCAGACCACAGGATTTTAGGTAACTTTCTCTGAACTGGTCATGAACTCGTAATAGTCAGGAGCAGAACATATTTCACTGCTTTCTGAAGCTGACACTTCACAGCTGATGCTGTGTACTAACCAAACACTGTCTGAATAAAACTCTGATACCACCTACCCTGCTCTCTGTCTTTATTCCATTGAATTGGAATCATAAACATGAGCATATGAGCCTTCAAGAAATCATACTTTAAATTAAGAACATAAACAGTTTCATAGATAATTTCACTGTTTTATTCCTATGTTATGTTTATTTGAAAAGATGGAGAGCCAGGGATAGGAAATATATGATTTTTTTATAGACATGGAATTGAGTAAAATGCAAATCTTACCTCTGCCTTGTGCTAAGTTCCTGTTGTATCCTACAGGACTAAAGTACTCAAATATAAAGACAGCCATGGCAGACACGATGAGAAGCATCACAAACATCATCACCCAGACAGAAGCACTAAAAGGCTCTGCAGCAAAACAGACAGGAGAAACAGCAACACAGTTCATTAAACCAGTCACAGCACAAGAATTCTAATATCCTTGCCTAGGCAAGCCCACCAGCTTTCTCTACACCAGCTTTTTCCAACAAAAATGCTAGCAAACAACTAAGCAATATATAATGAACTGCTGTTAGTATATATAGACAAAATCCATAAAGTCAAAAGCTTAAATGTAAGTTGCAATTAAGAACAAAAGGCTGCACACTTTTCTTTGACACTGAGTGGCACATAATTGGTGTGAGTCGCTGCTTATTCAGTCCACAATAGATACAAGTGCTGTGTCTATTCATCCTGCATTATATAAATTTATCAGCAGAATGGTCCGACCACTGTGACTGTGTTTCTGCAAAGAAAAAGCAATTAAGCATATGTTTAATACATTTGGTAATTCAGGGAAGTAGACTTCTCTCTCATTTTCTATCCAACAAAAAGTGTTAGAGGAGGAAAGATAAATACTTGGTTTCAGGATTGTTTTCTCTCTGTGCTTACTTTTATTTACCCACAATGAAGATGATGTTTTTATCAATTGCAAACACATCCTTTTGAATGTCACATTTTCATCTGGGAGCGAATTACTGAAATCAAAAGGGTTTATGGAAAATTGGATGTCAGTTTGAAAGACAGAAGAACCATAACTAAGTAAAAGAAGTAGGCTGAAGCATAGAGCTAAAAGCAGTTTCAAATACCAGACTAAGCACTAACTTTCTAAAAGGACTCAATATCAATATCAAATATCATCTTTCCCAACCACAGATTCTCTGTCATTTCAGGAATCCTTGTGGCAGCTGCCTTTGTACAAGGATATCTCTAAGAAAGATTAGCATGGCAAAGCAATATCTCTTTCTCAGGCCAGTTTATCTGGGGCACTTTAGATCATAACTTGTGCAAATAAAGCAAGTGTGAGCTTGCTCTGAAGTGTGAGGAAAAAAAAATCTTAGTATCCTATTTAGGATTTAGGACAGAATCAAGACACACTTGAAATTACAGAATATTAGTGTATTCAAATGCTTTGCCTGATTTTGAAAGCCCAAGAAGTTCCTCTCTTGTAGCTTTTTCATTCTTTGAATTTAAGATTAGAATCACTGAAACTTTTTTCCTTGCTGAAGGAAAGGACAATGATTGAGAGCTGAGGTCTGCTAAGCCAAACAGCCCAATCTGAGCTTTGCCCAAATTCAGATGATCATTCAGGATAAAATGGAACGTAAAAATTTGTGTCCAAGCATAGAAAACTCATGAGATCTTTGCTCTGTTTTCTTCAGAAATCTGGAATTTAGACAAGACCAAATAACAAATAGCCCCAGTGGTGATTTTGGATGTTAACTAAAAAGGCAAAGCAGGGACATTTTAAACAAAACTGTTTTCCTCTTGCAAAGGAGTAGTATTTTTTCAATTAATTATTTTATTTTTAAGATGGCATGTTCTTTCAAGTACTAAAATTATTTGTTTGGGAGAGAATGGTAAGTTAGGAAAATAACAGAATTTGTAGAAGCCAGAGAAAGATCTATGTAGATGCAGTCAGGGAAGGGACATTATGTAGCCAAATACAGTCTAAAAAATATTTTCTGAATTCAGTTAGTAACTGGATTAAATTGGAATTCATGTAGAACTACTATAAAATTTTGACAGCATTCTCACAGAAGAAAGCAAGGCTGATAAAATCCTTATCAAAAGCAACAGTGTAGAAACAGCAATGGTAATTTGTCAAATCTAAAGAAGGCAAAGGGCAAAACAAGCCAATGTACAAAAGTGAGCTATAAACAAGATTTTAAGCAGAATTCTCTTTAATAATTTAAGGAGTCTGGTAATGAGGTGGAGAATTAATAGAAGCAATAGGAAAACAAAAAGCTACTTGGAATAGCAAGCAGTAAGACTGAACAAGTACAAAATTAACTGAATAACAAAGTCGATCTTCCTGTCTTATCAGAGATCCAATTACAAATTCAGCACAGTGCTTTGATTCTCAAAGGACAGATAGGGAACTTCCCTCAGGCAAGCAGCAGGTTTTAAAGGAATTTTCAGTAAAGCTACAATATGGCAGAAAGAAAACTAATATATGACTTGTTAGTGTATCTTTCAAATGACTGACAACGGAGAATATCAAGCAAAGAAAAAGATGTCTTTGAGTCCTACCTCCCACCACCAAAAACAATACATAAGGAATACATTAAATAAAGAGGGGCATAAATTTTCTATTCCATCAGTGTCTCCAGAAAAGAAAACTGACCTCACCTATGAACTCTCCCTCTGAAAAATATAGAAATGGAGATTGAAGGTTTCGCTTTTTTTATTTGGTTGTTTAAATTAGTTGAACCAAAACTCCAAAGAATCATTAAAAAAAGTATTTGTAGATCTAGTACATGTGATTTCTAGTACAATGTGAAAATGTTTTAATGTGGATACAATTCTCATTTGAAGGAGACACATCAGAATCAGAACATGGTAAATAATGAGGAAGAGCCCGTCACAGCCTCTCAGTGTTACTGAGAGTTACTCAGATCTATTGGACACAACAACTGACTGGAAAAATATAGTCACACAAAATCCTGGACTTGTCCACATTCATAGAAACAATTCACAAACCCAGATCTTTCAGGAATTGTAATCAAGTGCTATTCTTTAAAAATAATATTGTATTTGAAAGATTTTTAAAAAATCTCTTAACAGACTTACGTAAGATGACTCTATTCTCAGACACTCACTTAATTGAAAGAAAATCAGTCTGTGAATAAATTCAGTTATCAGCCTGATAGTATTTTGCAAGGCAAAACATTTTACTACTACGCACACCTCATCAAAATACACAGTCAATTCCAGCAAACTGGCAGCTCCATCTACGCCTGAAAAAAACAGAGCACACTTCTGGGAGCATAGACTTGATTTATTGGTGCAGTAAATCAGATTTCTTCAAAAGTAGAGCTATTTTAGAGAGCTTTATGAGAAGGGGTTATTTTTGTTTCTTTTGAATTATATACACATCCAACTAAACCAATAACATTAAATGCATTTTAGAAATCTAATAACTCTGTTGCTCGTGAAAAATGCAAAAGCAGCTTCTCTTTTGATGATGGCTGTAAACAGGTTTTTCAGACAGAAGCAAAAAAATCAACTGCACTTGCACTTTAAAAACACCCCAATTCTTATCTCCAGTGGTCATTTCAACATGCTGCAACTGCAGATTAAAACATGAACTTTACTACTCAGTGATTCAAAGAAATGAAAAGATACTCTCTGAGTATTTTCATTACAAGTACAGTTTCTTGCAATTTCACTTTAAAGTCTTTCATTCATACCAAACATTAACAAAATCTACTCAGGTATCACCACATTTGGAAAATAATTTGTTTATTCACTGTGTCATATTTACTTGCATCATCTCTGTAATGCTTTTTTATGGAATAGATATGAGAAGCTCTGTGGTTAAATGATGATTATTGTGTAAGAAAATTCAATTATTTGCCTGCTTCTATGTGACACTACACCACTCTGCCCTTCAATGTCTGTGAGCAACTTCAGGGGGAGTGAAGAATTTCCACTTAGCAATTTAGAACTGGCCTCACTGCTGGCCCAATGGACTTGAACATTCTAAACTGTGCCCCAAGATATCTGGAATATACTGATTTTTTATTTTTCTACTTAATGGTTTTAGTGTCACTATTCCAGTACAAGATATCTTTAAAAATAGTGGCCCCAAATACATTATGAAGAAAATAACAGCATTCTGGGCACTTCTGAACCACCTCATGGCTCATTCTCTTTTCAGCTTCAGGTAAATTCAGGCCAAACACTAAAAGGAACTGTAAATACTAAAAGAGGAGAGGGAAATAACAGAAGGAAAAATGAACAACTGAAACAAGAAGCATGCAAACAAAGAAGCACACAGTCTTTGTTTCTTTATATCCCACCTCCTCTCTGCCCAGCCTTTCATTTCTTTGCTGTATCTCCACTGTTCAATGGGGAGAACACTCAGCTCTTCAGTGAAGTGGTGGGGTGTTCAGAAGCCAGAAGTAGCGATTAAAACTAGCTTTAAATTGTATCTAAAGATAAGGAAGTTGTTCTTCCACTCTACAATGAGTTTGTCAATTTTTTTGTGACTATTAAAAAGACATTAAACACATTATGATGGGCTAAACAAGCATAAGTTAGTTTGTAAGGAAGCAGGGTTGAGGATGTAATTTTTCTAACTGAAGATTTTAGGGGATTCTTTTTCATATTGAAATCCCTGACATTGGTTTTCACTTTCAGCATCCAAAACCAACAGCACTGTGTCCATGTGTTAATGAACATGTTAATCAGCACATCAACACAGCAGAGACCTCTTCATGTAAAATTCAGAAACTTAACAGAACTGTGTTAATGTACTACATACCTTAACACACAATTAAATCTACCAAACTCTACAGAAATGCCATCAGGTTATCTGGATGGATTGGAGCTCATACCTAGGAAAGCAGATGGTGAAACTGTGCCATTGCTCCGTGACACCATGACACTGATCCCAGTCTCCACGAATGGCACCGAAAAATCAACGACTTCGGAGCGCTCCTCGTTGATGGTGAGGGAGCCCACAGCCATCACTGCCCGGTGATACACCACCTGATCACAGGGACAACACACCACACACGTCAGCACAGGACACCTTCTTCCTCCAGAGCAGCTCGACCGCACATCGCCGAGCCCTTGCCTAGGAACTCTTTTACCTAAAAGAGAACTTACTTCACCAATCATTCCATTCCACACGTTATTGACTTTTTTGCCATGCTTCCCATTCGTCACCAAGTACAGGTCATATGTGAACTTGACAGTTTTTGACAACTTCTTCAAGATATCGATGCAGAATCCTTTGCAGCACTTCTTTACGTTAGTTCCCTCATTAGTTTTGTTGCTGTCAAGAGAGAAGACACACATAAACACTCCTGCTGGGAAAAACAGAGGCAGCACAACAGTACAGTACAGCACACTGTGAAACAACATTTTGCCACTCCTGTGAGTGACCATGTTTTTCCAAATCAAGGGAAAAATAACCCACAGGATGCTTTTATAGCTATATGGTGATTGCAGCTCCTGCTAATCATAAGAGAGCTGCTTGCTGAGACCCAGAGATAACGTTACCTCACACGACATCCTTCTGCTCCAGGACCCAGCCTCACGCACTGCACTGCCCCATCAAGACATACAGCCTGCTCTTACTAATCTCTCTCTTAGGATTAGATTAAACTTTTATTACTTTTACTCTCAAGACATCAGACTACGTGTCATTTAGCAATTAAAGAACATGTAAGCTATAAAAAGGCACAGCAGTTCACCGTGCTGGATATGGATGCATCTTCTCAAAGTGCGACTTTCACTCTCCTTGTCCTTTCACTTCGGAGAAGGTGAACTTCAGGCTGTCTTTAAGTGCAAGGATGGAAGTTTTCTCTTCATCTTTTTTTTTCTGTAATGTTAATTTTGTGACCTCTAGAACCTTTCAATTGACACATCCTCAGAGGGCAAGGCAGTATCTTACAGTCTTTGGAAGAATTCAAAATTAAAATAAAACTAGTTTAGAACTTAACCAAGTGCAGTTATGCAAAAATAAATAAATAAATAGATTCTCCAGACTTCAGGAAGCATGTGCACAAACATTTAGCATCCTCTGGAAATCTTCAGAAACATGCATCATATACCCTCACACCTTCTCAGGAAAAATCCTGTTATATTCAGTTCATAAATACACAGACCAAGGCGTTCAGCAGGTAAAACACAGCTGACAAATGTACAGAGGAAACTCTTCCACTGATTTCTAATGACTGCACCAAAGTTATGGAGCACTGAAAGAAGGGGACTTTCTTCTTGATGCTAAGTCACAGTGGTACTTTATGCTGGAATAGTTTATTCTATACCAAATTTCAGCATAAACTTACATTTTCATTAGGAGATATTTTCAAATTGTTACAGACTAATGAAAGTAGGCATATCTTAACATAACTGGAAACAATTCAAAGAGGACTCATTAAGATAGTCTCATTTTGGAACACAATCTTCTTCCATGTGACTGAAAAGGGCTGATTCTCATTGACTTTGAATTTACTATAAACTTACTCTCTTGTTAATAACTGAATGTGACTTACACGTGTATAACCAGAAACACACAACTTTTTAAAAAGGAGGATGTGCAAAGAGCACACCACGTGGGAAAGGGAAAAAGACATAGGAAGCAAAATATTGAAGGAATAGCAAAGATATGGAGAAGGCAGGAAGGCAGGCAGGCAGGCAAGAAGGCAGGAAGGCAGGCATGAAGGAAGGAAATAATTTGTGAGAAAACAAAGGACTATATTTTGCAGTCAGGAAAAGAAAAGTGTATTTACTCACTTAAGTTTGACAAATTTCCGGCACGGCACCGTGTTCTTCTGGCAGCTTTCCATGAGAGGATCCACATCCTCAACAATGACAAAGGGAGCCTCCTCCAGGGTGACAATGCTCAGGTGGTTGTCGTCGGGGTCGCTGTCGGCGAAGGAGCTGTACCTTGGCCACACCGAGTACTTGAGGCTCAGGGAGTTGTTCTCCCACTTCCCCACCTGAAAGGCCAAGATCCACAGATCTGAGAGCTGCTTGCTGGTGTTTGACCCAGGGGAGCCAACATTACATGGGCTGGCACACAGGCACACGGCCAGGACAGCTGGTTTGGGGGTTTTGTTGTTAAAATTACTTTAGAATTCATTCGTAATTGCATGAAATGAGAAAATGCACAGTGGTAAAGATAAATAAGGTAACGTTATTTTAATAGGCAACTCTTTTATACAGACTGGATGTCATCAGTTCACACTAACTGGATGTCATCAGTTCACACTATCTGTCACCCAGCATTACATGCACTGAAACTTGATATTCAGCATTTCTATTTGAGCCAGAACAGCAACCAGATACTCTATTGGTAATCAGGACCCATTTGAAGTAATAAAAAAGTATTAAAAAAAAAAAATAAATCAACCAACCAAACCCCACAAACCCCAAACAAAAACCCTAACGCACACTCACACCTACACATCCGACCGATAACCAAAATATCACAATTTCATTTCTGTATCTTCCCAAAGAGAAGAATCTTCTGTTTTTATACAATGAAAAGCCATTGTAAAAGCCTTCACCCAGGCTTCCACTGGAGCCAGACCAAACCACATTTTTAGTATGAATTTCTATTAGAAATAGTTCTTATTAGAAATAACTATTTCATCCTGCCAACTTTTGGGTGCATTTAAGAAGGCAAACCCCACCACATATGAAAACTGCCAGCTTATTTACTATTATAAAATATCCCTTCTAAATTAATCCACATTTTTTTCCATTTCCAGATCACCAGAAGGAAATTTATGATTTAAATATTTTTGAGTCTAGTATTTCCCTCCTCAGATTAACTACTTTTTATCCAGAAATCTAATTGCATGTTTTATCTGATGACAGATAATATAAATGAGCTAGCAATCCACATAATTTATAACCTAATGCATTTTAATAATTCTTGAGTTGCTTAAGCTAAACAAATGACAACATAATCATAAGACTGTTAAAATATTTCTTTTGCAAGGAAAATAGTGGGAATTAACCGTAAAATATGAGACTCGGGTATTTAAATTTGTTTTTTTTAAATTGTTACCTATGTTCTGTATTCTAAAAACTTGAAAGTTAATCACAAAAATTCCCAAAGAACATGATTTATACCCATTCCTATTTAGGGAAGCCTATAAGCACATGACCTTTGCAGTTTCCTTTCCATCCTGTTTATAAGTCAAGATGTCTTACTGAACTTTAATGTAGGAGGCAGAAATGTCAAATCTCTACTCACTTAAATTAGGAAATTCAAAACATCTCAAGGGAAGTAGGAATTCTCACTTAAATCAATGGGAATTGTACCTATGATTACTGTGTATATACATTTCTAGTATGAAATTTAACCAAAACATAGTGGACTTTAGGAGAAAGGCTAGTTCAAACATGGGGAAACAATCTATTGATTCTATAAATAAACCAGTTTAATTGTCAAGGTGTGGTGCGTGGTGGCAGTGGCAGCAGTGTGTGCTGGCTGACGTGAGCTTGCACGGTGTCGTCACAGCCCTGAGTACGACATGGAAGTGGCCATCTGGAATGGGGAGGATTCCAGCCAGCCCAGGAGCTCAGACAAACACCAAACGTGCCAAGGAATACGAGGGATTTCAGGAGTGGAAAATGTGCCCGAGCATTTGCCTATTCCAAGCATGGAGAATAAAATGTGATGGCATTTCTGGGGTCAGGGGCAGCCCTGCCTTCCCAAAACACTTGCTGCAGGATGCTGGGAGGAGGCAGATCCCGAGGCACATCCCTCTGCCACCTGGACACCTGGTCCTACCAATAACACAGCGATTGCTGTGGTATTTTTAACAGAAGAACACC
Source organism: Pseudopodoces humilis (assembly GCF_049639895.1). Lineage (NCBI taxonomy): Eukaryota > Metazoa > Chordata > Aves > Passeriformes > Paridae > Pseudopodoces > Pseudopodoces humilis. The sequence continues at coordinate 7,626,843 of NC_142217.1, forward strand.
AAAGTTGATGATATCCTGATACCACCATTTCTGGTATTCTTTCTACTTCAATGGGAGCAACTCCATTTTACTGCTCGGAGGAGGATACAGCCAGACACATTTAAATACCTGGATCTGGGGAAATGCTAATTTCTTTTGATAGCTACATCTATGGAACTACTGTGTTGAGGTAATAAACACAGTAGTATGTATTTGTAAAACAAATATTTTTGAAAAAGAATATTCAAGTTGAGGGTAACACATTAAAAATGCAAACATGCTCCATTACAGAACTGTCAAAAAGTTCATGCATATACATTTACTGTACTATAAACAAATGCCACAAATTATCCAGAGACTTATGAAAAATTTCTTTCACTTCTAGTTACACTGATAATAAATATGGGTTTGATCCCAGAGAAATACAGAAGGTAACCTTCACTTGAAAAAAGGGCAATAGAAACATTTTTGGGACAGATTATTTCCCAAACCATAGAAATCCTCATTTACAGCCAAAGGAAAGGAAATTACTTTAAAAATACGGTTTCAACAGTGCATCAAACCATTGATTCACTACTGTAGGTGCAAAACTCATCTTCAAGTAGAGACATGCAATAGTACATATAACCATTGTATTTCTTTTGAACTTGCACATTCTTTCCTATTCTCCCCTACTTCACATGCAGTCTGGAATATTCCTCCTGGTTTAATCTCTACAGGATGCAGGAAGGGAAGGGGAAAACAGCTGAGAGCATGGAAGAGCTTGTTTGAAGTCAGACTAAGTTAGCAGTCACAAGGGTACTCATCTCATCTCCTCCACTGGTGCCTAAAGCACCCCACATCTGACTCTGGCACATGTGCCTTGACCACCCCGTCCAAGCCTCATTATCTTTGTCAGATTGCAGCCAAGGAGAGTGACAATGAAGAGTTTGGTGTGTTTCTGCATGGCAGCCAAAGGCAGAGACCTGCACAGTTACACATTTCTATACCTCAGAGCTGCATCCTAAAGTGTCTAAACAATGTAAGGATGATTGACACAATCCTGCTCACACACCTTCACACAGGCCATGGAAGCAGAGAAAAAGAGCAGGGCTGGATCCTGAGCAGAGCTTCCCCGTGTGCCAGTGTTGGCACAGAAAGCGAGTCTGTCACACCAGCATATCTCACCAAAAACAAACAAATACCTCGGTTCTGTCACCCTCCTCCCAGCAGATGGGAGCTGTACACAGCACACACTCATCACCCCTTTGTAAGAAAAAATGTTACATGACAACATGGATACTAAATGCACTCCCAGGACTACCCAGCCAAACCTTTCAAAAGAGAAAGATTTTCAGGGATGTTCCTTTTACATTTAACACACATACGTTGCAAAACATATTTTTTGCGCTGTCCCAGTTAAGAAAATAGTGCTGAGCAAATACAAAATCCAGTCCAGCTTGCTTTATTGAAAAACTATTTACTACCATTTTTTCATTACACTTTTCCACTTAAAAGGAAGAGCTACTATGGCAAGCTTTAAATCAATAACTAAAAAGCTGAAATAGAGTTTGTCAGGTTAACAATAACAGCTGCAGAACAAAGCACAAGAGCAAAACCCTTCCTCCAGACACAGCATCTGCTGTACACCTTCTGCTGTACACCTTTGTCACTTCCATGTTTCTGAAGGTCCATATTTCCCAATGGCACTCTAAATTTAAATGACAAAATATGATGCGAGCAGTTCCATATCTTATTAATAAGAAGTGTTTTACAGTCCTGATAGGTTTGAAGACATCCATTTAAAGACTTTGAAGTTTTCAAAATTTGCTGTAAAATCTCATATGGGGAATGCAAATGTCCTGCTCTTCCCTCATGGCTGCTGCTGACGCCATCAGGAAGGCACCAGTCCTGTGACCAGCAGGGCTCCAAGGAAAACACAGGACCCAGTGAGATTATAAACAAACAGGAGGAGAAAGAAAAGCTACCACCTCCTGAAGCCTCATTTTTCAATAGGAATTATCAATTAGGACTCACCAAATCCTCAGAGGCTGGTACGGTTTTGGTTCTGGGCAACGTCCCAGAAAACCCTGTGCAGTGCCAGAGTTCAGACTCATGCCAGAGAAGCCATTTTAAGAGGTGATTATGTCACTAGAAAGGAAGAGAGCTAAACAAATTGACAGCTCCCTCCTCCACCTCCCACTGGGGGCAGATTTTTTGTCACCTCTGAACTCAGTGAAGACCTTACAGCTCTCCAGAAATGCCCAGACAGTGAGGGAGAGCTGCCCTAAAGCCTTCCTGTTCTCTGTTATATAGGTGTAAAGAACAGGGGCAAAGAACACCACCTCTGCTTTCCATGGGAGCTATGATTCCTTTACAGCAGCAAAGAAATGGGATCCTCCTTGGGAATACACAATTTAAGAAATGCTGCATAATAGTTGGTGCAATCAAACAAATCAGCAGAGTAAAGGTCAAAGGAAAGGCCTTTAGGCTAGGCAAAAGCTCACTGATACAGAAACAATATGCAATTTTCAGCTGACAGTAAGTGTCAGGATAGGCATATTTACAGGAAGACTAAATACAAAAAACAACAAGGATGGAACACAGGGAATGACAACCCAACAGATGTTAAAGAGCACGCTGCTGCTTCTGCTATGGGCAAAAAGAATATATCACATTACAACACACAGCTACTGACAAAAGATACCCCAGCAAATAGATGATTAGCTCAGGCAAATTCATCTGTTCTAGTTAAAATATCTGCATTTCCACACAAGTGTTAGGGAATGTCTATCATGAGACATGAGGATTCTTCAGCTGCCATGACCCTTGCTCAAATCAATCGAGATTTCACAAGAAATTACCATGGAGCACCTCACTGATTTTTTTATGCCCGCAGTACTCTGACAAAAAGCTCTGTCAGAAATCTGCCTGTGTTAGGTTTCTCAGCTCCTGCCCAGTGAAGTCAGCTCCACAGTCAGATACAGGAGCTGTCTTTTCTGGGCTATGTGATGGTGGATGTTGGTAGCCAGATGGAGCTCTCCGTGAAGACCCTGGTTCATTTATTCCAGGCAGGAATCACGCACCCTCTGCCCACTCCTTCCTACTTAGATACAAATGTGTACAACCCCACACAGAGATTGGAAACCTGGCATATGCTCCTTAATCAGAGAAAAATCAAGTTCTGCATTAAATCCTGCATTGGTGGAAAGTCAAAGATGTCAGGCTCTGTTTAGAATAAACCTGGATGTAAGTAATAGTACTTGTTTAATTAGCAGTTGTGCCATGTAGCACACAAATTCACCCAGAATAAAGACCACCATGATAATTTTATCTGTATCTACCTGGAGTATCAGCAAAAATTGCTCTTAACCTGGAACTCATCTTTACACATGGAACACACTCATGTTTAAATACAGTCTTCCCCACCTCACTTAAAATATGATACACACTGCTAATTCAACTGCCTACTTTTGCCACTGGTAATCATATTCTAGTATATGATGTTAATATTAGACTGATTTGATTTATTTCCATATTAAAATATCTATTAGAAAAAAAAAAAAAAAAAAGAAAATCCAGACTAGCAGACTGTGAAGTTGGCAGCTCAGGGAAATTGATGGGCCAGGTGAGACAGGCAGGTCCCACCTCTCTGAGGTAACATGAACAGGAGCTGCAGCTGGGGCTGCTGAGCCTCTGAGGGTTGCTGAGCACTAGCACAGTGATCCTGCAGCACTTCAGTGATACTAACACTGTTAACTCTGGTAAATTTACCAAGTTTCACTTTAACAAGCACATTAAGCTTGTCTTCTTAAAAATCTCTTGCCTGAGAACAGCATCCCCTTTGCCTGTCAAGATCAGCAGCAAGAATATGAATGTTGGTGTCAGAAGTTTGAGTAGCTGCTTTAGGATCTGTCAAAATATCTTGCTGGATGCCTGTGAAACCCGCCCAAGACGTGATTCTCAGTCTTCAAACTATTATCGTCCAAACAGCTTTCTTCAGCATCTGATATGGGACAAACCCCTCAGTCAACCCCATTTACATGTGAAGTTACCACCTCAAAGTTTCAATACTGAGTCACTTGTAAAGAAAAAATAACTTATTTTCCAAGGGGTGAGATATATGCTGCAAAGCTTGAATGGCCTCTCTATAACCTCAAGCTTTAAGTGAAGTATATCAGTTCTGAAACCAAGGAAAAATTGTATTTGAATAAAAGCAGATTAAAACCAAAGAAGAATTTGTTTTAATAATAAATCTTGACTTTTCAGGAGAACAACAGGTAAAAAAAATCTTCACATAAACCACAATTCCTCTTTCTACATAAATAATAAAGTAACTACTTGCAGTATGTACATTAGTTAAATTATGAGGATTAACAGGCTGTTGCATTGTCATTTTTTCACATGAGTAAATTATTTAATTAGATACTGAGACTTGATTTTTTTCCATATAGGATTGGGGATATTTAATAAGACTTCAATAAAATCATTCTGTGATTCTCCCTGCTACACTGTAAGAGAAAGGAGAAGCGCGTGCCTGCCTGGAAACTCAGAGCAGCAAATGTTAGATCTCAGATGAGTAACTTTGACAGTTTTGAAATTGAGCAAAACAGCTCAAGGAGAAGGAACAGGAGGAAAGAAATTGCCTAAGAGATATGGGGTAAAATGTGGAACTTGGAGGAGAGAACACTGAGACAACACTAGAGAGCTGTTCAAATAAACCATGTGGTAGGGAAGGGCCTTCTCAATCTCTAAGTCAATGGAGCTGAAGTGCACGGTGACACTCGGCTGGAAAGATGTGGGGTGTGCCCAGACAGCCCAGAGCTATGTCCAGCTTGCCAGGATAATTGATTAGTCAGTTTATTTGTCCTCATCCACAGAGGCAGGGATCAGCCTGTGGTCAGGAGAACAAGTCTGGTGGTGACAGAGCGTTCTTGGCCGCCTTTCACTTCTCCCCTCTGACATAATTCCTACTTAATCATGGCCCCCTTCCCACAGCCCAGTGCTGGAGCAGCAGCCACCAGAGCTGCCCTGCCCTCACGCCTCACCAGCCACCAGCAGGACTCCAAAGCAGGGCCACTCACCAGCACACACATCCATTTTTGTTCCTCCTCCTAGAAGCCCCTCAAATCTGACAATGAGCAGGAGGGGATTTGCCAGCTGGAAAAGTGTGCACAGACAAACTGAGGATCAGCCTCCAGAGAGCCCTCACCCAGCGCTGCAGGAGGAGTGGGACAACCACGGGCAGGGACAGCACAACCTGCTCCAAACCCATTTTCAGACAGGGGAGTCACTGGAAGGTTACAACAGGCTCAAGTTATTTCTTGGAAATAATGTTGGTTCATATATCCAGTATTTCTTTGCTGCTGTTAGCTCATTTTTCAAAAACATCAGACCCATCTCTCCTTGTCCTTTGAATGGTCTCTTTAGAGAAGTTTCAAGGTACAAAATGTATGAAATTATTTTAACACAAGCATTGTTGGCTGCCTCTTTGAGCATTTTCTTCCTTTGGCACCTCGTACTAATAACATTCCCCAAGCAGTATAATATTTTTTCCAGAACATTATATATGATATGCAGACTGTTGAAGAATTTTAAAATAGGGTAAGAAATTTTCATAGCAGTTAGTGAGCAAATGATTCCTCCAAAGATTCAGATTGACACATTTGGAGAGGATTAAATTTATCCAGAGAATTAAATTTGCATCAAATGAACATAACGAAATACACAGCATAATCTAGGACTACTCTCTATGTTTCTGCATGACTAGCATATTTATTGAGATGTCCTTCAGTAATTCTGATTTTGTCATTATTATTCATCATCATGAAGAGTCTTGTAGTCTTATAAACTGGAGTTTTAAGTTGATTTAATGGGTTTTTAAAACTATAACAAAAAGAATTCATAAATTTCAGCAGCAATTTAGAAGATGCAGAATCACGTTTCATGAATTTAAAATAAAGCTGGTGGATGATATAGATGTATGTTTTTCTAGAGTCTTATATTAAAAACAGTTTCTTAAAACAAGTTTTTTTAAAACATAGGGTCACTGCCTGCAAAACTCAGAGCCAAAAAAATCACAGCTGAGAATGGAGTTTTAAAGAATGCTTTTGATGACCTTTTTCATTTATTACTTGCATATACAATTAACATTGATGTTAAGGCATTTTTCCTTCTAATCTATATAGAAATGTACGGACATCACCTGTCCACCTGGACCAGTCAAGATTCTGAGTTTTTTAGGTGAACATTGACAGGATTATTCCCCAATTCAACAGGAACTTCACAGTTGGGTTTTTTTTAGTGTGCTTTTACTATAAAATCTGCCAAAAAGCACAAAATCAAGCAAATAAAAGGATTTGGATTGTCAAGATATAAAAATCCATCCAAATTCAAGTCACTGGGGACCAAGCTTTTTGGACATTTTTCAGTTATCCATTTTACTTTACTAAATTTTAAGAAGAACTGGAAATGCAAGACACGTTTCATAGAAATCTGAAATCCATGTGGCTTTTCTTCACTGATCTGTTAAAACTCATCAGATATACTCAGGACTGTGTGAAGTTGTCTCTCCTGAAGTGCTGTGACAAGGCTGCTGGAGCAGAAGCACTGAGCTGTGCCATTAATCCTCCCGCGGGTCCCCCAGCAGCGCTCACCTTTTCCCACTCCCGCTCGTTGTTCAGCACTATCACCACCAGCCTGGGGTGTGCCTGGTAACCATCTGCTGTGAAGGACAAATCTCTGCCTTCCCACGTCACATTCATCATGAACCTGGAAGGCAAGGAAGAAAAGTTCATTGAAAAATTAATGGGCTGTCCAGCAGTTAATGAGCAGCAGCAAGTGCAGTCACCAGAACCGCTGATTTAGCCCATGCACCAAACCCTGCCGGTGCTGTGGAAAGCCTGCACTGGCAGCGGGGGAGTTGGGGCATTGCAAGGCAGTTCAGAGCTCAAGACAAAGCAAAATATTGTTGATGTGTGAGTTATAATGCAGACATCCTTTTTAACAGCTTCCACCTTCCATATGATTAATCACTCCCCTCCTTGAATAACCTTCCTGGTACTTTGCACAACCTCACCAGCTTTCCAAGAGCATTTTAAACAAACCCACATCACCTCTGTGTGTGCCATTGCACTGTGGTGTCACTGGGTAATACTCAGAGCAAAGTGCATCCGATCTGTCTTCCCCTGCTCAGACCTCCAGGAGTCCTGTCAGCTCTTCCCAAAACTGTTGCTACACAGCGTTGTTGTGATACAAGGATAAATTCCACTAATGCCAAAACCAGACATGAAAGCTTTGAAGGTGTTGGTAAATATTCAGTTCGGTAATTTCAAAAGAAAAAGGATTAATGTTTTTTTATTCTTTTGTATTTAGTTACTTTTTAATGGTTTTCAAAAGACATATGAATTAATTAGTATTTTGAATAGGAAAAAAATAGAGGAACACAACATAAAATATTAAAGAATGGAAATTTTTAAAATTTTGTTGAAAAAAAACAAAACTCCACACTGTTAGTGTAAAGCTGACAGGGCTATCCCACAGTAAGAAGTAAAACTCCAATTCAAAATCTCAGGAAGAAGACAGTACACCCCCCCAGCCCAGCTCTGTGGTCTGAAGTTATTCACATTGAATTGCTCTGAATTCTCAGTGTATTTAATTGAAAGAAATTCAGTCCAAGACTGATGCTGACAGAAGTGTAGATGTCCATCCCATAGAGGGATGTGTTCTGAAGGGCAGAAATTTACTATTCTTCATACATTACCTGTCATGTTTTATCCACAAGAAACTGATACTGTTTTACATGTTTCTATGGGTTTGGAGGGTTCTTTTGGGTTAGTTGGGTGGTTGTTATGGCTGGCTTTTTTAGCAGTAGTAGCAGCATGATCTCCTGGGGAATGTGACATAGACAAAATTCCTCTGCTCCAGATTCAAAGGAGAAGGCTTTGTATTGACATAGCTACTGAAAATCCCAGTAGCGAAAGCACACTAAATAAACATATATAGACCCAGAAGAAATAATGGCATTGTATCATAACAGTTAATAATTAAATGTGCAGTACCCTGAACAGCCATACTAACATCATTCAGTACCAGTTTGACAGTAATTTATAAATTCACCCATTGTAATAACTCACATTTCATGACAGACTTCCAGTGTGAAAATTTTCCCCTTGACAGAACTTTGCTGTTCAGTTGAACTGTTTTCCCGTATATTCCATTTTTCATCCAGCAGTGAAAGATCTTGCTTGGGAACAAAAAGCTTGTTCACCACCTTGAGAGGCAGCAAACCACCAAATAGGATTTACTTGTGCACACACGTAAGAAACCAGCATAACATTCACTCAGTGCTGAAAACCACTGTGTGACCCAGGGAGTGAAATGCCTGGGAAGTGAGCACAAGAGGAAGTCAAGGATGTGCTGTGAAAACAAGCAATATTTGCATTTGCTCTTCTGCACCCTCCCCTAATTCACACCCATGAGGTAACACCCCTCAAAATGAACACATCACCTGGCAGGGCCGGGCACAAACCACCTCACTTCACTGAAGCTGAAAGCCAAGCATTGTGTCCCCTCCTAAGGGCTGGACCCCAGCACACACCCTGTATTCCATCAGGCCTTTGTGTTCACTTGGGTTTTTAACCACAGAAAATGGTGACTGGACTGGAGTTGAACTCTTCCTTAATGGAGTTTGGTAGGATCACCCTGATTTCAAACACTGCTCATCGTATTTTGGGATTAATATGCAAATGACTGGAAGCTAGTCAAGGACCATCACAAGATGCAGTGCTGAAGCTCAAGTGTTCCAAAAAGACTAATATGAACCACAACTCGATTGAACTCTATGTGTATTTTTAAACCATGTATATTTATCAGCCATTAAGTAAAGAAATACTTTTTGCAAGGTTTGGGTTTTTGTTTGTGTTTTTTTTGTTTTTAAATTCCCTAATCTGAAAAGTCTCTTAAAATTGTATTCTCTGATCCAGACACAAAGGTATGAGTGACGCACTCTGGGCTACCCCAGATTCTCACACTGCAGCAATAAAAAAGAACTTCAAAGAGATTCTTGTTTCCCCAAGCACATTCTTCTGTACAAAATTCATCAGCTGCCCATGTTCTCCAGAAATCAATGCTTACAATTTACACTCGCTTTTGAATTGTCATTTTTCCTCTGTGAAGGACAGAAGTCCTGCTCTGCTTTTACTGGCCACAATCCCAAACAGCTTGTCCTACAAAAAATAACCAAGTGCTTGTCTGTTCCTGGTTAGGAATAACACTGTGAAGAATTTATATTATGTTATTCTTATAGAATTTTAAGATTATCCAAGGTTAATTCTGTGCAAGAGGTCTTTGGCTTCTGAATTGGATAAAATATATTTCTGAAGTAGCTTTGGAAATGCCAGTTCCTGTTCTTAACTAAATGATGTGTTTAGTTATTTGAACTCGTTACTTTGAGGGGTCAATTAGCAACACACCATGGACTTGTAGGTAATCTGTTTCCATTCCTCATTAATGCTACAGCCTTTGCAAAGACACGATAGTGCATGGCCTTGTGATGGTATTATGACATGGAAGTCTTAATTAACTTTTGCAAACCAGTATTTGTAAGATTCCCCAGGTGATACATAGATCAAAATGGCACTTTTTTTTCTGACAGAATTTAAGCTAGTCTCACATCAAATCCAAAACAGGTTTTTTATCATGAAAAGAACCAAACCTTAACTATGTAAAAACTCTTTTAAACATTTATACAATTATTTTTTGCTTGTCACCTTCCCTAGCAAAACTGAGAAGTGTTGGAACACCACAGCAGAACACTTTTGCTGTTGTTTTCACAGCAAGCCTTTGAAGCACCCAGGTTACAAACTTCTCTCAAGGTTTCCAACTTTATTTTTATAAGACTCAGAAAGATCAAGTAGTTCACACAGAGCTTCAGATTAATGCCAAAACTGCAATATTTATTCCTGTCAAAATTTTAACTTTACCCAAAGAGCCAGAACATACTGCAAAAGCTGGGTTTTCTTACCCTGTAACTATAGTATTACAACTTCATTGACTCTAATTCCATTAACAAATGAGTGAAGACTTTGCCAGAGGGATCAGAGCTCAGTTTTCAAAGCGCCATTTGCTTGGATACAAAATTTCTGACACAGTGGCACCTTTCTGGCCAGACTCCTCACAGGAGCCATGGACTTCCTTCTCCATGAGGTGTTTGCGAAGAATTTCCTATACTGGATGAAAACAGTTGAAATCCTGGAGCAGAATCTTTGAGGTTTTCTACTTCTATGTTATAAAAAGCAAACATGTTTGCAGGCCATGGCATTTCTTTTGAAGTTTACCATATTTATATCTATGCAAGATACACAAGTGTTCTCCTAACAGAGCCAAGGATTTGACAGCAAAACCAAGAAGGCTTTTGTGGATTCTGTGTTGGGCATTATTTTATAGAAAAAACACAACCTTATGTAAATTATTAAGGTCACTTTGTTCCAGACAAAGATCAACCCTAGCCCTGGTCTCAAAAGTTTCTCAGGGTGATGTAAGGAAGCCAACAAGGACAGAATAGAAGCACAGCAGAGCAATCCCATGACACAGAAGCAGATGCGATGGCACTTGTAGAGCCTCAGCACCCTCCATGTGCTCTCTCTGGGATGTAAGGGAGGAGCATCCTCACAATATTCATCTCCTCAGCATGGACAGTCTCCTGCCCACCCACCCGTGTCCCACAAGACTCTCCAGGACTGGTCGGGCTCAGGAACGCAATCAGCTCTGTAGTAACAGGCTTGTTTTACAATTAGTGTGAAATTCACCTAGAATGCAGATCCCAAACACATCAGCAGCTGGGACAGATAGAATGGGTAAGGCAGAGGCATTAATGAAAATGTGTCATTTCTAAGCTACCTTCTAAGGAGAGACCTTAGATCTGTAAAACAAAGCACAGGGCAGAACAGCTGCAGGGAGCAGAAGGACCAGGGGACTCCTCTCTGCCATGAGTTCAGATCTACATTTCCTGCCCTCAGATGAGATAATCAAACTTGATAAACTCCCCAGGTGCCATCATCAGGGACTATCATTTTTATTTGCTGTCTTCTTCACTGTGGGGCAGTGTTTCAAATCTCTGACAACTGCAGGCAATGAAGAGAAGTAGCAGAGATTTGGGAAATACGTGCTGCATAAGAGAAACTCTCCCTCTTCTCTCTCAAAGAAGGAATTTCCAAACTGAGATTTAAAGCAGATGAAAGGCCTCAAAACATGTTATCTAGTGATATTTCTCTTTCTTGCAAATAGTGTAAACCCAACCATTTTAATAACCTAGAGAGCCAGCCTATCTGGGCTTGGCATACCAAAAAAAGTAGGAGTGAATCCAAATTTTGTCTTTTCTTTATCTTGTTGAGGCTCTGAACTGCTGAACTTCCTTACTATGATTCAACCATGACATTTGAATGATACTTATCAGTAGAAACCCCAAGACACATAATTTATCATTAAGAAACAGATTTCCTCTGTAAAATTTAATAAAAAAATGCTTAATGTAGAATAAATAATGTGTGAAGTACATACAGAAATATGTCTGCAGTAGAACCCTATTAAAGAAGGTACTGATGCATTATTTTAAAGTCAATTCTATATCCTATGCTATGTAGGATTTTTTTTTTTTTCTAAATTCAAATCCTTTGCTGTGATGCTTGCTCTTTGTGCATCCTCCTCCTCCTCCCAGCCCTCGCTCCTCCACAAGGGTACCTTGCTTTGGAGCTGTGTCTCCCTAGGCCTGGAGCCAGCACGGATGAGTAAAACTTTGGGAGTGATCAGCTCAGTGACTGTGCAGAAGGAACAGCATGCCAGCCTCTGTGACCTCCTGCCAGCTGCTCCTTAAAGCATTCACTGCCACTGGCGCTGGAAAAGGCACCTTGTTCTGCAGACAAACAAAACTCTTGGGGAGCCCTTCTGAAAGAGGGGGCAAAGGGAGGGAAGAAAGAAAGAGCTCAACTCCCTGGGATGTGCCACAGATGAGTGTAACATCAGAACACCAGAATGTTTAGCAAGTTAATGCTATTATTAGCATCAGCATTTCAAAAGAAGCACTAATTTGATCAGACATTGCTGCACCACCTCAGAACCATCCCAAACTCTTCCCCATGATGTGTGCCTGGCTTCCTGCAAGGGGGATGGTGTCTGCAGCAGCTCCATCTACAAGAACTGATAATTTGATTGTTGAGCCCTGCTTTCAGCCCTGAAGGCAGGCTCCACCCAACTGCCAGAGGCCACACTTGTTCTCTTGCTTTAAATTATTTTAATTATCACTATAACAAGGTAATGTTCAAATCCAGTAACCGTTTGGTATTTTCTGCTTCCTAAGCTGACCTAACATGGGAGAAAATTCTAATACAGATTTTCAGTAATTTTTTTAATCACTTTGTCAGTAAACCAGCACCATGTTGGGGCCTCTGGGGCAGAGTGTTCCTCTACACAACCCCTCCTTTGTTGCCTGTGAAGTTCAGTTCTACTTTGGACTCATAAATAATTAGTTAAATATTTATACACCTTCAATCATCTAATAAAGATGATACCTATTGTTCACAAGTCCTCTGACTTGAACAAATCCTCTATAAACTGGCTGTTGATCTGTATGCGGGAAAAGATTAAACAGATTTGCAGGATTATTATCAAACCATTGTGTCCCTTTAATCCCAGATTTCACTCAAATGAGGCAAATTTATCTGTCATGCTAAAAGCTGGACTCAAAATATGAATTGGTGAATAACTATCAGGACAAGGGGGGCAGCAAACCCCCTCCCTCTGAAGGAGGTGCTGTGCTGAAGGATAACAGCAGCACTGCAGCAAGGACAGCTAAGCTTTTGTCCCTGGCCCTATGGACTACCCATTGCTCCTGCTCCTGGTTCAGCGATGATAAATAAAGGAAATTGTGCTTGGGAAGGGTAGGATTCTTTCTGGATCTACACCTCCACTGCTGAAGGATGGGTCTCCAAATCCTGCCTATGGCTTGGCTGTATTTCAGAACAGAATCTCACTAAATGTCAGCACCACACGGCAAACACCTGACTAGCTATGGACAGACACATCTTTTTCCTTTTCAATGGCAACGCTTTACCATCCTCACCCATCCCTGTAAGGATCGGTGTGCTTGGAAATGTTGCAGTGAAATGTCTCTCCCAGGGTCATGACTTCCATACACACCATGAGTTCTCTTGTAAACAATGCAGCACCGTTTCAATGCACAAAGCAGCAGCATCTCCCATGATTGGCAGGGTTATTGTGTTTTGCTGTTTGTTTGCTTTCTTGTTTTCCTTTTTTTCAGAGAGAACAAGAGTTTGTTCAACTGACTTGGCATTAATGAGGTGCTAATTCTATTTATCCTGCTGTGCCAGTATTTCACACAATAGTGGTTTTCTGCCTTGGGTCTTACACAGATGGAAAAAGATGATCTGAATCAATACAGATACAAATATACATATATATCTGTGTTTTTAATGCATTGAAAATGAACCCTGTATTTTATTATAAATCCTTTATTCATAGAGAAAAACTGGCTTTCTCATATGTACCAGAAATGAACATTGATCAGATCATTCCAAAAACTAAAGCAAACCTGATTTTATTCTGGATCTAGGAAGCCAATAAAAGCATCTTAGAATTGCAGTGATGGGGAAAAATAAATTGTGTGCTTCAAAACAAATATATTTCCAAACCATTTTAATACTCAAAGGATTTGAGAAAGAGGGAGGAGGAGCTTTTACTTCATGGCTTTTTTTACACAGAATTTCTTCACAAACAGAGATAAAATTGCTACCTAGATATGGGAAGTCACACATAAAGCATTACTAACTTCCATTTACAAGCAAATTAGCTTTTATAGCATAGCCTCAGCGTACCATCCTGGGTTTAAAGCTGAATTAGACTGTCATTATAATAGATGGAGCCCAAAAATCCTGGGGTTTTTGTGTATTTTGAGCTTTGTTTTGTTCAGGCATCCCCTTACACAGCCTCTTCCCTGACTCCCACTGAGTTCTCTGCTTCTGAGCTTGCAGCAGTGTCCTCTTGTCCAACCCTACTTCTCCAGTACTGATTCCCAGATGGAGAGGGGAACAGAGCACAGCAAATCCCAGGTCCATAAGGTATTTACAGTTACTCCAGCCCTTTCCATTGGGAACATGCCACAAAATCCTTTCTTCAGGTTAGTTTCTTAATACAGCACACAACACATTTATCTTGTAGTTGACAATATGAAACTGCACTATCTGGGACCAGAAACTGTGAAGATTCCACTTCACAACAAAACCCCAATTTAGACACTGATTTGATGTAAAGTAGGAAAGAACAATTTAGTGATGAGGATGAGAAAGTACAATGAATTTATATAATTCACCTTGGCATGGAGAGGCTGGTCAGCTCCCCAGTATTATTTAATACTGGTAAAGTTTGTATACACTTGCCTTGCTAGCAGATTATATGTGACAAGAATAATTTGGGGGAATTATTACATAAGAAAGACTATTTAAAATTTATTCATTTTAGTATAATTCTGATATTTCCAAATTGAAAACAGCCTGCTTCTGATTCTTGTGGTGTTGGAGAAGCTCAAAGAATCTCCAATACAGAAAAGGTATTTTTACTTCATAACTCAGTGTTTCACATCAGGAAGTGACTTTTTTAAGCACAGTGCACTACAGCTTCTCCTATTAATAATTACTAGGTGCATCATGCACTGCATGCTGCAGAATCTCCTGGTGAAGTCTAATCTCACTGCCCTAGCACTCACAAGTCCTGTTCTTGTACTCATGCAGGTTTAATGAGAAAATAAAGATTGTTTAAAGAAATACAGCTTATGCTGAGTGTTGAATACTTAATTCAAGTCTACACTAGTGTATTAGCCAAACAATAGGGTAGGAGCCTTTTTCAAAACAGGTCCAAGTGCCCCTTCCAAGAGCATTTTAAACCCCACACTTATAAGAGAACACAAGTTTCACAGAAACTGGAGTTCAATTATTAATAGTGGGGCTGCTTTGTTTGTAGGTCAGGTCCTACTGTTAAAGCACAGAATTTGTTTTACAGGATGCTTCCACTGCTCCCTGGCACTGTCAGCACATGCAGAGAGGAGCAGCAGGGGTGGGACAGTCCCCCCAGCAGTGCCTCCCACTGCTCTGCCCTGACCTCAGGGCAACACCACAGCTTTCCCAGATCCCTGAGACTCACAGAGCCACTCCCAGGGGCAAATGGGGCAGGAGGAAAAGAACTGTGGGTTTTCTGCAATGCCACTAGAGAATTTGTGGTTTTAGAGGCAGAGGCTCAAAAATAGGAAAGGGAGCACAAAAAGCCTGCAAGTGTCATACTAAAGACAAGTTCTCTGTAAGGAAATGTTAAAATTCATTTACTTGGATGCATCTGGCTTTTAAGAAAGCTTCTGAAGAATGCTGTGTGCAAAGATGTTGTTTTCATGGAAAACAACTGTTCCAGGACATCGTGTGGTAATCAACTCCTAATCTAAATATGCACATACATCTCAAGATTAAAACTGTTCTAAAATCTCCTTTCTGAAATCAGCACCAACTTTTCCTTCCTGTGCCAATTCTATCCTGCTTTTCTGTAGAAAGTGCTTCATCTGCAGTATTTGGTCAGAACAAACGTCATAAATACTACTTAGTAGCTTCCATATTGTCAAGAGCTGTTAAAAAATATGCAAGATACCCTACTTCCTCTCACAGACCAGATAAAGAAATATATTACCCTGCAACATTTTGGATAGAAGTAATCAGGAGTATCATGTCTGAAAGGGATAATTAAAAGGAAATAATAATAACAAAAGAATCCTGATTTAAACCTTGGCAGTTCCCATCTGACAAACTGTTTAGAGAAAACATCTATATCAGCTCAGATTAATGCCGATTAAGTTTTACAGTTATTCTATTAGAGGTGACAAAAATATACCCTTACAAGTAAAGGGGACAGATTTCAGCTCTTATGTGATAAAAGCTGCCTTACTAATCTAATACTTCTATAATTTCCAGGGACAGCACTTTAATGCTTCATATTGCTTGTCTTCTAAAATATTACCGGGTTCCTGCTGATGCAAGTGATACAGGCATGGACTCCAGAGCATTTTGGCAATTTTACCTCATAGTTAAAGTACACAACAGCCTAATTTTTTTAACTCAGCTTCATACCCTCTAAGACCAATTTCTGTCATCTTCTCCACTAGATTGAGAGCAGTGTTTATTCTCCACAGCACCCATCATCTCCAGGAGCACAGCTATCAGTGCAGCACGTCCTCTTGCACATTCTCCTGGAACATCTGAAAACCACTGCTTAAAATGGGCTCAACGGGATTAGCAAAAAACAATATTCTCCTACAAGAAACATACAGTGGCAATAGAAGAGAAAACTGTCAATGCTACACAGGTTAAAATAACCCAAAGCAATCATTCTTACTTGTGCAAGGTTTGAGAAGGCCGGTCATTTTTCTCCAGTTGTCCATAGCAGCTCGTCCTGGCCTCGGGAATGAAGGAATACTTTTCCAGCATGGCTGATGCAGCAGTGGCAATAACCCCAAGGCCATCCCGAACCCGAGCTTCTAAACTGTAGTCCCACTCATCATAAGCTGCTGAAATGAGTCCTGAAGGGAACTCCTTGGGAGTGATTTCTGTGTTACCGCTAACCAGGCTGGGAACTATCCAAAAGAAATCGTAGCCAGTGAGGCCCAGGGACCGAGCCTCGTCCAGGATGTAGACAGCTTCATCCTTGGAACAATACAGCAGGATGACGGATGAATGGATTTTCTTCAGCTGAATTTGGGTCTTGGCATCTCCAAAGGCAGTATCGAGTATGATGATGTTCTGCATGTCCCAGCCCACAAAACTGTTCTCCACAGTGGTCTTAATGACATTGATGAAATCTCGATATCCAGGGAAAGTGGTGGTCACCAGAGAGAACACGTGCCAGTCGTAATCCTGCATGATCTTCAGCATGATAATGGCTTCTTGCTGGATGGAAGCCCCAAACTGGAAGAACGTGGACATGACATCCTATAATACCAAACACAGCAAAAGATTAGTAACTTGGTACAGCTCCAAAGGGAACATTCATTCTTCTGCCTCCTGTTCTACTGGAGCTGCCAAACTTCCATTGCATTCCAGTAACTTTCTGTGGTTTATCATGTTCAGATCATAAGTAAGCAACACTGATCATGGGTACTTACAGCTAAATCAAAATATTTGCCAAAAAGTAACAAACTGATATTTACATAGGAAATTTCCAAATGCTGGATCACTTGAAGACAACAATCAGTAGCTACTGAGGAAGCTCCCTGGGGACAGCCACCCACAGTCAAACAATTCTCCAGCAGAAAGTTTAATATTCCTGTAAACATATGAAAGCAACCCAACAAACTCAGACCAATGTGTAGTTACAATGGAAATAAAGTGCAATGCACATGCTGTGTATGTGCTGAAGGAGCTCTGTACTCCAGACATAATATCTGAGGGGGACTTCATTTCCAAGGTTCAGTAGACTTGGTGGAAGCTTTCAGACTCTGCAGAAGTAGATTTTCTGTCCCCAGTTCATTGCTGTTGCTGCTCCATTCAGAGCACACGGGCCATTGATGCCTGATAGAGAATTAACAGGATGGGACTCAGGACAACAAGCAATTTGTCAGTGTCCTCATTAAAGGACTTAAATAACTTCAAACAATGGCTTCAGAGTCTGGAATTGCTCTGTAATGTCACCCAACATAGATTTGTTTCTGATATTTGTCTTATGATTTACAGAATTCATAATATTTTATACAGCATGAGGGCAGAAGCTGCTTATTTTAACATCATCAGAAATGGGCAGCACAATTAATTTTGTTGGCACTAAATTTCTAAATGCTTTCAGTGGTCTATATTTTCTAAGTTCCTTTTACTAAGTAAGATCTAAATTTATCTTTTAAGCTTACATTCTGCATTTACATACAATAATTCGAGTGTCAAAACTATACATGGGAAGCTGGATAATTCTTTATTTTCATTTTACTTCAGTATTTATTCTTGACCAGTAGAGGCAACTTATTTGCATAACTTATTTGCATCATTTTCAGACACAGAAAGCATAAATTCCTGGTGAAACAAAAGATTATGATTTAAAAATAAGATATGAATCATTCAAGATTTCTTACGCAGGCTTCTGGAGGAAGACACATACAGTGCTTTTAATTTAAAGAGTTTTATGATCATGGTCACAAAATGCTTATCCTATTTTACACTTGCAGAGAGCAGAAACAGATTAATTGATTTGGGTTTCATGGCAGGGTAGTGTTAAACACACAAATATTAGTGAGAATGATAGCTCAGCTCCACAAGCTCTGCAAATCTATTCCAGGAAAACAGTCTGTACCTTTTTTAATAGAAGATGAGGAGTGTTATTACTTTCCAAGTATTAAGAAGCTGACACCAGGATTTTATATAGCTTAACAGCAATAAAAGTCTTACAACTTGTGTCAGACCCTGAAGACTGATATTGAAGGCATAAAACACACACTGCTGGTGTAATGAAATCATCTGCCATAGCCTCTTTGGTACCTCAGTGATGACATTCTGAATGCCAGTGCCAGATTCGAAATGTTTTGGGTTATTTACAAATGTTATAAAATATATTTTGGAGAAGAATTGAATAAGGAACATTTGATTACTGAAGTCTTTTAGGAGCTATTTCCTGGTGACCTGCACTAGATAATACTTAAAAACCAGCAAACAAAATTTTCATATGAGGATTCTCACAGCTAAAGGAACCCAGCACACAGAAAAGCTGCTCAGCGTCAGCATTTAATTATTTAATTACTGATTTACTCCTACAAAGTAAAGTAAATATCTAGAGACAGTGCCATGAATCCAACTTTGCTGCAGCTCCTAACTGAGCATAAAATTATTGTAACGCAAAGCCAATCACTTCAGGTTTTTTCTCCAACTCTTATCTTGGTTTCCATTTATGATTTTGCTAAATTACAGTAAAAAGTAAAATAATTTACAGTAGATGAAATAGATTATATCCATCATATCCCATATCCTTTCACTGTTCTCCATTTCTGTATCTGTTTTTTAGCAACAGAATAATTCTTTCAAACACTACGTACACCTTGGTCCTTTGTGCATCACAAAGAACTTCTCCAATGAGGCAACTGAAGTATTTGAGGGCAAAAAAAAATCACATGGACATTTTCAAGTGTAACTTTTCTGACTATAGAAAGTAAAAGACTAAAAATACAGATTTTTAACCTAGAGCAGTCCTTGGCATCTTCCCTGGCAATTAAGAACAGTCTTGAGCATAGTGCTCTGTGTCACCATTGTAGCAGGCTGACAACAAAAGAGAATCCTTTTCTTTCATAAATATTATGTTAGAAAAACAGTTTATGAAAGAAGTTTTGGACATTTTCGTAAAGGTCACACCCATATTACAGGAACCCATTTCCTAGAATTGTGAATACAAAGTCTATTCAAAATCAGGCAATCATGATTAATTTGAGATTAAAATGCTGAAAAAACCTGTAATTATACAGTGAGAAGAAGTTTGGGTTCAGGAAAAATGGAGACACAAACATCACAAGTGAGATTCTCATCTGAAGAAATTCCATGTAACTGCACTGACTTCACTGGATGCTCTTATAGAGCTGAAGATCTCACTGTGTATTTACAATGCATTTGAAACAGATGGAAGATTACAAGGAAATTGCAGCCTTAGGAACTTCAGCAGATACCTAAATGACTATAAGGAGAATATTCAAGGACATATCCATTAAACTGGAGCGGGGGGAAGGGTGACATTTAATGAAGAAATAGCAAATAAATAAATGAAACTGTAACAGATTCAACTACTGTATTCTTAAACATCTACAGAGGTTTTCATTTTGGGGGGCTTTAAGCTTCACACTCTTTCCAAAAGCATTATTATTCCTCTGATTTATGCAGACTTAAATTCCATATGTGTAACAAAATACTAAGTTCCAATTTTTATATTCAAATGCAAACTAGAGTGATGTTTGTAAAAAACCAAAATTATTCAGTTATTTCCCTTTAACTGTCATCTTGTCATGTATTGAGACATCCATCTAAATCATTGCTGAAGTAAAAATACAGATGTAATATCAGAGGTGCTTTGAATGCATACCAGAAATATTTTTTTTTCATTCCTCAATGTCCCCAGCTATTGAGATTACTGGTGGAAGTTGCAAGGAAGGAGTACAATTTATCCAGAGCAAGAAAAATTTTACAGAGGAATTTCTCAGATGAATCTCAAAGCATGACAATCCCAAGATGTTACACCTAGTATGAATAAAAATGTAGTTGGAAGAAGCAGTTTTCTTTTCCAACTTCTTAGCTAGATTCCACCACATCCATGTGAGCAGAAAACAGCAATGAAAAGAGAAGTTAAAGAGCAAATGAAAACTTTTTGTTTCTTTCTGTCTTGCACATGACTGTACAGTTTACAGCAAAACATCTCCCCATATGTTTCACACCAGAAGGAAGTAATCCTTCCATTTGCTTCTTGCTTTACGTTATTCCTGAGTTTCATCTGTGACAAAGTTCTGTCATTGCAGGAGAAGGGCAATTCAACATTCCCACGCTCGTGCACAGAGCAGCCCAGCTCTCCCTGCTGCTGCCTTTTATAGATTAATATATTAGAGTAAGTTGTTTTTAATTAGTGTACTGAGTCTATAAATCTGTCACTGCTGTCAGAATTGCACATTTCACTTCCCAGTTCCAGCAAATTACAGGAATATTTCTCTAGAAACCTCATCATCAGCTATTTTCATGACATTTTCGTTTCCCAGCTCCGGCTTTTCCACGAGCTCAGCAGGTGCCACTCCCAGCTCCTGGAACAGCTGAGGTAAGCCCTGGTGGCACCTTGTGCCTGCCTGCAGGAGTTGGTCAGCTGAGAAAAGAAATATTTGATATCTAAACTAGTGTAGCTTTTGTTAAATGAAAATTGAACTCTAAACCAGAACAAAACTGAGGTCAACACAGGACCAAATCAATTTTCCACTCTGCAGACATAGAGAGGGACAGGCACTTTGCTGGTAAGACAATATTATGACAGGAAGGAGAAACCAGTATGAAAGAGAGTTTAAAAAGCAATCCAGAGGATGATTTTATTCAAATAGCAACAAGGTTATCATGACAGGACTACAAGTAGGACTTTAAAGTTATCTTAATTACTTTGTTCTTATTCTCTTTCACAGAGATCAGTGAAAATAATTTTTCTCTGATTTTACACCATTGTAAATCAGGCATTCAATTCTCATAAAGAATCATAGCATGTGGTGCCAGGTCTCCATACACAGTGCAAGCTGTTCCCTGTTTCATGAAATATGGTAGTTATTTGTAATTTTCATAAAGACTGGAAAAAATGAAAGCCAGAGTAAAATTATTTGAGCTGATATAAAATGTAGGTAAAAAAATGCATCCTGCAGGGTGTCACCTTGGTACCATTACTCAGAGTGGTGCATTGATTCCCTGGTAAACATGAAGTGAATTGCATTTCTCTGCCATGAATATCCAGCCCCCAGCCACAAAGGATTTTCCTTTGTAGAAGGGCACAGACCCATGCCAAACTTTCAATAAATGCAAGCACTGAAGTGGAAGAGCTGAAAGGAAAACCTTTCCTCCAAGACACCCTGCATATTTTTGAATTCTTAAGTTATTACATTCCGACTCTATTCATTAAGAGATAGAACACACAATTCCCAACACAAACAGCTCACTAAGGTGCCCAGGGAGAAAATTCCTCCATTATCATCATGGGAGCAATTTGAGGGAGATTATACAAAAATTTGTACTTTCATACAAAGCATAGCAACATGTGAGGGTGGAAATAATTTGCTCATTCTTACAAAAAGCAGAAAATACTTACTTCCCAAGGACCTGTCATCGCTCTGGCCTCACACATGGTGAAACCAGAGCCAGAAAAAGGGTGGAAGTTTTCTTACTCTGTAATTAAACTTATGCAAATGCACAGCCAAAAAATGTATAAAGGTCAACTAAAAGGACAAACTAAGACCTTACTTTTTATTTTAAAAGTTTGCTCCAGGAGAGGAACACTGAAGTTAGAAAAGGGCAGTAGAAGCAAGGGAGTATATTATGACTTTCCAGCACTTGACATGTCCCCTTTTATTATTTTACGGAATAAACATCAGAGAAACATGATTTCAAAAGGTTAGCACTGGCTTAATCAAGCATGTTCTTTCCCATTTCCAGAGGAGTCTGCAGGAATTCATTTTGCAAAGACTTCTGTATTTTTAGGTCATGGAGTCAACCTAAGAATTTTGCTAGATAACAGGTTTTGTGGGTTTTTTTTTCTTTTTAATATATCCATTTAATGTTATATTAGCTATTTGGCTTATCTAGGCCTGTTACAAGAGCTAAAGTTTTTTCACTAATTTTTGTGGGGTTTTTGGTTTGGCTTGGTTTGATATTTTTGGGGTTTGGGGTTGTTTGGTTTTTTTTTGTACCAGAATAGCAAATAAACAAAGAGAAAAGAATGAGAACAGGTTTCTAGAGATCATTGCCAAGTCACCTGGGTTTGTTCCTTTACATTTTCAAATAATAGTGTCACGTCTAATGAAAGTAACTCAATATGTGATTACAGTGAAATAACCTAATTATGGAAGATGACTAGTTTTGCACAGAGTTCATGAGCCATTCCTGGGCTGGAGCTCACTCACCATCTGGTATTTCAACACATCTGGGTTTTCTTTCACAGATTGTTCAAACACTGGAAATTGTGGTGGCTCAGTGTGAGCTCCTGATCAACCAGGACAGACAGGTGAAAAATGCTTTCAAAGGCTGAAATGAGCCAACAAGCCTGTGACCAGGAAATAGAATCCTGAGAAGATTCACATGGATCAGGAGGGATTTTGGGGTGGTCATTTAATGGAAAGTTTATTAACAAGATGCCTCCTTTCTAGATATGACATTCGTTTCCACAGTTACAGAAATGTTTTACACCAGGAATATTTCAATGAGGAAGGGCAATATGGATCTGCTTTGCTATTTGGATAAGTAACAGCTATTGTGCAGCTTTTGGGGTCAAAAAGAATCTCACTGTAAGGAGTACTGATGCCTCAAAGAATAAAAGGGGAATAAAAAGTATTTTCCAAAAAAATCTATTTGTTCTGTACGTTCAAATATTTATTGAATATAAATCATTGACTGTCTAACATACGCTGGGTCATGTGGTTCCATACATCCATTACATCCATTACAAGTGTAATCAGCATTATCCTTATCATTGAGTACTTTACCTTTATGGGATTTGTGTGCGAGTTTCATTTCCTGTCAGCATTTCACCCAGAAAATAAATATTGAAAAATGTGTTTGACTTAATATATTGGGTAGCAAGAAGGACAGATTATAGCTGAGTATCATTTCCCTTATGCCCCTTGCCATGACTGCAGATAAAGGCTTTGCCACTTTTAAATTTAGATTTTTTTCAGTGTTTGTATAAGCAGTGTCCTGCTTTATTCATGTAATTAGTCATCACTAAACTGATGTAAGTAAGTAGTCTCTTGAAGAGCCCAAGACCTCATTTTGCATAGGAAAATGACTTTAAATGAGCCACAGAGCACATCTCTCACCTCAAGGAACACCTGAGTTCACATGGAGAGCTCTTGAGTCTGTCCTTTCTGTAAAGCCTTTTCAAGCAGTTGTCATGAATGATGGGAGAGCAATCAGGAAAACTAAGGACTTTCCAAAGACAGGAAAAGCAATTGCTGTGAAGTTACTCCAGTAATACTGGTGAAAGTAACTGGTTTTCTTCTGTGTGGGAACATTCATCTGCCAACAATTCATCTGAGACACCAAAACAATCTTTTGGTGACAGCATTAGGAAAAAAAATGGGGTCCTGTTCCAGCTCTCCCCATGGCAACATGAGAAAGTTTAGAACACAGTGACAGTGATTTGTTATGCACAGGTTACCTACTTGGCTGAGAAAAAGAAACAATGAAATGACGCAACCCAACCCCAAACCACCATTTTACTGCAAAACTATCAAAATGCACTTGTTGGAAGGTAGAAAGCCTACCTTTGAATTTTCAGAAACAAAAAGCATTTTTCAGCCTCATAAAAGGCTATGCACCAGGTATCAGGAATAAAAACCATTAAGAGAGCATTAGTGAGCTTGTGAATTAGCCCAGTGAAAGGCTCACACTCGGGAAATCCAGCTTTAAGAAAGCAAAAGTCTATGTAACTTTCCTCTCCTGATACTGATAGTTCCTTGTAACTAACATAATTCATCTCTTGAAATAAAATACCATAAACACATAGGATATATGAAGGATACCAACCAAAGAAGCCAGCCAGAATTCTGGAAAATAAATACAAATCTTTGTATATAGACTGTCCATCCCCACTATCTCTCATATTCCACTGAGGCTTTACTTACCAATGTTCCCCTTGTTTCATATCAGTATTGAGACACCCTGCTTTTTACTACCAGATCAACATACTGGGCTATGGGCAATACCTCACCTTCCTCCAGTTGCACTCTGTGACTGTGGAGAATTATCTATCAAATCAATTAGTTCATTCACTTTGAACCACATCTGCTCCCATAAGGCCATCACAGCTGAGCTTCTCTTGATTCATGGGCATTTTGGGGAACTTCAACAGATATTAAAGCAAAACATTTAGGTTACAGTGAGTTATATTATTTTTTGGAGCAGAGAGCCAGGTAGAATTATATATCTTGAAAGCAATCCTGCTATTAATGGCTATGCTTCCTGAAATTAACCCTGTACATGGGGTTTAACCGGTTTCAAAATGAATCCCAGATAGCCAGATACGTTTTGGTACAGTCAGATGGATCTCAGACAAAAAGAAAGATTCTAACATTTCCAAGCAACTCCAAAGAGAAAGAAGTGAAAAAACAATGCTTTATCTTTCTCTTT
The DNA here is from genome assembly GCF_049639895.1 of Pseudopodoces humilis. NCBI lineage: Eukaryota > Metazoa > Chordata > Aves > Passeriformes > Paridae > Pseudopodoces > Pseudopodoces humilis. The sequence continues at coordinate 7,651,730 of NC_142217.1, forward strand.
AAATAAGAAGTGAAGCTTGCTGATTCATATTTTTTAGATTTTCAGTAAATAAAATTTTATTGCAATAGTTAAGACTTACTTTACTGCCCCAAAGGATTATTTCATAAGTCTTTAAAAAGCACAGTGGTCACATTTTTTCTGATTAACAGCTTTTTACAGCACCAGCCTAATTCATTTTCTTTTCACCCATATCAGAATCAGTCACCCATATTGACTTCACTCTACCACAGCCATAAGTTTAAATATGCACACAAGTTACTGTGAGCTATCCACAGAATATGCTAGAATCCAATTTACTTGACATCTTCTTGGGTATCCACTAAATTAAAATATCTACTGGTAATATTTTAGCTAAGTAAAATTTGATGTGTTTATATTACTATTGCTGTGCAATCAAAAAGTATAAGTTGTCTGAACAGCTTATGGAAACTTTCAAGAATCAATGCTATGCAATAATTCCTCCCTAGAAACAAATTTTCATTCCAGGTATTTAGTATGCAACACACTAAGCATTTTGCATAATTACATGACTTTATAGTGTCATTTTTATATGTATTGTATACCCCAACCCATAGCAAAATTTGCTGAGAACAAGGATTTAGGGGGGATAAGCATAATTCTCTGTTCAAATCTCTTATCTAGTACATGTACTGCACAAGAAAATCCTGCAATATCAAACCACTTACGGCTCACATGTCAACAAAATTTACAAAAATTTACAGCTTTTAAAATTAGGAGCTTTTAAAATAATACCATCCAATCTCATTAATCCTGTAAACAGAGAACCTTACATACGCACAATAACAAGTATACTATGGCCAAGAATTCAGCACTAAATCCAAAATCAGTAACAATTTAATCCTTCCAACAATTTAACAGCAGCTGAATTAAGCCAAATAGGCTGTTTACTTATAGTATGTATTGCACGTGTGCATAAATGCCATATACTATATAGAAAGATAAGCATAACTGAATAGCAGTGAAAATGCCTGAAGACATCATCTCCTTATCTTGAAAACATTTGGCCTCAACTGAATGCTAACACACTTCTCACTTGTGTTGAGGATGAGAAGCCAGAAAACCATTAACTAAGTCATTTCCATACATCTCCACTTAACAAGTAAAAACTAAGGTAACAAACAACCTCCTCCTCCACCCCCTTTCACCAAATGTTGAGTATAAAACATTAGGCAAATAAAAGAAATATAAAGCACATTTAATTTTCTACTGTGTGCTTGTAACAATGTGCTTTTCCTTGATGAGCCAGAAGCCTTGGACCATCACCTCTGTGAACCTGCTTTGGCAGCACTGGACCAAAGAGAGAAACCCAACAGCCAGAGACAAGCTGGGGAGGGCAAACAGACAGATGAGAAGGGAATTTTTTAAGAGGAAAGCTGAGCAGAGTTCAAAGGAGCCATTCCAAGCAGCTTTCCATGGCAACAGAGATTTGTAGGATAAATTTAAGTATCAGGAGGAAGATAAGAGATTGAAGACTCTTGATCTCATGAAGAAGACCAGCATTTTGGTTCCCCAGGTAGTCTGGGTGCTAAACAAGAAGAGGTGCAAACCTGACTCACCTGCCTTGGGCAAGCAAAGTGACAAAACCCTCGTAACTCACTCAAAGCACATATAGTGCTTTTAAATTCTTCTCAGAGGAAGTGTTTCACAATGCTCAGTATGCTCCTCTGCTCTGAGGAACAATCAGCAGATCTGAAGAAGGGACTGTACTCGGGGGAAATTCCGTTTATGCTTATCCTTTATATTCTCCTCTTCAGGCACCATCTTCGGCCTCTGGGCAAAGCTGCAGCTGCTCTTGTGTTATGCTAATAGATATTACACGCTTTCTCAGAGTGAAGGATCAGCCTATCAATCTAGAAATTGACTTCCTTTTCCATTGTGCATTTAAGAGCAGCAGGGTCAGAAGCAAGTTCAGTTACAAAATTTCTGATATGTGATCTAAATCTGTACTAACACATCACTCTAGCTCAAGAGGAGAGCGTGACTTACTGTTTATCCTAGAATTAAACCTACTGATAAGAAGGTAGCACAAAATACACCAACAATGAACAGTGTTTCACTGGGACTCACTGCAGAGCCTTTGAAAGATCACAAAACAATTTAACATTTGTGTTAAAGCAGTTGCAAGGCCTCCAGTTCTCAGAACAAGTGCATCCACACCAGAAGGAACACAGGAAGGCTGTGGAATTCAGCTGCAGGCAGATCCAACAGTTTCCCCCATCACTGTGCAATCCAGATAGGGACATGAGCATTCATTGCATTCTGTAATGGAGGGTGAGGTAATGTAACAGAAATATGCAACAAAAAACTCTAATGCAAATACTTTTTCTGACTCTACCCACACTGTTCCACACATTTGAATAAAATCTACATTTTCTTTTTGGCATTCTGTTTCAGGATGCACCAACTTATTTAGCTGCAAGAATATCACACATCAAGAGATTTCCCAAGCATTATTCCCATAAGCAAATAATACTCCAGGCAGAAAAGCTTTACCAACATATATTCAAATTACTGAGACTTTACATGGGCGGTAAAACTATTTCTTCTGTGAAATAGCTTAGCTTGTTACTTTTCTTTAGTTTTGCAGAGGAAAATATCTTTAAGAATGACTCTGATTTACAGCAAATATCAGAGGGAAAACATAATGTCAAGAAGGGAAATGCTCAAAATACTATTTATCTCCTTACAAGGCATAGTAATTCTTTCTAAAAATTATTATAGGTTTAACAGTCATAGCTCACACTGTAAATGCTGCAGTGCTACAGCAAACTGAGTATCCCATTTCCAGCTATAAAAAACCCCATGTTTGTACAATGTGAAGAGAAATGAAGACATCTTCCTTAAACTGCATAATATCTTTGAAGAGAGAAACATCATAATCCTTGTATTGAACACAAATAAGTAGCAAAAGTTATTATATGGGTTTTAAGGCCAGAAATTATAATGGTTTTAAGGCCAGAATTTTTTACTAGTTGCATTTGACAACACAAAGCATGCAGCATTTTCCTGGGTAGGAAATAATTAATTGCTTCCAAAATAATTAATTACTTCCATGGATTCCAATGAAAATATGAAATTATACTTTTGAGTTTTTCTAATCTAGGTATGAAACAGAATAGATTTGTAGCTAATCTTGGTAAATGCTGCAACAGTTAGACTTTTTTTCAAGTATCCATTGCACAGTTAAATTGCAAATGCCATCACATCTAAGTTCAATGGGAGCTCAGGGTGCTCAGAAGTCTTCGGGGTGGATCTGCTTAAGCAGAAGGGAGGATGTGCACAAATGTGAGAGTTCATCCATGCCAGTTTTATTTTTGCCGCTCTGTGTGTCCTCAGAGAAGAGTTTCACGCTCAGTTAACTGAAATAGTTTCTCTACAAACATAAAGTGGGAGTTCTTGTTCATTTTCATTAACAGAACAAAGGGATTTTGATGCCAATCCTTTGGGTTCCTTTGAAGAAAAAAACATTTTGTGTGGGATGACTAACAAACAAAACACCTGTTTTTACAAGTTGTTAAAAGCTTTCAGTTCCACACATAAAAGATCAGGACTTGTTACATTTCGGGGACCTTATGTAACAAAGCTTGTTAAGGAAGTCGCGGTTGCAGTTCAGATTTCAGTGTAAGGGGCACAAGGGAATGTGCTTCCCCTTAAACATTTCCATCTCAATTTGCCTCTGTGTCCCCCAGTGCCAAACTGTGGAACAGTAAAGTTAAGTTTACAAAGTACAAATACTGCTTTTCTTTTGCAGGTCCTTTAGAAATAACCTATGGACCTTCTGGTGTCCAAAATCCAGTCTGAAAATTACTGGCTTGAAAGCAGCATCCCAGGCATTTCCATCCGATAGATGGTGTTCACAGCAGGTGTATTATTTCACTATTGTTAAACATGCCATTAAGTAATTTGGGATTGATCTTCACAATGACTTACTGTGATGAACCACCAGAAAGGAAAAGATAAAAGCTATGACCTGATTCCTTGCAATGTATTCCACAAGAACTCCTGAAATACAGGTGAAATGTGGAAGAACAGAAGACTTCACTGCACAGTTCTCACTAGGCAGTTCTGACTTTCCTCTCAATGACTCATAATTCTCTGTATATAAGCAATGTGATTTCAAGTTTTTCAGATAATAATACTTCATGTTACATTAACAGATAATTTTAAAAACCCAAATAATTAAGCTGTACCAAATCTCCACCTTTTCTGCAAGGAAGATAGTTTTCTGGAGCAAGCAGGGATTGTTCTGTGTTCAGGGGCAGATACAGCTCATATTAGGGAGGAAAGTGCTGATTTTTCAAATCCCTACCAAATAAGACAAATCTTTCTGCACAGTATGTATTGAAAATTGGGAAAGAAAAGAAAACTGAGATGTAAAATCTTTGCCATATTTCTTGACATGTTCCATTCCACAGTAGCAGTAGAATTGCTCGCCCACACGAAGCTCTTCAGGAGATGGATATACCTGGATAATTCCCTGAGACCTGCCATTCCTCCTGATGGATAGACATTTGTTGCTACATGGCAACAGTCTGTCAGTCCATTCCAAACCTCAGAGAAAGAAGCAGAAACACGCTCATGTAGGGGAAAGATCCCTTCTGATCCTGCCTCACCACGGGAGCAAATTGGGTTGCTAAAGATGAAGTCAGGAGCAGGGTACTCAGAATAAAAGCATCTCTATAAACCATGCACAGAACAAACGACCATGTTTATGTTACCAAACACGTGCTGCAGGGAATGGGCCAACATCCCTCAGCAGGGATCTTCTCTACTCAGATTGCCTGGCACACACTGCAAAATCACTGGCAAGGAATTCAGAATCCCTGAGCTACTCAAAGGATCTTGGATAACAAGAGTGGAGGTGAGAAGCAAAATTCCACCCATTGGAAAGGGAGCGGTTCCCCATTACAGGCCTGGAAAAGAAGGGCAGAAAGCACCACAAGAGAGGAGGAGTCAGGTGAGCTCCCACTGACCCCCTAGCAGGTGTCCCATAAGGTAAAATTCATCTGGAACATTGCCTCTAAAAAGCCATTTCTGGTGACAACTCAGCTATTTCCAACACCTCTTATACCAATTCCACTGTCCAGAGCTGGCACAGACCCAGAGACAAACACTCAGCATCTTGGAAATAGATGAAAACTGCAAAATAAATTAACTCACTCACGGGTATCAGGAAATACTAACTTTCATTGTTTGGGGATAATTATTAGTTAAAATTTGGACAACCACTGGTTCTCAATAAAAATATTAAACATGAAATTTTTATCCAATTCTAAATGAAACACTTTCATTTGAAAACACAAACAGGAAATCCTGTCATTTGAATTTGTGCTCTTTTTCAGAAAATACAGAAAAGCACAGAGCAGAAATAATGCAATGTGACAGGTGACCAGACACAAATCACAAACAGTTAAGGAATGCTATTTACAAAAGTCCATTTCTTCAAGTTAATCATCCTTATTAATAAACAAATACTAAGAATAACATGATTTAAAATAAAATTAGTGAGGGCCAATAAAAGTTTAACTCACTCAATTACAGCTATAATTGTCCATTACTCTCTCCATAATGTAGCTTAGCCAGCACTAATGTCTGTCACTTGAGACTGCATTTGTAAAATGGCTGGATCATAAAATGGGATTTTCATAAAAGCTACATTTCAACAGCTCTCAGTCCCCAAGATATAACAGGTTTCCTTTGTAAGAAGGAGTGAGCCTTAGAGTGAGACAGAATAATGTATATCCTTGTAAATCTTTCCTCCTGGAAGATTTACTTATCCCCGTCAATAGATGGAATAGTTTAGCACAAATCATGTCACAATGCCACACCTCAAGAAATGCCTTAAACACATCCATACAGAAATAATTTCTTTCAAGCATCAGAAATCTTGTCTAAAAGTGGGTTTTTTTACTAAAAGAGGGTCTTTTACTACATATGGATGATAACGTGTTGCTATTCATGCCCATAATACAGGGTATAACTAAAATACAGGATTAACTTGACTTAAATTATCTTAGTGTCTCAATTGATAACACAATCTGACTGTGGAATAAAAATTAAAGCTGAAAAACTGTAAATTCTATTAACATCTGATAAAAAATTTAAGCCTGTAAAATAAACTGTGTTCTACATACTAAATTTTACATTATATGTGTAGAATTATTTACACTAAAAAGTCTTCTGCACAGCTTCATCCCCCTCCAGAAGATTAGGAACATTTTTCTTCTATTTTTTTGCCCAACCAATCTCTTTAGGGAGTTAAATTTATTATTATACAGTCATTCCATAGAAACAAGACATACTAACATGTTCTTGCTCTCTATGAAAATATCAAACAGCTTGTGGTGATCAGTTACAATATCCCATTTGTTTTTCTCTATGAAAAATTGTTATTCCTTACAACCTCACATAAACACCTAAGAACAGATTTGATAAACTATTCATGAGTGAAATTCAACACAAAACACAGAATTAGGTATAAATAAACATACTATATTTAAAGTAACATACAGATGTTTGGGGCTGTAGCAGAAATTAGCATATATGGAAAAGTATTGCTTCTCCATAAAGAAGAACTCAAATTATTACTTGAAAATGGGACTACCAAATCAAAATGAGCACTCAGCTGGGCAATGATATTTGTACATATCTTGGAGCCTGTGGAAATCAAATGGATGCATAAGGGATATTCTCATCAACTCATTCCTATCAATTGCATCACAACAAGGGGAGGAATTTGAGAAGACAATGCTAAAAATGTTCTCGTTTTTTCAACACACAAGCAGAAGAGATACAAATTGGGCCTGATTGCTAGCATCATTATCTAGGAATTTGAGAGAGATTTGTCATCTCTTCAGTTTTTTTCAGAAAATTGTTAAATGCACACAGGTACATGATGAAGCCCATGCCTTTATAGGAATGAATATGAGGTGATTTCCCAAAGTATTTAAACATTTCCACAGTTTCTTAACATGGTACACTCAGATCTGTTCCCATCCCCACCAAGTAGTAGCTTCAACACTTAGGATGAATTCCTGCCAAAATAAAAAAAAAACTAATAAATTAATTATTTCATCTTTGGTTTTCCTGCCCAGCATAAAGATATGACACTATCCACATTTTGAAAAGGCAGTCCACGTAACACTGCTACACAAGAAGACAGCACAGCTCTCCGACCATCCCTTGGTATTTCTCACTTGGCTGTGCAGGCCAGCATCAAAAGTACCTTCTTGTTGTGGGTTTTTCTTTTGGTTTTGGTTGTTTCATTGGGGGGTTTCTTATATGTCTTTGCAGAAAAATATGAAAACCTGGACATTAAAAACCAAATACTAATGATGCAACCAATTAATCAGTGTAATCATCTGAACATGCTGAGTACATCTACATCAAGGGAATAAGCCAAGAGAATAACATGTAATTTCCATCAAAACAGATGACAAAATGCATACACTTTCCAAACATAAGATCATGGCTGTTCATTACACATGATTATCATAATTCCCTCTTGCATAACAGTCTGCTCACCAGAACCCAGTTAGTTTGAGTATTATGGGTAAGTGACACCAACTGACTAGAGTTAGAAGATTAAAAGTAATGACTGCAACTACAAGAACCTCCGGAATAATGTTTCTCAACCAAGTTCTACATTCTAGAATGTCATAAAGCTGTTCAGCTCCCTGTAGATACTGTCTTTTCCAAGGCACATCATTATACATTCCTAGGTTCCATCCCACATTTGGAGGCCATGTAATAAAAACCTAGTCTAGAACAAATCTGTGGGCTCTGTTTGTTACATAATACACCTACTGCATATAAAAAAATATGAACAATAACATGTATAATTCATACAATATACAGTAAGAATCCCATTGATACCCAAAATACACCAAAGAAGCACATTCCTCCTGTCACACTCACTCTGTACATAGTGATGATTTAAGAGTTTATGAATAATTTGAAGAAACTACTGAACCACTACAGAAACAAAGACATTTACTACTTTAGTCATTAAAAGCTGAAGTATCAGACTTGATTTAACCAAGTTTCATGCTGCCAGAACTATTTCAGTAGTTTTCCAGAAAAGGGTAAGAGCAATGATTTCTAATTCATTATAACCAAAAGATTACCTATACCTACACTAACCTGGATGAAAAATTTGAAGACTTGTATTGAAGGTAAGTAGTGATAAAGCATTTTGTTGCTTGTTTTGTTCTGAACACAGGTCATGTTCTGAGCTCTGTGTGTATTTCCCCTCCAACCTGGCTCACAATTCCTCTTTGCATCCCAGTTCCCTTTCTGCAGTCCTCCTGCCTTCCAAGTTTCTCTCTGGATTACACCTCAGACTTGCCGAGGCCATTTAAAGTTAATGAAGATGGACTGGCTGAAATTTTCTTCAGGCTACAATTCTTCCACAACACTTTCATGCTTGTCTTTCATGTCAGTAATACTCTGTGTACCCACAGAAATTTAACTTATCTTTACTACACTTGCACACAGGCAGACTGATGAAATATTACAGAAAGGAGTAGCAAATTTCAAAACACATCATGCAGATAAAGCATACAGAGATTGCAGGGATGTTCCTCCCTTTAGACTTCATCAATTTCCATAATAATATTTCAAGCAGTTTTTCAGAAGCAAAATCCCAGAACAGTGAAGGCCTGATCCAAAAATCTCAGATTATTCTACATCTGGTCAGCGTCCATGGCTGTAAAACCTGCACTCAAAGTGAATGCAAACACCCAACTTATTATCTGTGACAAATTACATAAGATTTTCCCATAATATTTTAACCTAAACAACTTCTTTATTTCTAGATCTATGAAGGATCCCAATAGAGTCATTATCAAGTTAGGAATATGTTTCTCCAAAACACAGAGGTGTTTTTCTTACCATCAGTATATCACATTCATCACCATTAATGGTCTCACAGGTGTTCAACTATTCAAACCTGGCTGAGGAAAAAATTGGTACAAAAATCCAGGTACTGTCATCAGGAGGTGGCAAAGGTGGGGACTACTAGACTTTAATTACAGGATTATACCTGAACTAGCATATGGTCATAACAACTTCCAAACATAACCACATTCTAGGGTTTCTTGAATAGCAAATAGTATATTATGGTTCATGTATGAAATGAAATTACATATAACCTTTCTTCTTTTTTTTCCATTTTTTACCAACCTTGCAAAGTTGTAAACAAAAACCCAAAAGCTTAACACTTTCTCTTCATCTATGCAGACCTGGCATGCCCTTTTTTCCATACATGACAAATCTCAGATCAGAAAATTCTGACATTCCAAGTATAAATTTAAAGCCTTGCAGTACCTGTGTGCTTAGCTGTTTGATACCCAGGAACAGAAAACATTAGTTTTTGCTAAAAGAAAGCAAGTATCCATTTCCTTGGAACAGAAAGGGTGCAAAGCTCTTTCTTTTCACTTTAAAAAAGGTGAATCCCTAATTTCCAGTTCTGTGAAGGACAACCTTTAAAAAAATCTCCTGGCATAATTGTTTCTTGGATGAAGAGCCTTGATGTTTTGTGGAAGCCTTTTTCTTTTGTCATTAAAAGGCTGTGACAGAAATCACTTGAGCTTTTTACAAATAATTAAGAGAAAATTCAATTCCTACCATTTTAAATGAGTTGTTTTAATTAGAAGTGGAAGAGAGACATAGCTCCCAAGTGACCCACAGTGCATTTGAGACAAACAAAAATGTCATCTTCAGCAAATAAAAGCCTGTTTGTGGGTGTTGAACCCCACGTGTGCTGAGCCATACTGATGATTTGTGTAGTGCTCATAGCTAATTTACAGGCTTTCCATAAACATAGCATTTCAGTGTTTCAATGATTCCTAAACATAGAGGAGTTTATCCCAACACGTCTGTCTGTAATTATCCTGTTGAAGAAAAGCAAAGCAGAGTAATCACATCTTAGAAAAGTGATTCCTGGGAAATTACCATATAAACCTTTCCTGTTTCTGTCCTCTCTTTGAAATGTTTCCAATTTTTGCTGCTTAGCACATTTTTAAAAACCTCTACTCATTAGCACAGAGTTTAAAGCCATTTGAGTTTTTGGGGGAAGCTCATTGCATAGGAGAATGTTTAGCTAAGGACATCCACCTTAGGAACAGCTCGAATGAGACCCCACACCACATAATAAATTCTGTGATTACTTTTGCTTGACCAAAAACTGCCACATGCTGTTTTCTGTTCCTTGTAGGTTAAGATAAAATGCCTGACTGGAATTGCTAATTTTTTAGCAAGCAGGAAACCTTCATTTTTAGATTAGAAGAGCAGCACTGATTAGATGGCGGTGATTACAAGTGGCTCAGCCAGAGATGCAGCGCTTGTCACACATCCACGGAGAACTCTCTCCCCAGAATTTAATGTGCCAGCCTGTCTGGATGAGCCCAGTCCCGGGTGAGCCAGGCTGTCTAATGGATCAAGGAAAAGACAAAACAGGTTCACAATTAAAGCTGAGCAAGTCCTGTATCGCTCCTAGCACTCCTCGTTAAGCAGGTGTTTAAATTCAGGATGCACATGTCCAAGCTGCACGAGGCAGTGCTTGGACTGCAAAGCAGGGACCAGAGGGAGCACAAAGCACAGCAGGACTGCAGCCCTGGCTCCTCCAGAGCCAGCCCCTTCCTGCCCCTCACCACAGGGCTCTGGGCAGCAGCAGCCACAGAAAAACTCTAGTGAAGACAATTCTGGCAACTGCGCCCCAGTTTTTTATTTCTTTCCCTAAAATTATTGTTTTTAATTTTAAAATTAACATGTTGGCAGATTTAAATCATAGACTGAAAACCTGACTTTTAGTTTTATGGCAGCTAAATAGGAGTTAGCGAGGTTTCAATTCCAAGTCTTATTTAAATTCAAGAGAAAGTCCTCAGCAAATTCAGCATCAGCCAGATTTATCACTAATGTACGAAGGAAAAATATACGCTATTTTAATGAATGTGCACTATTAAAATGTATTTATGAATATTTACTTTATATATTATATTAGTATTTTGGTATAGTATTAAAATAGTAATGATAATGTTTTATTTATTATTAAATTACTACTAATAATAGCACCAATCAGCATGATTTACTTCCTTTGCTGTGTACTTAATTTCAACTCCAGTGTTACTATACCATCACATCTTTGATTTTGCAGTCCAATAATTCAATATAACACTTCAAATGACAAGCCAAGCCAAAAGAAACTCATGCTCAATGCTTAAGGAGTCACCAGGTCTGCAGGCAGAATAAAAGAGAACTCTGGCAATGAAAAGTTTGCAATTCTGTTCCCACACTGGCATCCTAATCTTTGGGCACTGCCCTCTTTGGTTCTCTGCTGCTTTCTGTTGTAGTGGAAAAGATACAAGCAAAAAAAAAATGCCTCAAGTTTCAGGGTTTTCAGCGTTTGGGGGTTTTTTCCCAATTTTTAATGTGTTCATAAATGGTTATCCAAGTAAATAACTAAATAAGGAAATGTTGCCACTTAGCAACAAGTCCATTCAACAATGAAAGCACGATTTTCAGAATGTATCTGTCACTCCAAAACTGTGACCAAACTGCTCTCTCCATTTAACATTTAAAATTCTTTACATCATATCAAAAAATAAGGTGGAAACATGAGCACACAAAACCAATTTGCTTGCATCAAACTTTCATTATGACAACATGTATCAATGCTTCTTTACCCAAGCCCAGTTGAAGAGCTTTTGACATGGAAAAAAGCTGTCCCATAAAACCCTCTATTTCTCTCAGGGTCTCAGTCAGGGTACTCAAACATGGACTTTTCCAATTGTCCACCAGCAAAACCTGCCTTTTGCAAAACATCCAGAATACAGAATATTTCTTTGTATACATTGCACTCTTTGTGAAAAATATCTAATCTATCATCTACCAGATGATGTAGAAAGTGTCCTTTTACAGCTTTAGACCCCCATTAGGACTGCTAGTCCTAATGAAATGTGCTTCTACAAACATCTTTTATAACTGCACTAATTAATTTGGCAAGGTCTGTAAAACAGTGTAAAAAATTGATCTCTCAGATTTTTGGAAGACACATATATATTTGTGGTTTTGCAAAATGCTACATCAATGCTGAACAGTGCAAGAATTTAATATATTAGTTTAACCTAACATTGCTTCAATCAATAAATAAAATTAGAATAATATACTCTCCCATGACTAAATGCTGAATTTAGCGGTTTTTCCAGATGCACAGCCAGATGAGACCATAGAATTAATTTCATTAAGAGTTCTTTATGCTGTGCTCTTCTAAAACTGAATCTAACTTTTCCCATTGGCCCCACTTGGTTATGATGGCCCTTGACTGAAATTTATCTTAGGATGCACAATACTTTAAATTGCCGTCAACTTGAAGCATCACCAGGATCAGCTGAATTTGAATGAGGCCAAAGGAAAGAATTTCTGTGCCACCATTTTCAGCGTGGAAAAATTTCCTCTAAAATAAGATGTTGGCTGTCACTTGGCACAGCAGGGAGACAAAACTGTCAAAGGAACCATCTATCCTTATCTATCTCCTTTGATACTTCTAACTCTTCTAATGCTTAGCACTGCTAAAGGCTTTAAATTCTTCCTCCTTCAGGGAAAAAAAATGTCTCTTGCAAGAATAAAACATTATTTGGTTTAATTCATTCTATGGGAGAAAAGATCTGAAAGCTGAATTATGTTCCCAAGGCCACATGCAGTGCAAGACTAAAGCTGTCCTATGGGCTTAAGGCTCACACAAGATATTTATGTAGATGCCCAGTCCAGTAAAGTTCAAATCTGAGCCCAAATTCCTCTGGGATCCAGACATTGGTATATTTCTAACACATCCCATACTTTCAAGCAGGGCTCTGTGTTTACTAGCTGTTGGTATTGCTCTGAAAGAGCTATCACAGTTATCCAACATGGGCTACATGTGCACTTTCAACAGAGCCAACAAAAACAGGAGCTGCCAGAGCTTGTGTATCCTATGGATTACACTGCAGCAGCCTGGGAATTAAAGGAACAAAGGTCACAGATCGCAGGCAAATCCCACAGCTGGCTGCTTTTGAGTGGAGACAGCACTTCTGAAAGCTGCCAAAAGACAACTGCAGAGCCTTGATGTCCTTGGAAACTTCAGAGGAGGGGTGGGTATAAGCAAATCCACAATCTGTAGACTGCTTTGGAAATCCCTCCTTATTCTTTACTGTCACCTTCTGTTAAATGCAGCTTCACAGACCATGACAACCCTAGGAGTGCCAAACAAAGCCACATGTGGTCATTTACCTACTGTAAATCTACTGTGAACACACACTAGATGCTTGACATGGTTAATTTTAGGTGTTTTCATACTGCCCCAAAGGGTTTTCACACCAGTCTGACATATGACAGAGTCAGCTACAAGTTACGGAAGCACAAGCTGAGAATTACAGAGACCATGAGATGACACAATTAATCAGTATATCGAGTCCCAAATCAGGACACCCATTTATAGGAAATAAGAGTCCATAACACACAAAACTAAAGCATTTTCTAACACAGCAATAAAGGTGTATTTCCTCACTTCCACTTGTCACCATTAAAACAGCACATGGTTGAGGGAAAAAATACTTTGAACCTGCCATTTAAGGGCTCCTGCCTTAAGCAGAGAGTAATACATATCTGAAAAGTCAGATGCAGGATTGCCCAGAAGCTGCATGGCAGAAATTACCTGAACAAACTTCAATCATCTCATCTCTGCTTAACTTTTGTTAGAGATTAAATTCAACTGTTTCTGAGGCTATATGGCTATATTGATATAGATAATGGGTATTTTCACAAGCAGGCACACCAGGAGATTAATATTTGATATTTAGAGGAGGACCAGACGTTGAAGTCTCAGAGTTGCAGGCCCCTGAGGCCGGAGCTGCTCCCAGGCTGCAGCACGTACAACAACAAGGAGATTCTGCTCCCTCAGCAGAAACCAGAGAACCTAAATAAGCACAGATCAGATACACTTCCAAACCTTCATTCTTTTCCTTGGCAAGAACTGAAGAAACCAGGCAGAGTATTCCCAGCTATCTAGGCCTAAAAGGCTGTGCTAGCTGCCAACACTTCTTGAGCTGTTTCTTCGTAACTTGCCAGGAAAGAAGGAAACAGTGTGATGCATCTGATTTACTGTCATGCAGGGTACAAATGTTTGCTGACTGCACAAGGTATAAAAATTCACCTCTATTCATACATATTTCAAGATATTAAATTAAATTATCTTCACTGAAATAAATTGTGCACAGAGCAATTGTGATTATAAACTTAAATAGACCATCTTGCAGTGGAATAAATACTTGATATTATAACTTTCACAAAATCAATCTGCCCAATATCTCTTTCCAAGAGCTGGATGCTTAGAGCAGAGGTGTTTATCCTGCCCATTATCCTAAACCTTTAGTGGACAATTTAGTCTTGACGTTCTGGTTTATGCAAAATGGAAAAATGTCACAACACTGAGATCACAGTCAGAGCTATGGATAGACTGCAGGGACTCTCACATTTACAGGGAAGTACAGCCTTGGTAACTATCTAGATGGAGAAAGTAGAAGAAAACTTGGTAAAACGCTGAAGCCATGTAAGGCTGCAAAGCCCCCAGTCTCCAGAGCCAGCATTGCTTTGAGCAGATGATCAAACACCAGACATCCAGAGGCCATTGGGAAGCTGAGTTTTATTTTGATTGCTCAATCTACATATTCACAGACTATATCCAATGACTAAGGAACCCTTTGTGACTCACTACACTTTGTTAAATTTTGATGCTTATACCCAAACCTCTTGAGCCATCACAGTACTCTGCTTCAAAATATTACAATACTATTCTGACACCTACAGCAGTTTTACATTTACATCATTGATGAAGGTTCAGTTTTGCTGACACAGACACACATTCAGAGGATGGCACAAGAAAAATCAGTTCATTATGAACTTCAGAAATGCATCCCAAGCAGTCGCCCTGTTACTCCAGCATTTCTAATTATTTTTATAAAGGGAGCGTATATCAACAAGAAGGGTGCATCATCCATAACTCCTAATCATTGAGCTACTTTGTCAACTTAGATTTGTAGATGCCTTTTCAGGACATGGGAATTTCAATTAAAATTATACTTGGGTGCAAGCTCTCTGCAAAAACTTCCTGTCACTGGTGCCACACAAGGTTCCCCAACCCGGGAGGCTGGTGCTCAGTTCCCAGTGACAACAGAAATCATCTGCAGTGCCAGCACACTATGAAACCCCAAATATGGTAAGTCCCTATAGCCTAAAGCTATTTTTTTTTTTGGCTGAAAAAACTGGATTTCTTCATGCAGTTTTTACAGCTATGTGCCACCACAGCTTCCAAAGCTCTTCATTCTTCCAACCTTGGTCACAATTAGTTTTGAGGCATGCTCAGGAGAATTACTTAAGTCTAGCAATTATGATAAAAGTGACTGCTGAACTCCCCAGGAAAGCAACGAAATGCATAACTACTTCCTAATCATTGTGTGATGATTGAGCCCACAGTTCTCTACTCATCAACAGACAAAATAAATGGCTTAATACCCATCCAAAAATCACAGGAAAGAAAAATACAACTGTACCTGAGATGGGTGCCATGAGACAAAAAAAAACAAAAACAAAACACCTCAGCTGAGAATGCAAAATGTATCAAAATACCTGCCTTAGACCTGCAAAGATAGTCTTTAACTGCTGCATATGTTTTATCAATATCAAATAATCATGCCCAAAAATATAACTTTCCTTAACATAAACAGAGGCAGGGAAACACAGTCAGAATCAAAGCAGGGAAAAATTTAAGGCATTTGAGATCCCCTCTGAGAGGATTTTACCCACATGAGTTGTACATGAGTGAACAATGTGTCAGAGACACGTCCTTAAACTCAGCCTCACCCCATCCAGCTCAGAAGATTAAACCACTCAGTCCAGTGAACCTGGGCAGCCAAAAGGGTGGCCAAAGGCTGTTCCTTGGACTGATGTCAACCTAAAATACATGCTTGAAAACAGAAATCTCCAACTGCTGCTTTTACACACTTTCCAGTGAGGAGCAGAGCAGTTGTGGACACCAGAAACAAGCACTGCCTGGCTAACTTTAACTCTAAGCAGGTATTTTTGGACTACAGGGCACTGTCTCTGGTAAAGAGCCACAAGTTAGCAAAGCTCTAACCATGCTGAGAAGAGTCAGTGGTAGAAAAAGAAGTGGTAGGAAAATAGTATTTTTCAAAATGAATAAAGTGTGCACTGGATCAAATGCACAGTAAATTTGATTTGTGATGGGATCTATCAGCCTCTATGAAAAACTGAACATAGCACTCAGACATCAGCTTCCTCAGGATTGCTGGATCTTACTAGGCATGGTAAAGAGAAAATTACCATTAGTAATGTAGCATTATTTTTAATTGACCCAAAAAGCCAGCTGTCAAAGTGTTTTCAGTCTGCCAAACACAGCTTTAAGTGTGTGGGACAACACCTAAGGACTTTAATATGTTTCTTACAAAGAAAATATCCACACTGGAAAATGAGTGAAAACTTAATCAAATAGATGAGGAACTGCAGGAATGCCTCCAGCATATTCTGATAAATTAAGAACTGCATTCTTAAGAGTATTACATTGTGGCTATGATCAATTCCCATAATAGCTATATATTGAAAAACAAATAAAACAAAAAAAAACCAGAAAAAAATCCAACTCCATGCCTGTGCCATACTCCATACAAAGGGAAACAAAAACTGGCTATTGGTTCTGTAATATATTAGCTGTGAAACTTAGATTGATTGAGGAACTGAGGGGAATGTAAAATCCTCCAACACACTCAAAGATCTAAAATTAAACTAGTTTCTGCACACACAATTAGGGAACTGGCAGTACCCTGTGACATCAGTGGGTTTTGGCATTGCACCATTTTATAAGCATTTACTTTTGTGAGCATAACATTTTGCAAGAAATTTTTTCAAAACAATGGTGTGGATCATCCTCACTGTTCTCATCCCAAAATTATCTAGACTCTTCATGTAGAAGAAGTGAATGGGTTCCCTGGCAGTTGTATCCTCACCCAGCACTCACCAATTCTTCCAAGCATGTGAAGGCAGAGATCTGAAATGCTCTGGAAGGGAAGATCTTGTGCTTTCAGTCTGATCATGAAAAAAGTTCACATCCTGCACAGGAAATACCTCTATGGGCACATTTTCCCACAGCGGTTGTCTTCTGAAATTCATTCACATTTTGGAAAGAGGCCATATATCATATAGACTTGGCAATTCTGCTTCGAGAGCCACATCAGTTCCTTGCTCTGGTTCACAGAAGAGCCGTACAAACGTGCTGGCACAACAGATGTCTGGGGGAAGGTGAGGAAAGAGGCATGCTCCACGTTGTATTGCTATCAAAAACAACTTACCATGAAGCCATAGCCTTTCTATAAAACAACATACAAACAAACCCAAGATGAAGCCATTCGAAAAATTCCCAATGCTTTACTGGCAAAAAGGAGCAGAAGTTCTCTAGTATCTTCCATTATCTGTAAAGCCCATTGTCCAAATATAGCAAGCTTGCAATTAAGAATATTTCCTGTTGTAGTTTACAGCAAAATAATCTACCCTAAAAAAAAAAAAGGAGGGGGGGAGAGTATCCAAATGCTATCCTATCATTACAGTCAGGAGCATAAGCACTGCCCTAGGCATCATACCAAAAAATCTGACAGGACTGCACATAAGAAGTGATTTGAATACAAATCCATTATATAACACTGATATTAAACAAGGTTCCTTCTAGTCAAAGACTGGACCAAAGAACATCCTGGTTTTGTTTTGTAAAGATATTTCTGAAGCCCAGAAAAGGCTACTGCTGACTAACTGGCTTTCTCTGGCAGGCATGGTCCTTCCTTTAATTTATTCCTATTTGAACTACATTACATAACTTGGAAGCAGACAAACCTTAACTCTCACATTTTCTGTGAAAGAGTATCCATCTCAGCCTATCCACAACATTTGTAAATTCTTCTGATAATTAATCTGACTTAAAGATTTGCTTCTCTTCTGTAAATTTTCGCTCAAATACATTTAATCTCAAATCTGTGTTACTCATCTGAAGAGAGGGCTCATTTGTCCATTTAATTACATACTGCAGTCAAGACAGCATCTAACTTTATCATGGCAAAATGATCAAATATCTTAATTTTTTGTTAAAGGATTGTCTCAAATTTTTGTAAGTCTCCATGTGGGAGAGGAAAGTGCTGGCTGATGTCCACCTGATTTATTTATGACTCTCACCAGGACTGGGCATTCAGTTCCTAGAGCAGTTACCCTTGTCCAGAACAGCTTCATTCTTCCAACTTAGAACTTCTCCACCAGTAGAAAGACTGGATTTTCTCTTTCACCCAAAACATTGGAGATTCTCATAGATGGATAATCAGTGAGCTGTCTAAAGAGTCAAGGACTCTGAACTTGTGCCTAAAATTTTGTTGAAGATATCAAGCTTAATATTAACCCCAGGCCAGCTAGAAGTACAACTACCAAACACTGATTTCCATTTGGAAATGTATTTTGTTATGGGAATCTGTAGGATAACAATGCTGTTACAACAACTGAATATATGACTGCTGGTCGCTTTGTAAACTTCTCAAAAAGCTACACTCATCAAAAAGCTATGCTTATGCTCATCAAGCATAAGCAAATAAAACACCTTCCAGAAATATGTTTCATCAATATTATTACTTCTAATCTAATTACAAATCAAAAGCAGCTTATTTTTCACTTTGACACTAATTATGTCACTTTCCTTATTTTCTATCAATTAAGTCACATATCAGCTGTTCTACTATTTTACCTGGAACCAATGGAAGGCTTATGGGAAAAATCTCCAGGCTGGTTTTTTTTGGCCTCTTTGATACATATTTTGTGCTCCACAATTCATTTAAAAAGTCCAAACAAAAAATCAAGGAAAAATACACCAAACCAAATAAAATCCCTCACCTTGAACACCACTGAGAACTCCTTGTCCATTTCATGTATAAGATACATGGTATAAGATACATGGAGCTATTAATTTTTAAATCTTTTTTTGGTAAACATTATGCAGATTATGAATAGCTTTTGGTAAGTATTTCATCATATAACTGAGTTCACTTAATTAGTTTTCAAAATCAAAGCCAGAATTTCTGAGTAATTCTATCATTTCTCATTGTTGGTGTCTCAAGTTTCAGATAGAAGAGTGCCCCTAAAATACTACAATACTACAATTTTACTCATAACCTGACTATTTTACTGAGATTTATTTACATAGGAGATGCTTTTTTATCAGTCTTCTTCTGTTCAGTTACTCAATATGTAGGGCTAACTACAACATCTAATCATCTCAAACACGTTTCTTTGGATAAAAGCCATTGAAAAGAATCCATCTTGCTGCTGTCCACATGTCCAGTTCACAGAGCACCTCAGGGAATGGTTTGGCTGCTGTGGATTTTTCCAGCATCAAAACACATCAAAACATTTAGTCCAGTCCATCAAAAGTGTTTACATATTATGGTAAATAGATTGTTAATCAGTCATGGTTTAAATCTGCTTATTACTGATACAGACTGCTGACTAGAAGAGAGAAAAGACATTCTGGAGGAGAGCAAAGAAACACACCCACTTCCCCAGCCTGCCTACAGTGACATGCTAAATTAAAGAAACTATCATCAGCTCAAGCAAAAAATTTAATACAAATCAGTTGGTTTTCAACCCAAAATTTAGAGCATAGCACTTCTATTTTCATTTTTTGAATGCTTAGATTCCCAAAAGCAGAAATGAATGCAGGTGGGCCTCTTGGAAGCAAAGTCCACCATGTGATCTCCTTTATCCATAAGCAACTGATTGTAGCCAATACATGCAATGGTCATGAGAAAAACTAAGAAGGAATTTCACTTACAGATGTAATTTATATACACTAACAAAATCCTCATGACTAGGGTTCTACCTCCTACATAAACTATTTCACTACTTTAAAATATTCCTGTATTCATAGGAATATGGCACAGGATTTTTAGACTGTCAAATGGCAGGAAGCTTCCATTGCCCTGCTTTGCTTCAGGTGCTAGTTAAGATATAATTGGACCTTTGATAGATTCAGACAGCGAAAGCATTTTTTCAGTTATCAGACTTTATGCTCTTATTTAATTATTCTGCACCCTCAAGCATAAAATGCATTATTTACATAAAACGCACTTTATTCTCTATTGATAATTTCCTCACTGTGTTGACTGACTACAGCTTTATGAAAACTTCAGGGTTTAACTTCTTATCTCTTTTATGCAAAAATAGATGTAAATAACATTGAGCCACTAAGAGGTAAAGCTACTAAGAAAATAAACATCTCTTGAAAACCATGTGTTTGATTCCTAATGATAGAAAACAAAAATTATTCTGTACCTTCCTAGCTGCAATTACTAGAGCAATTGTAAATCAAAACCAGGTACAGAAGGCAGGAGGAATAAACAGAGTCCCTTCATGGAAGATCTTAAGGAGGGAAAGGATAAGGTGTTTGGGTTTTTTCCACCTTCAGCTACTGCTGTTCACAGTTTCCTAAAGAAAAAACAGTACTTTATTTCCCCTAATATAGAAAATAGACCAAACACCCTAATCCTAACGAGTCATTCTGGTGCACAGTTTTTGTACAGTGCCTGTAAGCCAAGTTCAGCTAATTACACTTTTAATTTTCTCCAGAAAGATAAGAATTAATTCACAAAAAGAAAAAAAAAAGCTCTGGCTGCATGCTGTAATAAAAAGTATCTGAATGTCTTACTGTAATTAAAAAGTCTTGGAGACACTGAAATGAATCTATTTTGGCAAACCTCCAGTATACAACAATCAGACACAGACTTTGGAACTCCTTAATATATAAAGGAAGAATAACAGGACTTAAAGAGAAATTACATCCAAATTCACTCGAGCATTAAATGGGAAAAAACAAAACAACAGACAAAACACAAAAACAAAAAAACAAAAAACCCACTCCTTTCACCCAACTTTTATACCATTAACAAGTTCTCACAACAGTCCCCCAACGCACTGAACAGACACATGCTCTGGCTGCAGACAGATGAAAAACAGACTATTTCCTATGCAAATTATCAGAAGAAGTATTTTATGTTCCAATCCCATTTCCCTCTCCCTGCCACTCTCAGCCTTGCCTGTCCCCATGACCACAGCCATGGAGAGCTGAGCACTTCCCAGCCTCCCCAAGCCAGGTCCAGACAGGACCCACCAGCTCCTGCTCTCCAGGCTCCACGGAGGTGTTTGGCACTCAACAGCAGGAAACATGCAGAGCCATGCCTGAGTGAAAAGGGGAGATTAAAACACATTCCTTCCTTTGCCACTCAATATCTTCAGTTAGCAAATACTGCTCATTTCGTTTGAATTTGATAGGAATATCTCTGGGCATTCACTGTCTTTATTTATTGCTTGTCTCTCCCTACCAGCAAATGCCAACATACTTAATACTGAGAACCTGATAAAATCTCTGCAACACCTGTCATGCTGGAGCCTTCCCCAGCTTCACCTGTCAAGGAGAGTCTGATGTGACTTGATATTATACAAATCTCACTTTCTACTCCGCTACTAAAACCTGCCTTGCTGGTTAGAGGATCATCCGGCCAACAAAGATCACTTGAAAAGGGAAGCTGCCTAAGGAGCCACATTTTCTTACCATTCTGTGCACCAGGCTGGAGGGCTCTTTACAGCAGCCACCATCAGAGCTGCCACGAGAAGTCAGCATTCCCTGGTGCACAGGCTTCCTCTTTAGTAAAGCTCCAAGGCTGAGAGCCCTTCTTCAACACAGGCGTACAGCACATTAGCTGTTAGCACACCACTAAGTGTTAGAGTCTGTGTTTTATCTGCAGATAATCTCAAATATTCAAGAGTAATGCCCTTTAGACTGCCTTCCTGACTTCCTGATCCTTTTCTGATGAGGCCTCCACCTAGAAATGCATCATTTCTCAGTACCACAAACAGCCAGCAGTCAAGGCAGCTGCCAGGCCAACAGTACCCAGGCTGGAGCTCAGGGACTTTTGACTGTGCCCTCATCACCTAGAGTGTTCCATTTTCTCAAAACTAAGGAGACCATTAAATTTTATAAAATTTAGCTCTCACAATACAGAAACAAGCATCCTATTTGGACATTCTCAGAAGTGTGGAAGGGGTTCAAATGAACAGTGTCACCACAACAGGGAATCATTACAGCTGCTTTTTCTCCAGGATTCCTGCAATTCAAAAATTTTCATCAGCAGCATCAATAATTGTGTAAACTATACTCTTCAACTGATGAAGAGTTTCTGTAAGATTTTAGAGTGGGTTTTTTTTTTTATTAGTGACATTTTTTACTGAAAGGAGGAAATGCCAAAATAATTGTTTTATTCTATTCACAGTTATCAGTATGGTCATGAAAAATGTCAGTTCCCATTTTCACCAGGCAATTCTGTGACAGGCCCAAACTAAGGGACATGCCAAGCCAAACAAAAATACCTACTGAGTATGAACAGACCAAATTACTTTGTCATTGCTAACAAACCATTCCTGAGCATTTATTAAAGCTTTCTAAGAAAAAAGGCACCTTAGGATCAATGTCTTTATATTCAAAATTCATGATCTCTATTAATTTATCGAGTACATATTTTTATTGGTTCTTGCACAGCTCCATTGAGGGACAGACATTTTAAAGCTAACTAAATAGAAATCACCACATTCATTGTCCTCTGTACTCAGCTGAGGATGCTGCTTACACCACACTTAGCTACCGAGACATTTCCACTAACATGTCACCAAACTTTTCAAATAACATGCAAATATACAAACTGATGCAAATTAACAAATCAGCTGGGACTTCTTCATTTCATACATCCATCTATTAAAAATACAATAGTATGGATTTAGCTGATGACCAGAAAGAGTTTTCCAATATTTAAACCACATTTCCTCTGACATGACAGCTTTCTAAAATACATATAGAAACATCATTCCAGGGTAGACACATCACACGAGGTTTCTGCTCTATGCACAAGTCTATCTGAACTTCCAAGCAAAACCCCAGCACCATTTCAGGTTGAGCTCACAGCACTGCCAAACACTCCCCCAGGAAAGGTGAAACAAATGGGAGCTACTGAAGCTGCCTTGTTAATAGTACCCACATACAAGCATAAAAAACACATCTCACACAGTAATGATATGGAACAGCTGTTGGCTGCTACATACAGAGACCATAAACATCTATATTTATTAAATTATATATGAGGATAAGGTAAGTTTGATTTTTCATAGGCACAGCTGGAATTCAAGTTTCTTTTTTCACTGAAGTAATGCATGTCCATGTATCAGCCCAGATTGAGTGAGCAGGCTCACATGGTATTGACATTATATTCTAGCTTCATTTTCGGTGATCACATGTGAATGAGTAGGGGCACTCTGTTTGGAGTAATCCTATGGTTTTATTTAGGTCAAACTTTAAATTTGTCAGAACAGCCATCAAGTGATCTTGCTCAACTACCAAATAGAACAGGAACACTTAATAGTGTTTGGTAGTTTATTTGCCTTAAAATCCTGCACCATATAAAGGTTTAATATTCAAGCACTTGACATTTCTTCAGTAGGTACCAACATCATCAACTCCAAGATACCCACCATCTCCATAAGGAGGAATATATGCAAAACACACATAGCAATTAAAGCTGTATTGAACTCACATAGGTAAAAGCACAGGAAATGTAGAATGAAAACATCATTAATTCAGCTGCTCCACACGCAGAGTTCCACGTTAATTTTTTTCTTGATTAAACACATAGGTAAATACATTAGTGTTTTGTGAGCACTTTCACTGAGACTTTCCACTTAGATTATAAACAAAGAATCGTTTTGCTATGGATCACAGGGCTTCATAAGCAAAATACCCAAGGAGGAGAAATCTTGCCCTTCTGAAATCAGTCCTCACATAAACACACTTAGACCCTCAAGGCAGTCTCCTGCTTCCAGAAATTCAATGGCTCACTCAAAGAAAAGCAACAGTTCCCTTAGCACATATTATAGGTGAGACAAAAGTGCTAAATAGCTTACCAAGCAGCATCAGGCTAATTAACATCATATCAGCTCTAATTGGAAGCGATTCAGCAGTGTCAGCTCTGTAGCAGGAGTCTTTTCAGGACTCACTGATGTGAAAGGAGAATAGTGACACCAAGAAGTGTTTAGTTTTCCAGCCCTGTGGAGCAACTGTTCACTGGAGAGTGGCCTGGAGTCACCAGCAAAACATAATCCAGCCACTGTGTCACTATTTCCCTCCCACTGCTGTATTCAAACGTGCTTTTGCAAGCACACTGAACTGCACGGGCTGGCTAAATCACCTCTGTGGTGCTGGCAGGGTCCAGAACAAGCACAAGATCAAAACCTCAGCTCCTTCAGTCCTCAGAGGTCCTCTGTTCTTTCCAAGTTACTCCATGCAATCTGCAAGCTAAGACACATATCAACTCTACTGTCCATTTCCTACTGGGTAATGCCCACCAAACATTTAATTCTTTTAATGAAGATATAATTAACACATTTGTCAGGTCATGCAAACCCTGACCTACTTCCTTGCACTGCTATGAGTAATGAGAACTTCACCAATTTGACAAACTAATTAAAGAGTCTTGGTGTTGAGTACGGCTATCAAGGATGTAGCTGAAGCAAGCGAAATAAAATGAGACCTTTTAAACCAAATGAACTTCAGCAGCCTCTGTGACAACCCCTAGGGAACATTACTGCTGTCCAACTAAACAGGAAAAGATTATGAAAACTAACAACTAAAAATATTCACCATGATCAACTTATTAAATCACATTAAATTATCCCTTCCTTACAAGATGTAATTTTTAGAGCATTTGTTTTAAAGGACACATGAAAGACT
Organism: Pseudopodoces humilis; assembly: GCF_049639895.1. Classification (NCBI taxonomy): domain Eukaryota; kingdom Metazoa; phylum Chordata; class Aves; order Passeriformes; family Paridae; genus Pseudopodoces; species Pseudopodoces humilis. The sequence continues at coordinate 7,676,655 of NC_142217.1, forward strand.
GAGACCTTCATGGAAACCCATACAAAATCCTTCAACTTCCTGTGCTGTGGAGTAAACATGGCAATGACTGTCCTCCTAAATAAGCAGTTCTGTGTGTGCTTATTTCAGGGTTTTTTTCCCCACAGATGCCAATAAGAAGTGCTAAGGATATAAAGCAGCTTAAACCCAAGCCACCATCTAAACTCAAGTCAGTATGTTATGGCATGTACTTAAAAGTGAAGATATCCCACATCTCACCTCTGTCATCCCACGGAAGTCATGCTTAATGTGTGACAAAAATTGTTCCAGAAGAAAAGGTTCAGAAGCACTAACGGAAGTCTGAGCTATTTTACAAAAGGATTTCTTGCAAAAAAAAGTGCAACACTATAAAAACGAGCTCTAAGGACACATTTCACATTGAAGTAGAGTCTATTATCAGGATATAACATTTTCATGCATCATTTTATATTAAGGGAAGCTGTGTAGTCTAAGAAATGGCCATGTCTAGCTCCTTCTGGCATGAAAATCCTCCTTTGTGCTGTGACAAAGAGTAGTATTACCACAGACAAAAGTTAGCTTCTCTCATACCAATTTCTCTATCAAGTGTAAAATTCCATAATTTTCCAATTTTTTTTTCAGATACAGCAAGAAACAGACGGACAAAACCTTTGCTTCTGTCATGGTGTTCACATGAGCTGTCACTGCCTAGTCTGCCACTGGGGCTTCAGCAGCCCTTCTCACACTCAAGCAAGGAAAATGTGTCACACTGAGTGACACACCTTCGAAGAGCCCCACTTTCCTTTCTTCTCCATGTCAAAGGAGCTTTAAATATCTACTTTTACTGTCTTGTTCCTCATTTGGTAGCTATTTTAAGCCATATTCCAAGATCAAGTAGTGACTCGAAAGACTGAGTATTGAGCTAAAAATCTAGGTCCAAATTCTAATGGTCTGTCACTTAGAGTAATGCCTCCTGGTCTTGGTGCCCACTGCAGTTCATTGAATCACTGGGATGGTAAAATATTTAAAGTAACAAGCTTGATGTAAAACATGGTCAGAGTAGAAAGATTAGAAAAGAAATATGAAAAAAAAGATAATGCAAGTCCATCTCTGGAGAGACAAACTGTGTCACTGTGAAATCCAGGCTGCCCCATGGGACATGGGTGATCCACAGCCTCTGCACCTTCCCTACACCACAGCACAAGCATCACCACAGTGAAAAGATCTTCATTTTTATGCAACACTGATCTGGCACCGAGGAAAACGGCAGAAAGCTGTCAATGCCTAAAGAAAGTAGTACTAATCATGCTCATGTAATTTTCTATTTTAGGAAATCCCGTGCTAATTGATTAAAGTGATTAGCTATGCTAATATTATCAGGCTCTCCTTTTGCCTTAAAATCATGCAAGGTAGGTACAAGGAGCAACACTTGATTGGAGAGTTAACCTTACTTAAAATACTTTGGCCACACTATAAAAACTGTCTTAGAAAAAGGCAATCACAAACTCACTGGACAAAACATGAAACATTTTTGTTGATGACAATTAAACCAGAACTTTGCACTGGGAAATTTTGAAGATCTCAACGTGCTTCCAACACCTTATCCCTTGGGCTAGCCAATTGCCACGAGGAGACTCAAGGTGCAAAACAATGGTTCCAGAGGTACTGTTATCTCAGAAGTTTTAGCACAGGGCCTTGCAGGTCAGACTTCAGGAAAATACACAAAGTTGGATAAGAAAACATGGCCTGGGGACGTCTCCTCTGTACCTGCTCAGTTTACCAGGATGCAAAGTGATGCTAATTCATTTTTAGGTTGAAAAATCCAGATCTCAGCTTATGTTCTGAAATTTACTTGAACTAAAATGGAACATTAGAGGAAAAGGCCAGGAGTGTGAATTTCTGCATCAGCATATATGGAATCACCTAAAAAAACCTTTGCTCTCCAAGTCAGAAAAAACACCACAGACCGGCAGAAACCAGGGCCTATTACAATTAATAAAACATTTCAGACTTTAGCATGTAAAAATTAAAAGTTAACATGACAATAGGCAACTGAAGTTCATTTATTTTTAGATTGTGCATTTATGTCACTTCAACTGTGCATAAAAGGTTCTTCCCTAATTCATATGGCTTTTTAGTAGTTTGCATAATGCAGAAACTAACAGCAGAATCTAAGCAGAGTCTATAATATGACTTCATTGCAGTTGATAGAAATGGAACAGCAAATGAAGTATCCATCCAATATCTGCTCTGAACTGGAAGATATTATGACTTACCAAATCATGCTAAATCTAATTTGCCAAAAAAAAAAAAGTCACTCTAAGTTAAATCTTTCCTCAAAATTACTGTCAGAAAGCCCATGTAGGCATCAAAGCAGTACCAGGATGAACCCTAAGTCCTGTTTTATTATTTAATACAAGTTCATTAACACCTTTCGTAGTAGTGATTTCTGCATATCTGAAGAGGCTTTTCATTTTTAATCTGTACATCACTGCTGCTCAGTCCATTCTGTGGTGCCAGGGAACAGCAGCTGCTTCTCTATCGATTTCACCTTCATATCTTTATTTTGTCTCATTGATTGAAAAGCCATCAAAACAAGTTTATGCTTAATTAAAGGAAATATCTAGGGTGTCTTACTTGTAAAAGGAGTTACAAGCAGACTGTTCAGCATGTTAACATCCTAGAAAGCCAAGAACATTTTTACATTCTCAGGGAGTCATACTCTCTAAGCATACTCGTCAGTGATTAAAGAATTAAAGCTTATATGGCAATAACAATTAATACTTCTCAATTTTCTGACAATCTCTTGACTCTTCTGTCTAGAGTTTCAAAGCAATTTACTGATACACACAAATTAATTCCCAGTACCCTGCAAGGTCAAAAGTATCTTTGTTTTGAGGGGGTAAAAGCACAATATTCAGCAAAATGCAGTCAAGTTCAAACTGAGCCAAAGTCCAGACTGCAGACCCCAAGAACTGACAGTAATTAACTTCCAGCTGTGGTTTAGGATTTGCATACTGTCCACAGTTCTGGGTACCAGGACCTACACATCTTAATTCATGCACCAAAAATCAGAAATGACTGAGGAAAACAATCTAATTACAAATGCACAGTCAAGTGACAATTTTTTAATCATAAAACTCAGAGCACTTTCCAGCCTCCAACTCCATTAAGTGTTGTTTCATTAGCATTCTCACTCTGGTACTTCAGAGCAAGTACAACTGCCAATGCACAATAATTAAGATCCTCCCTTGAAAACAGAATGGTGTGACTAGAAGCAGATGTGAAACTGGAATGTTGAAACTAGGAAAAAAAATTTAGCTTCATCTTTTCATCATTTTTATTTTCTCCAACACACACCTAAGGGTGTAGCTTTTTGGAGTTATAAGCATCCAAAAGAACAGAAGCAGCTATAGTTTTTGATGACCCCACTAAGTTTAGAAGCAAGACTAAGAAAATAGTGGTGCTCAGGTGACTCAAAAACATCAAACCATGATTCCTTACCCTTTATTCAGAAAGAGATGATACCACACAAGAATGTACCTGTTTCTTACAAAGGACAGGAAAATTGCCTGACTTCAGTCTGCAGTGAACTATTCATCACTGCCTCCAATAAATACTGGATGCCCTGCTGACATTAAAGCCAAGCAGAGTCCTGAGTATGGATTTCAGCAGGAATTAAAAGGCTAATAAGACTTATAGAAAGACTTCTCACAGTGTCATGCAACTTACAGTGTCATGGACCTCTTAAGAAAATATCTATTTAATTAGTCAACATATTTTAACCTAAAAGTTCCTTCAAAATATGACTTTCCTAATGCCCTTAAAGTCCTGTGACAAGCACAGACAGAAACCAAGGTTCAGGACAGACAAACAAGGAGTGAGAAAACTAAAATTACTGCAAAGACCTATCATTTCAAAGTAAGTAATTTCTGAGTTAATATTCTACATTACTTAGTAAGAATTCTCTTTTCCTAGTTATTTGATCCCTAGCAAGGAAAAAATATCCTAATCAAGATAGGGAAACAGCATATTGAAGTTCCAGGCTTTTAGAATGAGTTTTACTCTTGTTTACCAAAAAAATAGGATGTGTGAATGCCAGAAGACACTAGGTATAAAGTAATTCAGTAGGGCCAGAGTGATGCCCATGTAGCATCTAGAGCATTTAGGGAATGTGGCTTAAATGTAAGGAATTTAAGCCACAAAATATTATAAATCTGATCAAACAAGAGAACTGATAACTGATCTAGTTAACACATGCTTCCAGTTTTAGAAATAAAACTTAATGAGCATGGGTTGAAAAAAAAAAAGTGTGGCCTACTAAGAGGGAAAGTTTATATTATCAAAAAATATCTATGCACACTTGTATAGCCTGGAACTGAGCCCTAAGTCACTGGACTTTGAAGCAACCTCAGTTTATTATGTAAGCTAAATACCAAGAGTTATTTCTATACTTGTGTGCAGAAGCAAAGAACACGCCTGCAGTTACCCACTCCTTGCTCTGCACTGGAGAGCAGAGGGAAGTCAGGCCTATCAATGCTGCCATCTACAGAGCACTGCTCCACAGATAAAGGACTTGCACTCTTCACTGCATAAAGACCTTGAGATTTTGCATAATGAACTGCTTGGAAACCAAACATTCTCCACCTCAGTTCCTCTTTGCAGCAGTTCCAAACAGAGTTACAGTCTGTGGGAGGGGGCAGGGGGAATAGCCAGGGGATAATGATTTCCAAACAATTTCAGAGACACATCTGCTCACACTGCTGTGGCTAATGTCACCTGCAGTAGTAATGCACCATTCCCTTCAGCACTTTCCAGGGAATATAAAAATCAAGCAAGAACAGTGAAAGATTTGCACATAAACAACTGAAGTAAAAATAAAAAAGCCTGTGGTGTATTCAGAATTATTTTCGCCTTTCTTTTGTTTCTCCACAAAAGTAAATAAAGATACGATTAAAACAAATAATTCATTGTGATACATGCATTCCATCTTAAAATGTAACATTTTGTATTTAATCTACCACTATAACTGCTTGATGTCATAATTATCAGTTTTAGAAAGTATAAGGAAATCTCTTCATGGAAAAACCAAAGTGAAGAGTATGACAAAAAATAATATATAAATGCAAATGAAAGTAGATAAAATTATCTCTACAGCAACATTTTGTCTTGCTCTACAATGGAGACAATAACCTTCATAATCTGAACACATGTTTTGAATTACATTTGATACAAAATCAGGCAACTTCCTTTGATACAGATAAATCTTACTCTTGAAACTAGTTATGGGGGGAAATTTGCTTTGTCTTGTCTTCAGTCAGTTCTACTGTAAACAGCAGGTTTCACAGTGTAAGACCATTTTTCAGCCCCAAATACACTAAATCCCAACTGGTGTGTTCTCTTCTGTAATCACAAAATGCACTCCATTTAGGAAATGAAGTCTTAATTGTTCATGCATTTCCAATGCTAAACCCTTAACTAAATACACAGTGCCAGGGTAGCTCCATAGCCCCAGAAATGTTGTTTGTTCTGGCAGAGAGAGCTGGCCCTGCTCCAACACCTTGCCAGTCCATAACAGAAATGGTAACTGAATGCAGAAAGGGCTCATTTTCTTCTGCCTGAAATTCCTGATAATGTGTATTTGGCTATTCAAGCTGTGCACATTGCCAGAGCAGGTTGCAAACCAGGAAAGAAAATGAAGCCCTTGCAATAAAACATTTTTGAATGCTGCTGGAAGAGCACAGCCACAAGAGCTCTTGCACTCCCAGCAGCACTCCTGGCTCTGTCCTCTCCACCAAGAGCTGCACCTGCCCAGGGGATCCCTCAAAAAAAAAGGGCCTTGCCTATTCCAGTTCTTGACCCTCCTCACAGACCTTCCAAGAACAACCACCTCTGCACTGCCACCATGAGGGACTCTCATATTCAAGATGTAATATGGTCATCATGATGCTTGGTTACAGGATCATGGAGGATCTGCCAAAAATTTCATCTGAGTTCTGGGCACCATGCCCACTCCTCACCCAAATCTGGATTTTTTAATAGCAGCAAGTTCATATTCCCCTGCTGACTGACATCTTAAGCAGACAATGAGCTGACAGCTAATAGTGAGCATCACTTGCAAAGGTACCTCTAGGTTTAACTGCCTACACAGCAATGCCCCTGATTTTCCACATCAATCCATTCCAAGAGGGAAGTCAGCAGGGTGCTGCAGGGAGCACATGTACCTCAGAAGCTGAAAGAGTTCATGGAAATGTTGGCAGAGCCCCTACAATGCACAGTATAAGTGAACCCAGCAGGCAGGCAGTATTTTTACAGGAACACACTTGCCCTCTCAGTGGCCAGCATTTCCAGAAAACGACAGTCAAAAGTACAAGCTGGCAACAGAAAGAGTGACAGTAACAGCTATATAGTTTCAAAGCTCAGTCATTCACAAATTTCAGCCACTGGGCAGCAATATTCCAGTCACTTTTGTACAGCAATGAGACCTTGGTGTGTGTCAGGGACCTTAGGTATTCTCACATACCAAAATATAATGCTGCTGTCACACACGTTGAGCCACTGGACATTGATATCTGCCCACTGCTTCTGGCAAAAAAAAAAAACTTGCAATGTCTATCAGGTGAGTTTTTCTACCATTTGGCTGCAGCACCAGAAACCCAGGCCTGTGTGAAAGGTGCTTCTGTAGAGCACAGAGCAGGTAAACAAACACCAACCCAGCTGGCACACATTGGCTGTGCCTCTACCACAACACTGAACAGGCACGGAACAAATTTTAACAATTTGCCCATTTTTTACAGAAAACATGAAACAAGAAATCCAAGATAAAGTCCCTTTCAACCTCCATTTCCAGCTCATGTCCTTGCATTCCTGCTGTACGCTGAGATAGAAGGATGTGAGAGCACAAGCCACAGGGAACACTGAAAATGCTCTCCCTTGAGCATGCACCAGGCACAATGTCAGCAAGCTCAAACAGGCAAACACACATTAGTTTTAATTTTATCCATGAAGTTTTGTACAAATCATAGTTTGGGGAGAAGCTGTTTCTATTCCAGCTTCATATGAATTTTAAATACTTAAGTTTTATTTTTAAGACGACAGCTATCTACAAGCCAAAGATTTAGGCAGCCATTCTTGAGCCTGAAAATACAAAATCTGTTGAAAGCAGAATTGGCTAGGCCAGTTCTGAAATTACCAGCACAGAGGATACACTTTAACTAGAAGGTTTTCACCAGCAAGTTCTTGTAGACAGCAAGTACCTGTCTAAAAAAATTATGTAAGAAGAAAAGCTGCCAAAACTTTTCAACTGACATACAAACGTGAATGGATCAGAGAGTAGGTGTTTGAAAAAGGTAGGGCTGCTAATTCTTTAACCAAACATTACACATACAACAGATACTTCCTGAGGAAATCTCTCAGTAAAAATTGACCTCACCTTTGTTGTTTGCCTTCACTCAATCTTTCCTTGTGTTTTCACTTGCTTGCTTCACTGCACAAATGTTAGAAATGAGAACGTACAATGAAAGCCATAGGGGAGCTATTTTATGTAAGCAGCTCAATGAGAAGTAGTATTTCCCTTTTCTTCTCCAACTACAATGGAACAACAAAATGATAGCTCTAACTATACAAACTACTATAGGAGTGAGCCTGACATTCTTACATTCATGTGTTGAATTTTACAGCAAAGGATGCCCTTTGGCAGTTCATGCCTCGGAGCAAACACAGACTCCTGCACACAAGTACATGTGCAATCCTTCTTAACCTTTAAAAGGCTTAGAGCACAGGAATTTAAATAGTTACCAACAGCATTGCGACACCAAGTGAAATCATTTCGCTCCATCTGTATATCAGTCTGTAATTGCAAAGGAAACTGCAAAAGCAGACCTTTTGGCTGGAAATCTGGAGCAAAACCACCAAACAGTTATGGATATCTATGTCTGACTGAATGCTACTTCTGACCCACCTCCCAAACATTAGTTGTATTTCCAATTATTTTTTGGGTGCACTAGTCAATGCAGGATACAGAAATAGAAGACATTACAAAATGCAATTAAAATCATTAAACGTTTCCAAAAGCCAAAACCTATATGGAATATAAATAAAATCAAACAGCCCATGACAGCTCAAGCAGGTAGTGAAAACCTGCATCTAATTCTTTTTGAAAATAAATTTAAATGATAAATTTTTCAGGAAACTAAGTATCAGCACCAATTAATGAATGAATTCTCTGACATTGCTGAACTACCATCTGCCTGCAGAGATAAAGTCTGCACAGAAATGGCTAATGCACCAATGCACAATGAGGTGAGCATCCAGCATCACGAGGCGCTCCATTCCCTCAGCACGCGTGGGATGCCAGGTGCACAGCAGCCTCTGGAGCTCCCTGGGTAATGTCCAGCCTGTTTCAGTGGGAAGCTGGCTACTTACTGCCATTTGAGGCTGACTGCTGGGTTCAGTGTGACATCCAGTGTAAAACTCCTATAATTGCTCAGTCATAACCAACTATCTGCAGCAACACTGCTGCAGGATGATGGACTTTCTCTGCTGACACTGCTGAAGCCTCTCCTTGGAGCTGGATGCAGCTCAGTTCTGCTCTGGACTGTGGGATGGCTGCCCACCACTTCAGTAAGGCCAAATCCTTCCCACTCTTTGCGGTGGGAAAGAGACTCAGAGGTCCCACAACACCGGCGCACACAAGCAAGGACTCACTGTAGGAACACTGCCCACACGGAAAACACAGTGAGCAAACAGCCTTTGCATCCCCAAGATCTATCAAACACTTGCCTCACACTGATCCCACCAGCACTCACTGAACCACCACTCCTCCAAGTCACTGTCACATTCACATTGCCCACCTGCCCAAAGAATATAAAAATACACTTCCTAGAATCCAGCCAAGTTTCAACAACTCAAACTCCTGGTAGATGATATCAATGCCTTTTATTTAAATTGATGCAGTATAAATAGATTTTTAATGAGAAAATAGTTTGAGGAGGTTTATGTGATACACTAAAAAAAACATATTACTTGATCTAGTCTGCAACTCCTTATATGTTCAAGAAATAAAGGAAATACCAAATCAAATGGGACATCTTCTGTTAGAAACTGTTTTTTTACCTTATAAAGTGATCCCTTTAAGGTGTTAGATCTAGCAAGCTCAGACTAGTGACCAGTCCTTCCTTCCCTGATTTCATTTGCCAGAGCAATGAAACTCAATAATCTTAATTTTATATACTTTCATCTTTGTGCTACAATAAAAATGCATTTGATTTCAAGCAGAATATATATGCTTTGGCAAGTTCAGCAACAAATCACAGTTTGCATCTAGAGTAATTTTTAAGTATTTTAGCATGAAGCTGCACCTACAGAAGACTTAGAGACTGTGGACTTTGGGCCATGCCTTGCCTGTGCCTCTCGGGTGCCTTTACTTCCACGAGGCTGAACTTCATTGCACGGTTGACTGAGCAAAGGCTTGTGAAGTTGTCCCTTGGGTGTTCCCTCATCTCCAATCATGCTCGTCCAATCATTTATTTTTTTCTGAGATAAGCATGTTCTCTATCTTTCTGCCATAAGGAGAAAGAAAAGCTTCCCTCCTCAAAAAAAAAACCAAAAAAAAAAAACCCTAAAACAAGAACACCACCACACCCCAAAGAAAACATTACACACAACTTTCAAGGTTACTAGAACCACTATATAATTAATAGCTATGGGTATGCTTCCCAACAATGGCTAACTGAATAAAAAATCACCTCACTTTAAGTGTTGACTTTTAAGAAACTTTCAAAATTTCCCCGTTGTGTGAACTCCTTGAAAATAAAAGATTTAATACCCTTCTTTACATAACATTTCTACACCATACATTTGTGTAGCATATGTACATAATCATTCTTCTGCATTTTTATCTGTGCTGTTGTTTGAACAGATCTTTAATGTGTTTCGGACAATGTGAGAATTAACTACAAACAGGCAGAAAAACAAGCTTTGAAATTAAATTGTCATTTCCCACTTCAGCAAAAAGAGATAATACCCACTGACCTTTCTACAGCAGCTTTTCAATGTGGAAAGCATAGGATATTCTGGAATTTCCCACACAAACATGTACACGTGTTGTACAGGTTACCCAGAGCGACAGGAAATGGAACATATCAAAACATGATTATTTTAGTGTATAGGAACAGGCCATCTGCACCATTCACTGGCTATACCAAGGATTTCCAGGTGGTCTGGGAAAACAACCCAGAGTCTTCAATTCCAGGAAGATTTATGTATTAAACAAAGACATTGAAAACCCTATGTACAGTAGGCTTAATTATGGATATTCATTATGCCCTAAACCCACAAACTGATACATCAATAGAAAGGTCTCTCTTATCTCTGTCAGGTGACAAAATTGAGCAAAACCTTTGTGTTATCCTGATTTGATCTTAGAGATCTGGAGTCTCAAAACACAGTCAATTATATTTATAAGAGCAACATTTTTTTTTTGAAGTAAGAAAACATACAGTTATGACTGTTCACTACATTTGCAGCTTATCAAACACAGCATGATTAGTTTTGATCTTCTCACAGAGATCACACCAGCAAATTTGCATTAAAAAACCCAACAGCATCATTCCACTAGTAGTTTGTCATATCATTATCCTGAACAGGAGAACTTTGCTGCAGCCCTACATAGAAACCCACATTCCAGAACAGAAACTCTTTCCAAGAGGATTGCAACAACAGAAGTGACCAGCTACATAAAAAAATTATTTATTGAATCAAATATTTTAGTTGCATTCCACAGATAGATTCTGACTGGACTACAACAGGCCCTGGCTTAACTATATTTTTTTTTAATTTTTTTTTCAATGGCTGATATGCATGTAACATTCACATTGTAGGTGATGACAACATAAAGAACTAGCTCCTGTTGTTATTAAGTTCCTTCTTTAAAAAAAACCAAAAAATTCCACCTGCTCAGCACAATATACAAGGTTTAACTCCTGATAGTGTGAAGTAAAATAATAATTATGGTGTCTTTGGACCTAGAATCTCTTGGTAATTACTTCTAGTCAATTCTATGCACACTTTGCACATCTCTCTGTGCATTTCTTATCTATCTGGATAACACAAGCACACTGCAGATGCTGAATAGTTTGATCTAGTATTATTTTGGTACAGAGGACCTTAAAACAGCCCAAAACAACCCCTGTGAACAGAATTCAAAATGACAGAGACCTACTGAGGTCACTAAGGTTTACACTGAAGAAGCATCTGCCTGTGGTCAGGTTTGCTGATGAAAAGGTTGTGTGCACCCCCTCAGAGCTATTCCTGGTGACAGCACAGGCACAATTCTCATTCAAGGTCAAGGAACAATCCACAGGCAAACAAAGCTCCCTTGACAGCCAGGGTGAGTGGCCGTGCCTGGGCAGAGGAGGAGAGAGCTCTCAGCACATCAGTCAGACATTCTCCATATGGTTTCACAGAACCCAGACAACTAAAAGCTCCTAGAAAAAGGGGCTGGGGGTGCTGGTCAGCAGCGGATTCCACAGGAGTCAGCAGTGCGTTCTGGCAGCCAGGAGGGCAAACCACACCCTGGGGTCAACCACAGCACAGGCAGCCTGGAAAAAAGGCAATTCTGCTGCTGCCTTCAGCACAGGAGGGGTCTGCAGCACGGGGGCAGCTACCTCAGAGACCAACCTTAAAGGAGAAAGAAAATGGTTTGGAAAGATGGTGTTCATACCTTTTGTGGCAAGGAAACTGTGTTTGGCCGGTATATGTGATGCAACCAGTTCAGCAAAGCAAACTTTTTTGCAAAAGCAGATGCAAACTTAGTTATCTGTTTTTTAAATGTAAGGAATTTCATTGTTTTAATATCTTCCTTACAACATTTAGATTCTATCTTGTTGTAGTGAAGCTTAGCACAAGAAATAAGGGAAGCTTATAAAATATTATGGCCAGTTATGCACCCAAGTAAGTATTCTCAATTGCCTGTGGCTCACAGATGTAATTAGACAATATATTTCTCTAAGTCATAAGGCTGTTTAGAGATGTGGTTGAATAAACACATCAAAATACAGAATTGCTCAGGAGCTGAGCAGGAAAGGTCAGGAGAAAATTTAAAATATGTGACTTGTTTCTCTTTGGAGACAAGAAACCATGGAGCAAGGGCAAAGAGAAGGAGATGAAGTTGTAGAAATAGATTAATTTGTCAAAAAAAAAAAAAAAAACTGAACAAGAATGCTTCCAAACTACATTATAAATTCAATCATTAGCCTTCATTTATCCCTTACCTGTCCGGCTTCTGCATGCACCATCCTATCCTGGACTTAAGGACAAATGAAGATTCATGTACATCAAATCATGCAAAGAATATAAGGAATAAAAACAGAATTTATGGATACACAAGATGCTCAGAAGACTGGCAATCAAGCACACAAGAAAACTCAACTAAAAAAAAAAACAGATTCAGGCCTGCACTTTGGAGCAAATATGGATCAAGTGCAGTGCTGCAGAAAAGCTTGTTCTACATTCACAGAATCTAAACTTCACTATTCTGCCAACTAAAAACTTTCATTTAGTAAATTCCTTGCACACAGTTGGATTTGTTCATAGACAAAGCATGTCAAGTTTTTTTCCTACCTGCTAAACAAACTATTTTTTGTTTTTAACCTGGGTAGCTGCTTCTATTTTCTGCTTGATAGCCTGTTCTGGGTCTTTAAACTACACAACGAACCCCCTGCAGAAAAACCACATGCTCACATTCCATACCACATTTCAGGTGGCAAGTGCACTACAGTGACCATCCTTCTGCTACCACTGAGGGATGTGAACCTCTGCACCTCCAGAGCCCAGCACATTTCCATCCATTACAAGCTTGACTTCACAAGGTGAGATTTGTAAAAAACACCAGGCCAGATGCATAGGATGACACACTGCTTGGCAGATTACATAAACACTTTTCAATATACTGGCTATACTAAAAGAACTGTAGTGTGCAATGATCATCTTGAGAAAGATTGTAAGCAAAAGTGATACGATAAATAAAACCCGGAGAGAGAAATCCAATGAGAATCGTTAACAATTCCACTTAAACCTCAGAGAGGACCTGTGGAAAAGTTTTGTTTTTTAGGTAGGTAAATATATATATGGACTATTTTGTATTCTGTTAAAATGCTCAAGTGCCTCAAGACATTTCTCTTTGCCAGTCACTTCTATTTCAGATCACCAGTCTATAAAAAGAAGGAACTAATATATACGAGCGTACATGCCGCAAGAGCTCGCATCTATATAAATATCCTGCCGAAGAAAAGTGCCCACTCCCTATCATCTCATGCAAAGACACACAAGGAAAGCCAAGAGTTTGTAAGAAATCTGCTGCAGTACCAAACTCTGCTTTAAATCCCTTTAAAGTAAGTTATACGTATATATATATGTACAAGCAGGATACAAATATGAGAGGCAGTCACCAATTCTCCATCCAGTAACCTCTTGCAACACTCCCAAATCTTTGATTTACTCTAGAACAATTCCATGGAGCTCCTCACCAGCCCTCCACAAAACTCACTGCTAAGAGGTTTGCTCCAGAAGACTTTAAAGCAATAAAATAGCTCAACCAAGCCATGATGGAGGTGATGTTGAAAATAACACAGGTCTTGAACTGAATTAATTTATATGGCTGCATTTTTTTGGTGTTCTCATGTTTTTCCATAGTGCTGGACATATTTTTCTGGGGCAAAGAATGGTCTTTTCCTCAAAAATGCTAAATCAAGCCAACTCTCAGTAGTGCTGAGCTCTGACACAACCACGTGGACTTTCAGCTAAGTCAACAAGGAAATTCCATATTCCACCACAAAATTTTGTTTTCTTACAGAATTTAAACCCCAGTGGTCTGTGTATTTAACAATTTCAAGTGTTCTGCTTTTGCAGATAAATGAAATTAAATTAAATCTAAAATAAACAAAAATAAAAATAAATAAAAACAAGCAAAAAAAAATGCCACACCACAAAAACTACCAATAAAAGACAACCCAAACAAGAAACTTTATATTTCAAAGCATGAGGCAGACAAGTAGCCCTATCCCTGGAATGATTCTATCTTCAAAGATATTTTCTGTAACATCCTGACTGCTCTCCAATGGCATTTATGATCTCCCCCAGTACTGAAATGGATGAAGACACTGCACAAAGGTAACTACAAAAACTGTAAAAGAAAGAGTTCAGTTTTTTTCCAATTTCAAATCACAAACAACAATATCATCACACATCTTTTGACAAGCTAATATATTATTACATGCAGTAAACGCTTCCTGGTCACATCAAGACAATTCTTAAATAACTTGTCTGTGAAGCTACTGACCTAAGGCATTTTACTTAACTTGCATGAGGAGGGTGTTTTCTGGAGAATGCTGAAAGACAGAGGGAGCTTTACTAATTGCTATAATTACATGCTTGGGGTAATTTAGTTGAAAATGAGCCGCGTAGTGTTTTCATGTGGCTCCAATATTGCTATGTCTCACAGTTCAGGAAGAAGCAGGAAGTCACAAGGAACCTACAAATTAGATAAATTGGATCAAAGCTAAGAAACCCAGCTGCAGATATACCTGTGACAACCTGTTTGCCTGATACACAGGCAGTGAGGAAGCAAACAAGCAAAGCACTGGCATATGCTGCTCAGGAGATAGCAGTAAGACAACACAGGAGAGAGCAAATTTTATTGTTATGCCCTGTTCCTAACTACCATCAAAATGTTTTCATATTTCATCACTGAGAGTGTGCACTGAGTATTAACACAGTGGCACAAGTTAGAACTGGGCATGAAGCTTAACCACCCCTCCCTACTGCCCAGGCAGGAAGCAGGTTCAGAATAATATGCAATATATCTGTCCCCTCTCTTCAGCTTTAAAATACAAAAATTGCATCACTGAATTCCTGAACCAGGCTTAAGACCTGGAAAACCCTTCTGTCTTAAACATGTCTTTTGTTTTTTGTCTGCTAATCAAATGTTAAGCCTTTGATTTGTGTTTACTTAGAGCTCAAACTGTACTGGACACTCAAAGGTATAAGGGACAAGGGGTGGAAAGCACAGTATCACTGAAAAAGAAAAGCAAAAGCAGAAAGCAGCCAAAGTCTTCCAAAAAAGGCTTTCCTGCTCACAGTGAGAGCTGCCTGCTGTCTTAGAGAGCTGAAGAGAAAGAATCCTGGTCCCTCCTTTTCACTTCACAGAGGAATGAGCAGACACTGCTACAAGGGCCTGTAACCCCAGGCCTCTTGAGGCCCCCCAGCCTGAGGCCTGTCCAGCACACGAGTCACAAGGCTGTCACATGGCAGAAGCAGAGAGAACCCTTTCACTCTGATGTTTCTTCTTCTCAATCAGCAGTCAAGCATTGTGCAAATGCCCTTCTGCTCAAAGAGTTTTTGTATGGATGACCAACACAGCATACAGAGCACACAGCCCATCACCCAGGGTTTATAAACAAGGTTACTATGAGCCACCAGTGTGTCTGAAAAAATGCATTCTGCAATAGAAAGCACATTCACATGCACCCAGAAAGGATCACATCTCCCATATCTCTTATCATGGATCACACCTATCCCACCCTGTTGCCTGTGTGCTGTAAACAGACCCCAGGTTATAGCCCATAGATCTTCCAACTGAAATATAAATTGGAATTTATTCCATTTCATATTTATAGATCATACTTCATTTATCATTACTTGAAGTATTACTAGATTTCCTTAGAGCTGCAAAGATCTAGAACCAGACTCCTCCCTTTTCAGGAGACATTGCAGCAACGTTTCTCTGGGAGATTTCTCTAAAAGCTGTGCTGTATGAATGTATGATAAATGTATGATTCAACCTCTCACTAGGTGCACCCAGAGTTCTTCAGTCTGTGGCAGGTGTTTTAGGCACACAGCAGTAGTATTCCTTTGTCATGTAAATTGGAATGGCTTTCCCAGGTACCATAAAGAAGGATAACACTTCAAAAAATAAGTATCAGTGGATATATCTGGAAGAGGAAACTACTTCCCACCAGAATTCTTTTTGGTAAGACAAAAGCTGTCAGAGAAAGTTCTGAAAAAGTAACTTTTTCAAAAAAAGTAAAAGTTTTCAGAAGAAAAGGATGGTAGAAAAGCTGCATCTCCTTCAGAAAAATTTGTGTCCTTTTATTTATCTTTAAAGATAAACATAATGACTAACATTTGTGAACAATTAGGTAAATCTCTAAGATTGCTCAACATGGAAGCAGCTTTAGAGGTTAAATGTTTTAATTCCAAGAGAAGGCTTAAAGATTAAGCAAAATTGCATTGTCAAGTGCTTTGGAAATGCCATCTTCACAGATAGAGCCTCACTTGTGCACAGTGGGCTGCAACAGAGTATGTGCACATGGTTGCACAAAGGACAGAGCGATGCTTGTCCTTCGTGTAACAAAAACTATTACACCTCTACATTTGGAATTTTCTCCCAGTTCTTGATATAAATACTGGCAGATGTTGCTACCTTTGGTGCAGAGAGATTAATCTTTGGCAGGTTGCAAACTTGTAAGTTAAATGAGAACTCTGCAGAATCATGGAAATACCAACGCTGGAAAACAGACTTACATAAATTCTCTAAAATGAATAGCAAACATTTGAGTTACGGGAACTGGGAGGGTTTTGACATCTGATTATTGAGTTCTCGTGTTGGACAATATCCTGGAAGACCATCCTGAGATCTAACTTCTGTCAGCTGTGGATTTATATCAGCTAATATTTCTGCAGCCTGTGAAGAAAAGCAAATGCTCCACTACATCCAAATTGTGCATTCACATATGTTTTTTCAGTGCGAGGACAAGCTCTTTATACTGGCCTTAACAAAAAAGGAATATTTTTATAGTGAGTTTAGTCAGGTGTCTCCTCATTTGCTTATCTATTTTAAGGACTCTAAGTGAACTTTTAATGGAGCTTTTTTTTAACCTTCATCTCTGACCAAAGACCTTTTGATGCATGCTCAGCCACAAAAGCTTTGGCATAGTTCACGGGTTAGAAGGTGGCCTTGCTCACATAAAGGGTTGTTCATATTTATGAACAACAAAAACATTTTCACAGACTGCATTATATTTTTTGGCCAACAAGACAGAGATAAGTCTACTGCATGGTCAATGAGACATATTAACAAGTTCCACAGAGAGAACAGATGTGCTTTTTGTTTGCAGTCTAGGACTCCAATGTTCACACTGATTATCAAGCCAACAGCTGTGCAGTGAAACTCTTGCTTTCTCAACACCATGTAAAAATTAAACTCTGGCTTTTGGAAAATTGGACTATTTTAGTTGCTGCTTAACATTAGACCCAAAGCCAACAGTATCATCCCAAGCATTATGTTTGCACAAGTCAGGACACCTGATCATAGATGTGAAAGGCTGGAACAGAACAGCAGAGGCTGGACAACAGCTCCAGGGCAATCCAGCAGGGAGATTAAAACATAAAATGTGGAGCAATTCAGTGGGCAGCAGGATTGTCATAGCAAGCAAGTGCAAGCCATTTTAAAGATGGCTTTAAAATTATCACTGAAAGCATAAAAAAAAAATGAATTATCTGAACATTAATGACAGAGAAAAGTTCATACTTAAGCAGCTTTCTGTTTTTCAGCCAGCTATAAAAGAATGTACCAAAGGTAGGAGAAAGCCATTATCATTTTGTGCCACTTTTATAGACTTGGCACAAGTCATGATGATCTCTGTGAGGCACCACAAAGATTTCACCTATAAAACCGTCTGCCATTTCAAAACACTGGTGGAAGTGTCAGACAAAAAAGGACACTTAAAGAACAGAAATTACCTAAATGGCTAAAGAAATTAAATTATGATGAATATATTGAAGAAGCACATTTATACTTCTGTAGATAATAAAAAGGCCAAGGGGGAACTAAAATTTGATTAACTGCTTTTTGTATCTCAGTGTGTTTCATGTACTACACTGCAGAATCAAATGGAGCTTCTCTGAGTGTTTTCTGATCATTATCAAAGCTGCAAAATACAATCTTCTATCCGAAAAAAGCCAATACTGGCTACTCAGAGAACAATTATTTCAAACAGTATATTCAGCAATGAGGAGACAAAAAAAGCATTTCTAAACATAAACAGTGAAAAAAAGATAATGTGAACCTTCCACTATTAATTTCACTGCAATCATATTCACTAGCAGCTAATAACACTTTACAACACTGATTAGATTCTAGTAGATTACTGGATTTTCTTTGTGCTTCAGCAATCAAGTACACAAACACTGCAGTTGCTGAGTTCCTGTTATACTCTGCCCTTGCTTCAAAGAATTTAAAGTTCAGCTTGGGGTTGTGGTTATTTATACATTTATCTCTACACCTCTACATTTACCTTCCAAATTATTAAAATTAATTAGGTATATCCTGAGCCCATGGTTTTTGTACAGTTGAGGAAATTTCCACATCAACTTGCACATAAGGAGAGAGGGAAAGGAAGTTCAGAAGCTAAACTGGAGCATTTTTGTGCCATACTAGAAAGGGGTTTCAAGGTCTTCATGGAGTAAATCAAAGGAGGTTTCCTTTACTGTTTCTGTTAAGAAACATTCACATATATGTAGATTATCTTCACTTAGCATATCCTGCAGAGCCTGCTGGAATAGTAAGCTGACCTGAGTGGAATTTGCTTTTATAAAGCTACTTTTATAAAGCTGTTGGTTTCTTGGGTTTTTCCCCCCTCAGAGATTGTATCATCTTCATCCAAAACTTTTCTAGTACTTTCAAGATTACCATTTAAAAATTACCATTTACCATTTATTAGTAAAGTTAATAGATAAGTTATTAGTAAAATACAAGATTTAGGGGATAGTCTTGCACATTTTTTTTCCTGCCTTTTTAATTTCATGTTCTGGACCCTAAATATTTAAAATATTAACTCTTCTTCTGTAGTACTGCATTTCTGCACTTTTTGGCACAATGTATGCAAATAAATCCCAGTTTATATCACTGTACAAAAGTCACATCTAACTTTGACTTGCACTCTGAATTTAAGGAAAGTTGTCCAGACAATTTAAGGTTCTTCAAAATGCAAAAGGAAAAAGTGTATTAAAAAACCTTAAAAATTAAATACATAAATAAGCAAATATCCCTAGGACTCAAAAATCTTGCTCAAAGTAACCTTCAGTCCACTGTATTTGCAATCTGGTTTATATAAACCATTTTCAAAGAAAACTTCTGTTTTAAAGGCAAAGGGGAAAAAAAATTTTCTCAGGCACGAGTAGGAAGTGAATGCAAATACATTATCCCAGACAGTTGCATGACTTTTCTTTTATGCAGATTTGCAGCATTCACCATATTTCAATCCTCATTTTGTTGTGCTGTCTCTCATGGAAAGCCCATCATCCTCAAAAATGCTCAGACAAGAAAAGCAGGACAATTGTAACACTTGATCATTCCCATATCATAATCTCCATATAGACAGAATAGCAAAAAGATAAAAATACACTCAGCTCTTCTGTTAAAATCTAAGGAAGGTGTTGCCATCTGTACCAACCACAAAGACAAATCCAGATAAACACCTCAAGTCAGGCAATGTTTTTCACCTGAAATTCTGAACACATTCCCACACCAATTCTGACTTTGCTGCAGCGGTGTGACAGCTTCCTCTGTCCTTCGGCTTTCATTCCTTACTGTCACTGATTGCTATTCCTGAAGGGAGCATGCAAGGAAGATGGAGCCAGGCTCCTTTCAGAGGTGTGAGTGCCAGGATCAGAAGAGAAAGGCACAAACAGACACGGGAAGCTCCCTCTGAACGTCAGGGAACACTTTTTCACTGTGAGGGTGACCGAGCAGTGGCACAGGTCACACAGGGAGGCTGTGGAGTCTCCATCCTCAGGGATATTCAGAAGCTGTTTGGACACAGCCCTGGGCAGCCTGGTCTAGGTGACCCTGCCTGACCCTGGGGTTTGGGCCAGGTGACCTCTAGAGGTTCCTTCCAACACAGTCTGGGATTTTGTAATTCTCACAATACCTGTCCATGAATGTTCCCTGGTTAGTAGAGCAACAGTATTGAAATAATGAAACTGCAACTGATGAAAGCCATTTTAAGAGACCAGAAGGAGGAATCAGTCCCCTGTACAGCAACCTCAGCCCATGGGCACCTTATATTAGAGCAAATTAGGCTAAGAGCTGAACTGCAGGAAACACTGATTTATACAGGGCTGTTAGCCTGTCAATAATAGGGTAAAATACATTTGTTCTGAGATGTATGTGTCAAAGGCTATTTCCTCAAAGTATCTAATGAATAAAAGGGTAGGACATGCTGTCATTTCAGCTTGGATCAAAACTCACTTTTTATGTACCTTACAGGATTCTTTAGAAATGTAAGCATCAACAGTATTTTGTTATCTAATAAATTAGGCATTTCATTAATTTAAGTGAACAGGGCAGAAGTCTAAAGAAAGAGACAGTACACTCAAAGATAGTATAATCTTTTCCAAAAATATCTTTTATACACTGATGGTCACACTGCTACAATGTATAAAACTATGTAAATAACCAAGCTATAACCTAAATTTCTTATTTGACATCTAAATCAGATGTAAATTAATCAGAACCACCAAATTAATTTTATAAGAAGAGTTACCACAGATTAAATACCACAACTGAAAAAAATTATTCTGTAAGCTGCAGCCACAAGAAAAGACATAGAATGCACCCGGAGTGCTTCTCATTTACACACCTGAATTATAAGGAAATGTTCTACATTTCCCCTTGGGGAGGAGGCGAAATATGCTCCACTGAGCCAGAAACTCAGTGCTCTTGATTTTTCTGCCTCAGGTTGACTTAGATATTCCCCCTGTAAATCTGGCATACTCATCCTGGGAAGTTCCAAATACATAATACTCACATTTGTTGATGTCACATCAAAGTCATGCTTTTTGTTTATCACAGGTGTATATATATATATATATATATATACAGATTTTTGCACACTCACACACGCTCCAGTAACATTTTATTCCGCCTTCCTTGCCGTTTCCCTACACAGAGGTTGAGCAAGGGCCAGGGCCTGCAGCATGCTGAGCTTCCAGGAACCATTCCAGAGCCCCAGAGATGGAGTTCAGCCTGAGCAGAGGGAGGGGAGCAGCTCCTCACAGCTCCTGCCTGCCCTTGCTGAGCCCAGCAGGACCTGCACTGCCACCCCACACTGCCCTTTCCACCACAGCTGTCCCAGCTGCTTCTCCACCAAAGTAGCTTTTCCATAGCCTTGGAAAGGGACCAGTTTCTCACTCTTTTATTCTTGGCTCTCTCTCACACTTTGGTAATGCTGATTGAGGTGCAGACGTGCACAGCAGATCTCACTCAGGCCAAGAACCAAAATAGTCCAGGCCTTGTTCCAGGTTGCACCAAAGTCCTTAAATGGTTTGGCCTTGTTCAGCACTTCATCACTTTGCTTTGACGCATATGCCAGACTTCAGAAAGTCACCACTAGTCAGCATCATATGTCCAGACAAACAGATGTAACCTATATTGTCACCAGGACCGTCTGGAGGAAAGAACAAATGGTGCCAAACCCTCTTTCTACTACTTCAAGACATCCTTTGACTTGTGAACAAAGCTCATGAAAACAGTGCACAACTTCCCTACACTGGTAAATTATTTCCCAAGGCAACTGTCCCATTCTTAGGACATTATTTTCCTTGTGACATCCATTTTTATTGCTTCTAGATTGGACTAAAGTATTTCTGTCCCAAGTAACAAGGAAATTTTGTAATGTTCCAAAGGATAAAACTCAGTGAAGGTTCTGAGGAATCTTGAACAGAGAAGGCAAAATTAACAATTCCACAGAAGAAAATTCATTAAAAGAGTTATCCTTCTCAGTATCTGTTTTACAGATAGGAAATTTCAGCATAAATTATCACAAATATCTACAGCCATACATAAATCCAGCATGGTATTGTTACTACTAGAAAAAATACATGTAACCAGCTCTTTTTGTGCAGCTGTAAAATACTTTCTCTAAACACTCTTACTCTACTAATGAAATTATTCTTTTATCCCCCTACTGAAAAAGAAAAAGAGGAATATATAAATCTTGTATCTGAAAGCTTAAAAGTTACAGCACAGCCTTCCCCCATCCAAGGTCCTGCTTTTTATCCTAAATCACTTTGAATTCTAGACAGTCTGGCTACATTGCCAACACTTTGCATGCTTTGATTGCTAGATTTATTATAGTTCATATAATTAAGTACAAACCTTTTAGTCTGAAACCCATATGCAAGGAGTGCAGGAGCAAGCATGTCTGAAAGTCTTAAAAGTTAACCATTAGTAAAACAAATATATTATTTTAGATCTATAAAACAGTTATACAGGGTAGGCTACATTTAACCTTATGGAGCACAATGGGCCATGAAGTACAAAGCAAAGATCAGTCTTCCATGAAGTTATAAATGAGGCTAAAATACAGACAGACATACTGACTGCTGGAAGATCCAAATTTAGTCAATTATGAGTCTTGGGTAGACTAGAATAGTAACTCATTTTTCTGCTGGAAGTAGTTAATTACAGATTCAGAACAAAGTTCAGCAAGCTGTGCAATTGCCACAATACAGACAAATTGAATGACAGGTATCATTTCAATTGCTGTCCACTTATCAGAGTGCCAGGGAGATCATGGAGAGCTGGTGCTGGAACATGTTGAACTGTTCTAACACAGCCCTCAGTAGATTCTCAGTAAACAGTCATTAGTAGCATTTTGGCCACCAATAACAGAGTTTGACCAAAAGAGATACTGCTTAAAATAAGGGTTAATTTGGTGTTAATGAGTGTTTAATTTGACAGACCTTGTCTGGGCCAGAATGTGAACATTAGTTTATTAAAGCAGCTATTTAATTTTTTTTTATTATTTCTTTCTTGCAACCTTTACACGGTTCTAGACATTTTTGGTTTTTTTGGTTTTTTACATTTCAAGATTTCTCTAGGAAATCTTACAAAATAAATTATTATACTAAAAATCCATACATAGTTGCAGCAAGGTGGTGGCTGCTGTCACTGCTATGCTTTTAATGTAATTCATATTTCGTCCCTTTCAGTAGTATTTTTGTGTCAAGATTTTAGAACCAAAGAGGTCACCTTGATTCCCTTTTAACAAATTAAAACTGATAAAGTCTAAATAAGTTTTCAATGGCTTTAAAAATAGTTTGTTGTTTCTGTAATGAAAAAAGCAGTCACCTCTTTTTGATACATCTTAACTAGCTTTGTTTTAATAATGTGAACTTACATCTCGTCATGTAGAAAAGAGAGGACAGACAACAATCCTGCTAATTTTATAGCCCTGACAAATCCCCCCTGCACAAACCTACCAATCCTATGGAAAAGAGTATGTCCCAGAAACTTCTGAGAAGTTATAAAAAGAAACAGACAAACTTTCATTGTTCTAAATGAAACTGATTGTTTTACATTTAGTGCTTTTAAACCATCGTTCTATTCTAGCTGTTCAGCTAGAACCATGTAGGTACTGTGAATTTAAGGTATTTTAATTGGGGTAAACAGGCTGTCTCAACCTAAGGCTTCCTTTATTCAGTCTTCTGGATATCACTCAAAATGCACTGAAAGCTGTTTTGTTGGGTTTATCAAATTAAGGATGTGAACAACATTGTAAATATAGAAGGAGGTCAATCTGAAGCAGAACCAGGCTCCCACTTTGCTCACAGCACATAAAAGAATTCACTGCCTCTGACAATGAGTGTTTTCCTGGGTCGTGCTGAATTCAGAAGATAAATGTGGATTCAACACTATCTAACCTTGAAAAATTATGCTTTTTGAGTAATATAAAAGCTGTTCTTGGTAAACATTTATTGCAGAAATAAATACTGTGTATTGGTAGACAAGGTCAATAATATTAAGATACCTCACATATCACTGAACTGGTGTACTATTTCACTCCCAAGATGTATAACCAGGCATGAATTAAATTAAATCACTGATCATTATGTGATGTGAGTTCATCCCAGGATGCATCGGTCATATCTGCGGCTCAGCTGCAGAAATGTCATATAGTGCTGGTGGGCAAAGCACCCACGAACACACAGCTGGAACCCTGTTTTGTACAGTTCTTGTCACCCAGACTCAGGAAAGATACTTGAAACTGTACAAGCACAGAGGGAGGTTACAGGAAGAACAGGGCACAGCAAGAAGCCACCACACTATTGGGTTTAGCCAAGCAAAGCAAAGGCTGACAGAGACACTCGTGCCTGCTGTGTGCAGGGGATGAGAGAGGAACATCTCCACAGTGGATTTAGGAGTGCTGCCTATGGAGTCACTGCAGGAGAGAGCCCTGAACAGGTTCAGAAACAGTGACAGGGTTCTAACCAGGAAAATAAAGAGCATATCGCCCATCACCCTTTTCAAAGAAATATTGTGTGCATCAAGCAGTATTTATTGAAGTATTTGCACAGTTTATGAGAGGAATTTTGTTATGCAATTCTTGAGATGGAAGCCAAGTGGAGTTTTTGAACAGGAAAGAAAATGTGGTGTTAAGTATTAAAGTTAAAATGTAAAGAGAGAACTTTGCAAAGAGGTTCTTTCACTGTAAGTCACAGCCCACTTGGAAACAAGGTTATATTGACCATGAGTGTATGGCCACACTGCAAAGGTTTTCTAAACCAACCAAAACATTTCTTTCTCATCTGAAGAGAAAAACTACAAAGATGCTGTCAGCTTCTCTGAACATCCAGTAGCAACCAACATTACAGGACAGCTAGTCTAACACTATTCTGGGCTGTTCTACTTAAGATTTCAAACCATATGAGCATCATTTAATAACACTCAAATAATAGAATTTTCTATTTGCATTTTAAATAGATCATCTGAGTTCTTACTCAGTTTAAGACAAGTTGTGGCAGTGACAGTATAATTTACAGAAAAGCAAAATAAAAATTAATTACAAATTCAATGAGAGGAAGACATTAAACACAAGTCTGAAAAATTTAAAACTTTGCACAATGACCTGAAACACAAATAAAAGGCAGAGAGCTTGAGAAGGTTCTTATAATAGAATCATAAAATATGATTTTAGTTAGAAGGGATCAACAAGGATCATCCAGTCCAACTTTTGGCCCTGCACAGGGCAGCCCAAATGTTACACCCTGAGAGTTTTATCCAAACACTTGTAGAATTCTGGCAGCCTTGGTGCTGTGACCACCGCCCTGGGGAGTCTGTTCAGTGCCCAACCACCCTCTGGGGGAAGAACCTTTTCCTAATATCCAACCTAAATCTCCCCTGACTCAACTTGAGCCATTTCATTGAATCCATTGAATGCCAGAATCAGTAGCTAAACTTGGTCTTTAAAAACCAAAACTGGTTTGCCCTCCAGCTGGTAACAGATAGGATGTTGTATCTGCTTTTAACTCAGGTGTCTGTGCTCTAGATCAGTGCTGTGGCAAAACTGGCAATGAACTAGCATCACACATTGCAGGAAAAATCCTTCAACATTTACAAAAGAAATTTTAAAATTAAGCAAATTCATTCAGCCTCTTCTAAAGCAATTATGCAACACACTATATATTTGAGCAGCACCATCTGGTAGGAAGATGTACACTGCACATGTATCCATTATTCGCACATTTTCACACTGTACCAAGCCTCTGGGGGAATATATTTTACCATGATATTTGAATTGGAAAAACATCATTTAAGGACTCAAAATTGAAAAGAAATGGTTTGCATTTAAATGCAGTTACAGAATTAAAAATTTAACTCACAATACAAAGTAGAAATTATATGTACCTTATCAAATGAAATGGGTCAGGAAAGAAAGATAATGACATCACCATTTTCAACATCTAGTTTAAGTGGTTACATATCCTACACAGACATTGCACCAAGTCTGACTTAGGTCCACTGAATGGCCTTCAGCTCTTCAATAGCTGTTCAGGGCACATGAATTCTTAATTTAAGGACAAGAAAAATAATAAAGGAACTTTAAATATTAGTTAGACCTTAAATTCATAGTACTGAAGCTTACTTAATTTCAAGATTTCTTTCCTTCACAGTGCAGATATGTGAATTGGCAAATATGAATCCAGTCTAGGGGATGAAGACTAGAAGAGATTATAAATATGCCTGGCAAGACAGAAGGAAAAGAAAGGCTTCCAAGAAGCATGAAAAGATATTTTCTTCATAGAGGATTTATCAGAAAAATTGCTGGTATTACCAACATCCAAACACTGGGGAATTCTGTTTCACTGGATACAGCCAGGTTCTGGAGAATAACACTGGACAAGTGAGATTTATTCACCACATTCTCAAATGTATTTGTATCTAAATACATAGGATCCAACAAATTTCAGACTGGCTGCAGTATTTACTGAGCTGATTAAGCCATGTTCTATGGATGCAGTTAAGCATCACTGGTGAGGTTTGTAGACAGGAATTAGAACTTTATGTGCACCAGCTGAGGTGATCTAATACAATAAACTGCCTTTAACAGCAGACCTAATAGAAAGGTAAATCATTTTCCTTGGATCACTCAAATTATCCCCTCATTCTTTTCTCTTCATAACTCAGAAGCAGAGGTGGATTAATGCGACTCATGTCTTATTCAAAAGTAGAGAGCAAAGGGCAGAAACAAACAAAATTTTGTTTGAAAAATACCGTTTCTATTTACAGGCAAGATCTAAACTAATTTCCAATGTAAACTTTCATAAGCTCCTTTACTATAAAGATAAGAGTCTGTCAGCAACTCCTTTTCTTCCATCATTGCACAAGCACAGTAGCCCAACACTCTCTTCAAAGGATCATGCTGATATTTTGCACTGAAAGCTCAAACATAAGGAATTGGATTCAGATAAAAATGACTTGGCTTACTTTCCTGTCTATTTTTACATAGAAGTTGAGAGAAAAAGAAAAGTATTTCAAGGAACTCAATAAAAAATTATATCTGATCTAAATTATTTCCTATCCAGATAGTTGTCCCCAAAAGAATGGAATTAAAATTAGCTTTAAATGTTTCCTGAGATAATGGATAGGCTTTTCATCCCTGATCATTTTGCCATCATCTAATATCCAGTTTATACTGCAGAATCCTACGAAGAGTTTAAGGAACAAATCACCAGAATCACTCTGGGTTCCATAGCTGTTGTAGCAGCCTCAAAATTAACAATCTTCAGAGCTTTTTTCCTGCCTACAATGACAAACTGGACAGGACCAGGTGGCAATTTTGATGGATGTTTAGCCAACACCAATATAAAGCTGCTCATGTATTTCACCTATGAGCAACCATTACTTAAACTAAAATTACAATGCTTGTGTTTATGAAAATAGGCCTTGGGCATTCTTGTTGTAGAGTCACGAAAATTGAGAAGATTGAGAATGTGTCAGAGAACCTCTACTGACTCTAGCCTACTTCTCTGCGGAAGGCTGCTTCACACTTTTTTATAGAGTAAAGAAAGCACTATGAGAGAGCTCAATCTCATCTGTTGAAGAAAGTGTAAAATACATCCTAGAAGTGTGAGAAGAACCAGTGAGAGAACTGCTGGGATTTTCTCACTGGGTGCCTTTATTTGAATGTCAGCAACTTTAATCTAGATCACTCATTATATAACAGGACCCCACCAATTCAGTGATATATTGGAAAAAGATATTTTCAGCCTGATTTGTGTTGGTCCTCTATTGGTTCTTGAAGCTTGCAAAGCCCAGTCAGGAATAACTTTCACAAATACCTGAGTTTTATGAATAAATACCCCTGTAAAATATCACTTAAGGTCACAGCTAAGACATGAAATGTCTCCTTACAATGCACATTTTATTTGTCTAAGCATATTTGGCAGGTAATCTCACAGTACAGTGAGCTTCCTCCATCAGGTCAGGTTTAATTGCCTCCCAACACACACACTTTTCCTATTAATGCTTTTTGACAAATTCACTGCACATTAACATTCATTACTTGCTCTCTCATGCAAAATGGGCCACTGTTTCTCAATCCCCGTAAGTTTTCAAAATTAGAACTAGTTTCTAGCTCAGCCAGGTGCAGGTGTTGGCACTGCAACATTTGGGATGCTGCCGAGCACAGTTAGAGGCTTGCCTAGCACAGCCCCAGTCAGAGCAGTGAGCAAAGCACAGCCTCTTCTTTACTGGGGCATCACTAGAGAAAATGCTACCTGCTGTTGTTAAATAACAGATAGAAACAGGGATTTTTTTATAGACAAGATGTTTTTGAGCCATGCAAATGGAACAGAAAAGGCTTTGAGGATTATTACTGCAAAACCCTTCAGTGATAGGTTTCAATCAGTAACCTTCCTCTAAGTGTTCCACTGTGCTATTTCTACAGTCAGATAGCTTTTCCTTGCTCTTGCTGTTTCTTCAGCTCAGGTGAAATTCCTAGAATTAGACATGCTTTCTCCTACCAGGATCAAGTTCCTACTTCATCCCAGACAAGGCCTTCAGTCTGCCACTCAAGACTTTCTCTCCAGGAAGGCTCCAGCTTCCTAGTCAAGAGGGTTACACAATTTAGGTTAGCACTGAGAGTGTTCTACAAGTCCACCCATCTCTGCCCCCAGCCTGGAGTTGATGCCCATTTCTGAAATACAAATAAGAATTAGTTCCCAATTCACTTTCCTGCACTCCAGTTGAATGTTACAGGTCTCTGGCTATTGGTCAAAAGTATTTAACACAGGAACACTGTGAGGATCTTTTAGGAAACCGCAGGAAAGCTTTGAAGGAACGAGAAGGATAACTGAAGGGAGGTGATTTCTCCTGTATGACGTGATGCTGGTTTGGAGTCTGTAAAACTTGAAGATCTCATGAGAAATTGCATAGTCAGTCTGTTAAAGCTATGGACCTTCTTCACCTGCAATGTGAATTACACATGAAAAGCACGATTCTAGTAATGGAATATGTATTTGTGGGGTAGAAAGTTTAAGAACTAAGATCCTAGACAAGGAAGATAAGTTTGTACTATTTCCAAATTCTCAGCAAAAGCAAGAGTTACTAAGATGGTCTTAAAAATTCCTTTCTTAATTTAAACTGCAAAATTAAATCTCAACCTACGTTGATCCTTCAGCACAAGAGTTACTATATCATTAATACTGACTCTTGGACAGTCTTCATTTCACCACATTTCTGCAGAAGGCAACCCCTGAGATGCCTACAGAGCCTATAGGTAATTTTTTATGTTCTCTCAACTGCAAATTGAGCTTATTTATACATATGAAAACATGCTTCGAGGTAACAGATGGGAGCTTCTGTGAGAAATATGCACATAAATTTTAGGTTTCATGTGAGCTGTAGATGAAAACAAGCATACTGCCTCGGATTGAAATCTCCCAGCTGTATTGATTTTTCAGAATGGAACATGACTAGAAGTTATTCACAGATGCTCTCCTCCCGCAGCAGCAAGCTGCTCTCCCTCCTCTCACGGGGAAAGGTGCACTGAGGAGAACTACAGATGAGCAGGGGGAAAAAAACTACTCTAGGCATGAACTGCAGTGGATCTGACTGAAGAAAAGCATTTGCTCATAAGTCCAGGAATTATTTTTTTTAAAAACGCCAAACAATTTCATCTCTCTTCTCCTTCCTCATCTCATTCCCTTCATCATAGATGTACATGTAACTCCACTATTTGACCTGCCTCAGACAGCAATCCTTTCATATTCAGCAACATCTCTGGTCTCTACCCCATCCCAAAAAAGTCTCAGTCCCAACCACTGGCAGACATTTCTTCATTTCTTCATTTCCCAGTCTCCCAAAACCTTCCCAAAAACTTTTCAATGGGGCTTTCTCCTCCCTCTCCCAGTGCCAGTGTCCAGGGATGTTCACTGCCGCTCACACAGAGCATTCCCTGAGCTGGATTCTACCTCAGCAGAGAATTGAGGCAGCAGGGCTGCTCCAGGCAAGCGGTCACACACACCAAAACAGCTTCATAGAACAAACCCAATCCAAAACTCCCACAGCTCTTCGAGTTGTCTTGTCTCCCACCTTCACAAATTAAAATGTCATGCCCCCCGAAAGGTAGCCAGGAAGTTTTAAAGCAGGGATTGTGCAACCAAGCATGTGCAGAATGGATATAATACTGAAGAGCCAGGTATGTCCCAGGTTTGATAGGCTTATGGATAGGAAATCCAGCTTGGATCCATGGTACTTGTGATATATATTGACATGGACACA
This sequence comes from Pseudopodoces humilis, assembly GCF_049639895.1. Classification (NCBI taxonomy): domain Eukaryota; kingdom Metazoa; phylum Chordata; class Aves; order Passeriformes; family Paridae; genus Pseudopodoces; species Pseudopodoces humilis. Next base: position 7,706,755 of record NC_142217.1, read on the forward strand.
TTTGACCTCTTGGGTTTGTTTTTTTACTGTTTAGATCCACGACCTCATCTGGCAAGCATCCCAGTAACCGAGCATTTAAGGATGTTTACTGAGTGAGTTAACCCCTTCTGAACAAAACCCGGCACTCAGGCATCATTCAGGAGAAATCTTACTCTGTCAGTGGGATGTCCACACGTAGCCTGCACCAAGAAGCAAGTTGTAATATTCTGCAGGAACAGCCTTCGTGATCTTAGGACAAAAGAACATTCATCAGCAACAAATTCTGAGCAGAAGCATTTGATACAGTCACGACACTCTGCCAAGGAAGATTTACTTCTTTAGTGAGGCACAAGATTGCAACTGCTGAAATTCTGTCTCCTGGGCATTTGAAGTCTATAGCACCTCCTCAAACTTGAAGTTTACTCAACTAGAAAAACTAAAAATAAACCCAAATATAAATGATGTGGCAGACTGACATTCATAGATCCTGAAATCCAATGCACATCAATGCTGACCTAGAACAACCAAAGCTGCATTGTCATTTCACAACTCATAACTTGCCCTATATAAGAGATGCACTTTACTGGTGATAAATTCTGAAGAAAACCAGCAGTCATAATTGTCATCACAATTACAAGTCCTTTTTTTCTTATTGCATTCCTCTGAACACACCAAAATGAAAAACCTTTGCAATTCCTCCCAAGGTTATTCTGCACACTCCCACACAAGAGAATTGCTGGGGGTATGGATCTGATAAAGTTATGAATCACAGAGTTTTAGAAACAACCAGGAGACCCTCAAGATTTGGTACAAACAGATCAACGAGAGTTTCCCTTGTAACTGCACCGTGACAGAGACTGAGTTCCTGCCCCAACACACACCACAGGGCTGCTACCATGGGGACTCCAACATGAAAAACTGGTGCCTATGCCCAGGACCAGTACGGGTCCCACACCTGGACACTTCCATTCTGGTCTTATTTGAACTCATGGATGAGACCCACATACTGGATCAACTGCACAGAACCAACATCCCATGGTTCTGACGCATCCTGAGCAGCTACAGCTGTAGCAGGAACAACTTGAGAGAGACAGACTGATTCAGATGTTCCTGCTGGAGAGTACTTTAGTTTTTCCATGAGACAAGCAGTTCTGACAGTCTCTGAAATCTGCAGCTGGAAGCCTCACACAGGCAGCAAGCGATGCTGCAGCAGAGAAATGATGGCTACTAAGTCATGGTCTTTAGAAGCAGGAGCCACAGGCACAGCACTCCTCTGACACATCTGAGCAGTCTGCAAAAGAATTAGCTCTAAATTGGGTCCTCAGTGTAACAAACCAGGGGATTCATTTTGTTCACCTTCAACACAGAATAGGATGCAAAAAAGGAACTCCTTTGCATCAAAAATTCATCTCCTGCAAAATACTGAAGCCAAGTCCCAGATTTCAATTTTTGTAAGAATTTTTATGGTTAGTGTCACACCTACCAACAGTCATCCTTAAATAATTATAATTCAAGCAGATGCAAAATATAACACATCTTCCTGAATATTCAGAAGATCAGATAATCAAAATTTCTCCTCTCAGAGGAATCATTAGGAAGTGCAGGTCTCATTTCTAAATTGTAGCTTCCAACCACTCCAGATCATTCTAGGAAATATACCCAACCATTATGTTATTCCAAAGCTTAAGTCATCTCCCAAATGACTACTGGAGCCTCCAGTTTCACTTATCTCTTCAGTGGTGCAGCTATGCATGAACATTAATTATAACATAAAGGAAACCAGAGTTATTAAAAATATCAAATAAATGGGATTTATTCCTACAAAAATAGTTTATATGAGGTAAGGCATTAAGTTTTGACATTGAGTGTAAATACCATTGATTTTCAATTTTAAAACCTCTCTTTTAAAATAAACCTATAATTGATCCACTATGTTTAGTTCTTCTTGATGTTCTTCTTCCACACCCTCAATTTCTATTTCAATTTTTTAAGTACAGAGGATGCATGTTAAACATGACAAAGGAAGAATGCTTTTTAAATAGAAACTATTTCATCTGAACTAAAGCATGAGTTATTTTTTGCAGAAATCCACACTCTCCACTTGAAGGCAAACATTAGCACATCTTGATACACTGTCCAAATCCTTGAATGTCTGAAAGGGAACTCACATATTTTATAGAAACCAGCCTTGACTGCACATAACCTCTTTGCTTTATAGCAGCATTTAACCAAATTTGGAAACAGGTAACAGTGGGGAAAGCAGGCTGGATAACACACAACACAGCTGGGAAAATTGATAGCATGGACTAGTGGAAAGAAAAACTAAAATTACTTTTACCTAAGTTCTTAATTCACATTAAAAATTAAACCCTACATCTGCCACAGAACAGTCTCACTAAGTCTGGCTAATCTTCAGGGTAGATGCATATGGCAAAAGAAAGATTCATTTACATATCTTAACACACAAAAAAAATAAACAGCCCAGAGAAATTGCCCCATATACCACAAACACATTTCTCCAAAATCAGTTCCTGAAATAAAAAAAGAGAATTTGAAATCCTTAAGAAATAGGAGCCAGGAAAAGCTACAACCAAAGTTACTTTCGTGATGCTTGCGTGCCTTCCCTCTACTCCCCATTATGTAAAACGCCTGAATACAACATGCTTAAAGCAATCTCGCCCAGTAATCTCCAGCAGAGAGCTAAAGGATGCAAGAGCTTTTTTACAAAATCTGTCTTCAAGCCATCAGCTAAATATTCCACAATCCACGGGTAACTGCCTGGAATGAAACAGCATGTTCTATTCTGGATTTGGGACCTTGCAGCTTTAACCAATTATTTACATAGTCACGAAGATCAGCTTGAATTTGGGAGATGTTGCTGCAGGAGATCTCCACCAGCAAGAGCTGTCACTGGAGCTCCTGGGAGGAGGGAGCAGGAGGGTAAAATGATGGGTAAAATGGGAGTTAATTGGAGGAGACCCCTTGCCCAAATCACCTCTATAAGTGCAGCCTTATAGGTGCAGCTGGGACGTGGGGCAGTACCAGAACCTACAGCAAAACTTAGCACTGGAGTACGAGATGAAGGTGGACTCTGACCACAAGGGAATAACACTGGAATTTTCCCCACTTTGATGCGCCTTGGCAGAGGAATCCGGTGCAGTACAGAGCCCTGAGGCTCTCCGTTTTGCAGGGAAAATGAAAACATTTCTAATGCTGCAACAAGAAATGCAGAAGTATTTTAAGGAAAGTCACTTTAACACAAAAGGAAGAAAATAATAATCCAATATTTCCATCCCCTGTTCTATACATCTTATCTAAAAAGCCAACTCCCTTATACAAAATAAGAGAAGGATGGACTCTCATATTACGTTTTACAGCTTCAATCAGGAATATAATAATCCTCACCTTTTTTTGTTACATATTTTAAATAATTAAGCAACGAAAGTTCCAGAAAGTTCCAGGTATCCATCCGCAGTATAAAGCAGCAGCTTGTGCCCTCAAGGCAAGCTCCATGTGGACCAGCCCTGCCTGTGTTGTCTCATAAAAGAAGGCAATCACTCTGAAGGAACTGTCACCATTAATGTCACTGTAACGAGTGCTTTTGACATCTCACCAACTTGAATTGCCAGAAATAAAAGTTAGAGAAAGCAAATTTCACTCTGCTTGCAGAGGAACACTTTATTATGAAACCTCTGAAACCAAATATCCCCTGGCCAGGTGCTGTAATGTCCCATGGGACATCTTTTCAAGGAAGCATCAAGTACCTGTTTCTGTGTCATTGGTTACATTCCCTACAGTGAGCTGTGGAGGTGGAAAAGACAATTGTCCACTTATACAAAGCAAATGAATCATCATGTCACCGTGCCCCTGTGCCAAATGGAGTTTCAAATCTCCTTATAAAACTTAGTTTTAATAAATAGTTCCATTCTAGAATTCTTCCCAAAATTTAGCCACATCTCAGGCGCCCTCCCTTGCCACATAGCCTGTTACAAACTGAACACTGAAATATCTGAAGTTCTGCTTCATCTCACAGACTGTTACACATCTAATTTTCAAGCACCTTGCCTGTCAGTGTGCAAGCTGTGAATCCAAAAACCTTGGGACAAGCATGACATATCACCTGTGCTGGCTGGCTTGGAACATGCTGTCCAGGAGGTACCAAGGCTGGCTAGTAGGTTCTCACCCTCTATTTATACTTTGACTGACAGTCATGCCTAGAGGGAATCCTTTCCACTAAACCTAATTGTTTTACTGAAATGCTGCCAGACACCTCCATTACACCCCTGATGTGCCAGGAGGAATTATAGCTTTTATTTGCACTTTCCTGAAAATAGCTCAGTAGTTCATGCCAAGATGTGGATCTTGACATTATTCACAATTTGGGAAAGGCAAGCTATCAGTTATCTTTAAACAAATCACTGTAATGCTTTCTTTTAAGAAAGAAATTAGTCTATATTCCAAAGAGGGACAGTTAACTGTAGCTACCACTTCAATGGTATCCCAGACAAGAACTGTCTTTTGTAAGGACTTAAATTTCCTGCCACAAGCACACAAACAGGAGTGATATCAGTTGAGGTCCCTATTTAAATACTTCTTTGGTAAGTAGTTGTTGATTGTTCTTTTATGTAGACATTGTCTGTTTTCACCTTTTAGCATGAACCAGAAGAAAATATCCTTAAAATAGGAAGTGCTGCTTAGGTTGCATTTACATACACCATGCATCTACATTAAATAATAGATTTCATAGTAGGAACTATATAAAACACATTTCTCTAAAGCAATTGTAACACCATTCATGTGATAACCAGAAAATGCTTTTATGCATATAATAAATGTCAGTGCTTTTGCCCTCTCTACAACAATACCTTACATATCCATTTTTTCCCCCATAACCAAATATTTTCCCATGGTCTCATCAATGCTCCCATTTTAACTTTGATGTTATAGGGCAAATTAATGCTATTTATCATTAATAACAAATAGAAAGTTTAAAAACTAATAATACAGCCAATAGAGAATAATACATGCAATAAAAAGAGGCAACAAGATACATATTTCTGGGCTAAAACCAACTCATTCATTAGCACACTACTTGCAGGACTTACTTTGCACATTGGCTCACTGCAGAAATTCTCAGTTTTGTCTTTCTTCTACAAACACACTCTGTTATTATTCCCAGATGGAACACAAATTTTCTCTCCTTTAAAGGCATGGCCAGCACACAAACAGCTCTGTTTGCTTTTCAATTTTACACACATCCACTGCTGCATCAGCCAACTTCAGCTTGTTAAGCTTCCTTCCAAGGCTGTTTGCTTTGTGTCAGATTTCAAAGCACAGTGATCTTTCCTCACACTGGGTTTTGCACAGTGGTTGTCCTGTGCTCTGCTCACCCTTCTCAAACTAAAGAACAGAACGAGATCTAGTGATGTGATTGTTGTTGGACTATGTACCTGCATGCAAAATTTTCTGATTAATGTTATTTTGTGTGACACAAGATGTCGTAACTGCCCCTAAACAATTCGGTAAACTGGTATCATGCAAGGATAATAACTGGAGATCTGGAATGGGATTTACTTCTAGTCTTTCATAGGCCAGTGGCACAGAGATCAATACTCCTACAAATACAAAAGGGATAAATGCTTTAAAAAGAAAAGCATCATTCAAGATTCCAGGTGCTTTTTGCTTTACTGAATTACATGCACAGTTACAGTTTAACTTGCAGTGGATAATGCAACATCCAGGGTTCTTTCACACAGGAGCATGCAAGCGCTTCCTAAACATCCTACACCCATGGTATCACTTCAATACATTTCAGCATATACTTCAGCTCAAATGATCTACCCTAGTAAAGTGTATCCCTGAAGAGAAAGTAAGTTTTATAGGTTTCTTCTCAATGCACAAGCAACTGTGTACACGATGAATTAAGCTAAGGAGAAATAAACACTACCTGGTTTATTGTTTTGTCTTTCCCAGTAATCAGAGGTATATTATTCACAATGAAAGGCCAACAAAAGTTAGAGAAGGAGAGTATTTCATTACCCACACGTTATTTCACAGGTACTTGTTGCCATACTGATAATTCAGACCTGATAATTCAGGTTACCTGAACAGCCAGTTTATTACAAGTCTACTGGGAATAGTTGGTAACAAAATTAATATTCAAGCCCAGTATCCTATTAGTGCATTTCTCTCATTTGGGATTTCCAATTTATTTACCTGATAGACTTTTTGCAGTGGAAGTCAGTTCACAGTTCATCACTTCAAACTTCATCAATGCAGTTTCCAAAGAGAACAAGATCAGTGGGATTTTAATCAGCATGGCAACATGCCAGAGGAAAATACATATTTTCATATACCTGGTAGGGTAAATAACAGTCTAGTCACTGGACTAGGAAAAAATGGGAAAAGTTAGTAAGTGCCAGAGTGGGAATATATTGGGTCATTTATTCTTTTCCCCTCATCCTCTGAAAAGACTTAAATCAAGTAATTTACAGAAATAATTTTTCTGACAGCCTGAGTAACAGCACCCTCTTCTCCATTTTGTCGTAACTCTAGCTAGTCTCTCCTTCCAAATCTGGGTGTCTGTTAATATCTGCTGTCACAACCCTAAAATATTACTGGTATACACAAAAACTGTGTCTGAGCAGAGAGTACACGGAATAAGGTAACACTGCAGCACAGTTCAATCATCCACGTCTGAAATAATGATAAAGTAAAAACTGCTGTAATTCCCAAACCACAGATGAAGTCTGGGAAAGCAGATTTACCATGCCCTGGACAAAGTCCCAGCCTGAACTTCAGACCTCCTGATACCTGGAGGAGTGAAGGAACCTTCACAACCTTCATAACCCTTCTCTAGGAGTCACACCTGCAACCTTTCAAATTCCTCCCGGTCACAGAGATGCCTCCACATCACCAGCACCACTTTTTGAGTAAATTTATCACTTACAGGCTCATTAATCACCTCTTAAAGACAGAGCAGAAAATAAATACTTCAATAGAAGATGACACCAAAGAAAGCAACTGATGTATCAATTGTTCATATGTGAGCAAGAGCTATTTCCACACTTTTATCTGCCTTGTATCGTACTTAAGTCCTTTAAGGATTAAAAATTTTCCAAAAATATCCATTGAGATAGTTACTTATAAACTTATGGGCTTACATGAGAACAGCCAACTTTGAAAATTAGGGTCTGATTTTGAGATCATGTTTAACTTGGACTAAAATTAGCAATTATGAATGAGTAGAGCTTTCTTCAAAAGCACCATTGAACATAAGAGATCAGACTGCTCATTTGCTGATTTGCTAGATGTTTCTTAATGTTTTGCTCTCTTTGCAGCACGTTGATCTTCACTTTGGAAAAAACACAGGGCAAATTCTGCAAGTTTTCTGTCCAAAACAGCAGACAAAGCATAGATGCCATTCCAAGGAATTTCCAACAGAACTGAGGCAGGAGGCCAACTCTCACTTTGAAAGCAGAGGCGAACCACAGGCAGCCCATCTGAGGCCCTGAGGGCTCCTGTGTGCCAGTCAGACTAGATCAGATGCAGCAAAACAGCAAAGAAATGGAAGAGACAACTTAAACTTAGAATACTTTTCCAAAGCTTTCCCAGCAAAAGTATGTCTAGAACTGGGAGACAGTGGCAGCACAGGGGAGGGATCGGAGGAATTGACACAACCAACTTGACAAAATAAAGCTGAAAGTAGATGGTGGTCCTCTCAAAATCAAAAATTGAACCCTCAGTCAATAAAAGAAACAGGAGAACATATCCACACATGGCTTTGTTGGTGGATGTGGAAGCAGTTCCAGGAATTTTGGCTGTGCTAGCAGCACAAATTTGTTTCATGACTCTGCGTGGTCTCATCAGTAAACAGAGACAGCAGGAATACTGAGTGAAAATGCCTTTGCTACCTCAGAGGTTAAGGTGTGTGCTTCAAAAAGAAACTGCTGCCTGCAAAGGACTCAAAAAGCTACAGTAACTCTTTCCAGCACCTTATTCCTCCTTGTTTCATGACATAAGCACAAAGAAACAGATGTATCCTGTTTCCATCAGTCCTGCTGAAAATAAATAAATAAATAAATAAATAAAGGGTCATCACATAAACACTCAGAACACTAAAACAAAGTATGCTATTCCAATTTCTTTTCCTCTGCTCTCCCAAAGGCACAGCTAGGAGGACCTTAGACTTTCTGAAGCACTTTTTCTTTCATTTGCATTGGCCTTTTTTTCCTAACATGGTAACATATTTTCATTAATAAGCATTTTTTAACAAAATAATTGGCCTCCGAAGAAAAAGCTGTAAGAGCTAAAGAGATTAGAATTCCACTATTAATGAAGTCTGGGAAAAGTATGAATTGCTTCAGGGAAGAAATAGGCTTGGTCACTTTGAAACAGAATTTTATCCAATTTGGTGTTCAACCTTTTTTGCAGGAAAAAAATACAAACAGTTCTAACCATGTGTTGTAGACCATACGTGCATTCACTAGCACATCCTCCCCATTAGCACATTCCTCTCCAGCCACAGAAAATCATCAGAAGAAAGATTTTGCCATTCTTGCAAAGACTTAATTTCGATTCCTTAAACACAGCTACAGAAAATGGCAAGAAAATAATTCAGCGTGACTAAAGTTTTACTGTCTTCCTTTCCTAATGTTCTGCTGTATATCATCACCTAAGAGCTTCTCACAGCTACTGAGAATCTATCCTTCCACAGCTTGAATCTGCACAAAAATTACAGATTTTGAAAAGCATTGCTTTCTGTAGCCTTTATTAAGAGCTCTTCAATAATAAAATCAAACTCTATGATAGTGACACTCATTTCCAATTGCTCAACAAGACCAGATAAAGTGTCTTGTCTCTGAAGAACCTTTCACAGCTGGAGACTCTGCAAGCTCTGTGAACAGACACCTGAAATCATCCTTTCATCAGGACAGTAGTGAAAAGAAAATATCATTGTATTTTTATAGGAATTTCCACTCCCTTGACCAGATTACTTCCAATAATCACATTATCATCACCTTGCTATATTCACTACATCTGTATTAGACCATGGTACATTCTCCTGAGTGTCATGGCAATCACTAGAAAACCTTTCTCCAGTCCAAAATAAAGAATTAAAAAATATTTTAGTCAGTGGAACAAAGTTTTAAACAAAAGTCTGAATATTGACCAAGACATTTTCAGTGTCAAAAACAGTTGGTCTAGAACACGTTTATTTACAGACAGAAATACCACCATGCAATGGCAACAAACAGCCAGCACTTGCATTAAAAACCTGGAATGTTTTGGGTGTCCAGCTGCAACTGCAACCCAGACTGCCCACAAATGTAGGTAAAGCACTGCACAGCCTGTCTGACATCCAGACATCATCACTCCCAGCCTAGGCTGAGACTGCACCACAGAACACACAAGGGTTCTGTTACGGATACTGCAACCTTCCAACCAGGCAGCTCCAGGGCTGGTAACGGGTTCTCTTTTCCCCTGGCAGACCAGGGTGACAAGCAGCAAACAGCATCATTTCTCCAAGTGGAGAGTACACCTTCATCACATCTCTCCTGAGATTTCTGTTGCTGCCTGAGGCACAAAAAAACAAAATACAAAAAGGCACAAGTACCCAAAGAAAAGTTCTCCTGCTTCACATAAAAAGGTAAATATTTTTAATTTCTGGGGAAATGTTATGTTCTTTTCTAGGAGATGAGGCTTTAAAAAATTTTAAGACATAGCACACTATATTCCAACAAGAATCCCAAGGCCAGTCTCTTTCCAGGGCTGATGAGCACAGTCCTTGACTGATAAGGAGCACATCAGGATCCTACTCCTTTCACTTCACCTTTACCAAATCTAACATTTATATAAGCCTAACTGGATTTGGAGGCAATGTTATTATAGTATTGCATGGTTTTCTCAATCTCAAGCTTTCTGTAAATATAAAGGAGAGTACAGAATTAGAAAGAACACAGTGAAAGCACATGCTCATCCTTCTTCTTTGACCAGTTTCCATTATAACACCAGCCAGCTCCTTGCCATTCCTGAGCTTCTTCATTTTCCGTCTAAATACCATTCACCACTTTCAATTTCCCACCTAAGTTGCAGTTGCCTGACTCATTTTATGTGTTTAATCAGCTTTTCTTCTTCCTGCATCCAGCCACCATATCCTCCTCCCTGGCCCATTTTTACTAGATTAAACAAAACCAACTCGCCTCATCTCCTGGAGGTGAGACTTTCATTCCCTGCTCACAGAAGTAACTAGTTTATAAGTTCATTACAGGATCAGGGCTTTTTAGAAGGTGGGAGACTAATTGCAGACATTATTCCAGAAATTTCTCTGTTTCCTGCCTAGTGAAAGTGTCTCTAACAGTTGCATTGATAGAAATTAAATAGAGGAACATCCTTCCAGCTTCTGGCCCAAAAACTTTTGCTGCATTCATCCAGTCCTTAACAAGATATTACAGCTGGGTCCTGTTAATGCCATTCCTGTTTTACCCAATTATTTTTTCCTAAAATATGTATTTCTACAGCCTCAAATCCGATAAATGTGTGTATATATACATATTAATACTTCAAACTACAAAATTAATCTAAAATATAAACTATGAATTGTGGTCCTATTAACAAGAAAAGTATGTCTGGGCAGTAATTTTATTCAAAATACAGTGCAATCCAGTGAATTCACCATACTTATTTTAGCTGCAGTCTTAACCTCAGAAAATTTCCCATCCTGGTCAACAGACATAACTAATCAGAAACTAGAATAAAAAGCCACAGTGAGCAGCACAGATTTTAATCCTATCCACCCAGTCATGGAGAGAACTGCTAAAATCTGGGTTAATCCTTCCAATCCTTAGTCAGAAATGAAAGTCTGTGCAATTGAAATAGTATGCCAGAATTAGATTTGCCTGTGCTAAGGATTCGATTAAGCCAAAAATTAAGATCTGAAATAGCTTCAGTTAAAACCAAAGCAGTGCATTTCCACTGACAGATATTATAATCCAGAAGAGTCATTGTACTGAGACCAAACTCTTCTCTCCACAGGAAATTAATTTGGGGAAAATCCCAGACACTGATTTTCAGATAGTTTTGTCCAAAAAAAAATTTAAAAAAAAATAAAAAAAAAAGGGGGAAAAAAAAAAAAAACAGTTTTTCTCCAAAGTGATGACAACAATTACTGGACTGGAAAGTCAAAATAAGGAACAGTCTCTGGTGAGGAAGACCACAAAAATAAAGACAATTACTTACATTGACCTTAATATGAAGTAGATTTTCACAAACACTGGCAATTTTAACTACTTTAAGTTTCTTACTGCACTCAAAAGCATGATATATACATTAGATATAAAATATACTTCCCATATCTATCTACCTGCATTGGGCAGGGGATTGACTTTATTTTCACCAAACTGAGAGCTTACACATGTCAACATAGGAAATTTTAAAAATGAAGAAGGGAGGTTACCACTGTCCCAGGAGCCATTTCACTTGAAGCCTCTTCACCATTTGATTGAAGCCAGCACAAATCTAAAATATTACAAATAGTCTGCATTTGCTGATGCTGCAAGTCTTCAGACTTGTCTAAAGACAATTTACATCAAGGCTGAATTTTATGGTTGTTTTCTTGTTGGAGTTACATATGAGATCACTTCAAGACCCAGAACACCAGTGATCCCCTTGAGCCTACAAATGCCATGTCTGTGCACTCGTGTAACACATCACACTGTGCAGTCACCACGGGAGGCAAAAGCAAAGTGGCAGCAAAACTCTCAGTTACAAATATTTAAGGTCTATGGTAACAGAATAATAGAGGGAAATATTCAGTTGTATTCTCTATGTCAGGATAGCCAGAGGTTTCGAGCAGTTGCATAAGCATATTTCTGTAATCTTTGTTGCGCCAAAGCTGGAAGCTTTTACTCAGGCAAGACTCTTTGAAGTTACTTTGGGAACTGGCTCTCTGCAGATGGAAAAAACAAATGATTAAACCAGCTCAATAGGGAGCCAAGCTTACTGTACATACTTGATTTAAAAAGAAACTAAGGGAAGGAATTTTTTTTTTTTTAATACAAACTAGAATGCTTGTTAAGAAGGAAAATATTCCAGCATCTGAGCTGAATTAGAAAAGCTGTTTTAATTCCAGAATTTTTAACTGGGTGGAATATGCAAATGAAACCTCAAAATGACCCAGTAATGCAGAAACCTAACTAGCAAAATGAAGTTTAAATAAGTTATCAGGTTTAACTCAAAACCAACTAGCTTGTCAACAGGGTATTTCACTAGCAATCCTGTATATCATGAGAGAAAACACCCCAAGTGCAGCCCTTAAGAAGCCAAAACGTTCCTTTAACTAGAGATTGCTCTTCTAAGCAGAAAATGCTTTAAGTCTATTGTGTGCTTGGCCTTTCCATCTCAGTTATTACAAGACTATGTTTGCATCTTTATGGCTGTTACATAAGGAACATATTAAGCCACTCATCAGAAAGGAAAAACCCCCTTCATTATCTCTTTACATGGCAGCATTCAAATCTTCAGGAAAAGCAATTAAATTAAATTAAAATACTATTTAAAGCATTTGCTTACTTTGCACTTGCTCTTAGTCCTTTGGTTCCCAATGAAATCAATCACACCAAAGTCAGGATCCCACAAGCAGGATTTTTGCTTTCCATGTGGACCTGTGTATGACCTGCACACTATCCTTTCCTAGTGGCAGTTTGCTCCTCAGCTTTTAGAAATGCCTTTGCTGACTTAGAGAGCATTTTATGCATAACTTATTTAAAACTAAGGTTCTGCATGCCTATAACCTACTTAATGCAGTAGAGTGTGGGAAATGAGCAAAGTTTGTTATTTTAGCTCAAGTTTTCCACTGCTTTCAGGCAGTGTCCGCTGAGAGCTCTACTGCAGCTTAACAAATCAATAAGACCTACACTGGAATAAGGATTGCTGAGGTGGACTGTTACATTTTATTATTGCCTGAAATCCCTCCATATTTTAAGATCTCTACCTGTAAAAATGGTAAATCAAAAACCAGCTTCTCTTAAGCCAGGAGTCATCCCATAGCAGGAAGGAACCAGAAAGAATAACTTAAAACAATTTGAACAAGCACACTAAAGATTGGTAAGGCTTTCAATGACCAGTAAAGACACACATACTTCAGGTGACAGCTGGGTCCACATAAACTTCATGCACATTCATTTAAATTTTTATTCAGAGATCATGTGATGTGTTTTTATGAGAAATTGGGAATCTGAAAATATCTGTATATAGTGAGAAGACACTGAGCAACAGTTCAGGATATTATAACATGAATTTCTTTTATTATTTGCATCTGTCCTAAGTAACCTATTTAGTGTCATTTTTTCACTGATCATTAGACATATTTCAGTCACTCTTATCCTATAAAATAGCGATGGATAGTAAAAAACAGCAGGAATGTAAGAGATTGCAAGCCTGAAGCCTGAGAAAGGTTAGAAAAGGTGCGACATTACTTTTGCAGTTGTTAAGACTGGTAAAAATGACAGGATAAGTATATCTGGAAATGGCTATGAAGATCATTTTTGTCTTTACCTAGCCCAAAGTGTGGAGGGGATCATGTAACTTGTATTTTGCCCTCCACAAATGAGCTCACCCTGCAAAGAGCCAAGGCTGTCCTTGTCTGGCTCTTCCCTGCGCTCTGCTCTCTGCTCATTTTCAACCTCATGATCCAACCAGTCACTTAGACAACATCAGGATTTGTGTCATTCAGGATCCAGAACTTTGTTCAGTGCACATAATAACGATTTAGGTACTAAGTGCCAGTGAACCTGAGTCTCAGAGCAGTACTTTTAAAGTAACAGCACAGCACATTCACGGGGAATGTGAGGGGGAGACTGCAAAATTAGCAATCACCTAACACAGTGCGAAGAAATTTGCTTTCATATTTTTTTCCTGTCAGTCTGTCCTCTCCACGGAGGAGAGGAGATTGGGAGATGCAAAATTCAGAATTTAATTAAATTATAAAAGGGAATTATGAATATATTTTGAGACTCCTGTTCCTAAAAAACGCAGGGCGGTAAGCACTCCCTCAAAGCACCTGAACAGAGTGAACACAGATGCATAGAGAAAAGTACTTATATTACTACAAATCAGAGAATTAGTAAAAATTATTTCAATTTTTATAGAAATGAATGCTTACACAGAATAGCATCATTAGCCAGCCAAGTGCAAAGGGGGGAAATTTATTTCAGGAAAGCCTATAATAGACTCCCTGTCTCAGAGGTTATACTAAAGGAAAAAAAACAAGAGCAGTAGGGAAATTTTAAATTGCATTAGAATGGATACAAGTAGACTCTCCAATACATCAATTTCCAGATGGTTAACTACAGCCCAGACTCCCCACACTGCAACAGGAAAAGCAAGCACCTCCCTGTACAAGTATGTAAAGCAGACAATGAATGCAGAAGGAATTACTTAAGGCTGAAAAGGATTGCCCAAAATCCCAAGATCGGGGTAGAAGAGATAGAGACAGAAACTGCTCAGAATTTTGAGTCATTCTGGTTTTCTCATACTGTTTTCTTCACAAAAGGTCACTTCCATCAGTAATTTATTTCTGTTTATCACCACCTTAGTTCCTCACCACTACCCTAGCTCACCTGGGGTAGTTTATACTCCTTTCCTCTATTTCCTGCTTATTAAATAGGAATAGATTTGGCTTAAATTTATAATTTTTACTTTGTTCTTGGGACCCCAGAGAAATTTCATTTACTCCAATTATGATGATTTTAGATGTGTACACTGAAAGAGTCACACTATTCCTAAAGTTCAGGGATACAGAATTTTAAGCACAGAGGTAAGTATTCCCTCCTACCAAATTTGCTTCTGCTAGAAGTGAACTAAGGCAATAACTAGAAAAAAAAAACTCCTGACTACCATGACAGTCAGGTATAAAGTGGAATAGTAAATGGATAGGGTGCAGCTGAAGGCTCCATCAGAGAAGGGTGTTTGGAAGCAGCTCTTGGGTGAAGGAGGTTGGCAGACAACACACTGGGTAAGGAAAATCCAGTCTGTGTGAAGAAAGCAAATATTTCTTTTTACAACTTCTGTACCAATTTGCTGTTAAGGGACAAAGGTTAAAGTTTCACATGCTAAGCAGCTGAGCCATCCACATCTTTCTCTGGAACCCAGCTTCTACAAATGGAAATGTCAGCCTTTTCACAGATAGCAGTAGTTAAATGCAGATAAAGGAGAGAGGAGATGATGGCAAACAGATCAAAACAAAATAAAGGACAGGGTTAGCTTGTTTCCTACAAAAATAATGTGACTGCTGAAAATAAACCAGACCATCCTAAATGGTACTTGACTAGAATACAGACACTTCTCATAATTCTGGCATCTGTTTTCTTATGATGAATTCACAAGCCTTATCTCATCCCAATTAGGTACTTCATACAGCTCTGATGGCTATGCCAACACAATTTACTCAGAACTCTTAATTAGCCTCACACACAAAAAAATAACATGCAATTTGTCTGGTAATTATATGTTTCTGTAACTTCTCAAAGCAACTTGTTACTTAGAACAGATTACCTTAATTCTATTTTCTGTCATACCTAATTGTGTTGCAAATTTTGTCAAGCTGAAAGGTGGCTATAAAATCCCTGCCCTTTCTTCTTTCATAGTGGTTCTACATACACAGTGTGTTTCCACTCGACACAAAATCAATGCAGTGAAAACAAAGCAGTCCTATTGCTAATTTAGTCATGTGAAAAGGCAACCTGCTCAGCACAAATAGACAAAACTTTCCATCAATAAAGTTACAGAAATCTTGAACCAAAAGGTAGGACACTAAAAACAAACCACCTCTGTCAAGAAAAGGAAAAGAATAAAGAACAAGATAAGCAGCTCTACCCAGCAATCCTTTGAATGAAACATGTTTATAGAAATATCTTGCTGCAACATGCACAAAAGGCAGGTTAGAAATAGTCACAAACACTGAGCGAAGGCCATGGAGCAAGACCAGCACTGGTGCTCTCAGTCATGCTGCAGCAAGGAACTTGTGACAAGGAAATGGCTCAGCCCATCTCCATTAAAAGCCTGGAAGGAAATTACTTTCCCAAAGCTATGATGGAGACAGGAAGCCCAAAACACTGACTGAGGACTCATCTGATAATGGAGCACCTCTCCAAGAGAGCCTGCTCAAAACTCAAATCCAAGGAAGCACAAAGTTGAGAGATATGGTCCTGATCTGAAAAAAATCTGCTTCATCCAGGCTACACCAAAACGGCTGCATGTGATCCTGCCGGGAAATTGCACTACTGTCAACCGAGAGAGCACACCAAAGCACCCCCACCTGTAGGTAGGCTCCATCCAAGGAGCAGCCAAATCAATGTACTTGAGAAATACCAAAAGCATGAAGATTACCACTTGTTTTTCTCTCATCCTTCCTTCTCCACCTGCAGCAAGGGAATGCAGGAGGAAGCAGGGAGAAGAAGCTGCATGTATACCAAAAAAAACAGACCTCACTTTCTCAGGTCTGATCACACCCAAATATGAAGCAAAAAATGCTGTACAAAAGAAATGGAGATTGTTTTGGAACTGTGTGTAGAATATTACAGTGTTTCAGTCAAATCTCATCCAGAGCCCTTTAATGTGTTTCTCAGTGTGTTACAGCGAGAAGGAAATGTATCTCTGCTTTGAATTTGCCCCTGTCCAAAAACATGTTAATCGTCCTAAGCAAGATTGACCAATGTACAACCAAATGGAGTTGTTGCCATGCTCTAGAAGTTTGCTTGGTGCTGGATTTTCTAATTTTAGTTCAGTCTCTGTTGCTGTTGAAGAGGAGAAAAGATTACACAAACCATCTAAATATATACATTTATGAATGATTTCTTTAATCCACAAGTGAAGCTGAAAGAATCAGAATCTTAGTCACAGATTTGAACTAGAAACTGTTCCTTTTTCAAGAGGTTTAAATCATTCACAAAGGTTGATCAGGGAACCCCATTTACCCCTCAGCCCTCATGGCTGAGTCCCAGATAGGACAGACCTTTCTCCAGAGGAATTCTCCTCTTCCCCAAATAAGAGACAACTTGTACACCTGGAACCTCCTCCTCCCTCCAAATACTGAGGCTTTTTGTTCACTTAAGCTTCATACCTATGGAATGTACAGGAAAAATTGCTGTAGGGAAAGGAGACAATGTTAACTGCATATCATAAACTTACAGCTGCTGAGCACCAACCAACCTCCATCAGCAACTTGGAATATCCCATTTGCACATCCACAGAACTCATTTTCCTCTTGGCTGTCCAGCTTTTATACTACATTCCTTTTGCACACTTCAATTTCTCTCCAAAACATTTCCCCTTCTAACTAACCAATCGTATTTCCAGTTCTGGTTTCACAGAGCCTGCGAGTTCCACCTTTTCCCTGACCCAGAATATCAAGTCTCAGGACAGAGAAGATACATCCCGCATCTACCAAAGGGCACAAAACGTTTTCCTTGAAAGAGTGGGGAGACCAGAGCATAACCCCTGAGCAGCAGTGTCTCTGCAGGGCCATGGCAGCCCCAGCTGGGTGTCCCCCTTGAGAAGCCAGAGGGGCCTGGGCTGGGGGATGAACACACTGCAGAACTGGAGCTCTGCACTCAGAGAATTAAACCATGTGCAGTTTTACAAACTGTGCTTCCAGCTTATGCACCTCAATTGCAAGCACAGGAGTTTTTTTCCTAAGGACATTAAGTCTAAATCTAATATAAATAGCCAATGATGCTGCTGCAGCTTTATGTATTTATTTCAGTAAAGTACAGAAGAAAATTTCTCAAGGATTTAAACAAACAATATGGTGACAGATGGTGTGGAGACAATCCAGGCTGGGCTCCCTCAGTAAAATCCACACAACTTCATAGCTCCAGGGAAGAGTAGAGGCAGAGGAGGAAGGAGGAGGGAAGAGGGGAAGAGAATGAGTACGCACAAACCAAATGACCACAGATTTGTAAAAAAAGAAAGCTACAGCCTGCAAAGTTTTTCTGTGCATCTATACAAAGCCCTTTGTGTCATCACCACATAGGCAGATCTATCCCAGAGTCTTCCAAGCAAGATCAAAAAAATTAGAAAGAAATTCTTCAAATTAAATTGTTAGTTCAAATAAGTGACAAAACACACTAATGAACTGTCTATTCAAATAATCTAAGCAGCCTCAAAAATAATTAATAGATGAAACACAAAAAATGTGTTTGACATTATATCAAAGCCCTTCTCTCTGTATACTGCATAATTTTATACTTTCAGGTACATTTTCTGGATATGTTCTAATTGCCAGAACTTTGCTATGTATTTTGTAATGGTCTATAATTATTTTATAACTTAAAAGGAATAATTTTTAAATTTTTTATTTGAAAATGTTCTTGGGGAAAAAAATTCCAAAGATGCCACCAGGAATTTCTGTGAGCAGAAAACCATGCTGAAGGTCTTGTGTCCTACTTTCACAGCCCAGGAGTCTGCTGTGTTGTAATTACCCATAAGCAGGCAATAGTTTGGAGATTGCATGGGTGATCTACAACAGGGACTTTTGCTAGCAGTTTTGAGATGTTGCTGCTCAAAACAAAGATACTTAAGGATTTCTGCTTTCAAGTACTGTAAGAACAGTCTGAAGAGAAAGAAAACAGTACCTTTGAGATGAAAATATATAGTTTATTGCAAAAGACTAAAGTGAAGCCAAACACTCTTCTCTCTTAAATGAGTGTTGTGTAGAAACCAACCCTGCACCTTCAGCTCAGCTGCAACTGTAAATTTAAGCAAACTAAAATATCAGGAACTTACCTGCACCTAAACTGCATGAAAAATCAAGCAAACTCAAGACTTCCATTTCCTACAACCTGCTCATTAGTTATTGAAATTCCTAATGTTTTCAAAACTACCTTCCTTCTGCTTTGGAAAATTAAATTAAATATCCCTCCCATAAGCTCCATAAGCGTGACAGTTCCAGTCTACTGCTGCAGTATTCTAGAAATTCATCCATGTTTTCCTTCACTGAATAAAGAGGGACAAACTTACGTGCTCAAGAGAATGAGGAATAACATAATCACCTCAGAAGTTGCTAGGAAAACCATTTAGAAAAAAGAGTAGGAGAAGGAGAGCAAGAAAGCAAACTCACATCATTAATTTAATGCTCCTCTGAGTTCCAAGACCCAGCTGAAAGCAGCAAAGACTCCCAGCCATGCTAGTACAGGAATAGCAATGTCTAAACCAGCAGGGTCTATCCCGACCACCTCACCCTGGCACAGCACTGCCTCCTGAGGAGGAAAAACAGGGAATATTGTATCCACACATTTCATTCCCCTCATCAGGACAAACCTCAGGCATGTTTTTAACCATTTAATACCACTGATTACAGCATGTATGTGCAAAAGGTACTACCACAGATTACATTTTAGGTCAAAAAATCTTATGGATGTGCAAGACTTTCTTAAAAGTCCATATAGATTGGCTTTCATGGATATGGACAAGTAAACACAGATTTGCAAGGAGGTCAGTGCTACATTACTATCGCAGCTCAAAATAAAAATCAGAATATCTGAAGGTTATTCTTCCCATAGGGGCCTTCATACAGCTACAAGGGAAGGAAATCAAATTCAATTGCTTCTTTAAATGAGTCAGAAGCTGGAAATATTGTGTGCAACAGACTATGTAGTAGTGCAAGCTACTATGTCTAGACCTGAAACAGCAGTTATATGAATACTGCTAAATTTGCACTAAAATATTTATTAACCAATGGTTTAATCTTCCAGTCTTTTACAGTAACAAAGCCAAAGTGAATCTCATGCTCAGATACATCGTGCCATACACATCAGCCATCAGGAAGGGCAGGAATGAGAAGTCACTATTATAGAAAATCTTAAAGTTATGATTTTGAAATTCAGAACTGCTTTTACAAGCCAACAAAACAGGCTGGACAGAAATCTGCATATGCATATGGCAGACATGTGAATGAATGAGCACATTCCATGAAGTATGACCTCCAGAAAAGATTCTACAATAAAAATCAAATAACAAAACGCCCCTGCCATCCATCGAACAATTTTGAAATCATTAAGAGTTGAAGCACATTTACACATAGTACAAAATTAAGTGAGGCTTTTGAACCTTTTTGTCCTTTAGAGAATCACTGCACCATGGAGACATTTGGCAAGGAGCTGGAGGATGTGTGGAGGAACTTTGAGATCATCAACAAAGTCACGTACTGATACGAGAGCATCAGTGCTCCAGAGCCAGGAGTCTGGGTGGGCTCTGATCACAGCTGCTTAGAGCTCTGGTTTGCACAAGTGCAGCACAGGTTTTTGCCTCTCAAATGAGCTAAAACAAAGCAATTCCAGCTATACCTATAATGAGGCAAAAATGACAAGTAATGCAAACATCTGCAAGTATTTCACTGAAGCACCTAAAAAATCACCACCAAAAGAACAAAAGATTTCAAAGTACAGTTTCACTCAGCGCTTATTAGCAATGAGATTCCTTATTTATGAAGTATCCCGGCAGTGCTGCAGGGCAGGGGGCCCATGGGGTGGGCTGAACATGAGCCAGCAGTGCTCCCTTTCGGTGGCACAGCTGGACCAGGCTGCGGCAGCGGCAGCACAGCAGCTGCTCCAGGGAGGGACTGCTGCCCTCGCAGGAACCACCAGCCCCATTCTGCAGCCCCCTGTACACCTGTGGGTCTCCCCAAACAAGACACCAATATATCCAAGCAAGTCCAAAGGACTGCAAGTGCAAGTAATACCTGGAGGAACCTTTTCCCCAGGAAAGCGACAGGTAAGGAGCGCTGTAATTGCAGCCTAAAACTGCACTGAGACAGAGTTGGACTCAGATTCGCAGTAAAAGAACAAAAGCCTGTGGTATCAAGGGAAATTCTAATGAGATAAAAGGAAAATATTTGCATGGTGAGAGAGGTTAATTACTGAAACAGATTGCCCAGAGAGGCTGTGGTATCTACTTCCAGTGAGATATTCAAACCTTGACTGGATGATCTGATTTCAATAGTTCGTCACAGAGCTAGGGCTGGGTTAGACAACCTCCAGCAATCCTTTCTAACCTCCAGGGCTCTCACAGAATCATTATGCAATAATATGTAGTACTCACCTTTTGAAAAAGCAGATAGTTATTTTGCATAACATTTCCAGATCTGTTTCAAGATTTATCACTTTGTGATAACCCTTCTGGAAAATTACCCTCACCTTTAACACTGTTTGACTATGTTATAACTGTGACTGCTTCCACAACAATAAAATGCCTCAAATTATGTCTTTCAAGAAAGACTTCTAGAAAGATTTAGGTTTGCAATAGGCAAAAGCAGTATGGTTCAAATACATAAATATTCCTGGACATATTTACAATACGCAGGGATATTTTTTCCCACATGTGAAGAAGCAAGTCTTTTAGCATTGATACAGAAGTAACATGATGTTCTATTTTAAACAAAAAGTATCACACATGCTATCACTACAATCATAGAAAGTGGTGAAACAAGGTAACTATGTTTGAAACTAAATGCTCAAGTCAGAAAACAATTCCTAAGTAATGTTTGTGTTGAGATGTCTCAAATGTCAAGAGATACAAGATGAATAAACAGCCAGCCTGTCTTCAGCATCCTCCAAGGGATGCTGATGCTCAGCAGGCTGGCAGAGACGCCCCAGAAAATTCTCATCTTGTTTCAGTAGACTATCCCACATCTGAATATGTTTGAAGTGCATGACAGAACTGGGGACCAAAGCCAAGGAGCAGTTCATTGGCAGGAGAGTTCCTGCCAAGAGCAGGTGATAAAATCAGCTGGAGCAGAGCATGTGGCACTGTCCAAAGGGTATCTCTGCAGCACAGTCAGGATCAGTGCCATACACCTCCAGGTGCCCCATTGGTTTGTTGGTAGGGTTTGGACAGCTGATGTCAGGTGAAGGTAGATCAGTGAGGTTCAGAAAACATTCTGGTTTGGTTGGCTTCACATGCCTATTTTCCATGTCTGAATCATGCAAAATGTCTCCTCAGATGGTGCAGGCAAACTCTGAGCAAACTGAAGCAGAGCTGGGCTGGCGAAGGAGGCAGTCTAGACAACACACCACTCACCCCAGATGTTCAGACAGGGATTCAGTGCTTCAAACTCTGTATGCCCTGCATTAATCACTGCAAACTCCAAATGTGGCCATACCTCATCCTTAGAAATATAAAACAACTCTTTTTTTACAGATATGGCTCTTCAGTCAAGATTCACATTGACATAGTATTTATTAGCCACAGAGAGTATGGTAGCTTATCTCCTCTCAGTCATTCAGTGAAGTCTTCAGCAGCACAGAGCATTATAGATGAGTTCTCATTCCTGTGCCCTCAGTGTAGTTGAGTTCAGCACCACATAACAACCACCTGGCACAGAACTCATATGATAAGGACATAAATGAAATGGCCTTATCAGAGTGCCAGAGCACTACATCCACAAGCAGGAGTGGGACCTGGCACCTTTTGCAATAGCCAGGCATCTCAATGCATGAGACAAAACAGGAGACTTATAATAATCTTCACAGGCCAGCCAACACCTATATGTGCCAGCTAAAATCCTGACAGTGACTTGAAAGATTTCATATATGCAATCCTTCTCCCTCAGATTTCATCTCCCCACCTTTCTAACAGCACTGTGAATTTCAATTTCATCTCCCAGGAATTCATTCCTAAATGGATGGTTAATTGAGTGACACATGCAGGTCTCATTTCTGCAATGTTCCAAACCCCGCTGCAAGACACTGCACATTGCAAAGGTCAACTTAAAAATTAGGGCAATATTAGTTACATGAACAAATAATTCCTTCAGCCAACTCAAGCTACTGAAGACTGCTCTGTTAGATTAACACACAAAAGACAATTTTGATTTCCTCAATGGAAATCTTAGAAGCTAAATTTCAGCAGGAAAGTTTACTAATAAAACTCTGATAACCCCTAAAATAAAAGACAGTGATACAATAATGATAATATTAGCATACAGTGAAAATAGTAGTAATTTACTGAGACAAAAAAAAAAAAAAAAAGGACTGTTTCATTTTCTAGAGGCTCTTATATAAAAGTAAAAATAGATCTGTATCAGTAACATCCTGCATCTGCTACCAAGAGCAAAGATGATTCTGTAAAGGATTTCTTCCAGTGTTTCATCACTTAGCCCTGGCTGGGATCTTTAAGTGTTCTTACCCTGCCAGAGACAGTTAAGTGAAATAGGTATCAGATAGAAGCACTAAATACATATAAACCCAGCTTTAAAAGACAAGTAAATCTGCACTGTAATTTAAAAGCACATGAATCTGCCTCTGTAATTTGGTCACTGCAATTGCATTTAAGATAGCAGCATTGACTGTAATGATCTTTCTGTAAAAATCAAGATGTCAAAGGCATGGTTATAAGATCTCTGCTATAATTCAGCACTTATTGTCTTCTCCTTGTATGACAAGTTCTAAAGGAAGATCATTCAAAATACCAAGAAAAACAGACCTCTCATCCCAATGG
Source organism: Pseudopodoces humilis (assembly GCF_049639895.1). Classification (NCBI taxonomy): domain Eukaryota; kingdom Metazoa; phylum Chordata; class Aves; order Passeriformes; family Paridae; genus Pseudopodoces; species Pseudopodoces humilis. The sequence continues at coordinate 7,730,227 of NC_142217.1, forward strand.
GAAAAAGTCTTTTACAGAGGTAAAAAGTTTCCAAAGTTCAAAGCTGATTCCTCAGTCATAACTAATCCTGCTTCTTTTTCCTCCTTACTTCACAAAATAATATATTGGGACCACTTCCTTTTCAGATGTGTTCAGAGAACCCTTTACTTTTCAAAATTCACTCCTAAGAAATAATAATAGTCCATGAATAAGGAACCCTAAAGTATGGAAATATCGGGAAATAAGTTACAATTAGCATTAAAGATCTTCATGTGCTGGCAAACCAGTAACTTCCCACATCTGCCCTCTCTCTTTGAGCTCTCCTCTCTTACACCACAGTGGGAGCTCCTGTGACTTTCAGGGGAGACAGAGTCCCCAGCAGAGCTCAGCCCTGCACTTAGAGCCTGTTTCAGGAGCAGCAGCAATCACCTCACAACATCAAAGCTGCAGCACCAGCAAGGAGTTCTTAAAAACTGTTACAACATCAAGGAACTTGAGACATGAGTCTCTTGTGCTCTTCCAGTCTCACAACAGACTACCTAAAAATATGTTTTCCAACAAGACCATTTGTCATTATCTCCAGATTTCAGACAACCCCTTACAGGATTTTCCTGAACTACAGTAGGAAAATAGATGTATCCAGTTAGCAAAAATCTAGTTCAATAAATCTATGGAATGCAGATGGTTCAAGTGTGCAAGCCTACTTAATCCAGGTACTGCAGTGGATCACTAAAGCCTGGCTTATTATTGTCCTATTATTACTGTTGCACCCAAATACATTCAGGTCTATTGCTTACTATTTCTTAGAAGCACCACAGAACATCTGCTTATAGTTTTACATCTTATCCTCAAAATCATTTTATGAACCTACTATTATGAGGCTGTTTTTACATTTACTGATCATATTAGCTATCCAAGTTTTTTAACTGACCATCATTCTATGTGCTGGAGAGTAATATCTCATTAGGACTGCTTTTACAGTGTTAAAAAAGTTGAGTTTCAGGCACAAGCCCCAAAATATTTCTGAATATTTGGTGAGCCATCGACAAAGACACCATTATGCATACTTTTTTTTTTTTTTTTTAAGTACAGAGAGACAACTAAGAGCATCTTTTTTGAACTACTTGTAGCAATTATTCATGATAGAGACCAACACAATGAAGCACATTAGAATAGCAAGAGCTCTAATAAATTTTCCTACCTTATCTGCCATTATCATGGAGGCCCCGCCATGAATTCCAAGAATTGGAATAGAAGTCTGAGATGAAATAAAATCCAAAATCTGAGCTACTGCCTCCTGATCAGTGTCATCTCCAAAAACCACTCCATGGATCTTGGTGCCTGACATCAAGTCACAAACATGTGTTATGATGCTCTTAGGGTCAGTCTGGTTCACAAGAAGGGTCACTACATTGATATCAACAGTCAGGTCTGCTGACATTTCCCTGGTCCAGAGAGCTCTGATATCTCTCTCTGTTATATACTTGGTCCTTCCCAGAATCACTGCAATGTTCAGGACGGGATAATTTTTCTCTGCTCCACGAACAAGATCCAAAGGTGCCAGAAGAGCTTGGAGTACCAGGAGAGCACAGCCAATTTTCCTCATCTTTGCCAGCTTTATCCCCTGTAAAAGTGATCACAATGTATAAGAAGAACATAGAGAAAAACACATATACTGTATATCTTCAAAGAAGGTTTTAAACAGAAAGCTTCTGGGCATAATGCAAACTTTAGCAGCTTTTTATAATGCATCCTTCACCTTAGTTCCAAGTCAAGCCTCTTATATCCTATCAAAAACTTGGCTTGATAATGACAGTATTACAGCTGGTCTTCCACAAGCAAGGCAAAAACTGTAGAATTTCAGAGAAAAGACCCATTAACATTCTTCCTGGATAGCCAACAAAATTAAAATGACTGGCATCATTAAAAAAAAATAAAAAATACATTATCATCCTTCTCTTTAACCTCGCTGTGCTAAAATAGGTAAAAGAAATTTTTTTTCATCTGGGATATTCTCCTTCATCCTGGACATCTATTTAAACTTCAGTCACTGTCTAACAGAGAGAGGTATTTTAGCTCAAAACGAGAGAAGTGAGCCAGAGGTCTGCTGGAATCCCCAGTCCACATACTCCATACATCTCACAGTATCCCAAACCCATGCTGTTTTATTTCTGAAGATCTCTCCTAGGCAGCCGCTGCTTAAGGAATCCTACTGCATTTCTGGAACAGATTCAAAAGCACAATATTCTATCTTAATTCTTTTCTGTGCTCTCATGCAGTATTCAGAACTTGAGCATCTCAGAACTGCTGATCTCGGACACTAAGTTGTCCCTGGTGTTGAAGGGGAGGGTGTTCCACAAATGAGCATCACTGCATCGGTTACCTCATGTCTTCACTGAATCTCTGTAGGGGGCTGAATATAGACGGAGTAGGATGGGGAGAGAGATGAGCCACAGAACGGATCTGAACTATCTGAAGGAGGGAGAAGGAGAGCGGGTCTGACTCTGCAAGATCTCCCCCTGTTTCTGTGCCCCGAGGGATTTCCACCCCCATAACTGGCTCTCTGCTAGCTGCAAGAAGGGAGTCCCTGTGCCACATAAAGCCAAGCTTGTTGCAAAGCGTCACGCAGAACACACAAGCGGGGCTGTCCAATCAGGGGTGGCATTTTTCAGATCTCCCCTCTCATCCTGCCAGCCCTATCTTCATCCTCAGTCGGAGCCGTCTGCTGCTGAAACACACCGCCAGACACGGGCTTGCAGCAGCACCGCTTCCTCTCGGGGCACGCAGGGGGACGAGCGCTCGCAGAGCATTTAACTGCACATCAGCGCTGCCCGATCCACTGCGGGCCGGGCTCCCGCCGGCCGCCGCCACACCAGCGGTGGAACAGCAAACCGAAGTGTCCCGGCTTCCCCCCGGCCCGAGGAAGGCTCCGGGCCCCCCGGGCCCCCCGGGCCCCCCGCTCCGCGCCCCCCGCTCGGCGGGCACCGCTCCGGCTGCCCGGGGAGCGCGCCCCGGGAGCGCGCCCAGCCGGGCCGGCCGCGGCGCGAGGGCGCCCCCTGCTGGCGCGGGGCCGCACGTACCCAGCGCCTCAGGAGACGGAGCGGCGGCGGCTGCCGGAGGTGCCGGTGCTGCTGTCGGTGTCGCTGCAGGACATGTCGCGACCGCGGGCATGTCGCGCCCCTCGCTGCCCGGGCTCAGGGGCTGCCTCCGCGCCGCCGGCCGCACGCGTGATCCCCGCCGCAGCCTGCGAGCGACATCGCGTCCCGGGAGGGCAGCTAGGTGGACAGGGAGACAGGCAAGGGGGGGCTGGACACGGGGGGGGACGGGACGGGACAGCGGGGGGGAAGAGGAGACGGGGAGAAGCCGTTAGTCAGGTTGCAGATTTGACAGGAGGAAAAGAAATACACTTCGATCGCATGTGAGATGTGAACGGAAATAAAGTGGCTACACTCAAAAGTTCCCCCCCTTCACTTAGAAACAGATTTCAGCTCTCTGCTAAAAGCAGCTCCGTGAGCCCACAGCCGTCCGGGATACGTCCCTCATTTTATCCAGGTCACGAAAATCCTGGGCTCCCAACTGCCCGTTTGCTTCCAAGTGAGATGGACGGGTTTGGGTCTAAGGGAAGAGACATCCATCCTGGAAAGCGCAGCTAGGAGCAAACTGATTAACGTGATCAAGGGCAGGAGTTCTCTTGGCAGGTTCGAAACAAACATAACCTGGAGCAAAGCTAAAGCGGTGTGGGATAAAGCTCTTTTCGTTCCTGAAACAGAATGGCTTCATACCCAATTTACCATAAACAAACCCGGGGAGACACTATAGCAGAGCGCGCCACGGAAAGCTCGACTGCTTTGGTTTTTTCATTCACAGTTCCCAGTAAATATGCATGAAGACAGTTCAAGCAACCCCAGCTCTATGTAGGACGTTGGCGCGCCAGGCAAAGCAGCCGGCATTCCCTAAGTGGCCCTCGGTGCTGGCCGGGAGCTCGGAGCGCAGCCCCGGCCGGAGCCGGCACCGCCGAGCCCTGCGCGGCACCGGGCTCAGCGCCCCTGCCCCGGAGCCGGGCACCATCCGGGCTCCCCGCGAAGGCGATACTTACTGCATTCTCCCTCCACATAGTTCCAGTTTAAAGATCCTCAAAGTCATTTCAGTAGATTCCTTTGCAAACAGTGAAGTGGAAAATAGGTCCCTTAACGCCTGGATTTCATCCTGCAACTTGTTCCCACCGCAGTAAATAGCAGCCCAGCAGCTCTTTATCGCTTGAAATCCCGCATGATCAAGTTTTAGCAGAGCCATTGCAACTGAGATTCGCTCTTTACTTTTGACAGGAGGCATTTAAGCGTCTTCATTTTTTTATTTTTTTTTTTCCTTTTTTTTTTTTTCTTCTCTTTTTTTAAATTGCGATATTGCCGCAGCAGTTCCCCAGGACGGCAGGCGCGGATCCCCGCGCTGCTCTCGGCTCCTTGGCAGCGGCGGGGACTGGCGGCTCGGAGTCCGGGAGGTGCGGCGGGCTCCACCCGGGGCCGCCTGCGCGGCGCTGCGGGCTCAGCCCGGCCCGCTCCGCTCCGCCGCCCCCGGCACCGCCGCCCTTGCAGGGGCGCAGCTCACGGCCGCCCTGTCAAACCGAGAGCAGCCGCGGATACTTTGAAGGCTTCTCCCCCACCTCGCCCCCCCTCCCCGCTCCGCTTGCACAAGCACCAGCGAATGAGTCAGACGCAGGCAGTCGGGGGAGGGGGTGTCAGATCTGGGGGAACGGCGAGAACACCGGGTTTGGGGCACAGGAGTGGCAAACTCGAGCGCTCTCCCCGCAGTAACATCCCCAGCGAAATGTTGGTAGCCCGGGAAACCCCCGAGTGTTCTCCTTTCCCTTGATGCAGGGGCTGTCAACCAGAAATCCCTGCCGTGGGGCTCAGGGGAATGAATGTGGAGCAGCAGCTTGCACACTAAAAGCAGCCCTAAAAGCTCCAGACAGCAGCCAAATATCACAAAAAATCTCTGTAGAAGTTGGCTCCATCTGGGTATCCTTGCTGCTCCATCCTCCTTTCCATTTCAAAGCCTAGAGCCTGTTTCTCCGTCTCCCATTCCCCTCTCACAGCCCTGGTGTCAGACCTGCCTGGCCTTGGAGCAATTCTTGCCTTCCTGCCCACACCACAGCCCACCTAAACCTCCCTCTGCCACTCACTGCTGTGCCTTCTCCCTCACTCCATTGCTCTCCTTCTTTTTGCTTTCCACCATCCTGGTGCAGCTGCCACAACTTATTTGGTTCTGCACAAATGAATGTGCCAGCTAAGTACCACAGAGGGATGGCCTCTTCCGTGCTCCATCCTTCACAGCCGTGTTCGTTCCTACACTGAATACTTCAGAGTAAGGCAAAGTCACACGTCTTGACAGAACCCCAACTCCTATGCCAGGGGAAACTTTTGGGTTCAAATAGGATAATGCCAAGTGTTCACCCACTGAAGTTTGCTTTTCACTACATTAAGACACAGAACACCAAGAAATCTCTCCCAAAGACATTTAACAACACATCAGCTTTACTGTTCTTGACAGTCTCATCATTGAATTCCCTGATAGGTCTATGCCTGGTTTTTTTTCTCCTTTGAAAGATCTCACCTCCTAACTTATTTAGGGATTACTTCCTCAGACATTACATTAGTCTTTCTAAGCAAAGCAATTAAGCAGCTTCAACTGCCTTTTTTTTTGTGTGTGTTTGATGTTTTAATGCATCTCTGCATTTCACCCTGGATGAACATTTTCCCCCTGTAAATATTACAGTGATGTTTGCCACGGTTACTGGAGATGAGGTTACAGTTCCATCCCTGTGTAAGGGTTATTTCAGTGTTATCATTCAGGAGATTTACTGGAACAGCAGCAAAAATGGATTCAAAATCCTCATATGCAAGTGAAATTCACAATGGTGAAAAATTGCAGCTCTAACATAAGCTTATATTTAAAATATAAAAAGGGACACAGTGTTCTTGGGAAATACTTAGTATACAATATACTGTGTACAATACACTAAGTCTAATGGTGTGAAAGACCAAAACAAGAAATACCCACATTTTCTAACTTCAGAGCTATATGATTTTCACTAATCTAAATTTAGAAACAGTTTAGCATTATTTACAAATATTTTTCCTCAATTACTCTTAGAAAATTTTGTGGAATATCATGATAGAACAGTCCAAATTTACAAATTAGAGTTAGAATAGAACATATTAAAAGTTTGTGTAAACACAGTGGGGTAAATCTTGGCAATACACACATAGTCTTCACAAAAGCTTCACCAAATTCAAGCAGATTACTGCCTACAGAATTGAGCAAATGCTGCAAAATTAAGACTGCCACTTTAATAGACATTCACACTCCATCTCTAGGTATATTTGCACAGTTTTAAATTAAAGAGCTGCAAACAAGATAAGAAGTCAACTTCACTCAGCAGAAAGAAGAAAACAAAGCCTACATTTAACTGTCTAACCCTTGTAAATTTTGTGTAAGGGAACATTTACTTCATAAGCACTGTAACAAACACTAACACCCCTGCAGGTGGGGCATTGAGCATCTTCATGGACATTTATTCCAGAAGGCAGGTGGATTTATCCCTAAATGATTGCCTTCTCCATAGGGGCAGCTCTGCACTTTTCTAAAAGCACCCAACAAGTTTGGAATCATGCATTCTGAGGATATTTTCCACCTGAAGTTTCCCTACCAGGCCTGCCTCCTACATAAACATATATTTAAAGGTCAGGAACTTCCTTCATACTCTGCTCCTTCTAAAATAACATCAAATTACAAGAAGGTTTCCTCTTTCTGAAAAAGGCCTGTTGCAGAGAGCACTTGCTAACAGAAGCAAGTAGCTAAATGATCAGGTACAAGCAATGTTTCCAAAGCAGGGTCTGACGGGCTGGCACAAGGCAGATTTCTGTCTCTGACTCCTTAGTGAGTGACACTAACCTGCTCTCTATTTGCTTTACTGTACCAGCTGAAAGATGCTTCACCTCAGACATGTTAGACAGCTAAATTAAAAGTCAAATTAAACCTCAAGATTCCAGAAAACAACTATATCATTTTCCTCTTTCTTTTACAAAGTGCAGTAAAGTAAGCTAAATATAAACATACTCTTTAAAAAAACAGAACTCTTCTCATAAAATTACAACAAAATTAATTTAGAAAATACTGTATTAGAGGTCCCATTATTGCCACTCTGCTATCAATAGAGGTCGTTTTCTTTGCAGTTGTCTTTGCAAAAGTTTTAAGACAATCTGGGAGATCTCTCAAACAAATGGCAGATTTCCTCAATAATCCTTGCAACGTGAAAACTCCATTGCAACAACTTCCTGAGTTTAATGAAACAGAATGGTAACAAGCTTGGTTAAGGGAGAGAAGCTCCCTTGGAATTCTTTCCAAATTGAAAAATGTTTTATTCCAGCAATAAACTACTTTTACATTTAGGTATTATTGTTGTAACTTCTAACAATTTGTTTATATGCAACTTATCTTCCACAAATATCTGAATTTCACCTACTCTGACAATGTGTCCAACAGGAATCAAAAGTGACATTGATGCAAAGTCATTTTTCAGTACCACATAGGATCAGGTCTGAAATTAAACCACTTGACTCAACAAAACTTAATGCATAGCAAAACAAGGATACAGTAACATAAATTTACTCCTGGGAGGCTGCAAAGTTACTTACATGCTAAATGAAATCAAAGTAAAAATGGGAAAGAAGTCAATTGTTTTCAAACTTGCTAAAACATTTTGTCACAGATGGCCCTCTTATTGAAAACTGGCATAGCTCCTCATTTGGCAGTGCTCTTTCTTGCACAATTTACCAAGTCATGCATGAAATGATGGCCTTAAGCTACTCTCAGTTTTGCAAAGGACATGAGCTAGCTGCCATGGAAAAAAAGAGGAGGCAATATCACTGAGTGGAGCTTGAGGCTGTTAGAGCACTTCAGCTTCCCTACAAACAACCCCCAGCAAGGAGGGAACACCCCAGGGACTGCTCAGCCAGAATTGCTCCTTTCCACCTCACCTCTGATTATCGGAGCTCTTCAGGATTCACCAGGATTGTCTCTCTGCCTCTTTTATAACCAATTTCCCATATCAAATTAATCTTCAAATGTATTTCCAAACTCTTCTATGCAGCTCCCAAGAGGAACTATTTTTTAGTCAAATTTAAGGGTCAAAACAGAATTTCATAATGAACTCTGTACTTTTTAATTAAGGCAGCTCTATTAACAAAGATCTGTGTCACAGCAATGCTGTCCTGTGAAGACTGTGTCAGTACCAATCCCATTAAACACTGGACTGCCTGCACAAGGCCTCAGGGAACTGAATCAGGTAAATACTAGTTTAAGACTGCCTCTCTTGCCTCACTGCACTTCCCCATTGTAAATTGGGAAATATCAGTAAATTTATAATAAAATCTCCTAGGAACACCCAAGGAAACTCCTGACCACTGCATGGCCATTACAATTTATCCATTAATGCCTACAGCAGTTAAGGAACAGTCAAAAATTACCACTATTTATTTAGGGCCAAAATATGATCTCCTAATCCTCACTGAATTTAGTAACTAAAGTGGTAAGCCAGAATTTTTAAAATACCATTTGAAGCCTCCTCTTCAGTCACCCTAAGCCCTACAGATCTGCCTCATGTATCTATTCTGGACAGAGTGATGAGCCTCCCAGACAAGCAGTTACCACCTTGTATTGATCTGCCTAAAGGATGCTCAGATTTTGGAAGTGCATAGTGACAGCAGTAGTTTTGCTCTTGCCTCACTTGGAACATCCAATGTGCCCCCACATTTGAGATGGCCTACCTTTATCTACCTTTATATAGATTTTATATACCTAAAAAAAAACTCTGTGCATATAGCTGATGTCTGTTTTCAAGTTTTTACCAAAAATTGTTTGAATTTAGAGATTACTATAATTTTTATCTTTTGATGAAACAATACTCATTTATTAGGTATTCAAGGGGCTGGACAGACTTGTTAAGTTTGAAAATAATAATTAGAAAAATACCCTATGAATCTTTAAGACAGGTGAGCTACTTGTCTTTACCAGTATTAGTATAACATGTAAAACAATCTGTCATGAAATATGATGTTATTTTATATAATTTTTTTTTGCATGAAAAAATTTACTACTTATGACTGATAAGAGCCAGCAGTGACCCCTCACACATTGTTCATTGGCAGAACTTGTTTGCTAAAAGAAAGTTGTACTGAGTGGGAAGCACCAAGATGCCTACACTGCATCTGCTTCTCAGTGCTTCACTAAGCAAATTCTTAGGCAGTTGAGACTTTTCTAAATCTAGAAAATCAAATTTAGTAAAGGTCAGTGGAAGCTTGTTATCAGCGCAAAGTTACCTCAGATCTAGCTGGTAGATATTTTTAATATTAGTAGTATTTTGCTCCCTGCATCCAACCCATCTCTCGATTGTAGGCACTGGCTCTATTAAAACTAGGTGCTAAAGGCTTATGAGACATCTGAGCCAGTAGGAATAGATCCAAGATAGAAAAATCCCCCTTGAACTTAAATTACAGTTCCACATGATGAGTCACAGCCTTCTGTCACCTATTTCTGCCATACAGGCTACATGGCTTTTGTTCATATACAGGAATGCTACTGAGCCACTTGAGTATGAGTTCTCTTTAAAGTGAAATTATCATGGTGCTTCTAGGTCCTGCATTTTATCTGCTCTTGCTCCAAAGGAGCCCCATTTTTTTACTTCCTGTAGAAAGAATTCCTTTTTCTTTTCCCTGCCCAAGGAGAATTCCAGGCTGCAGTGATAATAATCACAACTGTGATTACTAGCAGATCTAATTAGTTTCATTCGATTGTGTTTTCAAACCTTGACTTAATCTCACTGGTAGAAACAATGAGCAAGACAAAGGGGCTTTTTAAATAAAATAATATATTAAAACGCATTTGACTCCTTCCTAAAATGCAGGCTTAGCTTACCCAAGTGACCACATTTCTGGCAACTGATATCCAAATCAATTACCATAGTTCTGAAATGTCTTCCCAAGAAAAGCAAATGCTATTTCACCTGCCTCTAAACTCTTGTCTGACTATGGGTAGGTCTGAAACCTAAAAGAACTGGCTTCTGCTTCTTAGGGCAGGGAGGTCAGATTGGATGGAAGAAGGAAGGATTCAAGGATTTTTTTTTAGGTTGCTAGAAACACAGGACTTGTCAGCTCTCTTGTCTACTCACAAGGTTACTCATGGAATTAATCCTTAGGAGGAGAAATACTTTATGTTTGTGGTGGTTTCTTTACAGTCAAAAGAGGTTTAAAGAGATCTTTTCCCAAGAAAAGTTACTGCCAAGAATCCTGTTCTTCCCTCCTCTCCTGTCCTGATGGGACAAAAGAAAATAATTCCCGTATGAATTCTGCAAGGAGAGGCCGAGGACTGGGAAACTCCTGGTTCTCCAGGTGACACAGAATATATTCAAAGCTGCTTTGAGAAAGAATTAGAGTTCAGAGGCTGAGATTAATTGGATCCTATAGGTGGGAGCCTCAGTTACACCCAGGAGGAGGATGCTGACTGCAGACTTGGCTTGTAGTGTTGCTGTTCTCTGATCCTTACGAGCTGGGTCAACATTCAGGGCATTTCCACCCACATTCAGTGACATAAGTAACTTAGTACTGAGATTTGTGTTGTTTTGGTACTTGAACATAGATGCCTATATGCATTTTAAATTTTTATGCATATAGGTGCATCCTCTCTGATGAACTTTATAATAGTCATTAAGAAGCATAAAAAGAAAGAAAAAGGTAATTTTTTCCAATGAAGAGCCTTCTATGATTTACTGCAATGACTTCATAAATGTTAGAGCAACTTAAATGGATACAAATTAAATCTATGTTTACATTAATTATATTCTTTGCATTGAGATCGACTACTTTTTTTAATACCATCTCCTAAACAAGTTCTGACACATCAACACAAGTATTATACTTCTGAAACTCATGAGATAGTCAAGTATATGCTTAAGTATATATTTTGAACTATAAATATCCCGTTTTGTTTTACCTGACCATCTACATACAGTACAAACATTCAGCAACATTCAAACACATGCAGGATTGGGTTTTTAAGCAACAATTATATATAAGAATCATCTAAAAAATATAAACATTTGAAGTTATTTCACCAACTTATTGAAAACAATCAGTCCCAGAGCCACTTTCTGGAATTAATATACAATTGCTTATTTTTTTATAAGCCAATTAACTGTAATCTCACTCGGCAGACGGCTGTATGCTATCTACCCTCACATAACTATTTCTGTTCCCACCAGTCCTTTCTATCACACAGATTCCAAAATAACTGTGATATATGTAGGAACAAGAATATTGCTCCAGTTTAAAGCCTGCCAGATCTTATCTTTCATCTGCAAAGATCAGACAGATTTCTTGCTTTCTTGATTTTAGCCAGAAAGCTAAAATGATGGAAGATAACCAAAAAGATAAGACTTTCGTCTTAGACTGCCTTGCTGAGTGGGGAACAATGTCCTGTTCCAAGGAACACAACACTGGACAAGGGATCAGGAGCTACTCAATCTGTTTACCTTGTTTGGCCTTCACCTTCTCACAGACTCTCCTGTCAAAATCCAAAAAATGTTCATATTTTCAAGACAAACAGCATTTTCTTATGCAGTATGCCAAGGAGCAGATTCTGAATACAATTTTCTTATTAAAATTTCAAAATACACTGGGTTTATATTAACCCCAATTGTTAAAGGAATAACCACTTAACCTTAGTGATCTCACTGTTATCCTAGCTCACAGATTTGTTTCATGGTTCAAAGTTTTTCTCAATTCAAATCTGAAAACTTAAAGCATAATATTTTTTACCAGCTCACTTTTCATCTCTGCTTCTTATCAACACTCATCCTTGAGCGCAGGTAAAAGACCTGTTCATCCCAAACACTTCAAGGTTCAAAAACAAAATGAAAAATAGACTCAGTGTTTACTCTGCAGAATTTTCAGCTTCCATTCTTACCTCAGTTGAACAAAATGGTTTTTAATAACATTAATTCCTAGACTGCCTGTTTACTCTAGGAGTAAGTTATAAGGTTGAAAGGGGAGAATATTTTTTTCTCAATAATCCCGTTTTGAGGATTGGGCAGGGACATCTTAATGCTCTGAACCAGGATTTCGCTCAGTTTTCAGACAGGAGGCATAAGGAGTTTAAGCAAGTCATTTTAACCTTTCATTATTTTGAAAATGTCTTCCTATAATTTACAAGGGTTCTGTTGGTGCCTTACATTCTGCTAGCCTTTATCAGCTCCACCAGTCATCAGCATGCACAGCTGCATAAAGACTTTTACAGATATTCATCTTAGCTCATCTAGAACATCTGTTTCTCTTACTCCAGTTCCTTGCCCTGACAAACAGTAGGGTATTTGAAAAGGGTAAAATTCCCTGGTGCTGACAATCCTTTGCTGTTTAGCACAGCCAGTTCTTCCCGATTTAGAGTCATTAAAACATCTCCATCACTTACACAGGCACTTCTGACTTCAGTGTTACTGAAGAGACTACAGGAGTACAGAGAGACCCCCAAGAGAAATCCCCCCCAAGAATCTTAGTGGAACGTATTCTGAAGGAAAAAAGAACACCCAGATATCCCCTAAATGACAAAGATTTCTATTCCTTAAGAGATCACCCAGATTATCTATATACAAAACCATACTATCTCAAAATATATCTTGTCACATACGCAGCACAATGTATATACCCTAAATATACCTCATCACATCAGGCAAGATTGCTGAATAACTTTGATAATTTTTCTTTATCCAACCAACCAGACCAGGTCCATGAAGGTTTGATACTTTCAACACATGTTAAGCCTTCATATTTCTCTTAGAACCTTTGAGATAATCTGCATCTTACCTTGATCTATACCTATGTTTTATCTGTGGATTGTTAACTCAATGTCTTCACCAGCACAATAGCACTTTAGTAAACAAAAGTGTATTTTACTCCCTGAAGTTCAATTAACTGCTGGGTTAAACCTCATATCAAGATGATCAATTAAGGCACTTAGACTGCTGAGAGAGGAAAGCATAGGCAGGAATAAAGCTCAGCTTCTAGGGGTAAGTAAATAGTGTTTTCTCAGATTCTCTAATTTTATAAATCAGAAGAATAAACACACACTAGATGTGAAAAATCAGCACAGATGTGGAGCCTTTGATTTTATATATAGATCCATAAGACACTAGCTTATAACAGGACAGAACATTAAGTCAAAATTCTAACTGAACTTATTATAGTATGAAGCATTCAGTTTCTAAAAGGAAGACTAAAAGGGTAATAAATTTCTTTTAAAGGCAAATGATTAATCATCTATAAACTCAGCAGATATTTTACTGATAAACTGCACCAAGGGATTTACTGCAGAAAGGAATTGTTTCCCTTACGTTTCTTACACTGAAATAACTTTTTGTGTATTTCTGCAGAAAAGGGTGCAGGTCATTACAATCTGATGTACCATTTAAAATAAGGTCTGATTTGACAGTTGTTCACTTAGACCAAGATGCAGACCCAACCTAGAAAGCCATGTCTCACACCATGTCCTGCAGCAGCTAAATAAACACACTAACAAGTGTCACACACAGATAAACAACAATGACTCCAGAGAATGCAGAGAACACATCCTCCAGAAGGACATGCACAGCGAAGGACTGCAAATCCATCACCTCTGGAGCACATGATTGTTAATCTAACCTTATGAAGTCATGGCTATTCTTAGCATCGAGCACGTCACTGTATAAAATGCTCCTCTTGAAGTGTCATATGCTCAGGATAATTTACTTCATTCACAAGAGCTTCTGAATAGTTAAAGCTCTGGCTAAATCCCAAAATTCCTCTACGACTACTCTTATCAAGCTGAACAGCATTCCAGTGTTCGACCTCCCTCTGAGAAAAGGAAAGGGAACAGCAGGATATAATCCACTCCCAAAAATGGATGGAAAGATGGTCTAAAAGTCCAAGGATGTTAAAACTACTCAAGGGGACAGAAAGCAGCTCCATACATTGCCTTGCATGGCAATTACCTAACAAATGCTGCATGTCACCCAGGAACAGCAGCCTTGCATAAGCACAGAGCAATTGCAGGCTGTACCTTGTTCTATAGGGAAGGTAAACCCAGCTCCAGGCAGCTATTTCAGCAGTTACCATGCCTTCCAACTGCAGAGCAGGGATGACTAAGCTCGTTAAAATTGTCTTCCGTACAGGTTGCTTATAGATTCATTGGAGCTAATTCCACACAGTGAGAATTCTTCCTTTCCTATATGGTGTAAATGCCACTCTTCAAGTCTCTTACACTTCTGTAGGCAGCAGTGAAATGATTCACTGAGACCTTAAATTGCGCTCAAATCAAACACTCAACATTGTCTCAGGCTAAGTTTAAAATCCAGGCCTGCAAATGTACTGCAGTTTCTCAGTTAGATCTAGAACACTCATCTATAATGTTTCCTGGCTGGACACTTAATTTTAAATCCTGTTGTGTGAGCTAAGAAAAAGAAAATCTCTGTGGTTCTGTCCAACTGTCAAAAAAGTAAGTTCAGAATGATAGCAAACATATGATTGGGACATATTTGTCCTCAGAGCAAAATTCTAACCAATATACAGAAAGATTCTCCTGTCTGTACTAATATTTTGAGAGCATCAGTTTTATAGAACATCAAGGAAAACAGATTATTCTAGTCAACTGCATTATTTTGAAAAATAAAGTCTATTCTACATGAAATAGTCCAAAGCTACATTAAGCATAAGCAAGTTATTTTAGTTTGATTTTGCATGGAAACTACATTCAAAACTGGGTTGAAGATTTCCAATGCACAGATATATTTATATTGTTTACACAAAAACTATTTGAGAAGCTATCCACATAGTGTCCACATCAAATTACTTTGTCAAGGTATGATCTGTAACTACTCAAGTCATTAGCATGCAGCCTTGATTACTTAGTAGTCACCTAACCACAGGAAAGGAAAACAAATCACATTACCTCGTGCTGATTTAAAAATTGTTACTGGTGTAATGTGATGCAAACTGACAATGCATTGCAGTTCCAGCACTGCATTGCATCAGAGGTGGAACAAGCAGGCAAGGAAACAGAGCTAAGAATAGCACATTTAACCCTTCAGAGACAGTCACGGTAAGTAGCAAACATAAATTAGGCAGAGCATAGATAACAATGAAGAAATTCTCTTATTTAGGTCTTTACCAGACTAATCTGCTGGGGCATGGGAGCATTTATAGAATATAACAACCATGAAGTCACAGCATGTGTGCACATGAACTGCCTTCAAGTACTCTGAAGTGCACACCCAAGCAAAACAAACACATGATGCTTCCCTTGTCCCCTCACCCTGGTACAAAACTACATCCCTTTCTGAATGGAGACCAACATTTCAGTTCACTGCCTGGAGTTTTGAAGTGTTTTGCTTTGTCAAATGCAGCACTGGGATTGCTTTATTTCTCCTGATGCTTTTCTAATCAGTTTGTGAAGGCTATGGGCATATCCTCTGACCCTTATCATTTACTTAAGGGCATTCCAAATTTGTAAGTAGAGCTGTATCTTCTTTGTCTTTAAAAGTTTACAATTATATCACTGTCATAACCTGCCTGTAAATTTCTGGAGGAAAATAAAAACAAAGCACAGAAAGCAGGTACAGAAAGAGTATCCCTCTCCTTTCCTCTCCACACAGAACTCAAATAAGATTGTTCAGGTTTTGCCTGCCATTCCCAAAGTCATACCTGAGTTTGAATTTTCGTTCTCCTATATGAGTTTAAAATTCATGTGATTTTTCCTGTATGAGAATTTGAAGAAAGGCTTGAAAAGGAACCTGAGGTATAGCCAAAGCAAGCTGAGTCTCATTGACACACAGGCTTCAGCTATTTCCCATTTTTTAATAGTGCCATCATTTGGGATGAACCAACTCTTCGTATGACAAGACAAACAGAAGAATCTTTTTACCAACCACTTTTATGCCACTGCCTCAGCACTGGGACCATGGATTAACTTCAATGGGTTTGAATTTGCACCTCAGTCCTGAAAACTGCCATCACTTTAAGTAGGTGAAAAGGCACTAAGTGAAAGGGAAAGGTGCTGCAGCACATGCCCAGAACCTAACCTGGTTATAACTCCTAACTCTTCCACATCACTTCCTTCTCTTCCAGCAGATGACCATTTCTGTACGTGTAATCAGTGTGAACCAAATTTACCCTACCTTTACAAAAACATTTAAAATTTATGGCTCAGAGAAGCAAAGTGATCTCTGTTCAAAAGTCAGGACAGAAAAGAACAAATTAATATGTGGAATTTTCTCTAACTAGAGATATGTTCCCCACTTGTTGTATTTCAGCATCTCACTATCTCTTAGTACGGTTATCCACAAAACTCTTGTGGTGGAAAAAAGGAGCAAATGTTTTTCCATCAGCTTTCTTGGTGATGAGTCAGTCTCCTTTTTCCTCAGCTTCTTTATCCTTACATTATATTACATAATAATATAGAAGTGTTCTATTTCCCATCAAGGAATATCTTGCATGTTTTTAAACACATTAAAGCAGATTTACTTTGAAGCTTTGAATTGTTTGTAGCTTCCCCCAAAAGAAGCATTGCAAATATTGCTCTGTAAATGAAGGATATTTTCAGTTCAGTGGTTAATGCAAGACAGGAGAACAATTTTGTACACTTTAAACCAGAACTTGACTTTGAAGAAAATGCTGGGATATTAACCTTTATATGGCTATCTAAGCAAGAAAATGTTGTTTCAAAAACATTGGGTCAAAATTATTTATGTCACAGCTGGACAATTTAAATAGGATTAAATAGCAATATAATACCTTTGGCTGACCCAAATCTGTATCTACTGAATAAATAAGTGGCCAGAAAAAAAGTATGTCCTAGTTCTACTCGTAAGTAGAACACATTAAAAACTTTTTTCTTTATGCACCCCTTTTCCTATCCTGACTTCTCAAGAAAAGTGCTGATCCTGAAGGATCCCAGCACCTCCAGAAAAGGCTCCTCTGACTTCCTCATTAAGTATTTTGAGGAGATCAGAGAGAGGATTAATGGTGTTAACCACTGGAAGTACACCATAGCATTTCTCTTACAAGCCGTCCCACCTGGCAGGGCACTCTATGCACTATTAAATACCTTTCTCCATCACGACATTGCTGGCAATGTTAACCACTACCTCTGACATCAGAGAGTATGAATAAACAAAATTGCACTTTAAAATGTATTAGTTGTATAAGGAACTTAGTTTAAATCATAAAAATATTCCCCAATAAATCCAGTTTGAATTAATATGACAGATCCTATGTCCCAGGGAGAGAAGGCATAATTTGTACAGAATTTCAATAGAAAATGAGCTCCATGTTAAAACCTCCAAGCAACAGGAGCAATGTTACCACAGCAAGTTCAAATTCTAAAGCAAGTAAGCAAAGGGAAAAGAAATTCAACATTTTATTTTAATCAGCATATATATACTTTTAATAGAGACCTAATAATATCAGCAGCTACGAGATACAATAACCTCATCATTACAGAGGGGGCATAAGGTTGGTTTATTTGTAAGATTACCATGGACAGTTACAGCACATATGAATATTTTTAATTGTTGTGATGCATAATCACAAGAAATTCATCTGCCAATGAGCAGATTTTCATTTTATGTAGTGACACTGTAATAGACCAATGTACACTGAAGGAGATCAGTTTCTCTTTGCCATGTTCATTTCTGCTCTTTGAAAGCTGTAACAGTATTTGTAGATGTCACCATTCTAATTGAAAATGCAAGACTGAGCCATAAGGAACTACCAGTTCTTAAAGCTGCTTTAAGGTCTGTACAGCTTCATTGGGTAAAGAACAATAATTTGTTCTCAACTCATGAGGTGCTGGCTATTCTGTTTGTAATGGATTATTCTCCCCTCTCCATACTTGAAAAGCTACATTTAGGGCTTTTTGTTTGTTTGTTTTGCCCTAGTTTCATTATTATAAATTATTGTATTTGAATCAGCTTTTGACCTAGATCCTAAAAAATAGATATTTCTAAGCAAGCATTCAGAGCTCACATATCGTCAGTGACAGCCACAATTCTGGGACACAAGCTTAGATTAATGCAGAGAGGGGAGAAAAGTATTGGGAAGTAGGTAATGACATTTCTTCCAGCTAATCTGAAACTAAAAGGGACAATGAGCGAACACAAAAGCCACTAGACTTGTAATGAAAAAACAAGAAAAATCAGAAAATCAGCTGTACTAAATAGCTACAATTCACAATGCTGCATTCAGGGCCAGAAGAAATCTCTTTGCTCAGCAGGAATGAGAAAAGGTCTACAGCAAGAACCTCTTGTTTAAAAAACCTAAACCACATACAACTAATTTTCAGAGTTAAAAGGATAGCAGAAAGTCACTCATCTTATGGTTTGTTCAGAAGCACAAATTTCATCAGCTAAAAAAAAAAATCCGTTTCCACACAATCAGTCCCAATACCCAGCAGATAAAACAGATGGGTCACTGGCCATTCACAGCCCATTTCCATGATATGCATTCTCGTGGTCTATAAATAACCGAGTAGGGACACCTGCTTCCTGGCAATGCAGTAGAAGTGCCTCTTTTCTTTCCTACTTTCATTGTGTTCATTATGGATAAGGATAAAAAGGGATAAACACAATTAAGCAATAAAACTTTTTCCTTTCCAAGGCAACACGTATTCTGCCACTCCAGCCTCAGTACAAGCAGCCAACATGTGCCACCCATTCACTTGACTGAAAACTGTTCATCTCCCAAATTAAACATACTCTGAGGGAATTCATACTGGGGGGATGGCATTATTTTATTTTCATTTTATTTCTACTTCTGATAGTTGCACTGAAATCACTACTAAAATGCTACTTATCCTTCAAGTACGTATATTCATTCTACTAAATGTTACTTGCTTTGTTGTTTAAAATTCTAAGTCAGAAAATGTCATTCTGTAAAAAAAATAAATTGGAGAGTGACTCTGGCCAATGAATTCATTCCTTCTGAAAAACCCATAGGAGGCACCATTTAGGGTAAAACCAGATAATTTCTGGTGGACCTGCCAAAGGCAACTGTGGCCTTCTGTTCTGGACACAAACAAGCTGGTAAGGCAGGCTGCTGTCCCAGGATTTCATTGTTTATTCCATTCCAAACAACTCGCCCATGTCTTTGTGACATTTGTGAACAATAAGCATAAGAGCACATGAACTCCACTGAGCACAGGCAATTGGAAGAGAGGAAGAGATTTCTGCCACTGAACACTGTTCAATAAAGTGTTTCAGCTGGGCATGTCCCACAGGTGCATTGCCCAAAAGCCAAGAGGTAATATTCTTTCACAATGCAGACAAACAGCACAATCTGCCAAAAGCCATTTCTATCTTCTCTATTTCTTTTATTCCAACCACTCATACCTTTTTTGCAGATCTGGATAAAATAACCCCTCCCTCTCAAGATTTACAACCTCAAAACCCATCCACCCTTCTTCAAACATCTCACCTCCCACTCAAATATCATCTTTTTGCTTTGTTTACTTTAGATGCATTTCTTTCAAACTCCCTAACATGTTTTCATTATGAGCTAATCAACTTCATTTTCCTTTTGGTTTGTTTTCTTCTCCCAGGCTTTTTCACTATCTACCTACCCTTCTCACTTGATAAAAGACAGAACATACCAGAAATTTCTCAAAAGGTTGCTCTTGAAAATTAATGTTTCCATAGGAAATACTATCTCTAATTTAAAAAATAAAAACCAAACATAATCCACATTTCTAAATTCCCAGTCAGAAACAGTAAATGGCCCAAAAAAGAAAACACTTTAACAATACTGACCTGAAATACAAAACCTCTGACTCAAAGCCTCAATTTACACAATGCTGCAGAGCCTGGCTCCCAGTTTCAGAGCTCTGGAAGAAAATGGTTTATCTCCATGCAAAACATGAAAAAAAGGATCAAAGTCTGGAACCAAATTATGCAAAATGAGAAACCTTCCTGTCTTGCTATACTACAGTTAACTATTATTTGAAAAGAGAACAAAAAAGGAGGACCTAGGAGGGAATGATCAAAATCCACATTCTTCAGAGCCCAGTCAGGAAGAATTCAGTCTTCACTAATGACTCCTGTGAGTTTCTCTATAATACCACTCTTGCCTTTTTCTCCAGTGTCCTATGTCCTATATCTGTTACATGCATTTTATGAATTTTCTTAAGTAGAAACTTATTTTCTAGCACATACTTATAAAGTTAATATACAAATAAATATAAATACATCAAACAAGCCGCAGATGACCATTTCCATATTTGCTTCACATTTTGCATCAGAAGTTGCCCTCAGACAAATCTGCCACACAGTCATAACCAAAGTCATTCCTGTCACCACTTGGGCTGTCAGCCCAATTCCATGCAAAATTAAGTGACAGTGCAACTAAACCCCTAAGTTTAAAATCAGCCACCATATTTTCATTCACACCACCAGCAATGGCATTAGACCACCTTGGAGTGACAGCCCTTCAACCTGCAAGGAATTCTGGCCAAGATCAATAGTAATACCCAATATTACAAAATATGAGTTTGATTTTTCTGCTTAATTGTTTGAGCAAAGAGCAAGTATTTTCCATTCAACATAATCATTTACAAAATGGAAAAAGTTACTGCTGTATCACCAAAAAATATTGTGGGTCTCCACATTGACTAATAATTATATTGAAAATTTAAATGCTCTGATTTTCATAAGTGCAGAGCATGAGTGTCACAGTTAGCAGTCAGTTCAGGTAACTGTGATTGCTGTACATATTCCTGGTCCAGTACTGATTCAGCAGCACTAGAAAACATTTATTTACCACTAAAGCAGTTGGGAGACAGGTATAATGAACCATTTTAATTAACACTTATTCATCACTACAATACAGATAAAGCTTTTTCAAAGGTTTATTTTCCAGCTCTGAATGAGTTCATTTTTAATGCTTTCTTTAGCTTTTCTAAATTAATTTAAAAGAAGTTCTAACCTAAATTTAATATCCTGTCCTTATGGTCACAGCTGAAATAATGTTTTAGGATGAAAGATGGGTGATGACCTTCAGAGAATGGAGGTGCTGAGCATTGTCCAGGTGCAAGATTCACACCACAGACCATCTGCAGCACTGCTCCTGTGCAATGCTAGGGACACACACAGTAAACTGCCACTGACTAATGCACAGTTTCTCCATTTTATTCGCAGGACAAGTAATAAAGTATAAGGGAATGAATTTGCATTGCCCAAGGATTTTACTCCCTAGCTGACTTCTCCTCTCACTCAGATGCACTTACCTGTATGGAGAGGTACCTATAAAGCAAATTCTCTGGAAAAGGCTCATGAATATTACAGGTTCCACAGTCAATCTCTGCAGTAACTGATAAAGCAAAAGACACCTGAGTACAAATCTCCACTTCATACCCATCCAGACCAAAAAATATTAGGAACACCACTCAGTAGTGTTTCTATTTTTGCTACATACAATCTGAGGCAGTAGAAGTCAGTATTTCAAATCAGAGCTTCTTCCCAAATTCAATATAGATTTCACGTAAGTAACTGAAATGTGACACCTTGAGCTCTCTATACACCCTTTCTAGGAAACAACTTGTATTTTCTCCAAACAAGCCTTTATGTATTTTTCAGGCCATACCTTCCTTGGGTCATTATTAGATTTGTGAGTTTGGGGTTTTTTGTTTGGTTTTGGTTTTTTGTTTTGTTTGGGTTTTTTTTTTTTTTTTTTGGCCCAGGGTTGGATGTTGCTTGGGCTTGGAATTTTGATATTCACCTATTTCAATAAAAGGAACAGTGAAGATTTCCACCACTGCTTATTCAAGAATTAATAAGCTCCAAAGCTTGGAGTCACATCAGTTAAGAATACTGATATTCAAGAGACCCTGATTATAAATTCATTCAGAGTCTAAAAAATTAAGAAATAATTCATATTTTTTGTTAGGTCCTCAAATTTAAAGCCTATCTAAATTTAGTAACTTGCCTCTCTCTGCTGTGTATTACTTTATTCCGCATGCTTCATTCTGTTGCTAGTTACAGCTTAGCTATTTTTCACATTTAAGTATATAATTATAACATGACCTTCTTCCAAATGTTGCACCAAGACCTTTAAGAAGCATGTCAGAAACTACTGTCTCATCTAAAGCATTTGAGCCTTGGATGAGATGTAAAAGCAATAGATATTTGTATTTTAGAGTTAATCAGATGCTTTATATTAGTATGGAAAGGTACATAGTATCAGATACATTAAAATAAACATTTAATTAATTGCTCTTTCAGCTGGCTTTAGTAAGGGGTCAAAATCAGCACCCTTTCACAAACCTCTTCCTCTTTTTCTTGTCCCTGTGCAAACCCACAGTTCCAAGGAACTCTAGAGCCCTGTGCAAGTACCATAAAAGCAGCCCTGTTGCCTGTGGGAAAAGGTACACCAAACACATTTTGAAGATTAGATTCCCTCTTCTTGGATAAAGTAAATTTTCTTGACACTTTGTGGTTTGTAAAAAAAGTGGGAAAAGGCCTTAAAAAAATCCTAGATGTTCTAGTGAGCTCCCTACAACTGATGCTACGTAGTGTAGCCAGTTAGAAACCTTCAGTGATGGCATCATCAACTTCAGGAATCTGGTGTAAAGAACCCTTAATAAAAACATTATAAATTGTGCAACCTTAAAGCCTCAATGCTTACTTAATCTCAAGAATATTTCTGTCATAATGGTTAACTCCACAATCACTGTCAATAATTTTACTTCTTCATAGCAAAATCAAAACCCAGGCAAAGAATAGAGCAGTAGGAAAAAAATGCCCAAAAACAGAAGTCTCAATGTTTTGAATAATTAAAGCATTAAAAAAAACACTGAAAATTAATGTCTGAATGCTTTGAACTCCTCAGAAAAGAAAATGGATAGGAGAAAATTGCTAAGGAAATTTTATTGATAAATGAAAGCATCTCTACTGCTCCCATGATCTGAAGTACATTATCACAACTAAACTGACATACCTTCAAATAATCCAAACAGCCACTGTTTCCTTCTAGAACTATGAAAACATTAACTTGTTACTCACACCAAAGAACTCCAGTCTAGTCTCCCATCAATCACCTCATCCTTAGCTTCAATCTTTGAGCAGCAAGTTCATCTATAAACTAACTGCTTTATTGTAATTCTGAGGCATGAAGATGAGTCAAGGAGGTTGGCAGGCAGTCAGTTTTTCACTGACCTGTAAGCACAACAGGAATTTTAATACCCACTTCACTCATTTAGCTGACCCAATCCTCAACAGCACACTTACTAATTACAGTTTTAAATCCTGTAATGTAGTTTATCCTTTATTATAATAGCTTATTACAAACACTGAGCTGTAGTGTTAAACATTTTTGGAAAACTGCCTCACTACAAGTTTTTTCAGACAGTATCTGCAGTTCTTCCATAAACATTAAAGCATTATTCTCTTCTCACAGCACATTAAGAAAGGATATAATTAACTTTGTATCAAAAGCATTGCCAAGGTCTTCAAGAGTGGTTAACATTTTTTTAATGAGATATGAAAAGCAAAATATTCAGGATTTTTCCTAAAATTGAGATCCCTTCTCTTGCATCTCTGAACAAGCTCTCAAGAAAACACAGAAGATTCTCAGAAGAATCACAATTGTATTTCAAAAATCTCCTAGCATGTCCAGCTTAAATTAATAGAGATCAGAACAGAGATGTCAAGAAAACAAAAAGCATAAACAAGAAGATGCAAAAACTGTTGATGGACTGTCTCTTCTCTGCACACTTTAAAGGAAAAGGTACTTCTACTGTATCTCACACTACAGAATGTACCGGCACTCTCCGTATGGAGTCTCAGGGGCTGGGGAAGGGGTACCATTATTGAGATATACAGGAAAACTGAAACCAACCTCCCTTTAAATTTTGGTTGTCTCCAGCCACCCCCAGACAGGCAGAGAAAAGCACACACACCCCCAGAGCAGTCAGCCAGCAAACTGGAGCTGTGAGGATGAAGCCCACACCCCCTCGTGCCATGGGAGCAGCTCTGTGCCAGGCCAGAGGCTGAGCTGAACTCAAAACAATATTCAGCAAGATTCTGTTGGCCTGCAGCAAAACCAACACTATATTGCCATTGCCAGGCAGAGATCACAGGCTTCTTATGAACCCATCCTTTCCAAGCTCAGGAGAGGTCTGAACTTGTCTTGGTCTGTCTGGAGATCAAACAGCAAGGTGCTATTGCTGCTTTTAGTTACAGCTTAGCTTGGTGCAGTTGTGTGGTCTAAGACCTACTGTTACACTAACTGCAAGATATGCCTCCAATTAATGTAGCATAGTAACAGATAGTTATGCATTCTAGAATAAACTATTTACAACCCTAGAATAACAATGTCATTTGGAGTAGTTCATGCACAAGATGACAAAGGTCTTCAAAGTACAAGCACAGGAAATTAAAAGAGATCTCAACTACATTCAGCTCATGAATAGTTGATTACTGGTCCTTAAATGCATGCAAGTTTCAGAGCTGGGTAAAACCAGATATGACAAAAAAACAAAGAAAAAGCATCCAATATACATATCTATGCAGTATTTATTACTTTTGGGAAATTCAGATGTAATGTGGAATTCCAAACACATGAAGAAGGACTAAGGAGTAAGCATGCACTAAAAACAGGATTATCCCAAGGAGGGTTCTACAAGAAGAAAAATCCAGAATCATCAGTATCAGTTTCCTTCTTGTGAAGTGTTGCCATGCTGTCACTTCCATCCCAATCCTTGTGGAGGAAAGCTGCACCTGTTGAGCTTAGGACACAGAAAGGTGGCAAATGGATGAATAAAAAAGCAGGGGGAAAAGGGGCAGATACAAAGGTACATGGAATAATAAGTTTAACTGTATCATGACTGAATCCTTTTCTACAACAGTAGAAATACTCTGAAATACTTATTCCTAGGCTAATAATAACTCTTTGATTAGATGATCAAGATTTTAATTAGGCTAATGATGAACTACTGGCTTTGCGTTTGCATATAAATGTTTCTTCAGACCACGAGGTGCACAAGGTTTCATGCAGCCAGAGGGAGAGTGCACCAGAAGAAATGATTTAAAAGGAGAAATCCTGAGTGCCAGCTTCTATACCAAGGCCTCCTCATAAATTTCTAGTTAAATAGTCAAATAAAAGGCATAATTTCATAAGCAATTTCATCACTGCTAAGAAATGTTTTCATTTTAAGGTTTTTCTGCATATGAACGAGGTATCTAAAAGTAGTTAAAATCACATATAAAGGGTTGTATTTTTATTACTCAAGAACAAGTACGCAAACTGCTTATTAGCACCAAAATTAAACCAACTTAACATTTATCTCTAAATGAAAATCTGATAGCAGCTGTGCAGTAAAGATATTTATGAATAAACTAAAGTTGATTCACTTCCCTAGTCATGTAAAGTGCCCATTTTGGAGATAACACGTAAGTATCTCTTGGTTTTCTTATCCTCCTAAAATGTTCTCAGAAAACCAGCGACTAGCTGATGTCTGAAAAGTGGAAGTTGACTAGAAACACTGTCCTTGAAACAATACTTGGGGTTTTGCAGAAATGCCTGGCAACATTGTTTTTTATTTATTATTATTGTCTTTACATAAGCTTTCCTACTCTTTCAGAGAGAATAGTTATTAGTGTACCTATAAGTATGGGCTGACCTCAGCACTTATACTATCAAGTACAAAAATAAAACTCAGGCATGATAAGCAACAATTTTATATTTACTTTAGAGCAGTCAAATACCAGTAACAAACACTACCTGATTATTCAAAATATTATTCCAGTTAATGGATTTTCTTTTTTCTTTATTTATTTCTTTTTTTTTGGTTTTTTTTTTTTTTTTGTTTTTGCAGAGTAGTAGAGCTAATGGGCTTCTGTTTTCACAGCCACATCCATTTTCTCTGCAAGGAAGTTTTGTTCAAGCAGCTCAAGTTTCTGTTTATCCAGTTACTCAGCTACTTAAGCATCCCTTCAGATCAAATAGCCCTGCACATTGAAAGTAACTTCAAAATGATTGCCAGAGGTCAAGATACTTTAAGATGTGCAAAGAGTAGGGGCAATAGGACAGTACAATACACACAGACCAGTGCTTTCATTAGCATACACAGTCCTTACATGGTTTTTCCATATATATTTAAATAATAGAACATAAACAAAAGTAAGGTAGTCCTATGTAAGGAGACCAACTTAGGAAAGGCAATATGTTTGGAAGATTTAGAATAGTAATACTGAATACTATATTTGCTGATCCATGCCTTTTTACATGCCTGTACATCTGTGGTAGACTTGTTTTGTGCTCTCTCAGAACATTACCCATCCTGAGCAGGACCTGTTTACCTCCAGAACACTGGTTCTGCCAGTTCAGAATTTGGACCCACTTACAAGCATAAACTTGTAAAGTTTCACTGAATTTCAGGAGACACTGGAGGTGTCTGCAGTGAGAATCCTACAGTTAAGGATTTCTGATCAGTGGCGATCCTTCAGCTTACCTATTTTCTGAATAAAATGCAAGTGTTCTGCAATTCAGCTATCAATGAAGGAAGCAGTGATCTGTCCTCTTCCCCCACAAATATTAAATACAAATTTAGGACAGACTGAAGTGTTTTGACTAAAGTGCAATGCCAATCTTAGATGTTGTACGTTACAGAATTCGTAAATCTTTGCTCAAGACAATTGCATTATTTATATAAAGAACTAGATTACTCTGTGCTATATCTTATATTCATGGAATAGAAGGTTGTGAAAAATCCATACAAATGGAATTTTATTAACTCTTATTTCAACTGTCATTGTGAGGTCTACCTGACTAGCACAGCCAAAATCATCTTCACTATCTGCAAATATACTTTATTTTTTTTATTATTTTATTATTTAATAAACCACATAAAATGAAGCAGTAAAGAATCAAACATCATTAGAATTTGCAGTTAACAAAGTAACTGCTAAGCTTCATTTGAACATCTGAAAACCACAGCACATTCTCCAAAAGTAACAGCCATTAAGTAGGAGAGGCAAACTGTATTTTTAGTAACATGACAATTTATGCACAATGCTCTTCTGCAACCAAAGCTCTAGAAACACGAATAAGAGAAAAAGGGAAAGCTATAAAAGAATAGGGGGAATAAAAAGATCAGGAAGTACAGTACTGAAGAATTAATAAGATCAGGGAAGTATAGGCAAAAAATACAGCTGCTAAAATGTGGTTGAAAAAAAATTGTCAGGACATTGAGCTGTTGTAATAATGGAATACTTCATCCTTTGAGGTCTACAACAAAACGTCAAAATTGCATTTTTCCCTTGTTCTATGTAGTCACAGTAAAACAGTAACATGATTAAACAAGGCAAGGAAACAACATTGAAAATATCACTGAGGTATCTGTTTCGCTATCATATGCTTTCAATAATTCATGGAAAAGTTAATTTAAGTATTTTAGAGATGTTATAATCAGCCAAATATTCACTAGCAAGTCACTACACCCCTGCAGTCACATCTGAAGTAGCTTTAATTTACCAGCAGATAAGTAATGAACTAACAGTTTAAGTTACAGTATCAATGTTATGACATTTCAGTAAAATTGGGACCTGGTTTTCAGTCTTCTCTATGATCTCATGGGGAGACACGTGGTAATTCTACTCAGTGTGGTTACGTCTCCATTGCAACTGACCAAAAGACCCAGTTTTGACAACATTTTCAATCCTTCACTCTGCATGGATCTTCTTCAGGGTTTGTTTATTCTACAGAGGCTGCTGGCAACAAAATACAGTACATTCATCTGGCTTCTGGGGTTTTGTTTGGATGGTTTTTTAAAGGCCTACCAAACCAGCACAAGACTGAATCATTTATCATGTTCGTTAAATTTCTGTCATTCTCTATCAGAGATCTGAAGTTCTATTTAACTCCTCAAACCACCCTCCCATGTCTCATAAGGAGATGAGTAAAGCATCTAGTTTCATGAGTAAGCACATACCTAAAGCCAAGAAATTTAAGTAATTGCTCATCTCTGCAGTGTGATGATAACACAACTGAAGCATGCACTGCACCTCTGAAAATGGAGGCTGGGCAGGATCAGCTGCCAAGGTCTGGCTACAGATAAAGCCACCATTACCAAAAACCATAGTTACTGAGTTACAAAGCAAAATTTAGAAGTGAAATCCTGAAGAAGTAGTACTTGCAATGTCAGAAGTAGTAGAACTTAGCCATTACCTACATATAAACCAAATGCTTCAAAGCATATATTAGCTGCTGTACTTGCAATTCCATTCCCTTAGTCTCCCAAAGAGGGGAGTTTGCAAAGCAGAGCCTGCACTCCCAGCACAAGCCTGTCTCTGCTATTGCCTCAGCATTTATCTTCACCTTAATGCAGAGGAGTTACTAGGACAGTTTGATGGATCATTTGGACAGAAGCAGCTGAGCAGATAAACCTGTTCTAGAGAACGGAAACTTTTTTTGCATTGTGCAATTAAAGCAATAGGAAAGACATTGAACATGTCCTCATCAACTGAAGCAACATTCTATTAAGCATTTAGGTTAAAGAACACTTCCCTTAGAAAGTGGATATAGTGTAAATGCAGGGAAGAAAGCTGGGTGCAATATCATGGCTAGCTCTTCTAACAAAATAAACAGGATATGAATATAATAAGTTTTGCAAGGTAATGTTATTTAAAAAGGCAAAAGCCTTCCTTGCTGAAAACTCATATACTACTAATAGAATAGAGAAGTGAATCATTGGCAAGAAAAGTTCTGTATAACTGCTCTTGAATGAATTACATCAGATCCAAAGTAGTGTAACTCATGCTTATAGAGTTAATAATGTTAGTAATTTCTGTTAAACAGTTTCAGGTGAAATTTCTAAGGATATTAAAAATACAGTTTTAGATATCAGGTAAGCTGCGAAAATGTTCAGCACTCACAAAGTCTGATCTGACATCAAGGGCCACAATACCATTACTGCCTCCTGCTTTCCAAACATCTACTATTAGATTCCTGCAGCCAATACAGCAATGTACCAAGTCACATATATTGTCCTTAAAAACTGTCAACTTCAGCACAGCTGTAGACCTAGAAAGGGTGTTTGTTTTAAGCAAATGCCAGTATTTGAGAAAATCCCAGGTATTTACATGATTTTCATTCTTTTTTCACTGTGCAAGGAATTATTGGAAAAATAACAAGCCATTAAAGCAGTTCATTTCTAAAAATGGATAGATTTGCTGCTGCCAGTTTAATACTTTGAAAGATAAATAGAAGTTGGTGATTTTCACAGAACCTATCCTATTCCAGTCACCAAAGCAATTGTCAAGGCACAGCAGGGGCTGGTTGCTCCCCACAGGCCAGGCAGTGATTGCACAGCAGCACAGCCAACAGGACAGGGCACTCACTGACCAAACCAGCACCCAAGCAAGACAGCAGGGCAGGCTCAGCCAACAGCCCAGAGCATCAGGCAAATCCAGGATGGTAACACAGGTCCAAGGTCAAACCAAGAAATTGCTCTGCATGTGAGTGTCAGGCCAATGCCAGGACATCAACCCCAGGGCTCAGGGTCCTGCTCTGTTGGAGCAGCAAGGCAGGGCACAGGCATGGCCCCACTGGAGCTCTCCTGTCAGCCCAAGCAGAACATGGGCTGAAGTCTGAGTTTAAATAGAGCCTGCACCTGTGGGAATGGGTCAAGGCCACAGGGGAAGCTTCTTAGGGCCACCAAGGCCTCAGAGCCACCAAGGCCTTTTGACAACAGTCAAAGCAGCAATTCTAGAACCTGCATTTTCCTCTTTTCTGATTTACTTATTTCTCTTCAAAGACTCCCTGCCTTCTAAAATAAGTCAAAGACAAGAATCTCATTTTGCCTTTGATATAGCAGCTATGCCATACTCTGGTGTGTCAGCTTGTTCTGACTCATCTCCATTTAAGTTTGTCCTGGATACTGTTTGCTTGCTCCACTTTGCACTGTATTTGCCTATAATTTACTTTCTCTTCATCTATCAAGATCTATTAACTTTTCCTGGTCTTCCCATTTCCCCTCCACATATTTTTGTCCATTGCTGTTATTGCCTACAGCAATACTCGATCGCTTTCTATCCTAAATATTTCCTGCCATGATCTATCTTTCTCTTCTTACTCCATTCTCTCTTATATATGCTAGAAAATAATATGAACCTCTTAATACATAGGTGAAATACACTTTAGGTTTGCCTCTTAAAAATAGCCTTCTTCAGGGGCACTTTTAATAATACCCCAGGAGCAACCTTCTGATTCTTGGTTTTGAATACCAATTCAGATGCTAAATGATGCAGTAGGTGGATTTCTTCCCCAGTATTTAAAATAACCAATTGTTAACACAAGTGAGCTTCTCCCACTTCCAAGTCTGAGATACATTATGGTATATTTCAAGAAATTAAAGATGTCGCTAAATAATAACGAAATGAATTCACATTTCACTTTCTCTTAAACTTACTGTTCAAGTGGTTTGGAAAACCCCATGTTATCTCAGCATTTAACAGACATAATTGGTGACTATCTCATCTAATAGCATGGGTTTGAATGGACTGAAATGATATCTTGAGGCAGACTCCAGAGCTTTGCTATGAACACCAAGTGTTTTTCTAAGAATGAGAATCTTCTTTTCAAATAGGAACAATCACAGTAGTAGCCTTTGTATCTCCTCTGAATGAAAAAGTTTCAATCATTAAATGCAGAAAGCATTCACATTAAAACAAATTTTAATGTGCAGTGGTAATTTATCTAAGGCAGCTGAAAAGGCTTTTCTCCCCGAGCTGTTCTATAGCTCAGGGATTAGAAGTCAAGACCTCTATATCCATTGTGCTTTCATCTCTTTGTTTTGAAAATATAAGTGAAAGAACATATAGCGCAACACAACACCCACAGCATACAGTGGTCTCAACTCAAAACAATGGCTTGACAATGAAGATAAAGACACTTAAGATGCTACGCACATATCCGTTTTCTGGATTGTTCCACAGTATTTCCCAAGAAAGCTTTTTATGAGACACCACATGTAAGTGCTTGCCCTGTTTAGCCCCCTGTCCACAACAGCAGTGTCTGCCTTGGTGACCACATGGCTGGAAACACTGAGCCCCTCAGAGGAAGGGCTGCAGAGCCTTTGCACAGATCCTTTGATTTCTGCAGCCAAAGCTGGGCACTCTCCAACGCCAGCAGCTCTGGTATGAGGGTTCTCTCTGTATGAACAGGCCAGCCATGCAAATCTGATTCAAGGATATCTTTCTCATGGAAATTGCCTGGTATTTTTCTAGCAGATCAAAGTTTTTTGATGTAGGTGTTAGTGGGAGATGAGAAATTTCATCAAACAGTCATGGTACTTTCTCAGTCTTTAAAAAGAGGCGTATGTCCTTCCATCAGCATTTTGATTACCAGTTTATACAAAACCATACTACTTTTTCTTACTTTAATACATCTCAGCTTTAAAAGATTTTTTATACTTGTACTGTTTAGTGTCCTTAGAAGGGAGAGGGAAATATCTATAAATCAAAAAGCAATGAAAAAACAGTTAAAATCATTGTTACATTGTACAAAAAGGAATGTAAATCAGCATAAGACCTGAAGGTCATGGTCAAAACAACTCCCCTGCTTTCCCAGAGCCAAAAATCCTGTCTCTCCTGCACCAGTAGGATGGCATCTTAATAACATTTACCTGAAGGCAGGTCACACATGCACAGAGTGATTCCACGTTGCTAACGAAGCCCACACAAGGTAAGATGGACTGGCATCTACACATCCTGCAACTTCTGGCATGAACAGCTAGTCTAGAGAAAAGATGCAGGATCTAAGCTATGAACAACAGGACACCTTGAACATAACAAACACACAGATACAATGCTAAACCTTTTTCAGTATACATTATGCAGTGCCAAGTTACTTGTCCTAGAAAATGTGTGTTGCCTTTTCTCCACCATGCAAGGCTCAGCCATGAGACACCAGAAATTCATTACCTATCGAATTGCACAACTTCAAAGTAAATAGGTGAAACAGGAAAAAGGAGGGACCTAAATCACATTTCTCCTTCAAAGGCCACAATGACTTTTCTGGAGCATCAAGCAGTGCCATCTAATAATTCTGTGTGGAACTACTGCCTTGAGATTTGGTTTCACAGTAATGCGTGGATTTTGCTCACATTTCTTAAAAGATCTTTTCACTTGCATGACAAATGTCAGTGATCTGACCAGCCATAGTCAAGCCCAGGTACACTTCTTGAGTGCACTCTACAAATAGTTTACTCTCACTCAGAGCTACAATCCTGTTAACACCTTTTCTTCTCTGGTTTTATGCTGCCTCTGGAATTAATCTGAATGTATGGTAAACCCTACTAACACAGAGCCAGACATTTAGCATCTTAAGGGGGTTTTCTGCCTTGTTAGCAAATTCATCAGCACAGCACACCATCCAACTGACTTCAGAACTGATGACAAAATGAGGAAGAGAACATAACCTCCTGCCTCCCTGCCTCCCTGCCTTCCTGCCTTCCTTCCAGCCTTTCTTCCAGCAGCAGCAGCAGTAAGCTACTGGATCAGCTCAGCCATTCATGCATCCCCAAAGCAACCACGACAGTGTATGTCAGCATTACCACAGCCTAAATCATCAGCCTGTCCATCACATGTGTGCTGGCTCTACAGCGACCCAAGCAAACTGAGCTGGAAAAAACAAAAAGCACAGTGCACATTGTTAGTCAGCTCCCTGAATGAGCTCTGCATGGATTATGAGTGCCCTGGAAAGAGACCATGAGACTGTGTCACATGGAAGGAAGGGAAAAGGTGGAACCACAGCAGTGTTGACTTGACTTGGTTTAAGCTATTGTGTAACAACACATAAAACTACTTATTTAGTAGCTTAAAGTGATTAGAAAATAAAGACTTGAATGAATCGGATTCTGTCAGGCTGGATTCATACACAGAAATTGCACAGACAGCCTCAATACAAAGGTAGGCTACCCTCAGGCTTGCTGTTTAATGTTACCTAACCTGTGGTATTAAGGACAAGCCACACTGTGCTTTCTACATGAGACACACACCTTTCAGTTCAGGCCTTTATTTCAAAGTGTGTCATTTGTTGCTGTTTTCCTAGCTGGAAGCCCCATGTTTTAAATGGCTGTCAGATATTTTTGCCACAGGAAGCAAGTTAATGACTGAAAGATTAGATGACTCAGAGGAAACAGGTACAGCAATAAATCAAATATATGAAAACATGAGAAAATGATAAGAGGGTCAGAGGTTCTTCAGCCTTAAGCACTTCTAACAGTGTTAGGCCTCCCCAAGGAAGGCAGCCATGAAAACCTAAAATAGAGGCCATGAGACTCAAACTCTCAGTTGCATTGATCATGTAAGCAAAAACAACTCAAAGACTTGCCTTATCCCCAGCCTGCCAGCGTCTTCATGAAGCCACATGTTTAAGCAAGACACTGTGCCAGTGTCATGTCATTAATAAAGCTGCCACATCCCACTAGTTTTCAATCCCACTGCATAGACTATTGACCCTCCAACTGAAGAGGGCCAGAAGAAACCCCAGACTTCATCATTTAGACTTGCTCATTGTACTCTAACATAGATGGAAAAGGTACAGTTATTTTGAAATCCATGCACATGAGTAACATGTCTTTATCACAGCTTACTTGTTCTTGCAAAATAAAGGCAAACATACTCTCATTTGCTTCTATCACCACACTAACAGATGCTGAAGGAAGACAAAACAAAGGAACAAAACATATGGAAAAGCTTGGAAGCTGGTCCCTAGAAAATGACAGATCTGTGGAGACAAGTTTACCTTGGAGCATGCCAGCATCCACTACTGGTGTAACAGCTCTCAAGGCTTCCATTTGGGAAGATGTATGAAAAGGAATTTAACTGTGACAAAGATGAAGAAAATAACTTTTGATATTACAGCCTATGAGCACTCAAATAGGACATAAAGAGTAAGAATTATACAGAGAGATTGTAACTTATTTTTCAAGCTGACATAGGAGCACCAAGAGGCCCTTGTACCATTTTTCATTAGTATTCTTAGCACTCGTGCAGTGCATGGTGCAGTTCATTACTGCAGTCCAGGGAAGGTCAACAAAAACACAATGAATTCTCAGTGATTTTCATCCTGAGATCCTAAGTCTGTAATCCAGACAGTGCTGATTTCAAGACATAGTAAATTCTGGCTAAGCAATTACAAAAGTCCACTTTCTGTAACATTTTGACTCCTAGCATTAAAGCCAAAACCAGACTTTTACTTCAATAGGTCAGAGAAGGCTTTTCTTTTCATCTCTCACAAGCACAAGAAAATGAATGTATGTGTACAGTACACTGTAATGCAGATACCCAGTAAAATACCTTTTGTTCAAGAAAATGTGGCAAATTAATCCAATTGCAGGCATCACAACATTACTGACTTCACAAGAAAATTTTGTCCTTTAGGGATGACATCAATTTTCAATGTGCTATCCTATATGCATTTAAGTGTAAACTAGAATGAATAGCTACCATTTCCATTAAATATTTGCTGAACTTGTTTCCTTCCTTGTACATAGAATTGAACTGTATTTTTCTCAAATCTGGGAGTCCCTGTGCAGAGGAAATGTGTGGATTTTTTCCTGCTGAAGATAAAGGCAATTGTCAAATATTGTGCTTACTCAGTGAAATGGTCTGGTTTTGGTTGGGGGATATTTTATGGGGATTTTTAAACAGCAGTGGGATCTAAGAGTCACTTTGCATTTAAATTTACACTTTAAATTTAGTGGGATAACTACTGATGTTTATTTAGTTAGGCCTGACTACTGTCTGCAGCTAGTGTGAGGAAAAAGAAGCATATTAAAACAGCAGTTACAGACTACATCCAAATTTGTAAATGATAACTGATACTTCTGGAAGTATATTTCATATAAGTTCATATTTTAGCAGGATAATGGTACACCTAACATTCAAGACAGAAAGGATAACAAATATCAAATCATTAAGGACTTTAATGTGCTAAAGCAGATAATATGCACCATGGAAATCTAAAGAACATGCTGGAGAGCTCCACAAACTGTTTATATTAATTTGTAAATTATTCTTGAAAAAACTGGTGGAGCTCTGGATTATTTCCAGAAGGAAAGCAGAAGGAAGCTTAGTGGTGTATCTTTATGAAAGGCAGCAAATGGGACTGTCCAGGAAATCATCATTCATTTGGCCTCAAAGTGCTGTTTAAGCAAGCAAATTATGGAAGGCAATCAATAATCACAAAAATAAAACAATTAAGCAGAATTATGCTACTTAGCACCATTTCAAGGAAGGTTGCTTAACATGACCAGTAACTTTGTGATAATATATGCTTTCCAAAGTTTTGAAACAAAATCCACACCTTACAAATTTATGTAGGCCATTCAATTATTGATTATTAAAAATAATTATTTTCACTTTTCATCTGGCTAATTAATATAATTTTAATTAGTTTTCCATTAGATCTCCTTGTGCTATTCCATAATACAACTTTAGACTAAAAAGTTAAGAGTTGGTAGATAACAGCTAAATGATTTATCAGCCTTCTGCCACCACCTCTCTACTTATTTCCATTTCATTTCTCACCTCTCAGCTTACTTTACGACACTTAGTGCCTGTTAAAAACCAACAGAACTAATTCTAACTGAGGCCCTTGACAGGCAAAAGCCTCAGGTGAAGATCTGGACTTCAGCACTACTGTAAAAATCAAGTTCTACACTTCTACTTTATGTTTAAAATTTATTCTCTTTCTCCATTTTCCTTGCTTCAAAAGCTAAGAAAGAATAAAAAAATCAAATAACTTTCTTATCAAAAACTTATACTACACTGAACAGGACTTTTGCAGCTTGTGCAATTTGTCACAGTTAAGGAGAACAGACACGTATTTTCTTTTTAGTAATACTTCAAATGACTCCTGACTTAAAGTAAGACTATATTGTCAAATAAATCTTCATATATCATCTTATATCTGCCAGCTCTTTATGTGGAAAGTATATTTTTACATTTTGGGTGGATTCAAAATTTATTAGTCATATTTAAGCACGACAGCTAAAAACAGAGGAGCATATCATATCCTCTCAGAGAGATGTGGAGCTGAGAGGAAGAAAGGTTCTCAGATTTTCTGCATGAAAGGCTTTTATTTTCCCTTGGCTGTTTATTGCCTTTAGCTGAGGGAAACAAGATTTTCTCTAGCTCTTTAGAATATTTTACATAGCTTTGTGAGTTTTTTATATCTTTTGGACAATTACAAACTTAAGCATAATGCACCTGCTAGTTCATTCATGACTATTAGAAAACATCTTTTTCTGTGAAGAATTTAAAAATTAGTGTTTCCTATATTAAAGAATATATTTCTTTTATTTGCATTCATTTTGAGCTGTTTTTCAGTAACACAAGAGATGACTCCTTTCACACCCTGCTTCCAGCCTTTGAAGAAAACTCTTGTAATCCAACCATGCAGCAATTGCACCACCTGATGGACCTATCAATGGAATCCCAATTATCCTGCAGATTTTTCACAACAGCAGGTCAGAACTTAGCTCCAATTATCAGCCTGATGAACCATTTGCTTCAGCAAATTTTTGAGTTAAACTCAGCTTGAGAACAGAAGTGTATGTACAGAACAGCATGGAGTAGATGCTGCTTATATTCTTGATGACTTGCTTGTAATTACAGTTGGTAATTGACACAGAGGTGAACTACAGCACCCACAATCTGCCACATACTTTTAATATGGATTTAGAAAATGTTTAGAACTGTCTGAGACTACTGTTGGAAAATTAATGTCCTTTGTTTTGGGACCTTTTTACAGCATAGGTGAACCACAGTAAAATTCAAGAACTCCATTCAATTTTATTTAAAATGTTATTTCCATCAAATTCATATACTAAGATTGACCTTGTTATTGTTTCTATTTTTCTCTATGGATCAGGACAGACCATTATTAATATGTCAGAATTCTGGACTGGTGCTGGTGCTGGGGCCTCTGAGGATCATTGTAACTTCACAAAAATTACTTTAAACTCCAGCTTCAGGGCCTTGGTTTAAAATGTGGCCAGAGCTGAAATTTTCACTACAAAAATGGTGACAGCTTTGGGATTTGGTCCTTTAAGAAGGGTAGCAATGACTCACTCATTAATTGATAGCCTACAACTACATTTTTAGCTATGCTTGCCTTTGCTTCCTCTTGCACATTGTGTGATTTTTTGAACTGACTGGAAACTGACAATCATCTGCTTCCTGACTAATGCAAATTCAAAACTCTCAGGCACTTTTTAAAACTGCAATCATTAAAACTCTTGGCTAAAGAGGTCATATATATAAAAGGAAATGAAAAAGAAAAAAAAAGATCCACTGTGTTTTTAAAGACCTTTCTAAAAAAGAGCAAACAAAAAATGTTTGGCTGATGAGAATCAAAAGCCAATCTATAGCAGGAAAAGAGGCAAGACAAAGCAAATGAGTGGCAAACAAACTTCTCTAATAAAATGTTCAATAGGACTCATAATTTAATGAGACATTCTAAGCCTGTTAAATGTCACCTTTTGCCCAGAAGATGGAGCATTATGCTAAAATATCCAGAAACCAGAAAGCATAAGTGAACCACACAAAGTGTAACATCATCCCAACAGACCTTTGGCAGTTTGACTTCTGCTGAAGTGAGTAACAGCCCGTGGGACAAACACACCCCAGTGCTCTGGGAGAAAAGAAGAGAGCCTGGAAGTGCTCAGTCTGCTCTGAGTCCACTGCCACACCTCGTCCTTCCAGCCCATTTCTGCCACTGTGGAGTGGGCAGAGAGTGCTGGGCCAAACTTCCTTCTTTTCTGAATCTTCCTACAGCTGCCCCAGCAGATGCTGTCCAGTTCCAGGGATATGATACCTTTGGGAGGTAACAAAGCATCTCCAGTGAGAACTCAAGGTACTCCTATCACCTCTCCAGAGCTTTTGGGGGCAGATTCAGAACACAAAGGTCTCAGCAGGTGCCAAAATTCATTTGGAGTAGAGCCTCTGGTTTTCTTTCCTTTAAAAGGCATCTAATATATACATGCAATTAGTGCTTTAAGAACTGACCCTACATGAACAAAACTGAAATAATTAGGGCATTCTCTTCAAAACTGCTCTACTGCTCTGAACTTAATTGCTAAAAGAGACAGAAGTCAAAATCTGACCTCAAGTCAGAACACCGAGGAGACAGAAGTGCTTTTACCTGTCTCCAGAGGACAGAGATGAGGAAATGACCAGGCAAAGATGAGAAGTCAACCCAACTTCTACTGATACATGCTTATAAAATTTGTTTGATTTTTTAAAAAATCTTTAAAACACCCATTTAAATAATGTTGTTTAATGGCCACTGAAGAAAAATGCACAAGATTTTACACTAAATAGAACTGCCATGTAAGACTGTAGTCTGAGCAATAATGGAGCAACTAAAGAACCTGGAAACAAAATAAATCATTCCGATTAATGGAAATCATTCACGTCATAGATCTTTCAGAGAACAATAAAAATAAACCCCAAGCCCCATATGTTTTGTTCCTTTGTTTTGTCTTCCTTCAACATCTGTTAGTGTGGTGATAGAAGCAAATGAGAGTATGTTTGCCTTTATTTTGCAAGAACAAGTAAGCTGTGATAAAGACATGTTACTCATGTGCATGGATTTCAAAATAACTGTACCTTTTCCATCTATGTTAGAGTATAATGAGCAAGTCTAAATGATGAAGTCTGGGGTTTCTTCTGGCCCTCTTCAGTTGGAGGGTCAATAGTCTATGCAGTGGGATTGAAAACTAGTGGGATGTGGCAGCTTTATTAATGACATGACACTGGCAGAGTGTGTTACTTAAACATGTGGCTTCATGAAGATGCAGGTGCTACTGAATTCATTGATCAGATGCCAGAAATCTTTGGGAGAAGGGAAATTTGTGTTTTATCACAGAGGCAGTAAACAATTACTTCATGTAGAGAATAATGATAAGGAATTTATGTTTCTTAATGGAAACTTTTTTCCCTAGGAAATACATTACTTGTCATAAAATTTTTATTTTCCTGACATTAGGATGCACTCTAGTCCTGCTTACGCAGACAAATTTTACTTGTAGCTGGTATCACAGATATATGTCTGATGTGTAAAATCTACAAATAATTTTAACAGGAATAATTTAAAATATTTATAAGATATTTAAAATTTTATTATTCATCTTTATATAACCATTATTTTTTTTATTTCCCAGTTTAACAAGCTTCACTTGCTTATGAGTACTCTGCTTGAAATTCCCCTCTCAGCCATTTTTGATTATTAGTCCTGTAGAAAGTAAACCCCTTAATTTTGTATGTAGGGAAATTATAAACATTTTTAAAACATTTAAAGCTGTGTTTTGCACTGCTAGTGGTAATACAAACATACTAATTTTACCTCTTTAAATTTTAGGAGGTAAGGTAAAGGACTCCTCCTTTATGCAGTGACTTAAGTCCAATGGAGAAAGCCAAGGCAGAAAATTTTGTGGCTTGTACCTGCCTGAAATGCTGTATAAACAATGGAAAGAAAAGTACTGCTCTTCCTGAAACTCTGGAAATCTTTAAATTCAGTAATTGTTTCATATATACATTTCAGTGTGTTCACATTTTTAGATTTGAAGCACAGCTTTTCCTTATTCTAGGTTAAACTTATGAATGGTGAGCAGGTGGGTATTTTAAATAATGAGTTCTTTAATCAAGAAGTAGAATGCTTAAAGAGAGGAGTTGGACAAGTAGAATGCACTAAAACCCTTGGAGAAATAGTTCAAACATCACTAGTAAGTTTCTTTACATAACTGTGAATTTTTTGTGTGTGAATCACATATGACCATTATGTTACTTTAAAGAAAGGCCCCTAAAGTATGCAAATTGTTTCTTTTTTGTGGCAAAGATAAATTTATAATAGTTCTATTTTCTATTGCAATTCTTTCACTGTCTGCTCTTCATACAACAGTAATACACAACTTCCTTACTCCAGGTGAGCTGTGCTAATCCTTGCTGTGTTTGTTCTCTCACAGCAGAAAGTCTCCAGAATGGAGAAGGAGGTGAATGCTGTCCTGGCACTCTAGGAGGAAACCTCATCCACAGTAAGTGTTCCACAGGTGGGATGCAGATACAGACACCCCCATGGGCATTAATGCCAGCTTGGAAACTCCTGGGTGACTGGATGGTGAAACTGAAAACTCGTAGCTAATACAGCTCCCTTGCTGTTGCATTAAGAACAGAAAAAATCTGTGCGGAGCTCATTCTGGTTGATCTTTGAGAATTTCTTCAAGACTACAACATAATTCTTTTCAGTCTGATTAAAGAAATTCAAAGGAGGGGATGTTAATGACTCCTGCTTTGATGCTGTCCTGCTGGAAACACTCTGGAGTTTTTCTGCTGAAGGGCCAGACCTCCTTATTACAAAGTTAAAGCTCCTGACAGTGTACCTGCCTCTTTGAGTTATCTTGCATCCTTCATTTACCTATTCCCAGCCCGTTGCATAGGAGCCATGAACTGCAAGTGGAAGACAAATTTCTTAGGCAGTAAAACTGAAAATATGAAACAATAAATAAAAATGTCGGTAACATAGCCACTAATACAAGAGCATTCTCATGGGAGGTATTGATGCATTAATACTAAAATGATGAGACAGTAAAACATCTTTTTTTGTGGGTATATTTGGTTGTTATGGAGAAGAGAAATTTCTCATATTCTTAAACTGATAGTATTTTGTTGTGGTGAAATTATTTTAGCTAATCTTACAGGAGGTGTAGTTCTGTGAATTGTCAGCCTCCTGTTTCATGCTGACCATATATTTAATGAAAAAAAGTCTTATAAAAATACAGTTGTTCAAAAGAAGTCTTTGGAGTCTAAGAGTTTTGTTCTTTTACATCTAAAAGAATTGCATGTGACAAATATGCAGTCTAGTCCTTTTCTTTAAGGCTCTCACACTTTTTACAAAAGTAGTTTCGTATCTTCTTGGCCTTTTCCCAAAAACTTTAACCAAACTGTAAAACAAAGATAAGGTTCAGTAAGATACTTAAAAGCCTCAAGTTTTAAATTTTGAGGTTTTAAAACAAGTTAATCTTTAAGTGTAAAGTATAAAGATATGTGATATGTCCTCAGGCAATTAGATGATGTTCTAAATAGTTTGCTGTGAATCAAGTATTGCTTTCACTTGCATGAACTTTTGGATATATAATTTTGCATTTTTACAATAATTTTTGGTTGTTTTAAGAAATCTAAGCAAACAGATAGTGTCCCACTCTGCCAGTTGATATGTAGTCTTGGATATACTTGATTAAAGAGAAGCCTTCCACTGAAATTCTCTATTATCAGAGTGAAATGAAAGGAAGAAAACTTCAAGTGATCAATACAACAGAAGAAAACCACAATTCCAGTGAATATAAAAGAAAAATTTTAAAATTTATTTTCCATCAACTCCCTAAATTTAATGCCTGTAATTGAGGTGTAATTGAGGTACCCTTAAGGAGAAGATAATTCCATGGAATCATAACACCATGGTCATCATTGTATTGGGTTTACCTGCCAAGGTTTTGGTAGCAGGGGCAGCTCCTGTGAGAAGACAGCAAAGGTTGGATCAGTTGCATCGTGTTCAACAGAGCCATTTCAAGCCCATTCCAAAAAGGAGACATTTTTTAAATTGTGCACACTGCAGGATGTTCAGGA
Source organism: Pseudopodoces humilis (assembly GCF_049639895.1). NCBI lineage: Eukaryota > Metazoa > Chordata > Aves > Passeriformes > Paridae > Pseudopodoces > Pseudopodoces humilis. Next base: position 7,771,961 of record NC_142217.1, read on the forward strand.
CTTGATGGAAAGTTCCGCTTTTTAAAGACCTTAACAACAGTGACAAGTTGGGCTTTGACAAAGGCTTCTCTCTTGCCACCAGGAGGCTCCATTGGAACGGGATTGAAACAGTAAAACATTTTTCTGTAAAAGCAAGTGAGGAACGCCAGCAGACCACCATCGTCAAAAATAAAAACACAGAAACCCCTAGCCCCAAAACCCATTCCAGCCTTCCTTCCCCTTTTAGCTTCTGTTTCCTCTGCTTTGTGTTTTCCTTCCTTTCCCTCCCTGCCCCTCCAGATCTGTCAGGCCTAAAAATGTTGCTTCATTAATTCTGTAAGCTTGATTGAACAGCCTTGAAAATGAAGTCTTCTTTTTAAAACTACTTTACTTCCACAGTCCATTTTTTTATCTCATTACTTCAGAGGGGATTATTGCACATATAAAAGAAATGAAAAATATAATAAAATTTTGAACTTCATTATTTTATTTTAGTGATTTTAGGATTCTTAGCTGTCTTTAGTGTTTGGAAAGGTAGTGGCTCCTTCCTGCCTTTAGGAATTACAGGAAGAATTCTTTTCTTTGGTCTGTTTAGCTAAATGGCACAAATTTCCACGATGCTCAAGATAAGAAAAGAACAAGTCAAGCAGTCCCTCCATTATTTTGAACACATTAAAAACCACATAAAATTAGTTGTTGGGGTAACTGGGGTAAAAAACTAGTTAGTGTCTAAGCAGCACTGATCCTATCATCTACGATACTTTTTTAAGATACTGTATAGCAAAGTAATGCCCATCTCTTGTCCTAACAGGATACATAAATAAAAACAAACATATTTTTTTTAAAAGTACCTTGACATAAATATTATAGATTGTTTTTCCAATATTGTTTTCTGTACTGCAGATGATTTCTTGCTGGGTGAAAAACATAAAGACAGATTCACGGCTCCTAGTGAATACTTCAGTATTTGGGGCTTTTCCCTTTTATTAAATATGATTAGAAGGGAGACATTTTATGGGGTTTGAGAAGTAATTTCTGTGGAGTTGGGGGAGTGTCATGAATGGATCTGTACAAACCCAAGCTTGCTGTTAGGCAAATCCAAAGCTTGGACCAGAGCAGATATAGAAGTTACTGGCCTATTTCTCACATTATTTGCTCATATGGTCAAGGCACTCAACCTCATCTTAAAACAGATGACTGTTTCTGCAAATGATGGAAAATTAAAAAACCCTTAAAAGTAATAACTTCTCAGAGCTTCAGTGGATCTTACATTACTCAAGACTTTCTTTTGACACCATACATTTAAAAGTTCGATACATTAATATTTTCTCTGCTTACCCTGAAAGGTTTTCAAAAAAGGACAAAATAATCAGCTTGTGGTTCTACTACAGGCAGGAAGAATTTAATTTTACCTGTTCACACAAATACTCAACTATTTCTCATCCAACATTGTGTAAATATATCCCAAGCTTAAAGACAAGGTCAGATTGCTAAATGTATTGAGTTTGCTATTACAGTACAAGAATTCATTTTATTTTCATGTACATTTTCAGAATATATAAAGTATAGAAAATGGCATATTTAGATAGCATATAAGGTAAAAAAAAACCCCTAAAATATAAAATATGTTTGTCCTGCTCAAACTCTAGTTCAGACTGATTTGATATTTGTTCCCTTGCTGTGCAGAACATTCCCATCTGTTCTGTGTGGTATCATGCACGTGCTGGTGTTTGTACGCAAGTGGAGCTGTTATACAGCAGAGTGATTGTTGTGTGTGTGCTTTTCACTTTAATAAAGGGACAGAGCTTTTACTGTGGAATTAAACTGTGTTCATGTGTTTCTACATCTTTATTTTAAATATTTGATCTACATACCACCTGAGCATTATCAAGGCAAGAAACTAAAGCATCTCTGCAACTCAGTCACATAAAAGCTTAACTTTGAATTTTTCAGGACTGTCCTTTAGATATTAGAGCTTTAATCCATATTTGCTTAAAAATTTCCCTTACAGTTTCATGTATTAATAAATGTAGCAAAATGCCTAGCTAACAGTACATCTACTTTCATCCTTAATCCTGCATCTGTTTATTTAAGACAAATTCTGCTTGCTAGCAAAATCTCAGGTTTTGAACCTGAAACGTATTCAGCAAATTATAGAAGCACTTTTTTAAAAAGTAGGGTAATAATTCTTGAAATTCAGAGCACTCCCACTAAGAGGGAAAAACCTGACAAAATACTAGCATGATGCTAGACTGGGGAGAATCCCTTTTCTTCAAACTGATGTGGGTTTTTAACTATTACTTTTACTGTGATGTCCTGCTTGCTCATCCTAATTTTTTTAACAGTCTTATTGGTATTTCTTTGCTCCAAAAAGACAACCAGCATATGCCAAAGCATTATAGGACGTTGAAGGAATGAAGATGGAACTACATGACTTGGTCACTCATGTTGGAGGCAGTTCTTAAAAAGCTATGCACCTGAACTTTTACTTTGTGATCAAGGATAAATCTGAAGAAATTAGATAAAATTTCATTATCTGACTACATTTAGACATCAGCTGATGTCTAATGTAGTAATTATTAACTTCAGTAGAGCTACGCTGCCTTATGATACTGAACTTGTTCTACTTCAGGTGTCATACCTCATTCAAACCCTATTTACTTTTTTACTGCCTGTGTATTGGGCCAGCTGTAGTGAATATAATGAAATAAATAAATAAATGGTTAGAGCTTTACAAAAGTCAAATCTGTACTTAAGCATCAAAGCTGTGACTAACCAGAACAGGCACTTCATTCATTCTCCACACTGATCTCCAAAATCACCATCAGCCAAAGCCAGCGTTACACTGCTGAGCAGTTAAGCCTGGTATTAGAGCAAGGATTTAACTCAAAAAATTACTGAAAAACAAAAATCGCCAAGTCATTTTATCTTGAAACCGATCATGAAATTCATAAGCATAGTAATTTCACTCTGATTTGTTTAGTAACAGTGTTTAGTTCCCTAAAACCCTAAAATCCACAAAGGAATTTAAAATTAATTTTTAAAGGCAAATTTCCTAATGGGCAGACTCCGGGAATGCTTTTGAACAGGACACATTAACCATGAAATACTAGGTGATAAAAGCCCACTGAAATAAACATGTCGAGCTTGGCTGTAAAAACCTAAATTTGGCATTGCTTGATCACTAGTCTGTTTAGAAATCTGCAGATGTAGGCACAGTAATGCTTTTCTGTTTCCCTTTTCTCCCTCCCAGAAAGGCTGCCCAAGGCTAAGCTGAAGGGATTCAGGACTGGGGCAGGCTGTTCATCACTGCTCCAGCTGTGCTGGGCCCAGGCTGAACTGGCTGAGAAGTGCTCCCACCAAAGGCTCTGTGCGCCTAAATTAAATGTGAAATCAAAAGAAACATTTGGTGGAGTACTAAAAGGACTTGTTTACGTTTGCAAAGCAAGTGGTTTTAATAAAAACTTGATGACACTTACTGCACATTATAAAGAGCAGAACCCTGATCCTGTGCCAGGGCAGATACTCTGAGTGCAGCTTTGGGCTTTAGAATTGTTTGCTTTTTCATTGTGATCTGGGCCTCATTTTTTTACACACCCTTATATTTAACATATTTCAAAGGGATATATCTGGTCCAGGAATATAGTTAGTATATTGCTTACAAATTAATTTGTACGGGCTTTATTTGTAATCTGCTAGAAGCCAGGAACAAACTGTTATAAGTCTAATAAAGGAAGACCATTTACGATGATGAAATATGCAAAAGAAACCACTTGACTATCTTGTTCTGACCCCTGACCTGGAGGTGCTGGGCATTTCATTTCACCTGCCTTCTTTTCTTTTTTTTTTTTGATTCTGTTTCATATGAAGAACACAGTACATTTTTAGAGAAACAATACCTTTACTACAAAACCATGTAAATGATTATATACAAAATGGTTACTGGAATTTGGTTTTGTACTGCAGTGATAGAAATAACTAGGTGCTGACGTTTATTTACGCTTCCTTAGTACTAAGTACATCACTCCACTGATCAAGGTAAAGGCAAATGCAATCCAGGCTAAGACAAAGGAATAGCCATATTGGCCTTTGGAAACTTCCATTCTATATCCATGGCTCTGGTGCAGTTCTTCATGCCTGTCTGTGTAAATGGAAGCTGCAATCATAACACACAGACCTGCAGGGGGAAGAAAATAATAAAAGTCAGCATCTTAAAATATTATCAGTACACACAACTATTCACTGTCTTTTCTGTCAGCTGCTTCCACCAATGTCCTTTCTTTGCAGATGCTGGTTTTCCATCCTCAAACTAACCTGGAAGCATTTCAAGACATATTTTCAGTTTATTTGGCAAGCTTTATATTTGAAGTGCTGTTGTGTATCTATGTCATTTGCAGGGAACAGAAAATTATTCTGAACATCTGGGTAGTTTTTAATACCGACAAAAAACAGAGTGCTTGCCTGTAACAATTAGAGAGTTATTTATTGTGTTCAAGAAGTTCAGAATCTCAAATTCTTTCCCTTCAAAGTTTAAATTACTTTATCCTAAGCAGTGATGACATCCATATTTTAACTGCCTATATATTGCAGAATGGAACAGTTCACTGTTTAAAAAACGAAGATAAGCTATGTCCTCAAGAGCACTACAGAGTTCTCATGCAGCTTGATCTTTTTAAAACTTTTTCCCACTTTCCTACTTTTATGAAAATATCGTTGAAGTCAAAAGCATTGATAAATCACTCACATGACAGGAGCTGGATAATAGAGGTTAACACAAATCTTTCTCCTTGCTTTAGACGGAAGAGTTGAAGAATGAAAACCAGAAATGCCACACAGCAGAAAATCGTAGACAGGATCATGGCGGCCTGAACAGCCTGAATTGATTGATACTCTGCAAAAACAAAGCAGCCTTGATTAAAAATAGTTTCTCTCTCTGCCTTCTCCTGCAAGGAGTAAAGGGGCAGAGCCATGTTCTTTAAGTGTTTCAGGAGATGCAGCAAAGCAGTTGTGTGTGCACTGCACAGACTGGTTGCTCCTCTGCTTCCTAGGTAATAATACAGCCAGTGGCTTAAAGACTTCTAAAAGCTTCTCATCAAACTGAATGGAAACACTGAAGAGACTACTTCTGCCACATCCCACCCTTTGCTGCCATCGATGTCCTAGAAGCACAGTGAAACTACCAGCTGTCCCCAACAGCTTCCAAATGCAGACCCCAGCCTCCCACCAGACCTGGAGACAGCTCTGTTCAGGAAGGTGTAACCAGACAGGATACCCACTCTTGACACTAAAGATTCCTCTCATTCAGGTTTATCCTCCTGTCTTTACTTCCCTGTAACTGGGAGCTAAAGTAACCAATACATTTTTGAGCATGTGCAGCTGCTCTGTGTAAATCTGCAGCCCCACTGCAGAGTTCCCGTGGCCCCTCTCCTCCAGCACAGCCACGCTGCAGGCAGGAGCTCTGGGAGCAGCAGACACACCTCAGCCACCCCTCACCTGCCCAGGATGGGTACCTGACTGCAGTGGACATACAGTAATACAGAGAATAAATTCAAACCCTTAAATCCAGTTAGCTGAGAAACCCTTTGTGACACTGCACATTACAGGCCCTAAACCAACCTGATACTTGGAAAAAAAAATTGCTTCATGGGTACGTGGTTCTTCAAATTCTTTACCTCTTTAATGTACACAGATTGAAAGCTGAGAAATAAATAGAACATTTACTTTCAATTTTTGTAAAGCAGGATATTATGCTACACTGTATATTAAGACTTCCTTGTTAAAACTCCAGCTTGAGTTTTCTTCCACTTTTTCTTCTATTCTTGTACACAGCCAGTATTTTTATGTTCTTCTCTGCAAGTTCAATTCTGAGGCAAATTCTGTCTCTTCAGATGACTTCACTGTCACCTATTCGCCTATCTAATTTTTTTAAGAACTCGTTAGCAGTCATTGTTAGTATGTGGTCTCACAGGTCTCAGTTCCTTCTGCTTTCCTCTCATAGAAACTGTTAGAACAATGGCCTTTCCAAAATGAAAAACCAGTATTAAAGTTATTAGGAGACCTGCCTACTTAGGATGTGCAGATTTTTGAAGAACTATAAAACTGCCCCTGTAAATTTCACAGCAATTTCACCAGATCTGCTGGAAGAGCATAGGCACAGGCATGGAGAGACACTCACCATTGAACTCATCAGTGATAGCCATACAGGTGCTTGTATTTGTGGCACACACTCTCCAGACATCTGTAGAAAAGTTATCTCCCACCCACCAGGCCTGCAAAATAAAAGTAAAGCGCTCTTAGAGGCAGAAAAAACAAACAAAACACACAAAACTCCTTCCTTGTCCAAGTGTCTACTGATCAGATATACCAGCTCTAACAATTTTCTCTTCATTTTTGATACTTAACCACTCAAACAAAATGTGCGATCTCATGGCATTTCGGAATAACGGCTATGTAATTGTCCAGATGTCATCCTCATTTTAGATCTCTGTGAAGTACATACGGGCATCTTAAACATCCCAAAGCACAAGGGATTTCCGCCGTTTGGGTGGAAATCTTGTATAGGCAGTGATTGCTCACTCCTTGAGACACCTAGACAAGATGTGCTTTGTTCACCCAGACCCTGTTTAGGATGCACACCTCTCTGAAGGAACAGCATTTGCTGATCTGCAGGAAATAGCATCACCTGTGAAACAGAAGTCCTTTACAGAGGTTCTGGTTGCTGCCACTGAAGTGATTAATCTCAGTGCAATGCAGCTGTGCTGCGGCACACTATGGCATCTGTCTGGTAACGGCTGCTGACAAATTAAGATCCTCCTGTGGTATTTCTATTTTGAGGTTTTAACATTCAAGGCAAAATGGTACTGCAGTGTCTGAGCAGATTTTTACAGTAGCCTGGTGTAGTAGTTACGATTCGCTAATTTTGTCATTTAAAATGACAAGCACTCTACAAGTGGCATTTCCTCAGGAAACCCATTCCCATTCCAATAGCTACCCAGGCCTTTGTTTTGACTAGAGCTGCACAAAATACCACTTTTAAATACGATTTCTGGTAGGACCTGCTGTTTAAACAAACAATCCAGAAGCCTCACAGCTTACCGTGCAGCTTTGTAAAAAATATTGCAGTTAAAACGGTAATTATATTATGGTAGTAGGCATATGGATAAACAAAACACTGTGTTTTAAGAAAAAGAATTACTTTCTCAGGATTCCATTCATTTGGATTTTACAGTCCAAGTTCAGTATGTTATTTGTCAGCTCTGACCTCTATATAATATAAAATCTAATAGATGTTTGTACAGTTATTGTAGAATTTAAGTTTTTAATTGTTCAAAAGTAGTTAATGACACAAAGCAGAGTGCATAGGCTTTTATTTCTGTAATAATTAGGGTTGTGCATGGTAGGTTTGAAATAAGGTTAGGTTGCTTTGCCCACTGTCTTTGCTTTCTAAATATTCAAAGGATTGGGGTAAGACAACCTCCTCTAGTGCTCAAATAATGATCTACTTCCATGGAACAATCAACCAACTGACTACAATGTAACACCTGAGTTTGTACACTTTTGCAATAAAAAGTTGTGGGTAACACATCATTTCACTTGGAGCATGGTCTTCACTAAAGAGTATTTTCAGCAGCAATTTTTTTAATATCAAAAGCCTGTACATAGATCAGACCTCACAGACAGATTCCAGAGCACAGACATCTGATCAGGTTAGTGGGCAGTTTTGGAAAATGGAAAATTCCATTAAAAGCCAGATATAAATATTGGAGGGTAAATTCTTCCTGATCACAGAATTAATTCTATTCTTGAAAAGAATGCAACACAAAATATTCTAAAGCTTTGTGCTGAAGCTGCTTCACCTTAATGGACACATACATTCATGGTGTCTCTCATGATTTATCTGGACACCTTGGACAAACACTTGCGAGGCAAAACACACTTTGACTGAAACTATGCCCACATATCAATCACCAGCTGCTAGACTTTATGTACTTGACACAAAAGGACAGTGGATTCCCCTACCCCCCCTTATATCCAGCTGAATCAAATCCCAGGGCTCCACCCCATAAATATCCTCCCTGGCCAAGTCTCTCCCAGGGGAGAGAATCTGCTGCCTTGAGCTTACAACATGATGCCATGGATCACCTCATCCACCAGCAACGTGCATATCCAAGGCATTTTTGTTACAGAAAGGTCTTAGGACACCAGTGTGTCTAACAAACTTAGGTCCTCTCAGTAAGCAAGTTGAAGACTAGAGAAGAAAAACCCAATTTTTATGAAGCAAAGAAATCCCAGTGTGTTTGAGAGACAAGAAGAAATGACACTTACATTGTCGATAGTTGCGATGAACAGCAGCGCTGCTGAGGTTATGTGGAACACAATAATGAAGGCCAGGAGAATCAGCATCCTTGCTCTGGAGAGGCTTTAGGCTGAGATAAATCTGTTGAACATAAGGAAGTATATGAACAATCTTTAAGAGCTGTCAGTGGATCAATCTGCAGTTATGGTGCTGTTAGAAACAGTAGCATCAGATGCAGTTTGAGTCCACGGCACATGTTTCATCTCCACAGATACTTAACTGGCATCACGGGTGTTAAAATTAATCACAACTTGAAATGAAGCCAAGAGGTGCATTTTGCAACCTTCCAGCATGATGGCTGCAGTGAATAAATGCACAAAGAAGTTTGATTCCGTGTGCAAGGATGGAAAAGTCCTTCACATTGGCTTTTAGAGAAGTGGATTTCAAATTCCAACCTCATGTGCAGTGATGATAATATTTCCACTGACTGCAGTAAGTAACTGCACTCTTGTTCCAACTATCCTTCCAAAGAATGAAGAACCAGATTTCAAAAGGATGTTTGTAGAACAAAATAAAGTGCATCAAGAACTACCTCCTAGATTTAGTAGCACCTATGTCATACCTTAGGCCTCATGTCCTTTGTTCATACAGTTATAACTTTCATCCATTGAATAATGACTAAGGACTTCCATTTTCTTCAATATATTGCCTCCCTGGTAGGGCTGAATAAACCCATTGCACATAATAATCCAGTTAGCTATTTTATGTTTTGTCACTTAATACTCTCTGTAGGCTACCTATTACCTTCATACCTTATTTAACCCACTTATTCCAATATCTCATCTCATGTGAAAAAAATATGTTCTTATGTACAAGAGAATCAGAAACTGTATTTAACTGGAACCCCCAGGAGATCTATGGGCACATAACACATAGGTTCAGGAAAACTACTGCTACTAACACACAGAAAAATGCAATTGTTTAACATATTTATTTCTTCTTGGCCAGAAATTCTTGTCAATTAATACATGCTATAAGGAATCTCCAGTCTTGCAGGTCTTTGCAGCTAAGGTGCACCATCCTGTACATCATCTGCATGTTGTCACCCATCAGTACATTAATGCATATTTCTCCCTTTGTTCTGGACACATTCTGTGGTGTCAAATGATGCCACTCATGTAACACAGTAAATACTCAGAAGAAAGGGCAGTTATGAAGTTTAAGACTTACATAATTTTTTTCATGTCTAGCACCCTCTCTCCTACAGCCATTTACTGGAATCATGAACCACATGAATAATTTAATGAAATGAAAGGACTACTCTGACAGCATTTTTAAAGCAGCTCCACTGGCACTCTCATCAGGGCAAATAATAACTACTCTGCAAAACTTTAACAAAAAGATAATTGACAGCATAATAACTCAGTGAATAGAGACCAGGAGTTCCAGACTAATCCTCTCCATCTCCACTGCAGTACAGAGTTATAACAAGCTCAAAGGCAAACAGTATTAAAGTGCTTTTGTGAAAAATAAGTGGATAGCCTCATATCCGTATCTAATTAGAATGACTGGGAAAGCCAAGTCAAACCCTAAAATAGGAAAAGTAGCTACTCTAGTGTGTATTCCTTCCCATTTCCTCTCTGACAAACTCTGCCTTCTCAGCCACAATGAAGAATAGAAAGTGGCAATTTCCTCCAATGAGCTGATTCTGTGGTATGACTCAAGGTCCTCTGAATCCAGTTCCACTTCTGGAAGTGTCATTCATGGCTGTCTATTGAGCCTTGTTTGAATGAAAGGAAGAAGAAAGGAAAAGAAGATATTTTGTGGGTTTGTATAATGTCACATCAAAATATTTTCATTGTGATATGTACCAGTCTTTGCACAGCACCCTCTTGTCTTGTGGTTAGTTTCATTTCTTGCACAGATGGTATCTAAGCATTCAATAATGCAACAATCATCTGCCATATAAGGAGAGAGAACCAAATTGTACTCAGTATTATTTTAAGAATAACAATACAATTTCATCTTATTACATGAAGTAGCATAAGGAGAGACAAAAAAATGTAACAATTAAAACAAATCTTGAAAAAGCAAGGCTTGCCAGCACAGACGAACCCACTTTATCCAAGTGAATGTTTTTATTTTACTGTTTTCAGCCATAAAGAGGAGTGTTTCAGACAGGATAGATAAACATGTATGGCTGGTGAGGAGAAGACATTTTTTTGTTTCACCCAAATAAAGCCTAGATTAAATGAGATTTTTGTTTTGTCTTTACAGAAAGAAAAAAAAAATAACAGCAAGAAAGGTCTGATGTTTCTGTTTCAAAGACCCTTCCTAACAACCATCCTTAGATACCTCCTCCTGACTTGCTGGCAACTGCTCCCTTCACAAGCTGCTACAACTTCTGTGCACACAGTGCTAAACGATGACACATGGAGACAGGAATTAAATACACTGGGGGAAAGGAAGGAGACAGACCATTTCCAAGTAATTAATACCAGGAAAAGACAACAAGAACTGGTTATCCAATCTGTCATGCCTGAGCAGGATGCCAGAAGTGCACAGACCTCAATCACTCCTACAAACTTTCCCTTCCCATGAAACCCAGGAGTTTCTGTGGTTCATCCCAGCCTGCACAAGGAATAATGAAGGGAAGAGGGTTTTCCAGAGAAACTCTCTGTGATTTGTGGGCAGGAAGCAAAAAGCAGCTTCCTTCTTCCAAGATGCAGCCAGCAAAGTTGCAGATGCTACTACAGAATCTGCATCCCTCTCGGCAGAAAATTCTGGATTTCATCTATCAGAGAGAACTACTAGTCCTTCTCCACTACACACAATGCTGGAATTCAAAACCTTACTGTGCAAACTCAAAATTCTTCCACTCCCTCAGCAAGAAGGGATTCTTCCTTCCCCAGTCCTCTGAGGACAGTCTGCCTGGGAGCCTCTCGAGCAGCAGGCAACTTCTTTCCTCTCCATAAGAGTAAGCGAAGGACAGAGTTACAGAGCACTGTTTGCATTAATGTTCAGAATTCTTATTTTAGTAATGCATTACTAACCAAACACTTTGGTAACATCCTATTCTGCACACTAGCTGTACTCCTTTTATTATTTACCATGAACCATTTCCTGGGCAGAGTGATTTTTCACCTTCTTTCACTTGCAGTTGAAACACAAGATTGCTCTCAGGTCAAAGTGTTGATGATTTTTAAGTACACTGCATGGATGAAAACTGGGATGATGCAACAGATATTGTTCATCATTCCCCAAAGTGGCTTGAATTCTTTTAAGTTTTTACACATACACAAATATATGAGAAAAGCTTTTTGGACACACTACACTTATGATGATGGAGCCACTATTCTCAGAAGTATGTGATGAAAAGACTACAGGCAACAGTTACAAGTTGCAACAAGGAATATTCCAATTGTGAAAAAAGTATTAATTATATTCAATGAGCATGATTAAGTACTGGAACAGGGCCCATGAGGCTGTGGGATCTCCATTCTTGGACATCTTCCTGACTTGACTGAAACAAGGCCCAGAACGTCCTGATCTAACCCCCTGCTTGGAGCCAGAGTTTGTGCTAGGGACCTCCAGAGGCCCCTTCCAGCTCAGCTCTCCTGTCAATCTGTAGCTATTTCAGGAACCTCCCTGTACTAATCTCCAGCAAAGCTCTGACAAAAGAGAACATAATATTTGACTTAGCTCATCACATGTCCCATTAAAAACAGATTTGGGAGTTACAGCAAGGATGACATTGGATGTCAGTATCAATACCTTCAATTGTAAGCCTCAGCATTTATTGCCACTACACAAGGCATGGTGTAAGGCAGAAGTGGACAGATACTGCTGAGCTACAAGTGCAGACTGACACTGGATCTAGAAAGAGTAAGTTATAGGAATCCCACTGAACACATCCAGATTTGCTGTGGTAATAAGGTTTCCCAAAAATGCTGTTAAGTTGTAGGATACTTACACAAAACACATTGAAAACAGAAGGCCAGTTATAGTAACAGCACCTATTTTTTTCTGTTAGTTTTTTTTCTGTTAGTGCAGAAGTAATGTTCCAGTGCTACTCCATTTTACATGGGGAGGATAAATGCAGCAGTCACACTTCTCTTGACTCTCTCCAGTAACACAGACTTTCGGAAGTAGTTCGCACTCGCCATGGGAGAGACCCTGATGAGCTTTAGAGGAAGTGTCTAAGAAGGGCCTCTGCTCTAATCTCCTGGACATGCAGAGACAAGTACATTTATACAGGATAAGACACCAAAACCATCACAGAACTGCACAGTAAAATAAGGCATCTAGGCCAGGGTTTCCAGCATTTCAGAGCTTAGTGTTTCAAAACTGGATTGTCTCCCTATGTTATATCACACACAAAAACACATCCTCTGCAGAAAAGCCTCAGTTTATCTCCAGGATAAGGTTTATCTTTAATGTCCATCAGTACAAAGAAACAGGACTATTTTAGTTTTTTCTGCTGCTTAGTACAGCAAGTAAAAATGAAAATAGTCTTTGCCATTTTTTAACAGAAGTTTCATCGTTACTTTCCAACCCAGATGTCATCTCCACAACAAACCCTTTCCCTTCCTCCCATGCAGTTCAACTCTTCTGCCAGGCTGTTTCTCATGTTTGTGCATACTTAAGTTTTGCAACCAGCAATATACAGTGCAGTATGTTTATCCTGAGCTCTTTTGCATTGGAAAGGCTGAAGTTTACCCTCCAACACTGGCTGCTGCCCTCATTCCCTAAGATCAAGTCAGGTGTTTTTATCATCTTCATCTGAGCCCACGTATGAGAAAACTTCCCCACAGACAATCCTGGTTCATACCCTTAGAAACGTGGTGAAATCTCTGCAGAACAGCTCCTGCTCTGCACAGACGAGGCAGGGGGTGTGCACACCCACATTTAGTGTGCTCCAAAGACACACCCAAAACAAGGGGCAGAGGATCCTGCTGAACAAGTTACCATACCTGCAGCTCTCTGCACTGAGATGTTTCACTGCAACTAGAACAGCAGGTCTTTGGGCCATCAATAAGCATTCAGTTCAGCTGAACTTTCTTGAGGTCACTGGTGTAAAATGGAATCAAAGCAAATTTTAATTATCAATTCTTCTGCCCTCAGTTCTATAATTCAGTTTGAATATGTGGATTTAGAAGAAAAAGTCTGTATACTTGTAGCGTGAGAAATCTCATCTTGTGATGCATCATAAGTTGTTTGGATTTACATGTTTTACTCAGAGTTCTTGTGCCACATCTCATGGTGTCTCATGACAGAGAACTCAGAAGCTAGCTCACATTTTGCCTATACCATTGTCTCTAAACTTGCACAGAAATCCCCAGTTTATGAAGAACAGAGTGATACTGCTAACTTTCTTCTATTTTTTATTTTCTTTTATCAAGTATGAAGGGTTCTGTTTTTCTTGTGTGATTCTCAGAACTGTAACCAGAAGTGAAGTTCAGACAGCAGACTTTCTCCCAAGCCAGCAAGAGCTTTGAGGATTTCAACAATCCTCTACTGCCTAAATATCAAACAACATAAAGGACGAGAAAATCAGGAAATGTAATACCAAGAGAATAATTATACCAGTTGAAACAACTTACTCTAGTTTCTTTAGTTCTTCTGTCTGAGTTAATTTAACAGTTGGGAATAACAACACTCTTCATGTTCAAGAGTACATTCAAATTGTGACCTGTTTTCATGCTCAGGTCTTACCCAGCTAACAGTCAATACAGGAACTGAACATCCTCCTTCAGCCAGTCTCTGCAGCCACTGTGGAGACCTCCAAGAATTGCTGGATGGCTCTGACTACACCTCTGCAAAACTGAATGGGGACCCAGGCAGGAAATGCAAAGTATGAGTAACAGTCTACTCAGCACACGGGCTCCCACCCAATTTCTTCCTAGTGTGAAGCTAAGCATGAAGAACAATGTGTGTTCTACATGAAATAAAATTTCAGGTTCCTGCTTGATGATGGCTTTGGAATCAAGAGGGCTACGTGTCCTGTGAGCCCCTAGATGGCACAGAAACCATCAGCTCTTTTTGTTTGCTTAATTGAGAACACACTCAAGCCTACAGCTCATTGTGCTACCTATTTCATGTGGAAGGAAGAGAGCTTTTCACTTACATTTCCACCTGTTTTTGAAGTCCTTCCTCACAAAGCAAGAAAATCAGAAGGAAATTAATCAAAGTTCCCTACACTCAACCACAGTACTAAGGCAAAAAAAAAAAAAAATACAGCAAAAACTTAATCCACCCTCTTTTCTAGAGCTCCATTTGAATGATAACATTTATGGCTTTTTTAACACATAGGCAGAAAATAAAGTAGGGTCATCATATCAGATCTAGATTTATTGGTGCCCTTGCAGCAGGCTGTGTTAAGACCCAGCAACCTCCTGCACAATTACAACAGTCAACTTGTTGTGTTTTGATAGTGAAATACAGGAGCTTGGAGAGAAACTCACAAGACACAGCATGACCTAGTTTTTATCTATTTTATTTCAGAAAATTGCGCCTTGCAACCAAAGCCCTGAGGTTTGCTCTTTGTGTGCACCACAAGCAATACAAATGTGCACCTATAGCTTAATAAAACCTTTTGTTTTCACAGTGTTTGGATGTCTGTCCATCCTGTTGGTGGTAGTGGTAGGACTGCCTGAGCAACAGCAGACTTAGAGTGCCCTCCCTATCACCTGTGTGTGAGGGGGTGCTCAGGCACCCCTTCAGCTCTTTCTCAAGCAACTTCAGAAACACTAAATCTGGTCTCCTCTTCAGAAACCCCACCTAGCTACCAAAAGTGAAAGAGACTGTGATTAAAGGTGGGTCTGGCACATCATCTCCAGACTTCCTCCCTTCTCACCCTGTCCTCCTCACTAATCTATGCTACCAAGCCAGAACTACAAAGTCTAGGAAATTCTAACCACGCTGGTCCATATATTTCCAAACAAAACCAAGAAGCAAATTGCAGCAAAAATGCAACATGCTAGCTTTGAGTATGGAGACCCAAAGAAGCTGATGTTTCTAATTTCTTAGGAATGCTTTTAATAAAATTTTGACCTAGGGATGCCAGCATTGCTGCCACTTCTGTAACTCTGTCAGTCATTTATTTGCAAACAAGTTTGGACTGGGTTTAGACTTGCCCTACCACTCCTTTCACTATGGCCCTGCTGTGTGCACTGCAGAAGAAAGTCACTCTTCCATGAAGCCTTTGTGGGCAGGCTCAGCAGAAGAAAACCAGCAGGACCTATGGGAACACAGGAACACAATGCCCTGTTGTGGCATGGGGAAGTGACGCTTACTGGAAAAATAAGCCTTGTAACATCTTACCTGAAAATCCTAAAAAACAGCCTGAAGCTTCAAAACTTCAAGATAGATGTATTCAAATATTCCAGCAAAACCTGGGAGAGACATTACCAGCCACTAATTGCTGAGAAGACAATTTAGCAGGTACAGAAGTCAGCTGCCTACACAGACAGACATATTTAAATGAAAGTCTTTAAGACTTCACCTTCTCAAAACTGCTTTTTAGAGGGTTTTGTGTGGCCAGCAGAAAGAGAATGTTTTCCTCCAGCAGCACAAATCACACCACCCTCAAAAGTAAATCTTTTACATATTCTTCTGTTTCCCTAAAGCACTTTCTCTTGTAACTGTACTTTCATACTATATAATAATAATCTCATATTTAAGATGTTCTATATCTACATCTAATCCCAACACAACCCACAGAGGTGTAAGGTAGGCTGCCCTAATACTAAGTAATACCTAAAAGGGTTGCAATTAATCTCTGATTCCCATCATAATCATCCACTCTTTCACCTTCAGTTTATGCTGAGCATCACATGCCTTTGGCAAATGCTAACAAAACAGTCTTTATAATCAAAGACACCCCATGGTTCAAGGGATTTCTCAAAGGGCACATATTGTTTGAGAAAACCCAGCAGTAATTTGAAAGAACTGCTTGTATATTGCAGTTTCTGGTTTCTTACAAAACACAAACGTATTCTGTCAGCTTTCACAAAGGCATGTGCAAAACATGTTACAAAATGTTTGTAACTCAAGTATGTATGGGGAGAGCTTAACTGTATTCTTAGAAGATGAAAGAAAGCACACATCATTTCAGGTGTTCAGTGCATGCTCTCTGTTCAGCTAGTTTGCTTGTTGTGCACCAGATACCACTTCAATATAAACAAAGTTGTGGTGTACATTAAAACCTTCTTAACAATCAAGCTGGTCTAAAAGTACTTAAAGCTTGTTTTCCTAAGTTTAACAAGACAAGAACTTCTCGTTCTTGCTAATTTTCAAAGATCAAGACAGAATGGGGATATACTTGCTTGCAGGTCAAGGCAAACACATGGAAGAAAAAAGAACTGTTTAATTTAGAGATGAAAATAAATGGCTATAAATCATATGTGAGCACATTTAGGATTTAAATTATAATTCTTAGAGCTGTCACATTCTGGAATGGCCTTACAATCACCACAGCATAGGAAGAAGAGCTCCACAAGAAAGGATTTCTGTGGTGCAGGGACTGTGCTAGCACAGCGACAGACCCGCCGCTGTCCTGAGAGGACCCTGCAGCTCTGCTCTCCTGTGAAGCCTCTCAACAATCCACTGAGCTCTCTGGGTGTTTCACAACAGGCTTTTTGCATGATACCCATGCCCTTGGCACTCAGCTGAATTCTCTGCCGTGCTCCAAGGGCTGATGGGCAGTGCAGGGACACCGTGGTGACCGTGAGGACACACAGCCAGCTTGTAGGGACCATTTGTTTCTCGGGCAGGCAGCAAAGCTTCCAAGAGTGAGCGCAACCTCTGCCCCTTGTCAGAGGGTGACCTAAGGGCCACCACTGCCTGCCAGCCCCCCAGGGCAGGGGCACAGAGCCCTTTGCAGCCTGCTGGCACAGCCTTGTCTCTGGTTTGGGGAAGCAGCAGCTCCATGGAGCTGGGACAATGACACGGGGTTGTTCCGATAAGCTATTCAAGCTATGAGCAGCCTCCTGGGAACCTGCTCCTGAAACAAACAGCTGAACTGAGGTGTGGCCTGGCCTCACCCCTGCTCACTCACCGTGTGGCCACATTTCAGTGTCGAGGGTGCCCCTGTTCAATACCTTGGCCGGGCAGGGAGTGACAGACCAAGTAAAATACCAGACCTTTCTATCAGGTTGACAGATAAAATGTGTCCTCAGTCAACGAAAAGGAAAAAAAAAGCACACCTGCAGCACTGACCGTGCATTAACATAGTTCTGAGCAAACCTCAGACCCTGGGCTCTACTGACTACAGACTGCTGCTTATCCAGAGATTATTTCAGATACAGCAGAGCAGCTCGAGTGATTTATGATGTTCCACCTAATTAACCAACAAACAAAGGCAGAAAAGGTCTGTCTTTCCAGATTTAATGCAATGCATTTAATTCCGTAGAAATAAAAGCTGATATTGTTTTAACTTTGGCAGATGCTCTGTGGAAATTGCTAGCAATTAAATGTGTTGCATTCACTGTTGTAAAATTTTCAAACTGCTTGTTTTGATTTGGCTTTGACTAGCTCTGTGTTGAGAAATTTTGGTTTTAGTTATTTCAGAGTTTACACATCATCTATCAAGAGTGTGAAAACACATTTCTATTGGTGGTACAACAGTTGGTTATAAAATAAAAAGCTCAAACTCTCCACAGCTTCTACTACTGCTTTGTTTTCAGCAACATTGTAGCACAGGATTACACTGAATACTCAGCCTACCTCCAGAATTTTTACAGCATTAAGCTGTAATCGGTGCAATTAAAGTTGCCATATGGACTCAACAAGTCCAGGTAGAAGGATTTCTATGCCTTGTCTGAGCACACTCAGTGCACAATTCTTCTACACTGGCTGCTCTTTGGGAACAGCCCAGTCCCCTCAGCCACTGGGTCACTTTGCTCTACCCACAGCTGCACCTCGACCAGGCTGGACAGTGCCTGGGTCACTGCACAGCCACAGTGCCAGGTAAAGGTACAGAAAGCACCCTGACAGATGGGCAGGCTCAACTAGAGCCCTTCAGTTGTACACAAACTGTTCTGCAGTCTCTGGACTTGGGTTTGTTTCTGCCTTTGAACTAAACAGCGGGTTTGTTGCTTCAGTGGATCGAGCACTGCAAGCCCTGGAGAACAGGTGAGTGTACAGAGCCTGTACATGGCAGCATGTGCACCTCAGCAGAGACATGCAGGGCCTTTTGGAAGGTCTCCTTCTGTCTGGAAGAAGGCCAGAATTTTAATCTATTTCAGGACACTAAACACCTGCATTAAACACCTGAGGGAGTGTTCACACTGCCCACCTCAGCTGTTTGTGGCCCATGCAATTCCAAACATAGTGCAGTGTTTAAGAATCAGTGAAGCAAACCATAAATATATATCCTATAGCCATCTCTAAGGGGTATTTGAGTCAGTCCACTTTCTGCTCCACCTACAGACTCCTGTGAAGATCTCTACACAGCCAGAGGGTTGTATTTTAAGGTCACACCCAAATTATGAGGCTTTACCTGGCATGCACATACCATCATTAAACCTGCCCATGAAACTGCACCGGCAAAATAAAAAGGTGTAATTACATTTTCCCCATTCAGTGGAGAAATAATAATTCCTTTGATGGATGAATTCAGGCCATCAGGCTTTCTCTTGAGTCTCACCCAGAAAAGATGTATTTTCTAATAATTATGATACTTACCTTCCTAACGAAGTCATAAGCATCACCTGACATTTTGAGATGCATTTTACGAAATTATCTACTCTCTAAAACAGTAAAGTTTTTAACAAAAAAAACAGCAAAAACTGAAACTAAACTGCAAAGATCATGGTTTGCTTTGAGCATCCAAAAAACAAGCAAACCCTAACAAACACTGAACAGTCCATGAATGGAATTCCTTAGCACTGTGCTTATTTTCCCCCTGCATTCCCTCTGAGACCAATGTGATTTCAATAAAAGCTGTGCAGTCATTTCTACTTTCAAATTTGGCTGTGCTGAAGCATCACATGGATTTTACATAGAGTGTTTGCTTCACTTCAGAGTAAATCTCTTTCTTATTAGTTCCTGTATAACACAGTGCCTCATTCTGCTGGGTCTTCTTCCAACAGGAACATGGAGGAGGACCTGGAAAGTACATCTGCCAGCTAGCAGTACAAAAGACTTTGTCCCCAGAGACCTACATATGTCTTTAATTAAACACATTCTTGTCCTGATTTATGTGGGGATATCATGTCTTACATGATGCTCAAGACACAAATAGAATACGAAGTGCCAGTGGAAAATCAAAATATATTCAAGCCGCGGAGGTGAAAAGGGAAGAGTCTCCTTGTGCTGCCACTGACCTCATTTTTAAATGACAGGGAAACAACATTATGAAAGGAGATAGCCTACACCTAATGTACTTAGCAAAAGTAGAGGAAGGTCTTGCTTCTCTAAACACCCATATGCGACTCATCAATACAACATTCTTCTAATCACTGAAGGAATCTCAAACCTGAGATGGGAAACAACCTTGAGACAAGCAAGACAACAAAATAAAAGCCATAATAATGTGAGTAATAGAAAGACACAAAGCAATTGTGAAGTAGGAGATGCTAATAAGAGGTGTCAAGTGCATTAACTGAAAGTGGGTGTAAGTGGAAATGTTCATTTCTTCTAAGCAATGTTGACCAACAATAGCTTCAGCATCTACAAACTGAGACAGAATCTTTGTCTAAGATAATAATGTTGCAGCAGGCTTCAGTCTTGATCTGCTCAATCTGTTGACCAACTTCCTTTATTAACAAGGTTTTAAATCTGTGTAACCAAATAAAACTCACTATTTTTCCTCACTGGAAAATCCACAGTATAATCAACACTGTGTGTTTACAATAGAAGTCTTTCCAGACCACAAATAAAGAATTCAATACCAGTAGTGTCTTGTCTACTGATTGGATGTTGTTTTTATTTGAAATTATATTAACCCACCATTTTCCTTCCCAAATGAGCACACTAACAAGAAACTGATCGCCTCCTAAGAGTTTTCATGGTATTGCTGCATTTCAACTCCAGTTAATGTTGATGGCTACTGGCAGAGTAATTCCTGGATTCCTGGCTGGGCAGACAGCTACCTGTAAGATCCCTGTCAGCCACACAGCGGGCTTGACACAATCTGCACATATCTTTATTAAGCATGGAGGATGAATCTTCCCTCAGGTATCCCTGAGTCTATTTCCTAACTCAACACTACAAGTTCACAAAGAGATTCAAAAAACAGAGGTCCTTTCTCAATGTCTTGAAGCAAAAGTGAAGTCCTTAAATCTTATGCTGAAAAAACTCAAATCAGCTTCTGGTGGCCATGTTTACCATATGCTTTTGTTTCCATTCCCACTGTGATTTCATCAGCTGTGGCAAGTACCTGTGCTCCAGGTGGTATATTTGGATGGCATTTGTCACACACTCTCTTGCAAAAATGTTGCTGGACTCTCCAGCAAACTGCAATTCCCATTTCTCCCCTCAGTGAAACTCGTGCCCAAAAGTCCCCTACCATTTGTGTGGATTCCTGCCTGCCCACATCTGCAGCTACCTGGTACCTCAGTCACAGCCTCACAGCTCTTTCCTGAACAATGTGGACAGCAAAGCCTTAAACATCTGAGCGCGGGTCTGGATGAAGGAATCACTATAGGCTATTTTTATTCGACAGAGAAAACATCTCAGGCAGGCAAGAAGGCTTATTTTATATAGTTAACACATCAGCACTGTATATACAGAGTCTGCAAGTAAACGAAGAGAAAGAGCTACTTTTTGTTTTTCTGATGTTGAGCCAAGCATAGCTGTTTACTTCCAAAGTTCCTAAAGAAAACGCCAACAAAATTCAGTGTCGATTTCACAGCTATCTAGTGGGTTTCTTCACAGCCCTGTATCAAGTCAGAAGATAGTTCTAAGATGCTCTACTGCAACAATTGCTGATCATTTACATGCTATTCCAAATTACTGTGAGAAAAAAAAAAAAAATAAAAAAAAAAACAACCAGAAAACTACCTTCCTGCACTATGTGAACAAAGTATTCCTGCCAAGAAATTAACAGAGGCTGCTAACTGCAGGTTGCTTGATGGCAGCGTTCTGTGGGTAAGAACAACTCATGGATAAGTCTGCTGAGGAACGGACAGCAGTACACTGTTCTTCCTAGAAATGTCCAAACAAGGAGCTTACCTCTCAAAATTCAATAGTCAATATTGCAGACAACCCACGTTACTGAGAGCTAGCTGCCTGTCCAGTATCTGGCACATAACACTCCCGATGTAGGGGGCATTACATATAGATAAAAGCCACCAGTGAGTAAAACTGCAGTTTGACTCAAGCGGAAAAACGTTTAATGATGGCAAAAACTTCAAAATCTGCACTGAATTACAGCTAAGTGTATTTTCCTTCCACTGGCGGGAGGGGGGTGCTGCCAAGAGCTGCTACAACGTTACTGCAACACACGCGAACTCCGCTGAGAGTTACAGAAAAGAACAGAAAGAAACTATCCCGGGAAGAGCGCGAACTTTCTGCTGGCTTGGCCCAGCCTGGACTCTCTGGCGAGGAGCCCCTCGGCCCGCCCCGTCCCACTCCCCAACGCCCGGGGCGAGGCAGCGGAGCCGGGGCTCGATGGGACCGGGAGCGCGCTCCCGCGCCGGCCCAGCACCACAGCCATCGAAATAGAAATGTGCTTCGTAGTAAACAAACGCGAGCTTTTAATTTTTTCCCATTTCTGGCGGTTTCTTCCTCCCCTGGCCGGCGAAGCTGCCCGCGCCCCCCGCCGCCGCCGCCCCCTCTCCCCGCGCCCCCCGCCCGGCCGGGGCTACTCACGGGCGCGGGCCGGCGGGCAGCTCTCCGGGGCTGCGACCGTCTGGCGGCGGCGGCGGTGCCTCCGCCCGCCCTCCTGCGGGAATGATGTCAGCGGCGGCTGGGTGTGGAACCAGAAGGGCTTTCAAAAGTGCCCCCCGGCCGAGGGAGAGGAGTGTGAGCGTGTGTGTGTCTGCGAGAGTGTGCGGGCGCGGAGGGAGGGACGGACGGGGCGCGCACAGGAGAAACTTTCCCCGCCCGTTCCCACTCGGCGGCGGGCGGGCATCCAGGCTCGCCGCTCGGCCCTCCCCAGGGGCGCTCGGCGCTCCGTCCCCCGCGGCCGGGGCCGGTCCCTGCAGCGCTGCCCCCGCCGGCCCCCGGACAGGGCGGGCTGAGCCCGGCGCACGGGATGCCAGCGGCCGGGCGCTCAGCCCGCTCCGCGGGCGGCCCCCGCCTTCCGTCTGGGCTGACCCTCTCCGAGGAGTGAGCGCTCCGTACTGAGTGCGGGAGGCGGCGAGGCCCCGTCCCGCCGAGCAGCACACGGCGAGGGGCGGCGGTGCCACTCGTCACTGTGGGCAAGGGACGGACGGCAGCTGCCCCCTGGTAGCCGGGCGAGGCGCAGGGCGGAGCCCTCTCGCGGGAGCCATAGCAGGGGAAAGCAGCCGCGATTCCCAAAGTGGCCGGGGACAGCTGCGGCGGCCGCGCCCGGCGGGGAGCCCGTCCCGGAGAGGGGGCCGGCACGGCGCCATTTCCAGCTGGCCCTGCTGGAGCCGCTCCCGCCAGGGCCTCCCGGCCCTCAGCGCCGGGCCCAGGGCAGGCTGAGCCCCTGCCCCCGGCGGGACGGGCCGAGCGAGCCGGGCCCAGCCCCTGCCCCCGGCGGCGCCCCTGAGGGAGCAGCCCGGGGCCGCCCCGGGCAGCAGCGAGTGCCACGTTTGGGCAGAGCCGCCCTGGCCGCGAGCCCGGCGCGCCAGGATCGGCTCGCTGCTGCCTGGGCTTGCTCGTCACGGAGGAAAACGTGTGTGTGGAGAGCTGAGGAAAGCTGTCCTCATAAAGCCATCCCCGGGCAGCGCCGGTGAGAGGGATCGCTACCCGCGCCTCACGATTGCCGCGCTCCTGAGGGGCTCACCAGCCAGCATGGCCAGTGGCAAACATCAGTCACCAGCTGTGCCCTTTCCAGCTTGGTGTTCACATGGCCTTCGTCAGCAGGGTGATGGTATTTACCGTGACTCACAAGCACGCTCTGAAGACCGTAATTCGGCTTCTTGGCTGTCTTGAAGGTTTTGGTGTTGTTGGTACAGCCTCTTTGCTTGCTCAGATGGCTTAAAAGGTCCTGCCCTTACCACAGTGTGATGGTGGCAAGGAAAGCTGGCTGTTCTCGTGTGATTGCCAAGATGTCTGCTTTACATTGTTTTCTTCAGTGTCTTGCCCTCTCTTACAGTTCTGTGCAAGTTGCTGTCAACATTTGCTTTGGATGTTACCTAAAAATGCAGCACACCATGACTCTTCCAGTTCAGACTACGTGCAAGTTTATGAGCAGTTTCCCAGTCCCAGAGATTACCTGTTCTGTAAGAATTGTAGTGAATTCCAGCAACACTATCCCTATTCCTCAAGTATTTACACAAATACCTACTATTATGCTGAGAAAAAATGCTATGTTCGTCACTATTCAAAAATTAGTGGCGTGACCTTCCATCACTGCACCTTCACTTTTTTTGAAGCACAGCATTAGTGCCCTTGTACGGCTGTTAGGAATCTCACATCTTGCTAAAAAGCAAAATGACAGGAACACTATGAAAGAGTTGCTTTGTCAGTTAAAGCACCACTAACTCTACCAAACACTATGAGCAATTCAACTGGGGTGGATGGCATTTGGTGGCATGGTAATCTCTTACGGTGTCTTGCACTCTGGTATTAGCTTTAGCTCTGTTCCAACTGCCAAACACATCTTGTGTTCACAATCACTTGGGAATTCTACACAAGAATATCCAGTGCCATAAACAGTCACCACTGTTCACCAAAACTTACATTCCTCTATGCTCATGCGTTCCAAGTTTCTGGACAGGAGGGACTGGCACTTAAAGCAGTGGCTGCACCTAGTTTCTGGTAATTGCCTTGAGGTTAGATGGGAATGGGAATTCAAAGTGGCTCTCAGGGGCGATGTTCATAGCTCTGGGGCTGAAGGAGCAAAAATGAGAATCCTGCAAGTATGGAGTGTCAGTGGAGGAGACAACCCTGCTTGTCAGTTCCCAGGGATTTCAGGAAAGTGGAACTGTGGGCTGAGCCAACCACTGTAAGCATGACAGCCTGACTTCCACTGAGCTGAAACATTAGAGCTGAAGTCACTAAAGCATTCCCCTCACACAGAGGTAAGTTTGCAGGTGGGGTATGGCAACAAAACACTTGATTTTTAAACCAAAGGTGTTGCTTACAAATCAAGGTACTAGAAAGAGGTTAGTCATGCTTCATCATACACTGTATTTGAGGTGCCGCTTACTAATTAGTGCAGAATATTGTCCTTATAGGAAAACATTTACTGTTAAAAATAGTCTCCTTTCTTCTCCCTCAACACCTCATACTTTGATTTTTAATTGTTGAATAGTTGTCATCCATATTTTATCTCAGCTAGAAGCTGAATAAATATTTTTAAAGGAGTATTAGCACACTTCCAGATAACTACAGGCTTTTCCTGAAAACAGATTCTCCAGGTTCTGCTTTTCAGGCTTGTGTTGGACTGATGTACTTTGAGTACATGCTACAAAAATACCACTTTGAGTGGTACTTTTTTTATTGCCCGCCCCCCCCCTCCCCCAATGCAGTGCTAAGTATCTGAAAGGTGTTGACTTTTTTCCTGCCTTTCTCTTCCCTAATTTTCATGAGGGATGATGATGTGAAGGAAAACGTGTTATATCCAAGTACCCCCTTCTACCTGGCTAAGTTGACAGTGAAATTGTTTGATAGCAAAGTCACTGACAGCAGAATTGCTGGTGTGCAAACACAAGCCAAGCCATGCCATTCCATGCCAGTTCTTCCTGCTTGTCTTGCCATGTCCTAGACAGTATCTTCGAAAGTAGCCAGAATTCATAAATGAACAGAGGTATCTCTCGCACTTCCCACTACCAGCTGCCATGCAGTAAATACAATTTACCTTTGTATTTGAGATAAGTCTTTTTTTTCAGTAGTTAGAATTCCCTTTTACACATGGGAAGCTTTCAGAGCAATCTGAAAGTGCAGGCTGAGTAGCCATCTTCACCAGGAGAGGCAGTATAATGGAAATACAAGCTCAAATATTGATCTTATTAGCATAGTGTGCATTGGATAGCGAAAGTTCAGTGTGAAACATTGATTTACAGACAATTTTCAGATATGTAAATGGACTGGCAATAGAAGCTTTGATCTCATTAATTTGCAATATAACTAGTGGGATAAGTTGGGGCTTTTGTACTCACAGTGATTACATGGCTACAGTTTATGCTTTATCATGTATCTGTCAAGATGATGAACAAGTTCAGTATTTTTGTAGCTAGCAGGGATCAGGGCATGCTCTGTGCAGTAAGAGGCTCTAAGTAAAACCAGGCTAACAAGATCTTTGGATTTATCTGAACAGGAATACAAGTGAACTTGGAAGAAAGGAACCTTACAATTGCCACTGACTCCGAGAAAGAGAAGCCTTCAGGCTGAGGGAGCTGCTGATCAGTAGGGTAATTGACTAATTACTTGTCCAACTGTTAAATGGCTTCTGATAAAAATATCTCTGCCTAGACAGGCTGTAAACTGACTTCTCCCAAAATGGAAATGCTGTGCCAAAACTCCTAATAAGAAGAATATAAGGCACCATCCTCTATAGGCATCCTTGTAATACCAATCCATCAGTTTGTAGCAATGAAAACCAGCATGCCAATGAAAGCACAGTAACAAAATTGACACTGTATTTTTCTCCAAGAATCCTCCAGATTATTAATTCAGAGTATACAATACCACTATACCCTTTCTGTGCTTACTTTTCAAAAAGAAGTTACATTTACTGCCATGTCAGCATAAGTAATACCGATGAGCTTGTGCTGATTGGGAAGTTTAATCAATGAAACTGAGTTCATATGTAGGCTTGTATGTCAGTGCTGCCATTTCTATAACTGAATAAATAGGAAGTGTGTTGTAGGACAATTTTACTATTTTATAGTTTTTATATATAGTTATTTATAGTTTTGTGAGGGACAGGATGGAGAAAACAATGAGAAAGAAGAGTGACATGGACCTTTCCTGTTTCATGGCTTTTTAAAAGTCCATCCAAAGGAGCTGCTATGCCATAATTTCCTTAGTCCCTTAAAAACCAGAGCCGTAACAAGGTTCTCATGCCTTTGTCCCCCTTTTCCTTTCCCTCTGCAGGGATCAGAGGGTTCTTTGCTGTCATCTCAAAGAGCTTTGGTATGCTTGTAGAAAGTGTGTCAGATCTCTACAAACCTCAGTGTATCCTAGGTAAAGAACCTGACTCACACACCCCTTCCCACTCCAGCCTTGGGAATGTTTCCTCCTCCCACTCAAAGAAACATTGAGAGGTTAAGCAAGAGCAGCACCTTCCCAACAATTCTTAACTCCTTGAGAACTGAAGTCCTTGTTCAGGCTTGCTGAGTCTAGAACAAGGAGCTTGGAAGGAGTTCTGACAAACTTACTGATTCCTGAGGGATCAGAAGACATACCCTTTTTCTCCTTCCCTGGTCCATCAGTTACTACTCTGTACTGCCTCTTGCACAAGTCCAAAAATATCCTGAAAATTAATGCATTTAGTTGTCTGCAGTTAGGCTGTGCCAAAACAAGTGAAAGATTTAGGCATAAACAGCACAGATTTTCAGGGAGCTAGTTCTATGGTTTATACAGCAAATATATATAGGAAATATTAATTCAAATGTTTGTTTACCACGTTGATCTGCAGGATATCCAAATCTGTGGAGATGATATTCAATAAAAAGGAAGAGCATACCCTTCCTTTCTTCCCACTGTTGGGTGTTCTGGAAAATGCTCCTTTTTTGGATTAATGTTATAATTACTTTAAGAAAATCAATAGAAATTTTTGGCAAAAAGTACCCAAAGCAAACTGTAGTGCTGCCCCTGGACCAAACAAAGCTGTTTGCCAGTGCAGTGATCATATTATGAGAACTTCCCAAAAGCAGTGCCTCAGAAAGTGGTTATGGCCAAGAGTAACAAAAGCATTAAGTCCAGGGACCTTTAAATCAGAGGGTATTTTGATGCTATTGGCTACTGGATCATGTCTCTTTAGCTCATTTCAGAGTTTTTCTATTTAGTCAAAACTTGGCCAGAAAATGGTAAATTAAAAATTAGCTTTGTAACTGGATCTAGCTATTAAAATGCTTTAACATTAGGATTTAACAATCCTAGCTTTGTTTGGAAAAGAAAAGGAAATAAATTGGGAAGGACTAAAGGCAAGCTGCAACAACAACAAAAAATAATAATAAATTGCAGAACCTCTGAAGTGCAATGAAGTATGTGAAGGGCTTAATACATTACAAATAAACTTATGTGTTGCTCACCATCCTGACAAAACAATTGCAATACCACCCAACCCTCCAAACAGAGCTTTACAAATCAAATACCATAGAAAACTGCCTACACAGAAGCTTATATCTGCTAGATATAAGCATACTAAATTGTATTATTACAGAGGGGTAATAAGGCCTTGGCCACAGAAAATTTGCTGTTGTTTGAAGTCTGCAGGAGTGTGCTGTTGGAGTGGCAGGACTAGGATTTCATTATACAAACAAAATCCAAAAGGTCAAAGTACCTTACAAGAAGACACTATTTTGAAAAGTAGACACTTGAACTGCTTAGAGGAAGAATATATTTTGTCACTTTGGCTATTGACCTTGTAATCCAAAAAAAGCACAAATCTTTAAATCACTTTAAATTATTTAGAATTCATTAGAAAACATGGTGTTTGAGTCTGCAGGAGAACTACTCGCTCTCAATACACTCCAAACAACATGACATATTTAGAATGCAAGGTGTCAACAGATTTTCATCTGATCTGTAAAGTAAAATAAGTTATTTAGCATTTTTATTTCCTACGAGTGGCCAAACAAAAAGACTTACCCATTTGCAGCCAAGGCTGAGTGACAAGCAGCTCCACCAGTGAGGACACTGTTTCTGTATGAATCTGTTCTGCAGAGTACACAGGTAAATAAACAGGGACTCTGAGCCATCAGTGGGATGGTTCTGCTTCCCTCCCCATGGAGCAAACCACAGCATGGCAGCAGAATTCTCACTCAAATAGCACACCTGATGTGCAGATGCACTTCTCTCCACATCAGTTTGTGCTCATGTACATTGTACACTGTCAAATATGTACACATAGAAATTCAAATCCAAGAACTGGATAATCTGAAAAAAATTTTTGGGTTAGCATATTTTCTGAGGACTGGCCCACACTGCAAATATTCTAATTCTATATATCATTTGGAAATCCATCTTTGTTTATTATTATGATGTCTCCATGCATGCGTTAGCTCCTTTTAAATGTCTATTAGAAAACACAATATTGTTAGTCCTACTGAATTCTTATGTAATTTTAAGCATTTTAATGGCCACTTAACCCTCAGGAAGGCAGTCCAGAAAAGGCAGAAAACAGACTTGCTGAAGTCAGTGGAATATGCATTTAACTCTTCATGAGGGCATTGGTGCACTGTATGAGACATGGACATGGCAACGAACCAGATTCTGCCTGCAGATATGCATTCTTTATTCTCATTTGCTTAAGTGGATGTTGCCACAGGCAAAATTTGGACCTGTGTACTCTTAAACTAGAAATTGTTTTCATAGTGATTGCAAGTATTAATACTAAATGTACACAGCATGAGCCCTATCATTAATAATATCTAAGATTTTAGTGCATTAAAATTTTAATAAAAAACATAAATTTGAAATAGCAATGATTCTTACAAATTTTGTATTTTAAATCCTGGTAAGTAAACAGTGCGTAAGAGTATCAGGAAACAGCAGTGTGTTGTAACTCTTGCAACATTATTACAAGTCCCAGGCATTTACTGTTTACTCAAAGGCAGTCTCAAAAATATAAGAAAGCCTTTTACCCTCATATTAAAAAAAAGGAAGAAAATGTATTTATCATCTAAAGGAAGCTCAAAATTAATTTTTTGAAGCATATAATTTTTTAATCCTATCATAAAATATGTTGTGGCCTGACACAATGCGTTTGAGTATAGTCACTTTCCACTACTAAGATGTTATCATAAGGGTCTTCATAAAAAAGAAGTTAATTTCACAAAGCAGCTGAATCTGTATTATAATAGCTGGGATTTGCATATGTATTCTGGTTCAGGGACTTTGGGAAAGAAGCAAAGACTAGAGCATTGCAGCAGACTGTAAAGATCCGGTTGATATCAAGTGAGTGAACAAGAGATACTGATTAGTGTGAACAAAAGACTGTTAGTGACTGGAAGATTTGAGGTTGAGGAGAGAACTGTGGAGAGTTCAGTCTGTACCGGGCTTGTGGAGCTGGGTGTGTGCAGCCCTCCTCCCTTTTCCCTCTGGCCCAATTCCTGCTTCCACAGGAAGGAAACACACAAGTCAGTCAAAAGGAAATCTGAGTGTGCTCCTCCAGGCTGGCCAATTGTCCAGAATTGACATCTGCTCTTCATTACAGCAGTGGATTAACTGGGCAGTTTGAACAGCGTCACTGGGAGTGATCTCAACAGTGTTAGGATTTAGATCAAGGCGCAGGATTCTCAATTTTAAGTAAAAATTATTAAAGTTGTAATTTTTTTATTTTTAATTTATGAGAAAGTATCATTAGGAAGTGAGAGGAGATCTGTCCAAATAAATTTTAGATAACTGAAGGTGCATCAAGTACTCTCCTACAAAAGCTGGGGAGACCAATAGTTATAAGGGCATAATCTCAACAGTTTCTTCATTCCTCAGATTGTAGGTTATTTAAAAAATTATCATATTATCAGTATGTGGGGCGGAATCTCCTGCTGATGGAAGTCAAATTCTCCTCTGGAAGTGTTTTTCTGGGAAAACTGTCCTGCAAACAGGACAAATCAGCTCACTCCTCACTTCCAGAACCTTGCAGGACTGCTGCAGTTTTACTGCAGTGCTGCTCTGCACGGGGTGGTGGAAGGTAAAGGTCTTGTCCTTAGCAGCCTTTAATGTATGTGGACTTGTAGTTGCCAGATCAAACAGCCTTTAGCTGTTGTGAAAATACAGACCTGACAACACTTTGTAGGTGCAAATGGTTGTGGGTTTGGTGGGATTTAGCAACATTCTGTCATCAGCACTGAATTGCTTGAGTTCAAAAGCTGTACAATTGACTTCTCAATTGCTCCTGAAAGAATATGTGAGGTCTGTTGGGATGAGTCATTTATCCAGTGTGTGTTCCCATCTGAGCTCCCCCATTAGTCTTATCCATTGATGTTTTTTTATTTTGAGTTTCTTCATTCAGGTTGGGATGGTGTTGTCCTGGGGATCTTGTTACCACATCATAAGGAAGCATTGCACTGACTCTTCAGTTTGCGAACTTCTGGTTTTAGTTATATTTTGCATTTTAGCAAGCTTTGTCTGTTTGAACACAGTATGAATGGAGTGGAGACTGGATTTTTATGTCAGTTCCTCCCAGTGGAACTGCTCAGTGTCTAATGCTGTCTACCTGTTCTGCCTGAGAGGCTCCTGTCACAGTGAGGCACCTCCAGTCATCATCCCAAAGGGGACTGTTTCCTCTCCCTTTTCATCCACATGTCCTGTTTTCTTAGCCACAAATCCAGCCACCACTCAAGCTGTTAGTGGGGGTTAGGAGGAAGTGAATGCTCCCCTTTCAATTCAAAGAAGCTGTGCTGTTCTGGTGGGTTTTTTTAATTATCTATTTTAGAATTAAATGCAGCTGGTATTCCGCCATCTCTATGAACAGGTTTGACTCAACCTGGTAAGCAAAGATTTCCATTTAAGCCCCAAAATGGTACATATATGCAAGATCCTAGAGCATCATTAAGTTTTTCTTTCTCTTTTAGAAGATAGGCCATTTCCCTTACATGAGAAGAGCAGAATTTTTTCTAGTCATGCTCAAAGACAGTACCAATGTTCAAAAAGATACTGAGTATTTGAGAACTTTGAGCTTTCTTTGTTGCTGAATTCTTCTGGATGAACCATAGCAAGCTGTTTATTATCCTTTAATTGAAAGCCTATTCCATAGGCTCTTAAATTACAATTGAAAAAAAAAAAAAGTTTCTGTATCTTTTCTCATATTCCTTTATTATGCACAAGCTTGCTGACGCCATTGTGACTTACTGCCCCAATTTATCAATACCTTCCCAAAACAATGTGTGACAATCCTTATTTCATTTCAAGAGTATATATTAATTTCCTCTTGTGTTAAAACTGGAGTCTCTGTCCAGCTCCACCTTTGCATGCATTGGTTGCTGATTGTCCCAGTAACAGGCAAGGAGCAAAGCGAGTCAGAGCTGCTGAGGCAGCTCACATGAATGTCCTGGCACTGGCTCTGGGGATGCCCAAACATCTCCCTGCCTTGCTGGCTCAACCAGGTGCTGAGTTGGTCCTCACAGCAGGATAAACAAGGGGTGAAAAGGAACTGCAGCCCTGGAACAGGAGACAGTGAGAACACTGAGGGTACACAACACTACTCACTTGTTCCAGTGGGGCTGTAATCCAAGCTGGGAGCTTCTGCTTATTAGGACAGCCATCAGCATTTTAAAAATCAGCTTCATCTTTGAAGTTAGCCACACTTACTGTGTGCTTCAGGTACAGACTTAATTCAAATATGCACAGCAAGGACTCCTATCTCTTTTTTGCAAACCACAATATCCTGTACAGTGTCAGTTTAGCTAACAAAGTGCACTTGGAAATCATTGCTAACACCTGAGAACAAAAATTACTTTGGTTCCCTCAGTAAGTTAAAAGTATAACACAATATATATGAAATTAAAAAAAAAAAAAAAGCTTTAAATTAAACACTTTTTTACCTATAAATAAGAGTCCAGTTATGAGTGAGGGTGTTGTGAAGTTCTGAACCTATATTCATGTACATGTTGAATGCTCATTGCATTCTGTGCAGGATGATTCACTTTTTCCAACTACTGCAGTGTTGCACATATGGAATGTGTTGTAGATTGTCAGCCAGTACTGCACTTTGCTTCATCCCCCTGTGTATATAAACCATTCTGAGTAGTTCACTGATGTCCTTATTTCTGCACTGTTCCTCTCAGGATAGAGAGGGCAAGGTTTTTTGATACTTTATTTTGTAATCTAAGTATGGGATCTAATAATATATTTAACTTTGTTGTAACAGCTACTCCAAGGACACAGGACATTATTTGATGCTCTGTTAACTTGGACAGTTTGATTTCAAAGCACTTAGCTTGTGATCCTAAAATTGCTCCCTTTTGAGATTGTGTGTTCTGCTTTGGGTTTTCTTATATATAATAAGATCATCTTTGAGCTTTTTAATCCCCTTCAAGTTTTGACCGTTGCATTTGTAGAAGATAAAAGCATCTTCCTGTGGCGTAAGGTCTTCCCATCTGCCTTAACCATTCAGTGTTCCACTAATGGGATGAAAGCTTTTATTTGCATCCAAACAAAAGTTTAAAGCAATCGACTGTCAAGAAAACTGCTGGCAGCTGTTCCAAAATCCTCACCACAGTTTATAGATAGCCAAGGCTGATTGGCACTGCTGCTGAATTCCTGAGGAGGGTGGAATTGCAACCAGATCTAGGGGATGTATTGAGGGGATGTGCATCTTCTCCTTTCTTCTGACATCTAGCCCAGGAATAGAGCAAGCTCTCATTTTTTATTCAAACCTTTGGGTGCTGCAGTTTTTAGGGTTTGGGGTTTTTTCTGAGGGTTTTTTTGTCTGTACTGGAAGCAATAGCAGCATCACCTCTCAGATTAAGCCTGGTTTTCAAACTCTGTGTGAATAGCTTTTGCAACCTCCTTCCTTTGGTTATGTTTGTGACAGACAAAGCACTCACAACTTCTTGTAGCTGCGTCCAAACAGGGAATTCACAAATATATGCCATAAATTAAGGCATTAGCATAATGAAACAACTCTTAAAACGTTGAATCACTTCTGCTGAAAATGTTGAAGACCAGGGCTGGAGAGTCATTCCCTCAGCCTCCTCCCTCACATGACCTAAAACCAGCCTGACAGGTGAGAAACGGGCTTTCTGGTGTGGCTTTTTTTGCCTGCTTTGATAGTGCCTGCAGCCCTGCCAGGTGCAGGGTGTGGCTGCATGG
The DNA here is from genome assembly GCF_049639895.1 of Pseudopodoces humilis. NCBI lineage: Eukaryota > Metazoa > Chordata > Aves > Passeriformes > Paridae > Pseudopodoces > Pseudopodoces humilis. The sequence continues at coordinate 7,805,295 of NC_142217.1, forward strand.
GAGCTGAACTGCCTTGTGCTGAGCTGTTTATCTTTGCTGGGAAACCAAAAAACAAAACCTGCCTTTACCAACCTGTGGTAGGAAACTTTGGGCTTAGACAGTGTGCTCAAAGAAGACCACCTGTGGTGAAAGGAGTCCCATCTGCTGCAGTGGATGTGTATCAGTTAATATGGAATAATTAAACCCACAATGAAAAAATAGGGATCTATCCCTTTGGAATATACATTTTTGTTGTTGTTGTTGTTCTTCTCTCCTAATGGCTAAGTGTAAATATTATGGGTTTCAGTAGACTCTGAGAATAATGCTCTCCACCCTTCCAAAAGCAGAATTGTAAATTTGTGAACTTCCTATATTTCCTACTGTTTTCTGTATTTTTAGAATAAATGGTGATGTGGGGTTTGGAGGGTTTTTTATGTATATCTAAAGAAATCCACAGTGCTAAGGCTAACCTTGAAGGCCACATTTTTTGTGGCCCTTGACCAGCAGTACAGCCAGCTGAAAAACAATGCCACTGTATTAAACTCTGTAATAAAGTACTGCAGGGCCTTTACTGTTAAACGGGATATTTGCCTGTCAGTAGATATTGGGATGCAAAATCTTTATTTCATAATCAAATTAAGTTTTAATATAAACAGGCTTCCAGGTTTTGTTGTGTTAATGGGCTTGAGGACATTGATACCAGCCCTGAGGAAGAAGACATGGGGGTGTTGGTGGAAGAGGAGCTCAACCCAACTGAGCAATGTGCGATCACAGCCCAGGAAGCCAAACGTGTCCTGGGCTGCAGCAGAAGGAAGGGCTGTGCCCTCTGCTCCTCTCTCCTGAGACCCCACCTGCAGAGCTGCCTCCAGCTCTGGGCCCCCAACACAAGTAGGATCTGGAGCTGTGGAAGCAAGCCCAGAGGAGGCCATGAAGATGCTCAGAGGGCTGGAGCACCTCTGCTCTGGAGACAGGCTGGGAGAGCTGGGGGTGTTCAGCCTGAGGTAGAGAAGGTTCTGAGGAGACCTTAGAACTCTTCCAGTGCCTAAGGAGGCTCCAGAAGGCTGGAGACGGACATTTGGCAAGTGTATGCAGTGGTAGGACTAGGGGTAATGGCTTTAAAGAGGGAAGGATTGGATTTAAATACAAGGAAGAAATTCTTCCCAGTGAAGGTGGTGAGACACTGACTGGCACAGGTTGCCCGGAGAAGTTGTGGTTGTCCCATCCCTAGAAATGTGCTTGGGGCAACCTGGTCTAATGGAAGGTTTACTAAACTATATGATCTTTAAGGTGTCGCCCAACCCAAGCCATTCAATGACAGGATTTTTTTTTTTTGTCTTCTCTGTGTTATTGTGTACCATCTCCCCCTCAGTCTCTTATTTCATCTCTCATGGAAAGTTAGGAATACATTAGAATAAAAGTTTTCATTTCAGAAAAAAGAGAGAAAAGCAATCTCATTTTTCTTTCCAGAAACATTTTCAGAAACAGGGAAAGCAGCCTTCTAAGTTCATCCAAAGATATATAAAGCACTTGTATAAATTACTTTATATGGTGTGAGGAACTGCAGGAGCCTGTTTCTTTTGAAATCTTGCAGAATGCAGTATTGCCTTTCAGATCTTGATCTTGCAGTAGAATACTAATGTGAACTCTTCTGGGGAATTTTCCTAATGGCTTTACCTAAAATGACTGCTTTACATAGAATACATAAGGGAAAATAGTGACTTGTCAAAATTCAAATAATTTTGTGGGAACAAATAATTTTCTTGAGGTTTTTGACAGGGAAGCAGCTTCTCAGTTGAATGAGAAATGCACTGCATGTGCCCCTGTCCACTGAATTTGGCTGTCTTTAAGTCTCCGCTTGCAGTTCAGCTGGCAGCCTTGCTTGGTAACTAATGTGTGGTTTTTATGTCAAGTTTTTATTCTCACCTACTGAGGTTGTTTCATTTCTTATCTGTGCTAGAAATGCTTCAGGACAGAACTGAGACTGAGTGTTTGTAGTCTGCTTAAGCAACTCGACTGGTTCAGATTCCTGCCCTGCTGTTCCCAGCATATGCCAGGTATCTGCCCTGGGAAGTGTTTACCAATCACCTGGGAGTTGGATAGACAGGCTGAGGATAAGGCTCCTGTTCTGAACTGATCCACTCAATTCTCACTGCATTCTTCCTCTTAGCAGCCTGTCTCTGAGGATGTTTTTCCTCCAGGCTGGATCAGCATATACATGTTTTGTTTTATTTCCTGTCTTCCATTTGAAAAAAAAAAAGAAGCTTAGTGACACCTGTTTCACCTGCATGGAGAACAGGGCACTCAAATCATGTGGTGTGACACCTTTGTCCTCTCTGCAAGGAGCATGATACCACCACCCCTCCAGTCTTAGGCAGTTTAGTAAGGTGCTGTAGCAGGATGCTTTCAGCATGCTGTCAGTTTGTTTCTGTCCTTTTGGATTCCATCCCAGCATCAGAGGCTTCAATATTCAAACCTTTTCATACAGTGCTAGTTTTCAAGTTTACAAAAGTAGTAGCTTATACTGTTTTAATTGAAGTCACATAGTAGAGTATGTTCAATAATTTGGGACTGCCTGATATGTTCTGCCCTTTCAAGAAAGATTCAGTCTCTTGGAGCCATTTGCTGTCAGAAGGACTTTACCAGTAAGCTGGTTTATACATTTCAGCATTTCCATTTTGCAGTTTTTCCAGAAGATGCTGGTTTTTTCCCCTCTTTCTTAGATAAATAGGAGTCAGACACTTGAAATGAAACCAAAGCAAAAGAATTTTAAAAGCTGACTGGAGCAGGAATGTTTGCTTTCAGTTTGTTGCTTCCTCTTCTGATCATGGAATTTGATTAAAACTTGGTTTAAAGATAACAGCAAACCCAAAAATCAATGTATCATGTAGTAATATCTGCTAACACTTCTTTTGAAGAAGGGATGATTATAAACTCTGTCTTTTAAGTTTTTTTTAGTACAGAGGAGACAACATTTCAGCTGCCAAGATCATAGTTCTTGTTCTACTTTTTTCCTGTTTTAGATCAAGCAAAGAATAAGTCTGTACCATGTAATTCTCACTAAAATTCAAAGTCTAAGGGTTCAGGTTTTTTCTGGGGAAAAGATGGTGAAGGTATTATTCTGAAAGAAAAAAAAATATTCTGAGAAAAAATATTCTGAGTAAAAAATGTACTGAGGCTGATTATACTGAAAAAATAGCTTTAAGTAAAAAGACATATTTTATTATTTGACATTTAAAACTCCATTGATTTGTTTAGTACAATTCCCCTACTGCACAACTTTGTAATGAGAGAAGACTTGTGAGGAGACATTAAAGAAGTGCTAATATTTATCACAGAAGAGTGAGAATGCTGCAAAATGGTTGGTTTGGGTTGGTTTTTTTTCCCTCATAAGTCATAGGAATCTTTCTTGTAGGATTTTTTTTTTTTAAAAATGTATTTATGCTTTGTGATGCTCAGCAAGACAGGAATATAACCCCCTAAAGGCATGTGAATAGGATTAAATCAAACATTTACTGTTCTTTGGGTATACGAGTCAAGAGGGATCAATAATTCTTCTGTTTTAGTACTTTCTTTGACAGTGGATTTTAAAATTCTGAAACTCAGAATGAAAGATGAATTTGGCCATAAGAGATTATGCTTTCAGAAACTTTGTATTTCTGCAGGGTATGCTCACACTTCCGTCTAAAATTCAGTTGGCCTTGCTTGCTTTGGGAAAAATCCTCACATCTCTGCCCATCTCTAATCATTGATTGGGAGAAGTTTAGTTCCCAGTCTTGAACTGGTGCATTTTAATTGGTGCAGCCTACTGGCTGCAAATCAAACGTTTTACAGTGATAACCACCAACAACTCTTTATCAAGCTTTATGCATGTAGTGAAACACTGCTTTGTTGTTGTTGCTTGGTTGGGTGTTTTTAAGTGGAAGAGAACATGACTGGGCTCCTATTTGTGTTGCAAAGGCAAAGTGTGGCTTTGATTGTGTGTGTGACTGTTGAAGGACTGGCTTGGACAGCAGGTGTGGAATTCCTGCAGGCAGGAACAGCATTAGCATTAAGACTCCCACTGGTTGGTTTCTAGATAATAATTACATAGAAAAAGTTGTCTGTGATTGCAGGAGGACAAAGAATGCTTTCTTGCTCTTTGCCAAAGCTCCCTCAAAATACCTCACTCAAACTTACTGCAGATATTTGTTCCAAAATTAGGCTTAATTTGAACCGACAGCAAAAAAAGTTAAGCCATGTGTAGCAGTGCCACCTAGTGTAGACTATTACTCCTTGGTTTTCCATGTTCCTGTATCTTGAGTCTATAATGTTCATGAAAATAAACATTACCTCTGCCTTGTAGAAAATGTTTTAAAGGTGAGTTTCTTGAAATGCGGGCCAGAATATCTTCTTACATGAAACAAGCACTTACCTGATGGCTGTTTCACTCCTCTTTGCTGAGTTAATGACAATAATAATAATTTGAAGTTATCCATGCACAACAAATTATTTATGTCATGTTTAGCTTTTCAAAGGAGATGGACAGGTAGGATAGAGCAGCAACTGGATACTATTCTTGCTCAGGAAGTACCAGCTTGACATTGTGGATTTTTCATTGTGCATTGATAATATTGTAAAATTATTCATGGAATAAAGTAGCACTTATTATGACAAAAACTGGTAAAATATGCCTGTCAATCTACATGACAGACTTGATTTGGGAAGTGGAGGAGTAGAAATTAGGATTAGATTACAGATTCAAGTAGTAAATGGTTTATCCTGTGTGAAAATTCTGAAGAGACATGGGCTTAAACTTGCTGTAGTTCTTAGCAAATCGTTGTCATTTATAACTCTCAGTCTAATGGCTGTTCATGCTGTTGAGTTTTGGCTCCTGACTGGCAAAGAATAGTCCTCACAAGTCTGAACCTTTGTTGTGACAAATAAAGACGTGGAATGGATTTTTATTTTTCACTATAATCCCTCTAAAGATAGACTAATGAAATCTAAACAAGTTTTTCTGGATTTTCACTGGGCTTAGGAAAACAGACATTTACTCCTGTGTAACTCTAACCTAGAGGAAGTTCATCAGTGCAGCTGGAGCTGCTGGGAATTGCATGTTTTTTCTAGATTCCCAAAGGAAACACTGTCAGCCAAAGTTAGAAATGGCAGGACAGAAAGCAAAAGGCACAAACGGCTGGATTTATACTGATACAGTCTTTATGCTGCTTTGCCTTCCAAATCAGCTGCAGAAGCTCTTTTCCAGTTAAAAATTGTTTGTCTAGTGCTATCTAGCTTAATATAGAGACACTTCTGAAGCCACTAGTTCTGAGGGAATGTGAAAAGCCCTGTCTTGAGTTCAGGTATGGACATGTGGCCCTCTTTGACTGCTGACTCCAGACATGGGAAGGAGAGAAGACCAGCAGGATGGGCACATCTCATGTTTCCCAAGAAAATCAGATCATGACTTAAAAACGTGGGCACCCACTAGACTGTTTTTATTTTTGGTGGATATGAGGCAAATATCTTCACAGTACTTCTCTACCAACAAAGGTTTGCTATTATTTTTGTTAGTTGGACCAAAGTGCTGGAGAAACAAAACTCCAAATTATATTAAGAACATTCTGTCTCCAGAACTCTGAGCTGCATAACTCTCAAAGAGGATTAATGTTTTGTCTGTTATCAGTGAAGGGCATGGACAGTGTTTCTGACTGAATGAGCTTGTTATTTCACTCACACCATTTTAAGGGGTTTATATTATTAGCTGTAATTCAGTCTCTCACTGTTTAATTTTGGAAACCCTGGAGTGAAGGGCATTCAGGTATCTCCAAGTTTATGGTAGATTAAGTTATTTTTTAAAGTACAGAACATACGTTAAGGTATCCATGGCTCTGTAGCTGGTGATTTTGTCAATGTTGTCAATGGCAGGAATATTTCAGAGTGCTTCCTGGCACTGATCCACAACCAATGGCTTTGAAAACCAAGCTTGTTGCTTGGAATCTGAAGCATTTTGGAAGAAGCAACACCTTTGCTGCTAATAATTGTGAGTTATCTTACTCTGATTCTACTTACTAACCTAGTGGGGAGTCATGGCTTGTACAGAGAAGCAGGTGGACTGATCTAGTTCCTCCCATTCTTCTCTGTTAATGTGCTTCTGTGATCTGTGGTCTATCACCAAGTGGTAGAGGAACATTCCAGGGGACTCCTTGTTAAAATGTTAGTGTTGCATCACAGACACCTTTTCTGTTTTTCTCCCCTGGATTATGCAATAAAAAGTTTTGAAAGTGCAGCAGAGGTAGAAATATTAATGGCAACATCTTCCCAACTCTGCATTAGTCAATCTGGTTTATTTTGGTGTTGCAGTCTGCATTAGGTCCTTCTGCAGACCCCTCCAGGGCAGTCTTCTGCCACAGTCAGCAAAACCAGTGAGCTTTGGAAGGGGATTGTTTGAAACCCCATCTCAGAGTTTTAATTCTCAAGGGGCAACCACATCAAATAGCAAACGTACTCACACGGCTGGTTTCAATCCAGGGCAAATCTGTGGATGCCACACTGACAAACACAATCAGAGCTATGTGTTTTGGCCCAGGGAGAATCAAAACAAAACTAAACTGCGAGGGCAAGTTAGGCAACCTTCCAAGGGAGTCCAGGACAATGTCTGGTGCATCCTGTGTCTCACTGGCCTTGCATCATCAGCAGCAGAACATACAAACTACTCTGAGGTGGCGTTGTGCTGAGGGCTGCAGTGAGGATTTCACCTGGTGGGCAATAGCTACAATGTGTGTTTTATTTTGCAATATTAAAAAGCCTTCATGGGAACCTAGCAAATTATTTGAAAGGTTACCAGTCTGTCAGGTATTCTTGAAAGCTGGAAAAGAGGTTTCTCATTTTCTTCCTTTCAGATGAAAAGTTCATTGTCCATTTAATTCCTGATTGTGTGTTGGACTTGCGACCTTTTCCCATTTGTTCTGCTGTTTTAAATGAAAGCAAAATACTGATGTAATCTTGTCAGCAGTTGTAGGGCTTGACTATTTTTAAGGATTTTAAAGGGAAAGTTCAGATCATGTGCAGACATGAAGGTGGTAGAGCTAAACTGAGTGGAGCTGAATCTTTGAGGCAGTAGCAGGCATTAAACAGGGAACCTGTGAGGAGCTGGAACCCTGTGACGAGCTGGAACTTTGCACAAGCAGTTTGAGCAGCAGTGTCTGAAAAGAGAGGCCATCCTTCCCAAGGAAGGGAACAGTTTAATTCTGACTACAAATGAAGTAAAGCTATAGGAAAATTAATTGTCTATGTCCATTAGCAACTGTACTTTAGTATTTCACAAGTATCAGTCATTTGTAAGAATGACAGATCTAGTAAGAATTCTGTGATTTGTAAGGTCCTCTGAAAACCAACACTCAGCAGAGTTGTTAATGCCCAAAAATCAAAGTGAATGGTCCTATGAGGCACATACTCATACTCATGTATTGATTTTATAATTTTATGAACTTATAACTGTGCATTAATGTTATACGTTTCCCTTTCCCAAAAACATATAACTCTGTTCTGCTCTTGTTTGAACCAAGTTTTTGCCTTTTGAAAATCTCATTCGTTAACTCAGATATTCCAATTAAGGAATTAAAAGTTTTGACAAACTTCTCTTTGTTCCAGTTCAAATATTAAGGGAAGCAGTGAGAAAGCCAGTAGATCACACTGAGCAGGAAAACAACTGCAATGTATAGCCTCAGATTAATGCCCTGCTTAAAATCCTTGTGGTTTCCTGTATGAAACTGGGAAGGGGGATTTTCTGGAAGAAAATTGCTTGCAATTAAAAATTCATTCTACAAGTAGCAGTTTTCTTTGTCTTAAAGCTCTACTGCATTTTGATGGTGATAGAGAAGGTCACTGTTGTTCAGTCCCTGACATATCTTATTCTGTTGTAGTATAAAAACCCAAAGCTTCTCTAGTTGTTAATAAATTAGCATAGAAACAAAACCCTGGTATTTTATAAAAAACCTGGGGTTTCATATCAAATAAGGCTGGAAAATGTTTTAAGCTGAAAACCAGATTTTTGCTCTCCTACTTGTGAGCAGCAGAAATACAATTGAAAAACTAGACTAACATGTTCAACAAAAGACAAATATTCCTTGCCTATCACAGCAGAAAATAAAAGGACGGGTGTAAACAAAAGGAGGCAGTGCCAGTACCTAGAATGCACCTCTTTCCTCTGACCACATTTGGTTTTCCCCCTCTGGCTGATGCTTTGATAAAAAATGGTTATAATAAGACCGCTTGCTGACTTCAGAGGGAGCTGCCACAATCCACGTCCTTGGCTGATCTCCTGTTGCCCCAGCTGGGCTGTGACCTGAACAATTTGACAGTTTAATTTTTTCAAGTGAGCCCAGCTATGGCGTTGATGTTAGAACTTAACTTTATTAGCTGTGTCTTGGCTCGAGCATCAGTATTGCCTCAACATCAACATAAAAGAGCAGAATAAGGTGCAGTGGGTAATTCCACCCTCTGAGTTGGCATTGCTTGCTTCCTATGATATCACAGTTGACTTTACACTGCCCAACTTGGGCACAGCTGTGCTTTGATTTATGTAATTTTTTTTCCATATGGCATTACCATATCCTTAGTCACAGCATCTTAATTTAAGATGCTGCTATGCATTCCAGTTGGGTGGAATTTAACATTTAGATTTTTAGCTAAACTTAACATCCCTAGAGTCCTTAGAGTTTGAAGGTGCTTTTTTTTTTTTTTTTGTTAGTTAAATAATTGCAATGCTAGTCAAGCAATGTTTTCCCAGGCTGTCTGCTGCTGATGCAAAGTGGGATACTCAGTTTGTTGATAGCAGGGTAATGCCCTGCTCAAGGAATTGCCCAATTCAATGGCAGAAACTGAGGAGCACCTTGATTATTAGTCAGCTATGTTATGGAAACTATTTGAAGTCTTGGCTGTTACTCCAAAAAACTACTTAATAAAAATATGTATGAATCGAACAACAACACCCCTGCCAAACCCCCACCACTCCCACCCAGAGAAACCCAGCTGTAATACTGAGAGTGTGGACAGGGTGAATGCATTTTGACTGCTCTGTTCTGAATGGGTCACAGAACTGCACTTCCACTTCTTTTTAGTTAGACGAGCACAGTTGTGTTTATTATTCTGAGTATAGAAGTCAACACACTTCACATTTCTGGAAAACATTCAAGGATTTGTATTCCGTGCAAAAGGGTTTAAAACAGAATGTGCTGCTTGTTAAAACAGCCTACCCCAGTTCCCTCTCCAGCCAGCACTCCAGATCAGGGGAAGCCAAGCCAGTATTGCTGAGAGGGGAAAAAAGACGGGGAGAAATCTAAATAACAGAAATGTGATTGTCACATGATACCACTGAGAAACATCTGTGAATAAGGCAGAGTTCAACAGAGAGTCTTAATGGTTAGAAATCAGTCCCTCTGTGAAGGAGGTTATTTTCCAGTGTGTCAGGTAATGATATACAGAGTCCAGGCACTGAATAGTACAGTGGGGTGGGAAGTAACTCCCACTGTTTATTCTGATATTTTAGTCATAAGTGCAGCCTTCTGTCAGTTGAAGTTTTTCTCAAAAAGTGCAACTTTGTCCAAACAAACATAAGTAGAGCAAAAGGAGAAAAATGTCAAATAGTGGGAGAAGTCACATAATCACATAATCCCACACAAGAATTTGGTCTGTTTCACATGCCTTGACAGTGTGTTTATGCTACTAGAGGTGGGTAAATGTAGCTGAATCTTATGAGACCTTCTATGGTTGGTGGGAAGCCATGGCAGTTCTCCTCATGTTTTAACCTTGCTTGCTTGCCTCTCCTCTAACAGATAGAGAGTATTTCTATGGGATGTTAATTTCAATTTTGATAACTTTCTGCCACAGTGCCAGTGACTCATGAAATCAATGTCATTAGCATTTACAGGGAACGAGCACATACAGGGATAGAAGTATCCTCGAGCATTGATGAAGTCAGCGATTTTCATATCTTCTGGGGTTTTATCTTGCATTGTTAAAAACACTGGCAAGATGTGTTGGGTGGGGGAGTTCTCTTTAGAACATGTCAGAAATCTTACAACAGGTGAAGCTGTCTAAGTTTGCAAAAGCAAGCAAGCCTGTGTAGAAATGCGTGTTATAAATGAGATTTCCATGAATCATAAATAAGATGTGTATGCTTGTTAATGATGAAAATTCATCAAGTAAAGGCTACTAATCTAGCAGCATGTGTTCCCAAGGTACTGAATGCTCTCATTTGCCTTTTTGAGTGTCTCGTGGAGAGCAGCAGGAAGATCTTCTGGATGTTAGGTAAATCCAGAATGGACTAGAGTAGAAAAGTAACTTAAGAGGTTTTTAATTCTTTTACCTTGCAATACGTTTGGACAATGTGCCTAGGTAAGTTTGGGAATTTTCAGAATTCTTCTGTTCTGAATTTTTTAGTTAGTAAAGTTCCTGTAACACAAGTTTCTTCAAGCTCTGCAGTTTAAAATGAAAGTAGCTCATGGCTTTTAAGAACACCTATGAAATGCTGTAATAAAATCTGTCTGTCTTCATGTGTACTTAAGGAAGTAAGAGCAAAGTAACTGAGGTTTTGAACTTGGATTCCTGATTCTGTTTATTGTTCTAAGTTGACCAGTCAGTGAATAGTTTAAGTTCATTATGCTGATGTATGGGATGTGTTGAGAAACTCTTGATGTTGTGTTTCAAACCAGGGCCTGAATAATTCTAAAATTTCATCATCATTTTTCAAGTGAGGATCAGTGGGAAAGAGCTATAAAAAAATTATTGGTAGCCTGTTGTAGAACCTGAATGCATTCAGGTTCCAACAGCACTGCTAATGCTGGATCTCCATCCATATTTCTGTTTTATGGCAATGCTGTAACCTGGGCTGGTTATTCAGAGTGGTCAGACCGGACCAGTTGAGATCATTTACAGGTTTCAGTAAGTTCACATGAAACCAACAATCAGTGTTCACTACAGTCTAAGAAATGGAGGGAAATAAAATATAAATTAGCAGTAACTAGTCTCCATTGCATAGCAGCCTTGAAAATCAGACTGGAATTTGTCTGAGGGGACTGTTTTTTTGTTCTTGTTTGGCTGTTTGTTGGGTTTGGGTGTTTTTTTGGGTGGCGCATGGTTTCATGGAAACATGGAAACACTGGATGTGCTCTGACCCAGCAGTTGTCTAACCAGGCATCCCCAATACAGAGGTTTCAGACAAGTCTTTCCTGCTTTCCAGCCTGGTGAAAGTTTGTCTTTTAGCATCATCTCCTGTGTGGACAGCCCCCACTTTCTTGCATACGCAGAAATATGGAAGTTTATAACACTCCCCCTCGGAAATGTCTCCAGAAGTGCCATGGTTGTTAGTAAAACATTTAAATTTTTTATCTGACTTAAACAGGAAACTTAAATAAAAATAGTTTTATATTCTTCAGCAGAAAGAAGCTGTGATGAAACTAAATGTAAGTTAAAACAAATGCAGTTGCTCCCAAAAATTACCCAGATATTATATTGTCTGTGCAAATGCACAGTCCAGGTCCTGTGACAGCATCTTAGAATATATTACTTCTGTCACACCCACCATGCTTTCTTCTCCTATAAAAAAAAAGTTTTCTAAATTTCCCAAACTGCTTCCATATGTTATTTTTAAATACTCAATTAAAAAAAAATCACACTTAAATCTAGGAGCTAAAGGAATGGGTGGGTTTGCTTTCATCAACATAGTAAATTACTTTTTTATTTCTGTATTTCTTAACTTATCTTGCAAATTTTATCATTCAAGTAGAATTTTATTATTTGATTAGTGGAATCAAGTCAACATATTTAATATACAGTAACTTCTTTCATCTGATATGTGGTTTGATGAACTTAGTGGTGACTCATTTCTCTGCCATATTCCCTTGCCACCAACTCTCTGTTGCTGCTGTTGAGCAAGAAAAAAGAAGGCAGCAGTGGTTTGGATACCAAAGCCTTCAGGGAATAGTGAGTGGAGGATGTGCAAGGGTATCCAAGTAGGAACTGAGAGTGGAGGCCAGAGAAAAAGCTCCAAAAGCAACTGAACTTGTAATTGAGAACATAATAAACCTTTAAATAAACCACTGTGGGCTTGGTACTTAAATGGAACTCTGAACTGCAATTTTAAAAAATGTACTGCTTTAGACATAGATGTATTGATCTTTGTGATTGCATTGGCAAAATAACTGAGACATTCATAAGCTGCATGTTGTAAAGGAAAAGTTAACCAGTTGCCAATGAAAATAAATTGCAGTGCAGTGAGATAAAACCCCTAAAGTCAGCATTCCCTCTCATGAAGATTAATTAGTTGCCATCAAAATCATCAGAGAACAATGTGCATGGCCTCACTTAGGTCTTCAGGGCATGTGGGAGAATTACAATAATGGCATACATTAAGTGTAATCATTTTCATTGAGAAAGCAAGAATGTTCTTATCAGAACAGTGATCCACCCCTTTCTTTACACGCTCTCCCCCCATGGACTCTTCATCCGTTTCTTCCATTAGCCCTGTTCCATCTCCGCTGAGGAAATGATAAGTCTTGCTGCTGCCTGTCTCCCAGCACGGAGTTGGAGCAGACAATTCTCATATTACAGCCAGGAGTTAAACTGCTTCTCAAATGCAACTTTAAAATCCACCCACTACTGTGCATCCAGTGCATTTGGACTATCCAAGGTGGTAACTCTTTTATATCCACAAGAATCTGGTTAGATTTTTAGTATGTGACTAAAGATTTTTTTAATGGTCAAAAGATCAGTCGATCAAATTATTAATTAGTCCTTCTGCCTCTTGACAGGTTCATTCAGTATAAAACTGCTGTATTGGATCTGTTCATGCAGATACTTAGGTAAGGAAATAGAAAAGATAAATATTTAAAAACTTCAGATTTATATTTTTCATTAATAAACTAATAAATAGCTTTAGATTTATTCTTCTGCCAAGTGATATGACTCATACCAAAGATTTATGGTTTTTCTGCACTCTACATCTGTATGGATACAAAAAAAAAGTTTTCATCATCAAATGGAAGCACTATGAAAACTTAGGTGAAGTTTGCCTTCCATGAACTCATGATTCCAAGGAACTCTTGGATTCTGGTTAGTATTCTCTCTGTTGGCTCCCCTTGAATACAAATCCATCCCAGGCCAAAGGCTTGCTTGGTAATCTGCCACAGGGCTGGTCTAAGGGCTTCGAAGCTCCAGTGGTGGCTACATTCTGCTGGAACTAGGGAACTGCCAGCCATCGTGGGAAATGCTCACACAAAGGGGGAAGTGACTTTTCCAGGTACACACCTAACCTGTAAATAAGGAAGAAGGTTGTATAGCTTTCAATGAAAATCAAGATTTATTTGTATCACTTTCAAATAGAAGCTTTATTGTAGATGCTAATTTTAAAAAGCAGACTTATCTCTATATTCTAATAAAAGTTGATAGTGCTACTTTAGGTGACTGGAATTATGCAGTCTTAAGCTCAGTTCATTTAATATTCAATTTTTAATTAATATAAAATTCAATCTTTTATTTAATATAAAATGGACCTTGAAGAATAAAACAGAATAATACACTTTAATATTATTTAATGTTAGCAGGGAATAATAAATATTGTGGCTGTGTATACTGTATTGTTGAATTCTAAATGGCTTTACTTCCTTTTTTAATTTTAATTTGTTCATGTTGTTCTTGACTTAGCTACTGTTATCTTTGTTCAGTAAAACAATCCTTTATTATGAAAACATTAGTAATGGCTTTTAGATGAATGGGGGGAAAAAACAGATGTACAAAAGAGCTGTAAATATTTCATGGAAGGAAGACAAGGTTCAAGTGGAGTAGTTTCTCAACCAAGCCGTGATAGCATTAAAAATACAGAGCTGTGAATGTTCCAGTGTGACAGCACCCAAAACATTTGGTTTGTGGCAGTGCCAGTAGTGGATGTAGAACTGCAAAGTGGGAGTGAAACCAATGGCATAAGGCACTTGACAGCAGTGATCTTTGACTTGCTGGATGGGGGAGACTTTTTGATCAAGAGAAAAATAAAAATCTTTCACTGAATGAAGCACACTCATATTTATGGGATTAGAGATATGGATTAAAAGTACTTCTGGCCCAACCTCTAATGTGTAGTAGGACTATTGCTGTCATTAGATAGGATCAGCCACAGCAGAGTCCTGAAAATTCCAAAGATGGAGATGGTTCTCCTTTCCCTCCAGAGAAGAAGAGATGGCCCTGCTGGAGCAGGGGCTTTGGACCAGCTAAACCAGATCTCCCTGCCAGCCTCAGCCATTCTGTGTTAGGGGAAAGTGGGACACACCTTATTTGAAGGCTCCTTCCCTTAAATGTTAGGGAGGGAACACACATTCACAGCCAAGTATATCATCTGTAGGATTAATGTTGTAAAGTGACCCTCTGAAGATCAAATGACATATTAAAGTGTGTTCAGTTTAAAGAGCAGGTATAGAGATGCGACTTCAAGTGCTGTATGAGCCTGGAAGAATATTATCCCTCTTGAGGATTGCTTAAGCTAAAAGAATGTACAAAAACACTTCATAGAGTCAGAAAATCATGCAGGCAGAGAAAATGTCATCATTCAAGATGGGACCAAAAATGAGAGGAGGAAATGGATGTTGTATGAAGTGAAGAGAGTGGTATCTTCAGCTCTGAGCCACCTCAGCCACCTCAAACTTGAGCTCCTGTTCTCACAATAATGGCAAGTTATTTCTGAAACTCAGAATTTGTAATGTAGTTGTACCAATTCCCATCTTCTCCCCTATCTGCTCCAGGGACATGACTCAGAAAAGTCTTGAGACAGCTGGGAGAATTGAACTGTTTCAAATATGTTCTGTGTCTTAATTGTTTTGGTTTTGATAACTTTTAATTTCCTATTTTTTAATCAAGAATGTAACCCTCTGCCTTGCTAGACTAAACTCGATTGCCTTTTTGGATTTGTCTAGCATTAACGATAGCCTCATGCAATAGTGCCAAGTGTAAAACATCTTGTCTTTTTCCCAAAATAGCTCTATTTGTTATCCAGTCATGGAGAATTTGAAATCCAGAAAATGTTCAGGAAGGTAATTCAGGGTGACTTTAGCACCAAGCTGCAGAGGTTGATTTGGTAGCTAATAAAACCCAGGTTTGAATCTGAGGGAGAAATACCAACCAGTAATCATTCTCTGACAAGGACCAGGCAGAGTACAATTCCTCTGACTGCCACTTCATGGATCTTACACAGCCCAGTTTATCCCCCCCTGTAAACCCCAGGCAAGGACATGCATTTCTTTTTTTCCAAAGACTTTCCAATACCTTTGCCTGATCTTTTACAACAATGTAGACAAATGAATTTCACACATTTAAGACTAAATTAAGCAGAATACTGAGGAAAAGCCTTGTTGGGAGGTGCAAGAGGTACTGAATGATCCTATCACTGAGTGAAGCAGTCCAGGAAATAATCCTGCTCTTCCATCAGAACTTTGTGTGTGTGAGCAAGTGTTTACAGCCCTGCATGATGTTCTTCCATGTAACATCTACAAGGAATACCTCAAGGCAAGATTAAACAGGAACAGTCTGGAGAGTGACAAAGAGGATGCTTAAAGAAAGTTGTTTTCATCTCCCTTCCTTTCCTTCCCCCTTATTAAGTTGTTTGCTTACTCTTTCATTTCAAGCCATGTGTCAGTGGACAGAACCTGTTGTGGGAAATAAGCAAACATGCTTAGAGTTTCCCTGCAGTTGTGCATTCAGTGTGCTTATCAGATCAGTCTAGGCACCCAGGGGTTTTATTACTCATTAGAATGAGTGCATATGTCCAAAAATAAACATATGCATTGAGCAGGAATGCAAATCTCTGCTGTGGATGGGAGCTGAGGGAGGGATATCCCTGTGGAGGGAACCAGCTAGATGAGACTGCGCTGAGTTTTAAAGATTAGAGGAAGCACGTAAGAGTCTGAGACGTGTTTAGATGCAATGAATCTTAATGTTTCTTTTTCTGGTACTTACCCTTCTACAAGAGAGGAATGAGTAAAATGCATTAACAGACACAGGAATCTATTCCTGGCTTTCTGGATAAGACTGTCTGTTGTTCCTTTCTGTTGTTCCTTTAACCGGATGTTAAAGATGACAAATTTCTCAGTATCAAAGAAAAGCCCATGGGCTACAGACTGAAATCCCGGAAGACAACCTATCAAAAGGTTATAGAAAAAAAAAAAAAATACAGTAATTTTTTTTCTGTGTTGCACTTCTGTGGGGACATTTACAATTGGAAAAGAACTCGTACTTGTGGTATCCTGCAGTATCACTAAATATATTGTAATATTGTTCACTGTAACATCTTGTGTGCATTAATGCTAATGCAAACTAATATTCCTGCTCTTTCCTTTAAAGAAGAAATTTAACCCATTAGATTGAAAGAGAACCCTTGGATCAGGTCAGCCTTGCAGCTGCAGGTAACAGTGCAGAAGTAGTCAAGTCAGAGTGTATTAAGGAGATAACAATGCAAAACTACTTTTCAAAGCCATAAAACAAGGCCTATATCAATAAAGAAAATGGCAAAACTAAGACAGCACAAGAGGATGACGTTTCCCACAAGTTCTTGGACCATTGCAATAATTGTGAAATTTGCTAAATAAAAAATTGGAATCTTCCCAATTCCCTGTGCTAGAAAAGACATCTGTATGTCTGTCTCAAATCTCATCCTTGACTTCCAGATTTGTAACTACAGAGCAACTTCGGGATTTTGTTGTAACTTTTGTGGCTTTTCTTTTAATTATTACACAGGTAATTTCTTGATTTTATTTCTTTTCAGCTAAGGAGAAATAATTCAACCCATAATATTTCTCTCACAGCACCTCAGTTTGTGTCCTGGAAACTGCATGTATTTCCTGCCAAGTCATGCAACTATAACATCATGGCAATCAGTAACAATACTTCTGTTGTTTGAAGCATGAGGTTTTCATACTTTTAGGAATGCTGGTGGTGCTGCTTCTTTTAGTTATTTAACTTTTTCCAAAGTCAAGAAACAATTGATATCTAGAGTATACTAAAAAGGCAGCTGAAACATGATCTCAGTCTCTGGTTTGAATATTGTCTTGGTTTGTGATTCTCCTTTGAGTTTACAAAGACAGTAGTGCCTCTCTGGAAACAAAAACAAATGTATTTTAATTTTTTTCTTCACTGGATCACTGAGTTATGTGTGTGTAATTTCATAGGTTTTTTCTCAAGTATTGCATTTGTGATTCATTAAGTGTTTTTGTTTGGGGTGGGTAGAGCCTCTTTATGATCAGAAAGACAGGATATCATGGGCAGCTGGACTCAGGCCCTGCTTCTCTGGGTGCCTCTTCAGATGTCTTTGGAGGTCCTGGCTCAGTGTTTATGTGTTTGCTCTTTTCTATTAAAACCAGCTATCCCTGCACTTTCTCTACCAAATCCTGCTGTACAGGGAGCAGCAGTCAATAATTTAGTGGACTCAGAGGGAGAAGTTAAGCTTGTAGAAGCATTAGGTTATAGGATTTGTCAATCTAAGAAGTAGGCCAGTCATCACAGCCTGTGAGTACAGACTACCCAAGGGGTTTTATTTGATTATCTAATGTGTGTATGCATAATTATACCACTGACCATGCTAATTTTGATGTAAGGTTCTTCCAGTGGAAAAATAAAAGACCTAAGTGGTTGTTTTGCCTGACAGACTGTGGTTAAGTGATGTGCTATTAGTATTTGCATAGGAATGTATAGGTACTATGCCAGTGGAGGTTGCTGTGCCTGAAACTGTCCAGTGGTATGTACTGACTCACTGTCTCTCCATGCTGCTAGCAAGTGTGCAAGAATTGTAAGGATATGCCACGTTTCTCATCTTATTATTGCATATCTAGCAAGGGTCAGTTGTAAGCAGTTTTATCAAAGGGAATATAGGTAGGAGAAAGTTTCTATTTACAGGTAGACAGGAAGGAGAAAATCCTTGGTTAAGAAAGGAAAACTGGGTATGTTGAGGTCTGTAAGGCATCAGATCTGGAAGACACAAGTAGACCCCAAAGTACAAGGAGTTGGATTCATTGTGTGGTTTGTGTGTAAAAATCAGATTTTAAGCCCAATCTAGGAACTATCTATAGCGATGCTTTGAAAAACCAGATGCCTCATTTTACAGTCAGCAAAAACAAAAAGCAATTTAACTTGAAGCATATGCAGACTCAGTCTCCCTGCTGTTCTCCAGGGTGATGGTATCCAAGGGGCACAGATACCCCGGTGGGTGTGCCCCCAGCAGTGCAGCCAGTCCCTCCCTGTCAGCGAGGGGCTGCTGTGGGAGCACAGCCCTGCCCGGGTCCTGGCCAGGCTCCTGCTCCCAGTGCACAGGGAGGTGTGGAACCCTGCCAGCCTCTCACTGCCCTGAGTCATGGCTGGGCACTGGCCTCGGGCTGCCAGCTCTGCTTTGGTCTGGGGCAGCCCCAAGCAGAGAATCGCTTTAAGGGCAGTGAGTACCGATTCCATTTCCTTTTCCTTTTTGTACGCTTTTAATGCCTTCTGTATTTGGGGTTTCCTGTTTATTTTCAGTTCTACTTTCCTTGGTGTAAGTAAAATAGTTTTCTTCTTTCTGCTTTGCTTTTCATGAGTTAAGCATTTTATTTTGTAATTAATATCTATTTTAATTTAAGATGATACTTGGATAAGAGTTAACAGCAAAATGCACTCTTAGCATCATACAATAATACAATCATCAGGTTGGAAGAGACCTTTCCTTTCAGAAATGAGTAAAACTTCGTGAGAGTTTGGGGTTTTTTTGGTGTAGAACAAGTTCCTAGTTAGTGGAAGGTGTAAAATATGTAACATTTTGGTTAACTAATCTTAGTCATGAGTCTTTTCTAAAAAAAAAAACCAGTTGTAATACTGGACAAAAGGGTAATGGTATGCATGGTGTTATAGTCATGAACCTGAGCCCAGCCTCAAGATCCTGTCTGAGTAAGAATTATGAGATATTCTTCCTGTAACCTTTGCCACTAATACTTTCAGTTTTGTGGGTTAATATCAACACAGCCCAATCAGGCTTAGAACCTACAAAAACATTCCAAAATAAACAGAATGTAGACAGTGTAAACTGGGAAGGGGAAGGACAGGCTTCAGTTCTGTGTGAAATGCTGACTGTATTAACTGCCACAAGGCAGTATAAGGCTCCATGATCTCTAATAAAACTGCTCAAGTAGTAATCAGTTAGATGGGAAATGCATGATTTGTCTTGTATTTCGTCAGAGGAATGCAAACTTACAAAGAACAATAAAAGGTGTGAAATAGTAAAATATAGGTTTGATTTTTACTTTTGCTGAAAGGCTTTAGCAGAAGACTGGAAGGGTTTATTTCTCAAGAGGCTGTGATCCAGTCTCTGGACTAATAGTAGTAGAGCTTGCTTGTTGTCTTCTGAACTAACCACATGAAATACCTTATGTTTAGAAGGTTCTAGTACACTTTATAGATGAACCTTGGCCAGTGATTCTTTTGAACAGTATATTCTGAATGATGATTATAGCATAGAGTCAGATCACCTTTTCTTTGGCTTAAATTTCTGGAAGAGTGCTATAGAAATCCAATGGGATAATATGTTTTTACTGGTGTATGTGTAGTGGGCTGACTTCTGTCCCCTAGTCTTAAACCTAATTAAGTGGCAGAAATAATAAAACCTTTAAGATCCTCAATAAAATACACTTTATACAATATTCAATGGGAGAAGTGAGATGCTATCATAAATATTAAAAGGTAGATAAGCCTAATAACGAATGAGTGAGGATTGACAGGCATAATATTGCATTGTATGTTAGCTCAGTCTAAATCCTATAAATCCTGGTTTTCCTCTACTGAAAGAGAATTTTTTTTAGCATGTCTGTCTGGGGATTGTCTGTTCCCCTAGCCAACAGATGACAAACAGCTCTTGGAATTTCTCTGTGCAATGTTAGATATCTTTCTGTCACTAAAGTTTTTGTCCAGTTTACTTAACCTGAAAAAGGACCCAAAACCCACCATGCAAAAGTGATCTGGTAGCAATGCTGTTGTCCATTTGAAGCTAAGCTCTAATCAGAATGCAAAGATGGGGAGATAAAATGGGTAGTGAGTAGAAGGAAATCAAAGTGAAAGAACAGAGCACCCTTCTGTGTCTAACTGTGATTGTTGGAGAGGCAGTGAGACACTTCTGCTGTGTGAGAGTCACTCAGAAATTCAGAAGCAATAGCCTGGCATTACAATGGTAACTCATCACTATCACTAGCAAGAGATGAGTAGTCAGCCATTCAGGAAGAGGAAAACTGATTTCTATTTGTAATTGCTTTTGCTTATAATCTGTATCCTCAAGCTCTGATAGTCCATTAGAGAGCTTGGAGGAATGGCTAAAATGGGATTGCAGCTGGGAGGAGCATGTGGCAAGACAGCGAGGACTGCCAGGCATCCTGTAATGTCATCAGCACAGCAGCCTCCACAGACCTGCACTGCATTCCAAAACAGAGCCTTCAAAACAAACTTTAGCCCTCATTATAGATCAGAAATAAAAATGTGGACAAATCACCCCAGACATTCCGTGGCTCACAGTATTTCAAGGACTGCTTTGTTTTCTTCAATACTGTGACCTTTCCTCTCTGCTTGCAGCACAGCTGAGCCACCCAAGTTACCATGACATGAGGAGACAGCATGACCACCTGTGAAATCCAGTTTGAGAGTGCTAAAAACATGAAACTCCATGCAATAAAGCCCCCTAATGCTTCCTGTCCCATCTCTTTTTAGTTCTGGATTGCAAGACAGCCAAGAAAGCATTCCCAAGAGCTCTGCTCAGTCTGAGTCATTTGCAAATCTGTTTTAACTTCTTTTACAGATTTAAAATAATGTTTGAGACTATGCATCTGCCAAAGAATATACTGCAATGGTTCATATAATGTTGGGGTTTTTTTAAGAAAGGTTGATTTTTAAATTTTTTTTCATCTTCCATGTACATCTTACATGTTTGAGGAATGAGTGAGAAAGAAATACTATGGTTACTTTGGAGGAATTGGCATTGGAGCTCTTGTATATTTCATTGCAGGAAGCTGCAGGAAGCCAAATACTAAAAATACTAAAAACAGAAAATTGGGATTTTGATATATATACCAGAGTAATTAGGCAATTTATACTGGTTTAATTTTTCGTTCTGAGGGAAATTTGATTCCTGAGGATACCTGTAAGCACAGAAGGCAATCAGGTCCTCAGAAGTTTGCTGAATGCTCAAATTCTAATAAACAGCCAGCTTCCAAATTTACAATGGTCAGCTATTTGAAAATTAATCTTTTCCTAGCAAAGGACTGTCCCACTTAAACTGTTATATAAATATTTGCATTTCTTCAATGATGCATGTTCAAATTTGCATGCTGCTGGTTTGATTACTTAGTGTAATCACAGAATTTACATTAATATGCATGAAAGACTCCATCATTTCCTCCTGTGTCTCACATGCTTTAGATTTATGTACCAGGGGAGAGAGGTACACTGTACAATTCCACTTAAGGAGGGTATGTTTCCTGCTCTGGCATCACTTACAGTGTAGAGGCAGGATTTATATGCTGCACTTCATCTGTGTTTATTTGGACAACTCATTGTTAATGTAGCTGGCCCTCTCTCCTGCAAGTTTTACTAACCTGAGTTTCATGCAGCCTTACCAGAGAAGGCTTTTTCTTCTTATGTGTGCATTGTGGGCTGTACTCTCATCTTTTCAAAATGGCAATAGTACAAAGAGGATGTGCAATTAGTTCAGAATGTGTATGCTCTCCACTTTCCTTTTAAGTCTGTGAGGACAGATAAAAGACTTTTCTAAACTATCAATGGATTTGTTTGCCAGATGATTTCCAGATGAGTACAGTGAGGGTGGAGAAAGCAGGACTTTTGGCTCAACACAATCCCTTCAGTTCCTTTCATATTTCTTTCAAAACAAGCTTTTGTTTGTTTTTTAAGAAACAGGAAAAAAATCTTGGCAAGTACAACACATTTCAGAGGAAAGATTAGTTTGTGTAGTATTGTATTGAAAAATCAGGCACCTTTAATTCTAGAGATATGGAGGAAATTTCTCAAGGCTTTTTCAGACTCTCTGAAGGATTTTATTTTTTAAATACACACGTTATAGCTTTGCTAATGTTGCAGAATGTTCTGTATGTGAGAAGTCTGAAAATAATAGAATTGTCATTTTTATTACTTGTATCACTTTTTTCTCCTTTCCCCAGTATTTAAGAGGGCACTTGTTCAGTGCACTCTGGGAAGCAAATATGGAAACAATCTACCACTTTGTTTTGTGTTTACACCCTGACATTTCTAAACAAGAGAAGAATGCAGAACACTTAGAGACGAAATTATTTTCTTCTAATTTTTCAAGAAATAACAAATAGAAGTTTGGTGATTTTGATTAGATAATGATGTGTTATATGAGAAATATGCAGAGCAATTAGAAATGCCAAGAGAGTTAGGCATTTTAAACCTCCCTACCTGGTATGAATGCCAGACTGTGCTTCTTTCTGAGGAAAGAATTGTCACATTTTCTGCATGTGACAAACTACTTCAGCATTTGGACTGCTGATAACTACAGCACATAAATCACAAAGATTGAAGGCTCCAGTGGGTAAAGGAACAATTAAAGAAGCAATCAACTGATCACCACTGTCATTAGTGAAAGTGGAGGACAATTAAACAAACCAACCAAGCCAAAAAAACCTCATTCCTGTATAGGCTTGTTCACAGGTTTGGTGCTAAAGGCCTTTAACAATACTGGAACAACACTTTCCATCACAAAAATGTGTCCCCATCATGGTACTCCAGCCTATTGCACCCAGAATGAATGTTCAGCAGCCAGGAAGAGAGGCTTCAATAAACTTGTGTGTGATTCTCACTGATGAGCCATCAGTGTCATCTCCTTCTGCCCACAAGGGAAGGATTCACGTTCCTTTTTAAAATTTGTACTTTGTATGATTGACCCAGTGTATTATCCAGATCTTCAGCTTCAGCATGCCTTGGAAGTGCTTTACATTCAGACAGTCTGAACATCCAGGTTTCGTACAGCTATATTGCTTTGCTGTGAACAAGTTTGCAAAACCAAATCAAATGTTGGTTCCCCTCTCAACACATTTTTCATAAACCTTCCCAAAGGACAGATCAGTTCTTTTGTAGTGGCCTGGGAAAGAACTGAAAGAACTGTAAAGCACCTCAAGATAAAGAATCATGGGCTAAGGCCATGGTCTGCTGTTTGCTGTACAGAAGCAGGCAAGTGAGGTATCAGAGTGGACATAATAAGACACGTATGGGTTTGCAGTGAGCATGCTTAGCATATCTCTGTACCACAGAATGAGTTGCAGGTCTGGAATATTTCACTGTCAGTGCCTAAGACTGAAAAATCAGTATATTTATGCTGTAACTAATGCTGTTCACTGTCATTCTTTCACTTCATTACTGAGACAAGTTGAAAAGCAAAGGTCACAGTTTGCTTCAGCTGCCATTGCTGAGTTCATCAGGCAGGAAGGAAATGCCTTCTGCTAGTAAGTATTTGATGGTAACTATTGCATGACAAGGTTGGAACAGATGATCCTTGAGGTTCCCTTCCAACCTGGTGTTCTATGGTTCTCTACTTCTCTTACTTCTCGATAAAATGATGCCGATTCCTGTATCTCCTCTGAGCATCTTTCCCTGTCCCGGCATTGCCACTGTGCTTTTTCCCCCATCCCATACAACTTGCTCTGAATTACTCTTCCCACTTGGTAAGAATCCGTTTCTTTCCCACCACTTGTCCTTCAAAGGTAGCAGTGCACCCATTTCCTTTTCTCCTAAAAGCCTTCTCAACACTTCCTGTGCTCTGGAAGCAGTCACTGCTGGCTTTGGCAGGTCCATATGCCAGGCTACGGCAAAGTCAATGCATGGCTGCAGGTCAGTGATAGAGAAAAAGTGTTTTTATTGGGTGGTGAAACCGTTTGACCCATGACTCCAAATATATTATCCCACTGTTAAATGAGTAGGTCCCAGTAGTCTGTCCAAGCACCAGACATAAAGGGTGTTTGGAGGAAGATGCTGTGGAAAGCTGTGGATGGGCAGTTCAGAGTTTGAGTCCACTTTAATGCCAGTAAGAAAATTGCAGCTACTGAAACTAGGGGAGGCAGACTTGACCCTCTCTCAGGCTACTCCAGACTCCATGTTGCTCAGTGAAAAACATCCAGGTTTCTGTTCCTCTAAATCAAATAATGTTCCCTGATAAAAAGCAAAGCTGTAATGATAATATGTCCAGCAGTTTCAGGAAAGTTCCAGCATTTACTGGGGTGGGTGCTGGTGCTGTGAGGAAGAGGATAAAAGAAGGGAAGTTTCTTTTAAAGCCCTGCATATTGTACAGCTCAGAAAAGAGTCTGTCACCGTCTCATCAGTTGCTCTCCCTTCCCTTCACCGCACCTTGAATGTTCCCAGTGAGAGAATCCTGCCTCTGCTTTGCTCAAGATATCAAACATCCTTGACAGCAGGCTGGGTGCCTCGTGCCAGAGGACTCTGCACGGCTGCAACAGCTCCAAATACAAAGTGAGGGCCTTAAGCAGGCAAATCTGGCTGCATGAAGTCTCTTGTAAATGTTGTCATACTGAGAATCGTTCTTCTCCTGCTCTTGAAATATGGAAGATAAATGAACATTAACATGCTGAAGCTATCTACAAGTAATAAATCGCAGTGCCTAAATGTTTATGTATGGAACTTGTACTCACCAGTGCACCTCTCTGGTTTATCTACCTGCCCCTGGGGAGAACCAGGTAGCAGTTCTTTTGTCTAAGTATTTCCAGTTGGGGTACAAAAAAATATATCATTTAGGGCTGTCTGCTTAGCAAGGCTGTCAACTTTCCTGTACAAACTGTAGATGAGGAAAAAACTAATGTTTTTCCACCCATATCTGGATGACTTGTTTAGCAGCAAAGCTTTGTACTTCACTTGCAGGTTAACAAACAAGCCAAACCCACTCAGCAGTCTCCCCCAACACAACTTCTCTGCTAGGCCATGTTATTCCCAAGTTTTTCTTTCGTATAAAGTTGTGCCTTTAGTAAAGTGCCATTGTTTGCTTAGTCACTTCTTGTCTGTGTAGTGTTCAGAACACAGGAAACCTCAGCTATGCCAAAAATCTTTAATGAAGTATTCAGAGTACATTTTTAAAAGCCATTCCCCTACCTAGCTGTAAAACTGTAGTCTCTCTGCTCAGACTAACAGCCATGAAGACAGATATACATACTGATAATTTTATTAGGCAAATCAATTCATTTGTGCTTAGTCCAAGGCATAAAACTAATTTTGCAGTAAGTACTTGTACAGATGAACTCTTCCCTTTTTTTCCAAAAGACTCAAGGAATAAGCTCAGCTTTAAGGATTTGGAAAAGGGAGAAATTTGGTAATTTTGGTACAGGGCATCCAGTAGTAGTTACAAACTCCCTTGTTTTGAATGTGTGTTTTGGGTCAATGAATTTCTGCAGCATCCCTAAGCCCATGTAGCTTGGGGTGACACTTTCTAGTTAGAAATTTCATCTGGAAAAGCAAACACTTCTTTGGACTTGCCCTCTTCATAGGAGTAGATCTGTGCAAGCCTTGAGAGACTATGTTGTGCAGACAGCATTTGTGACACTGGCATGGGACAGCTTTGTCCCCAAGTCTGTTTGGTATGTGTTTTCCTACCTGAAACAGACGCATGGCCCTTTCTTTTCCGTCTGGGATGTCAGGAGGGAGGGGCTGGCAAGGGCTGTGCTCAGCCTTAAATGAGAAAGGTGAAGCGGGGGCGCAGAGCCTGAGCAAGCAGAAAGGAGGAACTGCGGGATGGGAAGCGCTCCCAAGGAGAGGCGGCAGGGCACGGTGTATGGAGAGTGGCACGGAGCAGAGCTTGCCAGAGGCGTGTTACAACAAGCAAATGCCATTTCAACAGCCAGTTCAGCAACTGGTGGAGGTAATGCAGCAACCACAGCAGCATCAGCTCCGGCTGTAAAACGTGTACAGAATCCTCGGTTAACACTTATGTGCAGCAGTTATGAGCAGCTCAGTCCAGGGGCTGGAGTCGCAGCAGCATCTGCAGTGCAGGAGCATCTCAGAGAGCCTGGCCAGGGGCTGGGCTCAGCTGGGAGCAGCACAGTCCTTCCCCGAGAGCCTCGTGGCCCAGCGTGTTTGGGTCCCTGCTCCTCTGCAGTGCACGCAAACGAGCCCAGCGGATGCAAATCGCCCTCCCGAGCCCGTTCTCATGTTTACCTTGCTTTCCTGCGTGGCGTGTTTGCAAATGCTTGCGAGTTAAGCAGGGCTAGGAGTGCGTAGGAGCAGAGGGGATCACGTACACAGCCCTGGCAGCGTGTCAGGCTCCGGGAGAGCCAGGGCTGAGACAGTTAGAGGTGGAGCTGTCTGAGATAGCTGCAAGTACAAGTTTCACAGACTCCTCTCAGAACATCGCCTGCAGGGCACAGATGTGATAGGAGGGGATGAATACACTCCTGTCTTTGTTGCATGTTTGTTTTTGAAGCTGAGCTTTTAAAATAATGTCACTCTTCCTCCTACGGAGTTTTAACTACACCGCACAACACCAGCGCCTGGATGTTGAGCCTGAGCCTTGCCACACACAGCTGCTGTTCAATCAGCCCTTTCCTTCTTGCCTACTAACGCAAGGGACCAAAGCAGGATGTCCAGGCCACGGGGAGCAGTGTGCAGGGGTTCTTGCAGGGTGCCTGTGTTCTCGGGGCCGTAGGTGTGGTTCTTGTGTCGGTCTGTGCTGCTCAGGGCCCCCAGCAGCACTGCAGCTCCCTGCTCCTGCTGTCCCAGCTCCTCTGGTTGTGAAAACTGTGATGTCTTAGACCCTGCAGAGTAGAGACCCAGTGACACTCATGGTCCCACCACACTTTGCCTGTTGCCTTCTTTGGAGACTGTTTTCACCACCATCTTTTGTTAGTGTAAAGCCCGGTTTTCTGGAGCTGAGTTATCTTATGAATATTTGTTTCACAACACTAAGAAATTTCTCACAAGAAGACAACCTCTGTCTTGTTTATTTAGATATATTTCCCTTCAATCTTTTCCACTTTTAAAATTCCATTTGATATTGCAGGGTTTGGTGATAGTCCTACAGTAGCAAATGCCTTTAAAAAAATAAAAAGTACCACAAAACAAAAACCCTACAAACAGCTGATGGGAAGTCTCTCTTGTACACTATAGATCTGCCTTATATTAAATACATCAGCATGAGTATTTTGTATAAGTTTGAATTTCTTTGCATTGGAAGCCAATGATGGATTGCCTTAGTGTTTATAAATGCTGAGAGAAAATCCAAACAAAGGTTCAGATCACTGTGTAATCTCCTTTACTTATTTGTCCAATATGGCTGCAGGAATGTTATCTGTGTTTTTAAAAATAAAAACCCCTAAGAGATCAAAGGACATCATAGGAAGACTGGATAAACATTTATGGATTCCAGCTGAAAAAAAACCTAGAACTGTAAAGTCTAAATATTTAGGAGGGTCTTTCCTTCATCAAATGATACTTGGACCAGTTTGACCTTTATCTCAATCTCCTGACTAAGTTTTAATAGAAGGTTTGGTTTACAGCATGGTTTTCAGGAGCCGTGAGGCCAGGGAACAGATCTGAACTGGTAGTGCCAGCAGTTATTTTATGACATGAGCAGGCATGTTCTTACATGATGTGGGGTCATAATGCAGTGATACTGAAATTTCTGCCATTCTTTAATACTTCAAGGCAATTTGCATTAGAAAAAAGATTTTCTGTTTCATATCCTCTATAAATTCAAATTCTTTATTGCACAGTAAAGCATTGCATTAACCATAGAATTATTTGCTATTGGTTAATTGTTTTTCATTGTCAGAGTTGGTTGTGCCTTTACTTTAATCCCTTCATTTGATAAAGAAGCCTGTAATCCACTTGGGATGGATCTCCTTCTTAAAAGAATCTGGGGCTGCAGAACTAAGCTGAAAATGTCATAGTACTTTGTAAACTTCTCCTGTGTTGTCAGAATCCATGTCCAGAGTCATCTGATTTGCTTGTGCTTGTCACTGCTGCATCCACCTTTACTGTGCTGCAGTTCTCCTTAGCCTGTTCTGCACAATGGGTTGCCTGTACACTTTCCCTTGCAATGATGAACAAAAATGTGCCAAAACCCTGGGGTGCAGCGATGAGCAGTTACCAGAGCTGCTCGTGGTTAAAAACTCAATCAGCAGACACACAGGTGTCCTTTCAAGGGTACAGGGATTTGAAATCTCATCTCTGCTGAGTGTAGTATAGATGCACTTTGCCATTGTTTCCAGGAGCTGCCAGGAGTTTTGTTGTGTAAGGATATGCATGATCACGATGCATTAAATTCATGCCTGTGATGTTCTGAGTAGGGGGGAAATCCCAGAAAGTCCTTTTTGGTCAGTGGCTGTGTTGTATTAACCATCCTATCCCTGGGTTCACCCTGCCTGCAGTCATTAACTGCTCCAGGGGCTCACTGATACTTGTCCATTTTTAAGAGGGAGAGTATCATTAGACCATGTTCTGATGAATGATAGTGACATTATGTCCATGTAGAGTGTTGATCTCATTGGGCTTCTTGTGTGTTTCTGCTGCACAGAAATAAGCTTTGCTCGTATTCTGAGACAAAGGTAGTGTCATAGATTGAGGATGTGTAAGAGTTCAGATTGTATCTAGATTCAAATTGAAATTTAAAAAGCCCAAGAACATGGGTTGGAAAGGTTGGACTCAATATAGTATCAGAAATGGGTCTTCTGAGAGATTATTATTTTTCCAAGTAGCTATTACTTGGGTTTTTATACTAGGGAATGAGCAATATATTCTGGTTAAAAACTTCCAAGCTGATACATGGGAGAAGGAAGGTCTTTGAAAAGTCCTGCCATACAAGCACCCTTTATATATTGATACAGGCACACCACCTGTACAAATTCTGCTGCTTTGCTGTTAAATTTTCCAAAAAAGTGCTACTAGCAGAGTGGGTAAAATAAACTACCTTCACTGCAATCAGTAATGTTATTGTACCCAACTGTTGTTATCACTAATGAAGATATTGAGAGCCATTGTTGTCTTACTCTATTTGGAATTTGAGTCCATAAACTTTTATGAGCTATAGTTTAGATAATGTTAGGAAATGGCTTGTCTGGAACTAAAATGATCTCATTGTTTCAAACAGGCAGGGACAGGTTTTGGTCTTTTCTGCATTACTTTATTTGCTATAAAACAGATCTTATCTTTCAAGTATTATGGAATTGCACATTAAATTTCTGGGTTTATACATGAAAATGTAGTAGATCTGGCTTCTTGATGTCTATTGCTCCATATGAGTACAATAATTAATGATCTAGTTCACAAGGAGAGATACCTATGGAAAAAAATGTTATATTCTCTTGGGGGGTTTTATAAGAGATTCTCAGGTTTATCTGTGTGAGTATCTTTATGATTGTTAGAAATGTTAGAATGTTTCCTTTGACATTTTCCCATCACAGCTGGGATTAACTGCATTCTGAAGGCTGAGTGTAAATTTGTTTACTCAGTAAATCAGTGGCAGAACAAGATTTTTCTGCATTATCCATCTATCTCAGCTTCTAAGGAGCAAATAGTGAATTATTTGTAGTCTTTTGAGATTTGTATAGCTTTAAAGACAAAGTCCATGAAAGTCTCCCCCTTTTTGATAGCCTAAAGAAAGCCATTTACTTTTTAAAAGAGGATGTATGCTGTCAACAAACTGAAATGTGCTGCATGTGTGGACTTTAAAAAGTGCATGCAGCATTTAAAAAAGACGAGCACTTTTTCCACTGAAGGTTTGTTTTCACTGGGATAATACACTTCATATCATCTGCTCAGTTATATTTAGGGAAGAAGATGAATTTTGTAGAGTGTTGTTTTTGCAGGGCTCAGTGAAGATTTGTTCTTGCTGCTGGTAGGTGAATCTCAGGGAATTCCTGGGCTCCTAGTGATGCTCCTCAAGAACAGCACAAGCTGTTGTGGCTCCCTGGGTTTAGGGCCAGCCACTCTGAGTAGGAATTCACACTGTGAGCAAACACTTCAGTGCTGTTTGCACTGACAATGTACCAAGTGAAGTCTCCACCCAAAAGCAGAGTCAAGATTTTGGAGAACATTGCTGAACAAAGGCACAGTCAGGAAGGAGCTGGAATTTGTAATGTTCAGAATTACTGTTCAGCCCTATGCTCTCCATCCCAAAGTCCCCAAATTTTCAAATTCAGGCTGGCTCTTCACTTATGTTGATTGTTTTCAGAGAAGGATATTTTTTTCCTTATTTTTCCTTCTGTTAAGAATGGAAAAAAAAAGTGAGGTCCCTTAGAAGTGCCTCCCTTCTGCTATATATTTCTTAATTGAGTTCTTGGCATAAGGAAGGGAGAAAATATGTCCAGCTATTAGAGTAGCTGTGTGAACTGGGAAAGCCTCCAACTTCCAGAAATATATTTAAAGGCTTCAAGAAGATCCAAATTTCCAAATAATTTTTATTCCTTTGCTTGGTCAGCTGTCACTATTTGATAAATAGGGTGGGACTACTGTCAATATTTAACAGCTCAACACAAATATTATTCTTCATACACTGTAAAAATAGTATATGAAATGCAAATAAAGTACTTTATTCCAGTTTGGTAGTAACAGAAGCAAGTGATAAAATCTCCCTTGCCTCCATACAAAGGCATAGAGAGGGAGAAAAATGTTACCAGTGGAAACAATCTTCCCTGCTGGGAAACAAAACAGTGAGATTCCTCACTCCTGCCTAAAGTCACGTCCCAAGGGGAGTTCTGTGATAGAAGTTTGTTGTGAAGTGTTTCTGAGCAAGAAACAGCAAGGTAGGACTGGTGATTCAAACCAAATCACTGTGAAGTCTGCAGAAACAGAGCTCCTCCCGTATCCAGCAACACATCACCAGGACCCCCTGAATTCCTCTGCAGTCAAATATTGCAATACAAAACTCAGTTACTTCTGGAACTTTGCGTATGTTCAGAAAACTTCATCCCAGAAAGCCACCACTTAGCATTAAATTGCTGGATGGAGCAGCCTGCCCTCGCCATAGCCACGTGCAACCTGACTGTGGCATCATCCTGGGAAAAATCAAGATGCAGCCTGGTCTGTGAGAGATGGGTTTAATGAGTACCAGAAGGAAGCCTGGATGTCACTTTCCAATTTTGTGTTCCAGAATGCTTTCCTATTATTTAAAATCTTTAGAAACTTGTTGCTGTGTGGATGGTTTAACCCAACAGCCAGGAGAAAACGCTTTTTTAGCTGAAGGGAGAATGCACATGTCAGCCACATTGTGACAAGCAGGGCTGGCCACAGGGACATGTCCACACCGTGCAAGCAAGCTGCCCCTGCAAGGGCACTTGTGTTGGTAGCCTGATTAGGTCACCACCTACACAAAACAAAGGCTAAGGAACAGAGCCAGTTTATTCAGGAGACTTTCAAATCTATCATTGTTTTGGATTTGGCTTCTGTCCAGTGCAAAATGCATTTCGTGTGTTCCTACAGCTGCCATGTAGAGTGGACCCTGAGGTAGTAGGAAACTGCTCAATTACTAGAATTGTAGTGTGCCACTTATTCTCTAAATGAGTGAGTAAATCCAGGAAGAAATACAAATAGTAAAACTTTATTATTCTATTTTGTCCAAAATAGCCAGGATGCTTTACCAACTAGCTCTTCCTCTAATCCTTTACTATGATTACCACACTGTTAATGTGTTTCAGCTGCCATCCAGAAAAGTCACATCTCAGAGCCCATTCTGTCCCACTCAGAAGGTAGAGCTCCACTGAAAACCAGAAATCTGAGCAGTTTTGACCAACCAACTGAAGGACAATTTCAGGGCACTTTAAGAACATCCATTCCTGTATTTTGTCATGGCCTTATTCTCTTAAAATAATTCTACAAATTCTTTTTGAATTAATAGCATCTACAGCTGAGAATACAGGGCTATTTAAAGGAAAGAAGCTTGATGCTAATTTTCAGTAGTTTATAGGATTTCATTATTTGAGAAAACAGAGTAATGAATTATCTCCATCAGGAAAAACTTGCAACCTTTGCAATTTTATAGCATGTACTGAGGTATCAAAGATTACTGTTCAAGTGTAGCTGAACATGGTGAGCCATGGGGTGCTGGGGAAGAGTTTACACACATTGACACTTCTTGTCCATGAAGAGGGAGTTTGCCCTCCCAGGAATCATCTTCCAGTGTTGATTTGGGGGGGATCAGCAGCTGCAGAGTATCAGACACCTCCTTGCAGACATCTCTTTAAAGCCTGTATGATGTTAATTATAGTCACTGAAATGTCAACTTCAGTGGCCTGAGAAAAGGGGACAGGTTACTCACATAACTTCAGCAGACCCTCACCACATTTCTGTTTTCAAAGCAGACAAGTCACACTTTCAGTCAGGGTTTGTACAGCTGGCTTGGACTGAGTTCCAAACCTCTGCCAAACTTTCAGAGCACCTGTGAGAAGTGAGGGTTTCTCATTTGTGCTGACTTCAAGGGTGGATTAAGCCACTCTGCTTTGACGGATCTCCTTGATGTCTTCACTTGCAGCCTCTCACTTGCGCAGCCTCTGCAGGAGCATCATGGCTGGTTTGAACAGCTGTAGAATACATTTGGTATGGATGGTACCAGCCAGTGTTGGTGTGGTTTGTGATAGTTTAAACTTGTGAGGCAGGATGTGCTGAAGAGTCTAGATTTGGCACAGCAGCATGGTAACCAGAATCACTTGTCAGAAAACTCCCTGCATATGGAACTCTGAAATCAAGAGCAGATATTGGCCACAGGGCTTCCAGCAGTTTATCAGTGGAGATGTGGCAAATCCTCTTTCATAGTCACTGAGCTGGCAAACTCTTCATATGGACAGAACTGTGCTTCTGTTAATTTCTCCACGCACTAGGGACTGTAAGAAAGATTGATTTTTCCAGAAACCACTTTTAACTAACTCTGGGACAGTCACAGTTGTTTAACTACAGAAAAACTGAACTTTACTGATTTGTTTTCTCTCTAATGCCTTCAACTATAAAGCTGGCAGCACACACAGGGAACAAGTGCCAACATCAGCACTTCCTTTAAAATAAACAGCAACTCAGATAACATTTACATGTCACAAAGAAGTGGTTCATTTTTCTTTCTCTGTTGCAGCCGAGCCATAAGGCTGAATGCTTCTTCCTTTAAACCATGAGAGAAATAAATTATTTAAAAGAAAAAAATCCCTAGAAAGTGAACTAACAAATGCTTTTACTTTCTCAGAATTTTATCTCTAAAAAAATACATTTTAAGCTGTGGGCTCAACCACATATTCTGATAGGAAAAAGGTGTCCAAATTTCAAATACCCTATCAGGATTACAATTTCTAATTGGAGATCTGATGAACATAGCATTCAAGGAACTGGATCAGCACAAGCATCCAGCAGAACCTGGTCTGGATTAGGGAGCTGTAGTAGAGTAAAATTCATATGCATTTCAGGAAGGACAGGATATGTTAATTATCTGTCAATATAACTACTTCTAGTAAACACTGTACTTATATAAACTTTTGGGTTAAAATATTAGAAATTGTATTAGACTGAAGGAAATCTTGTATATATGTTAAGCCTAAAATACTTCAGAGTATCTGGGGGACATTCCATGAAACTCTTGCATAACCTTGGAGCTGGCAGGAGTTAGACTGACTCAGAAACCCCTGGTACTTCTAGGTTTTAAGTATGTCATATTAATGTCCTTTCACTCCACCTGGAGAAAAATTCAGAGACATTCTAATGTTCCAGTGACTTCAGTGAAGTTTCCTTTTTGTTTAAGACAGGACCCTTTAGAACATCAACAACATGACTGGCAATTGTGGGAAGAAGAAGGGATATGTAACACTCTGCATTTTTGATCCCAATTAAAACATGATTGGTATTTTAGAAATATGAAATCCTGATGACCAGACTCATATCAATCCTAATGCTGCTAACAGTTTTGTGGAAGAGATCTTCAGGGAGGACATGGAAAACAAATCTCTGAGTGAGTATAAAATTGGAATTGTGTATTAATATTTAAGGCCATCTTGTTCTGTTCCATTTGTTGGAGATTTTTTAATAAAATGATTATACTAGCTAACTTGCCAACCTAATTAATTGTGTGGTGGTACTAGAAGTGACAAATGATCTGCTCCCACAGTAAATGTAGCTGCTGCTAAGTGAATGCTCCAGAAGAAGGGGAAAAATGTTTATATTTCCTTGCCTATTGATTATTATGTTACCCTCACTGATCAGGATACATTACAGCCAGTGTGGTGAACCCATGCAAGCTTTTCCTGTAAGTAGCTTTAGAGTGGAAGAGGTCAAATTGAACTAATGTAATTTCTTAGCCAGTCTACTAAAATCAATACAATTTCAACAACCACTAAAAATGGCATACTGGGATTTAAATTATGCTGCTATTTAGATCTTGTCTACACACTAAGTTGTACTGGATTTGCCAATGATGTGTGTGGTTTGAAAACTGAATTAGTTCCTGCTGCTGAAAGATTATTTATAGACAAAACCCAAAGAGTTAAGAATGCCAGGAGCCTGCATGCCAGTCGAAATCCTTACGGGCTTGTTGACACTGTATGAAGCAGCAGTGGGAAAGATCTCCTGGCTAGCATTGTCCAAACCCACTCAGCCCTTCCAGCAAAGCAGTTTTGCAGTAGATGAATCACCTTGCACCCTGGAGTGGCAGTCTGTGAATGACTGAACATTTGAAGCCACATTTCCACGTTGTACTGAGCCCCTTGTGTCCAGGGTAGGTTCTCACAGAGATACTTGAGAGTGCCTTCACCCAAAAAGAAGCCTTTACTGATTATAGACTGCGGGGAAAGAAATCTGATTTGGTATGGAGAGAACATGGAATGGAAAAAAAGTGAAGATAATGGCAGTAAATTTCTCCTTATAATTTAATTCTGCAATGGTTCCTTCTTAATCAGATAATCACAGTAAGCTAGCTGTGATTTAGAGGAAATGTTTATGTTGGTAATTTACTGCTGTCTGGTAGCTACTTGCTTTGCAGGGGAACTGCTTATGATGAAAGAGCATTGTTGGAAACACTGTTTTATATCTTTTCTACAATTTTACTAGTTACAGAAAGAGACAATGACATTAAATATTGATTATATACCAAGCCTACATATTTCCTTTTCCCTGAGAACACCAAGGATTTGGGTCTTCTGCTGCTCAGAAGCAGAGTTTGAGTAACCTGCGCTGTTGTCAGGACTTGATTATTTTATACTGTGTGTTCACCTGTCCATTGCACAGGTGAGGTCCAGCTCCCAGGCAGCACTGGTGAGTAGATGTGTGTCAGGGAGAGGTTGACAAGCCTGTCAGTCCTACCCATTGCTCCTGCCGTCCCCCTTCATTGCCAACCAAAGCCAGCAGCCTGTGGGGATGTAGCGAGGCTGTGAGGCAAAGAATCTCCAGTGCTTTCAGAGGTCCTCTTTTCCTGTGTTTATGTTACACCCCCTGTCAGCACAGCCGTGTTTCCCATGCTACGCCTTGATGTCTACAAAGGAGCCAAAGCCTGCTCTGGTGTGGATCTGTTGTGGAGATCTGCGAGGATGTTGGCCTCTTACATTCATGCTACTTAAAACTGGGAGCACATTGTAAACACATTCATTTCTTTTCAATAAAAAAGCGTAGTTCAAAGTAAAAACAATAAAATAAAGCAGCACATTTCTCAGCCAAGTAAGAACTGGGCACAGTCATGTCTCAGTTTCAGAAAGTATTGAATGGGTTATCTGTTTTCTACTTCTAGAGGAGCAGAAGACCTTGTGTTTCAGATTCTGGGTAGGACCTTTGTGGCTCAGCCTTTGGTCTGTATTTGTAGGAACACTGTGTCTCTTGGGCAATAGCTGGAAATGGTGATTCATCTTCATGAAGCAAATCTAACAATGAAACAGTGCAATTAAAGCAGTCCAGAGCACTTGGTTAGCAATGAACCAGGACACTGAAACCACCTCCCAGAGTGATGCCGCAGGTCACACATGTGCTTGTGTTATGGTAAGTGTGTAATGCAGTCAAGCATGCTGATACTGTGATCATGAGTCTATGAATTTCATTGATTTGGGGAATGGGGATAGGTTACAGGCTCTCTCACACTGAATTATTTCTAATGAAGTTAAGAGGATGAAATTCATGTTTTCTGCAAGAAAATGTCTGCAAGCACATTATACACAACCAAGGAAACTGGTTAGTGCTACAGAGCAAACTCCTCATTCATTTATTTACTAAAAAAAATATTGTTTAAGCCTGGCTGTGAACTCAAAATTGAAACATGTAAAGATACACCCTTCTTTAAGCCTTGCCTGGTGCATGTAAGTGGATGTGGGTTAGGTCCATTGTGTGTTATTGAATTTCATTTTTATTTTTATTTTTTTTATAAAGCACTGACATTTAAGACATACAAAGAAAAATGGCCTCAGGGGAACCACCTCCAATGCATCACAGAAGCTTTGTTCAAACAGTTTTCGATTACTCACTCTAACCACACATTGGCTGAAGTGGTTTAGATAATCTGCTGTACAGGAATGGATTGGTGGGGAGGATCACCAGACAGCTTTGCACCAGCCCACGTCATTCCTGGATGACCTCCAAGGGCAGGAAGCAAACACAACAACTGCTGAGCAGCGTGTTCCTACGAGAGCATGGGGAGGCACTGGCCCAGCAGCTGCCTCGCTGGAAACTTTCCCTTCCAGGACACGAGGAAAGTTTTGTGCCGCAGCGTTCTTGGGAGCATGGAGAAAACTGCTCCTGCTGCTCTCTCGTTCCACCAGGCTGTGATTTTTGATGGCTGGATCGTTAGGCTGAGAGCAGTCACTCAAGTTCCATCATGTACTCAGGGTAGGCTTATGTACAACATAAGCATTTCTACAGTGCTGCAGCCTGGCTGTGTTTCTTTGTTGGTTCTGAGGTCAGCTCACTGTTTATTATCTGAATGCAAAAACCAGCAGCCAGGTAATGTGCTAGGAGAAGCATACTTGTGCCTTCTCATTTTTAAATTCCTTTAATATTTTGCTTCTCAGTCAGTTTTGCTAAATATTTTCCACCCATGTTTCCATATTTTGCCTAAATTATTTTGTACCATTTAACATTTGTTGATATTATACTTGATGGAATAAATAGTGTATTCATGACTGATCTCACAATTAATTTTAGGATATATGCCACATTATTTCAAAGTACTATGATAACTCCATATTTAGATTTCAAGCATAATTCAGATCTGGAATCTGAAATTAATTTTAACCTGACCAGTTTTACTGCCATGTCATAGACACATTCTGAGGAGTAAGCTACTAAAACAAAATCTTGTATGCTCTTCTGGTAGAGAGTAAAAACATAGGCAAAATGAAAGGGAGAATCAAATTCACTCCTATATTGATATAATAAATTGCCTTTTCACACCCCAGGGATAAAAAATCCCCAACACAATAAAGCTGTTTCTAAAAGCATTCTCAGTGAGCTGAGTAGAAATACTCAGAATCCTGATGACTTGTTTATTGGAGTGGGTTGTTATTTTTTTCATGATTTTATTTAATATGTACATGTTTTTCCAGCATCTTTCTGATTCCTGTGCTCCCAGCCTTGGAATAGCAAGGCCTGCAGGAAGGGTGGTGCTGGGCATGGGAAAACCCCTGAGCACAAGACAGGTGTTGGAGGTGGGAGGGGTAATCCTCTGTTTAGACATGGTACCAATACTGGACTAGGTAAACATGTCACTTGCTGCCTGCTCTGACTGATTCCCAGAGCTCATGTCCATAAACATCATGGCCTATTGGTATTTCCAGGAGACTGAAGCCAAGGTAACTATTTAAGCTAATATTAACTTTGTGGAAAGCAGATTCAAACATATCGATGAGGGCTGGCACCACGATTAAAGGTTTTCCTTCTTTTTCTAAAGATTTGTGTACTTATACACCAAATCTAAAATACATTTACCACATCTTTTGGCATAAACTGAGTGTTTCTTGGGACACATTGATGGCAATGTACCATCACCCTCTTCTACACTGCCTTGTGCACACACTGTTTTCTGTTCACCAGTCTAAGGATGTGCTCCAAGAGCAGCTCTGAGTCTGAGCAGAGTCCCAGGCTGTGATTAAACTCCTCAGAATGTTTGCATCCCCAAATGACCACATGTTCTGAACCCAGTGATGATGAAATGCAGAGGAGCTGTAATTCCTTCTTGGGTTTGTGACTTAACCCTTACCAAATACCTCACTTGGCTTCTGCCTCCAGCACCTCAGTTTCCAGGGCTCCACTATCCAAACTCTGGATGAACCTCACATTGTTATGACCAAGATTAAGCCCAGAATCAAGTAAGATAAATTAATCACAGACTTTTATGTGCAAGGGATATAAACAGAAGAAAATGTGCCATTTCAACATGGCATCATTTTCAGATCAGCACCATATTCACACTGTTTACTCTTTTATGTAGTTTTTGTTTAGTTCCTTTTTCAGGAAATTGAAACTGATTTTAGAAACAAATAACCATTTGTTTC
Source organism: Pseudopodoces humilis (assembly GCF_049639895.1). Taxonomy (NCBI): domain Eukaryota; kingdom Metazoa; phylum Chordata; class Aves; order Passeriformes; family Paridae; genus Pseudopodoces; species Pseudopodoces humilis. The sequence goes on from NC_142217.1 coordinate 7,843,760, forward strand.
TAAATAAGGCAGGAGGGTGCCTGTATGTTGTTTCAGGATTGGGTTTTGGTTGGATTTTTTTTTCTGGAAAAAAAGATCAAGACATATAATTTCTTACTGTTTCACAAATCAGAAAAGTATTTTTCATTCCAAAATGCGCTCCAGACCTCAAAATAACAGGCTGTTTTGCTTCCCAGATAGCAAATCATTACTATGTTAATTTTCATTAGAAATAAGAATTTCTAATTCTTAGAAATTAAATTTCTAAGTAGGTTTCCATCTTAACTATCTGAAATACTTAGTACTTAATCTGTTCTTTAACATTGCTTTTTCAGACTGTAATTTATCGGTATGGGTCTGTTGAAGCAGCACTTGCTCTCTCCTGAGTGCTACAGGTATGTCTCAGGCTGCAAAATGGTTTCAGAAAAACTCTAATGAAAAATGTCAGTTCTTTGGATAATGGATGGTGAGAAAGGAAAATGTCTGCAAAATTTATCCACATTAATCTGCTTTTTACTAGAGCTGACAAGAATAATTTTATTCATTGCTAATTCTAAAAGTCGGTAGTTGTACTAGAGTCAGCAGAACGCTTGCCAAGTTTCCTTCGGATATGCCCTCGTTTCAGTAGTGAATGAGGTGATCTTTTAATGAAAAACAGAACATAAGTAAACAAATAATACCGATTTTTTTTTTTCTCCTTCCAACAAGACAGAGTCGTTATCATTTGAGATTGTGAAGTACATATTCACCATTGGAGTCCTGCTGTGTTAGTGATAAGGGAGCTGACAAGGCATTAGCACAGAGACACTGCCCTCTATTGCAAACTGCTCTGCTGCTGCTCCTGCTCGTGCATTGACGAGCCCAATGCTAATCATCAGTTTTAAAACTGCATATAGTTGGGGCATTTTAGTTCAGTAATTTTCTGTCTGTTACACTAAGGCCGTGCCAAATGCCCTAAGGTCCCAATAACCCAAGCATTTTACAGACAGTACATGAAGTCTGGTAGACATTGGTGTGCTGCTTGCTGCATTGCCCTTACCTGCACCTCAATTGGATTTTGATTTGATTTGATGTGGGTTTGTAACCTGAAAGGCTCAGAACAGTGTAAATCAAAAGCGAAGGGGAGGAGTCAGCACAGCACAACTGTCTCTGAGAAACCGGCTCAGTGCACAGCCCTGCTCAGGTGCCACTGCTGCCCTCCACCAGCGGCCACAGGGAGCAGGCAGGGAATAGCTGACAGGGGAGGCTCTCACACCAAAGCAAAGCAGGGCCCTGGGACAGAGAAGCCACTTCTTCCTACATCGCTCTCAGATGGAAGGGGAGGGCCAGTGCTCAGGCAGGCTCCTGCCCAGCACGGAGGATGCAAAGGGAAGGCTACAGCAGCCACTCATACTCAGTCTCTCATGTTTTTTCCACTCCATTGATGCTGTCCAATGTGTTCCTCAGATTAAAGCACTTCTCATTAATAAAATGGGCCTGAGTTTTGTCAGAAAGATCCTGCTCTAGGTCATCTGTGCATCTCTTTAGATTGCTGAGAAGGGGAAAGATTTACCTTAATCTAAACCACATTTAATTCTGTCATGCTAAATAATGAATTGTTTTCATTAGCTTCCTATAATGCTTTGTGTTAGAGTTTGCTGGCATTTCCAGTGGTTCAAGAAAGCTCAGTGCTGGAATTCTGGATAGAGGGAGCTTTGTCATCCATCTCCACTGGCCTGTGTGAGTTCACTGAATAGTATTTAACACACAGCTTTCATGCTTGTCATTTTAATGACAGACAACCACAAGGGTGAAAAACACCCGGTAGTTGTGTGGCATGAGGGAAAGCCTCAATGCAAAAAAGAGATGATATGGGGAAACCTTCATGCCAGCACTGCTCTAAGTGAGAAAGAAAAGAGCAGACAAGAGTTTGGTTTCCCATCTCTTCTGTTTTGGGGGATAGATTCACTTAGCATAATTCAAATTGTACATATCTGCAAAATATGTTTAAGCATTTCTGGTCAGCTTGATCACACAGAGGGAAATACCTTGCTCCATCTCTGCTTTCTTACTCTCAAGGAATTTTTGGTGTAACTTCATCTCCTTTGGCTCTTCCAAAAGCAAGGAAGACCTGGCAGGCCTTGGGCTAGAATCAGAGTAATAAGGATAAAGAAAGACAAAGCCTTGCTTTCCAAAGCCTCAGGAAGGCAGCAGACTTCTTGACATTTTTGGTAAATATTGCCATATGGACTTGTCAATTGTTATTACCATCAGTCTGACTAACATGGAGATATAAATGCATCAAAGGTGACCAGAAATGCCACCTGAAGCCTGTTGTTCACCCAGAGAGCCCTGCATGAGGACCCCTCGCTGGCTCCAAGGAAGAGGGGTGCTGAGGAAGGAATTCACTTTTCCTTTTTGGTGCTTTTTGTGGGGAACATTCTATATAACCTTGGGAACCGGGAATGATCTGTTGGACCCAAAAGAAAAATATTTGGACACGTACCTCAGTTTAAAATGTGGAAAGTCTTGCTGACATTAGTGAATCTAATCCATATGTTGGACAGGAAGCACAGACCTACAGTGCTGTCCTGGGCTGTGGTCTCACACCAAGCCACTTTTTTCAAGGGCAAGGTACAGTATAAACTTCTCAGATATGTCTTACTGGCCAGTTGCTCCTACCACAGACATCTGAATTTGCTTAAACATTTGACTCCACTTCCAAACAGCATTTTATTCATTAACTTCCCATGGAAGGTAATTACAGAGCAGTAAGTGCAGGAGCTATACAAATATCCAGTGGTCTTGAGCTTTTACCTGAGGTAAATATGCTTGAAAGCTCCCCAGAGGCCTTCATTAAACATATTTTCAGAATTTTCCTAGTTTGTTTTTGGTTTGGTAGGGTTTTTTTTTTTGCTTTGTTTTGGGATTTTGTTTTGTTTTGTTGTTTTGGTAGGTGGACAGCTACTGGTTTTGTGTTTGCCTTTTTTTTTTTAATTCCTAGAGTCTTCTTTCTAAAAACTTGCAGTTGTTGAAGTGCTGTGTCCCAAAAAAAGATAACTTTGCAGTATAATTCTCTCAAAAAGACAGATTTAACACCAAGATGTGCTGGTACCTTTCCAAATATTAGCAGATACTCTTTCCTATTTCCAAGGTGATAACACCTCAAATAATAACTTACACATTTGTATGTTAAAACAAACAAGTTTTTTAACTAATTGGTCAGAAATGGGAGTATTTGAGACTCCCAGCTGTGCTTGGATCTGCAAAATACCCTTTTTACAGCACCTAGGCTGTAATGTTAGGAGAGGAAGAGAGGACAAGGCTATGCTCAGGCAGGTATGGGAGAGAGAGGGAGGGAGCAGTGACTGGAATGAGGAATGGGGTCCAGATCGCATCACCAGCTGGTGCACACTTCCTCGGTTTAGAAAATTATTGTATTATTTTTTATGTACCAAGCACAGCAACTATCTAATTGCTCAGAAGTTGATTGGCCAAGTTAAGACATATAATCTTCCAAAGAAATGTACCGATTAAATTAATGGAAATTGTCTATCAGCAAGATAGAGAATTAATATACTCAGCATTGCCATGAAATACCGCAACAGCGCGATTTTACTGGAATGATACATAATCCGAGTATGAAACTTGTGAAGCACAATAGTGAAGCGTATTACTGTGTAATGCTTTCCTTGGCAGCGGGACAGCGCCGTGCCGGGAGCTGGCTCAGCGCTGGGGCGCATCTCCTTCCAGCGCCCGAACAGCCGGCCTGCGGTACCGGAACGGTTCCGTGCCCTTCCTCGTCAGTCGCTTCTGCCTAAAGCAGTTCTAGAAATTCCACCCTGGCTTTAAAATCACGCCGCTGGCACAGCTGGATCTGCCGCAGCTCACGGACCGGCCGGGCCCCGGGGCAGGTGACCCCGGGGCAGAGCCCGCCGGGGATCAGCGGAGCTCCCCGCGACAGAACTCCCGGAGGTGTCACGGGGACTCTCGCTGCTGTCACCGGGGCCCCGGGGCCGTCACTGGGTCCCTCGTTGGTGTCACCAGGGTTCTCGTAGTGTCACCGGGCTCCGGGGGTGTCACCGGCTCCTTCCTCCCGGGGCCACCGCGTCACCCGAACCCTCGGCGGCAGCGCCCCCTGGCGGCTGCAGCTGGGCACCGCGGGCTCGAGGCCCCGCCCCCGGCGGCGGCGGCGGAAGTGAGGCAGCGCTATGGCGGAGGCGCCGGGCGCACCGGAGGGTGAGCGGCGGGGCCGGACGGGGCGGGACGGGCCCCCCGCCCGCGGCACTCGCCGCCCAGCTCTCGCTGTCCCTTGCAGAGTGCCCCGGGACCGGCAGCGCCCAGGCGGGTAGGGCGGCCGCTTGCCAGGGATGCCCCAACCAGGGGCTGTGCGCGGCCGGCGCGGCCGGGCCGGACCCGGGTGAGTGCAGCGGCCGTGAGGGGGGCGGCTCGGGGGGCGCGGTGCCGGCTCGGGGGGCGGTGTGGGTGCACTGACTGCGCGGCGCCCGCTCGGGGCGCGCGGTGCCGGCTCGGGGGGCGGTGTGGGTGCACTGTCAGCGCGGTGTCCGCTCGGGGGGCGCGGTGCGGGCGCGGGAGGCGGTGTGGGTGCACTGACAGCGCGGTGTCTCCGCAGCGGAGGCGGCGGAGCTGCGGGCGCGGCTGCGGGCGGTGCGGCACACGGTGCTGGTGCTGTCCGGCAAGGGCGGCGTGGGCAAGAGCACCTTCAGCGCCCTCCTGGCGCACGGGCTGGCGGCGGACGAGACCAAGCAGGTGGGCACAGAGCGGGGACAGGAGGGGCAGGGCCGAGCACTGCGGGCAGGTACCTATCGTGTGCCCCTGCTCGTTAAAGTTTGACTTTCCTGGATGAGCCCTGCTGGAGTGATTTCATTGCGTGACATCACCTTTAGAGACAGCCCTGTGCTACCTTATTTCCAGTGGGGCAGGTTGGCTGGTTTGTTTTCCAGGTTGCCCTGCTGGACATAGATATCTGTGGGCCATCGATTCCTAAAATGATGGGTCTAGAAGGAGAACAGGTAAGTGAATGCTCAAACATCTCGTTTAAGGGAGTTTTTTTTCTCAGCTTTTCATTAGCAAATTCAGACTTTTTGGATGTAGAGCTTCTAAAAGGAGTGCATAATGGGAAATGCGGGGCAGTGTGTAGGGAAATGATGTGAGATGGAGAAGTTCAACACAAGATATTTTGCAAGAGTCATCTGCTTTCAGGATGAGCAGTTCTGCAAACCAGCTTTCATTGCATATCAGCCACGTAAGCTGACAACTTAAAACTTGAGTAGTATTAGTATGATGCACTTTATCAGCCCTTGAATATTTCTTACAAATACATAATGAATAAACTTGCAAAAGGTTTGAAGAGTTATTTTTCACTTATTAATGGAGATCTGGTGCTCCTGCGTTTTTACCTCAGCTGCCCTACTAAAGCAGGATTGTTCCTGCAGGCAGGAGAGCTCTTTGCCCAGGTTTAATTTATGTTCATGTTTTATGTAACATCTGTGTTAATTGTGATTGCAACTTTCACGTATCACTTCAATTTTCAGGTTCATCAGAGTGGATCTGGATGGTCTCCAGTGGTGAGTTGGTGCAGCTGTTTCAGAAAGTTCATTGGGTGTCTTTGGGTTGGATCTTCTGCAGTGAAAAATGAGGGAGGGAGGAGCAGGGGGTACTCTTGTTAACTCTTCTTCTAATGACTTAAATATACAGATTCTATAGAATCTACAGATATAGGACATAGAATCTACAGAGTCTATGTCCAGATTCTATATCTATATAACCTATATCCATGTTCTATAGACTGTCTAGAGAATGCTATAGAATATATAACCAGATTTTATAGAATAGATCTATAAAATCAAGACGCATATCATATAGAATCGGGATATAGACTATGTAGATCAGAATGTTAAATTTTTTAGTAATACTATATTTCTAGAATTGTTTTGTTTTCTTGTGTTTACTGACTTTGCAGTATGAGTAATAAATATAAGTTACTCAGGTTTGTTATTTTGGGGTATCATGCAGCTGTAGTGTCATCTTTTCTGTGACAGCCAAGAAGTATCTTGCACCCAAGAAAAACCTTACTAATCTTTAGAATATGCAGAGAAGGTTTTGCAGTAGTGTTGGTTGTCTAAAGATCCCCTGTAGTGTGCATACTGTTAGAAAGGCAGCTGGTGCTGAGAGGGAAAGCTGCTTTTATCCTTATGTTGTCTCCAGCGATTCCATAAACTGCTGTAACAATTTCATTTTTTCAGTCTTAGTGTTGTTGGTGAGTGTTGCACAAGCTGCAGTTTTTAATGCCCTGTGATAAAAGTTCTTTGCCTTCATTTCATTAATGTCTTCCCCCTCATCTGCTTTTTCTGTAAAATAGGGGTTCAGAGTTGTTTTTTCTACTCTTTCTTCACTGTTATGCTTCTCTGCTTCTCTTTCAGTATGTTGAAGAAAACTTAGGTGTCATGTCAGTGGGGTTCTTGCTTAGTAGTCCTGATGATGCTGTCATCTGGAGAGGACCAAAAAAGAATGGTATGATTTGAGTGTTTCTAACAGTAATTTACATACCTAAAGGTTTCAAGTGCAGAAATATCATGAACTTGTTTAGTAATGTAGATAAGATAGTTAGCTAAGACCTGAAATTTGAAATACAGGAAGATACCTTTTTCTCTTCCACATTCTTACCGTTTCCTCTAGGGCTGATCAAGCAGTTTCTGCGTGATGTGGACTGGGGTGAAGTGGATTACCTGATTGTGGACACGCCCCCAGGAACATCAGATGAGCACTTGTCCATCGTGCAGTACCTCAGTGCCACTCACATCGACGGTGCTGTCATCGTCACCACCCCCCAGGTATGAGCCAAAATTCCACCAGAGAAACATCATGGCAATTAAAGGCAGTCCTTGGGTTACAAGCTGTTGATTTCACAGAAATCTAAGGGTACAGAATCTCAGGGAAATGACTCTGAAGTGTTGCCCCTGCAGCTGGCTGGTCTGTGGGTTAGGTGGATGTCTCAATGGAGCTGGATGGAGATCCACATGGGTCACTAAACCACAGCAGTTCACAATCAAAAGCTGTTGTGACCTGTGTGGTAAAAGGAAATGTGTTTCACTTCTTCCTTCAGAATCAGAGTTCACATCATTGTGGATCTGTAATTTATTCACCAGTTGTGTTCAGAAGGATGCTTATAAGAAGCTTTTTTTTTAAGTAACAAGCTGTGCACTCTTTGACACGTGTGAAGCAGCCTGTCATTTCCAGGTGACAAAGTAGTCATGTGCATTTTTAAAAGAGAAATTGGCCCCTGGAAAGCTAAAACTAAAAGCACACCCAGTTCAAACAAAGGAATTCATGTTTGGTTTGGAACAGAACAGGAGATCAAACTAGCACATGACATGAAGTATTTCTACAACAGCTGAAAGGATAACACAAAAAGGAAGAAAAGTGTTGAGGACAATACCAGAGAGGTGGTGAAGGAGGAAGGGAACAGAAGAATGAATGAAGTCAGTCATATATATGAAAACACTGAGGAGAGAATATTTTAAATTTAATTTGAAAATAGGTATTAGTGTAAGCCTAGTGGTTCTTGTCCTCACTCTGTGGAGAATACCAAGGGTCTTTCTGTAAAATGAAAATGTGAAAAAGTTGCATTTAAAGAAGATATGAGATGAACATAAGAGATAAAACATGAATATGGATAAATCGTGATCAGAGTCAGATTTCAAAACAGAACCACATCCAGTAGGCTTGAAGTGTTGTACCTGCTCTGTTGATAGAGCTCATAACACAGATTTGCATTCCTAAAAATATTAGGACAGCAGTAATAATTCATTATAAAATAGCTCTAAGGAGGTAACTGAATGGATTCAGCATGTAATATTACCGTTGAAATACCAGTGTTTGCTAATATTTATAGGAAGTGTCACTTCAGGATGTTCGGAAGGAGATCAACTTCTGCCGCAAAGTGAAGCTGCCCATCATAGGTGTTGTGGAGAACATGAGTGGCTTTGTGTGTCCTAAGTGTAAGGTAAGGCTGGCTGTGTATTACAGTGTTCTTTCCTTGGCATTGCTTGGACATCAAACATTGCTCCAAAAATGCCTTATTCTCAGAATTGCAGTATTTTAACTCTGATTTTCATGTTGTCCCAGAATGAATCTCAGATCTTTCCCCCAACTACGGGTGGTGCGGAGAAGATGTGCCAAAACTTGAATGTTTCCTTCCTGGGTAAAGTGCCTCTGGATCCACAGATAGGTAAAGTCACTTATTGCACTGCACTTAAAGCAAATTGTTCCTCCTATACTGATGTTAATACTGGAAAACCCTGATGTGAGCACTGATGTCTCTTAGCACTTTTAGATAGAATGGGTTTTTTTAAATCAAAAGTAGTCACTGGAACTGTGACATAACTTGGTGTGGAATGAGGGTAGTGCTGAGGTAATTTCTTCAACTCTTCAATAATCAAGCAAGATTACATGCTGCATCTTTTCAGCTCTGTAATCATATTTGAAATACAGCATGTCTTTCTCTTCAGTGTAGTCACCTGGAAATGCAGACTGAATGAAATAATAACCACTTCAAAGAAGAATATTTTTAAGATGTTCAGCACTAAAACCAGCGTTTTAACCTGTTACTGGCACTGCCAAAATTCTCCTGTGGGTCATGAGGAGGCATGGTTCTTTGCCCGCTAGCTGTTACCAATTAATACCTGAATTAATGACATCAAGGAACAGCTCAGTACTCCCAAATGGAAGTTCCTGCTAGTACTATTCCTCTGTCAAACTGTACACTGTATTTCTAGTCCTGATACTGACTTCAGGGCTTCCTAAAAGGAATAGATGCAGGTGGCTGTTTGAAAAGGTGTAACTGTAACAGGGTAAATGCTAAAGAAAAGAAAAGCTCATCTTTTCCTGTTGCTTTGTTTCTGTGTTTTTCCTCTTCAAGGAAAAAGTTGTGACAGAGGCCAGTCTTTCTTGGCTGAAGCACCTGAGTCTCCAGCTACGTTATCTTACAGGAATATCATTCAAAGTGAGTCTGAGAATCACTGTGCAAATGAGTCCCCTCGGTTCCAAGCACTGCTGCAGTATGCAAAAGTGTTAAACAGGCTTGTGTTACTGTGCCACAAATAATAAAATCAAGAGAGGTGCACAGCAATTCTGAAAGTAACAGGTGCAAAGACCATGTTTGCTTCTGGGCATCACTTCTGACTGGCTGGTAAAGCAGTAACAGAAATGTATTTGATACCTGGTACCAGTGCTTGACTTCAGAGAAGTCAGACCATTTTCAGAGATGGGGTGACCTTGTGCTCAGAGAAACCTTCTGAGGCTCTCCAGCAGGTGTGTGGAGGGGTGGGAGGCAGCTGACTGACCAATGCCTCCACTTCCAACTGTAATTAGACAAAAACGCCTTGCAAAAATTCCCTGAACAGCTTGTGCTGTGCTGTTTGAAAATCATCCTAAAGCCACTTTCAGTGTAAGGAAGGCCCAGCTTCAGATATTTGTATCCTATGGGGACAGATGCAGCAACAGCAAACTCCTGATGTACAACTCAAATAGTACTTATATTACTTTTTCTCCATCTTTGCAGGAATTCAGGAATACTTTGAACAACACCATTTGCAAGAAGAAAAGATAATGTAATCTGTAAATGGAACAAAAATGTAGTTCATGTTTAATTATAGAAAAGTAACTTATGCCTTGATTTATTAAAGGAATGTATTCTTTTTGTATATTGCAAATAAATTCTTAATATAAAGGCTCTTGCCTTGTTTTTTCCAAAAGTTCAAGATTCTTATAGTTCTTCCCTCACTAAAAGGCTGTGAATCTGCTTCTGGATTATCAAGTGCATTCTGCTTCCAGTGTCATGGTACCAATAACCTGACTTTGAAGGCAGCCGTTGAAGAGGTGGGAATAAAACACACATTCTGTTTAGGAGGTTGAATTTAAAATATGCTGTGTTGACACTGGGGCATGTACAGCAGTCTTTGTCCTGCCTGCTGCACAAGGGTGAGCTGTAATGCCTCTTCTCTCTCCTGGAATAATATCAGTTAAATGTGTCCTTTTTTAGTGGAAAAGATCTATGTGTAGAGTGAAAGCCAGGGTAGTGTTACAGTAGAAGTGCACTGCTTTATTTATTTTTTTACAGATATCAAAATAAGATTAATTTCTTAACTATAGATAACTGCCAGCTTCCCACAAGTAGTGGGTGAACATGGTTCATGACTTTTGTTTTCTTCTATTTGACCCTATGCCTGAACATTAAACATTCAGTATTTTTAATACCCAAGAGGCCCTTTGGGACTGTAATTTGAAAGCTCTGAAAAATCAGTATTGTGTACAAGAGGGAAAGGCAATTGGATTTTGTTTATTGTTGTTCCAAAGTTAAACAAATTAGCACTGTCTTTTCATTACATGTAATTTCTGGTTAAGATTATCCAACCGTTTGTGGTTAATTGACAACTTTTCTGAAAGCAGCGTGCTCCTTGTAAACCACAAGCACTGTCTGTGCTCACACAAACAACTTTTTGGTGAAGCTTTTAAATAACAAAGGCTTTAAGCCTTCCAGGATCTAAAGACTCAAACACAAATGACTTTATTTCATGCAGGCATAATTCTAGATGAGCTTTATCTAAATATCTTCCCATGAAGATCAGCTTTCATTAATTACTTTTTTACTGCTCATCCTTTAGCTCTTCCTTGTTTGGTTACCTAGTGCCTGTCTTCCCATGTTCTCCAGTGCCATCTTCTGAAATTCTCCTGCTCTGTCCTGTTAAGGGAACAGAGCAAACACAGCTGTGACCATAACCTGGGCCATAGGGATCTCTTACAAAAGCAGGGAACTGCCAGCTGGAAGCCTGAGGGTTGAAGATGGCTCTTCCAGCTGTGCTTGAGCAGAGGCATTAGAATTATAGTAACTCCAAGGATTTAATTTAAGGACATTCTTCTGGAGCTTGGAAGCAGCTCAGTTGTGGAGCTCAGCAGACTTCCAAACATGGAGTAAAGTGACCTGGGATTATGGCTCTTCCATGTGACACTGCCAGAGAGGCTTGGTGGAGAATGAGGATCACCCTGGACTCACAGGAACTGAGACCTGGGAAGAGCCAGCACCAGCCCTGAGGGGCAGGTTGGCTGTGCTACCCCATGGGCTGAAGCTCAGTACTCACTCTTGACATCTGCCGTGCCAAACAACCTTGAGGTTACTCTGCTGATGGATTTTTGTCCCCCTAACTTGCAGTGGATGTAGCCATATAAATTAGCAGTCTGGAGGGAGATCCCAGCAATCACAAGAGCCTGTGGACAAACAAGAGTTCATCAGGAGCAAATCCATGGCTATGGATTGTAGGATATACACGTGTGTGTGTGTGTGTACACACACTATCTAGATAAACGTGCTGTAAGAGGGGCACATTCCTTCTGATAATAAATGGCCTTCAAAAACATCCAATCATGTCAAACACAAGAGTTTTTCTACAATCTACCTCTTTTTATCAAAACATCAATATCAGTTTTGTCATTCTGTATCCTGAAAGACTTCATTACTTTCCTAAAAGCACTTACTCAAAAAAGGACCCACTCAACAGATTCCAGAAACGTTTCACTTTTTTTAATCCCCATTTGTATCTAGAAGTTTTACATCCACGTACATGGCACACCTGCAGGCCTGTTTAGCTGACAAACACCTTATTATAACCAAATAAGATCAGTAATTCATGGATTTACAAAGAGCATCCATAGATAGATTCCCTATTGATATTGACATTGACAGGCATTGAAAATAATCAGCTCCTTTTGTAGTACTTTAGGTTTAGCAGCAGGTGGAGCCAACCTGACTAACGCAATAACATAAAAATGTTTCTCTTAACCTCCAGAACCAGTTTCCCAGAAGTGATTTTTTTTTGTGTAACTTGCCTTTTACAAGCACCTGGGCAACCTGCCTCCTGCACCAGTTAGAGTTCTGTCTCTAAGCAGCTTTTGGCTCAGCAAACAATCTCTGCTTTTCAGAAATAAAGGTGGAGCCATGAACAAAGAATGCTGGCTTAATTTTAACTATTGCTTGATTAGGGGCACCAGAAAGCAGTTAATGATTTGCAATTGATTCATGCCCATAGCAGAATTTCTTGTTTAATTAAATAATAATATACAATCTTGACTGTTACTTGTTACGTAACTGTACATGGAGGTGCTTTTTGTCTTTTCAAACTGAATTAAGAAATTATTCTGATCATGGCTGGGAACTTGACAGAATGAATAGTGTGGCAATTAGCCAAGCACTTAATTTTTACAGGGGAAAGCGTGAAGATTTCATAGACAAAAATATCTTAATGTAATGCAATCTATGGGACAAATTTCCTCTCATATTTAAAAAAAATGTGTTGGGGTATATTTAAGTAGACGGCTTACAAGTAGAGCAATGATAAAATACTTACTTATAGCTCAATTTATCAAGGTTTTATGAGCTAATGACACTGGTTCTTTCAAAAGGGAATGGTACCAGAGATCTAAAATCCTTACTTTTAAAAGTACATTTAAGTTCCCAGGAGATCTAAAAACCAACATCACTGGTTCATTTTTGTCCTCTCATGTTAGGTTCATTTCACTGAAATTTGTTGGGGCAGAGTAAGTTGCTACAGTTAAACAGAAGCCCATAGTTTTTCCCACCACTTGATGTTCCCTAGAGGAAGGAGTTGACATCTGATAACACAGTAAAAGTGCAGCTAAAAATTACCAATCCATTCCAGAGTGCAAACCTTGACTGCAGAAAACTCTGCAGGATTCTTTGAAGCTGCTGGAGGTGGGAATTTTGTACTGCTGGAAGATTTGGTACAAAACTAACAGATCTGGGTTTTCCCTCTACCAAGATTGTTTTCAGTACCCCCTGACTCACCAGCCATTTCAGCTTCAAGGAGAACAAGGTGCTAAAGAAAAACATTGTCCAAATCACTGGGCAGATGATGAGGCCGAGCCAAAAGATTCGGGCTTCAGCTTCAGTTGAGGCAGCTATTGTAGGCACCTGGCAAAAAAAATTGAGACTATTAGTCGCAAAGTCAAAACCCACAATAAATGACAAATGAACAGAGGAGGAAGATTACACTTATCATATGCATAGATTTCCTACTATATAAACTATTATGTTATCTCTTATATAAATACTTGGGGTTTGCTTCTGAACTCTGCTGACATTCCGTGAATTAAGAACTATGGCTTTGAAAGTGTCTCATGTGTCATGCTGGAGTTGAGCACACTGTAACTGCAGGAGGCAGCCTTATATGCTGTCTGTTCTTCAGGGAGAGCAGAAATGTCAGAGCAGGCTGCAAAGCCCTGCCTTACAGATTCCTTCAGGTCAGCACAACTCACATGTCTCTACATTGGAGGACTCATCACTCATCACACTTCAGAAAGAACAAAAAACCCCAAAAGAGAATTGTTCAGAAGGTTCTGATCTTTCCAAAACTCAAAATCTCACTCCAACTCTCAGACCACTCGATAGCTGCTAATGCAAACTTCTGAAACAGACGCATCACAACTGGAAAAGAAAGCCCTCTGGACTCTTCCACTCTGAAAAGCTTTTTAGTTAATTTTCAGTATATTGAGTTCTCCATGTGTTCTTTCCTGCAGGGTTTCCTCTATTCTGTCTTCAGGCCTTCCTCAGACTCACAGGAAGCACATTAATTTGCGTTCCTTGCTCGGGGCACCCCGGAGCCACAGCCAAGCTGCAGAGGGCACTGCGGCCCCGCACACCGGGACAGCACCGCGACAGCCCGGCCGCTGGGGACACAGCTGGAGGGCTCCAAAGAATGTCCTGGTGAGCACCTGGGTGCTGCTCTGCCAGGCTCAGTGGGCCTGTGGAGAGAATGTCAGCAAGTGAAAGCAAAGTCCTGAGTCTTGACTCTGGCAGTGACGCCAAATCTCTAGTGCTTTTTTAACCCCCCTCAGTGTGTTTGGGGGGCACGGGCAGTATCAAAACGCTCTGTGATCCAGGTTCTCTTTCCCACATTATCCGAGAACATGAATACAATATTAATGTCAAAATACTAAATCTGAGCTATTCAGCATTGCTTTCCACATAGATATTTCCTGAAGAGGATTCTGTGTTGGGATTACCTATGGAAAGATGTGTTTATTATAAGATATTCTCACTAGAAAATAAAATAGAACTACCAGAAACATTTCATACCTATAGCACCATGCTATGGTTATTTATTCTTCTGATCCATATGCTGACAATGTTGTGAGACCTGTTTTGCCCTGAATGCTTCCAGGATGTGACAAACCAGTGCTTGCACCTGAATACTGACATTGTTTTCTATGGAAGCTGGATAAAATGTAACTGTTACAAAGGTGCTCTATTTGTTACTTTGTTTGACTTGGTATGGGCTTTACACATTCCCTATGATTCTGTTTGCACTGTGCCTGTTTCTATTAATATATTTACCCTTTTTGCTTCAAACACCCAGTGACTTTTTCCATCTTCATCAATCTGGTTCCACCAACGCAAACCAACCAAGAGTCTTCCTGTCACATTCTAATGATGAAACCATTATTTGCATTAATCAGTAACACAAGTCACTTGTCAGTAAAACAGTTAAAAATAGAAAAAATTTAAAAGACAAGCATGTTCAAAAATCATCTTCTTTTATCTAATACTAAAATTACTTCTGAAAGCTGTTCTAGTTTGAGTACAACAGCCATTAATGATGGGTGAAGTTACAAATTTAGAGGCCTGTTCTCTTTCAATATGGTAATTAGCACAATAGCATTTATTTAAATTAGAAATTATAGGCTGTATATTTTTCAAGTCAGTTAGTTGGACAAGCATCTAAAAAACAAATTTCCTCAGTAAAAGAGGAATACCGAGAACAAAAACGCACTGAAAAATGGGACATTAATGGCAAGCAAGTTGTGTAGGATCAGGGAAACAAACCAAAAGAGTATTTCTGCACCTGGGTGAACACCAAAAGCTTTCAGAATGCTGGAGGTGCATCAATGCTTCACTTCTACAAAACAAAAGCCTTACTCCACATGTGGAGCCCCTGGATCCTGGGCTGGCCTGACCCACCTGCCTGCAGGGGATTAGGGCAGCAGAGCTATAGCTGGGCTTTCGGGAGTTCTGCAGCCCCTGCTGTGGGGTCTGGGCACAGGGCTGCAGATCTGGACATCCCTGGGCATCCATTACTGAAAGTCAGTATTACTTTAATCTTTTAATTTATTTTTTTAAGGAGAAAGCATACAAACAAATCTACCTATGGCAAAGCAATTTTTTCACCATATTAGTATTCAGTAGTAGTCAGCCATAGAAAACATGGTGCTAAATAACTAACACATGTTACATGTTACTAACAGCTACATTAAAATGTGCTAGACATTTAATAAATTAACAAAAAGCAATATTTTTGTCACTTCTGTCATTATACATATTTATTTTTTTTTAAATTAATGACAAACAAGATATGTTCCAAGGTAATTACTACTGGTGGTCATCTTACCTTGACAGACCAAAAGTCAAAGGATAGAAGGAGGAGAATAGTGACAAAACAGGCAACAAAGCTGTTGCTGAACCAGTCACAGAACAAGTAGGTAACAATAGCACTCACTCGGAAAAACAGATGGAAAAAGGTGGCCAGTGGGTGCCTAGAAAAGAGAAAACACAGAGCATATATGAGGTTATGGAACAGGAGGGAATGTTACAGCAGTTGCTAACAATGTAGCACAAGGTAGCTGTTTCAAGTTTAAAATGGTATTTTGGTTTGCAGCTGCTATTATTTCAATGTTGGCATATATCTTCATTATCAGAGCAATCTGATAATGGTACTTTCAGTAGCCAAGCTTCAGTCTAAAGCTAAAAGATGAATGTGGTGTTCCTGTCAAAACTTTCTCAAAGACAGAACAAAATATGGAGCTTTTCACCAGATTCTTTGGTACTATGTGAAGGAATTTAGAGGTTGTGTGCAATCCAGTACCATAAAATCCTCATAGTTTCATGAAATTAATCAGCATTGCAAAGCACAAAAGAATTGAGAGAGCTCTTATGCCTTTCAGAACAGTTTTGAAAACAAAATATGAGCTCTAAAACTAAAAAAAATAAATTGTAGCTGCTTGCTCTAAGACAAAATGAACTTTCATATTTAATGTCTAAATCCAAACACTTCCTTTTAGACAGGCCGAATGATTTGGGAATCTAACAGTTCTTCTGAATTATTGCTTATTAATTTCACTAGTATTTCTGCTTTGCTCATTGAACAAAATTTTGTCTGTAACAAAATAAAGAGAAAATTCAGTGAAAGAAGTAACTATGGGACATAGAATATTGGCCTGCACAGTAGGGTGGGGGTGAAGGCTGGAGAATGCCGTAATGAGCACAGTACAATGTTCAGGGTAATATACCAAGTAAAAATCTTACTCTGCAATTGTTTGTGTTAATTAATTGAAAGTAAGAATTAACTACAGGCTCTGCAGTTAAGTAACTTCTTCCTTGAAGCCTAGAGAATAAAATATCTGAATAAGATATTTAAGTCAACAATTGTCCCATTAAGCCCCTACATCTCTGTTAACAATTAACAGTAGTATGGCCAATTAACAAAAGTATGGCCTAGGGTGTAATCAACTATTTACTAAATGTTATTCTATTACTGTGTTTAATAAATGTGACATATGATACATACACAATTGCTTACTATAAATTTAAATTATAGCTATATAATAACTATTATAACTTAAATATCCTTGCTATATTATTACTCTATAGCTGTTTAACTGTTCTAGTGTTTATCTTTCTCTAATGGCAAAGCTGTGCTTGTAGTACACATGTGGCTGGAGAGGGAAGAATGATGCACAGGTGTAGTTTATATTTACTCCTGGTCATGCCCTTCTGAACTTCAAACTTTCCAAAAATTTCTGACTTAGAACTGAACATGTGACATTTTGAGCAAAGGGGCTTTTTCTGCCATAAGCAGCCAGGTGGGTGGAAGGGATATTGTGAACTGGCTAAAACTGGCAGTGCCTGGCTGCTTCAAGCCTTGATCTTGGTCAAAAGATGTAACAATCAGTTATGGAAGTGGTACCCTTGTGTCCAGAGCAGCTTTCATAGATCACAATCACAAAGCACACCAGGGCTGCCTGAGCTTTTCTAATGGATCAGCTTCAAATGTGGCAGCAGCTTTGGAGAAGCCATGTTTCCTTTTGGAAGGCAGATTCAGCAGTATTACTGGATTACAACAGGATTACTGTTTGGATGTTGAATTTGTTCCAGTATCAAACATTGAAGGGTATTTACTAAAAAAACCAAACATATGAGCAAGAAGTTCTCATTTATTACAATGCTGAGCACTTCCTGAGACTCTGGAAAGGATAAAGCACAGCAACCCACTTGTTTGGCTTTCTAGTTTTCCTATCGCATCTAAACATCCATGCGATGTAGCATTGGAGACTCAAGGCTCAGTGACTGTTATTTGCCTTGTTACAATGACCTCTCTTCTGTTTGTGAGCCTAATGCCTGTTAGGACAGGAATGACCTGTAATCAATTTAATTGCATCCTGTGTTAAAGACTCAAATTTGGATCAGGCCTGAGCTATGCCAGTGAACTACAGGAGAATCATTCCAGGTACCTGCTCAGAAGTGCCACAGCAGTAGTCTTACATGCTGCTTTTTTTGTTTTGGTTTTTTTTTTTCTGTCTGATACTTCAAAATGTATTGAGGCAAATTTTTAATAAATGGGCTCTCTCTTCTCCTTGATCATCATGTTTCCTGGCTGATTTGTAAAAGAAGCAATCATATGCTCCCAGCTTCCAGATCCATAGTTCTGCTACTGCAATGAACCTACTTCTTCAGAAAGTAGCCACTAACCTTTTGCTTTTAAGGAGCCCTTTTGTACATACCTCAGAGAATCACAAAAGCACAATTTGTCATAGCCAATGCAAATGCTAACCAAGTTCAAGATATATGAAACTGGGATAAAGACAAATGATTGAAACATCTTGTTATGCCCTTTAATAAGATAACACAATTTTGCAGCACCTAGGTGAGTTCCAGGCTCATTTGCACAAGATTCTTCAGAAATATAAAAACAAACATGTGACCAGTGTAAGCAGTTTCATTTCTGCATTCTATAGCAGATGAATTTTCAATATGACATCATCTTTTAATATTGTCTTGAAGGCCAGAAAGAAGAGCTGTTTCTAATGAAACCAGTGTCTACACAAAGTGATCACAGAATAGTACTGTTTGCTGATACTTTACCTGTGCTGTATTACTGAGTAGCACAAATCAGGAGGAACAAACATTCCAGGGTGTTTCACTTCATGCTACATCTACTCTGATCCCTCAGACAGAATCTGGGGCTCACGTGATCAAGGTACTTCTAAGCTGTATTTCCCAGTTTAGGCGAATCCTTTAGGCTATGTTCTCCAAGACTGCACCAAAATATAAACCTTTATTTCAAATGTGTGCTGCTGCTAAGGTGCAAAACTAAGGCAATTCTGAGAAGGTTAATCTTATGTCAGGGCTGACTCAAGTAGTGACAAAGTCCAAAGCAAAGCAAGGACAGAAATGCTTCACTAGACACTAGTAAAACAGAGTAATTGTATTGTAAAGCTACATGATTGCATTTTATCTCAGCTAATGTTGTGTCAAGTTTAACACCTATTATATTTCTTTGTTTACACCTTCAAGAAATATCATTGTAACAGACCAGACCAAATTGTGCAAGGCAGAAGAAAGCAATCTACATCAAAGCTGATTATATACATTATTGATCAGTGCATGCCAAATTCCTTTTACTTAAAACTCTTCCTTTCACAATCTTGACTGGAGATTCTTCAAAAGCCACTGATTGATCAGCTCTGTCACCTGGGACCTCAGTGTGACCAGAGCTGCAGAGTGCCACCTCTGGTGAGGAACCCAAGGGTAGACTGCTTAGTCTAACACATGAGATGGCTTAACGGGATGGGTTTTCTCAGGTAACGTCTAGAAGCATAAGATATTTTACATTCCACACAGCATCACATCCCGTGGTATGAAATCATGAGAGTTTTATTGCAGCTATCTGGCTGTTCAGCCAGGTGTACTCTGCAGTGCCTGCACAGCGGGCTTTACTGGAGCTTATGTCTCCAATGCCCCAGCTCTAACTAAAGCACTGTTTGCTTGGGATTTGGGATGTTGGGCGTGTCAGGTTTTCATTTCCAGCGACACGGTGATGCAGGGCACCGAGGCCCGGCCTCGCCTGCTCCAGCGCGAACATCTCCCGGACAGAGGCCCCCAGATTTCCCGGGCAGCCTGTTCTAGCGCTTGACCACCCTCCCTGTAAAAAATGGGAATGAAGTGTTCAAATGGAGTTTTCTGTACACCGGAATAGCCAGGGCCGCCCGGGCGCCGCGATGCTGCGGCCTCCGCGTCGTTACCTGATCCGCGCTTTCCGCAGCGCCAGCTCCTCCTCGCTCCCGAAATCCAGGGACACATCCTCAGTGTCGTCCACCAGCGCCTGCGGCGGGAGCCCGTCAGCGCGCAGGGCTCGGGGGAGCCGCGCCCCGCCCGCAGCGCCCGCCGCCCCTACCTGCTTCATCCCGGCCCGCGGCCCCAGGGCCCGCAGCCGGGCCGGGAAAAGGGGCCGGGCTCCGGCCCGTCCTGCGCGGCTGGAGCGGGGCTGCCTTTCGCCGCAGCCCGCGGCGGCTGCGCCTCACCGGGCACCGCCCGGGAGCCCCCGGGGACAGCCGCTCCTCCCTGCGGCCCTGCCGCGGGGGTGCTGTGGCCGCCTCCCGCCGCGGGCCGGGGCCAGAGCCGGAGCGGCCGGGCGGGCTTCGGCAGCGTGAGGGGCCCCGGGAGCCGGCAGCCCCGGCCCTCAGCGCGGTCAGCTGTCCGCCCGCTCGCCACACGCACCGGCCGGCCAGGGCCGCCGGGGTCTAATGCTGAACACAGACCCTGAAAGAAGGAGTGGAGGGCAAGGTGAACGTAGGTGTACAAATATGAGCACACAGCCACAGCCCGAGCAGTGCTGTCCGTGCTGGCAGCGGCCCTGTGCCTGTGCGGGGGGACAGCTCTGAGGGCAGCTGTACAGCCCTGTGCGAGTGCGGGGCACGTAACACGGCTCCGTGTTCAGCCTGGAGAAGCGGAGACTGAAGAAACACTTTAGTGTGGTCTTCAGTATCCTCACAAGGGGAAGTAGACGGGCAGACACCCATCTCTTCTCTGTGGTGATCAGTGACAGGACCTGAGAAAATGGCCTGAAGTTGAGTCAGGGGAGATTTAGGTTGGATATTAGAAAAAGGTTCTTTCTCCACAGGGTGGTTGGGCACTGAACAGGCTCCCCAGGGCGGTGGTCACAGCACCAAGCCTGACAGTTCAAGAAGTGTTTGGACAAAACTCTTAGGGTATGACTCTTGGGCTGCCCTGTGCAGGGCCAAGAGTTGGAGTCAAAGGTCCTTGTGGGTCCCTTCTAACTTAGGATATTTTATGATTCCACAATAAAAATTTTTTGGGCCTTAATTTAAAATGCAGTTGGATTATACAGCAGAGTTAAAGAAGTGAAACAAGACCACTAAACTTTAGGATAGGGGTAAGGATTTCACAATAATGGGGGAAAACAGCTTAGTATGAAGTGGAGGGTCAAGAAAGATCTGATTAATCACAGCCACATGTAGATCTGACTAGCTGCTAGCATTAAATAAGCCTGTAAAATAATAACTTCCTAGACTTTCCTAAAACATCTAACTAAACCAGATTGTTGAGTAAGTACAGAAGCTACTGAGGTGAACCTTTCAAAAATATCAACTGGAAAGAAGCTTTGTGTAGGACTTACTGGAACAAAGCAATACCTGATAGATAAGAAAAACTGATAAACTATTCTTAGTAGGATTATAATTGTAAGGGAGGAAAGGTGTACTTAATGATTAATGATGTTAATATTTTGATTGTCATATTTTGGCCTTGGTAATGTTAAAACAATTTGTACAGTGTGCTAGTAAGTACAGTAGACTGCCAGTAAAAAACTGAATAAATACCTGTAATTTGATTGGATGGCTCGTGATTGCCTACAATATTAAAATACTCAAGTGGGCTTCCAGTCTCCAAGAGATAGCTCTCTTTGAGTGCTATCATGAGGTACAATTATTAAATAATTATGTGCATACCTGATGCTGACCTCAACTTCATTTCCTGTATCAACATGCACTTCTGCTTACAAGCCATACATTAACAGTAACTCAAACAGAGCTGGCTGCTGACTTGGGAGCAGCTCCTGGAACTCACTGACAGAAGCCTTCAGCAGTGCATCCTCCTGGCTGCCAGATCACTCACCTCAGCTCCTGCAGCAGCTCCTCTTGCACATCTCAGGGCAGTTCTGCCAGCAAATCTGATTGTTTGAATTTAGTAATTCACCAGAAAATAACTGTTCTGTGTCCCTTATCACATAAAACAGCACCTCTGTGGGAGAGGGGACAATTAGCCTGTCGCAGCATTAGGTATCTGATTTACTACTCTGCAGCTGCTAACTGATTTCAGGAGTGATGAATAACTGGAAAAGAAGCAGAACCTGTGTTTTGTGTTTTGATTTTAAAACAGATAAATGTTTCCTTAGTTTTCCCTCCTTTCAGTGCTTATGCTCCACTGGCTCACTGTAGGGATTATCTATTTTCCTAACAAACTCTATTAGATAATCCCATAGGAGACTGTCACTGTACCATGCAAATGGTTTTGGTAAATTCTCTAAGAAGCTATGTGAAATTATGCTGTGTGATTATTCAAGGTATTGTATGGCTGATCATTTTCTTCTAGAGCAAACTGAGAGCTAGAAAGAATCCTTGGTCTCTAGAGGAATCACTGGTCAAATTCATTTATTTGTTTAGGGTTTGCTAGAAAAGAATTCTTTCTTGTTTTAAAATTAATGCATCCAAGTGAAGCCTCATTAAAAGCTTCCAGTGTTTTTTAGGATTTTACAGAACCAACTGTGTTATTTTCAACACTTTTTCTAAGTTGTAGCTTAACTACAAGTTATTTGAACATTGGAAAGATTAGCAACACCCTAAAGGCGATGTAAGTCCTCAAATACTGCTTCAAAAGCCCCAGATGATCCTTGTACTGAATTTATGAATTGTGGTTTGGTTTTCAGGTTTTTGGACAGGAAAACCTAGACTATGTATGAAATACATTAAGATTTCACTTAATTGCTGACTGAAGTATATAGCATAAAACAGTTGAAAAATACATCACATGCTGCTGTGTCCTTGCCATTACCTTATAGGGAATTCCCTCCCCACAGTAAATAGTGGCATTTCTATTGCAGAGCACTATGAGAGGCTTGATATGAATATCTGAAAAATATCTCCTATTCTCTGTTTCAACAATAAATAGAGCCTTCTCTAAGATTAATATGGTGTTTTATGCACGTGATTACCAAGAAGTCAACTGATTTCTCTTTCTCCTTGGAACACTCCCTAGAATCTTGCAGAGACTTACCAGAGACTTCCTCTGAAAACTGCCTAAGGATATTGTGAATAACTTGACTGGTTTTGTTCTCATTTAGGCATTTATGTGGGGTTTACAGTTGAGTATTCCTCTGAATATTGGAAAATATTGTTAATCTGGTAATAATTCTTACCTCACTTTCATTCATCAGAGGTACACTTAAAAGGTTTGTTGGTGCTTCAATAAAATGTTTATATTTGGGTGTGATAGGGCAAATCAGAGAAGGTACATAGAAGCTACACAGATACATTTCTAATAGCATTGCTTTATAATTCATTTGTCAAAGATGATATTCTGCTTTGGCTCAGAGCCAATTTCTATAGATTTTTTTTGGCCATACATACATGAGTTGTTGTAATTGACAGCTCAGTATTAATAGGGAAGCCACAGGATTTACTTGAGGGATTAGGACAGTTTATTTTAGCTGGATGACATATAACAATACACTTGCAGTAGAGATCAAGTTCTGCCATCAGTAAGAAATTAGTAGCAGAAAGATATGTCAAAGCTGAGGAAGTCTGGGCCCTAAATATAAATGGGGATTTAAAAAAAAGTAATGATCCTTCATTTAGTTATGCCCAAAAAGGTGGAAAATAATTTCTGAGTATGTGAAGAAAGATTCCCATTACAGGAATTACAGCACAGTAACTGGTTTTGATTCTAAGAAGTGCAGTAGCAGCTGTATTCC
This sequence comes from Pseudopodoces humilis, assembly GCF_049639895.1. Lineage (NCBI taxonomy): Eukaryota > Metazoa > Chordata > Aves > Passeriformes > Paridae > Pseudopodoces > Pseudopodoces humilis. The sequence continues at coordinate 7,866,853 of NC_142217.1, forward strand.
TTTCAGTTAAAGAAAAACCAAGGAGACACTACATATTTTATGAAACACCTTATTTTATCCTCTGTAATCCCTGTGTGACTTTAAGACCTTATTTAACACATGCTGTAGGAATCTCTAGTGCAGTCACCCAGGAAATGAAAGGCTTTGAAATTATTAATGAGTTTACTTCAGTATCATTTTCCTGCTTAGACTGTGCAGTGGTCACTTATAAATATCCAAAACAAGGGCACACCAAGGCAAAGTCATCGACTCTCTGGGGTGCATTCCCAGCACTTGGATGCAGATTTTTCAGTGTGTTTAGCTTTATATATCTCTTGATATGTTCAAAGCTTCAGTCCCTCTCAGCTGCAGTTCTTGGTATTTGTTAATTTTGCAAATCATCTTTCATTTCTCAGATTGGGAACTCTAAAAATAAGGAACTTGGGCTGCCCAAAGTTTGGTTTAAGCAACTTCATAGATCTACTGCAGTGATCAGAGCTTATCCATGAGCCCTGGGATCCATTTTCCAGAGTGGAAGTGATTTCATCAGAAGAAGTGCTTGTAGTCCTTTCCCTCCTTTTCTGCATGAACTTAAAATGCCTGTACACTCTCACACAAGTATCCAATAGATCTCCTGCCTAAGCCTCTATAATCTCACTGAGAAAAAAAAAAAATAATAATCTTACCATATTAAATAAAAGACCCTAATGGTTATCAAACAGTTGAGAAGCTTAGTACAATAGGAGGTTGATATGAAAAATTGAGCACTGTTTCTTCTACTGGTTTATCTGCAGAAATAAAACTTTAATTTGCTTATGAATTTAATTTAATTTGCTTATGAAAAATGTAACTTGCTTATTCATTAGATTTTTTACATGTTTCATTTTTCTTTTGTTCCCCCTGGCTGCTAGCAGTAGCTACACAACCTCACTCAGCTCCCTGAGAAGCTTGCTGGACAGTTCTTCTACCACTTTCACTGGCAATTTCCACTTCATCTTTTGTTATGGAGGCTGTGGCTAAGCAGCTCTTGCCATACTTGCTTACACTTGGTTTTCTTATTTATTCTAAATTGCTATCAGGGAAGTGGTAAAGGCAATTACTTTATAAGAAAAATTACAAAGAGAATATAGACAAAATACAAAGTAAGGGTTTCTAATCTGGTGATGCAATGAAATGAAAAACCTATACCTACCATTCTTAATTCTGTGAATTTTTCAGTGAACCTGTGAAGTTTTTTGAAGCAGCCTGTGGTCCATACCTCTATAGCATTATTGTTTATTATTTATAGTATCTTTCCTAATTTATTAATACTTCTTTTTCTACTTCACTAAATAGCTTCAGCTTCCTAATATTCCTTGTACTGAGGCATGGAGAACTTGAGTGGATATCTGAGGTATTAAAATTCACAAAATCCATAGTTTTTCTGTAGGTTTGAATGTTACAAAGAGGAGGAGGTGCTCTGGATTGGTCTGTAGGTCCCTCAATCTCCCATATAATCTGTAGGGACATTAAGTGCTTTGGATGGGGTCTAACACATTGATTATTCTTTATAAGATACTCCAGGTGCTGCTGGACATAACTCACTTTCTGTGGAGTGCACAGCTCTGAACCTCTGCTAGAGGCAGGGGCCCAATCTTTTGGCAAATCTGAAAGCAAGGTTCATGTCTGTGGCCTATGATCCCCTTTTACAACCAAGGCCATGATTTAAGAGACCACAATTTCCTCTATGGCCTGAAAGGTGACAAACCTCAACCTTCCAGCCTCAAACAGGAGGAAGTTCCAGGCTGTGCTGGACATCTCCACAGCTATTCCCGTGAAATCTGTTCTGTCTGACTTCCCAACTGGAGGGTGTTTCTCCTGTGACTGGGCCTGAATTCATGAGGCACACACCTTTAAAATATATAAATAATCTCCAATTAAAAATACTGAAATAAAGCTTGGATGAAGGGCAAGAAGCCAAACCTGTTGGTTTCTCACAGAATGCACTGGCTGTCTGATTTTCATCCTTCATGCAGGGCAGAGCAGCTTCAGCAGAAGGGTGTGAGAGCTCCCCTTCTCCAGGGCAGAGCAGTCCAGAGACCCCACTGCTGAACTGTGGCAACATGGACGTGAAGCTCCTGAAAAAGAAGTTGTTGTGACCTTTCTGTGATACCACAACCACTGTGTGCAGTTACAGGAACATCAGCTACTGGAATGGGGGTCATGGTAAGTGCTCCTTCATTCAACAGACTGATGGTGTGGATTCAGAAAGCTTTTGTGTCCGGTGTGTGTTTTAGTTGACAAAGATCAGAAATGGTCTAGGGAAGCCCCTAAAATATGTGGTTTATTTAACTGCCAGTTTATTATTTTTGCCCAGTTTTTTTGATTCAGTCTGAAACTTGATACAGGCTGTGGTTTTTTGCACGCATCCTTTTCCTTGTTAGCTGGAGTTTGCATTTGTGTGCTGTTTCCCATTCTTGCTCTATTTTATTTCACTATAAGGGAAATTACAGGGGGTTTATGTCACATGCTCCAGTGTACCAGTGTATTGGACTAATTATATGAATTCCAGTGGTAGTGAAAGATATTAATTTCTTTTTCCTTCTTTTTTTTTTTTCTTTTTTTCTAATTGCTATTAGCTACGGATAAATTAGAAGTCCTTCTGTTAACAAGATGAATACTGTTGTGCACTGCCTGTCCCAAAACTACTGCTAAGGGATCTGTACATTTGTAATTTTCACAGACTACTTGAAAACCAAGGGAAGATGTAAGAGCTTTTCTCAATGTCTTCTCCTCCATCTACAGGCCAGGTAGCTGCCAGCTGCTGTTGGAAATGCTTGCTCAGAGCTCCAGGATGTGACTGGTTGTGAGGGCATACATTAATGGGAGAAGGGTAGACTTCTTGTGGAGAAAGAGCTTCGCTCCACAGGACAGCTCCCTCCAGAAGTGGACAAGCAAGTGAACAAACAGCTTGTGGTACATCATCATGATTGCCACTTAAACGTGAGAAAAGCAGTTTTTCTGCAAGTGTTTCAACTGTTAAGCAATTTCCACCTGCAAATGTGCCCAGGCACTGTTCATCATGACCAGGAGATTATAGGTTTTCAAACCAAACACTGGATCGTTTGCTCTGTTATATCTAGATTGGAGACAGATCAAAAGCAAGGTGGACTTTGAATGGGTATTAAGATATAAAGATTTCAAGTTTTGTTTCACTCTTCAATGTGTTCTAAGTATTTCTGAAGAGTTTTCCAACAAGATTTGCAATATCATAACTTGGGAGGAAGCCTAGTTTCTATAGAGCTGTCCCTGGCTTTTGTTGGGCTAAAGGCAAACCAAGCAATAATGTGCCAAAACTGCTCTGCCTTCGAACCCAAAGCTGATTATCTTGTAACTGAGGCCAAAATAAGGGAAAGGGGACTAGAGAGGCTTTAGCATTGAAAACTTGGTTCAAGTTCTTCTGCTGCTACAGTCTTAATTTGTAACAATTAAATGTGATTTCTATTTCTGATTTTGTTTTTGCATTTGTAGAAACAAAAAAAAATTCTTACTGTCTTGACACCAGATAAAATCTACCAAGGTTCATGACATACCCAAATGCCATGTACTGAAGGCCTACGTTTGTACACTTTCATCTACTTCACTGCCCCTGAGAAAAACAGTGACATTAATTACTGTCATTTTACTAATATTATTTGGGTTCCAAAATTAGCTGTTGACATTGTGCAGCACCATATTTACTTAGAAGTGATACTTCCCTTCAATGCAGAGAAATCAAAAGCACAAGTTCTCCTTTTCAACTCACTTTCCTCTTTATAATGTGTCACAGCACAAACATTGTGTGTGAAAAGGAGAACTAAGTCAGGCCATGTATTTTTACTGTTTGATGCTCCTTATGTAGCTATTGCTTAGCAGTTTCCATAGCTAAGGCTTGTCTTTTCTTTTGGATCTTGAGAACACTACCATGACAATCCCTAAGAGAGATACAGCTGCTATGAAACATCTGTCTTGTCTACAAAAGCTGCATGTGAGTTAAAGAGAATCCATAGAACAGGAAGGGAAGTCATGCAGTAAAATAAAGTAGTGAACTGCTGATGTCTATATATTGTTCAGCTTGAATCATTATAATCAGAAAATAGGGAAATTTGTTAAATAGACTTTCCAGTCTATGAGAAATCGCTCAACCAGCAGTACCTCAAAGACCTTCACCCTGGATAGAAGGAATCCCAAACAAAAATTCTGCTATGGAAACCAATTTTTGGCCAGAAAGGCCAAAGACAGTAGATGACTGGAAAACCAGAGCTCAGATACAGAGCCAACATGAAATGATTTTTCAAGGAAGCACAGTTTCTTGTTCATAATACAGTATTGAAATCTGCAGGGACTTTGTAGCAATGTTCATGAGCATTAGAGAGCATGGCACTCAGTGAATAAACACCAGCTCCATTCCTGAGCTGTGCAAAGCAGAACTGCAGGAACATGATTTGGGTAAGTCTCAGGATCCTTTGGTTACCAATGTTGTGCCTTCCATCATGCATGCACACTCACACAGGATTTCCTCAGCAGCTCCACCAAGGCTTGCAGCTCTTAATGCAAATCTTTCTATGTCTATTATGAAGCTGACTTCCTGTAGGAAAGTAAAACTGTGATATTTTGGAAGATATTCTGAACATAAAAGCTCAGTTTTTTAGATTTCAGGGATGGGGGTTTCTCTCTAAATCTTGTTTTAAAAGCTGTCTGATCAAACCTTTTCATTACTTGCTCACTTCAGAAACTAGCTGTGCTTCAAAGTCCTCCAGCATCCTTCCACACCTACATTTCTAGTATCACCTACCATATTTCTTCCTAAATGCTATGACAAGCCTCAGTAATGCAGTATGAAACACTGCAGGTGAGACACACCAAAATAACACACTGAAATGCTGCTGGTCACACCTGCAGCTTACTCAGAAGGTCATTTTTTAAGTGAAGGTAGGAATTCAAAAGGTTCAGAATTTCCAATCTAATAGATTCAAAGACAGATTATGGCCTCAAATATTTGTGGTCATTCAGAATCTCACCAGTCTTTGCACAAGCATTCTCAGAGAGCTGATGGACCAAGACTCAAAAGGAGACAAAAACTGAACATACAGACTAATTTGCATGAGAAGTGAAGGAATCTTTTAACTAATAGAAGATAGAATACTAATCAATATGAAAGCTATGTAACTTGTAGCCAATGAACATTCATGCCTTTTTTTGCCAAAATGAATAATGAAAAGTTCTAATAGCTGTGGTGCTGGTTTTCTGAGTTTGCCACCCAGCCTCCCTTTCTGTGCAGAACTGTAAATAAATCAAATACCTTGACTCTGTGGGGATTGGCCTCTCTCAGACTGGATGAAAAAGAAACATTTTGGGACAGCAAAGGCATGGATGAAAATACAGGAGGAAATCCTCAGGATACAAATTAAGGTAGTTCATGTGAGGGCAAAATACTGACCTATATCATCACACACATTCAAATTAAGGCCAAGAATTCATATGTTGAATGTAGAAAACAATAGAAAGTGGCCTGGTATCATTTATTCTGGTGCTTCCAATACACTGAGCATGTTCTGTCTCCTCCTTTGGCAGTAGGATAATGTCCCAGTCAACATCAAAGCCAAGAAGCTGATGGTCACCTGAAAAGCTTAGGCAGTCCTCAGCTGTCTCACAGCCTCTTCTTTTCCAGTCTGCTTTTCCCTCAAAGACCACCTTTATAGACTGCTCCACTAGATAAACTATGATTTGTTCCTTTCTGCTCTTTCCAAGCAGCTATGAGTGTTGTACAAAAAGTGGACAACCAGTCTTTGCTGCAGTCATGAACTAGAATTACAGTAATAAGTTGAACCTTTGTTCCCCAAACTTTTGTTTTTGATGTGTCTAGGGATTGCCTCATGGATTTCAGCCTCAAAAGCTGGTAGAGATCTGCCTGCAGGGCTACTGAGTTGAAGGAGTTTATCCCTTGAGGGGTTGTGCTACACATTGGATTAGAGCTAACAAATAATCATGTAAAATTTTGTACCGATTTATTATGCAGTGATTGTTTTGTTGTCTCCTATCAAAACAGAGAACTAAAATACAGAATCTGTATTTGTGAAGCCTTTCATTATCTTCTGTTCTGAGTGGTTTTATTCTGAGATGTTGCTTTTTTTGAAAGTGCACAGAGGAGTTCCAGCACAGCCTGGTTGTGAGAGAGCCTGAAGAGGCTGATGTCCTGCAGCACAGATCAGGCCCTATGTCTGTGAGTACTGGGAAGAGATCAGCTGCTCCAGGAAGGAAAGATCTTTGTCTCTATTCAGTGAGCATGTTCCCATAAACGTGGTAGAAGTGGATCTCCTCTGCAAAGAGAAAATTCTTACACAGGTCAGCAGCTGCTTTGCTCATAGGAGCTGCTGCCTTGTGCAGAAGCCATTTCTTACTGGCAGCTGATTAAAATCTTGCCTTACTGAAGCAGGGAGTCTGGATGTCATTGTGTTCACCAAATGCTATTTCCTTTCCCCTTCAGACTATGGTGGAACTTTTCCTAGAAGCTATAGCAAATGGAATAATACTACAAAAATTATCTGTTCACTCTGGAGTACAGTCCTTTTATAATTTATTAATTTCTAATTTGTGTAGGTCTATGCATGATTAAAAAGAGAAAACTAAGCAAACAAGCTTGCAGATCACCACAAAAGCAGCTATAGGCATCATGAGAGGAAGCTCATGAATGAACTTGGTTTTCAAAAGGTTGTTTGTCTTAACACCAGGTAGGCATGGCAAGGTAAGTGATGATTAGATGAACAAACATTCTGTCGGATGCTGCTACAAGTAAACTGTGAACATCATGTGCAAGCCAGACAAGCTCCTGTTGCATAGAACATCCTGCTTGTCATTTTGGGCCAATGGCAAGAGACTTTGCATGAGATGCAAAACTAATTTTGTGTTGGTAGAGTCTGTGAACATGTGAAATACATACTTTCACTTCTGTTACACCAAGTGGAGCTGCAAGGTAAGTGCCCACATGCTGCTGGCTTTATTCTTACTGATGGACTGTTTAACAGCATGACTTTGGGACAGATTTGAGAAAAGGAGAGGAAAAATTTGGGGAGCAATGGAAATTTTTCTGTCAGCTCTCATCCAATTCTAGTTTCCAACCAAATAATTTGATCTTTTCCTAATTAATGACAAGATGAAACTCTTCCGAGCAGGGACAAATGACCATTAAAGGTAACACTGCTTGTTATACTGGTGCTGCTAGAAGGGAGGTTCTTCTTAATTTTCCTCTTTGGAATTCCCCCTCTGAGTGTTCTGGTGTTTGTTATTTCCTCCTTTCTGCTGTCACTTTCTGTTAGCCCTTGGCAGGGCTGGCAGTTATCATTTTTTGGTACTGAATCCAGAGTGAAACAGCAGGAACTTAAGGTCAGTTTTTCCTCAACCCTTGAATGCATGTTTTTTTCATGGTAAATTCATCTTTCTTGCTTTTTGTACATATTTGTAATTGCAGTGTTTTAGTATCTGGATTTGTGTTGGTTCAAATATTAGTAGGATGATATCTGAATGTGGGTGAAATTTTAGAGAATGTTTTGTGATTTTGTTTTGTGGCTAGCCCTGCTACTTGCTCAAAGGGTTTCCGTAGTTCGTTTCAGACTTCGTTAAGAATATTCTTTTTTGGTATAAGTGTTGTACCTATGGAAAATGAAACTGAGAATCACTGAAAGAAACTGGCTTATTTCCATTTTTTCACAACTCTGGCAAAACAGCCAGTTTTACCTTTCCATTGAGGTGGGCTGAAGTTCTGTCTTGAAGAAAGCCAAATGTCTGCTGTGATGCTTTATCTCACAACTGGGATGGGAGAGCTGGGCTCAGCTGTGACACAGGTGGTGATACTGGACATGAAAGGCAAATTCTTCTCTAAATCACAATTCTGACATCTGCAGGGCACTTGTTACAGCTCTGCCTGAACTTGTCCAGCACCAGTGACATTGTTGGTTCTACGCTAAGCTCATTGAAAGGCAAAAACTCCTTTTACCTGTTATTTATGTTTTTTAAACTCTTTAAACTCATCTCTAAGGGAGACAAAGAATAACATGGCAGGACATAGATCAGGTTCTTTTTCAGCTCTGTCTTTGTTTTTTTAATTTTAGACTAAAAAGTCTGTGGAAAGTAACACCATTCCATCAGAAAGATAAAGACTCTCAGCAAAACTAGTATCTCTTCTTGAGCTGGGTAATCCAATAGAAAAAGTTAAACTGGCTTTTCAGTGTATAGGTTTTTCACAGATCTGGAATAGAAACTAAACCTTCAAAGCTAAATATAAATTGAGCTCCATTACTTGCATTTTACAAATGATCAGGGAATTTCTGAAAGGAAAAATCTATGTGGTACATGTGGAGCAGAGGAATTGTTAGTCATTTATTTGGGAAGAGGAAAAGGACATAAATGATTGGAACATTGGAACATTGGAGGGAATTTTATCCTTCCCCACTGCTGGCTTGCCCACCTCCCAGAGAAGCTTGTCCCGAAACATTGCCTGCAGCAAAAGCCAGGAAACAGCTCTGCCTTTGGGGGAGTGCCTTGTGCACCTTGACATAACCCTCAGGGAGTACAGAAGATCTGAGAAAACTTTCTAAAGTTGGTGAAAGGAAACAAGGCTATAAAATTGTGGCCAACAATATTGACCTTTTCAATCAAAGTGCTTCTAAATCAAAGTACTGGTGTTTCACTGGACCCTTTATTTATACGATATAACCTGCTTTTTTGTCAGCTTGTATCACTCAGACTCATGTGTAGCACTTAATGGGTTTGGGGTGTTGCAGAAAAATAGCATTTGTTCAGAAATACTTGTACTTAATTTTTCAACTTTCTGTCTTCACAGCAGTACCACTCTTCAATTTTTCTGTATTCTAGGACTTGGAATGTTATGACAGACTTGGATGTTATGTCATCCTGTGGTTAAAAAGTGTGTGATTTGCATGGCACTATTACTCTTTTCTATGAATTATCCTCAGCTTCCTAAACTGGTAAAAACTTAAATTGGAGTGGGGATTTCCTCTGTTCCTAACATGACTTTACAAATTTTCATTTTCATAACCTCTGTACTCATGTGGTAGATTTATTGTCTGTTAGTTCATATGTCAACAGAGGTTTGGGAAGGAAAGCCCCTAACAGCTCCCCCTCAAATCTTCTCTCCTTTACATTATTATTGGTGTAAATGTTGCATTTTGGCCTTCATAATCCTTTGTTCTCTTAGATAATGTTTGATTTCAATTAGTAGCAGACCTCATTGCCTGGAATCTTTAACATGTTGACCCTTTAAAATATAAAACAAGATTAAATCAAATTATTTGGGAAAAAATGATTAATCAAAATTACCTCCATTACCTTTAGAAATCTAAAACGCCCCATCTAATTCTTATGATTAACATGTGATTTAAGTGAACACCTACCCTTTCTTTGTCTTTGTACAGTGATGGTCACTGTTTCTTTCACTTCTTTTCCAGCATTTTTAATTCATATATCACTTGAACTCTAAAAGAGCACTGAAAAAAAAGTGTTGTGAGTCTTGGAGGTGAACCATATTGTCATGCCATGTATGCAGGATGCAGAGCTGAACCAAATGCATCCTGAGGAGAGACCTGGCAGTGTCAGGTGTGCCCAGAGTCACTGCAGAGGTGGCACGAAGGGGACACAGGGTGCCGAGTGTGGCTGTGCAGCTGGAGCGTATTGGCTGCTGGGGAAAGGAGGTGTTATTTAAGGATTTAAAGAACAATATTTGTCTTAACCAGTGTCCAAACCACAAAGGCTTGAGCTCTCTGAATGGCATGGAAACACATGTGGAAGTATGTCCTGTCTCGCCCCTGCCCAGCACATGCCCTTTGTCTGTGGGATCCTCACAGGTGGCCCTGGGGACTCCTGTCCTGAATGTCCCTGCAGGCTCTGTCTTACTCCTGCTGTGAGCTGGCACTGGCTTTCACAGCCCTAACACAGAAATCCTTACAAAATTTGTTATTCTTCTGGCATGAAACTGTGCCAAATACGTGTTTTGGCAGCACTGGGTCCCACAAGACCCCAAAGGGAACGTAATATCAGTAAACAAAGTTAAAATCATGTATGAAACAACAGAGGAAATGCTGAGCATTACCCTTCACATCAGACAGGATGCTGGGATGCTGTGACAAAAAAAGAGGAAGCTCTGGAAAAGGAATTGCTGCTGTAAACAAGCTTGGTAAAGGTCTGGTTTCACTTTGTGTACTTCAGTTACAATATGCAGCAAAACACTTACATGTCTCTGACATGTAATTTTCCTTGCCTCTGCCTCCTCTCCATGTAGAAATTTCCCTCTTTCAAAAACTTGCTTCTTTATTCACAGTTTATTTTCCATGGTGGGACCATGCTTTTAATGCAGCAGAATACATCTGCTATTAAAAATTTTTTGGTTCAGATTAGAAAGAAGTACCAGGATCCTAAATCCAGTGTAGTCAATAGAGAGACAGCCATATAAGGATTTGTGTCAAAACCAAAACAATGAAGAAAAAGTACCAGAGTAAACTGAGGGCCATTCAGACTGGTGAAGCAAAAAAAGCAAGCAACTGAGTTCTTAATTTTTGAAAGAGTGGAAATCTTCATCTTGTTAAGGTAGAAGAGTATGTTTCTCTCACTCCTGTTTCTCTCACACCTGAGCTATACCATCTTTTACATTCTAGTTTTAAGCTCTGTAGCCAGACTTGGCACTGCCAAGACTTTCCCTTGGTTGCGTCCTGACTTCTTGACCATTGTAGCTTAAAACATTTTTGCATTACTTATGTAGTTATCCACAGAGAAATGCTATTGAAAGAAAAACTTTAAGATAGAAAAGCTCTTATGACTATAAATTTAATTAAAGCTTAGTATTTCCATGAAGATTAAGTCCTACTCAGTCTCTTTCCCTAGAAAGTGCCTTTTTCTTTGTGCTGTAATCAAGCAGTTTGCCAAACAATGAACTTGGGAGTGATAGATTTTTCTGTCTTGCATTCCCCTTGAGCCTTCTGCCCAATTTCTTCTCTGACTCTAACCCCAAAATTATATTGACTCAGAGTTGATTTTTCAAGAGCTTTATTCACACAGTCTGGCAAGTTTGCCTTCTGAAAGGCCCTATTTAGATTTTCTGTTAATTCAACAAACAGAAGGGGCAAAACAAAGTGTTGCAACAAACTGAAAATTTAATCTGGTATGTTTATAATCTCATTCTTGGTTCTCAGGCAGGTTTCTCAACTTCTGCTTTCCATTTATAGCTGCCAGGCAATAATACCAAATTTTTGTAATCTTGGTAATGTAGTGAAACCATAAAACATCCAAAAGGAGAACTATCTTAGTGCAGGCTATTCCTACTCATGGAACCACACCATGTTCACCTACTTTTCAAACTTCTGATTCTGGATTTTGGCATATTCTGCAGCAAATGCAGAAATATCCATTTCCAAGCTGTTCAGAGGGACAACCCCATGGAGGGGTAAGAGGAATGAAGATGAGTTTATAACAAGGCACATGGTAGTGTGAGACAAGGTCTGCTCTGCCTTCTTTCATCACAGCTGCAGTGTTAGCTATATTTCTCTTTTTCCATGTTGCAGGTCGGTTACATGGGACAGGAGTTGCTGCATGTTTGCACACCTCAGGAACAGAGATAGATGCAAACAGGGACATCGGTGGCCTTCTGCTAAGGGCAGAGTATTTGAGAGCCATTTAACAAATACTCTTCATTGCAAAATATGGTGCTTGAGGCCAAGCTGAAACTTTCCATGGTTGTGGGGTGTGGACACCTATTTTAACAGGATAGAGTCTGAAAATTTTGCTGGTTGTTCTTTTCATCTTGGTATCTCAGTATTATGCTGGTGTAAATCATTTTGGATCATCAGCTCAGGTGGCATTTACACAGTGATCGATAAACACTGAAGAGCCAATATTTGGGTTTGAAATAATTTGATAAAGATGATGAATAAGTAACACATAGTATTATTCTATACTTGTGGAATATGCGGGACGAATGTTTGAACTGATTCTAGTGTTTGCTGCAGTAACTGGGAGGAAGGGAATTTACAATGATGTGGAGGAATAGATTAACTTTATGAAGAAATGTAGCTTCTGATTTTTCCCATCATATTCACTTCAGTCTTCTATTTTCCTTGAAAGCTGCTGGATTTGTGCATCACTTATATCCTGATAAGATACCAGGATTGCCACTGATTCAATACTTGGCACTTTTGGTCCAGGTGGTCAGACTGCAGTACCACACTCCTCTCACTGGAGTAAAAAGATAGATGAGTGTCGCTGCAGATGTCTTTGGATCTCTAAGTAACTCAGGGTTAAAACTCAGTGCAAGTCTTGGTAAGAAATGCCAGCTCTGCAGCCTCAAAATCTGTACCTTGCCAACAGAAAGCCACAGTGCAGGACTTATGGATTTGACTGACAAAAGTTGTGGCTGTGTCATAGCTAACTGCTGTGCAATTTGATTTCAGACAAAGAGACAAACCATGGATTCAGTATTTGTGCCTGAAAATGGCTACCTTGATTTACTGCACAGTGATATTGATCCATTGCATCTGTGTACTTTCTTTGATCCTAAGTTACCTGGAGATGAAGAAGGTGACTTCTCTACAGGTTAGTAAAACACTAAAAAAAGTACTCAACTGGTTTATTCCTTATGGTATAAGTTATTGCCGTCTCCTCTCAGCTACAAAGCCACCTCATGGCAGTTTAGCATGGTGACTGAATTAAAGTTTACAAGCACTTGGTGTTAGGATGTAAGTTTTTCCAGAAACAGTCATGTTTTTAAATTGTACATACTTATAGCATCCTGGTCGGTGAGTCGTAATAAAACACACTGTACTGTCACTCAACAGGGCATGACAGTGTTTTTCATTTGGATATCATTCCTGTAAGTAGTTTATTTGCAAATGTTCCTGTCATAATCTGGCCAAGTGTAATTGTCAACAGCTCTGCGGATTGAAGCCAAAAGTTTTGTAAAATAGAGACTTTTAGATGAGTTTGTGATGAAGACAGCCCACAAGCAAACAGCGTTACGTTGCCTTCTGAGATCCTAAAGCACCAAAACAATGGAGTTGCATTACCAGATGCTGTTTTTCATCTTTTTGGGACACAGTGATTTTATAATTCCATTATTATAATTCCATTATTATAATTCCATTACAAATGAGAAAGCGGAAGGGCAATAGTATAAAGTTGATAATTTATTGCACTTCAGTTCCTACAGGTAATCAGATCAGGAGGTTTCCCCTAATCTCAAACTTTGTGCTCCTGACATTGTGTGGAAGTTGTGGACTGATCTGCCCTCCCTCCCCAGAGTGTTCTGTTATAAAAGTATTAAAGTGTGTCTGTGATATGGAGAGTTAGCTGAGCTTATTTTAAACAAATGAGCTGGACCATGGATTGAGAATGGCAATGAGAGGAGAAGAGCTGATGTATGCCAGATATAAAGTCTCACAGTTCTGTGCCAAATAGGTGGAAAATATTACCAAATTGGAGCATTGTGGCTTTCATGAGTGCCCATGCCAGTAGGCAAATCAGTGGAGAACTGAGCACCAGAATCTGGAATCATCTTTGTGATTGATCATTTCCCAGGTTGGGCTTTTCCCTCTCAGCTTCTGTCTGTTAAAAACAGCTGCAGGAGTGTTTCTTACCCCATGGCCTCATTTGCTCAGTGACGAAAAGTAGAATGAATTAGGGGTCAAGCACTGACTCATGCTATCGCAGATGTTTCACCGATTGGAATACTTTTGAGCCTTAGCAATGCCTGAGATGATGTAGGTAAATCAAACATCATCAGGACATGGTATCAGTTTCTGGAAGCTGGGCATCTCTGCTGTGAAGGTGTTAGCAAGGTTCCTGGCCAGCTGACAATTTGTAGTGCAGTTCAGGGATTAGCATGGACACAGCATTGTTCTGAACAGGGCACCTGGGTGATACCACCATATCCTGAAGGACAAGAAGGTTTAATAGGCTGTATGAGTCTGGGCTTGATTGTCATAGAATGGATTCAGGAAGTATTTTATTTACTAGGAGAGATGAGGTCTCAGAGTTTAGCAAAAGAAAAGTGCTGATTTCCAGGTGACTGTAAATTACTGAAAGTTCAGTTCTGTTCCTTCTCAGCCAACACACAATGAAAAACCAAAGCCTTCTGTTGAAGTAGCAAATCCGCCTGTTCTGCATGTCCTGCTGTCTGGCATTTTTACTGCTTGGTTATGCCATTCATTGAGCCAGTACATATTCCTTACTAACTCTAGATCTTGAAGTTGATGCCAGCAACTATGAACAGTTAAATAATGTGGATTTCCCATATGAAAATGGAGATGGCTTCTACCCCTGTTCCAACACCATGGATGCTTATGCTAAAATCGGTATGAAAGCAGTTTTTGTTTTTTAAATCATTATTTTACAATCATTTGCTATAGCTATTTCTTATAAATTTTATTCTCAATCTGAAGACATGGCATTTACTCAAGTAGCCTTTCCCTCATGTGTGGTAGATCTGATGTAGAGTACCTGAACCTGTGCACTGTGGGGAAACCAATTAACAGTAACTTGTGGTTGTTGGGAGAAAATCTCTCTATTAATGTCTCCTTCTGCTTAAAACTTCCTTTCACAACTTCTCTTTTTGTATGATCTTTATTTCCTGAACAACAAGTTACAAGAAAAACTTAATTTAACTCTTTTACTTACACTGAAGAGTTCTGTTAATGAGGATAAGTTTACAAGAGTTTTGCTGTGGCATTTACTGTGTCATTATTGTGTTCTTCTTTTTTTTTTTCCCTTTGTTGCTAGCTGAATTAGTAGAATATGTGCTCAAGGATCAGCAGGAGAAGCAGGTCGAAGACATTTTTGGTAAGATTGATATGGCAAAGACTAATTTTCTCCATGACAGTGTTCTGTCATGGAGACAGAAGACATGACAGATGTCATGTCTAAGATGACATCTAAGATGTCATCTAAGATGTGCTTCATTCTCCCAGTTTGAACACTAGTAAAGTTTTTATACCTCTGGTATCTACTTCTTTCCCTTGGTTACAGTGTTGCAGGATTTTCTTGGAAAACTTGAGGAATTTGTGCATTTTTGCAGGCCTTTCTCAAAGATCTCAGTTTTGTCTCTGACCAAGCTGCTAAACATGTCACCATGGCCATAGAATATGCACAGCTTCACTGTCCAGTGCATTAATAGCCTCAAGTAGCATCACATTTACTATGAGCACAGCAGGGATGATGCACATAAGTCCCCAGAGCACTCTGCATGTGTATAAATACAGTTCACACACACTGATTTCTGTCCAGGATGCACAGAGCTTCCTGAGGAAGCATGTCAAGTTTTACTTCTCACCCTGATTAATGCAGCAATGCACATATATATTATATATACAGTAAATCATTCCTTCATCCATCCTTGACTGGAGATTTTCTTGGCTTGTGGTACCAAATCACTGTTTTGGTAACAGCATAAATACTGCTATTTACTATTCCAGAACAGATATATCAATAGGTGACTGTTGAGAAATCCATAGAGCCAGAAGGTTCAGAGAATATCTGTATATCCTATTTTTTGTTTGAGCAAAATAATTTGGACTAATTTACCAAAGGTCAGTCTTTCCCTAGAATAATTCTGACTGTGGGAAGCTCACATGGCTTTTCAAATGATTTATGCTGATCCTTGGTGTGTTTAGCATTTGGGGGGTTTTGCATCTAATGGCAATATTTTTATTGGTTTTAGAAAAAAACTGGATACAATATTAGTACTTAAGTATTTTCCAGTAAAAGTATGATGTGGATAACTTCACAGTTCTTATAATGCAGAATATGAAATCTTTTTAGAACCCTTTATTCTGTCTTTTAAAGGATCTAAACACCTTAGAACATAAATTGAGAAGTACTGAGATCACACTGTGACACAGCTGTGATGTTTTATCCTTTGCTCATCATTAGAGCATTGAGAAGTACTTATGTTTTATTAGCCACCACCAATAGATTAATAGTTTGCAGTTCAGAAATTAACACAGGGTGACAAAGTCTGCGTTCAGAGCTTTGTGGGCTTTCTAAATCATATGGATCTGGATACATCTTGTATCGCATGATTTGGTTTTTATCTTTTATTTCGAGCATATTTCATCTTTGCTCTCTGTTGGTGTGTTTTTCTTGCTTTTACTCCTCTCTGTAATTTTTTTAGAAGAAAAAAGTTTGACATTAGACCATATTTCATGTTTTTAGCAGGGAACCTTATTTTGGATGACATTGCTGCTGAAAACACTGAGAAATTTCCTGACATAAAGATGCAGACATGTCTTAAACGAAGTAAGTGTAAAACAGTGAGAATATGGAAGGCTTTGTGCCTGAGTTCTAAACTTGCATTACAACCCCTTGGCTTTAGCACTGCCCCAATGCTCTTGTCATGCAGTTCTTCAGTGAAACCAGACGTGCTTCCTCTGCCTTTGTTCATGCTTGTGGGCCGGAACTGAAAGAAGCTCTTCCAAGCATAGAATTTACAGTTCGCAAAATTTGTTGTCTTATAACACAACATTCAACATGCTGCATTTCTTTGCATTTTTGTCATCCTCATGGCATTGTTGACTTTGTTTTCAATGTATCTGTAGCTTAGTAATGCTGGCTGAACAATTGCCTCTTTAATAGTGAGAACAACAGCAAAAATCTTTGGCACAGAAATCTGCAGACTAATTATAACTTCACAGTCAGAGCAAAATAACATGAGGCTTTTCATATTCATTTTTATACATTGGACTTGCACTGTTCTGAACTAGCTGAATTGAAACTGGTAACACCCCCTTCTACTTTAAAAAGTTAAAATAAGTTTCATGGGGTAAATTTAAAATAACCAAAATTTTGCCACTTATTATGACCTTGCTTTCTTTCAGCTTTCTTAGGCTCTGCAGCAGAGGGTTACTGTGATGTTTCAGAACCCAAATATAAGAAAATTGGTAAGTCATTGGCTGAATAAGAAAAGGTTATTGAATAATATTGAGTCATATTATCTGTCAGGTCATAGCTCTGCATGTCCTGGGTTTTATCCTCTTTGTTCCAAGTGTGACAACTTCCAAAAGTCCAGTGAAACATCCTAGTGAAAATAATAATTGTGACAAGATGATTTCTTGGCTCAGTCCATGCTATAAAGTCCTTTAAACCAAAGAAAGAAGAGGAGAAAGGGAAATTTCCAGGTTTTGCACATTGTTCGACCATCTACAAGACAACACCTGGGGCCAGCAGGCAGGCTGGAACTCATACCCTAGGTGGAAACTGGTGCTAATGTTCCTACCCAACTGTAGCCTAAAGAGGTATCTCAGGCAGAGCTAAATCAGCAAAATATTCTTCCAAAATTCAGGTGAGAGCAACCAGTTTTGACTATTTTATATTGCGTTTTAAATGGACATCTGACTCATTGTGTCAGCACACCTCAGAAGCCTCCTAAGGGGACTCTGACTGCACCAACCCCTAGGGACCATGTACATGTCAGGGGGCAGCCAAACCAGTGTGTGACCTAGAGATCCAGCCAGAGTGCTGGGATCTGGGACTGCACCTCAGCACAGTCCAGGCAAGGAGCTGGCACAGACTGCATGAAAGTCAGAGACAACACATGTGTGTACCATGACTGTCATCCAAGCTGGTTTTCCAGTGTTCTTGTGGAATTCTGAGGGAGTGGGGAGGGAGAACTGAGCAGAACTATCTGTTAAAAAACATTTGCTAGCTCTGGGAAGGTTATCAGAGTTTCTACTGAACTGGTACCTGCTGGTTATAGTTATTTCGACACAGGTGAAGCAGTTAATACCCATTAAAGGTGAATTACTTTCTTTTTGCTTAAGTTCCTTTATAGATTTGGCACTTTTAAAAGTCTGTGTTTATGCCACACTAACAGTAATAGTTTTCCATAGGAAATGGCACATCAGTTCCAAATGTCTCACCCTACAGAAACTGCATTCCAGATGAAAGGATCATCACAGAGCTAAGAGGTGCTTTGTGAAGCTGCACCTATCCTTTTACTGGAAGTCCTCAGAGTATTATCAGTTTCTCTACTGTTCTTGACGCAATGAAGGTTCTGAGAAAGGAACACATACATAAGGCAGTATAAGTATTGTGTAAAAAAATCTAATTGACGAAAAGATGAGCTATTTGACAAAATCAAGAGTTTATTTAACCTGTCACAGGTGTCACAGTATGATCCTGCAAAGGCAACTGCATCAGTTCTTCAGAAATGCAAGACTACCTACAGCAAAGAGAATAATGTGTGCTAAAGTTCAAAGCAGTAAGCCAAGAATGAGATTCTTTCAAAGGAATTGAATGAAATAGTGGCACAAACACCAGACAGTTTTGTAGCTCCTGATAAAAACATCAGACCACAGAAAGTGATGAAATACAGACTTACTTGTTGCAGCTACACAGAATAGGGAAGGAAAAAGCAAAACCAGCTCTGAGAATAGGGGTGTTGTAAAACCAGTGAAACTAACAGACTAATTCAAATAAGCAAGTGTGTCTTGATTTGTAGGAATCTTTTGATAAGCAGATGAAACTGTACAATGCACAAGCCCCTCTCCCCATCTGTTCTATTCTTGGAGGAAGAAAATGTGCTGCAGAGGAGATGCATTTTTAAAAGTTCTTGTGTTCGTGACTGTTCTGTGGGAGACACTTAACACACACTGTTTGTCCTTACAAGCACTATAGGGTCTGAGTAGGGAGTCAAGGTCCCCAGGTTATTGCTTGTGGGCCCCTCTGCTCTTCTGCAATATTGAGACAACAAACTATGCTTGGAAAATCGGTACAGCCGGTGTAAGACATTGTTATGTCTTATCTGCCAGTCATCTATGTGTAGGGTTATGTACATCTACATACATCTGGAAATAAGATAGGCCAGGAAAGATGAAGAAAAAGAAAATTTAAAGAGTGAACTGCTGAGAAGAAAAAGTGATCTACTACAGAATTTAATAAATACATTTAAGATTTTGAAAGCTAAATAGTTTTTAGAAAGCTATTGTGAATTGTTCTTGCTTATGGAAAATCCAAACACAGCTGATCAGAATCAAGTGGTTTATCGTATCCACTGAGACCTCTTCTTTGGTTCCTGTAACTTCTGCCAATGAGGTAACTTTCTCCTTTTGTTTTCCTATTTTATTTTAAAGCAGAAGCCCCTGCAGTGTCTGCAGGGAATGGCAGTTTCTTTGCTATGCCTCTCAACAGCCACCCAGTGAGCTGCACCTCCCTAACTAACCAGCACATGTCCTTTTCTGCTCCTGCTGCCCATGGGCTGGAAAGAAACCTCATAATTCCTGGTATGTAGCACAGCTGTAGGTGTGCACCTGTACACAGACTGATTTACACATGGGGAAAACTCTTATAAATCTTGTCATTGACTATGAGAAATGGCAATAAAATGGCAGGTATGGCAGCTGTCTCAGTCAAGCCTTTAAAAGTGTGTCACTCACTAAAAGAATGAAAAATATTAAATGGAAATTAAAAGGGCATTACTCCTAATTGAGTAGAATGAATCTTTTATTTAATTGGTGCAGGTTATAAGAGAACAGTTATTTACTATATACTAATCTAAGTAATTAATTACTTGTCTTAAGAATAGGAAGTCACAAAATTTTCATAATTAAACTTTAATTTAGTTCCAATTTCTTTTTCACCCAGAGGTTTGTAAAAGACCAAGGGATAATTACATTTGCAACACTAGAGCAAAATCTAGGCTGTGATTTGATCATGAAAACTGAGCAGTAATCCCACTGATGGGCTGTGTAGGCACCTAGCCTGGGCCATGCTGGGTAGCAGAGGTGCTCATGGTACACTGAGAAGACCTAATGACAGAGGCCCAGTTCAACACCTTTTGCTTTTAAGTCTGTGCTGGAAAGAAACCAAAACCAGTGTGTAAGCTGGAAGTCTTGAAGTACCTGATGCAAACTGAAGCATCATGCAATAGCAGAAGAAATTCTGTCCCACCTACAGAAACTCAGAGCTATGGCTGATTAAATTGCAAGCACTGAACCAACAAAAAACTTTCCCAGCGTGGGTTGAGAGGGAGGATGCTTATACAACCTGCATGATATGCAGTTATGTGGGAAGGATGTAATGCAAGGAAGGTAAATTTAATGTGGATACATACTATTTACAAATTTTCTCTTCTCTGGATCTCTGGCTGTACATTTACAGTTTTGCCTCAAGCGCTTTTCCTTATAATAATAGAATTTCTCTTTAAACTGTTGAAAACAGTGGCTGGTAGAAGCTGGGTAATCCCATGTATTTCATGCTCATCATATTTTGTAAGAGTTCTTTTTTTAATGGGTTCAATGGGCCTTGTGTGATCCTGTGAATTCTCCACAGAGAGGATTTGCCTAGAAGCTGCCAGAAAAGATGAGCTGATAGAAAGTTTCTTCTCTCTCATGAAGCTTTAGAAAGCAGAACTTTTTAAAAACACGAGTAATTATTCTGCACTCATTTCAGGATTGTCAGAACCTTTGACCTCAGAGTGTCTACCAGCCAGTGTGAAGGAGTACCAAGAGAATCAAAACTTGGCAAGTGCTCCTCAGCAGATATTTAACTTTGTTCTTGAAAATAGCACATCTGATGTTATAGTATATCCAGGTAAGAGCAATAACTTTTTATCCACATAAAGAGGCATAAAGTGCTAAAAAAAAAATGCTGCCAACAGCAGCATTGATTAAATTCAGTTACTGATAGTTAAGATATGCTAAAAACTATGCTTTGTTTCTTGCTAGTGCTGGCATCTTCTATGGAAACATTCATGTCTCCAAATTTTCCAGTTAATTTATGTGGTAAGTAGAAAAATGGGGTTTATGTATTTACAGCACTTTGAACTGGGAGAGAAACCATAGTGCTTCTACTCAAAGCCAATTCTCTCCTCCAGGCTTTACTCCCACTGACCTTAAAAAAACAAAAATGGATGTTATCTCCTTCTTTGTATTGATCACTGGCTGCTTAGTCTGAGCCAGAATGTAGAGATAAGAGTGGTAGAGCTTCAGGTTCATCAGCCAATCCCCTGTCTTTACTATGGCATCCAGTTTCTGGAATAAGGAAACAATGCAAAGCCAAGGGTGCTGGAGCACCTTCAGAAAGTGGGAGATGATCTGATGCTGACTTGGCCTGAGCATCTTAAATGTTCAGTGCTGGCACCCAGACTGCCGCCATCTCCAGTGGAAGCCCCAAAACCAACATGATGATGACTTAGTTGACTAAGCAATACTGAAACCTAATGCCACAGAAAGGCTTATAAAGAAATCAGAGCCTTGGTCAGGATTTAACAGACCCAATTCAGGTAACAAACTTTCCTGGGACACTTTTCTTCCAGCCGTCAGCTGCTGGAACCCAGAGTTTGGTATCTGTTGATGCTGGTCCCTGTGCCCAGTGCCGGAGTTTGTTGCCCTCTGGTGGCTTCCACTGCCCCGAAGCAAAAGTGTAACACGGAGATTAAAAGGCAAATATCCCTAGGTGTGGGGAGGTCTTTGTAAATTGTATTTACTGTTTGTGTGAATAAACAGTGCTAATAATTCCAACTGATTTAATTCAGCACAACAAACGTATGCCACAAGCCCCGGAATTCCAGATGCAGCAGCAGACGAATTAGCATGTAAGATGCCAAGCCAGTTTATTTTTCTTTTTTAAAAGTTCTTCACTCCTGCCTGCTTTGACCAGTTTCCCATCTAAATGTCTCATTACATATTTTTTTTTCTGTACTTCCATTCTGTTTTCTTAATTAATAAAACAAAAAGTAAATCAAAACCAGACACTTGCTTGCCCAACCCTTCTTTATTTAATACCTTTCTTACTGGAAACCTGTGGTGCTTCCCTTTTAGAAGCAAATCTGAACTCAAACCATTCTGAAGGTTGCTGGCATGTAGGGTAGGAATTAATTTCCAGATCTCTGAAACTCTTTTAGACCACATTCTACATCAAGATCATCAAGATGATATTATGGTATGAAACACATTTGAACATATTTAGGGAGATGAATCTGTTTTGGTTTGGGTAATTTTTTGTACATCTCTGCTGCATGTGGTTATGAGACTCTGAGGCTGAGTTTGCTACAGTCTCTGTCAATTTAAATTCAGTGTTGCATCTGCAAACCTCTTCCTATCAAAAATTTTGTCAAAACTGATACTCTGCAATTGCCAATCTGTAGAAAACATGTTCTGTCTGAAAAATTCACAATTTCTTTTTGTAAAGGAGACACTGTTCACCTGACCCAACTGCAGAAGTCTGCAGTAGTTTGAAAGCAAACAGGCGAAAAGAAAAAAATTTGGACAGCAGCAGGACTTTGTCAGGGAGAGTAATGGGTAAATACTGTTACCAAGAGTCACTTCTCTGTGACTTTCATCCTTAGTGCTTGGTTACAAGGTATAGAATAACAAAAGGAAGCTATTGCTTTTGAAGACATAAAGAAGCACTATGTGTGAACATGAATTTATGCAAAACACTGACATTTGAAAAGAACAGTGGATGTCACCTGGTAATGGTAGATCTGCTTCCTGCAGCTGTCAGAACAGCTGTGGTCTTGTTTGATGCCATTCTGCCTCCAGCAGTGCACATCAGCAGAATTCTACTTGTGGCAGAATTTCATTCACTTTCCTTGTAAAATTAGCAAAATATCTCTTACTCTGTATATATGCTACAATGAACATGGAAATTTGCATTAATCTTATTGTTAAAATTAGAAAAGCTGAATCAGTGATTATCTAGGTGTGCTTGTCAAGTATATTGTTTTGCTTCTCCAGATTTAGAGACATTTCAAGAAGATTCCATAATTCCTTCTGAAGAACCTTTCAAAAGACCAGGTGAGTTTAGAACTCTTGAACTTAAACCTTCTAGTATTTTTTGGAAAAAGATTTTGTGTTTCTTTCCATACAGAAAAGCTCCTTGTAGGAATCATTCAATAATTTGTGAAGCTGTTCTGAGGGTCTGAGCACAATTCCTTGTTTCAAGATATTAGACTTGGCTTCCTGTAGAAATGTAGCTGTAGTACCTACTTAGCAGCTCAGTGTGCTTCAGTGGTTTTATCATCTGTACAGACAGCTCCAAAATGATTCTGTTCATAGATCTGAAAGTGTCTGTTGTGCCTGCACTTCTCAGCTGCAGCTGCAGGGGGTAAATCCAGCCCTATCGGCTCTATGGGAATGCCTGTACTTTTACCATACTGCAGTTAGGCACTTAAGTCATCATGAAATGATTGTGTAGTTTGTGGACTGGTTCCTTCAGTCTGTGTATGCTCTTCATTTCTTTAGAGCAAGTGGAAACCTTCTGTTCGTCACTTAAAGATTATTTCCGAGACACGTGCAAATCTGTGACCATGGAGCGGGAAGTAAATCTGGATCACCTGTTCATTGATGGGACACTTGTTCAAACTCAAACTGAAACAAAGACTGGAAAGAATAGTGCAAAAGCAATGGAAAAGGAGCTGGTAACCTTCAGCCTGCAAGAGAAGGAAAAGACAGCCATTGATAGAAGCCAGATATTTCAAATCCCACAACGTAAAGACTTAGAGACTAAAGTGATTGTGGTTCTGGGTAAAGCAGGAATGGGCAAAAGCATTCTGGTTCAGAAGATCTGCCAGGACTGGTCCAGTGGAGAGTTTTCTCAGTTTGAATTTGTATTTTGGTTTGACTGCAAACAAATAAGCTTGCCTGAGAAACGATACAGCCTGAAGGAACTGCTGCTTGAATTTTTTGTAAAACCTCAAGAGGGAAGCAAAGAGATCTTTGAGTATATATTGCAAAATCCTGCTAAAGTCCTTCTGATTTTTGATGGGTTTAAAGGATTGCATGATCATGAGAATTTTCCTCGCTGCTCAGCCAGCCAGCCTGAAAAGGATTTGTGCAGTACAAAGGAGCTGCTTTCAGGACTCATCCAAAAGAAGTTACTCAATGGTTGTACTTTATTATTTACAGCAAGACCAAAAGACAAACTGTACCAGTATGCATCCAAAGTGGATAAGACTATTGAAATAGTAGGATTTTCCTCTCAGCAGAGAGAATTGTACATAACCAAATATTTTGAAGAATCACCCTACTGTGATAGTGCACTGAAATTAATCAAAGAGCATGAGTACTTGTTCAGCCATTGTTACAGCCCTGTTATGTGTAGATTTGTTTGTTTTCTCTGTGAGGCAGTGCTTGAAATGGGGGAGAAAAGTCTTCCTTCAACTCTTACTGAAGTCTTCCTAAAATTTTTTAAGCAGAAGATAATGCTTATGCAAACAGATGTTACAACCACACAAAATCAAGAGAGTCTTGCTACCCTAGCCCGTATAGCCTGGTGTCTTGGAGAAAAGCACCAAAGTGCCATGAAAAGTGATCTTCTTCCTTCTAAGGAAGTTAAAGAGTTTGCTCTGAAGTATGGGTTTGTCCTGCCATTTGCATTTCCCAGACATTCAGATAGTGAAGAAGAGGAATTTGGGAGCACATTCTCTGATTTTGTCATTCAGAATTTCTTGTGTGCACTCCACCTTTTGTTAGCAGAAGAACTCAAGGATAAAAATCTAACAAAGTACCTGTCTTTTCTATCCAAGAAGAAAAAACCTTATAACTGGTTAGATTTGATGCCTCGATTTTTGGTTGGTTTGATGTTTCTCCAGGATGACCTCTATTTGGGCTCTCTTTCAAATGTGGATGCAAAACAGTCAACCAAGAAACAGAAGACACTCTTGAAATACATTAGAAGGCTGCAGATTAATACTCTCTGTCCAGAGAGGCTGCTGGAGCTTTTTCATTGTGTTTATGAAACACAGAACAATTACCTTCTGCAGCATGTGGCCTTAAGACTCGAACCAGACTTGTCTTTTCTGGGCATAGTTCTTATACCACCTGATGTCCATGTACTGCTCTCTATTTTGAAAAGGTCAAGAAAAGAGTTTTCCTTGGATTTGCGAAACAGCAGCATTGACATGCAAGGGCTGCAAGCCTTGGTCAGCCTAAGGAACGTGACATCATTCAGGTTGGTCACTCTGTACCCCACAGCATCATCCATAGCACTGTGTGTAGGTGACGCTTTCATGCAACAACAGCAGTCACATCTGTTGGTTTTGTTTGTTCTGTCACTTCACAGGGCTTCCCTCAGTGACACAGTCAGGCTCTGGAAATCTTTAGAACAGACAAAAGAATATGAACTGCTGAAAGCATCCACAGAAAAATTTGTTCTTGATCCCTTTAAGGCAAAGACAATGAAGGACATCAGCGACCTCTCTGACCTTGTAGAGATGCAGAAGATGATGAATTGGTAGGATGATTTATGGTCAAAACTCTTCTTACACCAGCAATTAATGAAAACAGGGCTCCACCACCAGTGCTGGACAATGGGGTTGTCTGCTTGTCCGGAGGAGAAATAACTAAGACAGGGCAAGCTCCTGGGTCATCTCAGAGGGTTCTCCTGCCCCCCTGTGAGGTGGCTGTCACGGCAGGGAGGACCAATGACAGCACTATGCAGAGCAGTCATCAAAACTGCCAATGACAGAGCCAGCTGGCATGTCTCTTTAATCTCCGAGTATGCCATCTTCCAGTAATTTTGTTACATAACTTGGGCTGATTCTTTCCCCCTGTAGCACCTGGGCATAAATGAAAACCTGTTTTGCACTGGTCCCAAATGGCCTGAGTCAGTCCTTTAGCCCAGGAAGTAAAAGCTTGTGTTACATGCTCTAGAAGTCCTGTGCTCCATCCCTGCTGATGATGTAGCTAAGGGATTGGTTGCAATTAAAAACATGCAGAAATAAAGTGTTGTTGTTGTTGTGGTGGTGGTGGTGGTTTTAAAAAAAACCAATTTAACATGGGTGTAGTATTTTGATTAAAATATAGACAAAATGGTTTAATGTTTGACAGAAAATAGTTGATTCAGAAAAACATATTTTTAAGTTTTATTGGAAAAAGAGCAAACAACTGCACTATGAAAGGCAATTATTGGATTGAAATTACTCAATTGAAGAAAGGTTAGAGCAGAAGTTACTCTGAATTTTCCTGGTTCCTCAGTTAGTACACCAGTTTATTTTCTGTAAGAGTTTGCTAACAAATTATTTTTAAAGCACTGCTTTGGCTGCTAAAATATTTATCATATTCTGGTTCTACTGTGATTTATTTAGTGCTCAAGAAGCATCTGGTTGCACCAGCTATGAAATTCCTGCCATTAGAAACCTCAGAAAACTCGAATTTGCGTAAGTGCTAAAGTTCTACTGATTGAGATGGTCGTGTTTAAGGAGGAGTAGTTGTGGGTGTTGGCTACAGCCATTGCACTGATCTATAGTCAGCTTCAAGCATTAAGTAAACCCCATTTATTGCTTTTTCTTTGAACTAGATTTATTAATTTATGGCCAAGACTCAAAAAACCATCATTTCTGGCTCCTGTAGCAATACAGATCAACAGGGCTCTACCAATTTTGTTTGGTTTTAGTGCAAGTTATCTCCTGACCACCAGGTAGTGATCTTGTGCCACAGGGCATAAAATATTTTGACTGTGATCCAGCTACCTGGAAAATATTTTTTTCTCCAGAAATGCTGGACTTTTCTATCTGAGTCTTTTGATGTAATTTTCTACCCTGTCAGACCTAAAGCCATGAGAGGATTACATCAGAGAATGCCTCCCAAATAAATTACTTAGCATCCTTTTTTTCTGGAAAAAGGGAGGTTGACTTGGTATCACCACTTTAAAAGTGAGATTTTAGTAACACTTCATTTCTTTCCCCCAAACTGTAAGCAACCTCCAAGGCTATTTTATTGCTCAAAATATCCTGCCATAGAATGTGAATTAGTTTGGGCAGAAACTGCAGCAGTACCATGGAGAATTCTCATCAGGTCTTCACCTGTTTCCTGATCTGTAGATCTAACCCAACCTGGGACAGCTATGCTTGGCCTCCCTTCTGGTTTTATGCTGCTTTCTCTTCTAATTTCCTCTTACAATTTCCCTTTATTTAAATTTTTGTTTAAAATTCTTATTCTTTTAAATAACTGAACTTGTTCCAATACCAAAGATATTCCAAATAAGATATGAGAGACAATTGCTTGGAGCATGAATATCAAAGTGCCATTTATGCTTTAAGCTGCAGTAAAATGTTGTGATTTTAAGTTAGACTGAATTGTTATTAGTTGAGGGGAACAATAATGTTGTTTTAATTTCATTTGTACTGAGATAGATATATATTTCATCTCAAGGTTATACTTAAAGTGAAAAACCTGAAAAAGAGAACAGAAATACAAGAAACTAAAGCAAGTGAGATAAGTCTAAAAGTGGCAAATGTCCCACTGTTCTGTGCATGCTCTGTCCTGCCTGACCTCTGTCTTGTTTGTCCTCATTTGGAGGCTTCACAGCAGAATTCTGTGGCACAGGTGGTAGGGAATAGCTGCTTCTGAGGAGGGTAAACTAGCTTGCATTGGCAGCTGCAGGGAAAGAACTCAAAAATTCATTAATTTTGCTGCTTGTGAGCATGTGAAAAACCTGCTGCATGTCTGTTTTCTTCCAGGCTGGGTCCAGCATTTGGCCTCCAAGGATTGCTAAAACTCGTGAAAATTCTCGCAGCATTTCCATCACTTCAGCATTTAGAGTGAGTTCTGTTAAAGAGTAACTTTGCTAACATTTCTCCTCAGCACCCCTTAATGATAGGGGAGTTCTTGGACCCAAGAAACATTTCATTTGTCAACAAGACTCCTTATTTGATGACCACAGTGAACAGCAGAAATATTCCCAAACTATACCAGCAGCCTAAAAGCTCCCCATTCTCCCTTGAGACACCTGGTGGTGGTTTGTTCAGAGCCCCTCAGTCCATTCCTAGGGTGTCCCAGGGTGGGAAAAGGTTCAGTACAGAGCCCCTGAGTGTCCCCTCTTCTGCCCCAGCATTGACCAACTGCTTACAGTCACTTCTGTCTTCACTGGATCTCCAGAACAGCCATGACAAACCAACTCTCTCTTAGTTTTAAGCTTCTTTACACTAGAAACAAGTGTAGGAGCAGTAGTCAGTGTTGTTCCATGGCAGCTGTGGGAAGGTTACTGTGTTTTGAGAGGGCCTTTGGCCTTATGCAGCCCACTGACCATTTGCCTGTGTTGTAGCTGGCCTTTTCATGGTATTTCAGGAAAACAATAAAGATTTCAAATTGAAATTTGTCCAATATATTCCAGAATTATCTGTCAGATTAGAAGGGTATCCAGTATCTGAAATTGTGACTAGGTATGAGGAAAACTTCATCTTTAATTCTCCCTCTCTGGAGAAGAAGCTCTTTAGGCAAGGATTTACAGACTGTGCTGGATTTTGTCAGTTCTGTATTTTTGTGTGCACAGGAAATGTCATTTCAGCTTAGCTGGAACACAACTATTTCATAACCATTTTAATAAGCTTGCATATCAAAGGAAATGGGTCAAGACATTCAACTAGTAAAAAAAACCTCGTAGGCTGTAAATTTGGGCAGCAGAATGCTGCTTATTAGAGAGCTGTAATTTGTGTGATGCTTCATGCTGATTGAGGCTACTGCACAGAAGAAGCTTTTCAAGATAGATAGAGTGGTCTCTGAGGTGAATAAACCGCAAAAATATAGATTAAAAGGGAAGCTAATTCTCTCTTTGTTGTCACACAGCCTTGATGCTCTGAGTGAAAATGGCATAGGAGATGAAGGAGCAAAGAGTCTATCTGAAGTCTTTCCAACCCTGACATCACTGGAAACATTAAAGTAAGTGCAAGGTTAACAATTCAGGGAAATTTTGAGAAGAAATAGATTAAACCTAGAGGCATAAGGGACAGTATGTTAAAAAACATGAGCAGATTCCCATGGGCATGAAAGACCAATGAGCCTATGGAGATACTTAATCAGTACATTCATTATAGATTAATCCTTCCTTATTTCCCTTCAAGGGCTCTGTTTTGACTTTTTCTCTGCATTTGGTCTAAACAGACTGTCCAGATTACATTTTTTAAAAATTGAAAATTAATTTCCCCCACGTTGTAATATATTAGAATAAATGTGCTCAACTAACAAAGTGATCTCACTTACTGTAGTTTATCACAGAATAAAATAACAGATCTGGGTGCAGAGAACCTCGCTACCGCTCTCCCTTCCTTGTCTTCCTTAAAAACACTAAGGTGAGTAGTTGTATCTTGTTGAGTTGTTTTGAAAACATACCTTGCTGTCTCTGTTAGAAGCTACTGAACAGGGAACAAAGAGGCAAGACTGTGCAGTTTTTGACTTCATTCTTGCATAAAGTCTTCAGAAAGAAGAGGAGAAAAGGTATGACAGACATACAAAAGGATATCTTGGGAATATATCAAGGACTGGACTGATGTTTAAAGCCAGTCCATAATACCCACTTAGGAATCACACCCTGCACAGATGAGCACCCAGGACCACCATCAGCTGCAAACTCAAAGCACGTGTTTGCTGACATAGGGACAATGGTCCATCCCACTGCACTGGGATATCTGGCACAGGCCTGAGTAAAGCAGGGAATGCAAGAAACCCTGGTGTGAAATTCTGCAGTAGTTTGGTGATGTGGAATTCTTTCGAATGCTACACCCCAAATCTTTGAGCTTCATTTTTTAGCAGATTTTTAATTTGATCTAATGTAGACAGAAATGTTCTTGTTATCCATAGAATAACAGAATCTAGATTTATTTTTGCAGTACCTGTGCTAGGTGAAGAAGGATGTGCATTTGCCTTACTTGATACAGGAAATATGAATGTGTATTTTAAACTTTAACTGCAAATAAGGATAGATTGAAAGTTAATGTATATGTATAATGTATAATCTATATGTATAATGTATACTAACCATATTTGAAAACCCTTGATCTAATACCTGTTTACATTATCCATTATTCAATTGTGACTATTCTGGTTTGGTTTTCTGCAGCTTGTACAATAATAACATTTGTGATTTTGGAGCAGAAAATCTGGCAAAGGCTCTTCCTGCAATGACATCTTTAAGAGTGCTAGAGTGAGTATGCAACCTTTTGAGATGGCCCAGGAAAGTTTACTTTCTTGAAGACTGAAAATACAAATGTTCTATGATTGATTTTAGAGGAGACAGAAACTTAGGAAGAATATTTCGGGAAAATTTCACAGGGAAAATGTGCTTCTGCAGAGTGCAGATAGTCAGTGACTAGAAAGGATTAAGGAATAGTTCACCATAAACCCAAAAACATTGGTCTTAAAGAGGGAGAATAGGCTCAAGGGGATCTGGAGAATGACTTCAGGAACATAGAAAAAGGAATCCCTCAGATGAATTAATATAATGAAGTTCCCATTCAACCTTTTGAGTATGTTATTACAGGTTTTTTGAATCAACAATCTCTTTGGGGGTTTTTCCTTTTTAATTTTTTACCCCATCTATAGATTAACATATACATTAAACAGTATTTTTGATTTTGAATGAAAAGTTTGATTACACCATTTGATTTGGATTAACAAAGTTGTTTTTATTCCTCAGTGTTCAGTATAACAAAATAACTGGTGTTGGAGCCCAGCAGCTGACGGACAGCCTACGAAAATGTCCCCATATAAAGAACTTGGTGTGAGTCTCTTGACAGTCTGTTTGCTGTATCTTCATCCTGTAAAACTGGGTTAGAGATCATGCTGATGCTGCCTTCTGTATTTGTCAGATTTATAAGAGGCATAAAAGAAGGTAACACCAAAATACAAAAGCAGAGATGTTAAAAAATGTTGTCTCTGGTTTCAGCTGCATTAGTTCCCAGTGGTCCCAGGCAATCAAGTTTGTCTTGCCTTAAACAGTTTCCACTGAGCCTCCCTTTGTTAATTTTCTACCCTCCCAGAGAACCAGACCCACTCTGTGCTGCACCACTTGTGTTTGAGGGATAAACAATGAGCAGCCATCATTAGAGGTTAAATATCCTGAAGCTACCAGTACACATTCAGAGGAAGGGAGTTTGATGGAAACTTAGAGAACAGTTACAGAGACAGGAGTGCAGTTGTGTCCTGTAACCAGAGTTGACAAGGCTATGGAGTACTGAACTGCTTTTTCTAAATCAAAATGCATTTTCCTTTGCTCCATAGCTTATATATTTTCATAGCATGATAGTCAAAGGGAAGGACAACTTAAAAAACAAACAGGAACAACCAAAAAAAAGCCAAAAACAGATCAAACATGCTAAAAGAAAGTGAAGCAAATCACACTTCTTAAAATCTCTTTCCTTTCTGAATTTGCCCTTACAGGATGTGGAATCCCACCATTCCCTATGGAGTTCTTGAACACCTTCACCAGCTGGACTCCAGGATCAGTGTGTAGATTCAGAGGATTCCAAAGAGGTAACATAAACCTTGGCTCTTTCAGACAACTAGGTTTGTTTCTGTGGGAGCTGTTGATTCCAGGCTCACTGGCAGCAAGCACAGTAACAGCATGCACATGTTCATGGGCAAGTTTAGAGACGGTGCCCTAGAGTGGCACACATCAATGTCACATCAGGCCCCCTTTCCCTGCACTCACCTTGCATCCACCACCTCCCTGGCACCTGCACTAACAGACTGCAAGTGCTTTAATAAGAAAAATGGACTTCTAGAACTCCCAGTCCAGCCCAGTTCAGTGACTGGTAGCTGCCCTGCTTACCTTCTGTTTTCTGTTGTGGAAAATCTAAAGGTCTCTGTACTTCTCATGTTTAATAGATGAGTTCTGTACTCCCCAGAGGTCATTTTGTGTTGATTTTTACTAAGTCCTTTCACTTTTCCTTTGTTTAATACAAATCCTCAACAGCTGCTTGTCTCACTATGCAGCTGTACCTGTGCTGTACTCAGAGCAGAACACTCCCTCCTATATTCCTTGTTCTCAGTCTCATTGTGTGGTTTAGCCAGTGGATGCCCCTTTTACTTCATTGATCCTGCCTGAAGAGTTTCAAGAATCCTTTAAGTAATTGCATTGTGAAGAATTTAATAAGTTTGTCAATGATTATGAGGATCTGACTGCCTGGACTGAAGGAGCTGCATCCAGCATGGGAAGTTGAGGGGTTTATGTAGGATTTCTGTTCCCACTTTTCTGCCATGTGCTTCCTCTTGCTCTTAAAAGAAAAAAATATGCATGTTGCATCAGCTAAATGATTACAGTGAATGCCAGAGTCAAGCCAGATATCAGATGTGCTCCAGCTTTCTTTAGATGGCCAGAAAACAAATTGCAGTGTGATCACCAGCTGCATGAGCCATGCTTTGAATGGGCCTGGCCATGGGATGGCTGCAGCTGCCAGTGGCTCCCTGGACCACGCAGTGAGCCAAGCCTTTGCATGACTCCTGTTCTCAGAGCAGTAATCACCAGATGTAGACTGGGCTGTTTGTATGGCACTGACCTGGCTACAGGTTGTGGAAGGTTCAGATGTCATGGCAGCTTCACAGACCAGCTTTATACAACAGCAGTGAAAAATTGTGGTGCTCCTTGCTAGCCTACAGTCCATAAAATCTTTGTCCTGTTTAACAAACCTACCTTCTTGAGAAAGGAGACACTAGAGATACACTATCAGGAAACCTGCATTAGCCCTGAGGATAAATAGCAGCAGGAACTCTGGATCCTGTCTCCCAACCTTGAAACATTCAACATCCACCAGCCACTGTTGTCTGTTTACAGAGCTCATCAAATCTATGATTTTGGTAATCTTAATGGTGGTTAATCTGATGTACATCTAATGTTCTGTTTTCATCATTTTACAGGTGTCATAAAGAAGAGGGGAAGGTCTCCTCTGTGCTTTCCTGTCTTCTTGCTGCTTTATGAATCAGTGTTTTCATGTTTGTTGCAAAAATATCACATTTAAGTTTCTAAGCTATGCTAAAATGGGGTGAATGATAGAGTTTTAAAATGCTATTCAAAGACCCAACTGTATTTCTACTTAAGTGGTAGAAGAGTTAAGCAACATCAAGCTTCAAAGATGAAAAGAGCATCTGGATACTGTGACCACCAATAAAAAAGACCAGGAACCACCAGGATATTGTGAGTATAAAATTCCATCATCAAGTCATGGAAGTGTAAACTGAAAGCTGCTTAAATTGCAACATCTGAAGCACTGACAGATCAAATCTGTTTGTTTCATGGTGCCAGAGGTAACTGCCATCAGATTTGGTCTGATGATTTTGGACTTTCAAAGATCAAAGTTACAGATTTCACCTATCTGTATGGACTGATTGGAAGCACTAGGGTGAGGAGCATAAAAAAGAATCATCGAGCCCTAGAAAACGTTCTGATATTATAAGATTATCTACAAGAATCTAAAAGTTGCTCTTTTCTTCATAATAATCAGTGAATCTAGAAATTGCTCTTTTCTTCATAATAATCAGTGAATCTAGAAATTGCTCTTTTCTTCACTAGTAACCAGTGCTGCCTGAAGGGACAGAAACATATCTTCTATGACTTGTTACAGAATCTGTCAAAAAGATTGGTGGGTGGGAACAAAGAAGACAAGAATTGAAAGTGAAAACTATGAAAGATTTTTCTAACATTATTGTAGAAATCCAAATGGATAAAAATAGCCAGTTTATTGCACACAAATCCTCAAACAATCTTTGAAGGTTTTTACTTTGTCTCAAATGAGAACTTTAAATTCATATACCTGGATTGGTAATTTCTTAAATGCAGCTGGCAGCATAAATGTTTACAAGCACCAATTTTATACTTGACAGTGATATCACTACTATGTGTGGTTTATGTGACCTTCTGGTACAGAGTTATGAGTAACCAGGCAATCAGACAAAAGCACATCTCAAAGCACTATCATGTCTATGCTGCTGGTCTCAGTCATATGTGGGCCAAATATGCATCCTGCTGAGTGCAACAGCAAATCAATTGTCTCTTTTATTCTTTTATTTCTGCTCTGTGAACATGAAGAGAACTTAAAATTGTGCAAAGGCAATTGTCAGGTCAGGAGCACCATTCTGGTTTCCTGTCCAGATACAGTCTGAGACAGAACCACAAAAAGGGATGGAAAAACCTAGGAATGCTCAAAATGCTACAAATTGGGAAGTTTATACTTCACAGTTAGCTCAGGGTTAGTTCAACCACCTCTTTGAAATCTATTCTGCTAGGAAGCACTGATAATACTGACCCAAGGATCTGTGCAAACTAGAATGTCTCAACTAACCTCTCAAATACTCTGTTTCTTGGTCTTTAAAAACTCCCATATTTAAACAGTTCAGACCCACAACATTCATTTTCTTTCCAACAAATTTTACTCCTCTGCTTAAGTTTCAATGCCTGCAGATTCTTGACATCAGGTATGTGGACAAATTAAAGACAGTGGACAAATTAAAGAAAGAAGGGAGGAAGGAATACTTGTTCATTGTTTCTGACAGCAGGGAATCACAGAACATGTGAAGGAACAGAGAGCAAGGTGGGAAAACACTGTGGAGAATATAATTGTAATTAGAATGTGGCATTTCTGTTAACTATCTGCATGGTTCTGGTCTCTAACCAAACTCTAGCCAGAGCCATGGACAAAAAAATTTTATTTATTCTCTCCTCTTTGAGCTGCTTGAATGAGAGGGAGTTTGAGCCAAATCTGGTGTGATATTCCCATCAGCCTGCAGCACTCCAGCCATGCACATCCATGGTAAGCCCTTCTCTTGGCTTCTCTTAACAAAGCTTTGGATGACAAATGCCCCTTTAGGGATATATTCTGCAGCTGCACTTTACCGTGACTGAGTCTGAGAATGTGCTAAATATTCCAAAGGCAGCTGAATGTTACAGGATGCTGTCTAGACTGCTAAAATCATGTTTGGTGTACTGCAGTTCTCTGAGTTAGTGGGAGATGTACATTTGCCGATTGTAAATCTTGATATTTTGGTGTTGGTTTGTGTTTTGGTTGTCTTTACACATCTTTTTTAAAGTATTAATAAAAGTGTTTAACAGTACCTTTTAGTACCCGTTGAAAATGTTTCTCTTGGAAATACTATGAAACCACACAGCAACTGCTGGCTTCTGCCACAGTAACAGGCTTGGGGCTTTGTATTGCAGGTTCATGGGAAGCACTGTGTGTGAGGGAGACAGGATGGTCCTGCTGGCACTGAACAGTTCAATGGGCTGGAAATGGAGAAATAATTCTTTCTTAACAGGAACAAGTTCTTGCAATGCCAAATG
This sequence comes from Pseudopodoces humilis, assembly GCF_049639895.1. Taxonomy (NCBI): domain Eukaryota; kingdom Metazoa; phylum Chordata; class Aves; order Passeriformes; family Paridae; genus Pseudopodoces; species Pseudopodoces humilis. The sequence continues at coordinate 7,901,890 of NC_142217.1, forward strand.
ACAGACTAAGTTCAGGATCAGGAGATACAAATGTGCTGACTGAGGCCACCCGCTAATAAAAGCAAAATGGGGTTTTCATCCTTTCTAAATCTTTGCAGTTAGAAGTTCTAAAATTAATCCACATTCAAAGTCTGGTGTTCTTATGCCATCAAGCTCCTCAAAATGCTTTTGTCAAATGAGTGCCTTGTGTATAGAAACTGAATTCACTAGCTACCCTCTAAGAAGCTGTTGTGATCAAATCTCTGTTATAAAACACCTTTTAGGATGAGAAAAATGCCACTCTCTTTATGTCCATCTTTTTGTTGTCAAAGAAGCCTTGCTAAAATGCCAAGGATTGTGTTATCATGTTAGTCAGAGCCTGTAACACTCTCCCCAACCTTTAAATGTATGATGCCGAGCTGTTCTGAGAAATCAGAAATCTTGATCTAAGATTCAGAACCTCCAAAGTGACTGACTCAAGGAAATTTGTATTGTTTTATTGACTGTGTGGCACAAACCCACTGCAGAGAATTTATTACAAACTCCTAGGTACTGCACCAAGTACCAATAGTGACAAACTGAACCAGGTTCTTAAAAAGGCATAAATGGGACCCTGCAAAACTAGTGAAGCCATCTCTGTGAACACTACAAATTAGTAATTATAAAGGCAGCAGGAATGCCCCCTGCAGTAGCAAAATTCAGCCTTAACTCTGTTAGTAGCAAATGGGCACATGAACACAAGCTTGACACATTTCTAAACTTGAGTATTCTCTCTATAGGTACCTAAATGGGGACTTGCCTTCCCTAAATGTATCTTTACATGTTAGAATAATGTGCCCTAAATGACTTCATTCCTGAATTGCTGTCCTGGGATTGTGTTGAACAAAACACTTGTCAGTGTTTAAAGGTCCTGAACTGCACCTGATGAAACCTATCTTGGAGAAATGCTAGTTGGTTTGTGTCAGTGCTTCCCCTCTTGCAAAAGCAGCTGAAAATTGTATTTGGACCACAGAATTTTGGGAACTGGGAGCTCATTTCTACTGCCTAGGACCTAAAATGTGCTATTTGAATGGAACATACTGGGAATATCAGGATACACGAGTTTGTCATTGTTTCATGGGGGATCTAAACCATCACCCTCCTGTTCCCTCATACTGGCTGAAAAGAGACTTCTGACACCATCTGTCTGCAGTGGGGAGCCCACGCTGGGAGCAGATGGCAGACACAGACTGCAGAGGACAGACATCATGCAGAAAGTGTCAGCAGAATTGTTTTCAATTATTTATCCAAAATGTTCTTGATACATCAATTCTGTTTAAAAATTGAACAGTTACAAAAGTCAGATTTTTCTAAAAAGCGTGACCATAAAACAAAACCAGTCCAATGCCTGCCCTAATAACATCCCCCCCTCCTCCCCTCAGTGCCTGATGGTTCAGTTCAGGTCTGATTTTTTAAGTAGCTGTTCATGAGGATTTCCTACCTGCTGGCCATCTCAGCAATCTGGAATTACTTGCAGGTACCTACAGGAAAACTGGAATTTCTTTGAAAGCATATTTCAGTTATTTTCTTTACTGAAGAACAACTCCAACACAAATGCTTGATTTTTCATGGAAAAGGTCAGTCTTTATTGTATTGCTTTCACATCTGTACATAGGAACGTGAGCTTAAACAATCTGCAAAGTATCCTATGTTAAATAATGAATCCACCTGACTTATATAAAATTCTCTCTCTGATCTATTTCAAAACTCTCATTTTAAATAAAATATGTTACTAGCACAGTTCTTGCCATAATACTCCCTGAAGAGAACCTCCTTCAGTCACTCCTGCATATTTTCCCCTGAGAAAGCACTGCCTTTGAACTACTGGCTGGTAGAATTTTCAACGTGTGATTGTAAAACTGGCTTAAGCTATATGTGGAGTGTGTCCATTTTGGTGACATGGTATTCATTCAAAAGTTTATCAAATCTGGGTAACATCCTGATTTTCTGTTATAATGGAACATAGTTTATCTTATTTTTTCATATAGTCCATCCCAGAATTACCTATGGAAGCCCAGTATGGTGCATGAACACTGCAGTAAGTGCACACACAAGAGGCAAAGACCATGAAGAGAAGTCACAACTGACAAGGTCTGATGACAATTCTTCTTGTTCTCTTCTCCTTATTTTCATCTCTACATTTCAGAGTATAGTTTCTTTCCAGGACTTGATCCATTAGCCTGGTCATAATCCATTTCAGGTGTTTAATGAATCTGTTTAAAAGAAAACACATAAATACAGAGTAACCCTTCATACCTAAAATGAACAGGAAAGTCACTGACTATGCAACATACAGCACCATGTTGTTGACTTACTAGAAAAAAAAAATTAAAATCAGATCCTTTTGTGACTCTGAGTAATAATTCTTCGAGAAGTAAAGAGCTGCACAACCATTCAGAGAAATCAATGTCACAGTTTCAGTTAATGCCAGAGCACATCAGTCCTCGGGAATTTTAACAGAGCCATAAAGATACCAGTGTGAGGGGTATGAGAGTTACATCAATTACCAGGGGGATGCTCTTAAGAGTAAAAACAGCTGTGACATACAGTGGGATAACCTATTTTATCCAGATTTGATATCGTTAGACCTACTAATTAAAACTGATGTTTGAACTGGCTACATTATCTTGACTAGATAGCATTCATTAGAGCATTTTTATTTTTTTGATCATTGTGTTAATTAAGCATTGACTACATTTGATGTAGTCCCTGCTTTTGGTCACTTTCTCTTCTACTTTAGAGTCACATTGTTCCAACTATTTTGGATCCACTGGTAAGTAGTTACAGAGCTAAATAACACTTTGGGGTAACTTCTTGGTCTTACTGCCAAGAATAAATTACTGTTATATTGCTTTATCCCAGTTTATCTAAAGTCAAAGTATCCCATGCTATTAGGAGGTGATTTTTTACAATCATCAAGGGCACATACAAGGCTGAGAAGATTTCTTTAAGTAGATCCAGAGCTATGGATTATGAAGGTGCTGGGCACTAGTTACAGTATTCATCTGGTCTTGTGATTTTACAGATGACTAATTAGCATAGTGTAGAATGGCGCAGCTCTGAGAGGGTGTGACTGGAGATGAGTCTGTGTTGAGGAGGAGTTGAGGTAGAGCAGACCACGAGCAGGTCCCCTGGCTGCCTGCAGCTCAGGACATTTCTGTGTTGTGTGCAGCAAGTCTCTGCATGGACAGCTCCTCCCTCCTTCCCCTTTACGGATCTGAATGAAGAATGAAGTCTGATGGTCACACGTTCTGCATGAACTTGGACAGACAGAGCAATAGTGTCATTAACAAAGGCATTACAGGAAGCCAAAAGCAAACAGGTTGACACAGGTCTGGGGGAAAGGCTCTTTCATGGATTGAAAGCAGATTAAAAGATTGGAAGCAAAGAATAAAGCTTGGTAGGAAAGAACTCAGTAGCAGAGTATACCAGGGAACAATTTTTATTCATCACCATTACTGACTCAAAGAAGAGGATGAATAGAGAAATTTTCAAGACTGCACAAAATAAGCTCTTTCAAGTATTCAGATCCTGTACTGACAGGAAGGAAATCCAGAGGGATTTCATAACACAGAGTGGGCAAAGGGTGGCGGGTTTGGAAAACATTTGCTAAAGGGCTGGGCAAAAATGTGCCTTCTAACATCCTGCAATTCTGCCTTGAGGATTTGGGAAAGCAGCGAGCAGCCTGCAGATTTTGGTCAGGGCCATGAGCTCTCCCAGAGGTGGAACACAGGGCTTTAAGATCGTGGTCTGACTCATCACAACACTTCCATGTTCCTGTGTGCCACTTACTGCAGATACTGGATCAGAAATAAGAAGCACTTTTGTGTCCAGTGAGGCATTTCTGTCAAATGTCTGTCAGCTACAGTACCTGCTAACAGAACACATCTGCTCAAAATCCTTCTCTTAAAATGAGGACATGAAAAGGGTGAACAGCAGCTCCACCAGGTTACTCACTTCATGTTTATCTGCTTGCTTTCCAAGTGGAACTGAAAACTGGTCTACAGCAGACAGTTCAGTGAGGTTAGTATTCTGCACTGCAGATCAAATTCTAGGCTGACTTAAAAATAGCACAGCAAAATGTATGGGGCCTCCAAAGCAAAGTGTAAAGCTGCCTAATGGCAGTTCCAAACTGTGCTGTAGGGCAAGACTGTAATTTGTTGTGGCAGATATTAAATGGGGTGTAAATTACACATTTGGCCAGGATATTCAATCCTGCCTTTCTAATTTTCAGATTAGAAATCTGTCCCTCAAATTTCATGAGAACCTATTTTTTAACAGAAAAATTCAAAAATTTCAGAAAACGAGAAAATAAAGAGGTAGAAAATATTTTTAAGTATTTTTTAAGTCTCAGAACTAGGACTTTCAATAGCTTAGAACATACCTGCAAGCACTGATCAGTATGGCTGTAGTATGACTCTGGATTAACAACTCAGTCACATCTTTGCTATTTCTGCCTTTGAAGTTACTGTTCCTCATAATGCATGCTGGAGTGAAGGATGCATGGTGTGACTCTGTTTCACATCCTGACACTGTCTGTTTTCCAATTCCTCACTTTCTGCAGCAATGTTTCAGTTCTTGTGGCCTATTTGGGCTCTACTGCCTGAGCAACCCTTGGGTCTTTCTTTCTGGCCCTGAAAAGAGTATTTAGCCTTAAGTCTGTGAACTGACCTGGGGTTTCCCCAGCAATCCATCACTCAGTGCACATCATCATTTTCCATTATAACATTATTTCCCCTATATGGCTCCTATTTTTCTTTTCCCTTTTTATCACATATATTAGACACACACTTGTGTCTTCAGAGAGCATCATTCAAACTATTCAGCTATTTTTTCTTTCCAAATCTGTAGCCAAAGTAATAAAATTCAACTGCAAAAAGAAAGACAGTCTGACAGTTTCCCTGAATGACTGGAAAGATTTAATCATATTTAATCCTTAGGGATAGTTGTACTCCTCATAAGCTAGGATCGTTATGAGGGGACAAATGCAAAGAGTTAGAGACTAAATGTCTCTAAACAAATTATTCTTTTCTTCTATTTTAGGATGGATAGTTATTAGCTGAACTATAGTGTCACTTTGTCCCTCCTTGAAGAAACAAACATGAAGAATTAAATCAGATTAATTTCTTAATTCCTTTGACAGCTTAAAAGTGGTAATTGGCTATTGCCTCCTATTGAAGCAAGTTTATTACAGAAAGCTTGATTTTTATAGAAAAGAACCACAGACTTTTAACACATGCACATACTTTTAAATGATTCTTTAAAGTTACTTGTGACTGAGACTTTTAACACATGCAATACTCAGGCCTAAACTATATCTATCAAAAATTGAACATCTCTCTAATTTCTGTGCCTCATTTTAATTCACATTATTAATATCACCACTTGGAAAAGTTTTTGATCTGCTTACTCTCTTGACATTATATAAATAAATGCATTTGGTAGAAAATTACTTAGAACTGTCCATGGCTGTGGTTAATGAGTCTGTATGGACAGCTGAATAGTTAACCATGATTTTGTCTTCCTTCCATCTAGAATGGAATTCCTGTTAAGTACATGTTTCTTTAAAGCAGAGCTGTCACGTGAGTTTGAACACTGGATTTCTATTAATTTTAGTAACAAAAATATCTAAATATTCAAAACACGGTTCTAAAATCCACAGCAATTGCACTTAATCCTGTTGCTACTGTAACTCATAAAACAGCCAACTGACCTATATCAAGGAGTCAACAAATCACCTTGGTGATCTCTACAAAAGGGGGAAAAATAGTAGAAAATGGCAAGGTAAATTAAGTAACAAACTACTCTGCTCATTATTTTTAGTATTTAAAGTCTGAAAAGAAAAAAGTCAGGAAGTGGATTCAGATACATTTAAATGTATCCTGACAGTGCTAGTGACATCATTCTTCTGTCCTTTGCAGGACATCTCTGCTTCAGAACACAGGCACAGGGGGTGGCTGCCCCATAGACACTGAGCCTGCAGTTCTAACTGGCACTATATTGATGAGCTGGGGAGTTAAGCTATTTTTTTTTTTTATTCAAAATTTAGATGCTGGCATTCATCTGAAGTGCTGAGTCACAGGTTTTTGAGTGCTGGATTTTGCTCACTGAAGATATTCATAATTCATCTTATTAAATACAGGTAAAGCATGGTACTGCAAGATTACATAAATTCAATCTTGCTTATTCAGTTTTCATTATTGATTACTTTTGCCCATTTTCTTTCTGATAGGACTACTTTCTGATGAGTGACATCTGATTTTATTAAAGTATGAGAACAGTCATATGACCTTGTTCCAAGGGGCTTCAAATATAGTAAAAATAACCTGGCACACTCACATGAAAACAGTAGATGACATGAACGAGTTCAATTCTGTTCAGTTTACACAGATGAATTTCTTCATTTGAATAGGCCAGGAAACATTTTCCAGCTGCTAACTTATCTGTCTGACTTCAATCTCTGCCACCAATTAATTATGCTCAGACACTTGGACATCATTTTGCTTCTATTGAGTTTATTCAAGTGAGGGGTTTGCTGCCAGAGAGCACAGAGCTGTTCTGATCCACATGTTCTTTTACTTTTACATCTAAATTAGCCTTTCCACATACTCCAGAAAGGCCTCCTGGGATTTGCCCCCTCTGTTTTCCTGTCACACGTCACTCACCCAGGGTGCGAGGCACCGCTCTCCCAGGCACGGAGGACACTGAAGGTTTTGGCTCAGGCTAATCATAGCTCTTTGGGTGTTCTCAGAAATCACTGGTGAGTCACACGAAAAATGTGCTGCTCTTTAATGCAAAGAGTAGGCCTATGTATTTTTCATCACTGCTGGCAAAACAGACCCATTCTTCCTGCAGTGTCTTGTGAATCTTCAGCACTTCTGGATGCAAGGGAACAGGGCAGGTGGGAAACCTTCCCAGGCCAGGAGAGCAGGGGTTAACACTCACACAAACTCGGGTCACTGCAGGCAAGGCACCACAAGAATTTAAATCCTCCCTTTCAGGGCCTTACTGCTGCTCCCAAAGCAGAAAACACAGCTCCAAATTAGGACCCTCTTCTCCCTGCTTTGCTACTACGGAACTGGTGAGGAACGGCACAGAACACTGAAGAAACCTGGAACCAGGATATTAACTCAAATTCCTTGTCATGGGGATAACACTGTGTCTTTGCCTGGTAGCTAAATAATTATGCAATTTGTGGCCTGGTTGCTAAGTCTGTAAGTATAATTAAATACAGAAATAGATGAAACACAGTAGATTTTTTGCTCCCTAAGAATTGATCTAACTTTTGGGATTTGTGATTTGATTCTCAGTGGAAAACACCATCTATCATGACAGCTTCCAAATGAAAGATCGAGACTGGAGCTGGTACCTGTGAAGAACTCCATTAGCTCTGGGTAGATATAGACTGAGCCTTACTTCTGAGCTTTGAGAAAACCTCTGCATTTTGATTTCTGCGTATCAAAGATATGGAGGGTTTTATAGTTAGAATATCAAGAAGTTTCCAGAGCTGCTTGTCTCATTAATATGAAGGTAAATTTTAAGAAGCCCATTAATCTACACTGAACAGTGCTCATATCAAATTATATATTCATATAGTAGGAAAAACCCACAGAGGAAAATTGTGTCTGGTACTCTCCTTAAGTCTTCCTGAAAACTAGACACAACTCATCAAGACAAATTCTAGACAGAAAAAAGCGATTTAAAAAACGTATTTTTAATCCCTCTACTCAATGGCATTGGAGCCATAAGATTGGGAATTTGAGGAAAGGTACTTTAGGGAAGAAAATGGATATGGTTTTTAGCACCAAAGATTTTGTTTAAATTACCATTAATTTTTAGGAATTTCTTTCCTGGAATACAGACCATGTGTATTATTTCTCCATCTGAAAAAGGAGACAACCACAAAAGCAGTCAATGGTGTTTTGTGGGGAGGATCGCTCCACACTTTCTATTCTAGAAGTGATTCTAATCCAGTTGCTTGGGATGGACCACCAAATGCTGGCATAGACACTTCCATCTGCAGTGACTATATGCATAGAGATTTCTTCAGTAGCAACAAAATCTGTTCACTCCCTCGTTAGGCTCCCATGTGCCTTTGGGCAAGCCTTGTTCAGCAGTTTGTGCAATCAGTGTTACTCCAATACCCAAAAATGTCCAATTTTTCATTCTAAACTATTGACCAAAATCAGCTAATACTACTTTACACAGAATCTGACTAGAAATATTCAGGAGATAATTTTAACCTATATGAAGGACAGAACTACAGGAAATGTTTGTTTGGGTTTGTTAAATTAGAAGACTGCTCAAAATAGTTTGATATTAACTGGTGTTTGTATAGCGTGGTCACCGAGTTTATACCTGTAACACTGTAAGTGAATTTCCTATGTCCATCATTTCAAACAGAAAAATAAAGATATCCTGAACTGGTCTTCAGATTTACAGGCAATATTTTGCTAAAAAATCTGCTGGCAGATTTGCTAACACATTTTAATTCAAACTGTGAATGTTTTCATTAACATACTTTTGGCACAGAAAGTCCTAGCTAAAAATAGTGATTTTTCTTCTCGAATGCATTTCAGTGTTTTAAAATGCTAAGTCCTTACATTTCCAGAGTTTTAGAGTCACTCAAAACTATAAAAAAAACAAACAAACAAACAAAAAAAACCACAAAAAATTATTAACCAAACCTTCGTCCTACAATTAAAATGGGAAGATGGTGAGCTGGTTAATTTGTCATTATCCAAGAGAGTGGTTTTAAAGGGCAGCAAACTAAGATGTATTTCTGACTCGAGGAAGGTCTCTGAATTGTAATAAATATTAACCTCGTTTCTCGTTTCGATTCAGGGCTGCTTTCAGGACCGGATCAGCAAAGTTGCTGCCCGGCTGTACAGGCAGCCCCCAGCAACATAGCTGCAGTGGCTCGGAGGATGAGTCCCGAGGGAGAGGGACGCTGTCCCCGCCGCGTAGGTGACACGGAGCGGGGCCCCGCCGCTCCCCGGGCGCTGCCGGGCGGGGTAAGCGCCGGAGGTGGCCCCGGCCCTCTGCCCGCAGCGCTCGCCCGTGCCGGGAGCTGCGGCGGAGCGTGTCCCCGGCGCTGTGCCCGCTGCCCCGGGAGCGCCGTGCCCGGCCGGACACTCAGAAATCACTTACTTCCCTTGCGAGCCCTCTGCGTCTCTGCGGGCCTGCCCGGTGGCAGCGGGTCCCGGCTGCCCCTGTGGCCCCTGCACCAGCGGGGAGTGTGTCATTTGGAAGGGAAGATGCGCAGGAGCCGCGACGCAGCGAGGGCACCCCGGGGCCGCGGCGCTCCCGGAGCTGCGGCCATGCGGGCACGGCGGGCCCCTGCCCCGGGCCAGGCGGCGGCAGAGCTCAGTCGTTTCGGAGCGCCCTGGGCCGTCACTCCAAGTACCCGTCAAAGACATCCAGCTCGCTGTCCGTCTCGTAGAGCACGGAGCCAGGGTCAGAGAGCATCCCCAGATCCACCAGAGCCTGGTCCATATCCTCGGGCAGGAAAACGATGCCCACATTGAGGACGATGTACTCCATCAGGAAAGCATAGTACAGGATCAGCACGTTGACAAAGAACAAGCCCACGTAAAACATATAGGGCAGCACCAGCAGCGCATGGAAGGCCCGGGACTCCACCGAATCCAGACGTGCGGAGACCGCGGCGGTCATGCAGCCGTGGGGGCTGCGGGGGCAGCGGGCACCGACCCGCCCGGCCGGCGCGGGGGGCGGACGGCAGCGGCGGAGCTGGGAGCGGGGCAGGACTACACGCCGCAGCCCCGGTGGCAGCAAAGGACAGAGTCCCTAAGGAGCCGAATCCGGACCCCGGGAAGAGGCGAGCCCCGCAGTAGAGCGGAGCGGCCTGCTCGGTCCCTTCAGTCCCCGGAGGAAGAGGCGCCCCGGCGGGCGGGCGGCCAGCGCGGGTTCAGCGGCGCTGCTGCAGCCCCGCCGCTGGCAGGAGGCTGATCAGCGGCATCTCCAGCCCAGCTACTGCAGTCCCACCGCGGCTCCCTCCTCCTCCTCCCGCCCGCAAACTTTGCGGAAGGAGCCCGCAGGCGCGTTGGGAGGTCGGCGCGGAGCACCTGCCAGCGAGCCCGGCCTGCGCGGCAGGACCGTGCTGCCCGCCCGCCCCTCGCTCCCCGCCCAGCGCTTGACCCGCCGCACGCCGCCGTTGTTTACCAGCGCCGCGCTGCTGCTGGCGCGGGGCGGCCGCGGTGCCGGCATTCGGGTCCCGCTGCGGCTGCTCGGGGGCTGCAGGGAACAGGGGGCGGCTTGCGCTACGCTACCCTCGCCTGCGCGCTCCTGCCTGCCCGAGCTCTGCCGCAGCCCGGAACCCGCGGAGCGGGGCAGCGCGGGAGGTTTGGGCTGTGCCTTCGCCCCTGGAAGTTGTTTCACGACCTCCGCTGTGACCGAAGCCCTCCTGTAGCAACACTGCGGGCCCTCTCGGGTGCGGTGCAGGTGTTTCTTTGCTGACCAAGGCTTTACCTAGACCAAAGTATAACCGAAGGCGGGATTTAAAACTCGGTGCATTTTTTATACTGGCTGACAAAACTTCAGCTTTTACACAGATAAACTCTATTTCTCTGGCTAAAGCAAAAATTAAAAATCCCAAACTAGGTCAAGACAGTCATGGGTCCCTTTCTCTCTGTTCTTAATTTTTAAGCCTATTCAAAATCCTTACTGGATAAACCTCAGCAAGGGGAATGTCAGCAGCTGAATTTCTGACACTGCGTCTTGCCGCACAGCTGACCCCATAGAACAGCTTCGTTTGGGTCATGGAAGCCGAACAAGCAATGTCAGGGACCAAATTTTACCTCAAATTACAACGTATTTAGGAGGTACACTCACATTTCATGGGTTTTTTTTTTTTTCTGATTCGGGCTACGTTTACTACCCTATGTTGTTCTAAGCGAGCCGCTCCTACAGCGTGCCCGGCACAGGCCCCGCCCCTCCCGTGTGAGGGCTTGGCCCCGTCCCCCGCGGTGTTTCCTGGGACTCGCAGGCCGGGGGCTGGGCCAGGGGCGGGGTCGGGCCGGCGCTTTCCGGCGTGCCCTGGCCGCGCATGCGCCTTGTGTCTCCGTGCCGCCACCGAGGCTCCGCGCCGGTCCCCGCCCGCCCCGCGGGGCTATGAGGCCGTAGGGCCCGCGGGCCGGAGCAGCCTTCTGCCGCCAGCATGTTCGGCCGCTCCCGCAGCTGGGTGGGCGGCGGGCACGGGAAGGCTGCCCGCAGCATCCACTCCTTGGACCACCTCAAGTGAGAGGGGGGCGGTGAGGGCGGAGGGTGGCGGGGCTGTGAGGGGGCTCGGAGGGGGCGGTTGCAGTCGGGTCCGTCCGCGGCGCTGCTTGGGGCAGGTTTCTCTCAGACGGCTGCGAGGTCGGGAGAGGAGGGGGCGGCTCGGCGGGCGACGCTTCCCAGGCGCTCGCTGCCCTCGCCGGGGCGTTTTGCCGCAGTTCTCCGGAGAGGAAAGCGCCCGGAGCAATCACTGGTGGCGGAGGCTCTGTGGTCTGCTGTCTACCTCACGGAAACCGGCCTCTCCGTCCCAGAAGGTCTTCAGGGCAGACGCAGTTCGTCACGTAATGTTACACTCCGGGCTACCATACGTGTTTGTTTTGTTTTTAGTAATGCCACAGAGTCTTAGGTGGAGTAGAGTACGAGGCGTGATACTTACAAGAAATACCACATTCCTCGTGAGGGAGAACTTTGTTTCCTGGTGGTGGCTGAGGCGAGGGGCTGGTGCCTGTGTGTGAGCAGTGCAGCTCCAGGGTGTGTGGGGATGTCGGTAGCCAGCGGTGAGTCACGGCGCTCGGGATGTGCCCTGGGCTGCAGGACGCAGCAGCTGCTGCAGAAGGGAAGCTTTGAGCTTGGGAACTATAACCAGTGCCTCCGGAGCCTCGCAGCCGTGTGTTACTGCTGGCTGCAGAGGGTGGAATAGTTTTTTCTTAGCTCTGCCACTGGAGAGTTGGAAGGGTGGCAAGGGATAAAAAAAATATTTTTTTTGTTCCATTTTAAGTGTTCTGCTTTTGCAGGAAAAGTGAGAGCCACCTTGATAGCTTCTCTTTGTACTGAACGAGGAAAGGAGGTCATTAAGAGACAAAGTACTTTCTAAATGAGATCAGTATGAATATGTAGCTCATTGAGAAAAAGTACCTGGTAGTTTTCAGTCATCTTACAAGGAGTACATGAATGGGTTCTGACAGTAACAGAATGCCCTATACAAGTTTTGCATCTTGCAGTTGTTGTATTAAGATCGTTTGTGGATTCTGGTCCTTGTCTCTAAACTGGAAAAATGTTCAAAATTAGCAAGGCTAACTGAAATGCAATGCTTTTTACCAAAGACACAGAAATCAAGTCCATGACTACAAAACTAACGAGACAGTAGCATTGCGGAAGTAGTTTTGAAAGTGTTGTAGGTCAGACTAGTAAGTCAGTGTAGTCTGGCTTTACAGGAAAAAGTCACTCTCAGATGTAAACATAGGAATGTTCTATTGAACATACAAGGAGTAGTTAGTGTGCACTACTCAGCATTTTCTGGAGCTAAACTAAGCGTTAGTGGAGCTTTGGCTCTGTCTGGCTTTGATATTTGACTTCAAGATAGAGCAAGAATGCTGATGCATAATGAAATTTGATGAAACTGAATTTAAGTTTAGGAGAAAAAAAAAGGGTGGTGAGAGGGAGACTTGAGACTTACTTTCAGGCAAGAAAAATGTGTCCATATGTTCTGTTGAGGCCACAGAGAATAGAAAAATTACACCCTGCCTCATTTGTAGCAGAAGGGAATTGGGCTGTAAATCTTGTGGCTTGAGCTAGAATTGTTATCTGAGAGTTGAAGTATATAATTATCTACTAAAGTATATGCTTTGGTCTGTTTGCTTTATTTACATGTCATTTCTGATTAATCTGAAGTGGTCGTATGTAAAGGACAGATGAGACCTTTGGTCTGTTTAGACTATATATGTTTTAAGTGTTTGTTTATCCAGACTGCGTGAATTTCAGCTTCTAGCTAGATGCCAACAGGAAAGGTGAAATTTAGGTATTTTCCAAGTGTTGAAGTGGGTAAAGTAACAGAAGGAAAAAGGGCAGATACCCTTTGTTTTGGGGTCATGAAAGAAAGTCTCAGTAAGCTCACTTGATAAGCTGTTTACTGTCTCATCCTCTCAACTCAAAGCCCCATTTTGTGTTCCATATGAAGGACCTGAGTACAACACACCTGCCTTGGTATTACAGGTTAGCTCAGCCTGTGAAAGGTATATTATACTATGTTACAAGGGTGAAATCAGTCTGGGCTAACCTTGTGGGAACATTTTTATTTTTAAACTTGAATAAGGCAGAGTTTAGTCTAAATTGTAAATGATACACATGCTTAGTGATAGCAGCAGTGTTATTGCTTTTTCTCAGTAAATGTTGGTCCTTTCCCATCAGCTTTACTGCACTTTATTTGAGGCTTGCTTTTGAAATTTTATTATTCAGTCTTTCTGCAAACACACCGGAGAATGGACTGGCTGAAGGAAAATTGTGAGGCTGTTTTTATGAAGTGTTTTTGTACAGTCTCTTGATCTAGTGAAAACAGTTAAATTTTAATCCAACTTCTGAAATGCAATCTAGAGAAGGATGAAACAGTGCTACTCGCTGCTCTCAGAGAACTTGGTATTTTTGTGTGTCTTTGTTTCTAAGCCTTTTAAAGTCTTTCTAAGACTTTTCCTCCTACTTTTCTATGGTATTTACATAGCCCTGTTACTGTCAAGCACATTTCCTATTGTTGCTTCTGCACTTGGTATTTTAATTGCATTGTGATTGCACAGAAGGTGCCAGTGCTATTAAAGCTGGGTGCTGAACATTTCCCATGCCTTGGTCAGATGCAGTGTCCATAAAGGTTGAAGGTTCTTGAAGTCTTTTTCATGCGTGACTCATTTCCTGAGGCACTGTCCTTGCTATGCATTGGGTTTCTTCTGTGAGAACAATATGCAATTACCTGATTACAGGCAGAGTGAAGGAGCAAGCCTGTTATGGTCAAGTCTGGACTTCCAAAATTTGAGTGCTTGACTTCTAAACTCTTACCTGTTTTAGCGTATTTTTGTAAGTAATAAATAGGAAAGTCATTAATATGCACTTCAAATACTATGTTACTCCTTTGAGCATGGGTTCTAACCAGAAAAATGTTCAGAATTTTGTTTGGTTTGTTAAATTGCTGGCAACATCTCCCACTGATTTTGATGGGATTGGGTGCTTTGACTCTTCCTGCATGATGTGTTTTTGTTTGAACCCAGTCTTCAGATACAGAGATGACAAAAGTCTCCTCTTTGATAGTTTTGTGTTTAGAGACACAAACCTGACCCCTCTGCATTTAGAGACACCCTTTAAGGATTTATCTAAGTACAAAAAATACTAAGTTTGTGAGATACTTCATGTTCTCATAATATGGTATTTCATGTGTCTGTAAAGAGAAAAAAGTATGTGTATGCTTTTTTGTTACTTTTCAAGCAAATAGGATAAATAAATAAAAAGGAATAGCTTGAAGGTGAACTCCAGGTTTCCTCTAACTGCATCAGCGCCTTAGCAAATTAAGGAATTTTGCAGTAATGCTGCTACTAAGTAAATAAATTTGGAGATCATGTATTCCTGACTGTTACGTGCTTTTTGTGTTTGTAATGCTCTATATTCCACAGGCACCCAAATGAGGTAAGAGCTCGTTATTCTTCCCACTGCATCCCATACCCAAAATTCTACTGTTGGAGTAAACTTTAATCCTGAGTTTGTATAATGTAACTTATTAATGAGAAATACATGTTCACAGATGCAATAATTTCTATGTGACTTCAAATAAATAGGCTAAAATATGTGAAGTAGTATAGTATTAATTACTAACTGTCTCAGGAAGTTGTTCAAATTATTGTGAAATGAAGTGATCTAATTGCCATCGCTTCAAATTATCTCTGCTCCGTTAATTCTCAGAGCAGGGACTGAGTTTGTGCTGTCTTTAGATTCACTGTCCTGATAATGCACATAGTGCCCTAATGACAAGTTTTTCCAGGGCTTGTGTGCCATGTGCTGTTTTAGAACTGCTGGGAATTCTCACAGGTGGTCAGCCTTAAGGTCTCACATCTTCCCTGTGAGCCGTCCCATTGTCAGTGTCCACAGAAGGAATCTTGAACTGTGATCCTCAGATTAGTGGAAGAGGATTTCCAGGTGCTCTCTGACTTGCTGTTTAATGATTGTTATGGTACAGCACATGACCAGGCAGTTGTGACTGTAGGACACAGCTGAGGATCAACTTTTTCTAGTGTGGTTTCAATGTGACCAGTGACTGTTTTGGATTTGAAAACAAGTGTTGATTTATGAAGGGGAAAAAACCACCATGAAGGGGGAGAGAATTTTTTTTTACTGAAGAGAAAGATTAAGAAAAGACTGTACCTCCTCTTCCTCCCCCCTGCCACCTATTCCCTTTTTCCTCCTTTTTGCTGTCTGGTGATACATATAATATTAAAATGGCTTTGGTAATGTGGTGCAGGCTTTGTCTCATTGCTGATTAGGGGGTGAGGGAAGGAAGCATTTATTTGGTATATCAAGTTTGTTAAAGCTGTGAACTTCTGAGGGCTGTTTATCTCTTGTGTCCTTGTGCAGTACTCAACATATGAAAATTGTTGTTTGATGGTTAAGTAATATCAAGACCAGCAAGCACACAGTGTTTTACCATGACAGCACAAAGCATTTTATCAGCTTCCCTGAAATAGCACCTGTTCTCTCATGGCTGGTGAGGGCAGACTGTGTCTTGCAGCAAGTCTTTTGGAACTCTGCCCAGCTCAGTGGTTTAAGAAGACTCCCAAAGCCAAATTTGACAGATTTTAAGTATACTGTAAATATGATCAAGGTTCTTGTTTGTTTGGGGGAGGTTTTTTCAGTTCAAGCAAAAGGTTCTGAAACTAGGTAGTGTCTTGTCTTTGCAAGTCTGATAAATAGTTGGAACAGCCTCACATGAGTGTTCCATTAAATGGCATTTTAGTCTCTGGCTGCATGCTTGCCCAGTGCAGTGATTCAATTTTTTAGTGTTGATAAAATTGATGGGAATCTTGATTTTTGATATGCAATTTCAAGTCTGTTTTTTGATGTAAACATCTTACTTTAAGCCATAAACCAGACACCCCAAAATTTTGTTTTAAAAATGCACTGTGTTTTTTGGAACCTTGCCAGAAGCTTGGCAAAATTCTAATAATGAGATTCCTAAAATTTCAATTTGAATCACTGAGCAAACTTTCACAGAATCCAAAACAATAGTGAAGGCTGCCCCAGGGTCAGGACACAAGCTATTTCACAGAATTAGATCCTGGAAGTTTGATTAGCTCCACTATTCATGGCGAGATTGATAATATGGAAAATCTGTCATCCTTTCCAAACACTTGTGCATGTAATCTAAAATTACATGAAATTTCCCTCATGTTTTTTATTTATTTTCAAAATTGGGCACCTTTCTTATATTTATCCTTTCTTTTTATTACTACATAAAAAAAAACCCCAAAAACAGAGGGAGAAAAGCAGTGGTGATTTTTGTGATTTTAATAGAATCTTCCCCTACCCCATCTCTTTCTTTTTTTGTGGGACATAAGAAAGTAATGAGACAGAAATATTTTTGTACTTTATGTGACAACTTATTTGGAAAAAAAAAGTGCTTCCCTGAAGAGTAAAATTCTGAGACTTAAAATCTGAAAGGCTTGTATTCTCTATAGCTTCCTGTCACCTGTGATACAGACTTTCTTAAGCTTCAGTAGGCAGTCTTAAACTCATGCCCTTTGAAATTATAAAGCTGGACTTTACCCCCTTTCCAGTCAGTATTTCTGTGCTCAAGGGACCAGAGACCTGAGATGAAGCTTTGCCAAGGTGAATGAATAGTCTTTGAGAATCCTGTGTTTGATATTAAACACCACAATTGATGTGAGTCTGTAAGGGGTCTCTGCAGTCAAGAGAAGGGATTGAACTTCCCTGGTTATACCTCATATGCCACTTCCCCGTATCAGCTACTGCATGCTTATCTGCTTCTTCTGTTTCTGTTTTCCTTGCTCATCGCTCCTTTGACTTCCATGAATTTCTCTGGAACATGTTGAAGAAGCACCTTGGGACCAGTACCACAGTTTCTAGTTCTACGCTAACATAGGCATAAGCCCTCGTAACTCACCTGGCTGGGGGGGATTTGTTTCCTTTGTCGCTCTGTTTAACAATTACTTTTCTCTCTGCATCAATATTAGAAGGAATTTTTAGTGTTTTAGAGTTGTACAGTGATTAGACTTAGTGTGCAAATAGGTGTGTGCATTGGTACAGTGATGAAAGGCAAACATGGTGTGTGTGGAAGTGGCAGGATAGCTCTTTACTTGTAATACTTTTTTCTTTTAGGTACATGTATCATATTTTGACTAAAAATACAACAGTAACAGATCACAACCGCAACCTGCTGGTGGAGACCATTCGTTCCATAACAGAGATCCTGATCTGGGGGGATCAGAATGACAGCTCAGTGTTTGAGTGAGTACTCCTGACCCAGTGCTCTCTGAGACTCTGCTTTTGTGTTTGAAGAATGCTTGGAGTTGTACAGAGGTCTGAACACTGATACTGTTAACTCCTCCAAGACTGTATTTCATGGCTATATGTAAAAAGCTATGCCCTGTAGTAGATGTGTGAGCAGGTTCATATTCATGTCATACAGGAATTTGCTGCTTCTAAAAAGTGTTTGGACTCCAGAGCCCCTTTCAAGTACTGCTTTTGTTTGACTCTCCATTTGTTTGATAAAAATACAAATGATAACTTAATTTATGGTCCAGATTTACTCAGTACGTCTCTTAATATCACATTGCTTCAATTTACCTAAGATACCACAAATAAATATCTTACTCCAGCTGTGGTATTTAGAGCTGCCTGAGAAACTGAATATGCTAAAAATACAGTAAGAAAGGCCCTAATTTCTTGATACCTTTTTTCTGCATAATTTGTATTTTTAAGCCCTCTTGTTTAGTTTTTAAGGTTTTTGAAATATATTCTTTTGTTCCACAGATACAGCTTTGCAAAGTAATTCTTCATAAAAGCAAAGCATGCTATTTGTGAGACTTGCCTTGAATCATCCCTGCTCCTAGCCAAATTATTTTCCTGTTACTTACAGCATATGACTTAATTTTTATTTTATTTCAGCTTTTTCTTGGAGAAGAATATGTTTGTGTTCTTCCTGAACATCCTGCGTCAGAAGTCTGGTCGTTATGTGTGTGTGCAGCTGCTGCAGACTCTGAACATCCTTTTTGAGAACATCAGCCATGAAACATCCCTGTGTAAGGACAGACTTCCAAACTGCTTAGGATGAAGTGATCAAGATTTGATTGGATTCCCTTTCATTCAATGAAATCTAGTCCTAGTATCCCTGCACAGAGCTATATTAATTACTAACAATCTTTTAAATTGAGCACTACCAAAAATATGGTATAAACTGACTCCACAACACGTTTCAATATAAATTTTCAGTGGTGCAAAAGTAGTTTTTTGGTACAACAAGCATTTAGCACATTTCAAGGGGTTCTTTAAGTCATATTAGTTGTGATCTGAAATACTCATTTGCTGACACAGGTCATGTGGTGGAACTCTGGTGTTTAGTTTGTACTGCCTTCATTGGTGCTAGCAGTCAGCCACGGGAGGTTCCTTCAAGGTTTTTGGCAAAATAAATAGAAGATGGAGAATTAATAATTTGAAGTATTCCACAGCTGTTACAAAAGCCATCATCAAGCCTTGACTAGTTGGGACTTTTGGAGGAGAGGAGTTAAGCGTTATTAGCTGCAGAGCTTACCTGAATTGAGGAAGATGAAGTATATTCTCAGTTGTCCTGTTCTTGGGAGCAAAGACCTTTGTAGGGAGCAGATCCTTTATATTAATGCTCAAAAGCATCACTTGAGCTGTTCTGACTCAAGGCTGTGATCTTCAGGCATCAGATTGTTGCTTTCTAGCCGGTACTTTAAATACAGCCTGTTGCCACAGTGATTTTTTTTTTTCGGTTAACCTGTGTAAATGCTTCTTTTTTTTTTTGCTTTCAGACTACCTGCTCTCTAATAACTATGTGAATTCTATTATTGTCCACAAATTCGACTTTTCTGATGAGGAGATCATGGCATATTACATATCATTTTTGAAAACTCTTTCCCTGAAACTCAATAATCATACTGTACATTTCTTTTATAATGAGGTAAGTAAAGAAAGTTGCAGTATAATAATAACAGGACTTGAATTAGAAGTTGATAGCAGTGTGGCACATACTCTGTTTAGTCTGTTGTCTCATAATGTCTTGCTTTTATTTTTATAATGGCCATACCAGTGGTTGTGAATTTGTTCGTGAGGATCTCTGCACAAGCATGGCTTTGTCCTCTTACATAAACTAAAAATCTGGAAATTAGTGTTATATTGGATCATTTCAGTAGTTCTTAAGTCTGCTTCCTTGAGAATTCAACTTGTTTATGCCATGTTTTCTTGTGCTTTCATAAACAGGATCTTTTCTGTTACATCACTTGGCTCTAAGGGGTTTAGTCAAAGTCCAAAAAGCTGAGTCAAAGGGCAAAGTTGTTATGGGGTTTTCCTCTCTGCACTCCACTTTCTGCCAGAAGAGGGCATGAAAGCACTGAGTATGAGCAAACTTATTCTGGGAAGCTCTGATGCTTAAAGCAGTTTATTTTAATGCAGAGCTACAAATGCAGCTGAATGTGCATTGTAAAATCAGTTTGATTACTTAAGTAGAAGGTAAAGATACCAAGTTACACAGAAAACATAATTCATACAGAATCCCAACCCATATTCTGTACTTGTTTAATGAATAAATATTTTCTTTCCTCTTGTTACAGCACACTAATGACTTTGCTTTGTACACTGAAGCTATTAAATTTTTTAACCACCCCGAAAGCATGGTCAGGATTGCTGTTAGGACTATAACTTTAAATGTCTACAAAGGTATGCTTTTTATATATTAAAAAAGGCATGTGTGCAAATTTGTTTCATTGTAGTTTAATTTTCAGTTATTTACTTGTGAGGGTTTTCTGTCCATTTTATGAAAAGCTGAGCATGTTGACAATACAGATACACATTTTGACTTTGTGACCACTATCCCAGACCTGCACTATATATTTGTAAATACTATTATTTTCTCACCAATGAAACTGGTTTTAAAAAAAAAAACCCAAAAGTGTCAGGCATACGCAAGGAACTTTAGCTTTCCTTCAAAGAGAGGTCAGAATGTGACTGTATTTAAAAAGTAAACAAGTAAAAACCCCAAAACCAGAGCATATTAAGAATATCAATTATCTTTTAAACTGATGAAATTGAGCTTTCTAGTGTATGGAGTTGTAACCAACATCACTCCCTTCTGGACTGGAAGTGCATTAAAATGACTGTAGAACTCTTAGGTGCTGCAGTCACTCCAGTCTCAAGAGGAGCTGGACCATTCCCAGAGGTGCTCAGTGAAGGCTGGGAGGCTGCAGTCTCAAACTCCCGTGCTGGGCATTCCAGTAGGACATACGTAAAAGAATTTAAAGCTTCACCATGAGAGTAGTTGAGCACTGCAATGTGTTTTCCAGAGAAACTGAAGCATCTGTATTCTTTAAGGCCTTCAAAACTCAGCAGGGACTTCAGCAACCTGGTTAATCTCTGAACTTAGCACTACTTCAGGAATGTGGGCTCCAAAGTCAGTGTCCAAAAGTCACTTCCCCCTAAAGTTTTCTTGGGGTATATAACATTTTTAGTAAACAGAAAATATCACAGTGTTCTCTGTTAAAAAAAAAAAAAAAAAAAAAAGTTGTTTATTCTGAACTTCTGCCTCTGAAATCAGCATGGCGTAAGGGAATACGTATTATGCAATATGTTCATGAAGGGCTTCTTGTTCTTTAGTCTATTTTAAGTTAAATTACATGTTGAATTTACACAACTTTCTGTCAAATAAGAGAAGTGGTTTTCACAGTCTATAGAGGAATATGAGGTCTTTTTAAAACAATGAGGAGTTTGCTTTGCAAATGACTGGATACCCTGCATAGCAAATAGGGTCTACAGTGTTGGCTGCAACACTTTTCTTCTTGTATGTTGAGAAATTGGCACTTGGTACTTGCCTTCTACTTCAAGGAACTGTAAATGCAAATATGAGCTCACAAAAGAGAGCAGACTGTAGGCTTCATATCCTATTTGTGATATATTTATGCAACTAAGTATTTTTATGAAAAAAATTTGCTCCTCTAGAATTTTCATTGAATGTTGTAGTGATTTAATGATTAGAGCTGAAAAGGCAGAGCTCAGATGTTCAGGTTTGATAATTTTCTGACCACCTGTCTGCATATATTCTGCTCTAACACCTACCCTGTATGTTTTAGTTTAGATGCTTTGTGCTTTAGCATTTTAAACCCTTTTAGAGGATGTCACTATCCCAGTTCCTAATCCTGTTAACTGTTGTCTGTTTCTTTTGCCCTTCCTTCACTGGTGATTCCTGTGTTCCTTAATGCAGTGTCATGTAAGTCTAACTAGCTTGACTCTCAGCATTACTGCTTTATTCTTGCACTTCTCTCTTCTTTTTAATAATGTGCTAAAATAACTTTTCTGAATTCCACTAGATTTGTTTATTTTCAGACATCTGTAAATATATCAACATTAGGCTCATTCAAGCCAGCTAAGAACTGATGTGACATTTTTATAGATTTCCATTTCATGCCTAAGATTGTGTCAGGTGTATATTTGTATGGAAAACTAGCATGAATTCATTCAGAAGATATTTTGTTGTATTTCTTAAAAAAACAATAAAAAATATTGGCAACTAATTTTTCTTTTTAATGATTTCTCTTCAGTGGACAACCAGCCTATGCTGCATTACATTCGAGATAAAACTGCAGTTCCTTATTTCTCCAACCTTGTCTGGTTTATTGGAAGCCACGTGATAGAACTGGATAACTGCGTGCAGACTGATGAAGAGTAAGCTTTTACAAGTGCTGCCTATTGAATGGAAATGCTTTTCCCAGATGTCAATGGTGTCCTTATTTTGTCGTTAGTAGTTCAGTTAAGTTAGTTTCTAGATATGTTATAGACAGTTCATAGACTGTCAGACTTACAGACGGGTCAGACTTTTCACTCTTTAAAGCTTTTTTTTGATTCTTCAAGGTAACAATGCTGTGTGCCTGATCTGTGCTGATCCTCTACAAGTAAATCAGTTTTTGCAGCAAGCCTTTTCTTTATCTTTGTTTTGTTCTGCTAAAAATAGCTGATATCCAGAAGGCACAACAAGAAATTGTGCTTCTCAGTCGTATAAACTTTGTCTTTCTAACATTCTTTTTCTGTGTCATCTCATTAGAAGAGCTTTCTAGAAAGATTCTAGGAAAAAGAGTTAAACTAGAAAGATGAACTTGAATTATGAACTGTCAGACCTGACATGGCAGTGTAATATTCCACTATCAAATACAGAAATACTTTGTTGATTCAGGTTGTTCTTGGTTTGTCTTGCCACCCCCACCTTAGAGTGGGCATATGTTTCTTGCTTTCCTAAAGTGAAGGGGTAGGTGTTAAATACAACACTGAATTCTTCTTTCAAATTTGGAAAAAAAATCTTCTCATTTTTGTAGTTGGCTTGTGAAAAGACTGGCAATTGAAAGCAAAGCTTTGTAAAAACAGGTCTTGTGAAAACTTTGAGGAAAATCTTGATATGTGCATCCTATAGAAAATACAGGCAACTGTTTAATAGTTGCATTAGTTGTCTTCACTGAAACATCTGCTTTGGGCAGTCTACTTGAGCTAGGTAATCTGTGGCAGGGATGCCCATAAATTTTTTCCCTAAGTTTTTAAGACTTCCCACAATTAATCGCGTATGTTTTTTTGTTTCTGCTCTCTTTTCAGGCACAGAAATAGGGGCAAACTGAGTGACCTGGTAGCAGAACATCTTGATCATTTGCATTACCTTAATGATATCCTTATCATTAATTGTGAATTTTTAAATGATGTGCTGACAGACCACCTACTTAATAGGCTCTTTCTTCCCCTCTACGTGTACTCATTAGTAAATCAAGACAAGGTAAGCTAATGCCTGCAAACAGTTAATTCTCAAAGGTGCTGCTTTGCTTTCAGTGTGCCAAGTAATTTGGGCAGTAGGTATATGATATTCACAATATCTATGTGTGGTTTACATAAAACAGCTTAAATAAGGTGGCTGTAGAGGAAGTACCCTGAGATGGAATTCAAGAGCACAGCAGATTAAGTTTTATTTTAAGAAATGCTGTTTTGGGTGGCATGGTGGTTAAAAGCTCACAATAGTGGATACCAAGAAGAACTGCAAATTTGGTACAGGGTTTAAATTTCTGTGACACTGGGAGATGTGTGATTTCCTTTTCTGTTAAGGTAGCTTGTCTTCTGGCAAAAGCAGAAAAAGCGAATTTGCCATGATCTAAAAATCTGTCCAGGTAGAAAATACAGATTTTTGGGTTTGATACTCATTTCTTGTATTTGTAGAGAAGCTGCGTTTTAATGTGATATAGCTGGATTTATTGTTAAAGTATAGCCTTTAAATTAAGTGTAAAACTGGTTTTGAGTGAAGTAGAAACTATTTTTTTAAACCTGCACAGGTTCTTGCTTTTGTAGGTAATAGTTCATGCTATCTGAATAGCTAATTTTAAGAGCAGTCTTTAATGAGTGTTAACTGAGAAGAATTTTTTTAACGAATAGCAGCATATTGAAAAGCAGTGTACTTCTCAGATGCTTACCTGTTTAAGTTACCAAAGGGATTAATTTCAGTTTTTTAGCCAAGGAAGAGTGAGGGGTATGCTTATTCAGAGAGTCTCCATTTCAAATCGTTTACAAGTAATGAATGTTAAAAAGCATGATGCTTTCTGAATATTTTGTAGCAGAATGTGAAACAACGCAACTTTTGTTTTAAATGAAACATTAAGCCATATAAATTCTTGGTATAAATAAATAAGCATTTTTCATAACTTTTTTTGTAGGGTGGAGAGCGTCCAAAAATAAGTCTCCAGGTTTCTCTCTATCTTCTTTCTCAAGTAAGTATGTTAAGTATTTGTCCTGTTTCAGAACAAATTTTGCAGTACTGTTGTGATTATAAAATAGTATTTTCATCATTTTGGCAAAGCCATAAAAGAAAATTTGTCAAAACACATTTTTAACCTTTCAGTTTCCATTAAGAAAAAGAAAGTGAAACATTTTTGGCAGACAAAGTATCTTCTGTTTCGAATTGTCATTTTTCTGAGGATCCCACTGCACAGGGTAACATTTAAAGCATTGCATGTTCATAAACGGCTTGCACACCCTGACAAATAAAGTATAATAGTCATGCAACATGCTGGGACACAACTTGGTACCATAGCAGATGAAATCTACCTAAATGCTGTATTGCATTTTGAATCTACTTAAGCTATGGAAAATTTCAGGTTTGAATTTTTCTCTTTGAAAACCCAAACCCCAAAAACCACCACTACCAAAATATCACTTTCTCACAATATGAATTTCCTTATGCCTATAGCTTGAATCTGTAATTAAGTACTTATTTCTTACTTGTATCAGTTCCACCTCCTTTTCTTTCTGGAACTTATTTTCAAATTAGGAGTTTTACAGTAGACTTTTTCTGTTTTGTAGAGAAAATGCATCTGTTCTCCTGATAATCTTCCCGACATTGCTATGAGACTGGTTTTCTTAAATTACATTGTCTGAAAATAGTTTTGACTTGTGTTCATAGAATTTATACTTCTTTTTCTTTGAACTTAGAGTTTTTCAACATTCATTTTATTATGATCTGGCCCATAATTTCATCTTTTTGCTGGAAATATGGGGTTGGAGTTTTTTTCCTAGGGAAATATAATTCGATGCTTTTTAATTTAAACCTAACAAATTGTTGTGGTGTGAGGATTATTTACCACAGATAAAACTGTGGGAGCAGCAGCTTCTTGTAACCAGAGGGATCTGCATCATACAGTTGTATAAGGTGACCTCTTTTAAAGTCTTTGCTTTCAGTGGAATTATCAACTAGGTATCACTTCAGGATTTGTATATATGTTCTTCATTCTCTTTAAAGAAGGAAATGGAAGTAGTCATAAAGAGCTGAGAACAAATTTTGTATCAGAATGGGATGTGATATAGAAAATGAAGGGACTGATTCTGTGACTGGCAGAGAAACATTTTTTCCCACCTCTTTTAACCTGGAGTTTGTCTGTGGCAGGGTGGGGTCTGCCAAACCTTGCTGACTGTTTCTGTTCCTGACAACAGACATATGCTCTAGGCACTACTCTTATATTAGAGACAAGTGCTTGAGAGACTTATGCTGGCACCTGAAAATGCACTGCTGGGATTTCTCAGCCACTGTTACAAAGGGAAGATGTGCTGTTCTTAGACAGGCCTGTGGACAGTCAAGCAACGCTTGCTGAACTGGCAGAAGCTCGAGTGATTTGGAGATTGTTCAAAGCACTTTTGAAGTGTTTTGTGACTTCAAAGTTTTATACAGATCACCACTACATGCTAATAATCACTTCCCTTTTGGAGGTCTGGAATGCTTCTGACTTTAATCTGAAAACCTGTGGAGAACATTTAGCTAAATATTGTCAAAGCAGTGATTAGATTTAATGACTCAGAAATTATTTGGTAATTTTACAGCTAGAGCCACTGATAAGGCACCCAGCCTTGATATTCCTGAGAAGAGAATGGATATAAGCTGACAGAAGGCTGTTGCAGCTGGGCCTGGGCTGGTTCTGTCCGGGAGCCACGTGTTTGCTGGCCCAGACTTGTAAGCCTTGGCTTAAAATGGAGTAGTAGTATAAGCAGAGAACTAATAAAGTACCATAGCACTTGTGCTCAAATGCTTCAGTGCTCCAGGCATTGTGGTACTTACTCCTGTGTTCTGTAGCCACTGTGTAGCTGACACTGATTTGCTGCAATTTCAGAGCCAGAAAAGCTGCTTCTGATCCAGCTCAGCTCAGCATGGCCTTTAGTCATGAATCACTGCACAGTGATTGTGTGCACAATACTTGCTAGAGTGTGGCCAGTTGCTGGCACACAGGACTGGGGATACTGTGCACTGTAATCAGTTGGTTGTTTCTAAAAAAATTAATTTTTGGAATGGTTTTAATGAGTTCCTTGCTATAATATCACACAACTTTCCTTTCAAAGGTATTGAAGAGAGAGAATATACACTTCTCAGAAGGAGGAAGGAACATGAAGAATTAGTAAAACTAGGTAGCTTCAAAGGTAGGGAAAGTCAGATACCAGTGTCTCCTGTGTTTTAAAGAAGATTTAATGAGTTCTCAGTGTTACCAGCTGTACTTACATGTAAACTAAAGATAGCACTTAACAAGGTCAAAAGTATGTTCAGCTAGTGAAATTGTGAAACTATGTATTCTGTAAATATGTCTGATCTTTTTTTCTGCTCTTCTTTTAATAGGTTTTTCTGATTATACATTATGCTCCATTGGTGAACTCCTTGGCTGAGGTTATTCTCAATGGGGACCTCTCAGTGTTTTCTTCTAAGGTTGAGCAAGATATACAGAAAAACTCAGTAAGTGGCCAACTGTCTCTAATTTCTTTTTAAGGCAAAGAAAATATTTGAAAAATAAAATGAGGTATCTAGAAACTGCTAAGCCAAGGTGTTTGTTTAGGAGAGGAGAGCAGCAGCAGACTTCAGCTTTTGTTGTTGGATCATCATTTTGATGGGACACTTCTATAATCCAGTCTTCTGTGTTCAGTTTTTATCTGCCCTTTGGTAGTGAAATGAAAGTGATTCAGCAAAACTTTCCTGTGAAATTTCCTTGTGCAACTTGTAGTTGAAATGAGAGACTTAAAAAAATACTTGGCTTAAGATTTTCATTTGAATATTCACAGTGTTTTAACAGTAGAACTGATCATCTCTGGTCACACTGACTTGTGCGTCAGTGAGCATGTGAGGAGGTACCACAGAGAGAGGGGAGCATGTCACTCTGTCATTGCCCTTTTACCTTCACGTTTAACCTTGGGTAGATGTTGCTAGATGCTGATGCTGTTGTTACTGGTTTCCTAGGTGTCATGTTTATAATATTTTCCCTTTTGTTGTGGCTTTCACAGTTTGTGTAATGCTTACTTGTTACCTTTTAAAAGCCTACTTTGGGGATGGTAGCAAGTAGAGGGGCATAACTTTATTGTAACAGGCCTCTGGCTGTAGTTCTGTGTAAAAATTGACCATATCCCCTCTTGACTGACTGGCTAGCAGTTGGTGACTGAATGTTAAATTTATAGCAAGCAATAGATTGGTTCTCATGTACTTTCTTTCCTAGTAGTGGCTATAGCTCTGGGAGTTTCAAGGGGGGAAATACATTTCAACTCCTCTGAGACACATCAACTTTTCCAGATTTATTTCCGCTGGGCATTGGAAGCTGTGTGGACTGATCTTAGCCAGTAGCTTTCGGGTTCTGGTGTTTTGTTCTGTTGACCTTGGTATTTAGAATCTAACCTTTTTTAGAAAAAACTATGGTAGAATAGTAAAGTTGACTAAATTCTTTAGCATAAAGCAATATTTTACCTATGTTAGGAAATGTTTGGTGTTCTGCTAGCTGCATACTGAATGTTGTGTGTTACCTGTGCAAAAGAAGCTTTGTTACTAGGAAATTTGTGGCAAGAGGGTGGAGTACCATTTGTTACAGAAGTGAGATTTTTCTTTTCCTGTCATGGTTACTATACAGAATTACAAAATACCTATAGCATGTGTTTGTGTGCTTGCACATGTTAGGAATATTATGGGTTTCCTATAAACTCTTAAGTTTGTAATACTTAATACTTGTAAACAAGTAATACTTGTTTAGGTTACAGCTCCTTACTGGCCTTAAATATGTGTTCTCTTAACATGTAAGCTTGGGGGTTCTGTTGTACCTGGACAGGTACTAAATAGGAGGGGTATTGGCCTTCTGCAGCAGACCCTTAGAGAAGCTGTCAGAGGTGGAGCTGTGTTCCAGGAGTGCAGAGCAGTGGGTCAAGGGAAAAACTTCCATGGGAGAAGCTTTAATTTTTAGTAGCTTCATCAATATTGTTGAATGAAACCATGGAGAGGAAAGCCTACACTGTCAGAAGCCCAGTGGTGGAGATTGCACTCCCCTCCTTCTGCCCATAACCAATGTTCAGAAGAGCTCTGTGCCCAGCTGCCTGAGAGGGGAGCCATGGAGGGAGCTGCTCTGCAGGGTTTGGTGGCAACAACTGCAGGCTTTACTTGGGCTTCCCTGCTAATACACAACTCGGTGCAGGCAGGCTCAAGTCAGCTGTACAAATGAAGGCACAGTCATGTAAAGTGAGGCAATTTCTTGTTGCTCTGTGGTGGGAATTCATAGAGTGGCAAGTTGATTTTTTTGAGCATTGTTAGCCATTCCCAGGGGCTGTTCCCTGGACTGTGAGGGGAATGAGGATCATTTCTGAGTTGTTGCTGTGGTGTTTTCTGTTGCAAAGAAATTGCAAACTTCTATTGAATACTAAAACCTACTTCAGAAGTTAGTTTAGAATTTTTAAAGAGAAACGGTGAGCAAATTTTTTAATTTACTTTCAGTCTGAACATAGAATTGGTTTTTTTTCTTACATCAGACCCAAATTTATCATTTACTACTTCCTTTCTGTTCTAATTTGTTATGATAACCATTCTGATACTGTACTAAGCTTGTTTTAGGGATATCTGTCTATTGTGGTTAACTGCAGCTATTTCTAAACCCTTGCTCTGTACATAACACTGCTCATCTGTTGTAACTGAGATGTCTTGTTATGTTTAAGTTGAAATGTAACTGCCAGTTTCTAATTAGCAGATAATTTCTAAACCCAGACGTAAGTAAGTAGAACCTCTTATCTATATTCATCTTTCTAATAAGATAGATTAAGATGAAATAAGGTATAGAGTAAGGACTGAGATTACTAGATGCGGTCTTGTGTCCTCTTGCTGGGACACTGAGTAAAGAACACTTAACAAAAACAAAAGCTGGGAAGGGTCTTAGTTGCTGTGTATAAATGCAAAATACCCCGAGTTATTTCGGGCAAAGAGCAGTGGTAGTTGTCACAACAGGAACAGGTGATACTGTTTACTGGAAATAAATTTTTGGAAAAAATGACCAGCAGTTGTAACTGCCAATATCTTATGAAATGGCAGTAACCTACCCATGGAGATCTGCTGAACATCACTGGGCAGTAGTAACTGCCTAAGCTCCATTGAACAAGTTCTCAACATCATTCTTTATTTTTTCCCTGTCTTTCTGGTTTTATGCATCATCAGAAGAAATACAAACCCTTATCTCACAATGAGAGTTGAATATGTGTAGGCAACAGAATGTATTTAAACTTGTCAGATATCACACTAAGGTTTACCTTACTTCCTGTGATATCTGTTTTCCCGCATCTTTCAGATGTGGGCCAGTTATGCCTAGTGCATGTTTTTTCTTTAACCTACTTTCTCCTTCCCGTAAAGGGTGTTACTGGTATTGCCTTATTTTACCATCACACATTGCACAAGATTAAACCATTATTGAAAATGTGGTTGAAAGGCATTTTAAAGGTATAAACTAGCAGTACCTCAAGCTGTATAATCATTTTGTAGAATAAACCAAATGCTATGTAAATGAATTTTAAGTCTGATTTTAGAATGTTTTAATTATGTAGCCTTGTTGCCTTTAGCAGAAGAGAATATTTGTGTAGGGTTTTTTCTACAGCATTCCTTCTTGGAGCAGACCATGGCTCAGTGTTTACAAGCACATCAGTGTTTACTGCTCTCTTTGCATATGAGATATAAAAGGATGTTAAGTACATGCCTTCTCCATAAAGAAGTAGCTACAAGGTTCTAGGAAGCAATGCAGAAGTAAGAAGTGAATGCAGAAAGGGGAAAATGCATTATGAAACTTGCATGCTACTTTTCTGTTTTCCCCCTAAATAATAAGACTTAAGGTGCTCTTCCCTTTTCTTATGACTTTTCTGACCAAAAGCCATCAATAAAGGTAAGCTGGTCATTTTCTAACCTTCCTGTGTTGCAGTTAGATCACACAAAAAAAATGCATCAGAGAGGTTAATGGGAGATATAAGTGTAGTAAATTTCACATTGTGGGGTTTTTTTGGTATTGTAAAATACTCTTCCCACTATGTGGCTTGTTTCAGTCCCAAGCAAAAAGTCACTTACACAATATTTCTATAAAATGTTTGAAAAATGTCAGAAGATTCAGAGAATCATTTTGGCCTTCTAACTTTGTAGACAGCTTCTTCCCTGATCTTTTCCTAATCTTGTTTTTATGTATAGATGTTGCTAACTCGGTGAAGGGAAGGATTTTTTCAGACTTTTGCCCTGAAGGTTCTTTGGTGCAGTCACCTTGAGTGCTTATTGTACTGAGTCACCTAAGGCAAAGAATGTAATCAATTTGGTATTTAATCTAGTCTTAGTTCTTTTCTCTTGCTTGCCCTTAAATTTTTAAACCTTTAGGCAGTGTCAGCCAAATGTGGTTGAAGTACTGAGCTCTGGAAGGTAATGGGGTTTCTGTATACGTCTTGTTTAGTGTAAACCTGGCAGAAAGCACCAAACCATGTGCTCAGTAACAGAGAGGTTTGGTTCATCAGTGTTTATGTTGTACTCCGGTGATCAGCTGCCAGGCCTAGCCAGGGAGAGAGGAGCTTAAACAACACAGCTCAGAAACAAGCTGCAACATTGTGAAAAACCAAGCTTGTTACTCCTTTTATTTGCAGAGCTTCTTGTTGTGTCTTGGTCACTTTCTATAAGAATCCATTGTTCTGTGTTGTTAGGATGACACATTCTTGAAAATACTTCATTTCTTCTGGGAGAAATTTGTCATCTAAATTTTTCTTGCTCAATAAATTAATATTCAGGAAAATGAGGTGTTGGTTTGCCATCTTATCCTGTGATAACTTTGGGTAAAACAGAAGTAAATTAAGTCTAACAAATGAAGTTGTGTTTTTCAGACATGCTAAGTCAATGTCTGGAGGCCCAAAATGACAATGGATTTGTTCCTAGTTGATGCACAAATTAGTTTGATGTTGAGGGAAGCATAAGACTCCAAAAAAAAAAGCAAATCAACCCAAAATCTCACAGCACAGAGCTTTGGATTTTGTCCTCGCTGCTTTAAAAAGGTCCTTGCACTTTTCAAAAGGGTGTGTTTCATATTAATACACTGCTGTCAACACACATGAAGGATTTTGCTGCCTTCCTCCTTTTTACAAAAGGTGTCTGAATTTTGTGTACTATCTCTCACCCCTTCAAAGAAAGGGAAGACAGTTGAAAACTTGTAGTGATGAAATAGAGTCTGCATCCTCTTGTGTCAACGAGGCCTAGTTTTTAATGATAGATCTTTGGGGTACATTGCTTTGGAGAAAATTGTACTGCTGATGATTTGGTACTAATTTTTTGTATTTTAAAATGGATTTGAGATTCATGAATAGTGTGCTAATTTACATTTTATGTGAACTGAAGTTTCTTTATCAATTACAGTTAAAAATGCCTTGCTGTAACTCAGCGTAAATTCTTCAAATTTGCAGGCAAAGTCAAGTATCAGATGTTTCATAAAACCCACAGAAACACTTGAGAGGTCTCTTGAAATTAACAAACAGAAAGGGAAGAAAAGGATGCAGAAAAGACCCAACTATAAAAATGTTGGTGAAGAAGAGGAAGAGGAGAGAGGATCTGAAGATAACCAAGATGACCTTGATAAAAGTAAAAGTACAGAAGCAAGTTCAAAGGGTGTAAGAACAAGCACTGAAAATGAAGGTGAGTATTCCAGCAAGAAATGGTCCTTGCAATTTAGGTCCTTTTGTTTACTAATGGTTCTAGTTGTGATTTGTTACCTGACTTGTTCTGTTGCTGCACTAAGTAAACATGGGACTATGACTTTTGTCTTATATTTTTAATACCAAACAGAAAATACAGAAACACTTGTGTTAACTTTATTTAAAATATCAAGTTTTGATGGTATGTTTTGGTTTTTTTAGAAATAGAGATGGTAATCATGGAGAGATGTAAGCTGTCAGAGCTGTCTATCTCTGCTGTGACAGAACAGAATACAACCGATGAAGAAAAGAGTGCAGCTGCTTCTGGAAGTGATATAACAAACTGGAACAGGTATAAAGGAACTGTAAAAGATTTTGCTGAATTGCTTCCTTACCTACCCTCCCCTTAAATCTTTTGCTTTTCTTAAAGGGATGCTTCAAATCTGCTTCAAGTTAAAATTACAGGTTTTTTTCTCTATCACAAGTGAGTGAATCAATACAAAAGTGATGTGTAGCCTCTCTGCTGCTCAGTTTTGGAAATGATCCTATTCCTTTGTAGTTTGTGCTTTTCTTTATAGCAGTTGTGATGCATCAACTTGGTAACATTAAATTACAGAATATTAACACAACAGAAATAGAATATAAATATTTCTGTCCTGAAATTTCTTAAACCCTTAAATTAAGATAGAAGTTTTATTAATTATATTTATGGTTGCATTTATCCATTTTGTATGCACCTATAAGGAAAAAAAAAAGGAAAATTTGTCAGTCCAGGGCTGAGTTTGGCAGAATTGAAGTAGCAATAGTTACAGGTAAACCCTTGTAACCTTTATACCATTTTCAGGGGCCATTAATATGTTTTAGGGTTATTGGAAACTTCTACTGGAAATACAGTTTATAAGTGTTTCTGGGAGCAGAAACTGCCCTGACTTCAAAGTTTAAGCTTGGATATATTTGCTATCCCTAAGACACCTTCTCACTAGGGATTTTGCATTACTGTTAATAGAATGTTAAGAAACCAAATGTGCCCGACACAAAAGTAATTGCAAATGTGTCTATTGGGAAAATGCACATGTTTGATAGGATTTAAAATTTATTTTTAAATTTGGGAAGTGCTGCCTGGTATTCCCAGAATCTCATTCTGTCTCCGTTATAGCTTTGTAGTTTAGAGTACATTCATTAATAAAGATAACATTTAATTTCATTGTAAAAGTGAAATTAAACCTTGACTTGAACTGGCTTTAAAACACATTGTTCTAGATTATTGATAATTTGACTAAAATATGTGCCAAATGGCTTTTAGAAAGAAATTGGCAGTGAGTGCATGGAATACTAAAGTGACTGGGATGCTTGGGTCTTGAACAGTGCAGAATGCTTAGAAGTGAGCTGCCAGTGCAGTTGGAAAATGTCTGCAGTTCAAGCCTCTCTTGATCTGCAGATGTGGTTTCACAGCATTCTGCATCTTTTCTAAAAAGCGACATCAAAGAATGTGCAGAGCTAAAAACAGTTTTAAAATAAGGATATGCCTTGGATAGGACAATTCTGGCCTTTGTTTTATATGGGATTTTTTTTTTTTTTAAGTATCAGTAGATTAGTTGCTGTAGCTTAAGATACTATGTTATATTATATGCCAGGTATAGTGTTTGAAACAGCAGCTAAATTTCTCAAGAGACTTCCTCCAGTATGTATAGTTTCTGTCCTGCACTGGTTGGAATCACTGAGCCTTGTGGATAAGGCACCTGAAAGTGGAAAATGCAGTGCTCTCTGCCATGCTGGAACTGAAGCTTCCACACTCAGAATAATCATTAATGCTTGTGGTGACAGTGGCTCCAAGTGTGTTGCAGTCTTCAGTTGTGGACAAGAATAAATGATTTGAGGAACACCTGTATCTCATTTGATCTGCTGCTTTTATCAAGCCCTTAGTAAAAGACTAATAGAGGAAGAAAATGCCTCCAGAGTTAAGAAATAGATTTGAAAATACTTACCGTATAGCCTTTACTATGAGAAGTGGGGATTTTTTTTTTAAAACAGTCCAGTAGTAGCTGAAAAATAAATGGTAAACAACACAGATGGCAGTTAAAAATCTGCAGCTGTAGTAGCTAAGTCAAGCTTTTAATTTCCCTTAGCCCTTTTCCTACTGTGAAAAACAAAATAAAAAGCTTAAGTATTTTAGGTGTAATTTTATTTTGATAGGCCTTGATACTGGAAAGTTTAAGCTTAAAGACATGTTTTAAATTAGCTTCATTTTATGAAATGCTGTGCAGCAAAGCTTTTTTCCAAAGTGTGGCAAATCTTCATGCTGTGTTGTGGCTTCTGTTGCTATTTTCTTAGGCTGAAGATTTCCTGGGTCTGTTGTGTATTTAGTCTAAATGAGGGACATTGGTGAGGGGGATTCTTGGAAGTTGTTTCAGCCTCAGGTTATTGTGGCCGAGACAGATAATGCCGATAGATGCTCTGAAGAAGCATCTGGAATGAAAATGGTACATCTTGCTGCTGTAATGATTTTTTTCAAGTTTTGTAATTTCATGAATCTAATTAGTATGTGGGGGAAAACGATGAAAAATGCATTAGACATCACAGAAGTCATTTAATACTACGTAATATTGGTGTTAATGGAACAACTACTGTGATACCTCAGCAGCTTTGACCTGGTAAAACATTGGCTTTAATGAGATTATATTAAATAGTGCTTTTATATTACAGGCTAAGGTTTAGGTTGTTTGCTGTCTGCTTTTGGTCTGAAAACCAAGATATTAAATATTTTAATATCTTGGTCCTCTTTGTTCTTTAGACCTTGGAGCTGAGCTCATTTTATGGAGTGAAAAGCCCCCATCTGAGGGTGACACTTGTAGGGCTTGTTTAATGCTTAGGAAACCTGAAGGCCTTCTTAACTTGTTTTCAACATTGCTAATTCTTTAGGTTGTTTTTCCTTGAGTAGTTACATTATTTTGTGTTCTACAATATGTAAATAATTGGACTTAAGCACTTGGAGCAGTGTTGGACTTAAGCAAAGAGGGATCGCTGTCAGTGGCATTTCTGGTAGAGGAGCCATGTAATCCAGGCTCAGAAATGCACAGACGTGCACTGTGGCATGAGCTGAGCCGGGAACAGCGTGGGCTGGGATTCTGGTCACTGCCCACTTTCAGTAAGAGCGAACACTCTGCTCAAATGTGCCTGGAGCTGCCAGGAAGTTCCAGTGCATTGTTATGCCTTGGGCACTGTGGCTTTCCTGGGACACGCTCGGTGTGACCATGAGGGCGCCACTGGTCTGGAGCGGGGATTGAAGTGTGGTGTGTTCTGAGCTCTGACAGCCCTTCTGACCCCCAGGAACCCCAGCAGTGAGTTTGTAGAGCCTGCTTCTCTACTGCTAGAC
Source organism: Pseudopodoces humilis (assembly GCF_049639895.1). Classification (NCBI taxonomy): domain Eukaryota; kingdom Metazoa; phylum Chordata; class Aves; order Passeriformes; family Paridae; genus Pseudopodoces; species Pseudopodoces humilis. The sequence goes on from NC_142217.1 coordinate 7,937,015, forward strand.
CTGAATACAGTAAAAGGTGTTTGCTTCTGTGACTTTGATGTTACTTTTATGTATTTTCTTTTAATGTAATTTAGATGATAAAGAATATTTTTCCTTTCACTGTTAAAGCATAGTTTAAAATATGGGAATAAACCCTTTACACTGTTGTCCTCTGATGGCTGTGACACTTCCCCACCATACAATTTATCAGGGGCAGTTGTGAAAATATATTTGGTTTTTGCTTGTGCTCTGAACTTGAACAACTGACTGAATGCAAGCCAGCTTAAGACCAGAAGTTGAAGCTGCCTTGCCATCAGGTCTGTTCTAATACCAGCTGAATCTCAGCTATATCTGATCTGTCCAAATGCCTTCTGGATTACACTGACTTTTGTTGTCTTTCCAAGGTACAGGTAAAGAAAAGGTGAACTTAACACTGTTTGTAACCTCCTGTATGTGTCATAGGTCACACTGTTTAAACTCAGGAAAACAAAGCTTATCTGCAATCCATAGTTTTTTTTTTCTCTTCAGATATTCCCTCCTAATTAATTTTTCTTTTCTATAGCTGTTGGACAATAGAATTGGTGTTCTAGAACCTAACTTCCTCTAAAATTCTGGTAAAAATGCTTACTTGTAATAGTAAGAACTTTTCAACTCTACTTAGCGCATGAGTTTTAAAGGAGTCTGTTTTATACAACAGTGATAACAGCTCCTTAAATTTGCTTACATATGCACTTAAAACAAGCTCTGAAATGCTTCTGTATACTTATTAAACAGGCTACAAACAACCCAGTACAAACAATCAATTATTGTGAAAGTATTACATAATAAGTCCTGTTAAAACTCAGAATTATTGTCAGTATATGAATACAAAGCATGGCTGTAATTGAGTACTCTGCAAGAAACTCTATAAGAAACTCTCGTTATAGTGCCTGAAAATGTGCATTACTGTAAATAAAACTGCCTCTTCCATTAGCTATATGTACAATGAGATAGTTACCCATTTTTCTATAGATTTTTTTAAACACTTTCTAAATTACTCCTTTCTACAGGCCTTTTCTTGATATGGTCTATAATGCACTGGACTGTCCTGAAGATGATTACTATGCCCTCTTTGTGCTTTGTCTTTTATATGCCATGTCACACAACAAAGGTAAGAGCTGTTATGTAGAGTTAACTGCAAGGCCAGGGTTGGAGGAAACTGTAAACTCAGTAGTCATCTTCTGGTTTATGGGGTTTGTTTATTGCTGTCCTTTAGAATGGGAAGCAGATCCCCACAGTCCATAATTATGTATTGTTCGAAGAGGTCTCCCAGCAAACCAGTCTTTTCTGAGAAATAACTTTGATATTTTAGAGGACTATTATGAAGAAAGATGGGATTAGTTTCCTTATATAACAAGTCAGTGAACATTTTATTTGTGTTGGGGAGGATACTAAATGGGGCTACTACAAAATAAAATTCCCATTTCTTTTAATCATATATGAACAGATTAGTTAACCACCAAAGTAGAATTTAAAATCAGACTTTGATCTTCTCCCCTTTAGTCATTATGCTCTCCAGATGTACGGCTTGACTTTGATTTGATTTAGATGCAAACAGATAATCTGAGAATTTCAGAAGCTTCAAAATAATTTGCATTTCACCAACCACTTCGGGATGTGTCTTCACCCAGTAGGCCCCATTTAGGGCTGAGAATTTCCAGGGATTCATCAATATTGTTTGGTCTTTGTTGTTCCTTCTTTTCCTTGTAATACAAAGTCAAAGCTATCTTGCCTAGTTTCCTATTGCTAATTGTTCTCTTCTGAGAAAGCTGCTGTGGTCTATTAAATGTTTGCCTTGGAGCACACTCCTGTTTTCTAATTTGCCTTTTTTGTCCTTCACCCCCATGAAAGGACTTGACTCAGTCAAGCTGGAGAGAATTCAGCTTCCAGCTCAACATGCTGAAGAGAGAAATTCATATAATCATGTCCTTGCAGAAAGGCTCATCAGGATAATGAATTATGCTGCACAACCAGGTATTATTGCTTTTCCAGGGTTTAGTTTTCCTTCCAAGGTGAAATTTTTGAAGATGGAAAAAAGCTACATAACCCCTTGTCTCTGAGGGGAAGGTGACTGTTCATCTTGCTCTTTGATGAGCAGTCTGTAGATATGGTTTGTGAAAGACTGCGATTGGCTTTTTCTTGGTTGGTGAGGAACCAGAAACTTTGGATTTGTGCTGAGTAGTTGTTTTTATGCTCAGAACTATACAAAGATCTATTGTCTTAATTTCTACCTTCTGCACTTTGGAATAAACAAAAATTGAGATTTTGAGTGGTTTCACCTTAATGGATTTCATCCTGAAAATATGATCTGTGGCACCTTTGCTTGTAGAAATAATTCCAGTGGAGAAATAGTCTTGAAAACTATGGTGTCCTTTGCTCATAGCAGTCCTTTGTCTGTCACCTCTAGGTGGTAGCAAATTTTCTTATACTTTTGTTTAACTCAAATTGTATTTTTGGTTCTGAAGTGTTTTATAGAAAATGTGGGGTTTTCTCTTCCTTTTTTTTGTGTGTGTGTGTTAAATGAGGGTTACAATGTTCCATGACCTATTCCATGAAAATACTATTTTTGTTCAAGCCACACCTCTCTTCCTTGTACTGCTTGCCTTAGAATTTTAAATGGGTGGAACTGGCTTTCCCCAGAAACTGACACACTATCAAATTTTTGAATGTTTCTAGAATAAAAATCGAATGTTTGTTTGACTTGCAAAACTGATCTACAGCATATTAACTTGTGCTGATGTCGGTGAAAAACATGTTTATGTATGAAGAGTTTGTACCTACAGCAGGAGGAAGGAGTGCAAATGAGCATGTGCTTATTTTTAAGTAAAGGCATGTCTGGGGGGAGAAGTGCTGAGCAAGGGTGGAAACGGGGGTTTCTATTCAACTTCTGTATGCTGTGTAGAGCATCTCCTTTTCTGTTCTAAGAAAAGCTATGCCTTATTAATGTGCTATGTACAAAGCTTCCTTTCACCTTGTAACTTCATCCATCCCAAATGTCCGAGATCCTTTTGTCATTTCAGTGTAATTCCACCTGTGCTGCAGATTGGTAAAGGCAGCAAAACCCAATGTTTGTGCTTACTGTTCTATAGTATTAATCTTTGCCTTCTTATAGTATTAATCTTTACCTTCTTATGGAATGGTTCTGCTTTAAATTTTCTTCTACTTTAAATTACTCTTTCAATTCTTTTTCCTTATAGCCATCAACATTGTAAGGCAGCATCAACACTCATCCCTGTCCAGGTGGGGGATGTGACAGAGGAGCAAAGTTTGAGAGTTGCAGGAAGAGTAAAAACATTAAGAGCATGGGATCATGAGAAGAGCTATAACTAAACTGCTGCTATTTTGTATGTTGAAATTTTATTTTCACAGAGGGAAAAATTCGTTTAGCAACTTTAGAACTTGGCTGCCTGTTGCTGAAGCAGCTTGTGTTTTCTAAAAATGGCAGGATCATAAAAAGTGTTCACCTTGATTGTCTTGAGGTGAGTATTTTCTTTCAAACTGCCAATCACTGCATTACTGGTGTTTGAGTCTTGTAGTATAGTTGAATAAATTTTTTCCTTTCTGATTGCAATAAGCCTTAATGTGAAATTTGAGCTTCTAGAACATCTTTGCATTGGTAGCTCTGAGCTGTGATCATAACCTATGTTCTGTTCTCAGCTCTGCTATTTTAAATTGTAATTTCTCAAGCAGTTTCTTTGTTTCATTGTCTCTCTGAAACTTGGGTGTTAGCTGTCTTAATAATGTAAAGAAAAGTGCTTTTGAAATAGCAAATAATAAACTCACATAAGCTGCATTTTCTTGGATGTAAGAACTGTATTTTATCAAATTCTGGGATTAAGGCCATAGATCAGGATATTATTAGACAGTCTATTCTGCATGAGTTTTTGGGTGGGTTTTTAATGTGACCAATAAGTGGTGTATATATTCCCTGAAATGCATTACCTCTTTCCTAGGGTGCAAGGGAGGAAAGTGTTCATCTCCTTCGTCGTTTCTATAAGGTAAATATGCAAAATGCTGTAAGAAAAAGATTCTTTACAGATGGAGAATGTCTGCTGCCCAGTCTTTACATAGTGACCAAAGAAGCACCTTTTTTAAGATGGGAGCTCCAAGTCTGTGAGAGAGAAGGAAATGTTCTCTTGCAGAATTCCTCTCCTTTCCACCCTTCCCATATCACCCTGACATATGTCACAAAGGGCTGTTGGAAGGCTCACAGAGTTTGTACTGGACGTCAAGTTTATCATTGACACTAATATGTAATATGTTTGGTTTGACATTACTTTTTGTTTGTATCATATCAGAAATGATGATCTGAAGTTTTACGTATTTTTTTTTCCCTTATTGAACACCTTTGCAGCTTTTTACCTTTGTGTGCATGTTGTAAACAATGAAAGAAATTAAATTTTTTAGCCTTAGGCATTAACTTCTATATAAGGAGCAGTAAATCCATGACAAATTTCAAGTGTCTGAAATGTCTTCCTGTTTTTCTTAAAATTCTCTTGAAGGATGTTTGCTTAATGTGACTTACAGAAAATAAGCAACTTGTGGTGGATTGACCTTGGCTGGCTGCTAGAGGTCCACTCCGCTGTTCTCTCACTGCCCTTCCTCAACAGGATGGAGGGAGAATAGAATATCTTGTCAAGATAAAGAACAGGGAGGTCACTTGCCAGTTACAGTCATGGGCAAAACAGACTCAACTTCACAGAAATTATTTTATTGCCAAAAAAAGTAAATTTAGATAGTGAGAAACAAAGACAAATTAAAACACTGCTGTCCCTCACCTCTCTCTTTTCCCAGGCTCAGCTTCATTCCTTGTTCTTCAACCTTTTCCCCCTGTGGGTGATGCAGGGGCAATGGGAAGTAGGGATTCGGTGTCAGTCCACAACAGCTTCTCTCTGTTGCTCCCTCTTCACACTTTCCCCTGCCCCATGTGGGTCCCCTCCTCCATGGGCTGCAGTCCTTCAGGACAACAGTTGCTTCAGTGTGGGTCCTGCAGAGTGCAGCTCCTTTAGAGTACACCTGCCTGCTGTAGTGTTGGTACCTGCTTCACCATGGTCCTCCAGGGGCTGCAGGGGAACCTCTCCCTTTCTAAAATATGTTTTTCTAGAGGTGCCAGCAGTGCTGCTGAGGGGCTCAGCAGTGGCCTGCAGCCCCAGCCTCCCTTCACAGACACACTGTACAGAGCCAAACCTCACAGAGTCCTAAACAGCAAGGCTTCATGGGATGTCCATATTCTTTCCTTTGGAAGGGAGAAGAAATATTTCTGGATATGTTTGAAGATGAATACCGGAGTATGACAGTAAGTGAGACCCCTTTTGCCCTGGTAAATCCTCAAACCCAGATACAGCACAAGAACAAGTTCTGATAGCTGCTGATGACACTGGGGTCTTTATTGCTGGGAGTAGGATAACAAAATGTGGGTGGTGCTTTTGTCTCTGAGAAGTCATGTCTATACTTACATAAATTATTTATGTGAAACTTCACAGCTCTTTATTAAATAAACTTTCATTACTTTCCAAAATTGAGTATACAAAAATTGCATCAGCCTAATAAATGGGATACTGGACTTTTTTTTTTTTCCTTAAAGTCAAAATTTAAAATCAAACCTGGAAGAATTTGGGTTTTAGTATTTCATGGGAATTCCAAGCACAGAAAATCCTCAAAATCCTGTGCATGCAGACTTAGACATGAACAAAGGGTTTGACCTGAGACCTTGGAGAAGGCTTCTGCCTTTAAATCCAGAAGAATTTAGAAACCATGAGTAAAGAGTGTGGGGTTTGTAGTTTAGATAGAAAAGACATTAAGATAGGTAGTGGAAAGTTGTAAGGTTTTAAAAGTTAAGATATAGAAGTAGTTATAAAGTAATAATTTTGAGGTGTAGCAAATAGTTTCTTATGCCATTGTATGATTGGTTAAGAATGTCTGCACTACAGCAAAGACTGATGAGTTAGCTATTGGTGTAAAAGTAGAAACATTGTTTTGTGGGAGAAGCTTATTGGCTAATTAACCTTTAAAAGACCTTGTAACCTGTGGTCTTGTGTCCACTGACCACAAACATCTGGTGAATACAGTGAAGATGCTCTCACACTTTCATGAGATCATGCTTTAATATGTCTCCCAGTGGTCCCATCTCACTCCATATCCTGGTAGTATTTGGGAAATATCTTTTCTGTAATCTTGAATTTTTCCTGTGTTTTATTTGTATGAAAAGTTTGGCAGTGTGTCTGGGAGCAATGAGAGATTGCATGTACGGACCTTTAAATAAGACACGGTGTTAAAAATTCTCAAAATTTTAGAATACACAGCAATGAGTTGTATTTGAAACTAAAGAGGCAAATGCTTATTGTTCTGTATGGTAACCAGTGCTAAAATACTTTTGTAGATGAAACCTATGAATGTAGAATACTTGATGATGGATGCCTCAATCTTGCTACCCCCAACGGGGACACCACTGACTGGGATTGATTTTGTGAAAAGATTGCCTTGTGGAGATGTGGAAAGAACACGAAGAGTGAGTAAGACTTTTTCTTACATTTGTTCATGACAATGATGCCAAAATCATCGAGCAATTCTAGGAATACAAATACTTTTCTTTGTAAATTGCTTGATTGGAAGCTTCATCCATAGAATCCTAAAAGCTTGATGAAGACAGGTCTGTATAGAGCATATAATAATTACCTGCCCTAGGGGAGAAACTTCTGATTTCTTGTGTCTAGTCAATGCAACATATTCTTGCATTGGGGTTTAAATTTTTCAGACCATTCAGAAAGCTACATACAAAGGCATTTTGATGACAATGACTATATTGTCAGCTTCTTTTGTGATCTGCTATCTCAGTCCTATCTCTTAATTATATTCCTGTTGTAAGAATTTCCATGAAGACTGACTGGCTTTGTATTACTCATATTTCTAGACATAGCAAAAATTTAATTTGACTTGAGAGTTCATCTTGCCAAGGTAATTTGTGATAATTTGAGAATGAGGAGAGAACCAGTAAAGTATCTATTTTTGTGACTGACACAATATGTGGAGGTGATACCGACCTGAATGGCAACATCCTTATTTCCGTTCTTGGTCCTTATCTGGCTGTGTCCTGGAAGCCTTGCAGTGTCAGTAAGTCTAAGAGATATGTTACTGCACAAAATCATTATTTGGAAAGTGCTGTTCTCTGTGTTTCTTTGCATTTATATAAGTGTATTATGCAAGTATAGTCAAGTACTCTTGAAGAAAAAAAAACATATTTCCAGGAATCTTCTGAAAAGGTTTGTTTTCATTGCTTATAAGCCACACAGCTTTCATTATCACAGCAAGTTGTTTGATAGAATACAGTGAATTATTTTAAAAGGTATTATTCTTAGACAGCAGAAATGCTTCCTGGAATTCTCTCTTAGGCATTTAACAGAAGGATACTTAGAAATACACATTAGCGGAAAATGCCTGTTCCAGGATTTTCATGTTCTAATATAAGGAATAGCTTAACTTCTGTTGGTGGAAATAAAAAAAATCAATACAAATATTCCTGTAGATCCTTTGGGATGAAAAAGTCTCTATCATCAACAAGAATTCCCAGAATGATTCCTTATTGGTTCTCCTACCCCAGTCACATTGCACTCAGGTTTCAATATCTTCTCAGTTCCTGTGCTGCTTCCTTCCAGCCAGGCTGCCTCACTCGGCTGAATTGTCACAGCAAAATGCTGGACTCAGGTGTACCTTGTGACACTGCTGCTGCCACTCAACCTGCTAAGGTTCTAATGATGGTTTCAAATGCAAAAATATTTGATTCTGAGTATGCTCTGACATGATTTTAAGAAGTTCTCAAGTTTTATTTCACTAGCAAGGGAACTGATTATATTACGAGTTCTTAGCTGTTAGGACCTTACTTCCTTGCTATAGAAAGTCCGTCTGAGTGGCAGCTTTTCTGCTCTTTAAAAACTTTAGAAGCTCTCAAAAATCTCACTTTATGAGAAGTTCTCGAAGTACTAAGAACATTTTTTTGTGGGAATGTAATAAGATAGTAGTAGGTTTCTTTGCAAATTGCTGTTTCTTTGTGCATGGAACGTGTACATAAATGAAGAAATCAACATCAAAATGCCTAATTCTTTAATGTAAGTAGAAATCCATATTTGTTCCATGTTAACAAAAATAACCCAAAAAGTCAGTCAATAAAATTCTAGGCCACAGAACTTTTCTTATTCTTTTGTTGAGATCTGATAAAATGTGTTATAAACAATACATTGATATTGGTAACAAACTGAGGGCTGTCAGTGTTGTAGGAAGCACAGCATGATTCCCATTTCATCTGATGTTGTTAATTTTATTTTTTTTTTTTTTGCAAAGGCTAAAGTTCTAATTTTATTTTCTACTCCTGTACTTTGTTCCACACTAAATGCGATTACATGGAGATGAGTTCCATTAGTTTGATAGGAAATGAATGTGATAAAAATTAATGCAATCTAGAAGGAAGAGGTTTGAGGGGGGAGATAAGTGAAAGCTGAATAATGGTTGCCCTCCAAATTTAAAAAAAGACAAACAAAAAAAAATCTTGTTGGGTTTAACTTTTGGGTTACCAAAAATGCCAAGATTTTCCTGGTCTTGACTGAATTTGGCAAATTTTAAACCAAGTACTGTGAATTCTTCTTGAAGCACCTGGTAGGAAAATTGCTTTATAGTAAACCTGTATAATTTCAGTAAATACACAAAATATTAAAATGCAGTCTGCATAAGTGGGAGAGATCATGTCTCGTTCCAAAGTGACTCTATTCTCATTAATTAAACACTATTATTATCATATTTTGGTTCCATACCCTTGATGTCCTTTGCTCCACATAATCATATTGCCCTGCTAAATTTCAATGGTGTACCAAAGCCATTGCTTTGGGGTCATTTCATGGAAGAACATGATACATGGCTTCCCTCTCTTCATCCCTGTTCTGCCAGAAATTTCTGGAAGCACTGGCAGTAGAGAGCTGGCCAGGCACTCACAGTTCTGCTTCACAGGAGCCACCGTTCTGTTGATTTTAAAAAGGAGGAGTCAAGGGTTTTCCCTTCAAGCACTTCAGATTTGTTTTTCCTAATACTTCCTGCAGTCTGGGAGTTTGTGGGCACTGCAGCTGTTCATGAATTCAATGCTCTTACTGTAAGGCAGCAGTTAATTTACAGTATGCCACAGAATTACTGTGTAGGAAACTCGCAAAAAGCAGAACACCGGAAGTAATAAAAAATGATTTTTCATTTGCTATACTAAAAATGCTGTTCTTGTAGGGAAAGAGGATTATAAATGGTGCCTTTCAAAATGTGGCTAATAAAATGATTGTTCTTTGACACTTTGGGTCTTTGCATACCATATGTCATGAATTTGTAAACCAAAGATAGCATATTCATTTCACACAGGAGCTGTTGAAAGTTTCTTGGGACTGTTGCAGCTTTCAGAACGCTTTACCCTGATGAAGACTTTCTGAGAATATAAATTAAGTGCTCCAAGAATGTTACATTATATGTGGCCAGTTTTGGTGAGCACAGCAAATTAAAATGCAGAAATCCCCACTCTTTCTCTCTTAAATTGTAAACATCTTAGCTGGACTTGGCCAGAAAGGTTATTACTGTTTCAGTTCAAAGTTCAAAATGTGAGTTCTTGAAGGTTGGTTGTGTAGGTGTCTGTAGCATAGAAGTGATGCAAATACAATCAGTCTTAAAATAATGATTAAAGAAAAATATTCCAAGATCATTTTTTCTTAAACAGCTCCTTTAATTGCTTCCCTGTCAGTCACAATCTGTATAAGTGTGCCAGTGAGAAAAAAGCTCTGCTGCTTCTATTTTACTGAAAATAAGTAGCATGTTTCAGCTTTTCATGTCTTTTTTTAAACTAAGTTGTAAATAACGTTCTACTTTTCAATTTAAAATGTATTAAAATTTTAATTCTAAATGTAATAAAAAGTTACTGTAGGACAGCAAACTTGGGGGTTGTAAAAGCCAGTATATGTTTGTAAGATTCTGTTAAAATATGTAGTATTGGGTGTAAAAATATTCTAATATTCTTTTCTTTAATTTCTTCAGGCAATCAGAGTTTTCTTTATGCTCCGTTCACTGTCACTGCACTTGAAAGGTGAGCTGGAAACACAGTTACCGCTCACCAGGGAGGGAGATCTGATAAAGGCAGATGATGTTCTGGATTTGAGTAAGTAGCCCCTCAGTTTTCTAAATAGTCTAACATGGAAATATTACTGACATTTTTTTTCTCCTAAACTGCTTGTTACTTCTCTTCTTACTTAAACTACCTGAAGTAGTTGTGTTGAAGTTCTACTGTGTATTGTAGCATAAAAATGTATTTTTCAGTTTCAGTCTTCGCCCATTCAAGAGACTCAGGAGAGTATCAGTATTTTGTCATAAAGCACATAGGAGTCAAGTAATTCCACAGAAGGTTCATTCCATACTGCTGGATATGCTGTCACCAGAATCACAACTACTGTTACTTTGCAGTGGTTTTCTACTGTAAATAGTTTTGAAGCAATTACATATTATGTGATAATGGCCTTAGACTGTCTGTGAGGCTGGAGGCATTTTCAGGCTTATATAGCAGCTCACAGAGTGAAGTCACTGGCAGCTCAGATTAACAGCCTCAGTGATTGGTTTCATGTGGTAACAGGATTCTGTTAGTGGCAATGTTTTAAATGCCATGGCCAAGCGATAAATGAGGATACATTTAAAGCTGTTATTTCTTTGCTGAAACAGAAAAAAGTAATACTATAATTAAATTTCTTTGATCACTCTGCCAAATATACAGGCTTTAAAAGGCCATCACAGTCAACAGTTTTTAAAAAAGATTTGATAAAAGTTTATGATGGAGTACTTGAGGTTGGAAGGAACTTCAGTAGATCATTTAGTCTAACCCCCCTGCTCAAACTGGAGTCAGCTAGGAAGAGGTGCCCAGGACATCTTGTTACATTTGTGACAAAGAGAGTAACCCAAAGTGTGGTGCAGGTGTATGACCAGGGACAATCTTCTAACTTCAACTAAATGTACTTCATGGGAACAAGGTGGATTCATGACTGGTTGCTTTCTTAGTAAAGCAGAGTGTAGTCCCAGATGGGCTGCCTGCTGTTGGGAAGAGCTCTTCCTGTGAAGAGGGAGGTGCTGCATTCGCTATCTCCAGCCTAATGCTTATCTTGGGCTGCCAGCTGTGCATACAAAGGGCTGAAAGTTTTCTGTAAGAGCTTTTAAAGTCTGCAGATGATTTCTGGAATTGGGATGACTGTAAATTATAAAATCATTAGAGATCAAGCCCTAAAGCAGATCAGGTACATTTAGACCATCTCAAGTAGCTGTTATATTCATAAATATTTCTTACAATACAATCTTTTCAGGCAAATATTTTCATAAAGACAGGCAACTGTTTTCACTTAATTTACATCTTCAGCACTGCAAGCAGCTGAGGTCTATGAACTCTTCTTCCTTAGCTGTATTTCCTAAAACTTGGATTTTTCTTGGACAAAGTCCACAGACATCTTGGATCCATGCAATGGGTGTGTAGTGTCTGGTTACAAGCTTCATTTTGCATGAGGAGAAATTAGCCGTTGCTGTTAATCTTAGAAGGGACGCTCTAGTTCTTTGCAGCAGTGTCACACCAGGAAGCCATTCAGCCTGTGGTTCACTGTAATCCCAGGCCAAATTTGAATAGTACTGAAGTTTACTGGACCTGATATTTTCTTCTGAGTGTGGTTAGGTATCGCTAGCTGTTTCATACCATAGCTGTAAGTATTCTTTGATCAGTTCACTGAAAATGTGTTTAACCACACTTTCTCTTCTGTTTTTGTCATCAAGGATGACAGTTTATGACTCTCCAGCAGCTGTGAACTAGAAACAGTCATGTAAATGGAGTACATTCAGTTGTATAAGCTCAAAGGATTCCTGTAACAATTGCCTAGTAAATGAGTAACTTTCTGTTCTTTGAAAGACTTACAGTAATGATTTACTTCAAGGTGTTGTCAGATCTAAAATAAAAACTTTCTCTTCTGGAAAGCTTTCTGCCCTCTGAGTTCTTGAAGTAGCATTTTTGTAGCTGGACAGTTGAATTTTTACAGCAAGTATTTTAACCTGCTTGCTGTTGCAATGAAAACTTTGTAAATACTGATCCAAAACTATTATGTGAGAGCTCCACAACTCCATTTGATGTTGTGGCCTGTTTTTTGAGAATCTCCCAATAGACTCAGAATTTTTCAGCCTGACATACTGTGTTTGGAAGAGTCCTTAATCCAAGCACTTCATGTCTTGAGAAGAATAGGACTGCTCCAGGAATTCTAGTCAACTGAAATAAATATATTGATGGACTAATTTGGTTAAAGAATAAAAGAGGTAAGAAGTAAAACATAGTAAAATAAGAAATATCCAGTTCTGCCTGGTGTCTCCTTCTCTAAACAGAAATAAATCCTCCACAGGTTCTTACAGTAATATTTGCCTATCCTGTATGGATTTCTTGAGCCTTTGAGGGCTAGCAGAAGGCAATAGCAATCAATCCTCACGTTAACTGAATCATGTCCTGTATGTATTGTGTTTATTGATTAAACTTGTTTTCTCAGATTTCAAAAGCTCACAGTAGATTCACACTGGTTAGCAATAATTATCCTCTTAGTTGTATTAAGGCTTCTATATTTCATGCCTTTCTTTCCTGCCACCCAATCAATTTTGAATGGATCTTGCTGGTAGAAGGTAATTGTTAGATTCAGAGAAATGTTAGTTGGAAAGGACCTCTCACTTGTGTTTCTGGGGTTTTTTTTGGGAAGAGGAAGTTGGTTTGGTTTTTGAAGCTTGAAAACCCTTGTGATTGAAATTCCACAACATCTCTGGGTAACCTGCTGCACAAAAGAATTTCTTCCACCTGCTGACCATAATTTTTGGCTGTTGTCTACAGCTGTATGACCTGTCACCATGAAGAGCTGTACGCTTACACTTGTAGCTTAGCCTGCAAATGTTTCTAGTATGAAAATGGTGTTAAATGTTTGTTGAGATGATTGGATGAGTAAATAAGTGCTACTGTTTTGTATAGCTTTCAGAATATTTTACTTGCTGTAAATTGTACTAAATGAGAGGGAGGAAAAGACCTGTGTGCACCAAGTATACGAATGAAAGTATCAATATGAAGCAAAGGAAAAAGCAGCTCTTAGTAGAGTCAGCAGAGCTCTGCTAGGGATTGGCACTGCCAGTTTAAGGGCTGCTTGGTAGATTTCAGCTGGTGTAGAGAGGGTGATTTAGTCCCTTTTCTTGAATAATGGGATTGAACTGGAATGGGACAGTGAGGAAATGCTGGAGAATGTATTTTGAGGTTTGTTGGAGGGGTTTCTGGAGTAAGAGAGGGTATGTATGTTCAATATAAGTGAATTAAATATATGGATAAAGGAAAAAATGTCACCTCATTAGCTCATTTAACAAACACTGTCAAAACACTGCTACTGTTTACCTGGAGGGTCCAAATAATCTTGAAATTGAAGTGGGTCCAAGAGCCCAACATAGGTTTCAGACCTGTACAAAAGTAGCCTGTGTCAGGAGCTAAAGTTTATAACAAGTTAGAAGTGATGGCCTGCAGTGGTGTTGGGCCTGGCTGTGGTTGTTAACAAGACTTCTTGAGACTTCCACTTAGTGAGAGAAGTTGGGACTGTTGCAGTTTCACCCCTGAGATGAATGGAGATTTTTTCTGAAATGTAATGAAGATGGTAAGAGAAAGCAAGGTACATATAGTACCCATCTTATATTTAACTTGTAAGATGTCAAAACCATTGTTAAAATCTCCTTTGCCCTTTCTATGTATCTATGATAGGGAAGTTAAAATACCTGTGAAAAATATGAACAGAAGCTTTAACCATGTGTTGTCAAGGTTATTACATTTTTATATGTCAACATTTTATGTTATGTAAAATATTCACACAATCCAGAAAATATCCACATTCAACTTCAGTGTTACATAACCTTCTTTCCTTTATTCTTTCAGATAACAGTGATCTGATTGCTTGTACAGTCATAACAAAGGATGGGGGTCAAGTTCAAAGATTCCTGGCTGTGGATATTTACCAGATGAGTTTGGTTGAACCAGATATTGCCAGACTTGGATGGGGAGTAGTTAAATTTGCAGGCCTTCTGCAGGTAAGGGAAGTTGTAGTTTGGGTGGCCAGCTTTTCTGAGCCTAAAATCTTCATTTTATGTTGGATAAACAGTAATGCCAATATTAGCTTATATATTTAAGCTCTGTACCATGCTTGTTTGTTTCTTTAGTCACTAGTCTTTTTTTTGCTTCCTGCCTTTTAAAATATTTATGATTTTCTGAAGTTTAGGTAGGTAACCAGATACACAATTGCAGATGGGGTAACTTCTTAACATACGTTTGGCTGTGCTCATTTGAACACTGAAGTCACATCTGTTTAGGATTGTGTCCCAAGCACTTCACTCAAGTAGAACATTAATGAACTCAGAGTTCTGGTTTTCCTACACAGGTAGAGAAGGTGACAGGTTGTTATTTTGAAGTTATCTGTGCTTATCTAAGAAAGTTTTTCTCATTTGTCTCTTTCTTGCCTTAGCTATCACTGTTTGTATTTCCTGAAAATTTGCTATACTCAAATAATTTAAATCAATCTCTATGAATACTGATTTCTGAAGAAAATCCAACTTTTACAACTTGCAGAGTCTGGTTTGGTTCTCTTTTGTTGGGTTTTTTAACAACAGAAACTCTCTTTGTAAGAGCTTTAATGGAACATTCATAGGATTTTTTTTAAATGTTAGCATTTAACCTGTGGTTTAGAAAAGCTTACTTTTTCTTAAACTACTTGCCTTCTGCTTCTCTTTAGGATATGCAGGTGACCGGAGTAGAGGATGATAGCAGAGCCCTGAACATAATAATTCACAAGCCTGCCTCAAGCCCTCATTCAAAGCCCTTCCCGATCCTCCAGGCCACGTTTATTTTTGCGGATCACATTCGCTGCATCATCGCCAAGCAGCGCCTGGCCAAAGGCCGGATCCAGGCTCGGCGCACCAAAATGCAGAGAATAGCAGGTGAATGGCTGTCCTGAAATGATTCTGGGAGGCAGGACTTGGCTGTCATTGCATACATGTAAAGCTGAGGCACAATGAGGGGTGGTGGGCCACAGAAACCTATAAACCAGGGCTAAGTTTCTAAGGAACAGATTTGGTTTCACATTTAACTTTGAGTTTATGAAGTGGATATGTCATACTTTTATGGCTTGCTTCATATAAAAAAACGTAAAGCAAAGTTGAGGATATTACAGCTGATTTGATACTAAAAATTTTAGGTTAAATATAATGCAAAGGCATTTATTTTCCATTTTAAAGCAGATTGTCTCTTTAAAAGGCTTTCTCTAGTGCTCAGTAACTAATGAATTACTTCATTTGTGCAGGGAAAAGCAAAAGGGTTTTTTTATTGTTAATAACTCCTATGGCTTTTTAGTGCAAGGGACTTCTGTATCCTGAGGTTTAGCTCTTTTCCACTGTATTTTGAGGTTTCCCTAGTGTGAATGTGGTGTGGACAGCAATGTAGGAAAGGTTGCCAGAAAGATTGGCTCTTTAGTTTGTCAGTGCATTTGTAACCATAATTAAGAGGGAAATGAAGGCAAGTTCTATTAAAATCTGGTTTAGTCTTGAGATTCTGAGCAATCTATCAATTTTCTTGTCAACTCTTCTTCCTTTTATGTATTTGAGTAACAAAAACTATCAATTGTGATTAAACATAGCTCTCCTGGATCTTCCTGTTCAGCCTTCAACTGAAGTTATGGGTTTTGGACACAGCTCTGGAGCTGCAGCCCAGCACCTTCCATTTAGATTCTATGACCAGTCCCGGCGTGGGAGCAGTGACCCAACAGTGCAGCGCTCTGTCTTTGCATCTGTTGACAAAGTCCCAGGTAAGATTAGCATTCATTGACAAGCAGTTTCTGCTTTGTGATTTCTGTATGCAGAAACTGTACTGGAACTTGTACAAACAATGAAAAGCTTATTGTGATCTGTTCCTGAACACACAACTCCAGGATGAGGCTTATGGAGAAATTTACTCTGAGAGAAGCAATACCTGGGTGTGGATATGTGAGCAATACTTCCATGGCAGTTTCCCCAGATGGCTTAATACCTTGACTTCTTTATAAATCAAGTTAGTTTAAATCATGCTTTGCATTCTCAGTATTTATGAAACACATTGTGTCAGTTGTGCATATTTCCTCCTTTAATTTGGTTATGAACGTTTTCATGCTGGATTGTGAAAATAGCCAGGATGCTGTGTACTGCCTCATTTCCCTCAGCGTGGGCAAGACAAGAGAGAGGACCACAGCTAAAACAGGGCCACTCCTAAAACATTAACTTGGAACTGGGATTAAAGGAATGATTCTAAATCAATGAGCTCTTTGCTTCTTTTGTCTCTTTATTGTCTGTTTCACAAATTGACTTCTTTGCAGAAATTCTTTTCCAGATGGTGACATCTTTCCTTTTGAGTTGAGTAATTTTAAAGGGAAGTCTCATACTGCTTGAAAGCACTTAACTGTGCTGTATTGTACAAAAGATCTCATTACCACTTGCTGCCAGTCATTTCACAGAATTCAGCATTTCTCTTTAAATGTGATTCAGAATTCAAATGCACAGAATTCAGATTACTTAGAACACAGATGTTTTACTGCTTTAAGGCTAAATTGGAGCTCGGTTGCCCAAGTCCTTACTGGGGAACAGAAATTATAAAACCATAGATGTTGTCAGTCAGGTGTTGAAAAGTGTATGTTGTGTGAGGGGAGTGTTTTCCTTACTTGAGGTGGCTTCCATGGAAAAGGTGTGGTTAGAAAGGTGCCAGTGTTACTATTACAGTTTTCTCTAGGGAGTGTGGACTTGTGTTCCTAACAAATTACTTAATCTTCTAATTTGAAGGGGGCTATTGGGGATGATGCAGCATAGTAGTTTGTTCGAGCAACCACGTACTTTATTTGAATCCTGGAAATGTAGACTTCCATTTGCAGATCCAGAGGGAAAAAGTATTTTGAAGCTTTTATTTGATACAAAGTATGAGAAATGAGGCACATAACTTGAAGTATTTCAGGTGCAGCATCTTTGAAATGCATTTTATGACAGGTGGTAATATAATGAAAATGGATTAATATCCTGTTTTACTTCTGATTACAAAATAAGTATCAAATGTGAGTTTGTCCTCTTATCTTTGCTGAGGAATGAATAACATTTCCTCGTTCCTAGTGATTTACAGAGGGAGCTGTTTGTGCTTGTCCCTTAATCAGGCTTGCAGTGGTTTTTACTTCAAGAGGAGAATTTTGTGGCTTTGAAAAAATTATTGAACGAGCTGCAGTTAAATTACTGGCTTCATGTATTCATTTCTTACTGCACCAGTTCCAGCTGGTGTTTTAAGTTCTGCAAAGCTCACACAGTCAGTTAATTTGGTTGTACTTCTAATAAATAAATTTTGCTTTCCTTTGGTGATGTCCTTTGTAGATTTAAAAGAGAGCAATGTTTTTCTGGCAACATTTTTAGAAGACTAATTACTACTTTTGGTAGGACCATGTTGGCTGTCAGCACTGTACATCCAGCATTGTTTTTAAGAAACTAAAAATTATATAAGCATTTTCATTCCTCCTGCAAAATTCAGTCTGTGAAGAACTTTAATACAACTATTGACTCGGTTCCCTAATTCCTATTTAGAATTTTCAAGAGCACTCACTGCAGTTGTCTGGTTCAGTGTCTCTCATAGTGCCTACATAATGCTCTGCATATGTCTGCAGAGAGCCTACAGTTACCTTCTGTGTTCCTGTGTTGTTAAACTGGGCTTCATTTTCCTTCATTGTTCGACAGTCCAAAGTTAAAATCTTGGTGTCTGGGGGGAAGAGGGTGAGGATTGTTATAGCTAAAAACTGGATTTTGTGCAAGACAAGTGAAGAGGGATGGGCATGTCACAGACAATGCTTCAGAGCACGCCACTGAACACAGTGGACAGTGCAGGTTATCCAAGTGCAGGGACGTGCTGTAATCATCTCCTGATGGGCTGCACAGTTCTCAGCAGAGAACAACGCAAGCAAAATCCCTCACTGAGTCAATTTTATCATCATGAAGTCATGGCTATGAATATACTCCAAGGGCTATTTTAAGTTATTGGCCTTTGCTAGAATGTTAGAGCATTTTAGGAATAGTGTAGCTGGCTGGACTGTTCACCATCTCATGTATTAGCTATGTATGAATATATTGTACTTCTGAAGCACCTATGTAAATAAAGAAGTATGCTGTTTTCAAAGAAACCAGCAGATTTGGTAGGGGTCCTGTGAACAAAGGTCTTCCGTTGAAAGTAAATAATGACTTCCTCTTCAAGCAAACTCAAGAATTAGTTTCAAGTATCAGCTCTATTCTGAGATTTATATGCCCAGTGTGTCTTAAGGGAAATGTTAACGATTTCCAGCAAAAGGTACATCTAAATATTTTAACAAGTGTGGTTGCTTACCTACTAAGTAAATTTATTTTGAAGAGCAAAAGGAATCAATAGATTTCTCTTACTGTTTTATCCATTGTTAATACCTTAGTACATGATGATAAGGTTTTGAGGGGAAAAAATTAAGAAAAAGACTTCTTGTTAACATTGACATGGCAAGCAAGCTATAACCATCTTCATTTTAAAGTCTGAAGGAAAAAAATCATCCATAGCTTTGGAACACTGTGTAGTATGAGCTAATGTTCCTGTCATCATCAGATGAATCTTCTAACTGTTGTTTTGGTTCCTGTATCTGATTAATTCTGCTCACCTTTTCTTTGCAAGTATTTCCTGAAGGAGTTTCCAGAGTATTTTTTCATGGTCAGTAGTTTCTGAGTTACAGTATTTTGAATTATTTAGGCTTACCTTTCCCTCCTACCTAAATTAGCTTCTTTTGGCACACTTAAAATACTTCCTCTGCAGTTGTTTTGGGAGAGAAAATACATCTCAATGTATTTTTGTCATTTTGAAGCAAATGCTCCCATGTAAGGACATGAATCCACAAGTGCTGTTCTGCAGAAGCTTTGGGCTTGCAATCCTAAATCAGACTAGCTTTCCCTATGGCAGTCATGGGAGACCTTGTTAACTGTTTTCTGCTGTTCTGGTGAGGGTGGAAGATTTCTTCTCCCTTGAGGTGCAAATTGTTTATGGATATAGAATGCTTCGGATGGGTACAGCTTTTACCAGCAGTTTAAGGGAAGCTAAATACCTTGATGTAAGCTCTTCTATACCAGTGTCTTTAGGAATTGTTCTTTATTTCATTCACGTTAAGAGTTGGCTTTGCCTCACTTCTGTGGTCACAAGTCCACTGGTTATTCCTTGTTTCCCAAGCCTAACTGGTATTTCAAACTATGAAGTGTGTATGAAAAATCTAATGTACATTTTCTGTGATTAAAAACTATAGCACTCAGAGCCAGTGATACATGTGGAAGTCTTTCACATTTGAGGTGGTTCAGTTTGTGGTTAACTTTATGCAGACTATCAGGCGTCACTGTGTGTAACCTCAGTTTAACTTATCTAAATGATTGTAGAAGTTCAGTGGGTTTGGTTTCTGAAATAAAATAGATGGATTTATTTACATTTATGAGATAATTAGCTCCTCACAAACTATTTTGTTTTTCACTGAGAGATCTCTTCTGCCTTGGTGGTGATTTAATTCTTTCAAGTGGTGTTCTTGAACATAATGAATTGTAATTTAATTCGATAAAAGTGACATTTAGGTACCTATCTAAAACTATGCTGCAGTGTTACAGAAATTCAGATAGCATTGTGTTTCTGCAAGTAGTTCTTGGGTAAGCATGAGAAGTAGAAGGTAGAAGGACTGCAGATCAAGTCAGATTATTAACAGGACTGATGTTTGTTAGCTTTCTTCACTGTGTCGTTTTCACTTGTACGCAACCTCTCAGTGTGTTGCTGCTAACAGCATTTTCCTGACTTGTCATATCTGAGTTTTGGGTGACTGCTTCCTCTATGACAACAGCACATTCCTGATACAGGAGAGTTTCTGTGTGAATCATCTGTCCAGTGCTGTGGGAGATTCCTCTATAAAAGGATAAAGAACTGTGTGGTGCATTTTTAGCCTTGCCTGACTGGCAGATACTTTCCCTTTTAGTGTTGACTTTGCAGTGAAGGAAGCGAGTATTGTTAGGTGTTTTACAGGCCACATTGTGGCTACTCTCAATAATCCACAGGAGTGCCAGAAAGACTTCTGCATTAGTACTCTCCCATGGGAGAGGGAGGAGAGCTGCAGAAGCAGAAGAGCTGTGTACCTCACCTGACCTACAGCCCATGGTGAAGACACTTCTTTTGCTGTAAGAAGTACATCAACTTCTGAAAAGCTGCTTGCTATCTAAACCTGAAGAGGTGACTATAGGTATGTAGTTATAGAAGGAGAAATGAATGAATGCAAGGTGGTTAAGAAAAGGATGCTACACTGCAAAGAGTTTAAAGAGGTATTACACTAGAAGCCAGAAGATGACTCATCTAAGAAGTACTGTCAGACACTGTATAGACCTTTCCAGTCTTCAGACTGGAAAAAGTTTAGTTTGTGAGAGGCTGGATGAAATTCAATGCTAGATGTGATTGATTAAAATTTTCTGAAGTTATGTCTAGTAAAAAATGTAGGCCTTCTATCCAAGGGTTTTTTTTGTTCACTTTTCGCTTAATTATTTTCCTTATTAGATTAAGGTCTGTGACCTGTGAATATATTGACAATATCAAAAATGGAAGAGTTTGGACACTTTTGACTGTGCGACCTCTAAGTTATAAAATGCTTTGAATCCCTTAACTCTACTTCCTTATTCATTGATCAGCCTGTGTAGCCTGTTTTCAGTAAGGCACATTCAGATTTTCTGATTTTCGAGATGAAGGTGGGAGAGGACACATCCTCTGGGTTGATGAGGTTGGCATCACCGTGATACAGGATTTGCTTTTTACCTTTTCCCAGTTTGTTCAACAGCTTAACTCTTTCAAAATAATATTTAACTTGTAAACTTTACTGTCTTGTTTTGCAGGCTTTGCTGTAGCCCAGTGCATAAATCAGCACAATCCATCCCCACTCTCGTCACCATCCCCTTCCAGTGGCAGTGGCAGTACAGGACGCTGTGATTCAGTGACTGCAAGCTCGACATCCACTCCTTCTGCTGCTCAGAGCCCAGCAGGTATTCACTCACCACCTTCAGCCTAGGCGCTAAGGGATGCAGAGCAGTTCACTGTAAAATCAAGTTACTATGTTCCTGGATTAAAAGAGTAGGGCTTTATGGTTTTATGTCACTTAATCAACTAAGCCAGTTGAAAGTAAATTCTGGTGTAAATTGCAGTGATCTCTTCATCTTTCTGGAACTCTAAGTATTTGGCGTCTTTCAGTAGAGACTTCTAAGTACTGTTGAAATAATGTCCTGCTTATCTGACTTCTCTCCTAGCACAGCTTAGCATGTTGAGGGTTTTTTTGTCAGTGGTTTGTTTTAACTGAAGTATTGCTTTGAATAAATCTGTAATGTAAACTTAGCCTTTCACCATAGTGGATAAGTTGATTTCCACATGAAGCATCTTTTTTTGAACAGGGTGACATTTGCTTTTGTGTGTTTATCTGATCCTCGAGTTAATTTGTAACAATGGGCTAAATACAAAATATTTGAAAATAGTTATTTAGGATGTTAATGTTGTGAAGTTTTTGCAATAACACTCTTGTGGCTGAACACTTAGACGTTTCAGGAGGCTGTTTCATTGGTGCGGAAGAGGCTGCAATAGAAATAGACTGACAGTGTAACTTTCACAAATGTAGGTTGGTTGTGTTCGCATTGGTCAGTATATTTAGGATATTTATATTAAGTGGGTATGCTTAAACTGGAACTTCTTGTTGTATTATTCCTCCTTTTTATGTAGTAGTTATAGAGAATCTTGTAATGGTGTCTGTTCTGAGTACAAATCGTGTGAGGCAAAGCCTCAGGCTGGAGACTAAACCAGGAAATCCCAAAGGCTGCATCCTGAAATGTTTTCATGCTAGAAATGGCCTACTCCACCTCATTTTGGTTATAAAACATTAGAGGTAATTTGATTCTCAAGACTTTTTCAAGCAAGCCCTCATTTTAATGGTCACTTCTAAAGTTGCTCACTCCTTGAGAGTGTTGTTCACTACTCCTTCTAAGACATGGTATTTTGCCTTTATTTGGAAAGCCCATCTATATCTAAATTCATTGCAGTCCTACAGGAAATGATGCAACCTTTGTTAGGTATTGAGTGTTTTTAGGTTTCACTGAACAGTGTCAGCAGATCAATGTGCAGTATATGTTTCAAGTGAGTATCCCTGCCAAAAATACCGCTGAAAAGAGTGACAAAAGGCTGCTGATGAAGTTAAGGAACAATAAAAATGTAAAGCATTCTAGCACCCAGACTCTAGATTCAAAAGCAGCTATTAACTTGAGAGACTAACATATTGTCAAAATAGTCCTGCAATATGTGTAATTTCAGGATAAAATTTGGAATGTTTTTCTATATACTACCTATTCAAAATTTTATTTTCTCTGTTGTCAAGTGATTGCTATTGCAGTCATTTCATGGCCCAAGTAATGTGTAGTCATTGCACAGAGAAGTGCTGTCATTAGTCAAAACTCTCAGGCTGAATTGGCACTAAAAGAAAACATGAATCTGATGACATGTTTCTCCTTAGCGGTGTAAGAAGGCTCATGTACCAGTGTCTTTTGCTGTATTTGAATTCTCTGTGGTCAGCAGAGAAATGCAGCTACAGATCCTTGCCAATGGGGGCTAAGAGAAAACCACAGTAAAGCAAATGAAAATAAAGAATCTGTATTATTTTTGTAGGTATAAGCAATATACTAGTTCACACAAGTATCAGGCAAGACTATGCTTCATTTCAGGGGTCTTTCAAGCACACATAATCTGGTTTATATGAAAAAATGCATAGATGCAGAACACATAATTACTCATCAAGTATAGAAAGATAGTGAATTATTGAAGTATAATCACAGACTCTGGTTAACAAAATTGCAGTCTACTTACACGGCATGTTGGTCTTTGTGTAACATAAAATTCTGTTTGTTTTTCCTGCATTTTAAAGAAGTTTGATGACAGGAGGTGCTCACTGGCTTCCAAACAAAAAAAAGAAAACCAACAATAAATCCCAAACTCTTCCCTACCCTCCTCACCCCCAAAAATGAAAATAATGAAAAAAACAAAACCAGGGGAAAGTATTTTGAAATGCCTGGTTTCAGTATGCACTTTACCAGTTAGCAGCATGAACTGCCCACCTTGACCTTCATTGTGACTTAATCATAAAGTATGTGCAAAATGCCATGTGTTGTGCAGGAAAATTGTCTTTGGGTGTGCTTTAATTCTTATTTCTTTTGTGATGCTTTAGCAAATGTAGGTGTGAGGATCCACTTCTGTGCACAGTCACCTTCAGCCAAGTCAGAGGAAATGAACCTGACAATGGGCATTAGCTGCTTCAGTCCCAAATCAGCAGCCTCCACGAACTTGCTGCTGACTTTTGAGCTCAGCTTCTGGATTTTGTTCTGCTCAGAGGGCAGTTACAAAGAGGAGGACAGTGACTGTAGGTGCATGAGCAGGTGTTTCGTTGCGATAGGATAATGCACAGTTGGTACTGAGGTGCATGCATTAGCTTGGGGATTTTGCTGGACCATATTTGCTCTGACCTTCAGGACCAAGAATCCCTGCCATGTTCAAAGGACGAGTGATCAGTTCAGACTAATATGTTGCTACTGGTATTTGAAGTGTATTTGGTACATAGTTGCAACATATCTTATAGTTTTGTTTATTGAAAAAGACTCTTACTAATGCATGGAAACTATTCCTAAAATCAGACTAAAGCAGTAAGTGTGCTTAATTCTTCAAAGCTGCTACCCTGATCTGTACCAAACTGTTTAGTGCAGTTCCAGGCAGTAATGAGCAAGTAGTGGTTTAAAACCTGTGTCTGAGTGTCTGATGGTGTCTCAAGGTCCTTATTATAGACTAGTGAGAATTCTGAAATCCCTGGAGCTAGGTCTTTCAGGAGGTATGAATGTAGGAAGGGTTTTCCCCAGTCCCTGGAGCTCTGTGGACACTTTTTGCCAATACTCGGTGTCATTTATTCTTGGGATCAGTCTCTGCATTAGCTGATTGACCAGTTTACTGCAAGTTTGAATATTCTCTCTTTGGTAGTACTTACATGTAGTTGTGATCTGTAGTGGAAACTTGCCAGGAATGTGGCATGAAAGTGAGGGTCTGTTTGGCAAGTGCAGGTAGCTGTATTGTGGGCTTGTGCATGAACAGAAGTCTGCTGAAGTAGGTGACAGTGCCATGAGCACAGTCTGTGTTATATCAGGTCATAGTGCTCAGCTGAGACAGGGAAACAATTCACCCACTTCTGTGTAAAGCAGTGGTTTTCTCTTAGCTTAACCACTTGAGGACAGTTGAAACTAAACTGCTGTGAAGCAGAAGAGACTTGCATGATGTGAAGTGGCTCCTTTGAGGAGGAAGTAACCAGTTGCTGATGAGTGGTAGGCAATTACCAAGGTAGTTTTATGTCCCAGGGTAGCATCTGAGTGCTGCTGCAGTCTGTCACAGTGGTCTCATTTCCCATTCCATTTTGAACACACACACAAACTTGTAGGAGCACTCTGCCCCTCCTTCCCTGCTTCCCTGTTGATTCTGGCACCTGCTCAAGTTGTTGAGCATGAAGAGCACCGTTGGTTGCTCAGGAACTTCAGACAAGAAGGCCAGACTAGATAAAGGGGAGATGCCTATCTGGACTTCAAGGAAACTACCTCACCTATCTTCCTTAAGAACAACATCTTAAAACACACAGCTTTTTATATTGTGAACTTGTGATTATAGTGTCCTAAGCTACAGTGTGTTGACAGATTTAAACTGGTCAGAGTTTGATATATTTGAGATGATACTTGTAAATCTTCACAGAGTTGTTTCAGGAAATAAGATTTGGAACATAGACTCCAATTTTTACATAAAACAGTGATATAGAACAAAATAATGATAAATTGAATGCTAGTTAAGAGAAAATGTTACAACATAGAGGGTATATTGATGATTAAACAGCAAAAGAACTTTCAAAAATGTGTCACAGGAAGAAGTTACGTTAATTCAATGTTTGGTATAAATAATTCACTTGTTATCACTTGTACCTGCATCAAACAGTCACACAGTGTTGCATCAACTGCTTTGTCATGAGCAAGATTAACTCCTGTGATTCCCAAGTTTATTGGCTATCCTACCTAGTAGTTGTCACACTGCTTTATGGCACAGATATTTTAAAGGCTGGCAGCTCGCCCACTTGCGGTGTTGGGGGATTAGGTTTAGCTCTTTACAAGATTACTGTTCTTTAAAGTTCAAAAAGCAGAAATCATCCCTTAAGGAAAACAGAATGCTTAGCAAGACAGAAAAATCAGTGTCAGGTTCTGCAAGTGCTGCTATCAGGTTGGTTTTTTCTTTGTATTTATGTTTTTTTATTATTATTATTATGTGCTTTTGAAATGTTGCTATGCATAAGATGGAAATGTTCTCTTGTTAGGCAGCTTTTAGTCATCAAGTTTCAGAGCTTAGAATACAGTCATGTCTTGGCTGCCCTTGCTGGAACTGTGCACTTCTTCAAAGTGCTTATTTTCATACATGCCAAGGATTAGATATAGAAGCTCTCTTACAGTAAGTTAGCAATCTTCCAGAATTATGAATGTGTTCATGTCATCTGTGCTGTATTTTATTACTTTTTAAGCTGTCTTTACTTTTAAAAAGCAATTGGCTTCAGTACTTAAGAAAGTGTTTATATCGGAGCAATAGGTAATGAGGACTTTACAAGGCACTGGTCCATGCCACTTCAGTTGTATTTCATGTTTCTGGCAGGTATTGATGATAAAAGATCTAAAATAAGTACTAAGAGCAGTTGTCCCTTGTTGCAGAGAACATATTGGATTCCAGTCTGTAAAATTAAATTTCCATTCCAAGGAGAGGGTGATCAATCAAGCATGGAAAGTTTATAAGAGCAGTGCCTGCCTTCCTATTGAAACCATCTCTGTCTCTTACCTCTATAATCAGTAATGTAAATGTGGTTTGACCTCCTGTTCTATGATGCTCTAGTAATTTTCTGACTAGGTGAGGAAGTACTTTTGTTCTTAGAAAGTTTCTTTTCTAGGAACTTTCTATGCACCAAGCATCATCATCTGAACTGCTGTTATCTTTTCAGACCCTGTTTGGCTTTATCATAAACCAAATGTAAATGCTACTGTTGGGTATGAGAATAGTAGGGCTGAGCAGTCTGAAGTGTTGTCCACCTGCACAGTACTGTACTGCATATAATTCATGGCCAGGGGAAAGGAGAATAATTCTGTGTCACCAGAAATTGTGGTAAATAACTTCTTTCAAAGTTTCTAAAGCAGGTGAGTAGTTTGTGATGCAAATAAATTCCTGCCAGCCCTCCTTGGTGTAAGTGTTCTTGGTATTGCCAGATGTAGCCCAAACTTACAAACCTTTTCAGATAGGAAGCAAAAAATAAACTTCATATAAAATCATTTATTTCTGAAGAATGAATACTTCCAGCTTCAGAAGTATTTCCCAAATGTAGAAGGCTCTTGGAGTGGTGTCAAATTGTATGCAAGATACCAGCAGTTACGGGTGTGTCCTTGTCACTTATTCTTGTTACTGCTCTAACATTTATCCTTTGTCTCCATTCCAGTTTCCCTTCCCTGTGTCATTGTTCAAGCCTCTGTATGATTTCTGGCTGTGTTTCCCTCTAGTAAGGTCTGGCAGGAAAGGACGCCGGCGGGTGTTTAGTCTGTCGGAGGCTGACAGTCACGGTGGACACTGGGTTTAGGCCTTCCAGCAGCAGCTGCAGCAGAAACTCCCGCAATACCCACTCAGGCAGGTTCCTCCATAAGCCTTCACAAGCCCATAACAATCAATAGAACATATTTGCTTTCCATGCTGACAGCAATGACAGTGAGGTAGGAAACTGAAGAAAGCATCGTAATATGTCTCTACGTTTTGTTTTGGGAGAACTGTAAAGCAGCAATGAGCTGTTTCTGAAAGCCTTGTCTGCAGCTTCTCCCTTGTCTCTGGGCACTCTTGACAAAGGTGGAAATTGTGCTATCAAGCCTCCAGCTTCAAAGCAGCTATGTCTTCATTTGCACAGGGCAGCTCTGGCTGTAGTGAAATTTAGTAAGCACAGGCTCCTGAATGGACAGTAATGCAGGACCTTGGCCAGCAGCAAGGAATCTATTTATAGCACAGGTCAAATGGACAGGCATTCAGCATAAGACTGTCCCTGGACTCTGATGGCACAAGCTTAGTTTTTCTGTGATCATCAGATTCTGGCAGATGACTTCATGGACTGTTTTATTGTCCTCACCTGAGGAGGTGAGGAGGGAGAGCAGATGCAAAAAAAAAATGGAAATACACTCCAAATGATCTTTGTTATATAATGTTTTAACTTGTATCTAATTAATTTCTTTGCTTTTGTTACTGTCATGGCATGAAGATATTTCACTCTGTTAATATTATAAAAACACCCTTTTTCATATTTATAGATTTAATTTGCAACTTTTTGCGTCTTGTAATTTGTATTTTTTGTTATCCTTTCATAGTATGTTGCTGTATATTTTAAGCCACTTCTCTGCGGGTGGTATTCATTCTTTCCTTTTTCTGTTCTTTTGTAACTTCTTTCACAATCACCCTTAATATAAGTTAGCATATCAAGTTGAGTGTTTTAGTTGGGTTTTTTTGCTGTAATGATAATCTTGGTAGCATTAAAGAACTGCTGAAAAAGATGTAATGCTGTTGAAGGCTCTCCATCCAAAGAGAGCTAATAATACCCCCAAAACTTGCAAAATTACACTTTGTGTTGAACAAGTAAATAAGTTTGGAGGTATGGAAGGCTGTTGTTAGAACTTGGTGTTAAGATCAGGACCATTTTAAGAGACTGACTTCACTCTCCCTGGTTTTGTTGTGGATCTGGCATATATTTTGTGCCAAAACACTCTCACTTAAATATATAGAGGCTGGAGAGAGAGAAATAGAAATGCTGCTTTCCAGTATTAGGTGATAACCTTTTGATATTTAAGAGCAGAGCATATCTCGGTGACTGGTAGTTTTATCCAGGGAAAAATTACAATTTTTTTTTTCTTTCTATCCAAAAGTCAATGAAACAAAGTGTTGGGAGTTTGGGTTTTTTGAAAGCCAGTTAGTATTTTTATATGTTGCATAAAGGGAAGTTCCAGATAAAAAATAGAGAAATTAATCTGTAAACATGCTGGGTACATGAAACTTTTTAGAAGTAAGAGCTTGGTACCTATCTTGGCACCTGCTTAAAGACAGACATTCTTATGAGCTCTAGACAAATGTTCAGAGCTCCCCCTTCTCTACCCCTTTGTGTGCTGGGATTTGCTTTCTGGTCATTTTGGCAGTAGTGCCACCTTGGGTTATAGCAGTCAGCCACTGTTCCCAGAAATTCAGTGCCAGAGTGATGGAAGTGAGGCTGGCAGTGACCTAAGGACATCCTGAGAGGAGAGAGAGACTGGCTTCTAGCAATAGTAAATAAAAGCTGGAGGGAAGCAGAGGAGAGCTCTGGTCTTGTATTCTCTACAATTGCTGCCACTGAAATACTGCACAGTATATTCTGCTTACAGTTTTTGATATTTTTATCTTTCTTCTTAATGTTTTTTGAGACTTTCTTGTAGAAAGTTCGGAGTTGCTATCACCAGATACTTTTTTTTATGGTGACATTTTTCAAATACTTCTTGTTTGTGGCATTAAGAAGGGAGTCACTTTAGCATTAGAATCTACCTAGAAGCATCTGGGGACAGTCCAGCCATAACAAAAGAATGTGTCTTTCATTATGTTTTTCATTATTTCAGAAAATGCTACTATTAAGAAAATACATAGATATTCTATTGGGAGAGGGAAGGAATGATTTAAGAAATGATGTGTGGATTCAGAAGTTAAATAGAACTGCAATAGAAATGTGCTGTATACAGCATTCTGAACAGAGTGCATCGATTGGCAATACCGTACTTACCAGAATGCCTCAGGTTTCTGAATCCTGAATTTGGGTGACTATTCATGCTATAGTATAAGCAAGATTTAAAAATTATCTTGGCAAAGAACATTTGATATTCTTTTAAGATTTTATAGATTCAAAAAGCAGAAACTCACTGTCTGTGCATACTGAGATGTTAGTGTTTAGCTTGGAATTCAGAGAAATGAGTCTGTATTTCATTGTTTTAGCAGTTCATTTTCTGTGTGATTCTTGCATCATTTCTTCCATTGTCAGTTGCTACATTCTCTCTAAAGCTTCTTGGCAGATTAAAAGAATCTGTAGGGTGACTTTGAATTTGTCCTTATAGTTCAAAAATAACCACTGATGTCTTCTTTATTTAAAAGTAGACTTTTTTACCATCTGTAAATCTTATTTTTATCAAAGCAAGAAGCTTTAGCCACAAATTCAGCAAAAAGTACATGTGAGTGGTTTCTGAAGTGAGAATACACCATTATTTGGGTTATCTTGCCATAAAGGTAAAAAAAAATCAATAATATTAGTGTTATCCACTGATATCTTACTAATACCCATTTCATTCTCTACTTGTTTTTATTTTTTTTTCTTTTTTGCTATCTTTTTTTTTTTGTCTTATGTTCATGCTTTGTGTTCTTTTCTAGGACTAATTGGAATCATATTGAAACGGAAATATTTTTAAGGTCACTGTGTATTAAAACCATAACTTAATTCTTAACTTCTGTATTCACTACATTGCCTTTTAGGCTTTTCTGCAGATGCCTGTACACTTGAACACATGCTGTTTCTTACAAAAGCTTTAAAACTGGTCTGTCTTGAAGCTGGATACCTGTTACTTTAATGGTGTCTATTATTGTAGTAATAGTAATTGTATTATTATTGTCTGAAAAGAAAAAAAAACTTTTGCCTCTTTTGGCATACTTGATCATCTAAGGCCGTATCACCTCATCCCCTCCATTCGATCTCCATCCTGAGCCAAGTGAACACCTTGCTTGACAGTTCACTAGGATTTTTAGGAGGAAAGGACAGTACAAATAGCTATGAATGTTGGAGGTTTTTTCCATAATGTGGGAAGGTGCAGTAGCATATCTGTTTTCTATAGCATTTATGCTTATTCTCAATTTTATCAGTGTTAGATGCTCCATGCTTAGGAGGACAAAACCCCCGTGTCTCACAAGGCTGTGTAAAACAGGTCTCTTCTGCAGCACCTTTCACTTGCAGTAAGGACATTATCCTCCTTCCCCTTCTGCCATAATTCTGCTTTCTGTGGTTGAGGTGTCACTTATATGTGAATCTAGAGGATGAATTGAGAGAATGGCTTCCAAATTTTTGTAAGAAACAGGCCACCTTTTGGGAAAGCTGGCTGGTGGAGTGGTTCTTTAGTTTTTTCTTTTATTTCTAAAGATCTTCCTGATATGGGGTTGCAGTTCATTTTAGTTCATACTAAATACTGGAGAGGTTTTCTTTCCCTCTACTTCCTCTCTCTAAGAATATATCTAATATTGCTACGTATTCTAATACTAAATGTATGTCATAGTCTGGTTCCTAATTTGAACGGAATCCTGCTGCCATTTTAGGTTATTCCTTTATAATAATATGGATTATTTCTTGTTGCTAAAATGTGGATGTGTGAACGTAGTTCTTCACAGAACTGCATTTTCCACCCAGTTATTCTTGAACACTAATGAATAATGGTACATTGTTAGGCTTAATGTGCATACTGACTTGAATATTGATTGTTCTTGGTGTTTTCTTTTCGCAGATGATGCTTCAGCTCCAGAGCAGCCTCTGATGGCCAGTTCCAGTCAGACAATGTTGACTGATGAAACTCTTTCAGCTGTTTCAAAGTCCAGCAAAAACACTGTAAAAACCAGTGACATAGAAACAGCCAACCTGTCTCCCAGCCTGATTCCTGCACAGCAGCCCACAATATCCTTAATCACAGATGACAACACGGACACGCTGAGCGTGGAGTCGCTCACACTGGTGCCACCAGTTGATCCACACAGCATTCGAACATTCAGCTGCATCCCTCAGGCCTCTTTGCAGTCTGAAGTTGAAGCTGACAAGGTGAAAGAGGTAGAGGAAGAATGTTCTGACTAAAGCCACCATGCAGGCTCCAATAAATAGCAAAGGAAGCGCAACCAAATTGTGATTTGTTTTTTCTCTGGGAGCGCAGGTACTTCTGGGGGTTGAGAGGCCTCAGGTCCACACGAAGGGACCAACTGGTGACCAAGAATGTCAGCAGCTTTTAGACCCAACATCGGATACTCAGCATATCTGAACTGGAGAAGAGAGAAAAAACCCAACCTTTTGAACCTGAAGTGGTTCTTTCCTACCAGTTAATGTCATACAAGAACATGAACGTATTTCAGAGAACCTACTGTCTTTCTAATAGGAACTAATTAATTGAAAGGTCTACAGTATTATGGCAAAGTGAAGAGATTTTTGGATACCCAGCTTCATGGTACTGCATTATTGCATCTCTGAAACAAGAGATGTACCATTGACCAGAAAAAATTATATATTGTAGGACAGAGGTAAAACTTCCATTTGAGTCAGGGTATGTTTTTTCAGTTTGGTGTTTGGTTTGGGGTTTTTTTTTGTGGAGGAGGGGTTTGGGGGTTTTGTTTGGGTTTTTTTGGTTGGTTTTGGTTTTTAATCCTGATCTTGTTCATCTTTTGGAGGTCTGCACAATACCAGCAGGCTTGGCCACATTCAGTATTGACTTGGTAGGACTCCAGACTTAAATATTATGTTTTCCATATGAAATATTTATTTCAAGGTTTGATTCAAAGTTAAAATACAATGCTTGTTCAGATTAACATAAGGGATTTTTTGAGACTGCTTTAGTCTTTGCTTAGTCACCTAGACAAGAATGTAAAATATTTTAAAATATTACTATAGCTTGTTTGTTCACTTCTGACAGTCAAATTGCTACACATCTGAGGAATAGTGATATCCCTGCAACTGAGACAACTTCAAGAAGCAGACAGAAGCAGTTTTACTCTAAAGAGGTTTTTCAGATTTTTCATATTCATGTAGGAAGAAGGTCACCATATCCAACTGCTAATTCCTTTGCAAGTCTGATCTCGAAAGGTATTACATAATTTTTTCTCCCTTTCAGGGATAGTATTCCAGTTAAATGGCATTGCTGCATAAAAGTTCTGAGTTAACATTACTTCCTAGATACTGACACCAAATTGACAGAAAAGGAAAAGATGTTGATTAAAGTTTGGAATGTTCTCTGCTGATTTGATACATAATTAACATGAAAGGAATTTAAGATTTTTCATCAATTTCCAAGTAAGTTAATTTAAATGAATAGCAGAATGAGTAGATTGTTGTTGCTGGTCTGTTCATAACACTGTTGACAATTCCTCAAAGGAGGACTGCTGTTTACTTGGAATTGATTTCAGTCACCACTGCAATCTATTTCCTTATTCAGTCTCTACTGGCATTGAGTTCTTACCAAATAGTTGAATTTGCAAAGTTTTTACCCACTTCCCAGCTGTTTATTGTACCTCTTCCTGGCTGTCATAGGGAATACTTGAAGTGATTTTTCAGTGTTTTATATTTTTTATATATATATATATATATATATATATATATATGAAATTGACTAATTCACAGGTACCACTTTTCTCACTTTTTGTCTTCTTCACATAATAATTGGATCTTTTCCAACTGGGTATATGGGATGTCTGCTACTGAACGCCAGTAATTTTTTTCCCCCTTATTAACTTTCATGCAGCTTTGATTTCTAATTTTCTGTGACTTTTACTTTCTCTCAAATTGAATTAACTGATACTCTGACCATTCCAGACTGGCACAAATTCTAAATGAACTCCAAGTTAGGTGTCCTCAGCACTGCAGTAGATTTTGTGTGAAAATCTGGTATTACTGAAATAAAAGCCTATTTTTTTGGTCTTTTTCTCTCATGCTTAAGATGGATTTGCACTGGTGCAGTCACTGTTGCAGCTGATGTGCATGTACCTGAACAAGCCTAGATATCAGTAGCAATCTGGGCACAAAGACCACATGATTTTTTATTAGCTGAACTGATTGCAGTCTAGACTTTCTCTAAAATTTTGCAGCATTATACTGTAGTTTCAGTAATATTCTGAAGACCATTATAAAAAATACCTCACTTAATTTGAAAGCATTTTATGTTAGTTACTAACCTTAAATTCTTGACCTAGATGACACAAAATACCACTGTGCAGGCTGAGTTCCCTTAAATAAAACCCATTGTAGACTGGAAAACCTTGATCTTTATTTATCTCATTTCAAATTCAGTTCTAGCAAGATTAGACCCATGCACAAGGAGTCTCTTCAATGCATATGCATAATCTCACCCCTGAGCTGCACTGCACAAGAAATGGGGCAAAGGGAAAGAAGGGTGGCTTTGTGCTTTTCATTACTTTTGAGTGGCTTTTAAATTTCATGATCACTTGTCTGGTGAGTGCTTCACAGGAAATGACTGAGATAGGTACTGTTAGGGAAATAAAAGAATAGGTCTGCTGTTCATTTGCCTGAGCCTCCTCTGGGGGAAAAACCTCTTTCTGAGATCCAGTCTAAACCTGCCCTGACTCAGCTCCAGCCTTTTCCTAATTAAGCAGTAAGATGTGAGTGACTGTAATTTCCACACTTACTGCAAGTGTCTTGGGGTGATTGCTTCAAGCAGTCCAGAAATTCAGAAATTGCCCTGGAATTGTGTCATTTCACGTCAGTAAAATAAACTTTATGCTTGAAGACCTAGGTGAGCTATCACACAAACAGGTCAAACTGTGTAAGGATGAAGCCACTTCCTAAGAGTAAACACTTCACTCACGTGGTGCTGTCACTCTGGTGTAATCTGTCCCTTCACTGCAGGAGACAGGGAGCTCCAGAATAGCCTCAGGACCAGTGACACAGACCACCAGGGAGCAGTAGTCAGAAACGCCCCCCCAAGCTAAACATTCTCTTCTTGTCTCCACTTACCACCTAAAGTTAAACTTACTTTTAAAAGAGCATTGCCCAGGCAAGCAGCTGCTGTCTGGGAGAATAAATGGTTTTAGTCCTGTAGTTGAATCAGACGTCTGCAGAGACATTAGCTGGGGGCAGAGAGATCAAGGCCTTTTGCCTCCAAGGTAGTTAGTCTCCTTCTTTCTGACAGCCTAATGTAGCCATCTAAATACATGTTGAAAATTTTCTTCTGAACGGCTACTGTCCTTCTTGAAAGAGTTTCTTGGTGTGTTCCTGCTTCACCACCACTGCCCCTACCCTAGGATGTCACTCACCTGGGCACTGTTCTTCTATTATCTCAGAATCTTCGGAGAAATTCTCCTGTGCTTGCCTACTGTATTTCTCTTGACCTTTCCCAACATTTGCAGCATGAATTAGAAAAATAGAGTAACTCTTCCCATCTCCTATTGGATTCTGAAAAGCAGAGGGTGATCCAAGCAGGGCTTGCTAGGGTGGGATGTTTTTAGGGGTTGGGAGGGGAGTAGTGTTCGGGGGTTTTTCTGCTGCTCAGGACTTGAGCAGCAACAAAGACATAGGAGATGCAGTTCTTGACTGAGTCTCAAAAGAGGGTTCTTTCATATGGAAACATATTTTTATATTACATTTGTACAGAATTTTCCCTATTTTGATCTCCCAACATTTCTAGATTTGCACGTTGCTCAGATTTTATTTCTTTTGCAAGGTGTTAAAAATATATATTTTGTGTTTGTTAATGTATTATAAATGTAAAGCTAAATTTTGGTTGTCTAATAAATGTACACTATGGTGGTAGCTGGTTGTTTTGCTAACTTGAATTCATTGGTTTTTAATATGAAAAGGAAAAACTTGTCATTGTTGGGACTGTCTTGTTAGCATAAATAAATGTGTGGAGTGCATTTATTTTAAAAGTAACTAAAAATGGCTTAAGCAGGTAATGACTAAGAATACTAGTAACAAAAGTTAAGGTCCAGACTAGTTCACAGGATTCTTTCAAGATGATAATCTGAAGATTCATGAGATTATTTTTTTTATATTGTTTCCCATTACTTTTGGTTATGGATATTCATACTAAAGTGAGTTTAAGACACAGAGAAATGGCAATCTGATCACTTCAGTACATATGAGAAGATCTGAGGGTTAGTGTTTGGGTGTATTTAAGGACTAGTTGTGGCAGAAGTATTTACAATGTGCACGAAGATAATTTTTTAAGATTGAGAATAGATTCAAGTGTGCAAATTTATAGACTATTACAATGTCTAGGAGCTTTGTTTTGCCAGGAACAGCACTGAATATACATTGTCACAACTTCAGTAAACCCTCTGGAAGCATTATAAACTTTAGAAGATAACTTTAGGCATCTCCACTTGTGAATAGATGTGTTGGTATTTTTGTTGCAGACTTTTTCCTTCATTTTTAGCTGTTTTGTAAGTTTGATTGTTTTCAGTGCAAAGAGGGAGAAATGTATTTTTCTAGAAGAATGAATGTACCTGGGATTTAAGCACTACAAAAATCATTTAATGAACGTGGACTGTCCTCCTATGAAATATATTTCAGTAAAGGTGTCTGAAATGTAGTTCATTTGAGAAAAAAAAGTCCTGAACATGCACTTACGTTTACATGGAAAAAAGCCCAAACACGGTGTGAATAAAATTCTGAAATGTCTTTCTACAGGCAATAAGTATTAATTATTTAATGTAAGTTATGTTAGACATTTGGAGTAAATGTGATATCTTATGTTAATTTAAAGAACAAAGTAACGAAGGATCTGAGAAGGGAGTGGAATTAGAAAATATTGGTGTATGCTTCTGAAATCCAGGATTTTGAGTCTGTATTTGCTGGCATTGATAATTTGTCGTGGCTATTGAAAACCTGGACAAGAGCAAAGAATAGACCTTTCTTTGTAAATGGAATTTGGCAATAAAAATGGTGTTACTAAGAAAACTTCCTTCCTTTTCATGTTCTGTTGCTGCATTTGATGCAAAAGGATATCCAAAAGCAGTAAAAGGCAGAATTTGCAGAACCTTGCTTATATTTAGAAGAATGTTGTGCATATGCGACTGCTAGGCATTTTCATCTTTAAGCCAGGGTAATTTGCTCTCTGTATGCAGGAAAGACAGCAGGAGAGGAAGCAGAAACAAGCCTGTAAGGGCAATGGAAAGTACATGAGCCCAAGGTTTAAGAGGGGCTGGGCAACATCTAAAATATCTGTGAACCACTCTGAAAGTGCCTGTCATGTGTGATTTCTCTCCCAAATATATGCTTTCACCCTCTGCCTCTTTCTCTGGTGCATGTTGCCAGTTCAGTATATGGATTAAATCCAACCAAGTTATTAGTTAGCTTCTTGTTAATTAGCCTCTACATCTATAGGAATTCATCACAGTCAATATACATTCCTTGGGAAATGTTATTTCTCAAAATAGTCATTGCTCCAGAAGCTTTCTTGGGAAGAAATTCAATTACATTGTACCATCAAATAACCAAGCTAGGTATCAGACACATTTTATGATAAATTTTATGATTTACTTTAAGATGCAAATATTAAATCATGGTGTATTGTGGAAAATGAGCTTAAATCTGCTCCTGGCAGCAGAACTTTCTAAATTTTGCCAGTAATACTGCTTTAAGGATGCAAATTTGTGGCCAGGAAGGTCCCTTCCTTCACATTTGAAAATGCTTTATGGTTCTGTATCTTGATGCTTCAGAACTCTTGCAGCCTTTTGTCTTGTCATTTTTCCTGTGTCTCTGTACTAAATCTTTCTAGACTCAGACCCTGAGTCAGGTTAAGCCTCTTGCCCTGAGTTACTAGTGACCAGAGAGGGAATGAAAGCAAAGCCTTCAAACCTCTTCTCATGCTGACTGGGTTGGAAATGAACTGGACAAAAATGCAGTGCTGCATTAGTCCACTCTTAGTCCCCAGAAACATCTAAGTGCAGCAACTTGAACAGTCCTATAGTGGGTATCCACATCTTTATCAGCAAGATAATTCCAGCACAGTTATAAAAATAAGAAAGTGAAGCTCTGCCAATACATACATCTTTGTCAAAGTAACTCTTGTCTAAGTAAAGATACAGCATTTGCAGATTATCTTTGTTCTTTGACACTTAACCTTTGTTTCCACGTGAAGGAAGGAGTTCCTTGGGACTCTGTGGATGCAGCTGTTGGGGCAGAAGAAACTGCATTTCTATTCTGCCATGTTAGAGTTTGTGTGAAGGCAAAAGCTGTCTTGGTGCTTTCTGGGGATCTTGAATATATGCTGGATACAACTGGGAATGAGAGATGGCTGTTTATGAGTGTATTCCCTGAAAATTGTATTGCATTTTGAACTCATACTTTTCATCTCTCAAATAAAGAGAAGTAGAGGGAGCTGCAGCACCTGGAGTTGCAAGTGTCCAGTAGCAAAATTGGAAGAAAGGCTTCAGGCAAATGTTCACACACAGTTAAGGCAGTTGAGCTGATGGGGAGTAAGTCTGGTTGAATGGTGCTCAGTTGTGTTTCTGCTTTTAGCTAAAGGATTTTACCATCAGCTTATCTGCAACTATATCTAGGTCTTTAAATTATTACTGATTTTAGATGCCAGTTCTCTAAAATGGATTTTATGGGGTGAAGTTTTTGATTATAAAATGCCTTATTATTCAGATTTGAGATCTTTTGAAGTAAGTTGAAAGCTCTTGCCTGTCCTCAGACACTCAACTCTACAAAGCTGGGAAATGTTCTTGTTGAATGGAAAATACTGATCTCAGCATGCCATTCTCACTGTCTTCTCCCCAAATAAAGGTTTATATTTCACGTAGGCCACAGCTAAATTTTATTTTTTTTTTTGCCTGTTGGATGACTGGTAAGGACAGATGAATTCTTGGGCTCTGTTTCTTAGTTCCACAGCATTTTTCTCAGCTTTAGTATGGAATAAACATCACGACACCGGATGGGAAAACAAGCTGTTATTTTACTACAGAAACAAATTTTGTCTTTTGGTTAATTGAATGAAGACATCTTTGTGTAAATTTGTCCTCATTTAGGGGTCATTTATTTGAAGCAGATTTAAGCAGCTGCTTGAAACTGCACTGTTGATGGACCAGTGCATTGAGAAGGAAGATAGCCAGACTGGGTCACCACTACAGAGGGGCCCAGAGCTGGCTCAGCATCAGCAGCCATAGCTACCAGAGACAGAAAAAGGAGTTTCTGAAGGAGGAAAGAGACAGATAACCATAATGTCTTAGGAAAAAGCATTTCCAGTTGGCAGAGAGAGGTGGGGTCTGCAAAGGAGGAAAGTAGTTCCACTCTTCCTAATAGCTAATTTGAGGGACAAGAGAAAAAAAACATCGTTTTATAGTACCTTATATGAAATCATTACCTCAGTTCAGGAGGTACAAAAAGTACATCACCTGTAAGAATATCAGATACAACTGTCCACAGCCACATCTGTGTTTAAGTCTTTCTCCTTCACTGCCACCATTTTATCCTATGCAAGCCCAGTTCCTGATGTGAGAAAGGCGTAGCTTAATTCCAGAGTTCTTGGGAACAAGATGTGAGCAGCTTTGCTTTGCTGCTTCTCCACTGTGCAGTTCACTTTAATTTGCTTATCACAGTTATCAGCTTCAAGGCTTTCCTGCGAAAGTGGTGTTGGTAACCACTGTCTGTTAGATAACTTGTAATTCTTACATAGCTGCCAAAGTGCTTTGGAGGGAGATAGAGTCTCTCAGCTCACTAAATTTGGTTAAAACAAGTCATGCAAGCCTCTTTGAGAGTTTCTGAACAGATGAGACCTTTTGTGAGGGAGGGATACTTGTCAAATTTTGTCAAACCACAGATCTCTTTGAGCAACAGTCTTGTAGCTAAACTTCCTCTGTTTTGTCTGAATCTGCAAAGAAAACCAGACGTGTTATGGGAAATCGGAGGTGCCTTTTAACTTGCTGTGTTTAGATCAGCTCCCACTGCACGGTTTGTGTTATGCTGGTATCAGCAGGCTTCACCTGTGCTTTGGCTTAACAGGACGTTGGACAGGTCCTTCCTGTTCCTGAATTCACCCTTTTTAAACAGATAAGTGATGCAGGTAGGAAGCCTAGTTCATGTTTGTAAAGTGCTTTCATGTTGATGTTAAGCATTAATATTTTTACCACCTTGTCATAAAGAAATGTCATTAGAAGCGTCATTCCAGTCTTACAGCTTGCACCAGTTAACGTAGTTTCTGCTGAATGTGTAATGTTCAAAGCAAATACTTTTTGGATTTTTTGTTTGCACCATATCTGAGTCATCTGAACAACTTCAAAATTATAAGGAAACAAGTCTTTCTCCTAGCTTCTAGTAATGTTTAAGATTTGGTCGTAATTTGCAATTGTTTGCTATTGTCCGGAATGATTAGTTCACAGGAATGGATTTGTTTGAAAAGAAGCCTGGTTTCTTTTAAATTTAAGAAAATTTTAAAAAAAGAGGGAAAAATGAGTTTATTGAAAACCTTTCTAATCATTCCTGCTTCATAGTAATGATAATAAGGAAATGATTAATCCTCTTAGAAATCAAATTGAATGTGTGAGTCAGTCTTAGAATGCTGAAACAGTTTTAAGTGGCTGTTCATACATAGGCTAAAAGAAATGTGAGACTTAAGAAAGAGAAAGAAGTTGCTAAGAAAAGCAAGAAACTCTGAAAAGTTTGCCTTCAATGTAACTATAGCAGTATGATGTACAGACCACCTCTGTAAAAGTCTGTTGCACAATTATTTAAGAAAAAAAAAATTTGTAAGAATGGCATAATTTAAAACATGGCAGTAAAATGCTGAGTCACTAAAAAGGAACATGGGAACGTTTTTCATCTGCTTCAGTAACAGCCAGGTGTCTTATCTGAAACTGATAGGATGTGTAATCTGAAATAATGTGGAAGGGTTTGTGTAGGTGAGTAGACATTCCCTTTTGCCATCTCTGAGTTGGCACATGACAAACTTTCCTCCTTTGCTCTGTTAGAGGGAAGTGTTACATGTTGGTAGTCATGAAGAAATCCTTAACTGCTTGAGAGTTACCAGTTACAGCACTGAAAACAAGGTATCTGTGAGCCTAAAAGCCCCCAACAAAGCTTAAATACAATGTAGAACTGTTCATCAGAACAACTGAACAACTATACTTGGTCAGTCTCTTGCACAGAGTATATGTCAAAGACCATAGGAAGTTTGGTTTTGGTACAATTTTTCATGTGGATCCTGTTTGTTAGAAAAAGATTGATCAGGAACTAGCTGAGAAAAACTGGAGTGGGAATAGAAAGTCTGCATGCAGAAAGAAATAGAGAATTCCTTCTAAACCTTTTGTTTAGATATCCCAGAATGAAGAAGTGGCCAGCAGTGTGGGTCCTATAAGGTGCTTACAACAATGAGACCCAACCAAGACTCATTCATTCATTAAGTATTAAACACTACCTGAGTAAATGAAGGGAATGTATCTGAGGGAAACTAGTCTGTCGATTTCTCAGTATTTTCAAGAAAACAAACACAGAAGTCACTGCTATCTGGTGCTAGAACGTATCCTTCTCTGTTGGCAGGATTTCCTCAGCCCCCTGGCTGATCATGTGCCATTCATTCTGGAAACTGAAATTTCTGGGTAGTCCTGTGACTAACCTTGTTAATATGAAGCACTGAATGATGTATTCTTTTTTAATTGCTTGCTGACTCTGAGCTGAGTAACCAGAAGTTGGCTCAAGAACTTCTCATTCATGATATGTCACAGATGTCCCTGCTTGCACTGAAAATGCAACAAAAAAACAGATGTAAATTGAGTGAAACCCTGTTACAGTGAGTTTAGAGTGTGTGGGGATGACTTGTGTATAGGGCAGATGTGTGGCTTGTGCAAGGCAATGGCACTGCTTCTCTGTTAAGGAAAGCGCATCACAGGCTAATGGCTCAGAACTGTACATGGAGTCTGTGAATGACTCAAGAACTGAACACAAAGAAACTGCCTTTACTATGACTGGTTTGAATTTCCAGTGGCAAGAGAGATTATATGTAATATCTGATCTTAAAATACATCTTCTAGACCAGATCTTTTTCCTAGTATGTGTGAGAAGACTTTTCCATGTAATGCAAGTCCTCAGAATAATATGATGACTAAACAGATGTTTTAAGAAAAGTAATAGGACAAACCCAGAATGATTGTTCAGCCAGTCTGGATGAGAATCATCTGGACTATTGCCTCAGCTATATTCCTCCACATTCTTCATATATTCTTTTAACAATTCTTCAACAAGAATTGATAAAAGAGCAGTTTTGCACGGTCTGGTTACATGTGAACTACCTAAACCAACAAATTTTTGGGGACATTAAATGAAAA
Source organism: Pseudopodoces humilis (assembly GCF_049639895.1). Taxonomy (NCBI): domain Eukaryota; kingdom Metazoa; phylum Chordata; class Aves; order Passeriformes; family Paridae; genus Pseudopodoces; species Pseudopodoces humilis. Next base: position 7,978,350 of record NC_142217.1, read on the forward strand.
AACTCTTGATTTCAAGCTTTTTGATAAGAGAAAATGGAAATGAAAAAAATTATATTTCAGATTTTTTTATGGGAATATATAATTCATAAGTGCATTAAGAAATTTACGTGTGAGCCTTCCTTAGCCAGAATTACTGGAAATCTTCCAAGAAGTTATCTCTTCTGCCCAAGCAAGCACAGACACAAGGTATCTTTGAGAGTTCAGTAGGATGCACTTCTCCCCTGAAGAGTTATTTCAGGGGAAAAGGCCACAGACAGATTTAGTGCTGACTGCGGATTTGTCAGTGTTAGCTCTTGTTCTTCCACTTTGCTCTTGGAGCTGTGATGTTTCTGAATTGCTTCTAGATTAAGGAAACAATAGGAAAGAAAGCCACAGTATTTCCCAACTCTCAGAAATAAAGTTCCGCAAATCAGCAGTTTTCAGACGTTGCAATGCAAATACTCAGCCTTTGTCCGTGTTTGAGATGCGCCTCAGGCTCAAGTTCTGTGGTAGTTATTAGCTTGCTATTGCAATGTTTTGGCTTGTTTTGTCTCATTTTGAGAAAGAGAACTTAAAAACATAATCTGTCCCACCTGAAAGCAGAAAGCTGTGACATACTTGCACAAGTATGAGCTGGCCCTTGTAAAGACATTCCTGTGCACGGGTTTAGATCTGCAGCTGTATCCAGCTTCAGTCTGCCAGGAGAAGGAAACTTGCACCTCTTCATTTGGATGCTCCTTTGTGAGAGTGAGCCAGTGTTTGGCTCATGGTGTGGAGGGTTCATTTTGGAGCAGTTCCAAATCTGTGCACAGTAACATTTCCCTACAAGATGTTATATTTTTAGGTAGTAGATCCAGTACACTTCTGTATAGTGAACCCAGAGGATCTCTAGGAAGACTAACCTGACGGGCAAGCAGGAGCAGCTGCCCCTTGTTTTCTTAGCTTTCCTCCTCCATCCCAGGAGGCTGGGGAGGATGGGTCCTCAGCTGAGTGTGCAATGTGAAATCCTGTTTTTTATATTAAAACAGGCAGCGAAGAAAGAATAAAGTGAGAATCTGTAATTCACCCTGTTTGAGCCAAGACAGCAAACCAAAACATGGATGTGCAAGGCATAAAATAATTACGGGGCCCTCAATGAACTTTGCAGTCTTGGAGCAAAGCAGGCAACTTGTTGCTCCCTACTGCTTCCAGAATCGGTCTGGAACACGTGGCAGTGGGAGGGTGGCTGGGAGCTCTGCTCCTCTGAACAGTGTGCACTGGTTGGTTTGTAAAATGAGATGAAATCTCTCCCTGTGCAAGAGTTACCACAGTGCTGAGCAGCATTGCAGCAAGGAAGAGGCATCCTGAATTGTACTACCTACCATGCCAGGGAACTCCTGGGCTTTTCTGCTGCCTCTTAGGCTTTGATTCTGCAGCTTCCAAGCTCTGTGGCTGACAGATAATCTTTTTTGTAGCCCCACTGGTTGCAGGACCTAAGTATGTAGTTTGCACTTTCACTTACAGGGTCTAAGTATGTAGAAAAGTACTTTGTGGTCTCTTTTCCTTCACTGAGGATTTGTTTGCCACGGAGCAGCATATTTGAAGTGGTCCAGCCATACTAGAGCTGCAGAACCACATTCCTGCTTCTATGGTATGGTTGCTGGCCTCCAAAGTAACATCCAGGTGTAAGATTTTTGTGGGAACATTAATTTCAACAGTTTTATTAACAGAGACTATTTATTTGTGTTTATATTAGTGCACTAACTTGAATAGCACTTACATTTTTGCCTGGGGGTTATGTATCATTTGGTGCTTGCAGGAAAATCTGCACAGCTGCTTCCAGTAAAAATACTGTCTTTTTTTAAGAAGTAGATTAATTAGGATGAGCATCAGTACATGTGTGCATATGGACTCAGGAGTATTCACTTTGTCTATCTGACTCCATGTTAATTCAACAAGAGCTGAAGCAGAAAGCCAAGAGAGAAGTGGAGCATTACCTGGTGCAGGTGTTTGGTACAGAACACCACCGGGCTGGTTCTGGCTCTCACTGCAGAATGGAGACCTACAGGACTGATCTGGGAGCCTGTTCTGCCTGCACAGCCACTCTGGAGTCTCCTTGGTTTCCCTTTTGCTGTTGCAGCTCCTCTAGGATGTGGTTAATTCTCCAGTGTTGCACTGTGGCTACAGAGCAATTACTGTTTGTGTGAAACTGGAGAGAAATGGGTGGTTAAGTCTGCCTCAGATGTAATTAAGTCTGAAATGTCTCAGTGGTCACATTAGAAACACTAATTTTAAGCTCTCTTATTGGTGTAGACCATAGCCATTTGTTATATAAAGAGGCAAAGGATTTTTTTGTCCTTCAAATGATTTTCTGTGGGAACATGAAAAAAACAGAGTTCTTCAAAGCATCAAGACAGTAATACCCACTACAGACTCTTTGGCCTGCCAAAATAAATTAGTTAAGAAACCTCAAACCATTTTTTTGAATGGAATAAGTATCTAATCATCCTTTTTAGTCCACTGATGAAACAAGCCATGCCTGCAAGCTCATCCTATGGGTGACTATTTCACTATCTGTGGTCCAGAGATGGAATTTTAACGTCAAGTTAGTCATGCAAAATCTTAAATTGCTCGCTCTCAGGACTGTATCATTCAAAAATATTTTTCCATGCAGAAAATCGTCTAAGAAGTCATTTGCTCCTGCCTTTATCTTTTAAGTTTCTATGTCCTTGTTTAAATTGATGCAATTCGTTTTGGGTTACATGTGTTGCAACTAGTTTTGATTAAATGAGATGAATTTGAAAGTACAAAAATATAAAATATACTAGATGTGGAGGAGGAAAAGGTAGAAGTAACTAATGCAAAATTGTTGATAGGAGTATTTTTGCCATACTCAGTCCACTAGTGAGAACAAATTAAACAATAGCAACAAATTTAGGTTAAGTAGGTGAAACTGTGTCCAGAACTAAAATACCGTAATTTTTGTGTTTTGAAGGAGGACCAGAGCAGGGGGAAAGTATGATTTATGCATTCCTGGCCTTCGGACACAGTGCTGATGTGTCGGTAGTTTGCTGTTTCCTGGGAATGTCTGTGGAAGTGTTTAGGATTCTTCAGCTTGGAAGCACTCCTTGTTGGACTGCAGGAAGTTTACAGGTAAAGAGGCTGTTTCTGAGAAACAGTAAAAAACCAGAAACTGTAACTGAGCTCCTCCCTTCCAGACAGGCACAGCAGAATGAAAAGTGAAACTACCACAGAACAGCAGTTTGAGGTGTTAACCCGAGTTGGAACTCAGATCTGGCTCAACTTTGACAGCTGGTTACTTAATTCATCCACCTGTGTTTCCCTGCTAATGCACCAGGTGACAACCCTGAACACAGGAATCAACAGGTGGTGAAAAGCCTGTCTGTAGACTGGGCTCTTGCATGCCCACCACTGAAATAGGTGTGGCATTTCAAAGCTAGCTCAGTTCAAAGTTGGGGTTTTTCTTAAAACACCTAAGAAAATGTATTAAAACATACATTCCTTTTTAAAGTGGTGTTTGAATTCCCTACAAGTAGACAGAGACCTTTTATCTTAGCTAGCTTTGAACTCAGGTTAGGCTGATGCAAACTTTGTCTGATGCAATTAAGTAGTCTAATTTCCCCTGCCTTGCATCTTTTGCATAAGTTGCTTTCACTTTTATATGTATCTTGATGTGGTGATACCAAAATGTTCATTTAACACATGTTATGGAAGTAGGCCTAAGTATCATAAACAGGACTGAGTTAATAATAGTCCATCTAAAAGAAAGACAGCCCTACAAAGGTGTCTGTTAAGCCCAGGCGTGTAATGTTAAAAATACCTTAGAGAGATTAATCACTCAGGTGGTGGCAGCTTCTGTTTCCCCTCACTCCTCTGTCAAAACAAAATAAAGTACTGAATATACTTCTAAGAAGACAGCACTACCAAAAGAGTGAAATGGCAAGTAAAATGAATGATGAATAAGTGGAAAGGTTAAGGGCACAATCAATAACAGCAAAAGTCAGGAACTGTGTATAGAAAGCTGGCCCTGGAGTTACTAATTTCCAGAGTGTTCTACACACCTGTGCCACTGCTGTTCCTGTAGTTGCCCTGTGGATCCCTCACACAGTTCCTCAAACTTCTGACAACTTTGAGTGACAGGACAGGGTGTGGGGCTTCTTGCTTTGTTTTCCCCTCACCGTCTCTTCACAGGGTGCTTGGTCTTCTGTGGTCTTACTTCCACCCTCTATTTAGCTAATGCCCTTTGGCATGGTTTCACAGAAAGGATTTAATCCTAAAACAAAAAAGTACTTGGAGCAGGTGGGCACTGTCACATGGATACAGACTTGCTTGTCTTGTGCCCCTTCCCCAGCCCAAGGCTGTTCTGCCTGCTTGGGTGGGACACTGCTGGTACAGCACCTGCACTGGCCTCTGATGGTTTGGGGCTTTAGGCCTGCTCCAACAAACAGGCTCTGAAGGATCAGGTGGGAGGGGGTAGGATGGAATAGAGAAGAATGGAACTTTCATTTCTCTTTGGTTTTTTGCAGGTTTGTGGGTGTGACTTGACAATGGTCTGGAGCAGTAATGCAGGAAAGGGAGAGGACAGAGTGAGGGAACTGTGGACTTCAGGGCAAACAAGGGAGGAAGCAGAACAGCAGGATTAAAAAAGACAATGCCTTATTGATATCTGCCAGCCAGGATGTGCAGATTAGTCCTGGAAGCATCCTCCTGTATGATCAGTGTGCCCAAAAAAGAGAGGAACAGGTATTTATGCATGCCCAACACACTCTTTTGAATCAACTCTCTCAGATTGTTTTCTAGTAACTGAAGATAGGTCACAGCATTCTTGGGAGGGTAACATGCACAACATGTACAACTTTCATCACTGAAGGGAAAGGCTTAATAGCAGTGGGAATAGTTAAACATATTAAATTCCCTTCTAGGAGTAGAGTTCATTCACCTTCTTACCCAGGAAAAGTTCATTTATGCTGTTTGCTCAGGCAGGAACCCCCTGAGGGCACAGTTTCAGCTGACCCGTGTAACCAATCACATGCCATTCTCTGACTGCACTTCTTTATCAGCCCATTAAGTGTGGGCTTTCAGCCAGTGAGAACATTGGATATTTGGCAAAGCATTTATAATTAGTAAGTGTTGTGGCAGAATAATGGAATCTGAGGTCTCAAAAATGATCAAGTGTGTCTGTTTTCAGCCAATAATCCCATGGAGACAACAAAACGGAAAGTGATGAATACCAGATTGAAGGAAATAGTATGCAGTGTTTGGATTTACTGCAGGGTACCCAGGCTCTTTCCAGAGTTTGATAGTGTCTGAAGACCTTACAGAGAAGGATGCGCTCTTCCCCCTCCCCTGCCTGTGTTTAACAGGCATTCCTAAGCCATCTTGCCTGTACCAATTGTTCCCAGTGCAAAACTCTTCTTGTGTTTCGACAAGAGGTGCACTTGGGGAACACATTTTCATAATCTTGAAATGGTTTGATATTGAGGACACAGTCACATTGCTGGGAAGAGAGGCTGACTGAGCCTTGAAATACACTTTCTGTAGGTATGGATGTGCAGACTGCTACTCTGTCTCACCATTTATAAAGTGGGAACCTCTTTCACTTCTTTTGGCCAAAGATCTAGGATGTCTGTAGCCAGCCATCAGCCACTTTCTGCTCTCAGGCAGGAGCATCAAGACATGGCCGCTTTCTGTCAACCATGTTTTTGTTTTCCCTTCTCTTGGCATGCATTTGGCAAGCATCATTTGGTATCTTCCATGTCTTGCAGCCTGTTTCCTAAGAACTGGCTTCCAAGCTTTTTGACATTTTCTGGCTAGATGTCATTTTCCCATAGCAGAAATTCTTCTCCCCTCACATCAGTGTCCGTTTGGTGTTGAGAGCCAGCCTATACAATTCAGATGAAAAGCTTTTCTGCACTCAAACTGGAGAGTCTGAAAATAGTGTTCCAGTGGTTCAGTTTATTAATGCCAAGTGGGTTGGCAGTACTTGAGATTTTTTTTATACTTTTTCTAGAAGGTTGCAAAGAACTGAGGTGAGGACTTTGCGAACTTGTTTACTAGTAAATAGTGCTCCTGTGACTCCAGTGAGGGAAATAATCTGCCTGAACTCTAATTGGAAGGAATAAATTTCCAAAATACTTAATTTCTTCTTTCTTTGCCAGACATTTTTGTTACTGAGCCACGTGAGCTTTACTGCTGGCACAAGAGAGAGGTGGGGAGGGAGGGACAGGCACAGGACCACAGCATCCGGTCTGAAATTCACTGAAACTTCCATGAAATCTTACTCAAAGCTCTCAGCATGTCCCAGATCAAATGCCAGGCATGGTCTTTCTCTTAGCTACAGTCTTTGCTGCAACTGCTCTCTGCTGCCTTCTTATCTCTAAAATAAAGCCTGTCATTCACTTTGTGACTCTTTCATCTGGGTCCAGTTTAAAGGAAGCACTTCAGAAGTATGATTTAGTCCTTGTCAGGACTTGGTATGTGCAGCAGTACTGTAGGGCTGTAGCTTCCTTTTGGTTTTATCTATTTTGCAAATATTTGCATAGAAAGGAACAGGAGTAGTTCTGTTCTTAGTCTGAAGTGCTGAGTGAAAGGTGCTAAGCAGACCTGTGGGATTTGCACTGAGGCATTAAAACTGTACTTGCAAGCAGTGCTTAATGGCATGATGATGGTATCCTTTCCATTTAAAACGAGGGCTCAGAACATATGATTTCTTCAAATGCCTAGAAAGGGGGACTGTGAAAAGCAAAATATCTTATATTTGAATCACTGTATCCAGCATTGGAGCCAGCAGAGTCTGTATTCTTCTGCTCTTTCTGGTTTGTTTCCTTCTTTGGAGCATGAGATAGGGTCTGGGAAGGGAAGACACTGGCTCAGAAGATACAGGATTTTTGGTCCAGGGGCTCAGTTCCAAGTGCAAAAATCATCTGTTCTCAAATGCTCGTTTCTGCACTAACATAAGAGACATGACTGGGCTCTGCAGCTACATTCAGACTTATCCCACTGCAGTCTGAGCAGTGTCTCTGGGTGTGCTGGCCACAGAGTACAGGCCTCTTGAAGTGTGCTGAGTTACAGAGCAGCTCTATGCCGTGGACAAGAGCGAGGTGGCCAGTACATGAGCACTGGAGATGTCTGTCGGGTCATAACAAGTATTTTGCAAAACTAAATGCAGGAGTGCAATATGGGCACATCAGTAGTGCATCTGCTATTGATTAGAGCTTTTACCACTGTGCCTATAAATTGCATACAGTCTTCTTTTTGTTCCAAATGGGGTGAAGCTCTTCCCCCAGTAACTACTTGGCCCAATCCTAGGTGTTAGAGCAACTTCCTACAGAGCAAACTCCTACAGAGTTGTGACCTGTAGTGCTGTTTTGTTTCCAGGACTCGTGGCAGACTGGCATTGGCACACACAGTGGTAAGGCAGTATTGGACAAGAACGTATTGCAGGATTTTTTAGTAGAGTAGTTTCTGTACTGGCCCTTGGGCAGCCTCAGTACAAACCATACCCGTGGAAATTTGCCAGACTGACTTTGCTGCAGCTGAACTGGTCTCAGCGTTGGAGGCTTTTTTGTCCAACCCTTTTCTCCCTCAGCACTGAGCAAGGCTGCTTCTATGTTGAAGTTTTTTCCAAAACTGAATAGAGTGGTTTTCCAAGTGTTTTCTTCCTTACCCACTGATTAATTTAAGGTGTACCTTTGTGTCACCATTTAAGTGTCTTACAGCAGCTTTGGGATGGGAAACCGAGTGAGCTCTTTTGCAGCTGTTCAGAGGTGTGACAGTGTTCTAGTAAATGCCTCAGTTTGTTAGACCCTGAGATAAGGTAGCTCAGTGAAGTCAGTTAACTTTTTATGAGACTGTTTCACTTTCAGGTTCTTGGATGCAGTGAATGGATCGGGGAAATTGAAATATAACTTTTATTCTCCAGTTTTGAAACAGAAGTAGTAATGTTACATTTTTCAGTTTAGTTTAAATAAATAAAAGCTTGCTTTCATGAAATATAAAGATGGACCTCTTCTGAATTTAGCATGCACATTGTATTTCTTTTTTTTCTTTCAAAGTTTAGAAACATCTACTGCTGTGACATTTTCCAGCTGGCTCAGAATTTAAACGAAGTTTTGTAGCTTTTTATTTCCCAGTAGGAAGTTTCTGAATAAACCTTGCTTTGTCTGAGGCCCATCTCCCACTCTTCTCTGCTGAAAGGTATAGCCTCATTCAGTCTCCTGGAGGGAGTGGATGGAAATCCTGATGTCCTCATAGTCGTGTGAGAAGGCAGATGGAGAACACACAGACAGAAGCAGAGACAACTTCATTAAGAGGAAGCAGTAGATAACCTTTGACATAAACAATGACACACAAATTACCTGATAGGATATGGGGAAAAGGCTTGTTTGAATAGGGACAACATTGTGGAAAATGGTTGATGTAGAATGGATCACAGGAAAATAAAGAGAAATAAATCCACTGTGTCTAACTATAAACACTCTCCCCCTGCTACACTGGCAGCACTAGCAATAATTCAGAACTCATATAATCCCACCTTTAGAACCAGATCCAAAGCCAGCATGCTGTCTGGAGAGCATTTAGGTCTTTGGCAGTAAACCCAAAAGTGATTTCCCGAGTTAAGAGAAACTTCAGAGCCCAAAAATTGCTCAGCAGAATCACACACTTATGAGCACAGTTTTGAATTTAGGAACCAAAAAACTGTCATAATCTTGCTTCACAAACCTATATTTCTTATACAGCTTGCTGAGAGGAGGGTGTTTAAATGTCTTATGAAAATGGAAACCTCATCCTATGAAAGAAAAACATGTACATAAATTATGTAAGAATTCTGATTTATCAAATATAAGCTGGAAAGAGCAGTTATGTGAACTATATACTGAGACAAAGTAAGATAATATTACTAACAATCTCCATGCTTTTTTTCTTCTCAGTTTTAACATATTTTGGAACAAGATTAAATAAACATCAGTATAACATGTAACTGAAAGACAGCAGGGAAGTAGCTGGAGAACTTAACCTTATACTGTAATGGACTATCAACAGCAAGCAGGAAAGGTGAATTTCCTGTATATTAAGGTATTTTATTCTTCTCCATGGTTTTTTTGTTACCCCTGGTAAAGTGAAGAACTACAAAATGAGGCAGTCTTTTAAAACTGTACAATTATTCTGACAATGATGCATTGGTATTTATGTAGGAACTATTTTACCAGAAGTATGGATGATGGGGAGGGAAGGATGCATGCTATATTATTCCCTCACAGAAAAGAAAAATCAATCCATTCTCATAAATAATATACAAAATTCTCAGGAAGATCTAAATTGAATACACTTAAGATGTCACCAGGGTTCTAAGCCTCACTGGCCAAAGAGCTGGCTGGGAAAGAGCTTTATTCAGTTCAATAACTAGCAAAATCTGGGTGGACCTGATCACCCTCTCTTCCATCACAGCCTCTGGAGAGAGGACAGCTCTTTTCCCTGGATAACTGAACAATCAGTGCATTGCTACAGTAAAACATTTTCTGGGGGCAGGAGGGCTGCTCCTTCTTCCAGGAGATTACACAGCAAGCCAGGGGCATGGACTCTAGTGGTAGATTTTCAACCTTCAACTGAAACAATGTCAGACTTGTGTAAACGCAGGAATTGCCTGGTTCAATTGAAGAGCTGGCATTGTTATCATTTACTTAACCCTAAAAATAGTTTTATGTGCCAAGAGCTTCAGTGTTCAAAGTAAAAATTATATCAGATCTTGTTTACTAGGGTTTGGAGTTTTTGCCTTGCAAATCCAATGTTAATGCCCCTCTTATATCTGCCTTTCCACTTTTCCTCTCTATTTGTAGAGCAAGGTAACTTGAGCTACAGATTGTTATGAAAAGGCTGTATACAATGACTGTATTTAATTGTTTTCTGGACAACTGGCTAATTAAAGACTTGAGTACATTCACATGGCAAAATGTTGACATTTTGCTTCTCCTAGATTTCAGTGCCATTATCAGAAATTTCACCAATCGCTCCATAGCCTTGTTTCTGATGTTTGCTTTTAGCTTGCCTTCTGATATAAAAACCTAGGACTTTAAATTCAGCAGTACAGAGGAAGACAGTACATCATAGGCTTTCCATTGCTTGTAGTTAATGTTTCTACTGATTCTATGACTAATGCCCTGTGATGGCAAAGTAGGAGCACATGGGCTCCCTGTGAGTTCAGGTGTTCCTGAGGGAACCTCCTTTGTTTGATGGTTTTTTGTGATTGCTGAACTAAGTTTGTTGCTATTAATGCTGGTCCCTGAGTGGTTAATCTATTGTTTGTGGGCAGAAGTAACACAGCCAAAGTGACAGGTCATTAACTTTTAGGGCTAATTAAGAAAGAGACGGGGCCCCTCTGCTTTTTGGGTGATGAGTGCAATGGGAGAGCAGCTCGGCCATTTACAGCAGAACTTACACAACTGCATCTTCCTGTGACTTTGTCCTGCATTTCTGAGCTTCTCCTCACGTCTTGTATAAGTTCCTACACAGATGTACTTTTAACTCCCTTCCTGTCAGTACGTAGTGACCAAGCCTCCACCTTTTATTTTGCCTTCTCACAGGGCAGGGAGCAGCACATCCTGTAGCTGGTCAAGAGCTAAGTAACTGCTGGCTTTTGCCTCCCAAGTAGGAGATGGGTCATCCCAAACAAATCTAAATGGAGGTGTTCATACATTTTCCTCTGAGATTAGATGAGCAGAGAAAGCAAAAGTAGTTTCCCCTCTCTTCTCAACTGTGCATATTCAGAGGGCTGGGGACAGTGGGTAACTGGTGTTTTAAAGTTTGTAGCAAACTGGATTAGAATTAACCAATCCATTAAAGCCTTCATGGCAGGAATAGGAGGCAGAAGAGTCACATTAACATGAACTATATTTTCTCAAAAAATCAAGACAAAAAAAAAGTTTGCTTTGAGAAAATTCTGCTATGTGCATCAGCAGCTCCCAAATTTAAAGCAAGGGATCTGTTCCACTGAAATTTCCTGGCTGTCCCATAGAACCGCAATTCTGCCTCCACTGTATTTCTACTCCAGCTGTTTTTCTATCCTAGGCATTCTTTCTAAAGTAAACGAACACTTTCCTCCTCAGTCCCCTCCCAAAAAAAACAAAAGCAAACAAATCCTCCATAGTTTTCTAGAAGCAAGTATGCTGCCAGTGGCTTAAATACTGTAAGTGTCCTTTTATTTAGAAATTAAAGCCTTTTCCTTATCTCTGGGCTGACAGATCTTTGAACTAATGGACGTTTTTTCCTATAATAGAAAGTTTTTAAAAATATTCAAAAATATTTTGGCAAATATTTCTCCATCAGGCAGTAATTGAATAAAGTCTCAAGATGCTTGATGCTGCCCCTCCCTTTTCTTCTGAGGTTGTGTATGCATTGCTTTTTGCCTATAAATAACACAGGGATATCTGAAAAGGGAAACCTCTTTTGAGAGGAGATATTGTCATCTGGCTGCTACCCAGTAAGGCCTTATTGGCTGTAAGTCAGTGCTGAACTTTCCTAGGAAAAAATCTAATGTTAGTTTAGGCAAAAAACCAAACCAACAATAACAACAAAAAACCCACTCAAAACCTCACTGTAATGTGTTTGTTGTTTAAAGGGAAAGGAACAGAGAATTGTTTATCTTCCTGTATAAGCAGGCATGGACAGACTTTAATGCTGCAGCCAAGAAACCTTCTCAATTCCTTTTACCTACTGTAAAGCTGAGGATGGTCCTGTCTGGCAGGTACCTGAGAGCCAAGCACCAGCAGCCGGAGCACAAAGAGCACTGCCAGGTTTTTGTCTGTGCTGGGACTAAGAACTTCTCAGTACTCTGTGCATCTGCAGAGCCTAAGCCTGTGCCTTGGCTCAGTGCTTCAGCTGTACCACCACACTTAGAATGAGGAACCCAGTAGGCCAGAGAGTTTTGTGATGTTTACCTGTGGGATGTCTGTCATACCATTGAAACTGTGCTCAAAAATAATATGGCAGAAAACTTGTGTGCCTGTGTGCAAACCACAGAACGTAAATGAGTGTGTGTTGATGTCATGGTTGAAAACATAGCTGGTCAGCTCACTGCCACTAGTTATTTTTACTTGCCCATGCCTAGGAACTGAAATTGTGCAACAGTCTCTTCTGGCCAGCTAGGCATCAAAAAAACAATGCCTCACCACGTCTTGTCCTGTTGATTTCTTGCATTCATGCTATTTTTCTAAAACAGCTTGATCTGGTTAGTATTACTTCATCACATATTAGGATATCTTAGGGTCATAAAAATTGTGTTTTTAAAGACTCTTGAGTTCAGAAACTCCAAATTAGACTGCAGTGGTCACAATAACTTCATGTAAATGGCCTCCTTACACCTTAAAATGTTAAAAGATGAAGTACCAAAGTTAATTACATCTTTGTCAGATGGTTTTTTTCCCTCTTCTCTGTCTAGATATAATTCAATGGTACTAGCACTCAAACAGACATAGTTTATATGTAAGTTATTGAGTTGACACCTTCCCTGACCTCTCCTTATTTCATAGAAGCTTATCTTGGATTTTCAGTTATATATTACCATATGTACAATGGTACCATATGATACGCAAAGCTGATTTTTCTCTTGTTATTTTGAAATATGTGCAAGGAGTAAATAGCGCAAACCTACTCTCCATTTTAGACAGGATTCCAACCTGAAAATAACTTTGTAGTTTGGATAAAGCCAAAATTTCCTTGTAAACTTGTTGTAAATAAGATAAAATTATTGCAAATAATTGTTTCTGTGCTTCTGGAAACTAAATGAAGTGCTAAACATTAAGTTGATAGTTAGGCTTTAATCAGATTTGAGCATAGTCAAAGAGCAGTCCTTGTTAGAACTTTAGCCCCTTATTCTCTGCCCCATATTAAACTTCATAAATCTGAAGCACAAATAATATGAAGCATGCATATGCAAGTCAGGTTGGTATGTCCACATGATGATTTATGGCCCAGTACTTTCAAAACCTTCATGAGCTCGGTAAAGCTAATTGCCAGATGCCCCCTCCTATAGCTACCCAGAGCTGTATGACATGCTGCCACCTTTCTCCCAGCTTTATCAACTTTGATCACCTCTGGACTGTACCAAAGCCACTCATAGTTTGCCTATATCTTGAACACAGCAGGAAGATGTACCCCAATGTATTTTCCCAAGGCACTTCTGGTTTGCAGCAGGAGCAGGGGAAAAGGTTCAGAAATCAGGTGACCTGGAAGAAGAAAATAACAGACTGATGAGAAGTGTGTGGAGAAAGGCTCATCCTCGTACCCAGAAGGTAAACCCAAGACAGTTTGGACTGTCACTTGTGAGACTTCAGCATAAAAGTACAGAGGTTTTCATTATTTGAAATCGTTGAATTGAATCGTTGCTGCTGCTTCCTCTTTTCTTCTTAATATCACCAGAATTTCCTAGGAAAAGAAGGACTACCTGGTTTCTGTTTCTGCTCATTGTTTACCTTCAATGAAATAAGCAGTTAATTGTTCAACTGAGACATTTGCAACCACGGAAGTAATATTTGATTCATCAGAAGGTGCAATTTGCTTTTCTTAATTGCTGTTACGCAATAAAATGTGACAAAGTCTTGTAACTAAAAACCACTCCAAGATAAGTAAATATGGGAAGGCCAGGGAATTGTTGAAAGTTTAGACTGTCTTTTCCTGGAATGATAAGGAAATAGGTTTCTTGTTAAAACTGGTACAGCTCAGGGTTTTGTGATGGTTCATGACATTGTAAGGACAGTGCTGAGACAAAACCACAGACTGGGTCAGGTTGGAAGGGACCACAGGGCTCATCTGATGCTGCTTCCCTGCTCAGGCAGGGTCATTCCAGAGCGCACAGCACAGGACTGTGTCCAGACAGTTCTGGAATATCTCCAGCCAGGGAGACTCCACAGCCTCTCTGGACAATCTGTCCCAGTGCTCAGTCACTCACAGGGAAGAAGTTCTTCCTCGTGTTCAGGTGGAGCTTCCTGGGCATCAGTTCCTGCCCGTTCCTCCTGTCCCATTGCTGGGCCCCAGGGAGCAGAGCCCGGTCCCTGCTCTGAGCCCTCCCCGCTCACACTGACAGACATTGGTGGGGTTCCCTCTCAGCCATCTCCTCTTGAGGCTGAACAGCCCCAGCTCCCAAGAGAGATACTCCAGTCCCCTCATCCTTTGTCACCCTCTGCTCCAGGAGCTCCATGTCCTTTTTGTCCTGACGAGCCCAGAACTGGACCCTCAGTGCAAAGGATAAAGAAATCAGTGCAAACTGCAATTCACACTAAGCCAAGATATGTGGGAAGTCATCTGTTCTGGCCATGGGGCTTCCCCACCCAGCTGAGAGCCCATGCTTGTGCTCAACACCCTGTTCAGTAAATTAGTGCTGCTTCTCTACCACCCAGCAGCTTGATGATCCTCAGACTATCTCTTATGCTACAACTGATTTATTAACTTGCCCTAAAACCATTCAGTCCACAGCCATCCTCCACAGTTAGTCCTTTATCAAGTCATTGACTAAAAAACAGGAGAGTGTCCAGACAATTCCAAAGAGCCATTGTGCCATTATTAATAGTGTGCTGATCATGCAGCACTTCAGTCAGAAAGTGTTCTAAGGAGAAATGTGGATGCTACATCCTTAGCCAGCTGCTGCCTCACACTCCTGCTGCCACAGAGCAGCTGTAAGGGACCCTTGCATTCCCAATGACCTACTTTTATTGCAGAGGTGTTTCCCTGATAAATAAATTAGCAGATGGATGAAATTCCCCTGGAAACTAGTAAAGCATGTTATCCAAACATTCATGGATATCTATAAGATTCTCTATGTTCATATTTTTGGGTTCTCAGCCTTGACAGTACCCATAAGTACTTATGCTCATCCTAAACATAATTGCATTCTTTGGCTCGCTTTTGTTGAGAGTACAGCAGTTTTTCTGAGTTTTCTGAGAAGCTTGATAGAAACTTCAGCACCACCATACATAAAATCAAGATATAAAACACTGTGGTGTGATATGGGTGTATTTTAACACATACATGCATCTACTCTGCTGGAATTGTGTCTGTAATGTCAGAATTACCATCATCTTTAAATATTCCCCTGATCAGGAGGCTTACAGGTGCTTTCTTTTGGAATTAGCAGTATTATGTCATATTTACTCTGGTGAGTTGCAGAGCAGGATAGGCTCCCAGGCAACCTGCCATGAATGCTATGGAATAGAATGGAGAAACAGACTGGGCATGATGCACATCTCGGGATCCAAAGCTGAAATTCTGCACCAGGCCAAATCTGGGAGACAAAAAGGCTGTGGGACAGGTTAAAAAATAAAGCTGGGGGGAATCTTCATGAGACAGACAAACTGTTGCTTAAAATGACTGTGTGGAACCACCCCCAGATGCAGGGTGCCCAGAAATATCACATTGAAAATGGAAGATGTTACCATAGTTACCAAAACAAGTCAAAGACTTTATTGACAAACTGTATCATACAAAAATATTTGGAATCTGTCACTGCTGGAAACATTTGTTGTATGGCAATTATCTGGGAAATCAAAGCAGTCCATGATGAATTGGCTCCTTACATTACCTCTCCCCATCTCTGATAAGAGAGAACTACCTGGAGGTGTAGAACACCATCAGTACTTTCTATTAGATCCACTTTTACTGACTTTCTCAGAGTAACTTTTTCTCAGGCAAACTCTTTTCATTCTTGGCATCTTGCTTACTTCTTTAGCATTCATCATATCACTGAAAAGAGTCCTCATCCTCCAGGAAGAACTTTCACTGCAATTCAGACATTTCCATGACATAGTAGTGTATAGCAGATTGAGAGGTGTCATGTCCTACCACCCCAAGAGACTTCAGCCTATGTTCTGTGCTGCATATTGCACTAAAAGTGGTGTGAGACCTGAGTCACCAGGGTTTTTTATACCTTCTGAGTGCCTGCTGGGTGCTGCTTTCCTGTTAAATCCTGTTGCCTTCATCTGTTTAATTCTGCCTTCATCTGCTTCATGGTAGAAGTCACACACATAGTGCCAGAAAGGGTTGTGGTCTCTAAAGGAAACAAAAGGGATTTTTATGCCTTTATCTTCAAATCAAGGAAACTAATACTCAAATTGTTTAGAAACCTTTGGAAATCACAGAACTCTGGATTTCCTGCAGGAGGCTGCATTTTTCTCCTCCCAGTGCTGCAACAGGAGTCAGATTTAGTGTCCTTGGCTTTTCTGCATTAGCAGAGGAAGAAGCCAGCTATGTCAGTCGTGTTGAGACACTGCAGAGCACAGGTTGAAGAAAGATCGCACAGCAAGTCCTTTGATTCTTGTGCTGCTTCTCTCAAAATACAGCTGCAGAACAAAGTCAGAGTAAAAGACAACTTCATCTGAAGAAAGCAGCTGTGTGAGAGCTGCAGGCACCCTCCTGTTGTGTGACAACAGGAGCTGACTCAGCCCCTCCCCTGAGAGCTGGGTTTGCAAGGAGTCTGTGGAGCTAGTGCTTAGCCTAGCTGCTCCCATCTGGGAGCCTCATCCAAACACAAATGTTGGAGCTACATTGGTTTTCCAGGCCAGCAAGTTAGATTTATCCCTGCTCTGATCTGCTTCAGTTTACTGGAGTCATTAAAGGACAAGTCTGAGAGCAGCATACCAAGCAGAGCTGAACATCAGGTTTGAGGATGGGGAAATACGGAGGTGTGGGAAGAGAAGGTAAGGTTGGGATGGAGCCTTTTTCCCTCACGTTGTCTGCAAGGAATGGTTCCTTAGTGGCAGATGCAGAAAAGACCAAAAACTCCCTTCTCCTATTTCAAATTAAAAATCCAGCTATTTTATTTTTTTTAATGAATCCAAGCCCAACAAATTATTCTAACCAAGAGGCTGATTATACTCAGTGACCACAAATAACAGTAGGAACAATGCACTAATGGTCCTCTGTGATACTCAGTTCCAAAAGACTGTGGCCTCTTCCTTATTTTTAACAAGCATATTTATGTGCTCCAGACCTCACCCACAGGAATGAAAACAGCATCAGCTTAAATTCAGGTGGTGTGAGCATGAATGACTTCATCTAAAGAAAAATTGTTTAGATTTCAAAGCATGTTTTACCAGCTGGCTAAAGAAATCTCTCTTTCAGGGAAGAGAGGAGGCTTCATCATTCCCCACCCCCCAACACAGGCACAGACCTCCTGTCACGTGAATGAAACAGGCTTGATACCCTGATGATAGAGATCCCAGCTTTTTCAGGATTTTCTCTTGTGTGAGAAGGGATTTTCAAAGCAACTGTATTTTTGCAGTGATAAGTTATGTCATGAGCAGGGAGAAGAATTCAGTGTTTGTCCAGGCATAACAATGACTTGGCATGGGCTCAGTTCTGCTCAGCAGCTTCTTGTCTGGGGCCAGCCTATAAACTTAGGAGCAAAATATCTAATCAGCTGGTCCAACTGCTGTAGGGTGGTTTCTTTTTTAAAACTGCCATCATGTTAGAACATGTGATTTATCTAACAAAATAACATCCCCACCCTTAATTTGTGATTTAAGGACATCACAGAGACTGTGATGAGCCTTTTATAAATAACATTCATAAAATCATTTACATGTGTCATAACTGGGTTGGAGGTTGCCAAGGCTTTGCCCTCCTCTGGAGAGAAAAGGCATGAGATAGGGTTTAGAGCATGCATGTGTTGTCACACCATGAAAGTGTTGATTTGTGGTACATTTTTTGCATCCCAGTCACTGGAACAGCTACAAAGCTCCATCGGATGAGTTCATGTGCAGCAGTTACAGGGGCTGTGTGTGCAGCACTCTTCTTTTATCACTTCTTTCCTTTCTCAAATAAATAAATAAAGTAGGAATTAAGAGCTAACTGACAATGTAAACACTAAATGAGCAATATTGTGAAAGCAGGAGCGCCCAGGATGCAGAGAGCAGGATATACACAGGAAACAAGCTTGGAAAAGAACAGGTTTACAACATCCTCTGTCTTGCTCAAGCCTGCCTGTGCACACGATCAGTGAAGGTAATGTGTGATGAGCAGACACCCACAGCAGTGTGTTACAGGCCAGGGTAAACTGCTTCCAGCTAATTACTGGAGTGGCATCCTTTGGCAGTGCCGGCAGCAGGAGGCCCCTCAGTCGCTCATGCCGTGTTCTGCTGGCTGTGTTCCAGCAGCATGGGGGGCATATTTCCTTGCGGAGTTCTAAGAGCTGTGCTGGTGTCTCTCTCCGGCATCTTGGCACTCAGGGTGGCCTATTCCTAGCCCTGCTCCTGGTACCCAGTGCCCTCGTAACTGATGCACCACGGAGACCTCGAGTTTCAGGAAAAGAGAAATTAATTTGGCATTCCAGGCGTCAGTTTTAGTCCCTGCAGAAACAAAATACTCTTCCCGCTTTCCCCAAATACAAAGATTAGTGGCTGAGGATCAGTCGGGTTATCATTAAACCAGGAGCTGATCAGGTCGCCTGAAGGGCTGTTTGTGTGTGCCAGGTGTACCTGTTAATGGTTTTCCAAGGAAAACAAGGGATCATCAGTGTCTGCAGGGGCCACCTGAGGAGTGGGCCATTAACACATCTTTGCCATGAGCTGAGAAAACTTTTCAGAAGTGAGAGCAATAGCAGTTTCCCTGGAAAGGAAATTAAAATTCCTGTTAATCACGTGTTCTAACACAAAAACTGAAATACACCACATGCCTCTCCTATCCATGTTTTGCTCCATCTCAGTCCATTGTTTTTCAGAGGCCAAGTTTTCCTGAGGCTACTTTTTCTCTGTTTTTTCAATTGGACTGATTCTTTGTTTTTCTTCTTGGAAAGGGCCTCACTTGTCCTAGTCCCATATTTTTTTTTTTACCCTCTTTCTCCTTCTCAAAAAGTGCAGCTAAAAGAGCTAGCATCACCACACAGTGCCTGCCTCTGGGATGCAGGAGAACAGAGATGGTATCTCCTCCCTAGCACACAGCATAGATGTGTACCCAAGCTTTCTTTGGAGTCAGCAGAGAGAAGTGAGCATTTTGAAGGCAGAAATGCCCTGAAGTGTGTTAGATTATGCTTTAGGTTGAGATGAAACACAGCTAGATTCTTTAGTGTCCAAATCACTCAGGGGCATTACTATATTTAATTAAATTTATGTCTAACCCCACTCTTTGAGTCAGCTAGTGACATAGTGAATGACTTGTGCCAGTCACCATCCCATAAATGGAATACTGTTGTGATTTTAATGAAGGCTATAACTTGGTTAAGTCTTATTTTGGTTACAGAAGGACTTGGCTGTTGCAGTGCTGTTATCTTATATTACTTTTGCCTTTTTTTTAACCTTTGGACTCTTTTGCAATAGGAAGTTGTGTCATTTCTTTAATTGGCAAGGGCTAGTCCGACATCTGCAGGCTCAGGGATCAGAGCTGAAGTTTTAAGACCCCTCTCATACAGGCCAGGGTTCCTTTGTCCAGAGAGCAGCTGGCTCCTCTCTTTACAGAGGGATGCTGCTGTTTTGGGGAAGAGAACAGCTGAGGATGTTGAACACTGTCCTCTTTTTTAAGGAGCAGTTTCTTTTCCTGGCTACATGATGGCACTAGAAAGGTTCACTGCATCAAAACAGCTCTCCAGCCTGTGACAGGTGGAGGCAGCAAAAGGCCAGGGTCTTCCTCTCTGTTCGTCTCCTTGTGGGAAGGTGGGAACAGGACAGCTGGAAGCATCAGCAGTCACAGAGCACCTGAACTCAAAGCACAAGGCATGGTGAAGGGCTGAGCAGAAGGCTCAGCAGAAAATGTGCCTGATGCAGTGGCTTTGGCAGCATTACCAGCTCTCTCAGTTTCACTATGGATTCATAATATTTAGTGATATAAAATTCTCAGTCTGTTTTCGAAAGCAAGCAAACAGATTCCCCAAACAAAACCAAGAGTTTGTCAAGGAGAAAAAACTAGCAAGGATAAACCATAAAAATTAAAACCTCCAGACAAAAACAAATTGTTGACCAGCAGGATCCAAAGTTAATTGTGAAGTTGCACAAGTTTGTGCAATCCTATCAATTTTAGAGTCCAATTCACAGATGTTGAGCACCCCCAAGCCTCCTCTATTTTCTGTAGTATTGAGACACATTGAGGTTGCTCATAGTACTTTCTGTCTCACTCACTGCTTTATTCCATTTTTAATTGCATCTCAAATCTGAGGTCACCAGATGCAACTGTACTTGCTTTTCCACAATTATTGAACTGTACATCAGCACAATTTAAACCCTTCTGCTATTTTAATCTATTTTTCACGCAACATTAATATTCTTCATTTTTATATCCCACAGCTTTACCAAATACTTTTGCCGTGCAGTTCTCTGCTAGGTTTGCTTCTACCATACATTGTTTCCTTACAGGAACATTTTGATTTATAAAAGGGAGGACAATTCATCCTTCATCCTTTGCATATTGGGTTCACAGGCTCTGTAAATTGAGGTGCTGGTCGTGTCCTTGAAAAAAAACCCTGCATGTTCAGTTCCATGCATGACAGATGAAAGAACAGGATATCCGGTTATTAGTTTTCTTAAACACTTCTGGCTTTTGGTACAGGATGTACCCAAGGGAACGACCTTGCTCAGTCATCGTTATGCTGACAGCTTCATCCATCTGCCCTCTGTGGAGGCATCTGCAGGGACTCACTATTCTTTCACTTCTCCCCAAAAGGGAAGAGAGATGCTCAGTTTGGTGCCCACAGTCAGTAGGGGCTGTGCTGTTTTAGCAAGGTGCTATCTAGCTCTTGTATGTTGGACCACAAGCATGAAAGTGGCCTTCACCTGTCAGAGCATCAGCATTTAAATAAGCCAAGATGGTTCTGGTGTTGTGCAGTGCTGTGGGATAGCACTTCTCAACTTATCATTTAGATGTGCAGTACCTTTGACCTTTGTTACCCTCAAGATTTACGACTTTCAAAATGTGCTGCCAGAAAAATCTCATGCTGTGATGGTATGAAAATAAATTGCATGAGAAAGAACAGCTTCTCAATGCAAACACCTTTGCTTACATCTTTTCTCCTTTCACTTCCTCCTCACCAGCTGAGCAAAAGCAAGCAAGAACAGCAAGGACTACAAAAGCAGTTGTAGCACAGAGAAGCTGCCCATCGTTCTGCTCAGCCCCACACAGCCCTTCTGCTCAGTCCCTCACAGTGGGAGGGATTTAGAAGAATAAAAGTGAGAAAACCATTGGGTTGAGATAAAGACAGTTTAATAGGAAATGCAAAAGCCACATGCAGAAACAAAGCAAAACAAAAGATTAATTCACCACTTTCCATGGGCAGATGGGTGTTTTGCCATCCCAGGAAAGCAGGGCTCTGTCATGCCAGTCACTTGGGAAGAAAATGCTGTCATTCTGAACATCCCCCCTTTCTTCTTCTCCAGATTTATATGCTGAGCATAACACCCATATGGTCTGGGATATCCCACGGGTCAGTGCGGTCAGCTGCCCTGGCTGTGGCCCCCTCCAGGTTCCTGCACACCCCCAGCCTCCTGGCTGGTTGGGTGGGGTGAGGAGCAGAAAAGGCCTTGGCTCTGTGTAAGCACTGCTTGGCAATAACAAAAACATCCCTGAGTTATGAATGCTATTTTCAGCACAAATTGAAAATACAGCCCCATACCAGCTAACTAGTCTAAACCAGCACAAGTTCTTGCTCAGCTGACTACCAGTTCTTCCTGTCAGAGCTAAAGGAGAAGCCATTTCAGAAGATGTTTTCTATATCCTCGGGTTTTTGGCAGTTTCAAGCACTAAAAATATGTATGAAAGAAGAGGACATAGTCTGAAACCAGTAAGGACTGCCTAAATTTGAGGTAGCAAAGTGCCTGAGTTTCCCATGTATCATTTGGGAGTGGACATCAGGACAGACTGTGTCTGTTAGTGCTTTCTTAACTTATATTTGAGCTTGTGGGTCCAATTTTAAACCTCAGTAGTTAGTCGTGCTTGTGTAATTTACTCTGCTCATACTCATAGATGCCTTTCCTCTTTCCCATTTAATTATGTGGAAACATACCCTAACTATGAATGTAAGTTAACTTGTATAACTCTGCTACTTGAAAAGCTGAAGCTGGCATATGAAGGCAGCTTTGAAATCTTCTGTCCTGAATCAACAGCTGTTTTTCCCAGGAAACGTTCCTGGAATAGAATACATCAACATTTTCCTGCAAGACATTTGGCTAAATCATTTAGCACACAGTGCATATCTTTTACTTTATCTGTTAAGAGTACTCTACTATCTACTGAGCTTCTGTTGCCTGCACAGAATGTACTCATTTGGTTGAAATTCTGGTTAACATCAGCTGAGCTCTGTGTAACTTGGGAACAATCTGTGTTTCCTGTAGTCAGACCCTGCTTCATGTGCCTCAAAGTCACTTATGCCCTGCAAGGTCTATCCCACTAGGACAGCTGGTGGCAACCCAGTGCTTTCATTGTTACTTGATCTCCTTGAAAGAGAATGTATGGAATGCTGCTGTAAACAAATGTGAAATTAGCTTTGAATTGATACCATAAATCATTAAGAGAAAGATCCATTCTACACGGATGCAGATATACAGCCCTGCAGGCAGTGAAGAAAATATTTTTTGAATGACTGCCACAGTTAGGAGTGGAACACAAGAAGTAAGAAGCATTGAGAAAAATGTGGGGTTTAGGTAACCAGTTAAAACAAAGTAGTCTCCCAGAGTAGTTGAGTCTGAAGTACATAGAAAGGTCATTAATAACATGCAAAGGATCTTGCAGCTGCCCAGGATGTGGGAAAATAAATGTGGGTTTTTTTCTAAAGATTGTATCTATCTTTAATTCTGCAAGCATAAAGCCCTTGCTTTGTAGTTTAAACAAGTTGGTAGCAAAAGTTAAAAAGAAAATGCTGCTCTCAGGCAGAAGCATGCTTGCATAAGAGGAGGTATTTACAAGAAGTATGAAGCTATAACTCCTTTTGGTTTCTACCTCTTGTACTAGCATAGAGACCATTATCTCTCTAAATGCAGAAGTCCTTTTTCATGATTCTAGGGTTACAATGGAGTCCAGCAGCATCAGATGATTAGAAATGCACTGAATTGGAGATGCCTTAAGGTAATTCCTACTGGAGTGGATAGAAATTCATATTGGGGCATATTCTGGTATAACTATTTTGGCCAAGTAATGTTAGCAGTGTAAAACTAGGCTTCATTAAACCAGAAGTTAGTGTGGAAATTCATTAGTAGTGGCAGACCTTTTAGCACAGTTTGTGCTTCAACTCTCAGTTCCTGCACAATTATCATTCTGAATTGTCACCTCACAAGGTTTGTAAGGCTCAAATTCAAAGACTTAGAAGACAAGAACTTAATGTATTTTTAATGTAGACAGACTTTTGATATACTTTTATCTTTGAGGCAATTAAGATGGCTTCATGTTTCCTTGCTATTTTTCCCCCAAGGCACAGCAGGGATTGTGGTCTATTGCTGTGTTGGGCCTGGATTAAAGCCTAACACAGGCAAGAGATCCAAAGCTGTTAGGAGACAAAGCTGAGAGCAGGAAGATGAAGAGAAAAGAGTGTTCCACATGAATACAAGTTTGTGCTAAAGTCTTTCTCTCTTCACCCACAACCAAATCTCTGATTTGCCCTTTGCTAGCTGACAGTCTTGTTATTAAAGGAGCAGTTTGGCTTGAGGGTAAGACATAAAGATCCTGGGATATGTGAATGCTTTAAAAACAACTTTGATCTTCACTGTGGGAGGTCTAAAGCCTGCTTTCCATATCTAATATCAACAAAGGAATATAAGCTTTATAAACAGTGGATTGTTTGCTGGTGTCATTAGTTTTAGCCTCAGACATTGATCCTTAGCACGTTGCCTCTGAAGACCTGGCGCTGCTGTCACACACAGCATTCCCCTCAGCACACAAGCTGTGTGTCCTGCACCGAGCTGCTGCCTGTGTTTGTGGGTACTGGTCCTGGTGGCAGCTGAAGGGCTGCAGGCAGTGCTGCAGTCCCTGCAGCCCGAGCAGGTGACTCCTTGAAGCAGTGGGCACTGAGTGAGGCCAAGAGCTGAGCCAGCCACAGCTGCTGAGGGAGCCATTCATGGTTTGCTCTTGCTCACAAGCTCTGCTGTGTTCTGCTCTCCCTAGCAGCAATTTAGGAACTGGATTTGGAGCCACATATCACCTCTAGCATGTGATCAAACTTGTGTCAAACCGTTTTTTATGCTTAGAGCTGGAGCTCAGAACCCCCTCTCCACACACAATTTTGAAAGGTTGGTTCTTGAAAAGATAAATGTCAAAAAGGAGAAGAAAATGTTTTGGCAGCTCTATGACTCTTGGCAGTGTCTTGCTTAATTGGAGCACATGTTCAGCAGATGGCACTGAGTTTACCTCAGCAGGCTGCTGGGTGAAATTGTGCTTTAAAATCCTGCTAACAGGTATACACATTTCTTCAGATAGAGTTCACAGAAACCCAATATAGCATTCCAGAAATCCATTTAACTACACTCTGATATATTTTCTCCACCAAAATCTTTTATATGTCACTTAATATCCAGCTGAAGTTTAAGGCAGTTCAAGTGCCTGTGCCCTTTTAAGTTTGGGCCCCAGTGACAGAATTGTTCTGTTAATCTTCTTCCAGGACTCTGCGGTATACATTTTTCTTTTGTACTAAAGCAAACAAAGCATATTCTTAGATTAATAAAATAAGAAAATGTTTATCATAGATGGGACATTTTACTGAGTGTTTTTAAATCATGATAGGACTTCGTCCCATCTCAGACCAAACCATATCTAGTAAAGGTGCCAAAGTAAACTAGGGAATAATAGCTTTACAATACTTCTTCCTTATCCATGGACTTTAATTTTTTTTTGCACCTTCTTTCTTATTTCCTGCTTGCCCCTCTTTTGACCATACAGGGTTGACATTCTTTTTCAGCCTCCTTTAGCCTTTTGCTTTGGGGTTCACTGCAGACACTCCAATCTCACATGTTCCCCTTTTTTGTTCAAATGTTTCTTTTTTGCTTCTCTGGACCTATGTGTATTTCTCCTGCTCTGAAAATATTCAAGTGGTGGTGTCCTTTTAGATATAAGTTCACTAAAAGTACTGTACATTAGTTTCATTGACTCTGCTTTATAAAAAGCTATTATAAATATGTCTTTTTCCAAAGGAAGTATAAACAATCTAAGAAGTTGAGATCTGTCAGATAGAAGTAGAAATATACACCTATATTAAATACACTCAGCAACTGTGAATTGGAGTATTTACAATGTGAGTGTTTTCATTTTCTGATTTACCAAAAGCTAGACTTTGTGCAGGTTTTCAACTCAATGTGATCTTGATACTAACTGAAGGTGTGTGGTTTTTGTCAGTAGGACTGAGTGGCACAGTGCATCCTAGAGTGAAAATAGGAATTATGTTCAACTTCTCATGGCATAGGAGCAGGATTTCCCCTTCTCTCCAGCATGCTTCCTGCTGCTTTTCCCCACTAATTTAAACTACCAAATAAGGGCTTTTCTGGGATATTTTCCTGAGTTAGTTAAGCTCAGTGATATTAAACTATGTTTTCCCTTGCTGATGTTGAATTCTTTGCCTATTCTTCTATTGCTCTTTAATATCTCCTCTATACCATTCATCCTGATTGCTGGTTCATGTTTGCTAGAGGAGAAGAATTTGTTCAGGAGAGGAAGGGCTCTGCAGTCAAGGGGATTTTCAAGCCCCAGCTGGGGGATGCACATCTGAATGAGCAGCCAGCTACAACTGCCATCATCACCAGACATCTGACCAAAGTGGTGTGGCTGAATGGCTGCTGGGTGCTGTGAGTACCCACCTGGCTGAAGAACTTGCATGAGGGACAGGACGTGTGTGCATGAGGTAAAATCTGAGGTCATTTATTTCCTGTTCCAGAAATGGTGACTGGCATGAGTTCTGAAGGGGGCATTGCAGCAATACATTTCTGAATATTCCTGGTAACATAAAATGCTCCATCCTCTAACAATGAATCAATTTCCTTCTTCCCATAATCAACATACATGTAATCTACCTCTGAACTTTGTTATTGCTGCTAAGACGTGGACTGTGTGTCTGACTGTGGCCAATTCCTGTAATTTGTACTGCAGCACTGAAGGAGCCTGTCAGGGGATGACCTGAGAAGAACAATACTATCAATAGTATCATCTGCCACTTTTCATCACACTGAGTCAGTTCCACAGAGGATACATTCTTTCCAGTCTAGCTATTTTTGGTCACAAAGCCTTTTTTCATTACTGAGTAATTCTGGTGCTTAAGTCCAGTGTTTCCTCTCTCCTACTAGTGAATGTATAGATCTCCAGAAATGGATAAGTGTTAACTGGAAATGGTGATTAGAACAGGGAATTTGAATATAGGAAGAAATTAAAATGTGAGTCAAAAATAAACTACTTTTTAACATTGGTACTTACTCAAAATGCTTATCTTTGAAACACTGTACGGCATTTGGTGAGGCATGAATTTTGGATGTGGGCTGCAAATAGCTGGACTTAAGTCCTCGTTAAAGACTTCATTTTACACTCTCTATTTTAAAAACCTTCAGCAAGAAGCATTTCAGCTCTGCCCCAGTCAGACTGGGCTGAATTTTGTTACTTTCTATGTTGCATTTACCTCCAGAAGTAGTGGGGAATTCCCAGCATATAAATACATTGCAATGAGATTATTGCTTGAAGAAAAATTTAATGTGCCTGGTTATGCTTCAAAATCCCCCTGTATTTTGAGGAAGAACAGTGTAAATATGAATGATTGCTCTCAGTGAACATCAGTTCTGGCAGGCTGCCAGATGAGGTGGCTTTGGAGTCCTGCATTTGGCAGAAATCAACAGAGAGATGCTTGCTTAGTTTGCTGAGCTTTAATGGAGCTATTTTGGGACCTGGAACTCCTGTTCATCATCCACACACATCTGGGCTAAATAATTCTCTCACCAGATTATTTTCAATTAAGGCACTCTGTCTCAAATGGATTGTGGGCACTGTAGAGTAATTCTGGTTTGAATGAACAGACACCCAACTGCTACATCTGTCTCTAGCTTTATGTGTATTTCTGATATCAGCCTGATATAGCTTAATCATAAATTATGTTGTGGCACTGTTGAATTCAGTTATTCTTACTAAAAGAGATGAGTCCCTTAAAGGAAAGCTTTGGATCTTTTTTAAGAATAAAACATCTGTCTTTAGCTGCTATGTCTGCTCTCAACAGTTCACTCTGTGATTACAACAGACAAGGCAAATGAAACTTAAGGAGACAGACCACACTAGTTGATGGTAGGGGAAAAGAGAAATATTTAGCTGGGTGACTTCTGTTCCATGGACAGGCCAGAGGGACAGTTATGTCCATGTATATCTTAAAAGGACAAAGCAGAAGGGCAACTAGTTGCATTTATATTATGGTACCACAATTCACCACAAAGTCATCTCCATTTGTAGTATATATATATATATATAATATTCCAAAGACAGAAGAGCTAAATTTTCTTTAAAAAAAAAAAACAAGCTAAAACAAATGAAAAAATTTTGCCCACAACCCTTTCACCATGTTTCTCAGAATATGCCACTTTCAGCTTTTCCATGTGTCACTTATACTGTGAACTCCTTAGAAGTTTGTAGAAGTCAGCCTCTCCACAGTACTGACAGAGACTTGGCTTGTCTCTGAAGTGATCTGGTATTTTAGATAATTTGGATTATGAGAACTGTCAACTGCAGCACATTCACTTTCAGTGCTCAGGTCTTTCAGTTTGTGCTGTTTCCTTCCAGGGAGGGACCCGGCCACCCATCTGCACAGCTCCAGCAGCACTGGGGATACTGCCCTGGATCCCCAGTGTGTGAGGCTCTGAGCCTTTCTGCTGGGAAAATTTGTTAAATTATGTCCAGGATTTTGCAATGCCAGCTCTTCCTCACAAACCTGACACTTCTAGAGGAAAGGGAAGGGGGTTTCCTGAGGCCATTCATATATCTGTCACTAGGACAAGTTTCTTAAAAAGGAGTAGGATTACTATAACCCATTTACAAGCCTGTTAAAAGCAAAACAGAAACTGAAATTACACAGGCAGTTCTGTTAATGAGAGGCTTGAGGTAATTTTGTTTTAATTCAATGACCATTTGACAGGAATGAAATCCACTGACTCAAATCTGTTTTAGTGTCTCTTAGATGAAATACTTTTTAAAAGCTTTCTGAGTTTTCTTAGCCATGTCGCTAAGATGTCACTTGAATCCCTTGATAAAAACACAGTGTTGATCTAAACCAATGTTACAAGTTGAGAGTGAAATGCTAGCAAAAGGCAGCTTCTTTACTGGAAACCCTTCATCCAGGGGCTATTTCTGCCACACAGGCTCCAAGCAGCTGCTGCACGATATGACGTGATTATCTGAAAGGCTGTACTTTGGAGTAAAAGGAGCACTATTGATTTTCGTTTTGAAGAGTTACTGAAACCGAGGAGGAAAGGGAGTGAGGGGTTGTTAAGTTCAGGTAAAGTAAAACAGAGATAATGACAGCTGCAAGGAAAGCAAGTGGATGGGCAGCCAAAATGTCTGGCTGCCTTTAAAGCTGCATAATTCTGTACCAGCAAACTTCGGGGAAACAGACAGGTTTGTTTTCCAGGAAGAGATAATGTAGAAACCTCTTTCTTGTGGCTTTCTTTAATCACATGGAGGGATGGTGTTAAAAGCCAAACATGTAGAGAGACGCTCCCTTTGAACTACAAAAGCACAATGTATCCCAGACTTGGTTCACTAAACGGGCACTTTACTGAAAGTTACAGTCACTTCTCGCGTTGAGCTGACCTCCTGTACTTCTTTTAAAAACAACTATTTTAGCAGCCTTTGCTGCTACAGAACTGCCAGGACAATTCAAGTGTGCAGAGAGCATGTCGCTGGAACTGACATCAACATGCATGTGCTACATTGAATGTTTCTCTGCAAAGATGTTTGAGCATAATTGACAAGAGCTGTGCAAATCTTGTTAAAATACTTTTACTAGCTGAGTAGTCATTTCTCCAGAACTGTGCCTGGGAACATTTTGTTGATGTACACAATATCCTCTTTAGTTTCAGATTTGTAGGTCACCTCTTGCTTCTAGTGCAGATTGAGCTGTCGTTTTTTGTCAATGTGTAGGAACAAATAAATCCCTGTTGTGTATTCCCTCAGTGTTTCCTAGGACAGCTGAGTTCTTTGGCACTGTGCATTCTGCATCTGAAGCACCTTCAGAAAGCACAGGTGTGCCAAGTTCTGCTACAGGCAGAAAGACAGAGAGACACATGATCCCAGCAGGGATCTCTGTGGCACAGAAGCACTTTGCTAGTCGGTGAAGAGTGAAAAAGTTAATTTGCCTGCCACAGCCCTGCCAAGGGTTGATCCTGTTGCACTGAGTTGAAGTGAGAACGTATTGTAACAGAGCAGTTGGTTTATGGTCCCTTTTGTTCTCCCTCTAGCCCTCATTAAATCCATGCCATGTTCTTCAGCCAGAAGAAACCAAGGCACAGCAGGCTCAGTACCTGGCCTTAGCCCACAGTCCCTGCTGCTTCCCTGAGTGGGAAGAACATCCTCTAGGGAGAAACTAACTACTGCCCTGAGGGGTTCCTCTCACAGAGCTACTCTCTTACCTCATGTATGATTTCTGAGAAAGCTTTCAAAAAGTATTCTGCAGCAAGATGAAAGAACTTAACAGCTCCTGTGCAAGAAAATAAGCCTACTGGCCTAAAGCCTGCTCTTTCTTTTCAAGGAATTACCAACAGGCAGATTGCAACAATCATTTTCCAAATTATAGTAACCAACCACATTTTCTGGGAAAATAATTTTGGATTCCAGTAAGTTAAAAATTAAGGTTTTTTCCCCCTCCTTTTTTCCTTCCTCTTCCCATTTTTCCAAGAACTCAGTATTGTCTTGTATGCCTTCTTTGAAGCAGTGACAGTGTGTATATACCAGTCGTCCAAGGAAGCCTTGTGGTAGTCCCTGCATGTGCCTGCTGTTGGCCAAGAGGTTTTGGCTTTTTGACCACTCAGAAAAGACTCTGCTATTTCTTCCTCTTCCGAGGTCTAGACCTCCACATATCACTGAAACATTCTTCTCCATTGCCAATGGCTTTTGGATCAGACACTGGAGCTCTTAGTCAGCTGCAGCTCTCCCCTGAGGAGAGCATGGTTTGTGCAAAGCTAACATCTGGTGGCCCTACTCATGAAATCACAAATTAAATCCAACCTGATGCAGAAGGTGTAATTACCCAAATAAAACTGTCTGCTTTTCCTCCAGCCCCTTAATTGCTTTTTGCATAAAAGAAATTTATCTTTTAGGAAGAACCCAATTTTTTTGAGATTTCTTTGAAAATCAGTTTTGTCACTGTCAACTTTCTGCAGCAAATTCAATGAGAATTTTGCCTAATTTGAATGTTCTCTGATTAGTCAGTGACATGTTTTATGTCTTGGACAGTCTTTCATTTTACTCCATAAGTATTCAGCCTCAATTACAGCTATTTTGTTTTAGTTTGGGATTGTTGTTTGGGGTTTGGGTTGTTTATTTTTTTAAAATCTAAATTTAGTATTTAAAGTTTTAACTTACCCCTCCTGGAGAATTAAGAGATAGGGCATTTGTACTCAACTTTTTCTTCAGGATTTTCATATCAGAAAGGCACTTTCTGTGACAGAATTAGCAAAGTCAATCACTTTCCATGTTTTTGGATCCTGTGTGTCACATTACTAATAGACTCTGAATGATTTCTCTCAGCTATGGGATATGTGCTTTCAGTTCAGCATTTTATTTCCAGTCTGATTCTGCCAAACTCAACAGCAGGTTCCTGCAATAGCTGTCCGGTGACTCTGGTCTGGAACGAGAAGTTTGTCTTGTATTGATGTTCTGCATGATGGGTTTGCCAGTTTTCTAAACAAACAGGAGCAGGCCCATCCCAGCTACAGGTTCCTGCTCTGCTTTGCACCAATTCCCACATTTCTTGGACACTTTTTTTTAGTCATTTTTTCTCCTTAGTGTGACATGACTGGTTTTTTTTTTCCTCTAGAAGAACAAGTTGTCTTGGCTCTAGAAGAGTCCAAGAGCCACCATAAAGGATCCAGCATAAGATTCCATGGCCCTGGAGCAGGGATGGAGAAAGGCCATCTTGGGGGGGAGGCTGCTGGATTGTTGCAGCTGTCTGTGACAGCACATTCTTCAGTTGTTTTAAAAATGCGCTGTCTACATTGTTTCTACCATGCAAAACACACAGCCAGCAGCCCTCTAGTTTCTGGCTCACAAAAAAAGAAAAGAAAAAAAAAAAATTAAAAAAAATGCACTTTTAGGAGTGCAAAATGTGGATTGGGACTGGTTTTACTTACCTGACTTCAGGAGTTTTGATTTAGAGCAACTCTAAGAAAGGTTATATTGCCTATTGAGGGTCCCAGCTACTTGGATTAAGTCCTTCAGGTTACCTTTAACATTTTCACAGTAAAAGTAACGTAAAGGGTGGAGACAACATAAACAGTATGGATCAGTATGGATGAGTTTTCAGAGCTTTTTTTAACCTGCTTACCAGTTTCAGCTTGGAGGATCAACCATGCAGTTACAGGAACAGACTGAGGGCACTGCAGTGTTTATGTGGAAGTGGAAAGAATTTCCACTTGGAAATTCCACTCTGGAAGTGACCAGAAAGAGAAGTAGGATCTGCCATGTGTGAATGGTTAAAGGAATTACCTTACAACTCCTTGGATGAAATGACATCCTTTTTCACTTTCCATGAGTAAATGCATTTGCCCTACCAAGTAAGGACTTCATAGTGTAACAAATCACTATTTTAGGGAAAATCATGGAAATTTCACATAGCAACATCATAACAAGTGAACAAGCACCACTTTCCCAATGATAGCTGTTTCCATCATTACTTTCAAACAGTCCAGCAGTCTCTGCTTTGGTTCTCACTTACCTGAGTATACTCATTAGCCCAACACATGTCTTTGTGTGCTCACACCACACCCACCTCCTCTGTTTTGCTCTCCCCCAGCCACTGCAGCATATCTTCAGTGTGGGCATGGCACAGAGATTCAGCTGCTTGCCAAGCAGTAACTGGGTGGCTGTATTTAGTCCATTATCAAAATGACTAATGCCTGCTGAAAGTAGGTTGGCTCAGAACCAGCTCCTCCTGTACTACAGAACCTCTTACTCGTGCCAGTATAGACACAGGGTGAGAAAGTCTACCTACCTCTGTCCTTTGCTGTCATCCAGCTCCAGCAAGTCTGTGCTTGCCCCTTCCCACTCAGAAGGGACAGGGCAGATTCCACAACTTGTGTAACGGCAGTTTTGGAAATCACACAGGACGAGACACACAGGGAAATGCCACAGTAGTTTTCTTATAGATTCTTCCTTGGGAAGAGGAGAGAAATCCTCCACTTACAGGTGAGGGCATGATCCCCTTCTGCTACCACTGTATTTTCCAGCTTTTTGAGAGTGAAGGAGTCAGGATAGCCACACTTGTCACTTTTTCCTAT
The DNA here is from genome assembly GCF_049639895.1 of Pseudopodoces humilis. Taxonomy (NCBI): domain Eukaryota; kingdom Metazoa; phylum Chordata; class Aves; order Passeriformes; family Paridae; genus Pseudopodoces; species Pseudopodoces humilis. The sequence goes on from NC_142217.1 coordinate 8,010,731, forward strand.
CTCTTCCTTGCTTAGTTGCAGCCTGGTTGCCATGTCGGAGTTTTACAGGGCTTCTGAATCCAGCAGAGGTTTCCCTAAGAGGGCTTGCATCCCCCAGATTGTCTGTGAGTGCAAATACTCTTTAAGTGCCATCAGTTTGAAGAGAAGACAAATGGTAGAGAAGAGAGAATGAGGTTGTGACATGATTTCCCTGTGTTGCCTCCGTAGAAAGTTCTCTGCAAAACCCTGTTTGTTCATGTAGAGCAACTAAGCCCCTTTCCACAAGAACTGTAGCTAGGTATTGGTCAAAAATCCAACTATTAAAATTATATTATATTAATGGAAATTAATACTTTGATTTCTCTCTGATTCCCAGGCAACTAATTTTTCCAAGAAATTCAATAATCAGATGTGAAAATCTTGACCCAGATATGACTGGCTTTGGGCTATGTCCTTTGGGATTGTCAAAATAAAACAAAGGAAAGAGCAAAATCCTGAAAAGAAATCCCAGTGTTACTCATATCAAGCACTGAAAATCAGAACAGAGCCTCTAAGCATCTGAGCAGTGGCATGCTCCTGAAATGTAAGAGCCACCACATTCAAGTTTATAACTGGTGAGATGGCAAATGGAAAACTAATGTTCTGATCTGCAAACTGATTCTCCTGAATTAGGTCATGCACTTTCTGTCTGTACAAGAAGAATTGGTGAGGAAGCAGTTCTGACTTTCTTGTACTCCTGTATTTTCTGTCTGTACTGACACCCTGTTTCTGTTACTGTCAGAGCTACACAGGCACTTCACAGTGGTGCAGGCCAGGTGATGTTATGTGAAAGGTCACACAGTGAGTAAATCTTTGTACTGAAATCAAGACTCTTGACTAGTCCTAGGAGGGAGAACCTGCTGTGTCAGCCTGATACGTGTGTGATCCAGTTCTACTTTTGCTACCTCTACGATCCATAGCAAAACTTCCCCTACTTCAGCAGAGATTTATGGAAGGATGTAGTTCTTGAGAAGTTCTCCTTTTCATAATTTTGGTCTTGGGAAATGGTTGTCTTAGGTGTATGGATGGGCTTGGCCTTTCACAGCGTTTCACAATCCAACATGAGAGTTCTGATGTAGCAGTTTTATTTGCCAAGACGTTTCCTTCCCTCAGCAGCCAAACAGATCCAGTGCCAGGAGTGGATTTGGTTTCAGACCTTGTCGCCTCCCTCAGAGGTGAAGGTCCTGCACTGCACAAGTTTGTGTGGCAGAGGGAAAGGCACTGTGGCCTGTGAAGGCTGTGCAACAGTGGGGCATCCCTAGGGCAACTCTGGCTGAGCAGAAGAGAGCAGGGGAGGTCTGCAAGCTGCTGCTTCAGTTGCTCCCTGAGCCTGAGAAATCTTGTGATTTAGTCATTGCTCCAGAAATATTTCTGGATTTTATTTGCTCACTGTTAAATCCTTATTCCATCTCCTTAGCACACTCCTATGCAGTTTCCAGATCCTTAATTTATTTTCCTGGACGTACTCCTGAGTTATCAGTTCCATTTCCTAAAGTGGCTGAGACAAAGGTCATAGACTGGAATATTTCCAAAGCAGGACTAGTGTTTGCTAGTCTGAGCTCCAGGTTGATCATATGAGTATATTTCTTTCATTTAGACTTACTGCAAAATTAGTAAAACTAGACCAGATTTTGAATATTGACTAGTTCATCCTCCTCAGACCTCTTGGTATTGAGCTATGTACATCAGAAAACATGAATTGATTCATAAAACAGAAACTGTGTTCAGTGGAAAGATGGTTGCTTCCCTCCCATCCAATAACATTAGAAAGAATTGTTTGATGATGCTCTTTTTCTCCTCAGCCCTTAATTTCCTAGAGAATCATATCTGACCAGCAAATTTAGATGGCTGTGACTGAGATTTGTTCTTTAACTGTGGTAGTGCTGGTGTAGTTGTTTTACAGTAAATGTGTCATTTATTGTACATCCTGCGTGGAACAGGGCATGCCACTGTTTGTTCTGTTTAGATTTTTAAACATTATGTGTGTTTAAAATGACATTAATAGTAAAAAGGATTACCACATGCAATTTAGCTGCTAGTAGTTACCAGGAGGAGATAATATTTATGCTGGCTTTTTTATGACAGGTCAATTATTTTGTTAGCACAGACAACAATATATTTCTATTGTGCAACTCTTACTAGGAACTGAACTGCACTGGAGAACAGGAAATCATGGGAAGCCGGATGGACTTGAATTAAAAGGAAGGGATTTGTTTTCCTTGTTTGAATGCCAGTGCCTGTTGCACTAGTGATTTACTGAATAATCTTTACTTCTCATTATGCAACTAACTAAAAGAAAAACCTACAGAAAATTTAAGTGAGTGGACTGTACCTATTCTTACTTTGAAGTTAGTTTCTTTTCTCTTAATCAGTTTTGATGTGGTGCCACATGGTTTCCGCAGGTCAAGGCTCTAGATTCTCAACAAAATTTCAAGGTGCTATTTTGAAGAACTTTCTGAGCTACACTTGGCCAGAGCCATCCTAGTACAAATGTACAAATGATCACTTAACCCAACAGAGAGTAGTTAAAATTCAGCCACTTCTGTATGTTTTAGAACTACTGAGACCAAGTTACTTTCATAATCTGTCTGCTACATAAACACTTTATGACTCAGACTGGGGGAGTTTCATAAATACTTTGTTAATGGTTATTTTAAAAGATGCTGCCTTATAAAGGTGCTTAAAAGGTGTCTCTTTTAATTTTTTTCCTCTTCAATCAGCACATTATCTTAATTGTACTCTTAATGTAGATTAAGTTTCAGTAAAAGGGACTGCATTCATTTAAGCGCAAGCACTAGAGGCTGTTAAAACTGACTTGCAGTCAGTTCAAGTTTTAAAAATTTGGACTAACATTGGCATAAATTGTACGGAAAATAATTTACTTCTTCAAGTCCTCAATAAAGGTTCAGGCCATCACTGTTGTCAGTGGGAGCTGAGCAGTTTTGGACTCTGCTGGATTACATAACGGGCCTGAATCTTAGAGTTAGAAGCTCTAAATTAGGTGTAGAATTGTTCTGCATTTTTGTAATGGAGATTAGAGCTGGCAAGAGAACTTGTGAGAACCACCTGTATCCCCTTGCAATTGTTATTCCCTGTGCAATTCTTTCAAAACACAGCTCATAGTTTATCTGGCTCTCTCAAAGACACGACCTCCTTCCAAAATTTCACAGCCTTCCAGAATGATTTTCTCTGGCATGCTTCAGTCTTCCCATATTTCACACAAAATTTTTCTTTGGAAAGAAAATATTTTCTTCCAAAGTTACTTTTCAGCTCAGTTCTGTTGATTTCACTGGAGATGGAATTAAGCCCCTTTAATTGGGCCCTGAAGTCAGCTGGCCATAAGTTAAACCTGGCACTTGCTTCAAGCTGGTCCTACAGTTATTTTTTTTTCTTTGTTCCACCAATGGCCAACACTCAAGCTACAACATTCATGGAATTACACATGCACTCATAAAATCACTCAAAGCCTATTTATACCAGCTTGGAATGTGTCTGTGGGTTGTGTTTAACATTTATATGTAATTGCTCTTGGGCTTCAGCTGGGCTTATATTCATTATTATATTCATTAATGTTATACATTAACAGATAATAGTTGGTGTGCAGCAGTCAGCTCTTCCTCACCATGCATCAGAAGTTCATGTCTGGCAGATAAACTGTAGTATTTTAAACTACAGGGGGTCAGAAGAGATTGTTCTTCCCCACTAGAAATGTCACTGCCAAAACCTATCTATCTGAGCTTCCAGATCCAAAGGGTATTTTGGGATGATGTGAAATGTGCTGTATTTTAAAATCACCGTCGTCTTAAACCTTTATTGAAATTACAAAGGAAATGAGATATGTAGGAGAGCAAGGAGAAAATAAGATGGCTGAGAAAGGCAGCCCTGGACTGTGTAGTCTTCCCTTGATACTTAGTGTACAGAAATAGCCTTACCTGTACTCTTCACTTGTGTCTTTTAATGCAGATTTGGAAGTCCTAAGCTAGTTCAGTATCAGAGACTGAAATTGTCATTGTGTTCACCTTGGCAATGAGTTTGAGTATGGTCTTGCATACAGTGCATAAATTACACTTACAGGGAAGAAAAATTACCTAGGTTTAATTAGTTCCAAAGCATCATAAAAAGATACACAGTGCAGACTGTGCAGTTCACAAGGATAATGTCTTCCTTGTCAGACATATTTGCTTTAAAGGCAGATATAAAATAATACTTAAGATATATGAGAGAATAATCAGCAAATATTTCTTGATACCTAGCTAAGCCTTTGTACTTCTAGTCCCTAGAGATAAAGACTCTTCCTAAATACATTTGTGTATTAGAGAAAGACTTCCAGGACTACAGCATGTACTGATAAGGAAATGAGTGCATGGGGAGGTTTATAGTCTCAGAGTTTGTATTAAGAGACTTTTATTCTACTGTAAAGAAGATGTGAAGTTTGCTGTTGTTTCAGCAGGGCACCTGTAAAAGGACTACAAAGAGAATAGGCCTTAATGAACTAAAAAAAAAAAAGCCAAACCTCTCTTTACTGAGTATGCTATTACTGAGACACTTGTAGTGCTAAGGGCCCAAAAAAAAGATGGTTCACATCCTGTTATGTGCTGCGAAAATCTGTCTAAATTATCCATATAAAAGCTGGAGGGAGATTGCAAGTAAAGTAGTATCATGTATAGAATAATTTGCTGCCAGAGTCCAAAATGAATCTCAAACTATATAATGCAAGACTCCAGATTCACAGGGGAAGAGAAAATTTTCCTGTTTGGAGTTCAGAGTCTTAAACCTAATTTCAGTGGCACTTCAGCCAAGGGCTGGATTTCTGCTCTTTCCTATTTTCTTTTCCTATCCCAAGTACTTGTGTGCCTAACTGGATCATCCTTTGTGCATTACAGCTTCAGGAGGCCCTGCTGATTCACAATCCTTCTCACTCTCTGCTCCTAAAAGAAAGGCTGACCTCCTTTATTTGCATTTAGACTCCACAGAAAATCCCTCTGACCAGTATGTACATGGCTTCTAATCCTAAAGTTCAAAGCTAGAGTAGGCTATTTTTTCAATTTTGCATATTAGAACTTACCAAGTGTTCCAGGTATGTTCTGTAGTAAGCTGGAAGTCCTCAGAACTGTGTTGTCCCTGGCACAAAGTTGAAGACATTTTGTCTCACCAGTGCTTGAGACCTTTACAACTGCAACACACAAATTAGGTGAGATGTTCTTATTTAATTCCCAAGGACAAATGACACTGCAGCCTGTTGAGAAATCCCTTAACAACATCCCTAAATGACAATGGCCATTTACACATCCCTAAATGGCAAATGGCAATGACCTGGACAGCCATGGCCCTAAAGACAAACAGGGTACCTGAGAGGGTCACCCAGACCACCCTGTGAGGTGCTTACTGTGTCTGGCTTCTCAGGCTTTAGAGGGAGATGGAGGAATCACTGTCCCTGTGTACAAACACTCATCTCTGAGCATCCCTCTAGATTCTTGCTGCCTCAGTTATCTACTCCAGAAAGGAGGGAAGTGCTTTGTTCAGCGAGGTGAGGAGTTACAGCAGCATGTGCACATCACAGCTGTTGGGATTGCACCACAGCACTGAGTGCTCCAACATGCTCTATGAGCCTTGGGGTGCTTTAGTAGCTCTGCCTCCTGGGCCAGTAGTGACTTCCCTGTCAGCTCAAACACTTCTCTCACTGCAGCCTTTTCTCCTTTTCTTTACAGATAGGAAACTCAGAGGAATCATTGTCAGCATAGCTGACAAATTAGAACAACGATATTGGTTGTAAATACTATTGTACACCTACACCTTTGTAATCAGCTTCCATTGAGAGGAAAACTGTAGCAAACTCACGTTTGAGTCTGAACAGCAGGTTGATGGTATATTCTGTTATCACAGCTCAGCCTGACACAGCCTCAGCTTGTTCTCTGCGGCAACAGTAATAAGAAAATTTACAGTGGCCAGAAACTTTTATGAAAATTAAAATTACATTGCCAAATGTACTGGCCTGAGAATACTGCAACTGAAATTTTTTATTTAAGAAAGGCACCATCTACTTTGCATGTAATTATACATATATGGTGCATGCTGAACACAAACAAGAGGTAACAGGTACATGATACATTGCAGAGCTTGGGCTATAAGAGTGTACTTGTGCTCAGGACTACTGTGCTGCTGTAATAACTTGTCTGTGAAAAACTTCTGTTGGCTGCCAGTTTTACAGACAAGAATGTTCTCCTTTTCCTACAAAAACACAATATTTTCTGCTTCTTCAAAACAAAAAGACCTGCATTTGCATAAGAGAGTGAATTATACATAATACATTTAGTCTTAGGCCAGTGATGGATTTACCTTTAATCATATAATGGCTGACTGACTGTGAGAGATTAGATAAAGATTCTGTATTTGTAAAGGGAAGATCCTATCTCAAGCTGAAAAAGGCTTGAGGTGCTGAAATGTAGTTTCAGTTTATTTTAAACAGAAAGCAGTTGTATATAACACTCATAAAGCTTTCATGGCTCACTTCACTTTACTTTGTATAGCTGGCCTTGCAGGGAACTAGGGAGAAATGTGGGGAAGGGTTCACACAATGTCTTTTAGGCACCTAGTTGGCAGGTCCTGACAGTTATGCAACTTCCTGAAAACTTCTGATTTTCATCTAATTCAGCTGTTTAAATTAGCTGGTGTGAACAAATTACCTGGTGAGAGCAAATGAGAATGTGTGACAGAAAACAAAATAATTTCTGAAACATTTGTCAAAGCTATTTCTGAACAGATTGTGTATGTAGAATAGATGCCAGAAAAGTCTAGCAAAAAGAATTATTGTTTTTTATCTGGGCAGAGCTAAGAAAATAGCTACTAACCTTACTTGTTCTGTAGAAGATATATCTCCCAAATTCATCCTAACGATAATAGAAATAATACCTATCCTCCTGCAGTTTCATGAGTCTCTAGGATGTAGTAGCTCCACCTCCAGATCTGTCTAGACTGTCTGAACAGGCAGGTCAAGAAATAACCAAATGAGACTGTTACACTAAGAATTACAAAATCTGTAAGCCTCAGTTGAGTCTGTGTTGTAACATGTTTGGGACAATATTTTACATTCGCTTCTGTTTTCAGTGCTCAGTCTGGGAACCAGAACTTGTTCAAATCCCAGAGAGAATACCTAAAATCTCAGCCTGAAAGTTCAGTCTGACTCAAATTCCAGTAATAATTAGTTTCTGCTGTAGGGAAGTTAATTTGGGGAAAGTTTGGTTTGAAGGGCAGTTTCAGTTTGAAGGGCACAGAGTTGATTTGCAAATACTCTGCAGAGCTGCAAGGAATGGGGGTAAGAAATAGCACACAACCTTGTGTACACACTTACAGCATCAAAACAGAGCACTCTCAGCCTGTGAGTTTGTTGAGGCTTCATCCAATAAGAAATCTTTGTGATGCAATCACAGCTCTTGCATTTAATTAGGAAAATATACTTACTGTTATTTAATAAAACTATCTGCAGAAAAGTCAGTCATTCCCTGGAAACTGATTTCAGTGGACCTAAAATTTTACTACAGATGTTTGGACAGTATCCTCTCTAAGAGTGGTGACCAGATTTGCCATTCTTTTACATGGTTTGGAGCAAAGAATAACTGTAATTAAGAGTAACTGAGATTAAAATGACAACAGAAAGGTGATCCTACTTTGCCTTGCTAAAATTATGAAGAACAGAATGAAATAAACTGGGCAAATGGGGCTTATTTGCTTAATTCTATTTGGCTGATGTTCCATCTTCACAATGTATCTGCTCCTCTCATAGCTGAAGACTGTAGAGAAATTGTTTTGCTATCATCTGATTTGCACAATCATCTATCATTCTTGTCTTCATTAGCTATATCCAAAGCATGTCACTGAGCTGCAGACAGAGGGGAAATACTTCTGGCATGTGGGTAACTCAGCTGCCTGTCAGTCATGAGTTTATATTCTGACTCTTGGGCCTTTGCTGCTTTGCCCTATTTGAGCAGTGGTTTGTGCTGTTCTTTACAGTGGTTCAGTGCTTCTCTTTACACTTCCTGGTGGCCTGTGTTTCTATCATTCCATGGTGACACAAGGAGCAAATTGGACTAGGGTATTGTAAATTTGGCTGCTGTACTGGGAAACAGCTGTGGATGAAAATGACAGATAGACCGACAGGATCTGAGTTATGTAGCAGTATGACAAGTCAGAGGCAATGAAAAGTCTTGAATGGCACTTTGTGGCAATTTGGAAAAACTTCCTGGAAACTTATGGCATGGACAGTTGTTAGATTACACTTTGCACAGAAGGTCATGTAGAACCCAAATTAAGTCCCTGTTACACTGCCTTTGTCTCAAATCAGTGGAATCAATGAAGAAATGCATTGCTCACACAGCTGTTGGCACAGTGAATGGAGGGTGGCAGAAGAGTCAGGGCCCGAATGCCAGCCCAGCACAACAGAAAGGGCTGACCCTGGATCTGAGGAGAAGGTTCAGGAGGTGGATGTGCTGTTCCACAGAGGATTCAGTACGAGCGGGGTGAAGAGTATTGATGGCTAGATACGGGCAGCGTGTTGCCCTAGGGGACACTTTTTTTCTTGTCTGTTGAAAATAGCATCAGTGCTGACTGCAGCTGAAGCCTCACTTCTTGTAAATGACTTCAATCATAACAGAATTAGTGTGACCACAGCCTCGGCGTTCAACAAGCTCCTCCTCCTGAGCACTCAGTAGCTCTCCACGGCTTAAATAACAGCTTTCTGAACTTCCACAGGTCTATTAATTGGCTCTGCTCGTTAGCAAGTTTTACAGATGTTGCATTGTATGTAATTTAACCTACTCGGGAAGTAAATGTGTTTCAGACTAAAGGGTGAGGAGGCCTCAGTCCTGTGGAGTCCTAGGAGCAGGGCTGGGTTCAGCAGGGCCCTGCTCAGAGCTGCTCTGGGGGACACAGGCTCCTGCAAATGGCTTTATTTTACAGCTGTCCCTTCCCCACCAACTGTAAATATTGCAGCCTCTTCAAAAGTATGGCTTTGCTGTGTTCCTGAGCATGGCTCAAATTCTCCCACACTCCTTTAACAGATTTGCTTCACTTTTCAGCCACAGTCAAAAAATGGTCAAAGGAAAGAGCTGCGTGAGGGGAAGGGACTGGAATCACCGCTCTTCATGTACTATTTTAGTAGTAGGGAGTAAAATCTCTTGCGTGTTTCTATTGCTTTAGCTGCAGAGTACTGCAAATTCCATATTTGACCTTGCTGGTGCTTTAGTAAAACTGAGGATGAGAGATTTGACAGCTGAAATTACTACAGAAGTCTTCAGGAGATTCCTGCTGTGCCCTTTAGATGTGACACTACCCTTAAACCAGTGTACACAGGTAAACAGACATTTTAGAGAGGCCTTCATTCGCTCTTAGAGAGAGAAAGTCAGAGTGATATTGTGAACACACATCCTGTGGTTAGGATTTCCTTATTGCATTGGAGCAACCCACATATACCTACTAGGAGGATGTACCTGGCCACTACATTGTATGCTGGGGAGAGAAAGAGAGAAGGAAAAGAAGGGGAAGAAAAATTAAGGCATATAAAGATGATATAATTCAAAAATACAAGTCAGCTTTGTCCCCTCTTAAGATACATTTTATACAATTCTGACCTTCTTTCCTTATTTCTAGTTTTGGTTATACTTTTTTTTTCTGAGCTATCCCATATTTGCATTTCATAATAAAGACAAAATGAAGACACTTAGGCACCTCATGTGGGAGGATATGGCTTATTTCTGCTAAACTTACTCTAAAGCAATAGAAGAGAGAAAGAAAACAGGTTTGTTTCTGTCAGGAAGAAAAAGAAATTGACTCAATCCTTATGCTTTTCATTCCACACCTCTCAGTGGGAAGCCCCGTATTCTATATCTAGGTCTAGTTTTGGTTGGTTTTCTCAGAGGTGGCAGAGAACCTTCAACATTGTGCTTGTTCTACCAGTAATGCTGTCATGTGGGCACTCTTCTGTATAGCAGGGCAAGAGCCATGAGTTTGGAGCCTGAAGGGTTAAAAGATACTAGTGTGGAGCTGGGAAAATGAGTATGGGAAAGGGATAACAATCTCTGCTACCAGCAAACCAGTCTGGCAGCCTTCACTCTACAAAGACTTTTTTTCCGATTTAACAATGCCATTCACATTCAGGCAGTAACTTTGCTCCAGTCTCCTATCTGCTGCATAGCACAACATTCACTACTTCCCAAATTTATATCCTTGCAGCTGCTGTGGGAAAATGCATCATTTGACAACTAATTCCAGCTTTAAAATTAAGCAGAAATGCTTAATTTTTTGGGGAAGCAACACACCAGGAACTCACATGAGTTCCTGTGTGTTCTTCTTCCCTTTTTTCATAATGTCCAGTCCACCGAGTGATCCTTAGTCATGTCTGAGGAGAAAACCTATTCATTCCAAAGAAATGTCAATTAAGTAAGACCTGATTTGGTAAATATGAAACAAATTATTCAGTAAGGATCACTACAGAACACACACACTCAGTGTCTCCTAAAAGTGGCTTTATCTTTAAAAGGAATGTGAATTACAGTAGGGGGAAGAGACCTTTTATCTCCCAAACTCTGAAGATGACTTCATTTACTGCTTGCAGTTCCTGTAAGCACTGTCGATCTGGGCTGATAGAGCACATTTCTGCGAAAGACTCTGTGCTTTCTTTGAAGTGATTTGGTTCAGCTGGTTTTCTAAGTCAGCTTTCATGGATTTCAGGAAATGCTTGGGGGAGAGGGGAATCACTTTCTCATAATGCAGGTGACACTTAGCCAAATCAGGCATCTCAAGTCATTCACATCTGCAGTTTCTGGGGGCAGTGTTTTTGTGTTTCATGAGCAGATGGAAACAGAACAGTCTAATGTAGTTAAACTTCCTCTGAATGCTGTTTAGCCACTAGAGATTACAGCTGCAAATGTAGAGGCTTATGCTCTCTGGATCCTGTCATGGAGCTAAGTCATAGGCTCTTTTAACATGTCAAATCTCTGCTCTGTAGATCAGGAGGAATTTAAGATGAGAAACATCTTTTTTAAGTCTTAAGGATGTCTGCACCTTTGCTGTTTATTTGTGTATGCAAATTTTCAAAGGGAACTAAACTATCCTTTCCCCAATGCACCACAATGATACAGCATTCAGACTTTTAAAGTGTGTGAAGAGCATTTCTGGACAGTTTTGTATTTCCCCACCAAGGTTCATGAGGTTTGGTCATGTCAGACAGCAACCTCTTCTAGCTTAGGGCTTTGCACCTTTTACAGAAATAAGACAAACCAATGTCGGTGCAGTTTGCTCAGCCAAGGGTTTGATTTACTCTGTCAAAAACTGTGCATCACTGCAGTCCTAACACATTGTCCCCGCTCTCATGGATTTAGAAGAGAGATGCATTCCTGGGCAGATTCACCCTGAGTATATTTTCTACTTGCTTGCCCTTTTTTGTTATAGGCTTTTGGAGGCAGGAATCCTCTGCCTGCTGGACTAGCACTTAGACAGACTAATTTGGTAGGGCAAAGAAGCAGGACCACATGGAGACCTGTCTGCGCTTACACACTCAGTTAAGCAGTTAGTCTGCCAGCAGGATAGGTGCCAGAGCCTTTAAAAATAAAAACAGAGATGCTATTTTTTTAAAAACTGTGACAATAAAGTTTATTATGTTAATATAATTAAAAATATTATAAAATAGTAAAATATTCTGCTTGGCAGAAAAATTATGCCAGGGTTTTAAAACCCCAGGTCTGTGCAAACAGTTTTTGTAAACATAAGAAGTCAAGTGTTCAGGTTCTATCTCAAAATACAGTAAATTGCTACAAAAATAAGTTTGCTCACTGTCAAACATATTTAAAAACCCAGGAAGCTGGATTTCGTTACACATATCTAATGTGTCCCTATACAGTTAATGCTGCACTTATATCTGAAATGGGAAGGATTTCAGATAGTCCTTTAAAACAGGATTGAGTGGGATCTGATTTAAGTTCTCTCTTCCAAAAGTCTTCACGATGCTTTTCCGGCAGAGCTCCTGCAGTGGTTGCACCCGGACCTTGCGAAGCGGGGTAACCAGTACCTTCCTCGGGGAGCTTAGGTAATGTTCCAGCAGTTTAAAAAGACAGTCAAAAGTCTCTTTGCTGCCATCCAGGCTGAAACGCCCGGTCTGAAAGTTAATCCGGATACTGGTGGGCCCAGTCGCAGTCTTAACACTGATGGCAAAGAAGCAATTCTTTTGTGTGCTGTCCCTGATGAGGAAGGTGCCCTCGGGCTCAGACTTAAGCTTCTCGTGGGCAGCACTGACAGTCAGAGGCCCCCAATAGAAGCCACAGGCATCCAGCAGGCTGCTGGCTCGAGTGATGCTACTGAAATCCGCTTGGGAGCGAAAGGTTCGGAAGTGTGTGTTGCCCTGTGCCTGCACAGTGCCGGGCCGGCCGGGGCCCTGGAAGCCTCGTGCCTGCGAGCGATCCCGTGCCGGAGGGTCAAGAAGCCGTCTAGGGTCTGCTCCAAGTGCGTTATCTGCTGACACCTTGCTGTGCGCTACCATCCTACAGCCGAGAGCAGCGGATGCGGTCTTCCATAGCGTCAGCGGCTACGGCAGGGCGGCCTTCCAGCAGCTACTCTGAAATGCCAAGAGAGACACCAGGTGAGACCGATCCCCAGGGACAGGCGGCTGCAATAGCTGAATGACCAAATCTTCCATTGATACACCTCCCACCCATTAGAAAATAATGAAATATTCATTTTCAATTTACACCAGGCAAACAACTCTCTTCTGGACAAGATTAGCAGCCTATCACTAGGCAACTCCAAAGCTCCAGAAATATTTAATAAGGATCATTAACAGCTACAGAAGTTAATACATTTTCCCTGCTATAAGCCCTTTCAGGGCCTAGCAATTCAAATGACTTCTCAGTGAAAAGTCATCTCATGGACACCCTCTCCCATTCTCAAGTTTTTAAAGAACTATTCAACAAGATTTTACAACTGAATTACCAATTTTTCTGCCTTCCCAACTACAATGTCAGAACTCAGCACACAATGTCGTTATTTGGTGCATGCATTGTGTGCAAAAGAGAAAGTGGATGAAGGCCGTGTTCCCAGGTAACTGGGGAAGAGAGTCAGGTGACGTGCCATTGTATAGCTGAAACGTAACTTGGAGGGGCAGCCTGTAACACGGGTAGATTTACAAGGTAATCCTAAAACTTCTTTCCTCTCTCCTGTTAACCTGAAGCTCAGCCATAAAAGGCAATTTCCATTCCCCCAAGTTTCCCTTGGGACAGCAATGCTACAACCTACTAGCTTATACAGATCAACCTCTGAACCCTTAAAGCATTACTCCGCAGTCTCTCTCTCTTTTTTGTATCACATGCACTTTAAGTGGCCCAATCTAAATTGCTTCCTATTGATATATCTTTCAACATGAAGGACTAAATTCATCCCTCGTGTTACTTCAAAGGAATTAGCAGTGCTGCACCAGGAATGAGTTTGGCCTGAAATGTCTGCCTCTGACAGTGTGGTTCAATATATCTCCGCTGGCTGCCTTGACCTTACTGGCAAGCATAGATTTTAGGATTTATCCCTATAGTCAGATATAGATCTGTAGCAGCAGCTTGTTGAGAAACCTTGAAGGATTCTCAGAAATGAATCCCTCAGCCGTCTCATAGTTCAGGGTAACATGCTAATGAGTCTTTCAAAGAAAGCATGCCGCTGGATTCCTGTCTGTGCTAGTTTAACAACTTGATGTTTGGTCTCATTTAGGTCACATTACCACCTCAAGCACCTACGAGGGTTATAAACTCCTTAAGCTGGCAAGTAACAGGCTGAAAGTAGCATTGGGCTTGCTTTGCACAGCAGAAGGAAACCGATGCCAGTTTTTCCAATTACTGGGCCAGGATTATCGCTCAGTATTTAAAGTTAAAAATTCAGTTTCAGGACACCCTGGGGAGAAATGAGTACTAAGCCCAAGATCTAAAAATCAAAGGGCTCCGTAGCAGAAGCCGTAGGGAGCCAAGCGAGAGTTTGCAGTGCCTTTCCAAAGCGCACAGAGCAAACAGGGGACACGCCAGTCTTGGGAGCCCGAAAACCAGGGCAGGGATCTGGGACAAGGGTGCCACGACTGCGGCGGAGCGGAGCCTTCTGCGGGGTCCGGCTGGTCCCGTGCGGGCACTGTGGGCTCGGGGCTGCCCCGGCTCCCACCGCCGGCGCGGAGCTTGCGAACCCCGCTGCGCGTTCCCTTTAGCGCTTGTCCCACTGTTTCACACCAGTCACGACAGGTCTGTCTGGGCACGGGCACTAAAGCCAAAAAGGGAGGGGAAAAATGTATTTTAAAAAAATAATAAATTAAAGGGCAAAGACTCCAGAAGTCACCACGCTCTTTCACATCTGGCAGGGCTCCTCCGAAATCTGAGCTCATCTGGCTGCGGCGCCCGAGCCCTCGGTGCACGTCAAGGTTGGCGCGGACCCCCCGGGGCACAGACCCTCCCTTACCTCGGGGTGCCGCGGGTGGGGGCTGTCCCCGGAGCGCAACACACGCTGCCAGTCCCAGTCCTGCTGCTAGTCCTGGTCCTGGCCCCGGCGGCCGGCCGAGCATCCTCCGGCGGGTGCCCTGCCTGGCGCCGCGGCGAGCCGGGGCTGCCGCGGGGCGGGCGGGCGAGCGGCACCTCCAGCGCTCTCTGTCCGCGCATCGCCCCGGCTTTTATTTAACGCGGCCGAGCTCAGCTTGGCTCCTCCCCTTCTCGGAAAACATGTGGCTACGTTCACTTTCGCTTTACCAGCGGCATGGTGGCCCTGAGCCAGCCGTAGCTCTGGCTCCAGAGAACGCCCCGCGGGCTCCCCGCCCCGCCGCTGGGGATGCTCTTCAACCTCTCTTCTTCTATCCGACTACGTCTGGGTTTATTCTTTTATTGCCTTTTTTTTTTTTTCTTCCCCACAGCCCCGGCGGAGCAGGCGGTGGCCGCGGGTAGGGTCGAGAGGTGCTGCGGGGCAAATCCGAGCACGGGAGCTCTCTGAGGCCCCAGGGAGGCCAGGGGACACTAGAGGTAGGTGATGGATGAGGCTCTGACTGACAGCTACCTCAAAATATGATGGAGAAATAGCAAGAAAAGCAAGCGAGCAACCACTGCGGGGAGGTTTAACTGAAAATAGCTGCTGTCCTCAGAGCTAACGGGCCAGCATGGACAGAAGAGGTGAGAGTACTTAATGTATAATTTAAATGTTCAAGAAAGGACAAAATATTAGATAATCTCAGAGTGCAAAAAGCATTCATAGAAGCTTATGATCCTTCCACCGAGAAGACTGTAAAGATCCTACACTGTGGTTTGAGTTCTCAAAGCAGAATTTCCCTAGGGTTTTCTCCAGAGTAATCAGAATTAAAAGTAACTGTTCCAATCCCAGCTGTATTTATACCCTTGCCAGCAGTCAATGCAGGAGACTTGGAATGCTCTCCTGCTCACCCAGAAGGCGATCTGAAACCTCAAATACCCCACCATTTCTTAAAGTAATAACCACTAATTTTTAAAGGCCAAGAGGTTTCCCTGTCGTTAACATGACAGGTTTGTGACAATGCAAAGGAAATGCCTCTGTCAAATGGTTAAAGGGAGAGGGGCTGGCAGTGCCTTGTGAGTTGTCCTTTGGGATGAAGTTGAGGGAATGTATTTCTTGCTTTGAGACTCAATATTCTTTTCAAAATCCAGTGTGATTGCAGACTGACTTAACCTGGTGGCAATACAGCACTTTACAGTGATGTGCAGCCAGTGTACAATAGGTGAATATGGAAATTTCTGATGATTTTTTTAGCCACCAAAATTTACTGCTTATGTTCTGTCATGCAAAAGCATAGTTGTCATGAGTTTGGAGAAGCAGTGTGCTATTAATTTTAAGACCTGGCACAGAGATTCACTTTATGTTCTCAATCCTCTCTCAAGTTTTGAGCAACAGAGCTTGAGTCAGTTTGGCATAAACTACTGCAGAAAGCTCACGTGCTTTACTGTGTAAAACAAAAGCATGAAGGAGTGGTGGAACTGAAACTTCCCTTAGAATGTGAACATGCAATATTGCCACTCTTTGCTTTGGCAGAGTGTGCTCCATGCAGTAGATTCCATGGTTTGGACACAGCACTGTTGGTGTTCACACAGGTAGTACAGCCAGGCCTTGCCCTTAACAGCTTAAAGTCTACTTAGCCAAGACAAAGTCTCCTGCCTCCCCCCTGCCCTTCAAAGAAAAGGGTTTTGAAGTGCTTAACTCTGTCAAGATAAGGTAAATCAGAACCAAAAGTACAGCTCAGATCCTCTTAACTCCTCTCCCAGTCCCTGGGGCGCCCAGTGAATGAGGTCCCTGCGGCTGCAGCCTTGTCCTGCCGTCACTGTGGCTGTAAGGGGCAGAGTACTTCATGGCACAGTGGGGTGCGTGTTTCTCACATGAGACAGAGTTGGCTGAAAGTTGCTGTAGATGTACCAAGAAAGCTGTTTCACTCTCATGTAATTTTTAGTTTTGTAAGATCATAGGGGAAAGAAAGATCTTGCAGGTGCATATGCAGTCTGTCTGCCATGGACTGAGTAGTGCAGCTGACAAAGTATCCATCCAAAAAGTCGTGTTCTTTGAGCAGGAATGTGGTAATAATATTCTGTTGCAAAGCTTCAGAGCTTGGCAAGGCTCAAAGACTCCCAGTCACAGAGGAGAGTGATGGAGTGAACCTGCCAGCTTGGACACCAGAAGCCAAGTGTGTCAGGCTGCTGCTTATGGAGTTTGACATCCTACGTGAGGCCTGTACGTGAATCATAGTGAGAGTGGTCCGAAGTGCTTCATGAAGTGCCTTAGAAAGGCTTGCCCAGGAGCAGTGGGCTTCAGATGTAGTGTGTGGAGGAGATCGGCCCAGTGAGTGAAGTTTTTGTGAAAGGAGTTGAGGGTTTAGATGTGAGGGTCCCACAAGTTGAGCTTTCTTGGGAAATCTTCAGATTTACCCGCTCATGTTTCATTTTTGCAACCCTCCATTCCCGTCCTTCCGTATCCTTTCCTGTATCCTCTCCCTCACCTTAAACCCCGGCAGTGTGTGCCTCGGGGAGAGTTCTGTGCCAGCAGGATCCCCCAGGCTGCGGTCACTGGACCCAGCAGAGGGCAGTGCAGAAATGGGAACCGGGCAGAGCTGCTGGACAGAGCGCACAGCAAAACATCTTCACATAAAGGACTGAAGGGGAAAGAACTGCTGCCAGTCCAGGTGATTCTGATCTGTGCTCTGGCAGCTTAAGGAGCACTTGCTGCTTTTTGCAAGGTGAATTAGACTTAGAGTCTGTTTGGTAAGTAAAGCCTTCCATGTGAACACAAACAGCAATTCCCTTCCTTGTTGATGGTCCCAGAAGGGAAGAGCAAAATCTGGAGAGATTACTTGGAGACATTATCTCATCTTCCTTTCTCCCTTGTTTCTAGAGCAGGAAAGTAAATGCTTTTGCTCTGAAGGTATCCATAAACCTCCAAAAGCTAGGACAAAGAACAAACTCAACTTTTGTTAAAAATAAAAGTTCTTAGCCCTACTTTGCAAACATTGTTTTGAAAAGTGACAGAAAATTCAGAGGAATTGCTGGGCATTTGTGCAGCAGGAATATGGCTTTATGGCTAGAAACAGAACAAAGGTGACAGGGAATCTGTTTTGAAAGCACTGGGAATAGGGCTGTCAGGTAAGGTCTGCCAGGAGGCAGCAAGAGAATAAACATGGTTGTGAAGATAGTTTTGAAGGTAGGAGAGTGCTGTATCTGTTGGGGATACATAAGACATTTGCCTGTTGGTTAATTTTCCAAACCCCACACTCTTAGCCCAACTAAGCAGAATAATGCAGGCAGAGCTTCCTCTACTTGTGCTCCAAGCCTTTCTTCACCCTCTAAAATCACCGGGAGGGAGGAGGTTGTGATACCATGTGTGGTATTTCCCAGTATAAATTCCATTATGGGGCATTCCACACCCTGCTGAATTCATCCCCCCTGCAGGGACAGTCCTCCAGGAAAAAAAAAAATCAACAAACCTGAAAAGCTTAGGAAATCGGCAAGCACTCCACATTTTAGCTTTTTCCTAGCTTTTGAGAATAGAAGCAGACACTGATTCTGTTACAAATCTGGATTAATGGGTAGGCAGTGTATCTGTGGGATAGCATGTTTAGAGTTTGGTATAGTAAGTGGGTGATCAGTGTGGGAATTCATATGGAATTGATGCTTTCTTGCAAAAATAGTTCAGTAAATAGGGTCACCTATTTGACTGTTAGTCTTTTGAGGTTAGTCTCTTGTGGCAATGCTGTACATGGTGGCTCTTACATGAATGTGCTCATTATCTAAACTGATCAAGTCACCAACACCATCTTTAGAAAAGGGGAACTGAAGCACCAAGAGATTCAGTGATTTGCTTGAAGTCAGAGAGTGAGATAGTATGCAGATTGGCTAGGAATGGAACATAATTCAGGTCTTCACGGCCCTATACTAGAAACTTAACCACAATACCATCCTTCCTGTTTTAGTGGGTTTTGTTTTCTTCTCCAGAATCTGAATTTTCATTTAAACGAAACCCTTGAAATCGGAATTCTTTGATTTTGCAAGTAAATCAGACACCACACTGTCTCTGAGTCTGCTTTCAGATGCAGTGAAACCAGCAGCACTGAGCCAAGCATGAACCTCTGTCACCCACTTTGATGAAGAATTTGGGTTAGAGTTTGATATATTTAAACAGGATGTGTCCAAGAGACGAACCTATTGTGACATTTCCTCACACACATCTCCATTCCCATGCTATCCAGTCAATCATTTTCTAAGAGATAATAAGTGGGCCTGATGAATACAGCTCATCTTCTTATCCTTTTAGTCAACTCTTCCAGGTAAAACAGCTACAGATGTTACTCACTGGTATTAGTTATCATGCTAGGTATCACTGAAGAACAATGTGTGTCTGGCCAGGCTGTCAGTCACAGCATATTCATCATTATGCCAAGAACAAACTACATTTTGAAGATGTCACCAATTTGTTATCAAGCCTTGATAAGCATCTACCTAGACAAGGGCAAGCCAATTGGTACAGCAATAATTAATTCTGTCTGAACTGGAATTTGTGCTGTTCTGTGGAGAATGTACAGGTCAGATCCCATCCAGATGGGATGGATGAGAGGAATTAGTGGTTTTGTCTTCTAAAAAGGATGTGTACGTGTGTGCTGGCTAGGATGGAGAATAGTAGGGTTTGGAAGTTAAGCAAATTAAACTTAATTGTAGACTGAGTTACAGCTGAGCTTCTCTATCCCTTAAGTTCCTTTGAATAGATCATGTTGTCTGAAACATTTCACTGTAACAGATATAAACTGCTATTTTTCAAATAAGCAATAAATTTACTGTCTGAGGCTATGAGGAAAATTTCTTGCTCAGCTGGCTATTCCGGAATTGCTTATCTTAAATGATGTTAATTATTTTCCAGGGTAGTTAATGCTGGTTTCCTTGAGCCCAGATTAAATGGATCCTGTCTGATGTTCAGTGGAAGTTCCTTGTTGACATTAACTAAGTCAAATCAAGATTCACATTAGTCTCATGAATTCAAATGCTGAGCACTTAACCACATGAAAATGTGGTTTGGGCTTTCTGCATTTCAGTAGTTTAGACATCCTTCTTTGTAATTACTTGAATGGGGGAAAAAAAAGGGAAAGTCTCAAATTTTTGGTAAAAATATTGTGAAAGGGCAGCCTGCTTTCTGGTGTTTTCTTCATCCAAATGACAAATTTATCTTGCTGGACTGTGTGAGTGTCTGTATGTGCATACTCCACAACTGATGAAGGAACTTTGGATCCCTAGAAATAACATTGGTGCTAATTGCAGAGGTAGCAAGGTGCTGTTCAGGGGAACTGCAGCAATAAATCCAGGGCTGGACATGCTAGGGCAGCAGCATATGAAGCTAGTGTGGCTTCCAGATACACCTACTGGACTACAGAGCTTTCAGGTGCTCTCTGGAGGAACACAGCCCTTGAATTTCAAAGCCAGTTGCTAATTTTATTCCAGTCTGGCTGAAATAAACCACTGGAGTGATCCTTTCCAGACTGAGCCAGTACAGAGCTCTCCTCCCTTTCCATTGCTTCCCTTGCTCCCCAGCACTCTCTCCCTTGTTTGAAGCCACACTGTTTCTCCAGCTCCCTGTTCTCATGTCTTTTCAGATCTCAAGCCCCTGAAAGGAGAGTGGTTAACTTGGCACAGAAAAATTAGCTGAGGTGCTGAACAGTGCTGTGGGTTTTGGAGCCAGGGTTATTGTTTGTACATGCAGTTGGAGTCCTCAGGCAAATACAGGTCCATGAAATACGGGAAGGGGATTCTGACTATAAAGAGTGCATGGAAGAGGTTGTGAGCTTTGGGAAAAAAAATATTTTTGAGTGGGAACTGTGAGGATACCAAGATCAATTAATAATCCAAAAAGGTATCCAGTATATCTTTCTTACTGTTTCAATGCTATCTTCACTCTCTGCTTTTATAGTTTCCCATTCTTTCAGGCATTTTCCGCCACTTCTCTTTCCTTTCAGTTTAGATTGTACTGAATGGTTTACATGATTATAAATTTTCATTTGCTGCTGAAGGTGGATAGTGTTGATGATATTCCTGGTGCTCTCACAATTCCAGAGGCAAATGCTGAGCTTCTATTGAAGTAAGTCGAGGATTGTGGAATCAGTTCCTGATGCATTTTATTTTTGTGCATAATCAACACATGGGGAGATTTTTATGTTTGGGGTGAGGTAAAGGAAATTATTCAAGTGTTCTCTCATCTTTGGTTTTCAGTCCATAGAAACTGAATAAAATTCATTCTTAATATGGTTAAATGCATCAAAATCTCAGGTCCATTTATTTGAATGTAGAGAGATTCTATAGTCCAAATTAAAAGGAAAAAAAGTAGTCTTGTTCTTGAACAAAGACTGATGTGGTGCTGTTACAGGAGACAGAATTAGGACAATGGAAGTTGAGAAATGAGAAGTTGATGGCAAAACAGTGCTTTGCATCTTCTCAGCCAGATTCAGGTGGACAATCTTATTTCTTTCACACTTGACTGAGACACTTTCACATTATTTGGTTGGATTTTTAAAACTTGAAGCCATCAAGTCTGGATGGTTAAATCTGAATAAATCACTATTAATTAATACTCAAAGAAAATACCTTCCATGGGCATGATATGCTGACCTCTATATTCTTGCTGGGATTGTAATCTACTTTCATTGACAGATCTTTTTTACAATTGCAGTCAAATCCCAAATCATAAACCATCAAACTCTTCTGATGATGGAATACATTAGGTTCTGCAGTATGTAGTAACTCCCATACCCAACAAACAGAAACTACTGAATGTGCACCTTTTTTTCTACTTTATAGATTTTATTGGCTTATGCTCTGCAAAGTATTGAGAAATTATCCAGATTTCTGTTCCTCCTCTGTCCCTGGAGAAAGGATAGTTCCTGATAGGTGGGTCAATAGTTTTCTTCAGAGTACAAATATTAATTCCTCATTTGCCAAGAAAAGAAAGGAAAAAAACCCTACCATAATTGCTCTTGTGGAAAAGGAATTGGATTTTTTTCTTCAGACGTTTTCCCTCTCCAGATTTATTGCAAACCTCAGCCAATTTTACATGTGAACTCAACAAGCTGAGTGCAAAATGGATTAGCTTCACCATGTTCCAGCTCCAGGAAATTTTCTAGGAATCGGAAGAATAAGCTGACAGTTTCTGACGAAAGATAAAAAAGTCCTTTAAATGTAGACTTTTTGGCATCTGATGTTAAAGAAACATCATACAACAATATTAGTAAAGCATTTTCTAATTTTAGAAATATCTTTATTAGTTATATACAGACCTCACCACACACACATTTGGATTAATTAAGAAGAAATATTATGTTATGTAAAATTAGTGTAGCTTAGCATAGGGGCCTTGATGTCCTCTATCAGTAAATTAGATAATTAGGAATATGAAAGTGGGAAGAGTGCCCAGCCTGGAGGATTTCCTGCAGGAGTTCTGAAGACATCTCAGGGATGTAGGGAGGGTTTCTGTCTGTGGTGACTCACATTTCCAGGGCCACTTTGTCCTCTGAGAATGCAAGAAGTCCTATTGTCACTTGTGTTAAACTGGAAATGAGTGCTGTGCTGTATTTCAACTGCAGATCTATTTCAGTTCACAATAATGTCACAAGAAAATACTGGCAAAATTTCTGATAATGAGTCTAGAGGAAGCCTTACCCTTAATCACATAAATTGAATTGAGCTTGCCAAGATGACCTTCAAAAACTTACTGGACATGTGAGTAGTGACCTGTGATGCCTGAAACCACAGGTAATTCTAATACTCCTTTACTGACAGAAAAGCCTTTTGGAAAGGTAACTGGAGCTATTCTTACAACAATTTAAATTTGTACTTCTCCATAGTTCTTTGCTCCAGCTGCTCTGTACTGGCTCTGTCTTATATCACTGGAGAGTGGACTGAGTTACCTCTCAGTTTCCGCAGCAGTACCAAAACTGTGTCCATGACCTTCAGGATTTACTTGTTAACAAAGTGATCTGTATATTCCTGATACTGCAGCCTCATCCAACATAAACTAATGCAGCTTTCAGGTAGTTGCTGATTTAGTCCATATCTAAGCTGAAGTTCCATAATTACATTTCTCTAATCACCATCTTAAAAATTCAGATTTGCTGTGTGCTAACTTGTAAAGAAAAAACAGATATAATTCTTCCCATGCCAAGTGTTGGGGATTTTTCCCTCAAGAGCTTTTATAGGCAAATAGATACAATGATTACTACAATACTAGCAAGAAATACCAATAAATGTATGAATGTAAATTTAATGTAAGTTTAAATACTGTGCTCTCTACCATGACTTCCCATATAAATAGGTTTATATACTCTCTTCCTGGGTCTGTAAGAAAGGTTTAGTTACTATTAGGGAGTACTTTTTGCAGTTAGACCCTTTGTAATCCTCATACAGTGTTGTCCTTATCCTTGGCAAAGGCAGAGCAGCTACAGACAAGGTCCTGCACATCCTGAGAGGTTTGGCCTCTGAGCTTCAGTCAGAAACCCAGAATTTCTGACTACATTAAAAATGCCCCAGTAGCTTCCCAAGTCCATGCTCAGAGTCTGTGCTCTGGTCAGGAGGAAATTTCTGTGAGTTTAGACTTCTTCGCTGAAGAGTTGGCTGGAGTTTCATCAGAGCCCTTCAGAAGATTTCCCGTTCCAGTGGTGTATAAACACAGCAACAATAGTACAGTGGCTGTGTTCTTAGGAAGTGTCTCAGAAGTTTTTTTCTTAGTTGTGCAAGGTGAACATTTCATTCTGTAGTTGTTGCTGTTGCTTTATTAGGAATGTGGATGGATGTGCTGTGGCTGTAGGAGGATGCAAATGTGACTTCACGTGCAGACTTGACTTCTGCATCCAAAATGCTGCCAGTAGCAATTGGGCAGAGATCTCCAAGTAGATCTTTTTAGCAAAATGGAAAAGTAGGACTGCACCCAGAATAGAGAAGTCCTGACCTTAGATCTCCTGCTAAAAATAGCCTATTTTTGAAGAGATTAAGGACAAAGATATTCAAAGCTCTCTTCTAGATACAGTTGCATTACAAATTCTGAATTAGTTGAAAGGACACTGCCTAACTCCTCCAGTTTAATTCTGGCTTTTTATTCCTTGTATATTTTATCCTTCCTTTCTTAGAGTCCCATTTTCCCCAGGACAGTCATTGATTGACCATTGGGCCAGAGATCAGGGGAGCCCCAGGCAGGGGCTGCCAAGAGATCCCTGCACTGGAGGATTCCCAGTGTCAGGGCTGGAAAAAGCAGCTTGCCTGGATCAAAAAAGTCCTCACTTCTTGCTTGCTCATGAACCATACTGAAAATAGCTCACCATTGATAAGGGTATATTTTGGTATTCCAGCAGTAAGTCATAGCATTGCACAGTTTTATTCCTCTGTTCTAGGAAATTCAGTAAAAAACTTGGTCCAATACACAGACACACACAGACACACAGACACACACACACACTAAAGAATGCATTTACTCTCAGTGGCTGCATTTACCATCGAAGTTGGTAATGTTTCCTGAAATTGGTTTCTGATCCCCTGAAAGGCTGTGGGGTTTTCTTCGGGTTTTTTTTTTTTCTTTTTTTTTCTTTTTTTTTTCATTTTTTTTTTTTCCTTCAAAGGGTAATTTCAGGGAAACTGAACTACATACATGAAACTCTAAAATATCAACTGTGCAGATAAATTGTGGCATCAGGGGCATAACGTGTGTGTGACCTGCCGCCAGTTGCATGAATTGCAGTGAATTCCCAGTTTCTGCTAGCAGATGGCAGGCATAGCTGAGTGTGGCTGTTCATTTTGAACCAATGTGTGGTTGTGATGGTGACGGAAGAGCAGGAGAGCTGTGATCTCTGGGGAGAGGGAAACACAGGACTGGAGCCTGGAGAGGTAAAACCCAGTTTTAGGGTTGTTGTTAACAGTTTTTAACAATAGTTTACAGTTTTCAGGCTGTTAGGGAGTTACACTCATTGAGTTTTTTAAGGTCATGTATGAATCCTCTTCATGTGACGGACCTGCTGCACAAAATGCCAAGAATGGTACAGCCTACAGGGCTTTGGCAAACAGATCATCTCTCATGATTCATGCAGCTTCCTTTCTCTGCTCTGCCTGTGATGATCTCTCAAATGTGACCTTCAAACATAGGGCTAAAGCTGAATCTGGCTTTAAGAAATGACCCACAAGCAGTTTTGTGCAGCATAAAAAAGAGAAAGTGATCCCAAGTATCTGAAGCTGCCAATGTAGATTGCCAAAGCAATTCTTGGTGAATGAACTGCATGTTTGTACTGGTCATTTAGAAACAGCTTTAAGAGAATTTCCTCTCTTTATTTCACTCATACCTTAACTTCAAGACACTGACAGTGTCACTGTCAGCTTCCCAGAAGTCCCATAGCTGATTCTGATTTACATAAACTATTCTGCATACTGCTGTATGCAGACAGAAATGGGTATCTTCTTGGGTTTTGTTTCTTCCCTTACCGCCTCCCAGCCCCCTTCTCAGGGCTGGGGAAATACAACAGATGCCTGTGTAGGCAGAAGCAGATTTTGGAGGGTGTGTGCATTTTTCTCCACTGAGTTTACCACACTGAGGAGCACTCCATGACTCGAGACAAGTCCTCATCACCAGGGATTTAGTAGCTATACCCCAATGAAAATGGGATTTCAGTGCAATCATGAGGCTGTGCAGAGAGCCCATCACTCTTCCAGAGAATCATTACCACATTTCCTCTTCTGTTCTCCTAATTAGGGGTTTGCACTTCAGTAGAGCACATACCACAGCCTTCCTGCCGTCCTGTACCATGGTACACACACTGCACCAAGGGCTCGTGGTTACAAAGCCAAGAACTGAAAAACTGGGCAATATCAGATTTATATTTGCATATGCAACCTGAAATCTGCCCACTCACACATGTGTGCACTGACTGATACAGGGGTGCTGGGGAAATGCGTGATCTCAGCTCTCACAAAACTAGGACAGAGTTGGCAGAAAACACAAGAAAGGCCCTGTCTCAGTTTTAAGGCCTGGAATTTGCAAACAATTAGATTTTTTTGTAACATGATTTCCTGTAGATAGTTCTATGTTCTACAGAGAAACTTTGCTACCATTCCAGAATAGTTTTTTTTTTAATACAAACCTACTGTTGTTTTAATTATGTTAATTTCCAAAAAGTAATGTGCTGGAGGTGAGAGAGCAGGACTCTCCCAGGTGCTGAATGTGTAAATCACTGAGTTGAGGCAAGACAGGCTGGTAGAACTGAGGATCCCCCTGCTTTTCTGGATCTTGGAACTCCTTAAAATTACTTAAAACTACTTATCAATTACTTACTTAAAATTAATCACAAGACACCAGAAGTCTTCAAAATTTTGAAGATAAGTGCTTTTGTGCTACTGCATCTGCCTGTGCTCACAAAGCACACACTGCCCCTAGTTTCTAAACAGACAAGCTGAGCAATACAAAGCATCTATGCAGGTCAGGGATGACTCAAACAAATCTGAGTCGATGGAGAGGAGGCAGGAGGGGCAGTATTTCTTTCATCTGAAGTGAATGTATTGAAACCTCATGAAAAACCAACGCTAAACATATGTGGCCTTTTGGAAAGTGTCTCTGTGCAACTGCATCCACAACATGGAGAATGATAAAATCATCTCGCGAGCTGAGTCGAATGGCAGAGCTGAAGGAGAGCTGTAAATAAAGTGGTAGGCGGTTTCCTGCTAAAACTCCCCTGCATGTCCAAGAACCCACTGTGACTCAGCCGTTGCAGTCACTGGGAACTCGGCACAGACACCCTTTCCTAGTTGGGTGGTTTTACTTCTCTTTTTGCACCATACCAAGAGGGGCTCCATTCATCCCTGGAGGAATCAAATTGACAAATATGACCCATTACTTTTTATTGTCTTAAGGTAATGATCTCACAGTAAGCCCAACAAGACTGTTCAGACTTCTTGTCCGGTTAGCAGTGACCCCACCCACGCCTGCAAAATGATGTGTCTGCTTGGATCTTTCATGTGAAAGTTCTTGGGACTTACATTCACATATTTTTACTGGGCTCTTATATGCATCTCTTGATGTCCTAAGAAATAAAATTTTTGTTGCTTTCATTTCATGTGCAAGAATACTCAGAAATTACCTTTTTTTTTCTTTTTTTTCTTTTTTTGAAGAGGATGTGTGTAAATATACTGAATAGGAGACAGTTACATATTTGTTTATAATACATTTTCCAGTGTACCCACTGTTCCTTCAGAGAATTAACACCTATGGAAAGATGAACTGAGCTGGAAAATTCCCATATTAAAGTAACAGCAATAGCAATGTCTAGTAGCTTTTAGATCAGCAGCATCCAGTCTCACTTGCACTTGCACAGAATATTTTATGTCTGAAGCAGTCAGGTGTCATTTTACTCTTCTGGGTTCATGGTTTTGGAACATCCTTTGCCATTGAGGTAATACTTTCCCTGGTCCATTTTGAATTTGTACAGACAGTTGCCTTTCCATGTGAAAAGTTCTCTGCACACACCGCTTTAAACTTGGCACTGGGAATTAATAAAACAGGTTTGGGAGATCTGCAAGCTTCCATGAAATAACCTAGAACAAGCTGTTCTTAACCTCTTTATCCATACAATATTTACTATGCTGCCACTTTCTTTACACTTCTATTTCTACCTTGTCTCTTTTCTTCCACAGTCCTTTTTCTTATTTTTTTTTTAATTTATTGTACTAGCTCTGTGCTAGTCCCATCTAACTCCTTATTGGTTTCCTCCATAATAGTGCTGGAATGTTGTCCCATCTGACCTTTCTCTGTGTGAAAAATACCTATGGCCCAGGTCTAAAATTTACTCCACTCTGTTTTTTTCTGCTTTCCAGCCCGATGTTATCTAACTGACCCTTTAATTTCTGTTTTATATCTCTTTTAGTTTCAATATTCTGTCTGCCTTTTGCTTTCTTTCTGTTATATTAAGTATACTTTGTACAGGCTTTTTTTTCTCTTCTGAGAATTGTCTACTTTCTCCAGAGTTTTCAGTTTGGCATCTGAAGGTTGTCTGTGGTTCCTTGTTAGTGAACTTCCTTTCTGGGAAGTTCAGCCTCCTTGTATTCTGACTCAAGTCATTAACATCAAAGTACATTCTTCTTTTTCTTGACAATTCCTATAACTGCCCAATTTTCTCTTCCCCAGTCCCCTGCAGTGCCCCCCACAGCAGTGCTTTGCAGGGCATGGCCTTACCAAAGCTGCCACTAGGTTGCTTTCCCTCAGCCAAGTCCTGCTGCCCTCACAACAGTGAATGATGGAGGACTCGGTGGTTTTTTGCAACCCTCCCAGCTGAAAAGCAGGAGTCAGGGCTTTCCCAAGTGCACCTGAGGAGGGGATACCCAGGAAGGAACCCAGTTTATTGCAGAGGCCAGAGGGAGCTGAGGGGTGGCTGGCACTGGGGACCTGGCCCTGGAGAAGTGGAGTGAGTGATGTAGGGGACACCAGGTCCAAAGACAGGGGAGCTGACATCAGTGGCTGGAAGTGCTGGAGATGTGGATAAGGGGACTCAAAGGCAGGAGGGGCTGGGGCTCACCATCTGTCAGATCTGGTGCCATCAGCTGGGATTCTGGCTTGGGGACCAAGGACACAAAGTGACCTGTCCCATCCCCCTTGCTCACAATAAACTGCCCTAAACTCCTTTTTCTTCTACCAGAAATAGTGTCAATACATAGTACATCCACTTCTAAATAAGGAGGTTTAATATTTAATCTGATATCCATACTAAATGATAATTTCATTTCACCAGGTGACCAGAACTCCTCCTCCTCTTCCTCCCCCACATACTCTTATTTTAAGTATATTAGTACTTAGGGAAAATTATGGGGCTACGTGGGTGGCGGCCCACAAACATAAAGTGGGTGCTGAGATCCTGCCTTCTGAGAAGAACTCACCAGAATGACCAGTGAGGGCAGTGAGTGGGCAGAGCCCAATGCTGGGAGTGGTGCACCTGCCAGCATCCTGCAAGGTGACTACTGCCTGTGGCTGTGACAGGACAGCCCATGCCCACGTCAGGAAGGGAAAGTGCTGCACCCTTACTGGTCATGGTGAGTCATTTGTACCTTCTGCTACATCTGGCATGAATTTCATTTTGAGTTACTCCTGTGCATCATTATTTTCAATATTTCCTTCACCAGAAGCTGGAGTCACAGAGGTGAAATTACATTTACCAGAATCTGTCATTAAAATTGACAGCTAGTTCTTAGTAGAAGTAAAAGAATCAGGTTTTTGAACAGCACTGAACAGTGCCATTTTCAAGTAGTCACATGTGGAGTAAGACCATTCATCAGAAATAATAATGAGAATATAATCCCAAGTATTCAAATGCACCTGCCTGTACTTTTCCCCTATTAGAGTTGAAATCAAGCAAGGAAACAGTACTTGGGGGACAAGTCCAATTAACCATGAAAAAGTGGAATTTACCAGATGACTAGCAAGCCTGTTTTAATTTAATGGAAAATTTGTGTTACTCTTTTGTCTTTACATAACACTGTGTGCAACTTAACACTAAGCATTAACATCAGATGGGTTTTTGTACCACCTTGGATTACATCCATAGTTTTGGTCTCACCCATCCTGTGAGGCTGCCAGTGTCTCTTTTGGCCATCCAGATTTATGTCAATTTTTTATGGCCTCAAATAACTCTGTTGTAAACTCCTGGACTACACAGAGGACATTCTGCCTTCAAATACACACCTTTGTTGTGGCTTGGAAAACTTTCCACCAGGACTTTACCTTGGTGCCTTCTCTGGTTTTATCTTATACGTATATTAAAGTATTTTACAGGAATAGATTATCAGGAACTTGGACTCGGTTTTTCAAAGGAATTAGGACCAAAACCTTTATTTGCACACTGCCTGTCAGGTGTAACTGCAAGGACTTTCTGCTGAAATAGAAAAGCCACACTGAGAAATAAGGCAAACCAAGATAGCCAGAACAGCATTCATTGGAATCGTGTCTGTTTATATTTGAATCTCTTGTTTGGAGGAAGTTCTGTTTTTACCTATAATACTATGCAAGTTCCTATAAAAATCAGTTTGATGTTAGTATTACTCAATTTCTGAAGAAATAATTTGGTTTTGTGTTGAGAAAACTTACTGCCATGCCCCCTCTGCTGGAGGGAAAAACCATCCCTGCATGCTGAAAACATCTAGTAAAAGCATTACAGCTTATTATTGTGCAAGTATTTACAGGCTCAGAGTTTACAAGCTCTTTACTACCTTTCTATTATTATCTATCATTATCTGTCATAAGTTGTGCTTTAGAGAAGAGTCTGGATGATCACTGCAATTTTGTTCAAATTACTCCATCTGAATGAGTCAGTGTGTTGAAAATTCATCTTCCCAATTGATTCTTTTATCATCCAAGTTATTTTCAGCAGTGTCCATCCTCTTCATCCCCCTGCTATATCTTGTATGTATTACTTACACACGTTCACACTGACTATCACTACACACTCTTAGAGTGAATGCACATAATACAGCAAACTGGAGAAATCTGACTGCAAGAAGTCCACATGCTTTTCCAAGGCAATTCAAACTGCAGAGGTGTGCTTGTCTTTCTGACTGCTCTGGTTGTCTCTCAAGTGTGACAAGAGCAGGTCACTGGGTGAAAGACAAGACAAGAAGCACAGGCACAGCAAGGAAAGGCAATCCAATAGCTTCAGCATTGAATAAGATCATGGATTTCAGCCCTGCTCTGAAATACACTGCCTGGTGAACTTGTTCTAGTTACTTAGGCTAATAGCCAGAAAAGAAGTGTGTCACAACATTGAGCACTGCCCAAAGAAAGTTGGAGGTTTCTGAGATGAAGTGTTGGACCTGTTTATGGTACTCTGTGGTGTACATTGAGAGCACTGAATTTCTTTGAAAGGACATCCAAAGCAGCCAGTGTGCCATGCAAGCAGCCAGTAAGGAACTATTGCCTGCAGAACTAAAGATTTTCCCCTCTTGAGATTGTTCAAAAATCAGTCTCTGAAGAAAGGCAGTCTTAAAAACAGAGCAAGCCAAGAGGGCAGCTGATTAGTACTTAGACTTCCCCCAGAATATGGAAAAGTAAGATTATATCCCTGCTTGGTGGAGAGCAGTCAAACTTCAGTTTCTCCCTTTTCTTGCAGTTGTCCTAACAACTAAGTAGCAGTCTCCTCTCACTGAGAGGGAATGAGGAGTATTTGTTAAGTATTTGGGAACTTAACATCTAGAGCAGTCACTTGTGGCTGGGAAACACTGAATTCTGGTGACCCCTCTGAGTGCTGTTAACTTACTGCAGATTAATCAGTTATTAGATAAGCTACTTAAGTGGTATTTGAAGCTGAGACAGAAGTCAGTGACTCACCTATGTTAAATCAAAGCCGCAATCTGCAGGCCTAAAGGCAAGGCCCATTCTTTCTGTAGGTCAATGGCTCTTGAAAGCCTTTCTGTGAACTAAAGCAAGTTCACAGGAAGACCAGAGAATATTTCCTTCTATGGATTTGTGGTGTGAAGTCCTAATTTCAAAATAAGCTTGAGAAGCATGTCCTTGAGTCCATGCCAGGGAGAGGTTTGATTCCCCAAACTGAAGCCTGAAGCACCCACATTCCCACAAAAGACCTCAGTAGTAAACTGCTGGATAAAACTGAGGAGGTTGAAAAGATAATGATACCCCTTTAAGAAAGTGTCTCTAATGAAGTCTCTGAAGGGATGAGAAGTACTTCAAGCCTCTATTATTTAATTCAATTTGAAAAAATAGTGTCAGTTGTTCCATAAACATTAAACTAGAAACCCTGAGGGAAGGAAAACCATACTGAATTGGTGTTTCATTTTAAAAATATTTTTTTTTAAAATGTAGTTGTATTTCAGATGAAAATATGAATTAATTAGTTTCCTAAAATATACTCTTAAGTACAGCATGTGAGATTAAATGAGTATTCAGTCTTAGCTGCAGCAGCCAAATAAATGTTAGAGTTAACAGGTTTGGACCACGAAGAACTAGCCCTGAGTTCTAGGGAAGTTAGAGAACCCAGCCCGTCTTTGGAAACTGATGCCCAACAGGGCAGAGGGTGAAAAACAAGTAGTCTCAGTTCTCCTGTATGCAACATTTTGTGACTATGCAACATTTCCTGGCTGATGAAATGCAGCTGCAGTACCTCCAGGTGTAAGTCATCTCTTGCTTTCCAATTTCAATGCAATAAAGAGTTCCTTTTCCTTCTGACTGAGAAGGTTTTATTGCAGGATCTGTGTACACTAAAGGAGGAAGAGGGTGGGAAACATATAAGGAAGTGCTTCATTCCAAAGCAGTGGGTAACCAGAGTCAGCTCTGCAACCGGAGGAGCACCATCCTGCTGAGGCATTTGGACATGCTTAGGTACACCTCAGAGTTTCTAAGTCTGCAATCTAAGGGTCTCATCCCACCTCCACAGGACTCTTGTGCTTGTATGATCAGAGTTAACCTGCTTCCAGAGGCCAAATTGTGCCCAGCCAAGTTGTAGCACTTAGTAAAAGTGCTGGAAAAACAAGTTCCCTCCTGCCACTCTGTGGGATGTAGGACAGGCACTGACCCAGGACACAACATGTCTCTTTCCAGAGGCCTGTTCTTTTTTACCTGTGCATTCTGAAATGATAATTTCTTACCTGTGCATTCTGAAATGCAGTCTGCCCATTTAGGCAGAGCTGCAACATGAACATACAACTTGAGAGCTATTGAGTCAAGGCACTACATATCCAGACATTCATAGACAATATAAACACATGAATGAAAAGCAGCAAATGAAAACCATGATGGAAACTTGTTCTTCAGTATGAGCCTGCAAGAGACAACTACCAGGAAAGATGAAAGCATTGCTCCAAGGGACGTATCTGTAACTTTTCTGATGAAATAATAAACCAATACACTTTTTCCTACTCATGTACCAGGAATTTAAACAAGCTTAGTGTAAGATTACAAACCATAAACTATAACTTGAGGACATTGTAAAACATGAAAAATGCTTGGAATTCAAGGACAGAAACTTTTTCCACAGTTTATGAGTAAGAATTTCATGGCACTGTTGCTTTTATGACTTTACAAGTACTCTTTACAAATGTTATCAGTTTGCAACACTCCACAGCTGTGTGACAGAAATTGCAGAAGTACTGGTGGAGGGAGCTTTACTCCTTTACGTCTGGGAAATGCAGCCGTTACAAGGAAATGCATCTATCTATTGCCCAGAACAAAAGATGAATGAGAAAGATTCTCCAGTTATTTTCAGTTCTTTTTCCTTTGGCTGGAATTTTTGTTTTCCCCAGACAATCATGTGTCCAGCCAGAACCCAGGGTAGTACAATGACATTTCTAAGAAACAGAAGGGAAAGTTGCCACAAGCAAAAGGGACATTCACCAAATGCTGCCAGTTTTGATTAAAATTTGGCACTATTTAAATGAACACTCCTGTGAATGTAGACTTCAGAGATCTTCTTAATAAGGACTGTTCCTCACAGCCTTGTTTGTAGAAGTTGCTAGTGACCATTACTCAGGCTGATACCACAGGAGGCCTGAAGTGTGTAGCATTTTTCAGAAGGCAGTGTGTACTTTCTAAACAGGGTTTAGAAGGAACACCATTCTGTCAGAAGAATCAGTGATTGATACTCAGCAGCACTGGTTTTATGAGCAGTATATGCTGTTATTTAACTGGGCCAGCCAAAGTGTTTTGTGAATTGTCCACATTATGTATTCTGAATCGAACCTACATACCTGAATGCTTAATTTTTCCGGGCAGGGATGAACAATGAAACTGGAGAGTGATTTGAGCCAGCCCAGTTGCACTTGAAAAACGTCTGCCCAAAGGTATTAATTCCTTCATCAATATGCTTAGCTGCTGTTCACAAACCTGGATGGAGGTAAAAAAAGGGGCCTGGAGAATATTTTCACTCCAGACACTCACTCAAGTATTTCATTTGCCAGAAATGAATGTAAAACTGATTGCATTAAATGGCAGCATGAAAGCAGTAGTGAGTGTGCTTCAGCCTCCTTAGCTCCACTGGTGAGTGCTGGAAGCTCTTGTGGTCTGGAGTGGACTGAAACACCACTGAGTTCCCAGCAAAGGAAGAGCCAGAGGTACCAGAATGCAAATAAACCAATGGTCTGTGTCAAACAGTAGGGTCAACTGTTCAAGTCTCCCTCTGCCTTAAAAATCTATGAAAACAACAAAAATGTAAATACCTAACCCATATCTGTTATGGTTATTAGTTATCACAGTGTTATTTTTGTAGGAGTCTAGATAACGTATTCACAAACCAGAGATATCTGTAGGTGAGAAAAAGAAACTTGTATGTGCCTTTCACTTTCACCCGACACGATTTCTCATAAATTAAGCTGTACCCAGCAATGGAGCCCAAGATCTGACAAGCTTTGCCTTGCAAATCCAAGGTTGTATGCTGCCCTTTTCCGTTCTCAGGTGTCTATTGTCTGATGTTTGTAGTTGTTCAAATTGTAACAGAGCAACAGCTCTTCAAATGCTCCTGTGTAAAATCTGAAATTACTTCAATATAAATGCTTGATGTTTGGAATGTCAAAAGTCCAAAGGTGCAACCAAAAACGTGCACACAATGTCCTGCCAGCTCTGCAGAGCCACTCTGTGATATTTGCATGAGTCTGAGGCACCATCTGCACTAAATTGATGTCTCCTAGTTGGCTCTTAAAGTATTGACTGTTTCTATTTTGAACAAACAAGCACTGATGGCTTTTACAATAGAGTGCACTACTGCAAGTCTGGTTTTGTGGGCTTGTCAGGTTTTGAAAATAAGGCATACTGGGTCTGCATCTATCATTTATTGCTGCTTTTCATGACAAGTTGAAAGCTTGCTAAGTTTTTGTCTTCAGTATATTTAGATCCCTAATGAGTCTTTTTTTTTTGGTTGTATTTGAATTTCAAGTCCAAGTTTTGTTGTTTAGTTTGGAAGGTGGCTCTATATAGAGCTACATTCAGAAACAACCATTGTGTTGCAAACTATGTGCAAACTTCTAGCCTTCTATAAAAATCAAATACTTTCATATGAGTCATTAGTAACTGTTTAAATATATTTAGGTAGATAAATGTTCTTACAGTTGTCTCACTACAGACTTCACACAACCATTAGTTCAGTAGAAACATCAGCTTATGTGTACATAAAAAGTGATTTTAATATTTTTTCCTTGAAGCAGGTCCTTTTCAGTTTCTTTCTATGGTTTGTGTTGTTTTTCTGTTTAGTTCATACCATGAGGTTCTAAAGTCTCACTGGAAGGAGCTGATGAAAATCTTGGAGCACCAGTAGGTATATTTACCTTCACCAAAACCAAGTACTGAGATGCTCATGGATAAGTTGTCAGTGATGGCTGTTCAAGACAGCGAATGCCAGCAATAAAATTCTGACCTTCTTTCCATTAAATTCATATTTGACCTTGTATATTCTGGGCTTAGTGGAAAGAGCTGGGTCTAGATTAGAGAGTTTCAGCATAGTGCTTTAACATAAGGTGCTGTACAAACTAAAACCTGTGATTAAAATTACTTAAATCAAGAGGTGGAGGCAGTTTGTGACATTTTAATGTCAAATTGTATTTTAAAACGTGACATTTCCATATGGCTTGTAGAGGTCTTTCTAAAATGAACTGATGAGATGTCTTCCCATTGGTTCATGCAGTCTTGTGTCTTGATTTTTTAAATAATTTAAAGAAACCTTAGAATGTGAAAATATACTTCATCAATTATACATTGAGTATTCTGATTTAAGAAGAACTCTGTGATTTAACGTGACATTTTATATCTTAGACCTATTAAGAGATAAGTAGGTCTTGTATATCCATATACTAGTGCGACTTCATCCAAAATTACTGCTATTAACATGGCAACATTCATTCATTCACTCATGCCAGTACTCTGGGAGCAGGCTGCTATTTGTAGGGGCTATGGCAATAAATGCATTCTACATCCAGGCTTGTAAGTACTTCTGGGTTTGAATCTTGCCTTAAGAATACACACCATAATAAGAAACTGGAAACTCAAGCTTCTTTAGGTCCCAATCCAGCTATGTACACAAAACCATGTAAGTGCTATTGTTGAGCAGCTTCAAACAAAGTTTCACTGCTGCTGATTTCCTCTTTATATTGTTTTTGTTTTTTCAGCTGTTTGTTGTGAATCCATGCCTGGTGTCCCCCTGCAGAGCAGCACAAGGCCAGCTCTTCCTCCAGCTGTGATTTTTGCTTTTTCTTTCTAAAGTACCAGTTCCTGCTGAGCCCTTGGCAGCATCCTCCCCTCCAAGGGCATTCCTCTCCCCCTCAGGGTGTTACTGCCAGCACCAGGTGAGTTAGGACACCATTGCTCACAAGCACTTTCTGAAGAAGATGCCAGTGCTGCTTGGTGCCCTGTGTCCAGTCCAGGATCCTTTTTGTCTGCATCCCTGGGCAATCACATGGACAAAGCTTTAGTTATAGCTTCATGGAGAAATGCAGTCCTTTTACAAACAGATTCTCTGATCTCAGAGCAAAATTTGGTTAGTTAAGGACAGTCATGATGTGTGTCTGAGGTGATACTCCATGGGAATACAGATAAACACTGACCAACGCACAAAGGGAGTAGTGAGGACAATTCACTTTTCAGATTAATTATCAATGATTAGAAACAGCAGTCTGGTCTGCTTGGCTGTGCAACCTGCAGCTGCCACCAAAGCTGCTATTAAATGTGTGCCCCTGAAGACTCTGCAGAGTAACACCACACAGCAACAGCAGTGTGGGCTTTCTCCTCTCTAGCTCCCTGTAGCTTTTAGATGCTCACTTCAAACTTTACTCCTCAAGTAGCTTGATGCTAACTTCCAAAAGCTTTTTCCTAAATTAATGCCTGTGTGTGCTAAATGTGAGATTGGTGTAAAATTCTTGAGTTACTTTATTAAAATTCTGAATTCCTTTCATCTGTGCTCTAACATTTTATTAATTTGAAATTATCTTGATTGGTGGTGCTGTAGCAGTGATGTTTTTAGTTTAAACAAGATGAAGTTCATAGAGAAAGGTGGTATTTTTGATTGGACCTGAAAAAGATCTTGCCTGCGTGAAAATTTGACTATTAGTAAAAGTCTCTTCCTACTAAGCACCAGAAATTTATTTCATGAATCTTCCAAGAGGCCTTGAATATTGCACAGTCCAGACAATGTATGCTCTGGAATGGCTGTAGCCTCTCAGCCTTACTGGCTTCTATGTAAATTTCTATTTGACAACTCAGATTTTAAATTTTTGGAAGTAAAATGTTACTCTTCTGCTTACTTTACTTTAGGAAAATTATTCTTCTGTCACATTGCTGAATGAACTGCATGCTGACCATGCTAATCAGAGAATATTAATGCAAAGGCAGCAGCTGTCAAGAGAAAGCATTGTAATCTGTATTCCCCAACACTGGTTATAGGGACTCTCCAGTCTTGTTAAGCTTTTGCTAAATTTTTTGCTAAGTTAATTTTGCTAAGTTTCTTTTATAAAATGAAACTTGGTCACAAAGGTGAGTGACTGAAGTCTCTTAGCTACTGACCCAGCTTCAGTCAGGATGAAGATCTAATGCTTTGGATGCCGTTAATATTTCCTGTTTAAAGAGTTCTTTTTTTCTTGTGCAGGAGTTAGAATAAGCCCATCTGGAAGCCAGCTCTACAGACTGTTTCCAGAGCAGCAAGCAATACTAGTGAACTAAAGACCAAGCAATACCAGTAAAGATAAGACTGGTTAATTATTTTTTTTCTTTGATCGTGTCATAGTCCTATTCCATAGAACACTGATTTTATTTAATTTACATGCCAGCATATTTATACCCTGGAAAGAAACCAACAGGTGACACCCACTTCTGCAGAACACAACTGGACTTCTCTAAGTATTTCCTCTAAGTATTCTTTGTAAATGAAATGAGTCAGCTAAGCTGAACAGCATCACCCTTTTCACAGCCTGCAGGCTCTGTGGCAGGGATGTGTGGTGAGTGACAGGAACTGAGTAAGTTTGCATGCTGGTGGGAGCAATGAAATAATTTCTCATGCTAAGGCTGGCTGTACAAGCTGAGGTTTTCCCACTCGCTGAGATGCTGTTTTTCATCTCCACACGCTGGGTGCAGCTGGCAGCTCCTGGCAGCTGCAGGAAGGCTTTTGCCATAATCCTCTACTGACTCCACTAAGCATAAGCTCACATGCTATGTAGAGTATCTATTCTCAAGCAAAAAGAGCACAGGGAGGTGCCTTGCTAATGCTTTAGTTGATGGTATTTGCCACAAAAGTTAGGTCACTGTATCTTAGAGTGACTCCTCTGTCACTCAAAATCAAAGTTCAGATTTTGGCTCCATGACACCATGGGAGAGGCCAGACTCTTCTTGTTATAAATAGTGGGATTTTGATGTGTGTTGCTCACATTTACCTGCCCTGTCCAAGTCACATCTAAAATACTACAGCCATCTCCTAACTAAAACCTTGGCAGGTTGTACCTAGAGTTTTCCTGTTTCATATGACTTTGCTGGCTCCAGGTCTTTAGAAATTCCTGGTCAAACACAATTTAGTCCATCTGCCAGACTGCTCTGTCCCAAAGCATAAATTACAAGCAGCTGAATCTCATGTTAGGGATGTAAATACAACTGACTTCCAACCCATTAATTCTAACTCATTGATCCATTAATTTCAAATCATTAATTAAATTCAGTGATGAGGAGATAGTCTGAAAAAAAAACCTTGAAGGATAAAGATGTTTTTCCAGACTTCAGTCAGTATGTCCACATTGCATCTTTTATGCAATATAAAACAAACACCAGGAACAACTGCATTTTATATTCTTGTGTTCGTGTCATATTGTTCTGTGTGAAATGTAGGAAACTAAGTCTAAATTAGGACAGATCTCTTGGAGGTCAAACCTGATACTGACTGTATGTGCTAAAAGCTGGCCTTCAGTGAAGTTTCATCTGAATACCAGGGAAAGGAAGAGTTTCAGACCCCTCACTTGCAGAGTAATGTATTATTGCAAAGAATTGTTTTCCCAGCTTTCTTCTGTGATGCTGAGCTCCCATGTGCTGGTTCCTTGTGCTGAACCAGGATATGAAAGGCTCAATCCTACCCCTTTGCAGTTTACTCTGTCACTGTGGGCAGGCATTGTTGCCAGAATAGAGCAGGTGTTGGCCTGTCCCCATCTCATCCTCTGAGTTTCTGGGCTGCTAGGGACAAGGCTTTTTACAGATCTGTTTTATGGACATT
This sequence comes from Pseudopodoces humilis, assembly GCF_049639895.1. NCBI lineage: Eukaryota > Metazoa > Chordata > Aves > Passeriformes > Paridae > Pseudopodoces > Pseudopodoces humilis. The sequence goes on from NC_142217.1 coordinate 8,049,486, forward strand.
TGTGAGCCATTCAGACATAACCATTATGATCCATGTATTTTTCAGCTCCACACTTGTGACTTGTCTTGCAGTCAGCTGTGGAGCTCCCAGCTAGCTCAATTTCTAAAGTAAGTACTTACAAAAAAAACCAAAAAAAAAACCCCAAAAAACAAAGGCCTCATGATTATTTGGATTCCTAATCCTAGAAAAAAAAATTAAAAATTTGTTTGAAATCCAGTTCGCAACTTCTCAGTACTACAAAAGAGAAACAAATAAAATTGAAGAACCTGTTCTGTACACATTGGCCAATGGACTGGAAAGAAGGATTTTTTAAAATTCTTTCAGGGTAGGATGAAAAGCTGTAAAAGATCAGACTTCCTGATCAAGGGAAAGGATTTTTCTGCTTCTGTAATATCAGTCTTTTACCAAAATTAGGGAGAGAAGCAGGGAATTGCTACAATTTTAAGTAATACTGTCAGTACAGTACTTGGAGCACAAAAAGTCTAAGCTGAACAGAAGATTTCAAGTTGCTGCTTCTTTAGAAATCTCTTTTCACAGAGATCTGGGGTCAAATTCTTTTCTAAACTGTCTTGGCACCATACCAACAAAACGCTGCCAGTGTAATTGAGGGAGCCATTGTAGCTGAGGGAGCCCTGACTCCTGCTTTCATCTGGACTGTGTTGTCTAGGTGTAGTTTGACCTTTCTTTTACCCATGCTGTGACCATCTCGAATAATGTCCTTGAATATTGCTTTGAAATGAGGTGCATATTGTAGTGGCAGCCAGAAGATTGATTCCTTCTTTTTTAATCTGTGCAAACCAAAACTCTCTCATCAAGCATACTCTTAAAAAATCTGCTCATGTTTAATCTAGTGTAATTTAGAGCCTGGCAGCCACCAACTCAGTGCCTGTTCCAACTTTGTGCTGACTTCCTCTGCGACCCTTAAATCAGAGGATGATTGCTGTGGGGTCACCTCCAGAACAGTCTGTTGAGGACTCAGACGTTTTCCCTGTGGCTGCAGAATGTGTCTGTGCTGAGCTGCACCAGGTCTTGGGGAAGAGCTTTGCAGATGATACAGCATAACTTTGCATTTTACTGAAAGACAAGGATTTTCTAGTTTAGGAAAACAAATCCATTTCTTCATGCAGGTTGCCAGTGCTTTTGCCCTTCTTGTAACACGGTTTCTTGAAGGCAGATCTTTTAAAAGGGACCTTTTAGTCTCTCCTGAAGATTACACTCTTGTAGGGGTCTTGCCTTGATCTGTAGATTTAATGGCTTAATAAGCATTAGACCCTCCTATTATGCAGTAACAAATAGGAATACAATACTTTTATCAATATTTGGCACAATTAATTTTTTTTTTATGTGAAACTAAATATTGATGCTGTCAAGTGACTGCAGCTTAAGGGCATAAATTACAAATGTTCTCCTGCGAGCCTCGCTCAAATCATGCATTCATATACAGTAACCAACTAATGTCTTTCTATTCCTGTAAGCCATATGATTTGATTGCCAGATTACATGATTCTGTATTGTGCTTAGATGTCAGTGTTTTTATTGTTATTACCAATATTATGTTTTATTCTTACTGTAAGTAGTAACAAAAAATGAACTGCTTCCTTACACTATAAAAAGAATACAGTCCCATTTGCAGAATGTCTCTAAACAGAAAATATCTTTGGGAAGAAAAAAAAAAATTGAATAAATAATTCACAATATGATGAATGAGTAGAAAAAAAGGTCTTTTGATGTATTTTGCTACTCAGGACAAAACCAGATTTTTAAAATAAAGTAACCACCTATTTTAATGGAGAACAAAAGCTCTTCTAAAGAAGGATTGCAGTTGGTGTGTTTTTACCCATTCTGCACTTTTGCAGGTAACAAGACTTGTGAAAGTAATGATCCCTTTGATTTTCCTGATTCTTGTCTTTTTTCCATCCTCCTGTTTCTTCCTTAGCTTATTTCTTGGCTTATTTTCTAAATGAAATGTCAACCCACCCACCCAAAAGAAACCGTAGTATTTCAAGAATACCAGACTGCAGCAAAACGAACCAGCCTGTCTGTAATATAAACAGGCAACAAATAAATTCGTAAAAACCTTGGAATTAAAGTCTGCCAACTTAAAACTGCCCATGCTTTCCGCACAAGAGCATCCCTGGGAAAACCAGCATGTGCATTTTCCTGTTTTCTCACGAAACCGGAGGAGCTTCATCAGCTCGCAAGTGAACAGCGTGGTCCCTTCCCGCTGGGCAGGGGGAGCCCGGGCTGGCTGCAGCAGCGGGGCAGGGGCAGAGCACAGCGGCGTCGCTGCAGGGCGCAGTGCCAGCAGCACCCTCAGCTCCAGCCAGACCCCCGTCACAGCTCGCACTGCCCTTTGCACGTGAAGGGGCCGCTCCTCAACTGAGAGCCCATAAACGAGGGCCTGTCAGGCTCTGGGCTCATCCAGGTGAGGGGCGGTGGCTCGGGGGGCCGGCACACGGTGCAGACGCTCGGCAGCTGGGGGCGCGGCCTGAGGCCCTCACCCAGCGGCCCTCACCCAGCCAGCAGCGCGGCAGCTCCGTTCCGCCAGGCCGCGGTTCCGCGGCTGCAGCGCTGAGCGCTGCCACCGCTCAGGGGCGGGTGGGGCCGGGCGCTCCCCGCCTCAGCGGCTGCGCGCCCTCAAGCGCCCCTCAGCATGGCCGCGCCGGCGCCGGGCCCGCCGGTGAAGGTGCTGGCGGCGCAGCTGCGGCGGGCGGAGCGGGGCGCGGGCGGGACCTGGCAGCTGCGGCGGGCGGCGGCGGGCCGGACGCCGCTGTCCCTGCGGGCCGTGTGGATGCAGGGCACCGTGCTGGAGGTGCAGCGCGGCGCCGAAGGCGGCTCGGCCCGGCTGCAGGACGGCAGCGGCGCCTTCACCGTGCTGGGCGTGGAGCAGGTGCCGCAGGGCCGGTCGTGCCTCAGCGCAGGTACCGCGGGGCGGGGGCACCCCCGTGGACGGCGGGCCCCGTTCCTGCCCGGGCCCGGCCTAACGTGGTTCAGCACATCCCCTCTGCCCGGCCAGGCCCGGCGGTCGTGCCGGGGCCCGCGCGGTAGGCCCTGAACAAGGAGAGAGATTCTTCTGCTGTTTCTCTTTCCTGTTTTTTTCTTCTTTCTTTCCTTCTCTTCCCTTCATCAGAACTGCCAGTTCAAATGGACAAGTGTTGGTCTGCGGAATTGCAGAAATGGTGGTACGAAATAGATGCATTGCATAAAAATTTTGCCTTCTGACCTATCCTTAATCCACTTACACAGCAGACAAATGTGTTTGTTTGGCTCTTACTGTATGTGTAAATGTAGTTAAATATGCTGTAAAGGTGGCTGCACAGACAATGAAGCCTTTTAAGCAATCTTCATTCCTTGAATTTTCTTAGAAGCATTGGCATTTTCAGTTTACACTGTCTACTTGGCTTTAACTTGGCTTATGAATTAAAATGATAATACAAAGGTTAATTAAATTTAATGCTTACTTGTTTTTTAGGAAAGTATGTAATGGTGATGGGTGTGGTGCGGTCCTGCAGTCCTGAGCCCATTCTTCGAGCAATAAAGATGACAGATCTCTCTGAAAACCCTGTCCATAAGGATATGTGGAACCTTGAAGTGGAAGATTTGCAAAGAGTCATCCCCTAATACTTTTACTTTCTGCCTAAAATAACTGGAAATTTGGTTTCTTTTGCTTTTTGGTTCAGAACATTGGACTGTTCTCTGTAACCACTCCTGGAGTAAAGCAAAGTGAGAAGTTGGGCTCAGTTAAGTATTGGGACCAGTGCTTACCTGATAATAATCACACTGTTCATGTCTTCAGTCTCTTTTTATGCCAACATATTTGAGAAATGCCTATTTGATGTTTTGAGTAAGATGTCCACACTATTAAAGGGCTGTATGTTTCTGTGTGCGTTAGCTGCTGTTTGGGGAAGCAGGGCTTGAGGCAGGTGTTTTACAGCAGGGTGTTCACGGCAGCAAGGGCTGCACAGGACTTCTGTTACCAGGGTGAACTCAGTACCTAGCATGAAGGCAAATTTTGTTTCAAATCAACCAAGCTCTGGAAATAATGGTTTTCACCTCTATTTTCTATTTCAGCAATCACCATGTCATTAAACTACTTGTAAGACGGGTGTCTCTTGGTAACCATTAGCAGTGTCACCTACTTGAAATACCTCTCTAGTTACTGAAATACGTAAAGTGGTTATGACCCCTCTGTTCCAGTGAAGTGGAGTTAATGAAAAGATGTGATGTAGGATTCATTGGAATAGGGTTCTGCAGGTGCAAGATGTAAATACTTTTTACCTCCAGAACCAAGCATTCTATGCCTAAGTTCATTTTTCTTTTTGAAGTTTTTTTCTTCCAGTGTATGCTATTTTTAGCTGTTTAAAGAATTCTAAATTATATTCTAGTCTTCTTTCCTTCTCCTTTGAAAAAAACAAACCATTAAATCGTATCAAGCAGCCTATAAAAAGTAGAAATGCTACTGCTCTTTATTTTCCATCCTGTCTAAAGAGAATTTGAGTTTTGATGAATGCATTGCATTGTCTGTGTGGAATGGCTTTGTGATTGGGGACTGTATTGCCCAGCAATATCTCTGATTGAATACTCTACAATTTAGGATGAGAATCAAGTGGTGGCAATTAAATCTTTAAATTGTGGGATTAGGTTTTCAAAGCATGTGGAAACCAACTAGTGTCCTTTAAAGTTTTGAGATCTTTGCAGACTAAGGGCTGGAATTCAGAGTACAATTCCAGTCTTGAATTTGGTATTCCAAACCATACCACATCACAGGATAGTGGAAGTCCTGTGCTCTGAGATCCTGCAGATGAAATGCCAAAACATACAGAGATAAAGAATTTTGGCAGTCTGAGTTTATTGTTTGTAATGCTGGAAAAAAATTGACTTGTGGAGTGGTGTAGCCTTCCAGAAATAATCCATGTGACCAGCATATTGGCTGGTAACTGGTTCATATTAAAAATTACTTTCTTAGGAGTTCAAAGCAAGAGACACTTGTAGCCAGTCAGTACAACTGACTGTTGTACTTCTAAACAAAAGACTGCTGGAGATTGCTTTGACTCCCACCCAGCTCAGCTGTACTTCACCTAATGAGAAGCTCATGCTGCTTGTGGCTGTTTAAGGCTGGGCTGAAGGTCCTTGTTTCTGAATTTTCACAATTTAGATTTGTGAAGCTCTACTGCGTACTGGGAATTTTCCATTTTCCTCACCTTGTATCTCAAATTCTGCAGTTAGAACATGAGTTCGTGATTTTTGTTGGTGTTGTACAGCAGAGTATGTAACTGAGGAGTTACAGGATAAGGGGCTTCTTTAGCCCTGTGTTGAGGGAGGAGGTCATAGCTGAGCTCTTGTTACATCTGTTTTGGGGTTAACTTGGTGTAATATGCAGAAATTCTGTGAATTTTATAGCTCATGGGGGTTCTTTATAAAGAACATGTTGGAGGTGAGTTGTAAGCCCTAAAAAGACGCTGGGAAGCACGACTGCACCTGTCTGTGCTCTGCAAGAACAGCTGGTGTGTTCAAAGTGCTCTCACAGCAGGAGTTAGAGGCAGAAATTCCTGTGTTGTGGGGAGATCCATGAGATATGCAATGGGTATTATGTATTTGCCATATGGCAGTATAGTTGGTATACTGCATTTAGCATCTGAGGCATAAACACTTTGGATTTCTTCAGTCAAGGTGTACAGTAATGTGCAGCGTTGCTAGTAGTTATCTACTAAATTTTAGTCCTGCTAAAGCCAGGGCTAGTGCAGAGAAAAAAGCCAGTTTTGAAGTACTGAAGCTGAGGGATTGATCTGATAAATGCTTCAGTCAAACCCTCCCAAGATGCTTCTTTTCCAGAGGTTCACATCCACGAGGAATTGCAAAGGACTCTCAGTTGGCCTGAGGGCTGTTTTGTGTGGAGCTGGCACACTTACAATGGGCTTCCCCACATCCCCTGTCACTCTGGTGTTGTGTTTGCTGATAGGAGCTGCCATCTCTCCTCTGTTAGGCGGGAGGGTGACGTGTTGGCTCCATTTTTTAATTCCCCAGATGAGACGTTACCATGTAGTACATAAGGCGTACTTAAAGACAGTTTGGCTGAATGGTTTTATTGGTTTGTTAAAGGGTTTACATAGTACAGTCAAAGAACCCTGTGGCCTGTGTGGCAGGTGGTGTTAGTGTGGGCAGGTATTTGGTGACAGGTGTGACAGCACTGGCCTTTGAGTTAACAGCAGAGTCTGGCAGGGAGCAAAGCACAGCTGCCAGTGCAGAAACATGGAGACAAGACTAGCACTAATTCATAGCTGTCATGTATAAACTCCAGTTTATGACGTGGAACATTTCCTTTAAGTGTGGAGTCATGTGGAGGTTTTTTCTTTTGGGGTATTTTTTTACCCTCACCCCTGATGTTAACCTCTGTTAGCCCTGCTCAGTGTAAGTGATGTCTCGTACATGCCCCTGTGTGCAGGAAGGTGCTCTGGGTCAGTGGGTGTCCAGCCCAGCCCAGGGGGTCAGCGAGGTTTCCAGCTGGCCTGTGCCTCTAGGGTCAGAGTGGGGTTCCTGCTGAGCTTCAGGGCTTGGAGCATGTCCCAGGGCTCTGGGAATTCCTGACTCTAAGGAGTATTTAGGCAGGAGCTCTGTGCACAGAGAACCTGGGAAGGAGCCCAGAGATACCAAACAACTGGGCTGAGTGAAAGGGCTGCAGTTAAAAATGTTTATTGGTAGTTAAATGGCTTCTTTATTACAAGTGACATTATATGCAGCTTTTAGGGGAGACCTGGTGTGTGGATCCATCGCAGTGTTGCTGTCTGCAGTAAGCATTTAGTTAAATTCCTGTATTTCTGACTAAGCTCTTAATCTTTTCCTCTACTTGCTGATGTTTTTCTTTGTTCCTGAAACTCACCACAGGACATTTTTCAGAGGTGCTTGGTGTGCTTAGCTGGGATATGACATGATATTCAGTGACTGGGGAGAAAATTCTGTGTTTTTTTAATCAGTAACTGGTATAAATATTCTTTAACTTCCAGAAATATTTCATACAATTTTGGCTTTTTACAAGGGTGCAGGTATAAAATTATTACAGAGGAAGACTTGATTTTTAGCATCTGATGTGTGTGGGAATCCTAAAAATTGCGGGATTTTTACCTGACTAGTATAGGAATCATGTTTTAATTGGTATCAAGCTAGAGAGTAAGTGTTCAGAAAGTGAGTGCAGCTGCAAGCATCGTAAAGGAGATAAGAGGCAGCTGCGTGCTTTGTCTGTGAGCCAGTCAAACCCTTCCAGTTCAAACTCTCCAGGTCAGTACAACTTTTGTTGTTACGAATAATCAATAAAAATGTAGTCCAGCATAAAAATAAGGCAGTCAAATGTTTATTAGCATGATATCTTAGTACAGAATACCATTATTTCAAAGTTTGCATATTATGCAAAGACATTGGATGGATTTTGCAGTGTTACCTTTACCAATAGCTGCATTCCAGGCACTGTGTGGAGAAAGGTAATGCAATTTTTAAATCAAGTGACCTATAATACAGAAAGGGATTTAACAGGTGGGACACTCACACAAGAGTAGCTATAACACCCTAACGTTACTTCATGGGTAGGGTAGACATTGGTCACCTTTTCCCAACACATCAACTGACTGCTGCCAAGGGGGTTCTAATGGTACAAAGGGAAAATGTGAAACTGCTGCACAGAAACCAAGAAGCCTGTTTCTCATTTAGCAGTGTGTACATTAATAAGGGAAAAATCAACCAGCATAAAAATGAGAACAATGATTAACTGCTTTCCATTATTTACCCATCTTATTTCTATCTTAGCCTTCTTGTGTGTTGGAGCACTTCCCTGGAAAAAAGATAGATGATTTTCTCCAGAACCACTGAACAGTGGAATTTCATTTCTGGAGAAAAAAGAAGTCAGCATCTCTGCTGACTCCAAGCTGATGATGCTGCTTTCAGTAGTCCACTTATACTAATCTGAGCTGGAAGAGAGCTTTTCTCAGCTTCTCAGTGTATTTTTGCTATGGGTCCAGGCTTGTGGAAAGGCAATTTTGCCACCAAATTAAAGAATTTTTTTAGAGTAACTGATACTTTCATGTCCAATTTCTTTTGGTTGATTATAGTTTCTTGTCAATATACTGAAATAATTCCCCTTGCCCTCAGGGGTTCTGAGTGGAAAGCTTTCCTTTTATACTATATATACTTCATTATATTCACAGTTAACACTTCTATTGTTCTCTCTTTGTTCTTGCCTCCCTAAAATAAATGTTCTGTTTTGGGTGCTGAAAGGGTTCTTCCATCTTCAGGGCTGCTATCTGCCCTTCAGAACTGGCTCGAGCTGAAATGAAGAGATGAAGTCCAGGTAAGTGGTAAGTACAAGTCACATGTATTGCAGCCTCTTATTACAGTGAAATACAAAAAATATCTGAAGGGAAGATAGCATCAGATACATTTATGACCTCAAAAGATTTTGGGGAAGGTACTCCAGTGTTTTAGATACAGTTTTATCTTAAATCACTAAAATGATATAAAAATGTAAGGTTCTCTCATATTTGATAAAACTCACATTTAGGAGGAAAAGGGCAGCATTATTTCTAAAGTTTATGAGGTCTGTGAGTTCATCTATTCAATGGAAGATCCTTGCCAAGCATGAATTTCTAAGAAATAGTGCAGAGGTAGTTTCTGCTGACAGCCACTTTCTGTTTTGCTCTCATGACTGTCACTGGTTATCAGTTACTGTGCATGAGAAACCTAACCATTACAGACTCTTTCACTGTGTCAAACCTAATTCTCCCTTAGTTTGGTCTGTTCAATTTCCTTCTATTTAGAGTGTTTACATATTTAGAGACTTAACTCATGTCTGTCCTCAAGCCTTCCATTTTTTCCCCAGAACTGTTCTCAACTTGTTCACAATTTAAGCAAAACATACTGTCCAAAACTGGATACTTAACCTAAATAGAGAAGTATTTCTTGTCTTAAATATGTTGATTCATATGTACATCCCCAATGTTACTTTACTTCTTTAATGGCATTTTCTCATTAACTGAGTTTGTGATCCACCTTCATTCCAATCCTTTTCCTCAGAAATGAGATAATGTAAACTAGCAGCACTAGCTGACTTCAATCATTCAGCTACCAAGCTATTCTAAAACTTTATTTTCAACTGAATAGTCTGTGTTCTAGATTTAACAAAATTTGTCTCTGCATTTCATATTTATATGTTCAAGTGTTGATATAACTACTGGAGCTAAAACCACTCACTACCTAAAAGATGCTACCCAGAAATGTCCTGATCATTCACTGCGTAAGAGCTGAGTGAACTGAACAGCTCAGGCACATACTGACACACAACAGTGCTTCAGCCTGTGGGAGTGTGATGTGATCACTTCTAGGTTTTTATTTCATGGCCAATAAACCCATCTACAAACACTACTCCCTTCCTTAATGGGTAAGAAATCAGCTAATAATTATAAATTTTTTAAGGCACACCACAAACGGGTTTGTAGTCACCAAATCACTCCTTTGAGATAGTAGTGAGTTTACAAATGCAAATAAATAATATTTCATTACATATATTAAAAACCCCACCCTTTTTTCATTACTAAGCCTCAGTTATGCATGGAGCATAAAAGGAATAAACCCATGTGCTTCATTTCAAGCAAAAGCATAATTGGGTCTTCTGCGTGATTCTGCCACTTATTTGGTGTAAATGTTTCCATTGCAGTCTTTTTAAAAATACAGTGAGTTACTACTTGGGCAAGAGTATCAATAATGGAACTCCAGTCACTTTTGGAATGCACAAATTGGCCCAATAACTACAGAAGTGGGAAAAGATTGTAATTCAGGCAAGTGCTACTGCTCTATTCAGGCTTTACATCTTCCTTAGCTATATTCCAGGAATCCACTTAACAGTGCAATCTGGATGACAGCTGCAAGTATTGATAATCTGGATATTTTAGGTTGAAAAGATAGATAAATTTCATTATTAGAGACTGAAAAGTACAAAAATAAGTCTCTGAGTATTTTGTGTCTGTATATGTTTTGTTGTAATATGAATCCAAATGCATTATTCAGACCAAAAAAAGATGGGACCAGAAATAGTATCCAAGAGGAGAAGCTCCTGGGAACATCACACAGTATTCTGCAGGTGTCCTTCTGCCTCTGTTACACAGCATATTAGGACAAAATAAGAAAGGCAGTAGAGGGTGTGCAGTGGATGGGCTCTGGTGTGCTGGTGAGTGAACAGCAGGAAGGGGAGGTTGCCAAGAGGCAAGAACGTTTCTGGGAATAGGATCTGTTTTGCTCATGGCCACAGTCATATTCATTAGTTTTATTTTCTCATGTCTCCTTGAATTACAGACATGTAAGTACTGGAGTAATGCAGTCAGAATATTCGAGGTGGTAAAAGAAATGAAACTTACCACTGTGGAGGGACTTCCACAGGGACAAAATTCCGGTTGCACAAATGAACAAAAGCTGCTGCTAAAGTGCAGGCAGCCCCCAAGGCCGGGGAGTCACAGGTGTCCTGTGTACACATGGTGTAGAATGGCTCGGGCTCCACCTGGGCACAAAGGGGTGGGTTAGGGGAGCAGGGGGACCTGCAGGTAAACCCAGGGGTTTGGGTTGTGTCCCCTCCCCTCTGCCTGGTTAGGACCATTCATAAACTTTTATTCTCTTCATAACAGCAAGGAGGTTATTTCTGTTTCCAAATTCTAGACCTATATCCTAAAGAGCAGTGCAGTCATGCCACTACTCCATGGAGGTCAAAAACCTCCATTTATATTTATATATTTTATACACCTTTTTTCTGTCTGGATTGCTGTTTTGATTACTTCTAAAGTTCTCTGCAGCTAAACTTCTGTATGACACATAATTAAGACAGTGGTTCTGGCTGAAGTTCTACTTACAACTTTGAAGCAGTTCCCAAGAAGTGAATGTGGTTCTTCAAAGAACACTTTACAGATGTTCTGCTTAGCTGTAATTGGACATGGCTTCTCTTTCTTTGGTACGAGACTGCACTTACTCACCTGGGAAAACATAATTACTGAAGTTGGTGTATTTTGGGGGTTTCTTGCATATGTCAGGGCAGAATGAGTTCTTCAGATTTCCAGTGTGAGCTGGTTTGAAGGATGATATGGGCAGTTCAGTACCCCACTCTAATGTTTATTCTTCATTAATATTGAGAGGCACCTTGCAGATTAGACCTTGCTTCCTTTTGCTATTGATTCTGTTATTCACTGAAGGATTTTAGTGTGTAGTTGCTGGCGTAGCAGGTAGTTGGCTAGTTCTCTTTTATATAGGTCTGACAGGTCAAAGTTGTTTTACTAGATCTTTCTGATGGAGAAAAAAAATCTTCATGCCCTTGCTGGATTATTTATAGGTAAAGGTGGCTTTAAAAAAAAAAACAGCTAAACCACACCACCAAGTTCTTTAAGCAAGTGTAAGTTGCAGTTATTTTAGTTGCTAAGAAAAATGAACTGGCAGTTTACTCTATGCTAAGCCTCACCCTGCAGGAGTCAGACACTCAGTCCCCTCCTGTTGTGCAGCCCTTCATTGTGGTGGTGGAGCTCTGCTAACGTCCTTTGCAATGTCAGTGCATGACAAAGGCTGAGACAAAGTTCCTGGGAGCAAGCTGCAGTCAGAGTTCACAGTCAGTGTGAGCCCTTCCAATCAATAGTGCAAGTGCAGCCGTTCTGCCCCTAAAGAAGGGCACTTGGAACTGCCCTGCTTCTGCATGGCACTAAGTTTCTTATGTACTGCTTTTAATTGACTCTTTCATTCAATGTCCCTGGGGAGTTTTGCATTTTTATGAATATATCAGAAGTTAATATTTGTAGCAATTAAGAAAATTGTGCCTATGATCAGTCACATTGTGATCCTGCCCCATTATTAACGTAAACATAGGCTGCAAGCTCATTAACTGTCTCTGCAACAGCAAGTACAAGACACTTGAAACAATTCTCTTTTACAGTAAAGTACTGACATAAAGCTGAAAATGAGATTTCTGTTCCCAGAACTCAGACATGTTCAGTGAGATGGGATAAATGGAAGAGTCACAAAATCTTTGTGGTAATAAGATGCTGGTTCCTTTTCTTTTTGTTAATAGGTTCTTAAAATTGGACTTGGAAGGGATTTAGAGGATCTTGTCAACATGGCTTGAGAGCATGTTAAGGCTGCTTTTCTTGGTTGATTGCATTCACAAATGGTTCTGTCCAACTGCATGTTTGTGTATTTAGATTATTTTCAGCTGATGATAGAGTATGTGAATTAAGCAGAGCTATAATTTTACTGGTATAAAATTGTTACATTTATTTATTATACTTACAGGAGTCTTTTTATACACATCAGTGACTGAGGGCAGCAGCTAACCTTCCAAAAAGGTCTGAATACTTAGTGGTGAGGGGATGGAGAACAAATTTAGTAGTTACTTGTTTCTAAAGTTTTATTGATAAGATGTAAAATATGAAGAACAAACAGGCTCAACTGACCCAGCTAGAACTACCAGCTGTAAAGAGAACTTCAAACTGTGGCCTGAGTGATGAATGTACAGATTTGGCCCAGACCTATCCTGTAGCACCTGTCCCTGCATTCCAGGAAGAGGTGCTCTAAGGAGGAAGATATCAAAGATACTTGGCTCCAATATCAATTTCTTCTAAAACCAGCAGCAGCCACCTCTATGGTTTTACCTTGCTACCTAGGCCAAAAATATTCAAAGCCTATTTATAGGGAATTCTTGAACAGTTTTTAGCAAATATGTGCAACCTTTTCCTTGGTTAGACACAGAAAAACAGTGTAGTGTGCTGCTGTTTTCACTATTGAGCTTTAGTTATCTAAGCCAACCCAGTGTGTCTTACAGTGCACTCTGTGCTCAGCAGCCCTGCCCACTGGAGCCCCTCAGCCCATTACCTGCCAGCTCTGTGTGAACTCTTGCACGTTGTCAGTGAAGGAACCATTAGGCACCATCCATTCGTTTCCAGCTTCATTATCATTGGTACCAAAAAGCCCAGCTGAAATACCTGGGAGGAAATTGAAATGGAGTAAAATAGGAGTTGTCAGTAGGTGCAGGAAAATTACAGCAGCTGTCTCTGGGTTCTCATTATTCTGTCCAGCAGAGCTCAGCTCTATTGTGGAAGAGGGGAAGCTGCCCAGCCTGCTTTGCCATCTCGTGTCTCAGCTGGTCATGGGCTTCTGAGCATATCAAGGCATCAGATCCATTCTCTGCTAATCTTTGGGGGGTGACTTTGAGAATAGTGTGGGGTACAGGGATGGATGGTACATTGACTGCATTCCAAGTATGCCAAAAAACCCTGTGAGGTTTTTGGCCTCCCTCTGTAGTTGTCTTGCACGTCTGACAAGGTAAGCCTGCTCTAGAGCAGATTCTCAACCAGGGTTTGGAGCTGGGCTGACTGTAGTACCTCTGATTTCTGCCTGCTTTATTGCATTGAATTAACAGTAACTAAAACTTGCTCCTCTCCCTGGAATGGTGCATTCTGTGCTCTATTTGGCAATTACTGGGAATGCCTAGTGCCATTTCCAGGGTGTCTATAAATGAAGAGGGGAAAAGCAAGTGAAAGCACAGATGCTGGTGCTAGCAGTAATACAGATAATTGAGAGACAGCAAAAATGAGTAACAGCTGACAACAGCTGTATGATTGATACTCACCGTGATGCCACCCAGCCAGAGTGATAGTACAGAGATCGTACTGAAAGTCACAAGAGACAGAAACTCCTTTCTGATCAGATACTTCGATTTTGTTGGTTCCTCGCCTTGAATTCATGGTACTGTTTTCAAGGGATTGATCCAGGACTTGGCAGTTCTCTTCCGCAGAGGAGAAGTTATACATCTTGGATATCTGTTTTAAAATGAGAATGCAGTTTCAAATCTGTTGTAGTGAAAGTTCAGTCACAGGCAAGCACAGTGGATTTGCAGGTGCGATGAGGCCAACTTTGCCCAGAGTTAAGGGAATAAGAACAGGGTTGTGTTAAACTTCTGAAAGAGCAGACAGCACAAAGCAACCTCTCAATGCTGTTTTCTTAGACCATATCAGAGGAAAGTTGAAAATTCGTCATACACAGAGAGCAAAGAGGCAGCCCCTGAGTTAAACTGGTTGTGTTTTGGAGAGGTATTTTCTTTTTAAGAAGTGGTTACTTTAAAGCCATTGCCTGAGGGTGCTTCTGATCTATGTTTTGAGTGTTAATATTTTAAAAACTAATTTTTTTATCAGTTGAAGAAATTTTTTTCCAAAAGTAAAATATGTTTGACTTCATCTTCCTACCTTTAGATGTGGGTAGATAGTGATCACAGTCTGGTTCATCTCCACATACAGTGATCTTGAGTTCCTAGTTTCTTCATTTAGTATTACAGTGAAAGCATTGTGAACAAAATCCTTGGCAAGAAGTACACTGCACTTCGATTCCAAATCATACATTTTTCCATCAAAAGTCACAAGATGCTTGGTCCCCACTAACATAGCGTGATCTGGAGAATGGTATTTCAGAAGAACTATCAGTGACTTTTCCACAGAGCAGTAAATGCTACACATACGGCAACACACACAGCTTCTTGCTGGCATACTCTTAAAGTAATTTCTCAGAAATATATTCTTCCTAAATAACATGATTTAAAGTGTAACAATTATTATTACACTGACATTACTACACTTACATTTTAATTAGTTACATTGTAGTTGCTCTGCAACAAATCTCAGAAACAAAACTATTTAATGATTTATTTTTTGTTACAGATTTACCTCAGTGCCATAAAACTTTGATAAATTTTAACTGGGATTCAAAGCTCATTGATTTGTCATTGTACTATTTGACAGTCATATTTATAAACACAGATACACATTATACATTCTTATGCAGAAAACACAAGAATATTAATTCTCCAAAATTGTCTCCAAAAACATCCCTTCCAAACCAGTGCATCAAACAGCTGCAGTCCAGGAACCCGTGCTGATACATGACTCAGATTACTGGGTCACCAGGACCTATTTCACAGCCCTCTGTCGTGTCTCTCCGTACTGGGAGGAAACCATTAAAAGGGTTTTCTGGAAAAGCAGTTATCTCTAAGGGACAGTTGGGACTGTTAGTGCATTCCTTCAGTATTTAGCAATTCTTTTACGGGCAGTACTGTCGCTGAAGTTTTGGTAGGGCTGAGCTTGCTCATCTTGGAGGCAGCAGAGGTGAAGTCACCAGTTTCCAAGCCTCTGTACCAGGACACAGCCAACAGGTGTGACTGGCAGCAAACCATAGTATCAGCTCACAGGAGCATATGGGTAAGGCAGATAAATACCACCTGCTGTTTCTAGTCTCAAGAGTAGGAAGTGTAAAGAGTTGCAAAATCTGCATGAATATTAAATAGAGCAGTGTTACTGCATGTCAGCTTTGCCCAGAGTGTTGATCTTACACATACCATCACTATATTACAAGAAGGACTATATGTATGTTGATAGGAAAATTATTAATTAGCAACCATCTCTATGTAAACTCCTATTCCAAATACAATTTTAAAAATAAAGAACTAAGTGGAAATAGACCCAGATACAAAACAAAGCAGCACTTTGAAAGGACTCACATTCAAAGGGGCTCTCCATCATCCTCCGTTTGAACCTATAGTATTCTGCAAGTATGTTGAGATTGTAGAGGTCTTGCAGAGGCCTCATCAGTTTTTCTCCAATGAGGTAAGTGGTAACATTTGCCAGCTGCAGGGACAGGTCTGCTGTAGGCAGTACTGGCAGCTTTCCTGCCACTGAACAGTTCCTGTGGAATACAAACAGAACACCCCTTATCTGCTGAACTGATGAAATGCTGTTGCTTTATTATTAGAAATGTTGAAGTGAAATAAGAACTGTAGTCTGGTTAGAACAGCAAAACACAACCCGACTCTGGCCAAGAGCTGCACTGCTCCAGGCCATCTCAGGCCAGTTACCAGTTACTGATGCCTTGTTTGATGCCCAGTAGCTCCTTTCAAATACAGTGGGCCTAGCAGCCAACAGAAATAAACATTAGGATGTGATGTGACCAAAGCAAAGAGTTGCTGGGTGGCTGTCCAGCACTCTCAGCTGCACACTGACAGGAAGAGTAACTATGCACATATCCTTTTAGAACACTGCCCAGAGCAGGGATCCTGCAAAAACACCAGTTACCTGGGTGAAAAACTGTACAGGTTCAGCAAGGGCTTCCGGATCTTACTCACAGCTCTGGAAAACGTGGCATCTGCCCATCTGAGCACCTGCTGTGTAGCCTGTTGGAGAGTCACAGATTATAAAAGCAGTTTCAGTATGGCTTCAGGGCAGGGTCAGTAATTGCAAATGAGTTCTGAATCAAGTGCAAAATACCACTTTAGTGTCTCTTGCATTTGTCTCATGCCTGACAGCGTCTTGTCACATAGAGGGTTAATATTCAGAGGACAGATTCTAGTCACAACACCAAGAAATAATGGACAGAAATATATTCTTCCTAAATAACATGATTTAAAGTGTAACAATACTTCACTAAGTTAATGTGCTTCTGTAGCTTGGAAGGGACTGGTATCTTTAATAATATAAATTAGCCTCCTGATATATCTTTTATGCTTTACAACTAGAACAACCCTGATTTATTTGTACACTGTTTATTGGAATCACAATTTCTCCTCTCTATGAAAGAAAAGTAAAAGTTACATGAATGACAGATTACTGCTGCTGTGATTTCAACCAGAACTAGTAAAACAACCTCTCCTCTAGCTGGAAAAATACTCTTTCAAAGCAGGACAAATATTGCAAGAATAGTAAGTTGGCTGTGCACAAGCTTATTATGTGGAAAGATAACTGCACTATTTCCATGAACAAAACTAGTTAACTATTCTGGTGTATCCATAGGTCAAAGCTAAGACTTAAATTTGTATGCCCTGTCTTTCAAACCATTAGAAATGGAGAAGTGAGTTATACCAACCATATCCAAGCCTGCTTTCACAACCTTTAATGCCACCTGGATTGGTTCCATTAACCACACATCTTTTACAATCTTGGGTAAGAAAGCCTGGATTTTCTTCATGAGCTCTTCTGTCTTCTCTTTCCAGACTTCATCCAGTGGCTTCAAGGTTACATCGTAGTAGGCGTCCTTCAAAGTTGCTAATGGCTCTGAAGCAAACACATTAACGAGACAAACCTTAGCTGGTTTGGTACAAAGTGACTATTCACTTGTTTGTTTCCACCCAATTTCCAGCATAAGTGAAGGAGGAGCACAGAAAAGTGGAAGAGGCATGGCAGTCAGACACATTGTACAGCTATGAACTGAGAGCCATTTAGCTCAGACCCTGACCCCCTTATAAATAAATATATCGTTGCTGTCCAAAAGGAGTGTACAGGATGCTCTGCAATGTGTCCCCATCAGTACTGCACAGCCTGCTCCTGCTGAGCAACAGGATAGTTTGGTCACAACTGGTTTCAAGCACTAATATCAACCAAATTCAGCTTTTGAGTGGGAAGAGCCTAGAGCTAAGTAGCCCTAAGTGAGTTTTTATCCTTGTGAGAACTGAGGGTTCTTGCAGCTAATTCCAGCTGACCACATTTCTCAAAGGTTTCAGTATGGGCCACAGTCCAGCTGAGCAGTGAATTAGTGGCTACTGGATAGGCTTGGAAAATACCAGATCAAGTGAAATCCAATTAGTACAAGCATTAAAACCTCAAGGATGGATATGAACAGCCCTTTGGGAGGAAAGGTCTGCCAGGGAACTGTTAGTAGAAATACTTCAGTTTAGGAATTAAGGACTCTGTTCTCATCCAATGGAACCCAGCCTCCTGCAACCGAGAAAAAGCCTCACCACTGATTTCATTAGAAAGGTGCTCACACAGAGCCCTCTTAGAGTTTATTGCATCAAGGCTCCCCACTCTGTACACAAAGAGCCAAGGTCAGCACTTCTTGCTCAATAAAAATAGAAACCTTTGTGTTGTTCAGTATGTTTTATAGTTTACAATGAAGTTTGGTTTGCCCTGCACTGACACTGTCCCTATTCTTACTTTGCACAGTTTTGCTTACTTTGTAATTCATTCTGCATTTGCCAGACAACATCTTGAATTTTCTCCAGGTAAAGTGGGATCCTGTTTCTCAGAATGTGTCTGATTCCACTTTGCTTCCACACCTGGGTGACAGCTGTACCCCCACTGTGCAGGAATCCTGCTGCCTTTTGCAAGGCCATTGAAGGCCAGCCAGCTGCTTCAGACAGGAAACCAACATGCTGCACCTACAGTGGTTCCAAAAAAGAAGCAATTTCAAAACACAGTGATCTCAAGCAAAGCTTTGACTTCATCACGAGGTAATTCTGACTCTGCAGTGTTGGTGCAGAGATACAGGAACTCCACCATTAAACATGTTTTTTGTCTCTATGAGTTACAGGTCAGCACAGGAGTAATCACTGAAATGTTTGAGCAAAACAAAACAGCTGTAGGCAATATAATGATGTTTAATTAACATTGCATGAACACTTCATGGTATTTTCATAGATCATGTACAGATACTTACTGATCTCCTGAATCTCCACAGGTATCCATCAAACTTCTTTATCTTCTCTATCAGTGTGGCTTTCAAAAGGCTCCCAATTTCATTAAGCTTGTTCTGTAAGAAGATTATTAAAACCTTGAATTCATTACTTAAAATTGCTTGTGCTGGATTCAAAAGTTTGTACTAATTTAAATGCTGGCAAACACCCACAGTGGCCTCACATTTCTTAGGGGAAGCTACTTCTGCATTATTCAATGGATAGACATGGGAACAGAAAAGTCAGATGATAAAAAGTGTTCCCCAAGTAGAGAGTATGTGAAACCCAACTAAAAGTGAATGCACGTTCAGGATTCTAATCATTAGTTTTGTAACCAACACGCTGAGCAGTTACTGGTGCTGTCACTTTATTTACTTGCCCTCCTCAGAGGATCCTCCCTTTAGAAGAGGGTCCTGTATTTTCTATCTCTAGGCATGGCTGAACTTCTTAATTCTCACCGTGGTAACTTTTTATATCAACGTGAAAATAATGAAAACATTTCATAATTTTGCCTGGTTACTCACCAAAATTCACACCTGGAGCCTACACGGAAGGTGCTCCATCAAAATTACAAAATCAAATATTGTGAGAAAATCACGCTGCAGTTAACAGCCATTCAAGGGTCTCACCTCAACCTTAAGAACTGGATCCCCACATCCATGCGCCAGAAAACTCAAGCTTCCATTAGCAGCTGCTAGAGTCACTTGTCCCACGTTTTCCTGCCTTTTACCATTGATGCTGAGATACGTGTTAATGGCAGCCATCTGTTGCCCATCAGAACAAGCACTGAGTTCCACTCCTTCTTCCAAATCCCCTTAAGGAATGAAAAGGGAGCACTTCATTTACAGGAACAACACTGACAGACATTGTTTCAAAGCCAGCCTTTAACTACTTAGGTGATCAGAGTCTGAGCGTGTTAGGTGTGGAGGAAAAAAAACCCAAACAAAACAGAAGATATAAACAGGAGACAATGAGATCAATGTCACAATTTGATTTCTGTGTGGCTTGTCAATGAATTACAAATACAGATTTGCTACTGCAAAGGAAGCAGTGGATTAATGTAAATCTAAATCTCTCACAGGTCACACTGATTTACAGGCCTTTTTTTCTGCTTAAGTACTCAATGTCCCTTGTTGACGATGTTTGAAAACTGCTCAGCCCTTAAATGAAAGCCTCTCAATTCTACTCATCACACACAAACACACACGAGTCGTTTCTACTCTGATGAAACTGATGAGCATAAACAAAATGCAAAGTTGGCAAAGTTCATGTACAATCTGGGTTGAGGGGGCTAAGCAATTTCTACAAATTTCTGACTTCAGTGATTCACAAACTAATGGTCCCAATCTCAAAAACATTATAGGACTTAGAAGTGAGGACTTGAACCTGAGAGAAACTCCCCTGCAGAAGTGTGGAATGGCAAAGCCATAAGTGAAACAAGGGCTGGGACTGTCAGCAACATGAGTTTGAGACAACTGAGATATCACCGAATTTATTTGGTTTGCACACAGCTCTAATGTAGCTGAAATGTGGATGAGCCCCACCTCTTCCAGCTCATTTCACCTCACTTATCTAGAATTCAGGCACAACTTGAACCTTTTTTTAGCCTTTTTTCCCTCTCCATTGTCAGTCAGAGCTGACTGCTGTGAGACAATCACCTGCAGCCAGTGATTGCACACATCCTACTTCACACATCCCAGTTCATACAGCTGTTCCAGCATGTGGACAGTCAGTCTCTGGAGGTGCCTCTCTCATTTCCTTTATTGAATTTGGAATGTAATGATTATCTTAAACAAGGCACAAAACTTTAAGATGGTTAAGTCAAGAGGAAATTAATCCTAGATTTTCTTACCATCTATTGTAATCATACAAAAATGTCTCCCAAACTCACCTTTATAACAAATTTTATGCTTCAGCTTTTCTTTATCTGAAAGACCATAGCTTGAATGAACTGAGCTAGCTCAGTGCTAGAGACACAGCCTTTCTTCCTGTCTCTTCTTAGCGATGATACTGGGAGCCACAGAATAGCTCCAGCTGGAAAGGACCCATAAGGATCATCCAGTCCAGCTCCCTGCTCTTTGCAGGATGTCCTAAAACTAAGTCCTGTGGCTGAGAGCATGGTCAGTGAGGTACATACCTTGCAGATGCCCCATGTAGTAGTGAAAACACTCCTTTCCTTTTGAAGCAGTGACTTTTACTTTCTCTTTCTGATCAATAATCCCCTCCACCAGGATTTGGCTCTGGACAGATGAGGAAGCAGCAGTTCCTGTCAGGCCTAGCCAAATATCTTCAAAGGCTCTTAACTGCAGCCATAAAGGACAAACATTTATTCAAAGCCACCACACAGAATTAATGATCATTCAGAGATGGTGCTCAAATATCAGTGCTTCCCACAAAAGGGTAAGTGGTGAGGGAAATGTTTCCCAGTGTTTGTGTACTGTGCAGGAGTTACACTGACAGAGGTACAAGCATCAGAGTGATTGGACCAGGAGCTGAACAATTGGATAGCACGAGGCTTGTGGACAAAATTTTAATGGAAGCAATGAAAGAAACATAATGTCCCAGCCAGTTCTGTCTGAGGCTGCTATTTTGTACCATTTATTCCAAAACACAAAATGAAGCAAGCTCATGCAGAGCAGCTTTTCATCTCCCTCCTCTCTAAAGAGAGAGGAACGGAAAAATAAGTTAGTATTTGTTACTGATTAAATCATCATCATAATTTTGTTAAAGGATGATCTATTATCTCAGTTAGTGCCTGACTACCCACATTCCTGCTAATTGAGAGTTTGAATGGTGCCAACCCCGTTAGTTTTTTGCCCCACTCTGTTGTCTCCATCTGCCTCTCCACCATATTAATTTCACAGGAAATTAAAAGCAAATGCAAAATAGTGGGGAAGGGGAGAGAAAAAGGGAGAGATTTGTCTCAGAATAAGCAACATATGAGCTATTCTGTGCCTTTTTTAGGTGTTTTTTTGCCAGGTTTTTTTCTGGCAAATGATGCTTTGTGTAAACGTTTTATTTTGTTTCCCTCTTTCTTCTGATGCGGTGAAAACTCCATACCTCACTCAACAGAGCAGTCGTGCTGAAGGGGAGTTATAACAGCTCTTAAAATTGATACCCTCCACTAGAAACACGTTTCATTTGTGTCAGATCTACAGAGAACTAATGTTGGTGCCTTGCTTTGTTGGTCACAGTGCATGGACACTGCCTAACTGTTCCTTTAGAGACGGCACTAAAGAAACCAGGAGTGTTTTGTGTTGCCTGCTGCTTTATAGTCACTGCCTGTGCCTGATCTGTTTGGGAGATGGATAGCAGCAGGCCTTTGAAAACCAAACCCCAGTGTCAGTAAAATAAAATAAAAACTCACTTCAATTTCCAGAGAGTAGTTCTTCACATCAGCAGTGCTCTGATTCTTTATGGATATTCCAATCAACCCCTCATCTTTTCCATGATCAGCAAGGTGGAGTCTGCCCTCTGACTGCAAAATGATGTCATCTTTGTTGAGCCGGTGCTTTCCAGATAAAACAAGTACCTGAGTATTCACAGAAAAGGTGTTAAAGCTTCCAAATTATTCCAAACAAATGGGCTCTGCTTTGAGTAGTAAGAAGTTGTACAGTGGCAGCATTCTCATGAAATTACACCAGGAACAAAAACTTGTAGTTTCAGAAACCAGTGCATCCTCCTGCTCCTCACAGCACTGTCTTCATTACATCTTCAGTTTCTGTGCTCTAACAAAGCACGTTCAGTGATTACATCCTAAGAGCAGAGGAGCAGCTGCAGAGAACTATATTTTGTTAAAATGTCCAATGTTTTCTGCTCCTACATTTCTCAGCTACTCTAACCAGACGTTTTGATAAAGTTGGGGGATACATGGGAGGTGAGGTGAATGTTGTCCTGATTTCAACTGGGATAGAGTTAATTTCTTCTCAATAGCTGGTACAGTTTGGGATTCAGAATGGGAATGGGGTTGGTTACACACTGATGTTTTGGTTTTGCTCAGTTGTTATCCTAAGTCAAGGACTTTTCTTTGTATGTCTCTCCTGCTGTGCCAGTGAGAAAGTGCACAAAAGCCCACCTGGGACAGGTGCCCCAGCCTGGCCAAAGGGATATTCTACACCACAGAATATCATGTCCAGTAATAAACTGGGGGGGAGTTACCCAGAAGGGGCAAATCTGGGTTTGGGAAGCGGGGTATGGCATTGGGCAGGAGGTGATGAGCAATTGTATTGTGCATCACTTCATTTAGTTTTTTCCTTTTCATTATTATTAATAGTAGTATTAACTGTTTTTATTGTATTTTACTTTGTTTTCAATTATTAAACTGTTCTTACCTCAACATACAAGCTTTACTTTTGATTGTCCTTCCCATTCCACAGGGAGAGGGGAGGGAGAGAGGGGGTTGAGTGGCTGTGGTGCTTAATTTCCAGCTGGGCTTAAACCATGATGCCTTTGAAAAGAATGATCCAAAAGTACAGAGGCACCTGTTTTTGGAGTGACATGCATATACATCCTTTGCATTATAAACAGGTTCTATCACACCTTGGTCTGGGAAAAAGTTTTCCTGTTGCTAACAGAGTGTGATCTGTTCTGACAGTAAATAAGGAAACGAAGATATGTTTCAGCCACTGGGAACTGGGGGGAGACATTTATTGCAGGTTCCAAGTTCTGTGTTTGTGAGTGTCTACAAGCAACCCTGAGGACCAGCATGCACCTAAGAAAAGTCATGGGTGGGCCTTCAGTTTATGTGTGCAATAGAAAAATAAGGTTACATTACGGTTCAAAAATCTATCACTACCAGCAGAGCAATCATAAAAACCAGCAGGCTTAACCACAGGGGAAGGAAAGCACTTTTACTCCTCTCTAGTTTTCTTTTTGATCACTTATAAGCCAGTTTTGGTATTCTCCAGAAACATGAAATTAAGATACTTCTGAAAGAGGAATAGGAAAGAAAGAACATGGAGAAAGTGAGAATGTTTACAGCCATAAAAAGACCTACAGAATACACTATAGTGATAAACAGAACCTTTCTGCTTCAGTCCATCAAATGACAATGTCTATTTTTAAGTTATGGATGTATGTAAGTCTTCTGAAGAGTTGCAGCTGAGGAGAACTAAGTCTCCAAATGAGTAATTACATTTCAACTGAAGTAGGTTCAATGTGTTTATGTCAGACTTACATTTGGAAGGTCACAGAACTCAAAGCTTGTGTAGTAATCCAGACAAGAGCCGTAGTTGGTTTCTATTTTACCCAGAATCTTCTGTTTGGTACATGGGGTCAGGAAAATATTTTCCAGAACCACTTCTAACTGAAATTTGTCAGGATACAAGAGTTGATTTCTCTGCGATGAACCAAGACAATAAAGTTTAAAAATGACAGCAGAATTATAAACACTCGTTGGAGCCCACTCATCCCATCCCTGGAGTGGCTTTTGGATTAGGTGGCTTCAGGATTTTAATGTAACATTTCCAAAACACAGCATTTCCACTTGACAATGTTTTAGCTTACCGGCCTTGTTACTGGTAACAGCCTTACCAGCCTACAAGTTTTGCAAATTTAGGGCACAGGTGAGGCCTTTAGTTTATAAGAACCCTTTCTTCCTTAACTAAGCTCCATTTAGCTTTCTTTCCATATAGAAAAAAACGTAAAGTGAAATAATAATACTTAAAACAAATGGTGCTCTATAGAAGCTTTCTTAAAATCCACTAAGCATTACATCTAAAACCAAAATAATTTCTCATCTACTGAGAACAGCTTCCATAAAAATGGTGAGTCAACAGATACAACTGCCTTCTCTTACCTCATACGTGAAATTGTGTTTGAATTTTTTGTCATCCCAGTTCAAATCTAGATATTCATTAAACAGTGTTGGTCTTTGCTCTAGAGACCCACATGCATGCAGGTTTTCCATGCTTAATATTCTCTGAAGCTGGAAAAGTGGAAAAAATTGACATGTGTAAGTAATTTTTTTAAAAAGTATATCCTTGGGGAGTAGGTTTGCTGGGCAAAACCGCAACCTGTAAGAACCCCTGGATGGTCTACACCCATAAAACACTGCTTCAGTCTCTCCCAAAAAAACAGAGGGGCTGACAGCTCTGTCCTGAGGGAAAGCTGCAGCCCAAGTACAACCATGTCTGGCAACATGAAACAGAATTTTTCACAGGGTTTATTTTTCTTCCTCTGAGGCACAAAAAGGTTGACTTCAAGGCTTTCATATTAAAAAAAAAAAATTATTCTGTGAGGATCAAACACAGGAATTCGGCTACACTCACTACACTCATCCCTTCCAAGGGACGTAAGACTCATACCTGGCCTGCAGAGAGTGTCACACAGCCACCCCAGGCAGTGATGTCCATTTTGGATTTATCCTCCAGGCCCAGCCAGAGGTGAGCAGGCTGCCCAGCATTCCCTGAGACCTGCAGCTGAAAGCAGAGAAGGATTTGTCCTGCAGCAAGACTAGAACCAGCAGAATGATTCCCAACCAGTAGAGGAAAACAGATTCACAGTGAAAGCTCTCACAGATCCATGTCCAAACTCCATGGAATTCTGTGGTCTGGAAGCTCCAAGGCCTGAGACAAACACAGGGAAGCTGCACTTCTATAACCAAGGCCATGGAAGGCTTTTGTTACCCTCTCTGGAAGCTGCCTGGGTCTGTCATGCAAAGTAATTATTGGCACCACTGCAATAATGACCCCACAAGAGAACTTATTCCTCTGAATACAATTCTGGAACCATACTGAGGAGTATTGTGCAAACCCCCCTGAGCACCAAAGAGCTTCAGATGAACAAACACTGCACAACTGCCAGCTTATTGCTGAAAGTCTTCAGCCTCAGCAGCTGCAGTGTCCTGACCAACATTATGCATTGTCAGAGAGAAATTATACTGTAGTTGATCTTGAAAGATGATTTGTGGAGTTCCTCCTCCTCTTATCCCCTATATATGCTTTGCAAGTGCACTTCACAACGGTAGTTTAAAGTGTTTCTAGCCTTGCACATTTTCACATTTGTGTTGCAATTTCCTATACAATCCATAAATTTACATTTTCTTCACAGGGGTATCAAAGGGTTTCTGGTTTGGTTTTACTGTGGGGAGTTTTTTGTTTGTTTTTCTTCTGTGTTCAGACTAGGAGTTTGTTCATTACTTTATGGACAAAATTTTCCTCATTTTCATTGCTTGGCTGGTTCCTGGGCATTTCTAGGTTCTTCCCATCTAAAATGGGTCAATGCTAAAAGTACAAGGCTGCTGGCGAGGAAACAATGCTGGTGATTTGGACACCAGGGGATAAGAGCACTCAGTGCTCTTTACATTTTTCAGGATGATTTCTGGTTCTGTGGTTCTCAGGGAGGAAAGGCACACTCACAGTAAATGCAGCATTACAGCTCATGTTTTTCAGCCCAGTCTCATGATCTCACCTGCTGGTTGTACTTTCTGCCCTTTCTTTCTGACAGGGAATGCACCTCCAGTTGCTTCAGAGTGTAATTAAATGGGTGGGCAACAGTGGCTCTGTAGCTTGTCCGGTGTCTTCCAAACTTCAGAGAAGATGACACTGATATCTGATCCATATCAACAGATGGAAAAGGAACTTGTGAAATGAAACACCTCTCACATACTGACCTCAAACATGCACCCAGCAAGATTTCCCTATACCTTGTCCTCACGTGAATTATGCGCACAATAAAGTCCTTTCTGAAGAAGTGAGGCAAATTAATGTTCAAATTAGGACAATTTTTGCTGCTTGAATTCCCTGTATAGCACAGCTCAAAGCAGAACTACTCTCTGGATTTCCATCAAATCATGAACAATGCTTAAGTTTGTTGAGGCTTAATTTTGGTCTTATTTTTAGGCACTGCAGGCTGCACTGCCACGGTTATTAGACACAGCTTTCAAAGTTAAAGCACAAGAAAAAGTCTTTGCTTTATCAGAAACTAAATTCTGTTATGTTGTTGAGAGCAAAATATTTTTGTGGTAATTTAGAATGTGGTAGTATTTAGATAGTTGTGGTAATTTAAGCAGAAGTAAAAAATACATTCTATACAACTGCTAAAATAAATGTTGTAATTTTAACACTTTTTAAAGAAATAAAATAATTGCATGCTCTTTGCAGCCACATTTATGTTTATGTGTGGTAGCATATTTTATACATCGTCTTCTATCTTTCCATTATTCAGAAAATAATGTAATACTTATCCAAGGTGCTGCATTTCGGATGTACATGTAAGGATAGCACAGTTAACAGCAAGTCAGAAAAGTGTCCCCAATTAACCACATCAGGAAATCAATCTACCCTATGTTCTCCTAGTTCTGTCTTTTTCACTCTTGATATTTCTAAAAAATAGACCTGACTTATTTTATGAAAACAGAGATTGGATTCAACAGTTCCACATCTATCAGTCTTGCTAATAAAGAGAGCAAAAGAATAAAATACGAAAGAGCCGCGGCTTTGGCTGAATGCTAAGCAAGGTATGTGTCCACTTCTGTGTGTGTAAATCCAGGATTATACCCATGCAACGAGTTCTTCATCCTTTTCAATCTCAGCTAATGCTCACACTCGCTCATTTGTCTTAGATTTTATTTCCTTGTCCATAAGGTGCTTCATGACCTTTGTGCTATTCTTCCCACCTACTCTCAGAGGCCTTTACCCAGTGCTTTGAAGCTTATGCATTTCATTACCTTTGGTTAAGCAGCAAGGTGTGGGATTACTGAAACAAAAAGATATTATGGCCTGAAAATACTTCCTACAAGAATATCAACGGCTCATCTTTCACAGTCAGAACTTTTTATACATCCAAGAAGGGGGATAGTTTGCCTTATAGTCAAGTTCCCTGGCTTGCTAAGTGTCTTAATTAAAAAAAGACCTCTTCTTGACATTCTTGTTATTCTCCTGACATTTATTTGCTCTGGGCTACTGTACCTTGTCCTTCTCATTCCAAACTACAGTAAGATCATCCCAGTGACTGCGTGCTGAATGTTTCACATACAAGTTGACCCAGACATGTCGTGGAAAAGGGATGGAGAGAGGATGGAGAAGCTCCACTACAAAGAAAACAAACAAGTCAGATTTCCCACCAGGAATCATGACAGTTCCCAGGACATTTTCCCACAGGCATCAGGACATCCCTTGGTTCCCAGGGAAACATGGTCTCTGCTCACACGCACACCCCCCTACCCAGCAGCCACAAGGACTTCACTGTGCTGATGTCTGCTCCACATGAGGAAATGTAAGTGAAAACAGGAACCCTCTCTCTATGTACTGGCAGAACAGTAATTACCTGCAATAACCAGAAGATTGACAGCTACACCCAGAGCAAGTGCAGCAAAAACAGCCAGGGAAGTAACCTGTGTGAAACTGAGACAGCCTTACACTGGAAGAGGAACAGCTTACAACACTCAAACAGGTAAGTGCAGTTATCTTCTCTATTTTCAGATCATAAAGCCTAAACATAAGGGTTTAACACCTCGAGGTAGCAGCCAGTGTGACCAGTGTTCCCTTCAGCACCCAGTACTTAAGTTTTATGTTCCATATCCACAAAGCAGAAAGAGTATTCTGAAGTGGACACTTCTAACAGCCAGACCTATAATGAATTTGAAGCAAATAAGACCTTAGAAGCCCTAAATTTGAAACAGTATTGAAATGCTTTGGACATGCATTTTGAAATCAGATTTATGTAGCTTATTTTATTGTCTGCTTTGAACACTTGTAAAAGACTTGAGAAACCTACCCTGCATGCCATGACCTCCAGGCAGCTTTGGGAAGAGTCCAGTGTAAGTGCCTGTTAGCTTTATCTCTTTGCCATCCCACAGGGCAATGTGCCTTAGCAGACGAGTTCTGTTACCTTTTTGGTAAATTGTCATAAACACAAGCTGCCTTGGAAGAATTTTTAACTAAAAATAAAAGAGGGCAAACATTAAACTCCAAGTTCTCTGAGAAGGTAAAACCTAAGTATAATTTTGGTACCACAAAGTCCTTTCTGTAGGAAAGTGTTTTTAAAGGTCTAGCACAATGGTGCTCTAAGCCCACTGCTCTCGTACAAGCTACTATTCATTTCTAATTGTCTTCATTTCTACAGAAAGTCATCTTTGCAAATAATTGAACATACATAAACAATTGAGTATTCCCTTTACAACAGTCTTTGATTATTATAGTTTGATTTTCTTTTATCTCACAGAATAATCCTTACAACATAAAGAGTCCCACAGAATAAATCCAGCAGATAGCACAAACAACAATAGGTATTTGTGACATCTTTTTGTATTTAGAGAAAAAAATGTGTGGTACCTACATTATAAAAACTGGTTCAGTTTGTAACACATTATTTTTCTTATTTACTATAAATCCTATGTGAGTGCTCCATCTATAGGAGCAAACAAATATAAGCTCAAACTAATCCACAGTCAAATGTTTGCTCGTACTACTGGAGAAATGAAGGGCAAAACACTTCACACAGCAGGAGCTGCATTTGGCCCTCACTGCTTGGCAGCCACCCCCTGAGTGCCCTCCCACCACAGCCTGCCTTTGCCATCAGTGGATGGTACCAACCTGGGCCATGGTCTGTGCCACTTCAATGGCATTAGTGAAGCTGCTTCCCATCAAAGTTAGCTTTGCTGAAACATTGAAATCCCTTTTCTCCATCCTGAGGTAGAGTTTGCCTTTTGCTTCACTCATATCATAATTAACCTTTTTAAGTACCCATTAATTTAAAATAAAAAAGAAAAAAAAAAGGGGAAAAAGAAAAGACTGGGATTGTTAACATCTTTAAAAACAGGAACATCCTCCACAATAACAAAAATGTTAGAGATACTAGTACTAGAATTAAAGCAGCTTGACTCCTAACACATTAGACAAGGCTACTTTGCAGTGATGTTTGCAATGGATTACTTGCAGATAGTTACCTTAGAAGACAGCTCTGCTGCACAGGGGAAATATTGTAGAAAGAAGGGATGATTCTGGAGTGCTTTTATACTCAACTCTTCACTAAAGGGAAGAAATGTATTGTTCAACAATATTTCAGAAACTCTTGCTGGCAGCACAAGTTCATCTGAGTTAGCTCCAAGTCTGCCCCAGCTTTCAGAGTTAAAATGGCAGTACCTGCCACTGAACACTTACCCAGCTCCCAGGTTTTGATGCAGTCACACAAAATGACAACTTCTGAGCTCAGTAAAAAATCTGTGTATGTATCCCAGGGACAGAATGTAACCCACAGGACCAGAAATCACTTTGCCACAGCAAATGCATCAGCTTTTTAAAAATGAGAAAGGTATTTTGGAATCTGACTTCTCAAGCACTGTCATGGTTTATAAATTTAGAATTTACAATTATTAGAGATTTTAACAGAACTTACAAGACTTTTCAGTGCAAGGGTCTTTTGCTAGAAACTTAAGAAATATCTGAAATACCCCAAGGCTGAAAATATCATACCTCTAAACACCCTTAAAAGCCTACAATTTTGTTCAGATACAGCCATACTGATACCAGCTTGGAAAACCAAGTTGCCATAATTTTACAAGTTTCAACTGTGCCAAAACAATTTAAGATTTCAAGTTATGTCAAGTTACATTATATTTTTAAGTACTTGTCTGGTTCAGGCCTAGAGTTTCATGGACTCTTTCACTGTCTGCTACTTGGTTTCTGTGTGGGCAGGCAGAGAGACAGGTCCCAAGCTATGAGGGGAGGAATCTGTCTGCAGCCCTTCAGAAACTCCCTGAGGTTTACAGAGCATTTGGTGACTACTCACTTCATCCAAGTTTTGTTATCCATTTCACCACTGATTTGGTGATTAATACAGTAACTGTTTTCCATGGACTCACAGTGGCCTAGTGACATTTTTTATAGTGCTCAGAATGACCCTTTTACCCTTGCTGGTCTTTTTTTCTGCTGATGGAAAAGGAGAAGTTTTTGTTTTGTTCATAGGTCAGCCTCAGAGCACCTTCAGTTTCATTTTCAGTCATGACTTCTTGAATTGTCATCTGTGGAGGGGAAAAATAAACAAATCACATGCATAAATTCTACCCATCATTTCACTTCAACTGAGCACAATCTCTTGACTCACTCAAAACCACCATCTTGACTGAAGCTTATCTTCCAGACAGGCCTTCTGGATGCTTCCTACATGTAAACCAAGAGCCTCAAGAGAGGTCTTTCTTTTTTTGTGTATGTTTCCATAGCTACTCGTTTCCATTATTGACAAATATTAGTGTCACTTTCAATGTAGCCTTATCTAGTTTAAGTCTAAAGCTACTGGCTCTTGTTATTGTCTCCCATACTCTCATTTTTATATACTAGAAAGAAATCGTGTGCTCTTTTATTTTTGGATTTTTTTTGTTTTTCTGTTTTGTGTTTTGTTTTAGGTTTTTTTTGGTGTGTTTTGTTTTGTTTTTTTTAAGAAACAGATGAGGCTCCACAAGTTTTTTACTCCAGGGCATTTTCTTCATTTTCATCCTCCCACAGCTGCTGCATCATCTACCACCTTATCCTGAAAATGCTAAAGAATCTCTCTGGGAAAGAGGAGGGCCATTTCCCACACTTCAATATCAACAAATGGTATTTGCCAAAGTCTGTGGGAACAGTAATTTCTGAAGTCCCCTGGTTGTACTCATACCTTATACATGAATAAAGCACCTCAAGAATTGCCATCTCCTTTTTTTTTTCCATTCAAACATTTAGAGGATAAAAGACATTAATGGGGAAGAAGCAGTGAAAATATACCTTTCAATAAAAGGTTGGCAATATTCCCTTGAAACACTGATACTTAATATGCAGGTTTAATATTGATCTAATGTTTATGTTCAGGAAAGTGGACCTTTACTCTTGCATCCTAGCTACATGTCCTGTTATTTGAAGAGAAGGTGGTGGATTGCTTGGAAGTGTTTTTCTGTGTACTACCCTTCAAAAGGGAAGGGGACATTTCAACTAATGCTTCTTTCTCCCAAGGGATAAACAGGTACAGCCTTTGTTGATCCTATCAAGTAGTTTTGAATATAAATCTACTTCTGTTTATTCAACACTGATGCATTTTAGGTATTTGTGCTAGAATTGGTTTAACCAAGCCAAGGAGTTCTCTAGGAATGAAGGACAGCTGTTTTCTACAAAAAGCTCTTTCTACTTTTGTGAGCCCTATCAGCTGCAAAATGACAGTAAGTACGTGCCTTCCTGAAATTATTAACCCTGAAACTGGGGATTTCAGGTACCTGACCACATTCCTTGGAAACAGACCACCAGCTCTGTATGTAAGTTAAAGAGGATTCAGATAAACTGGGCCAAGTCAGCTCTCAGCTGCACTTGTATATAAACCTGGATTCATTTCACTGAGGCTACTGGAAGTGCTCTGGATTAATGCAAATGCAGCTCAAGTGACAGCTTTCATCAAAAAACAGCAGAAGTTCTGTGGTGCATTACCTTAAGAAAGAAGGGAAGTCCCAGGCGATGGAGAAGTGATATTGAATGCTTCACCTCTGCCATGAACACAAATACACCAAAGAGTTCAAAGTCTGTGTCAACATCCACAGTCACAGTTACATCTTTCTCATCATACTGGATTTCACAGGCAGTCTTGGCTTTGTTTTCTATACAGAAGGGACAAAACAGTGCCAATTTGAGCAGCTAATTTTTGAGAAATTTCAGTACTGCCTGCATAAAATCAGTCCAGACAGCTTTTAGGTTAATATATTCATCAAGACAAAGTCATCATTCAGGATTACAAGAACTCTGGCCTGTGGTTGGAGGAGGGCAGAGTTTTTCTGGATGTCCTTGAACTTTGTCCTTACAAAGTCTTGTGGTAACAGAGCTTGTGTATCCACATCCAGTATTAAGTGACAAGTTAGTTCCTGTATGGAATGTGTTTGTGCAGCTAGAGCTGACTAATCCATACAGCAAACTGCATCCCTGGCCTGCAGCAGCCTCTTCCAGGGAAGAGCTCTGAGCTCTTTTGACCTCCAGCAACTCCTTTGGTTCCAGCTACAGCAGCTCAACAATGCCCAAAGAACATGATGTGAAGACCTTTCCCCACTTTCCTTCCTACCAGCTTTTCATTTTTGAAAAGGAAAATACGAGACTGCTAAAAGATAAAAATAAGAGATGTGAATCCCCCCAAATTATTTATTTATCTTATGATAAGACAAAACCCACAGAAATGTGGGTTTTGTGGTGGAAAGCACATGGTGACTATGGCTGTCCTGAGAGCAACCTCTCATCCTGCTATTTTTTTCTGAATGGGTGAAAGGAGATGATGCCACATTAGTATTGATTCAGTGCCTGCTAACTTCAGTAATTCCTGCCCTTTGGTGCAGGAATTGCAGTTGTTGAGTTTCCTTCAACATGAATATATTCCTCTGGGGGCACTTAAGGTACCTGATCACAGTGTAAAAGAGATATGCAGATAGAATTTATGCCAGGGCAAGATTTGAGGGTAGGCTGGCTTCATCAGCTAATCACAGATGTAGTTTTAGAATGACAATTTTACTTACAAACAAGATAAAGTCTCTTTCTAGGTACTACCAGCAAATCTTAGTCAGTTTGTAGCTGTTGAAGGAACAGCTGAAACATACTCAAAGAACTATTATAGAATAAAAAATCCTGCCAGGAATGGCAGGTACCCACCTGATTTCTGGAAACTGAAAATCAAGTTGATTGCCTTAGGATAGCCAGATGCCTGGAGTACCTCACTGCTGTGCACACTCTGGCAGAAGAGATCCACTTGGTGGCCAACATAATAGGAGTTAATTATGTATGTGATTGATGTTTCTCCAGCTGCAACGTGCACATACCTCTCTTGAGTAGTGTTTCTCCCTTGAAAAACCACGTCTATCTAAAAAATGATACGGTATAAGTTCTCAAAACAATATTTAAATACTATTTAAGACAGGAGAAAATGAAAGTTCTTTCTAGTCTATACTCATGTCAAAATCTATCCATTAACAAATTGTCTCCTGGCCTTTCATTAATTATCTTTGACTTTCAAGTATGAAGCTCATTCAACTGAATGAATGTCAAGCCATGCCAGCCTCACTGATCCATGTTATATTCTCATTAGGTTCTTTTTTATCCCACAGACGCAACTCCCTTCTTATAAAGGATACTCAGGCTACACCTACTGACAATATTTACCAGATAGTAGGTACTTCAATACTTCCCATGAAAATAGCACCCAAAGAAATACTTCTTCCAGTATAAAATTCCCATTAAAGAGCTTAGGAGCAACTCCAGTCCCTGGAGCAATGTGCTCAAGCCCTCCTGTAGAGCTACAATATCAACAGTACCCACTCAACTAACACTGATCACAATGGAAGAATCTCATTCAGATAGCAGTCAAGGAGAAGCTTTCTCCTTCAGTAGTTCAAATTTTAGGCATCCAGTTTTTAAATATCAGAAAATCTCAGCTTCCATCCTGTTCCTTACAAAATGGAGTTTTCATTCAAGTAATGAGCTTGAATTACATAGTTATATAGAACAATAATTATAATCAAAAACAAACAAAACAAAAACCCACAAAACAACAAAAACCCAAAGCTACCTGTAAAGATGATGGGACTCTGGCTTGTAGCAGCCATGGCAAAGAGTGATGGAAATTCCCTGTTATGTTGGTACTTGTTCCAAACTCCTGGATTTGTCCTTCAAGAACTATTAGGTGAGCACCATAAAGCACTTTAAAACTAAAGCTTCTAGTGACTTTGACATTCAAGACAGCCTGTGTGCAACAAAAGTAAATTGTGAAAAGACAGAATTGTAAAAGTTAAAGCTCCTGCTGGTCAGAGTTCTTTCTTTGATTGAGACAGTATAATCTCAAAGATGTCTCAAAGATGCATCTTTGTATCATTTTATAACACAACATAGTTACAAATGTCCCTTTTATTTAAGACTTCAACCATTTAACATGTATTCTCAAATATGGCCATGCTTTAATGCTATTGAGTTACATGGTTAATAAGTCTTGTGTTTCTCAGATAAAAAAAAAATATGCCAAGTAGTCAGAGTTTGGAAGGAAAAAAAACATTTGGAAAGGATCCAGTGAAATCCCAGCAATGTTCCCCTCTGTTCTGTGTGTCCAGGAGACACTGCAGCTCTGTCAGATACATAAATGCAGTGCTTTCCTTTCACTCCACACTGGGAGCCAACCTCCAATCCCAGGCCCGTGCAAAGTCCAGATCTAAGCTCTTCTCCCGTGAGAACAAATGGAGCTTCTGGACTCCCCTCAAGAACAAAGGGAGCACCTGGACTCCCCTTCACCAAAACAGCAAATGTGCCATCTCTTCCCCAGCTGCTGTTGCCCTTGTGGCCTGGCTCCATGTTGATAACCTACCTGCAACTCAATCCTGTCTTTTATTTGCAAAGTCTTCAATGTCTCTATGTTATGAGTAAGCTTGTAGTTAAGAGACACAACATCCAACTTCTGGACAAAGTCCAGTTCTTCTGTAATCTGCTCAGTTCAAGTAAATATGACAAAAGTTAACTGTGGCACATCTCTGATATGGACTAATTTACATGTCAGAATAAAATTATGAAAACTATTAAAACTTTATGGTGAAGAATTGTCTAATTTTTTTAGAAGTCACAACTTCGTACTATAAAAGGGGATATGCTGCACCAAGTGAAGATTTTTGATAAGGAAGGTTTTATATAATTTACAAATGTGAGTCATGGATCATTGCTGATGTTAAATTTGTTTCAAGGAGCAATTGCACAGAAGGAGTGGCTGAAAGATACTACCTTCATTTAATGAAGGCCTTTAGAACTAACCCACTAAGTCACTGCGAAGTATTGTATTTGGATTATTTGCAGAAACACTATTTACCAAATCAGTTAGCTTATTTCAACCTCTATCTCACACACTACCGGTATGGAAGAAAAACTTACTTGCTTGTTGTTCACACAGAAATTAATAAATCCTTTGTAGAAGTCACTGTTTTTTTCTGATATCACATCAAGTAACATCCTCATGGGAATGCCAATGTCAGCAGCTTCTTGGATGTTATGGGTTAGCACAGCATCCAACTCTTGCCTTTCCTGTTAATATTTCACAGCATAGAGAGCAAAGCATGTGTAGAACCCAAAGATCAATGCAATAGAGCTCAAACCAGAAATCTGTCTGTCCTACATTTAATACGAATTAAACTCCCACTAGCTATGTTGTTTCTCTGTGGCACAGAAACATGCAGAAATTACCAGTTATGGCAGCAAAGTGAGACACCAGGAGGAAACAGATCCTTGTGCATGTTCTCTGCTCTCCTGCTCTGATGACAAGAGAATCCAGACTTATAATTTTGTCAACAGAAAAACAAGAGATTCACAGCCTTCCCTGTGTTGCTGTCTCACTGAATAAACAAACAGCAGTGTCTCAATTAATCATTGCCTATTACTTTGCAGGGTAAACCACAGTGATGTAAGGAACATCCGATAGAAGTAACAAAATTTTACACATAAAGAGCATAATAAGGAAATGATTCAGGAAGTGCCAGAGCCTATATCCTATTATCCTATACATCAGTTGCTGATCATTGAAGGTGCCAGATTTTCAAAGATTTTATTATTTCATTTCTATTCTGGCATTCATTACTAAAGTCTGACTATTTGTTCCAAATAACATATGTTAGAGCACATTACTCTGTACCTTGTTTACACATTCCAACAGCCTGCAGGGTACTCACATCATTGACTTTTAGTATAAGGAGTCCTCGGAATTTACTTTCATCAACAGTGATCAGTGTCTGTGAATCTAGGTTCATTTTATCCATCAAAAGGTAGCCTGAGCCATCAATTTTCATTGGTACTCCAAGATCCTGTAAAAGAAAGAAAAACTATAAAAAATCACCACTTTTGCACTTAACCACAAATACATTATACCCCTGAAACTTAATTCCTAATAGTAACTTTAATCACCTAGCTGTAAAATCAGGTGTATCAGGCAGCAAAAGCACAGAATGTTTCAGAAATCTTGAGAGCTTTTTAATACATTTTATAAATGTTGTCTTTTTCATTTTGAATATGTCTGATTATTTTTGATACATGAGTCAACACAAAGAGAACACTGGACAATGTGGCAGCTCTTCCTGCCTAAATGAAAAGTTAATTAATATTCTATACTTGGCATTGTCCCAGTGACCCAAAGTATCCATAAATTCAGTGAAACCAGACAGTATACAGAAGTTTATTATGGCAGCTCTGTTTTTGGAAAAGGACAAGTAAATCTCATCTTTGTATCTTCAGATTTACTCTGACTTGAATATTGAATCCACAGATCATAATGTGACATATCGCTCAAACTTTCCATACACTGAATTTTCTGACCTGAAGATTACCTATTTACTTCATATATTTTTAAACTATTTCAGAGTTTGTTTCTCAAACTGCTGAGAAATTGTAACTGCTGATAAAGCCAAAGAAAACTTTGAATAATCATTATTTCTGAATAGAAAAACCTTGCAGAATTCTCAGCCATGTTTTAGAAAACACATCAGAGCTAGTACAAGCAAGTCCATTATCTGCAGTTACTGATAAACAGAAAATTTGGCATATGCCAAATACAGTGAATGACTGGCTCCAGAAGTAAGATGCAACATTAAAAGAGAATGTTCTTCTTATTTCTCTGCTATCTCTCTGAAATACTTGGATTATTGTCTTTTGACTTTCGCAAGTACAAAGGTCCTAGCTTAGATGTATAAATTCAACATTAAATGAGAAAATTCCGTACCTGAATTGTTTGGCATTTGTTTTCTATAAGCATTTTCCACTGAAGGCTCTTTTCAGGGTCAAAGTCCCCATTCATTTGAAGCTCACAGGCACCCAATTTCATTCCAACTCCAATAAGATATTTTAAGTGTTTCCGTACAGTGACGGACAGCTCATTTTCCCTTGGGATTTCCTTCAGCTGGGGGAGGTCATGCCTGAATTGAATTTCCAGAGTCATCTTTGGCTTGCACTCTGCTCTCACTTCAAGATGGGCAGTTTTGCCTTCTGTTTCCAGAACAGAGAACAGCTCTGCCTGGCACTTGTCTTTCTGAATGGATCCTGTGAGCCGTGACTGAGCTGGGAAATTGAGATCCTATCAAGATTTAAACAAAAAAATCCTCTGGAATATACAAACAGTTTAAGACAAGTGTGTATTATATGATACAATATCAGAGACAAAAACTACAATCTCCATGCTGCCATTTTTCTCCCTCTCAACAAGAAATACAGTGATTTTTCCAGAATAGGACCTGATGGAAGATTTAGGGACTGTGCTACAGAATTAACAACTTCTGCATCTTTATGAAGTTTTACATTTATAAAAATTACAAAATACCTGTTTCTTCAGACTGGCAAAGTTAACTAAACATTCTATGCTTCACACCAATCTCAGTTTTCAAACAAATAAATGTACAAATATCATAGGCTTAGCAGACATCCTTGCATCTGGTTGTAGAAGGTTTGTTATTTTTAATGATTAAACTTCCAGCTTGACTTATGCAACATCCCAAATGAAAGATTTCTTCCCATTCTGTCAAAGGATTTCAAAAACCACTGAAAAATCTACTATTTTTAATACTTTAAGGGGTTTTCATTCTCTCTTCACTACAACTTTCCTGTCATTTTTATGTTGACACTTTGTAGTTGAGGAAGTTACTCAATTTGAGGATTTGAAAGCAAAATATAAATGCCTATGAATATCTAGGAAAAAAACCCCTAGATTTTGCAGTACTCATTCTTTCTAGTATAGTCAGTGAGGCTAGCTGGAAAAACCAAGGAAATTCTGTTTTGATATAATCCTCACAGACCAGGGAATGTATTTTTGACAGAGGTCAGGCTAATATTGCTGTTCAGCCTTAGAGGGCAGTGTCGGCCTGCGAAGGCAGCAGCCAGCAAAGGCTGAACTGATCTCCGTCTCCAGAGAGCACCTGGGAAGAGGATGTGTGAGACACTGCCTAATGTGACAGGGGTGCCTTCCCAACACTCCAGCACTGGCATTTTAACTAAAACCCGCAAGGCCTTCATTTGATCCCAAATTTTTTTTAAAAAGCTTCCCACAGCTACCTGCAGAAGTTGACATTCTGTTTCTGTTTCCAGTGTCCAGTCAGCTTTATTCTGAACACAGAGATCCCCTCTAGCCCTCAGTCTGCATCTGCCAGCCTGCAGCAGGAAAATGCCCTCTGTGGTGGAGTCTGTGGCTGCAGAGATCAGGACAGAGTTTTCAAAAGGCAGCCCAAGCTGGCTGAGCCAGGGATGTGAGTGCCTGAGCATCCCTTGGAGTGTATATTCATGCTGGCAGGAGGTGTCTATCTGCATATCCACTGCTCTGCCATCACACTGCAGGTTCATTAACAAGCCTACATTGCAGACGTTCTGTCGAAATGAACCCCCCAAGACTGCAACACGAGGCAATCCCATCCTCTGCAACAGAAAAGATTACACGGTTTAAAATACACAAAGTAAAGCAACTGTCTTTCCTCATTTGTACCTAATTCATGAGAAAGTATTCCTTCCTTCTGAAACCATCTGCTTTTGGAAAGGACCACACAAAACAACTTGTTTCATAGAGAAATCTGAAATTTCTCTGTGAAAAACCTGAAAAAAAATTAATAGGGGGGAGGGGGGAAAGAAGAATAAATCCTGCAATAAACTTTTCGTAACTATTGTAGAAGAAAAAAGTCTTAACCTCCACAATTCCAAACTGAAAAGACATGCTTTTCACTAGATTTTAGGACAAAAGTTTCTTTTAATTAATAAACTATTACTAAGTAATGTTTTTATGACAGCAGCAGTAACATCTACCATTGTATTACTCCAAATTATCATCTTCAAATACACTTCCCTGTGCAAGTGCTCTGACTGACTCACTGCTTTGCCAGAACAACTTCAAGGACTAAATTCGGCCTATCCATGAATGTGTCAGAAGACAGTTTTCTGTAACTCAGTCATCTGAAATACACAGACTGGGAGGACATGAAGAAAACAATCTGGGCTTACCTCTAGACTGATGCACTTGTTTCTAAAAGCAAGTACCCATCCTGTCTCATTGCTTGCCAGGGTCACTTCCCCATCAGCTTCCAAAGTGCAAGGCCCAAGTACAATACTAAGGATGCCCTTGTATTTGTCACTTCTGATGGCTGACACCTTCAGTTGGTTTTCTCTGGCAATTCCCAGAGAATGAAGTGAAAGCAAAGAATGCTGGAAGTCGATTTCTAAATGAGGATGAGTGTTAGTGGTGGCATAGAGCTGCAGGCAGGCAAATACATCATGAAAAGAAACATGTCCAAAGAGGATGACAGTAAAGTTGCTGGTAAATACTGACCCATTCAGTGAAAGTCTTGCTGGAGTCTGAAAAATTACAGAAAACTGTTGTCATGTTTGCTTTCCTGTTAGGTCACATACTGTTTTTAAAAGCTCCTATTACTAGAAGGTTCCCTACACCTTTTTGTATTCATCCTACATAATTATAAATGTTGAAACAAATGGGGAGATGGACTCAAATCTTTATTTGGGACTTCCAAAATAGAAATAACATAAAGAAAACCCAAACCAGTAATTAATGGAGTGAAAATATTTGAAAGTGCACACAAAACTTCCAGGAAGCTCAAATCCATTTCCATGTGCCTCACACTTTCAGTACTTAGATTCTCTTCATGGTAGTTTAAGACACTATTTTGTTGACAGCAAAGTTTATAAATGAAGCCAGTACCTCAAAATGATGAAATGCAATTGCACCATTGCAAAGGCCAAAAAGTTTTTTGTTAGCAGATTCTCCGCTGCAAGCAACCTGTTGGTGTTGTCAAAAAAGTACATTCAGAATATGAAGAAAAGCAGGGAGAACTAAAATTCAAAGGAGCAAGTTCCAGGGCTGCTTTAAGGATCAAATGGATCAAGGCTCCAAAACAGATTTAAGAACAGTTTAGTGTTTGGTGCACTAAATACATTACAATATATGGCAGGATTTTTGCAAACCTCTAGTACACATGGAACGATGTCTGTCAGTCCTCTCACATCATGGTGAAGTGAAAGAGAAACTTCCATGGCAGTGTCAGTGGTTTTCTTCTCTATTGCAATCTTGAGCTGCTCTGTCTCCACTGTGGCTGTTATCCCTGCAGCAATCTTTCTGGAGAAATTCTATGCACAAAAGAAACCAAATTATGGAAAGAAACAAACAACAACAACCCAGCAATGACTGGTAAAGGCAGAGTGTGTTTCACGGTGCTTAAACATCACAGCCTGTGTCAGGGCAGCAGCACTGGTAAAATAGAAGCACAAATTCATCAAAGTAGATTCATTTCAAATAGAGATTGTAGTGTTATGCCAGACCTTCTAAATGCAGTGTATCAATAATTCCTTCTGGCTCCAAAACATACTGAGAGCATTCAGTTCCCTGAAGGATTTGAGCCCTCAGGCACAAACAATTAAAGCACTGGAACTACTAAAAAGCAAGGCAAAGGAACTGTTTAGAATTCTTTCTCTGCACACCTCTGTGTCTCACCCTACTGCAGTGGTTGAAGCCACCCAAGTATAAATAAACACGCGCGTGACTTGAGCCTTTCAGTGGATGTCTGAGATAGCAAAGTATTTGGACCCTTCTTTTATGGAAAGATAATGTGCAATTGCAAAAGAGCTTAACATTCACAGATCTGTAGCAGAAACACAGATAGAGAGAACAGTGGCTAAGCAACACCACACCAGGAATCATGGTCCATAATGCTGCTGTGGATAGGAATTTCCAAAGGGAAAGCCATGCTAAACACTCTTCTGCTCTTTAAAAGCCATCCAAAAGATGACACCAGGACCAGTTAAATCCAGTACCAGATGCAAGCCTTAGGCCTGCTGGTCCACTTTCCATTTATAGGGGAAAGATAAAATTGGACAAGACATCTGTTCATATGCAGCAAAGCACTTCACTTAAATGAGAACTGAACATAGCATCTCATGTAGTCTAGATTCATCTCCAAGAGCTCAGATGAAAGGTCCACAGTATAAGGAGCCAGACACCACCTTTCTTTCACTCAGTAATTTAGTAAATCTCAAACACAGAGCAGCTTCTAAAATAAATATGTACAGTGCATAGGAAAAGCCTGGAGTTATTATATATATACAAATTGTCCTGCCAGAAATTAAACTTGCACGGGCAGAACTCTTCTTACCTCATAATAGCCAGCAGCTTCTAAAACAAAAGGGATCCCATGTTTCTTTATCTTTGAGATGTTGTGCTTTATGCTGACAGATAGCTGGGGTATTGGGAGCTCTGTGGCCAGTCTGTGTCCCTCAAACACAGCAGCAATCCTTTCACTGCCACTCTCCAGGGCTATGGCAATGGTGTGATTTCCTGCGCCACGCTCACACGTGGCAGTAAGAATGCCATCCAAAGGCAACCCTATTGCAGGGAAGGAAGTAAAATCAACACAGCACTTCTGGATTATTATTACATACTACAAAGAAGTACTACAGATCAAAAGAAGCCTTCCATAGTTTTTCATAAGGAACCAAAGGAACCCATGCAAAATTACTGATAACTCCAGTTCATGAAAACACACAGCTTTGCTTAGGAAACAACACTTGGCATAAAACTATATTTAGAGGAACTGGTCAGCTTTGATGCTGTGCAAAAACACAGATGTACAAGTGAGAAATAATTTACTCTGAAGTATTTCAAAACTCTTTGAACTATTTCTGTGTCCATTTTACTGTATTTTCTCAACAATATTAAAAAGAATGCTGCTAAGACTGGATTACATTTTGTTCTGGTGTGAGCAAACACAACTAATCTGTTTCCACTGGTCAGTAGTCATTTAGATAAATTCACCTTGTTAGACCACACCATGAAGTCCAATTTCCTTCCTACCTGCATTTTTTAAGAAGTCGACATTATGCGTGAAAGTCCCACTGACTCTGCCATGCCCATGATCCACGATATTGAAAAACTCTACAGAAAGAGCCTTCTCATCCACCTGGAAGCTAGCTAGCCCCCTTTTCTTCTCTTGACTCAGCTCCAGGTGTCCTTTCAGTCGTGCCTCCACTGGGACTGCCTGACTGCCATTCTGTATGATGGCAACAGTGATATTGTGCACAGTGGTATTCCCAAACACATTCCTGTTCCTGACATGCAGTCCATACAGTCTTTTGTTGACCATCACATTGATGTTACCTGTAACAGGCAGAAATTATTACTGCGGAGAGAGATTCTTGGGACAGAAATAACCACAGTTTTAGAAGTAATGTATAAATTAACCATTACTTTAATACCAGGAGGAAGTAGCAAAATTTCCATTTATTATACAAGATAATTTTGCCTAATCTAGAGAGCAAATCAGTTCAATGTTGAGGGTTTCTCTACTAGTGAGTGTATGTGTTTAAAACAAATTACATACTAGTATTTCTGGCATCTGATTATTCACCAAGCTGGTTGTGCTCTTAGGCCATATACTATACTATAGTCACTGCAAAAGAAAATTTACAGATGGATTGTGATCTACTACTTGTGTAATTACAGGCTAAACAATCCCTCCAGAGCGACCTACTCCACCCATGGAGCCATTCAAAGGAGTAGGAGTCTCAAGTGAGCCCCCCATTTCAAAAGAGGAAAGAGGCCACCCACTATTTCCTTTAATCCATGAAAACACGAAAAATCCCACACTATGTTATTTCACTGAAAAGTACTCTCAACCCGATGACCCATGGTTCATTTTGTATGCAAAATACTCTGCCCTGCATTATACAGAATCACAGAATGGTTCAGGCTGGAAGAGACTTAAAGCCCATCTTGTTCCAACCCCTCTGTCATAGGCAGAGACACCTTCCACTGTCCCAGGTTGTTCAAAGCTCTGTCTAGTCTGCCCTTGAACACTTCCAGGGATGGAAGCAGCCACAGCTCCTCAGGGCAACCTTGTTCCATTATCTGATCACCCCCATAAGGAAGAATTTCTTCCTAATATCCAATCTAAACCTGCCTTCTCTCAGTTTGAAGCCATTCCCCCTTGTCCCAGTGTCACTCCAGGCCTTTGTCCAAAGTGCCTCTCCAGCTCTCTTGGAGGCCCCTTTAGTTACTGGAAGGGGCTATAAGGTCTCCCTGGAGCCTTTTCTTCTCCAGACTGACAATCCCAGCTCTCCCAGCCTGCAGGGGAGAGGAGCTTCAGCCCTCTGATCTCTGTGGTCTACTCTGGACTTGCTCCAACAGGCACACATTGCTCTTCTGTTGAGGGCCCCAGAGCTGAATGCATTGTGCAGCTCAGGAAGGATTACATTAAAATTAAGAAGCTTTCTTAAAGATAGCTGCAGGTTAGAACAAAACACAAAGGAACAGAGTACCATTGTGAACGTTGTTTTTGCACTTCAGTAATCCATCCAGAGAAAGGAGATGAGGTATGGCCTTTAATCCAGTAAAAGTGTGTTGGACTCTTCCATTTAGAGACAAAACAAAACCAACTTTCTGCTCCCTGGCTCCCATGAAATCCACGTGAAGCCTATTTTCATTAAGCTTCAAGTCAGAAGACAACAGAAGTCTAAAAAGACAGACATAAAAATTGCTAGTAAGATATCATTATGGTTAATTCAGAATTGTCAAGATACCCCTCCTCACTCAAAGCAGGATCAATGAGAGCAGGGTGCTCAGGAGTGCGTGTGGTCAGGTTTGGAGTATCTCCAAGGATGGAGACTCCCCAGACTTCCTGGGCACTCATTCCAGTGTTGTGAATCAGGCAATCAGATGCCTTGCAGTCAGCACACGCCATTCACCAGATGTTTATAAATTCCTTAGTAAAGCTTCACAGATTGGCAGACTAATTTTTCTTTCAATTTCTTGAATGCTTTTGGTATGGTTCCTAATAAAAGAAAGAGTTGGAGAGACTTTGAGTTGGAAATGAAGCCTTCTCTGTCACGATAT
Source organism: Pseudopodoces humilis (assembly GCF_049639895.1). Taxonomy (NCBI): domain Eukaryota; kingdom Metazoa; phylum Chordata; class Aves; order Passeriformes; family Paridae; genus Pseudopodoces; species Pseudopodoces humilis. The sequence continues at coordinate 8,093,809 of NC_142217.1, forward strand.
GAAGCATCTCTTTGGTGCTGATTTAAAAGCAGCATTTGAGAATTCAGCTTAAAAAATAATTCTAAGCACCGCCATCATTTGAGTTTGGTAAATGAACCAACAATATTTCTTTACATCTTGGTCCTGAATTGAACAGTGTTGGAGAAACACAGCACAGCTTTATAGGGAAACCTGCTGGAACAACAAAAAGCTCCATTTTCAGTGTTGTAAGTGTAAGACTGAGACACAATTTTCACATTGCCTTCAACAAACTATCCACTGACTTTCTAGACTCAAGTATACTACACAAAATACCTAAAAGTGAGGCAATGATCCCAGTTTTCATAGTGTTAGACATCCCTCCTAGAAACTGGAACCCTGTTGAAAGACTGATGACAAGTAAAACCTCAGTGAAAATCCACTCCATGGGAAGAAAAAAACAATACAGTTCAGGGAAGTAAGTTTCATTCCATCAGTCAGCAACCGAAGTCTGTACAGATTGCATCATTTTAGCTTTTGTCCAGAAACATTAAACAGTTTATTTTTGTTTGTATTCTCACTGCAAAACAAATCCTAAAGAAATCGTTATTCCAAAAATTTTAAGTGTTCTGTTTTCTTTCCTGTGAACTGCAATAAATTGCTCTCTTATGGCTTACTCTGGTATTTAAACAAATTAATACACTATTGGAAGCCCAGAACTGCAAGCAAACTGCAGAGGCACATGAAATACCCTTCTTGGAATATTTTATCTTATTTTTAGTGTTACTAGTAAATCAAATGTGCTTCATCTAAATTGTAATATCTTCAGATTCCTTTAACTCTTATTTCCTCATTCTCCTTATCCTATCCAATTGGTGAACACTGGGCCCTCTGCAGGAACACTAAATTCTTCACTGCATAGCTTTGTGTTTGTGAAATTTGAAAAATCATCTGAAACTTGGGAGGGTCAAATTTCTATTTCCCACCTCTGCCACCTCAGAGCTTTCTCCAATAGTTTAAAAGCCTTATAATAAACATTGGGAAGTGCCCTTTTCCACTGGCATAGCTTGTACTATCTCTTCACTCAAAGTTCTCTATACAAAGTCCTTGGAAAGCAAGTAAAACACATTAACACAATTTATACCAACTAATGAAATATAAGGACAGAAGTATTTCAATTATAGGGACAACATACGAACCAGCATTCACTCAGTGACCTTGCTGCAGCCATAGGGAAGTTGTTACATTTAAACTTGTGTCCCAAAACACTCTTCAGTACCTCAGTTAACCAACACTGATTTCTCTACCTTGATGGAAATATTTTGACCATGAGCTGGAACTGTACTGATTCTGGATTTGTCAGGATTGTCTGATGGAGAAAAGCCCTCAGTTCAACAGTTCTGGCATTCCTCCTGTTTTCATTGTTCACATCAACCTCCAGCATCAGCATTTCCCTTCCATTGGAATGAAGGTGAAGGGAGCCATTGACATTGTTTTCACCATAACTCTTCAGGGCTGCCTGAGCCTGCACCTAGAGAAAGGAGAGCACGATATGAAAGACCTCAAATTATAATACACAATACTGACACATCAGTTTGGGCAATGATACTGCAGACAGCAAGATGGGACTGGACAAAAGCAGAGAGGGGAGCAAAGGAGGAAAGGAGTTTTTAGTTCTCATCTTTGTTTCCTATCATCTAACTCTAATTTTATTTAGCAATAAATTAAGTTAATATTGCCCAAGCTGAGTCTGTTTTGTCTGTGAAGGTAATGGCTAAGTGATCTCCCTGTCTTTATCCCAACCCTGTCACAACAAAATGTGAGCTACACTGAATTTTAAGTACAGTTTAACTCGACTTTAAGAGTTTTCTGAATTTCAGCCAAAACTCAAGCCAGCTATTCCAACCCCATTTAGCTATCTAGCCAGAATAAACTCTAAGCATCAAAAGTTAACTGTTTCCTTAACAATTTACACCTCTCAATTGTAGTCATTGAGTGCATGAACTGCAAATCTTCAAGTTCAAGCAACAAGACGGTAATTACCAGGGGACTGACCTGTGAAGACACGTTCTTGTTGATGATGACTTTTACACTCACACCACTGTCAAAGTGTTCCAGTTTAGTCTTCCTGGAAAACAGCTCCCCACTTAGGCCCATTGCTTGTGGAAACACCAGCTATTTGACGAAGTAAAGCATCAGAACAGAACATTGCATTCTCCCCAACTGCCTCATGTGATTTAATGTCTGAACTTTTAGCATGAAGTGGGTGATACATATAAGAAGTGTTTGTATCAAATTTTACCAGTTTTATCCCAAGATACTGAAAAATATATTGAAAGCAGTAAAAAAAGCATGAACAAAAAGGCCAATGTATGCCTTACAAGGGATTATTGACACAAATTATTGATACATAACTGAACCTGCTGAGATACCTACAGTTATTTGTCAGGGCCAGGACTCGCTTGGATTAGGACATTTACCAGCATCAAACAATTATAATTCTAAAGACAATATAGTGAAACAGTTACCAAGACATAAAAAATAAAATACCAAAAATTAAAACCATCCATACCTGGAATGAGTGTGTCACATCCATGTGTAAAAGATATCTAAAATCTGCCTCACTGGATTTGTCCTGATACCTCCCTAGAAAACTGAGAACATCTTCCTTATTCACTTTTAAGACAGTCTCAAGCTCATACTTCACCTGTGTGTTAAGAATGGGAGTAAGTAAAGGGCACTGAGCACTAACCATGTGTATAATGAAACAACAGGGAAGTCTTCCCTACACATCATGAAAAATGAAAGAGTTGCAAACTATTATGTTTTGGTTCAGAATGAAAAACAAGAAAATGAGGGAAAAATAGCTACATTTGGCAAGAAAAATTAATAGATACAGCTAGATAAGGGTGAGAATCCTGAATCCATTCTATCCCAGTACTTGTTTTATTAATAACACTCATGCATAATAATACTCAAAAAAATTATATATGAAGTATTCTTATCGTAGATTACTACACAACATATTATCATACACAATTAAGGAGGTACCAAGGACATAATCATCCTCTGAATATTTTGGTTGCCCTAGCTGCATGGCAAGGAACTAAAGACCTATAGCAAGTGAAGTCTGAAAAGACGAAGTGTAAATAAGCAGGTAATGAACATCTCCTAACTGAATCTAACGGGAAATTTACTCACACTTTGATGACTTAGAGTTAAAATGCACATTTCAACATCTTTGGGAAACATCCTGTAGTTATAAGGATGAGTTAAGCCAGCACAAATCTAAAAAGAAGTTTGAGATAAAATGCAAGGAATATAAGTAATATTCAGTAAACCACTCATTTGCAGGTTGTTTTGGTATATCATACTAAAGGAAGTTCTTGGATAACTCACATAGGGGTTTTCAGGTTGGTAGCCAAGTATAAGAGTCTGAACTGTTTCCTCCACCCCATTTATCAAAACTTTTGTTTCCATGAAATAATGCTTTTGCTTTTTGTCAACAGTAAATGTCTCCTGCAGAAGGAAGCTCTGCAGAAAGGGCACTTTAAAAGGATGCCTGGAAAAAAAAAAATAAGCATAGTGTAAAAGATCTTAATAGACAACTACAAAAAGAAATCACGAAGAGTTCAACTTGAACCCAAAATTATCAGTTACCATCAGGGTGTCAAGTACAGAAATGAAACACATAGGACTGGACACTTAAGAAACTACAGAGCATAATTACAACTGCATACAAACTCCACACGCTAACCTGAATTTTTGAAAGAGTTTCTATCCTGAATTTGGTAAATGCCTGGAAAAGCATTGGGGGAAGGTGCTGCTCCAAAATTCTGACATGCATAACCAGCACATACATCTTCTATACCTGCATGGCCAATACTTCATTTCAAATAGAGAAAGTATCCCAAAGCTCCTGGCAGGTTTGAAAATCTTACCTATCCACATCTTATGTTTTCTGTAGACCCAGTATCTACATGCCAAGAATCCTGCAACAGATGTTCAGCACTACACAGCTCTAGGAGCAGTTTATTTCTTCAGTGTCATGTTTTATGGACTTTATTAAATATTTCTACACTTTTACTTAGTCAAACCTCTTGGAAGCATGCACAACCTTTATAAGCAGACACTGGACTGCCTTTACACATGTTAGAATACCTGCTACAGCTCTTCATTTACATATTTTTTTACTGAAAAGACACCTCCCAGTGTTTTAATTATCTCTGAGCTACACAGTGGTTCCTAAGGCAGCCTGTGCACTCCTGTTGATGCTGCTGTGCCTTAAGAAAGCTGAGATTTCCCCAGAGGTGATCCAGATGTCTCTAATCTGAGCATAAACTTTTACCAAGGCCTTCAGGCTGTGCTTCAGTAATGGATAATGAAGAGAGAAATTTCAGGGACAGCCAATATGTAGAAGAAGCACACTCATTCTCATCAGAAAATGGAAGAATATTCCAAAATCTAAACAAGAACATTTGTTACATCTTTTAAGAGGATACCTCTGGCTTTAGAATGGCTATATAATACCTAAAGGACTAGGAAAAAGGCACAGAGAATCAGATCTGCATTTTGGAACTTCTCACCACATCCCAGTTTGGACACACCATAAATCCTACTGTTTTCAGGAAATGAGGCTATATGCCTGGCTGAGTTGCCAGCAATCATGTCACAGTACATGTGATCTGTTGCCTTTGACAGCTTTGTTCACTGTCATTTAAGTAAAGAGGCCAAAAGCTAATGGAGGCAAATAACCAGCCCATAAATCTGCTGTGCTTGAGTAAGTTCAGGGAGCCAGATGGGACAAAGAACAGACTTTGTGCATGTTGTACTTTGTAAAGTCCAGAACATTTCCTAAGAGCATCAAGATACACATTAAATTTAGGCCAAAAACATTGTTAAAAGATAGAAATAAGAATACTAAACCTGAAATGGAGGGTTGCACGTTTTTGATAGAGCATCTTCTCCTTCCTCAGCTCTTTTATCTGACCTTCACACTGCAGTATGACAGGCAGACTTTTATAATCACTCCATATAATCTTCACAGAAATGTTTGTCTTCTTAGGCTGCACTCAGATCATGAGACCAGAACAGGAAAGGATAATTGCATCAGATTTACTGCATTCATATTCAGGAACCTCAGTATGGAAACCATGTTGTTCAACAGGCTGTCACTTTACAGACCAAACCATTTCTGCTGCAGTTTAAGTCCAGATTTCCATTAATGTCTCAGAGGATTAAAAGTGCCATCAGTAGAAAATTGACTCCAGCAGAAGACAAATACCCCTTAATGTATCGCTTGAGTGCCCCCTATTTGCAACATAAGCAAGCTCTGGTACATAAATAACCAAACTGGATTTTCAAAGCATGGAAAAAACATTTTCAAAGTTATGTTTAAAAAAACACTTTTTAAGCCTTCCTGCAAGGTGTGAATGGACCAAAGTAACTGATCAAAGTACCTCTTCCGAGGAGAAACTGCTGATTACCCTTCCTGTGCCACAGACATCAAGCAAAGCAAAAATTATTTTAAGACTGGAAGGGATGTAGAGATTAAAATAGCATATAAACCTGGGCTGTTACCATGCTCACTAGCAGGCAAGAGATTCTGATTCTCCAAGACAGTAGAATCTTCCACACCTCTCATACATCTGCATGAAGTTGTGAGTAATCACATCTTCAGCTCTATTTCTAGTCAAGCTGTCTGTCTTCACCCTCTCCTCCCTGGCTGACTGTCTGGGCTCCCTAATAGGAGAGAAGTACTCCAAACTATTCCACACAAGTTTTTGTTTTCTTTTTGAATCTAGATTTACACTGCAACCTGTCAAAACAGACAGAAATAGATGCAGTACTGGAAGGGTTTAAGTTTCAACACTAGCAATAACATCTTTCAAGGAAGAGAGTGCCGAGTCAAAAAAATTGCTTTTGTTTTTCTTTCTCACCATTGGCAGATTCTGATAGTTGGCTGTGAAGTTAAATTCCTGTTTTGTACTCTTTATCTTAAAGCAGAGAAGTTTGGCTCGTTCATTATTCTCCAAATGAATCTCATTCTTCACAAGCTGATTCCACAGAGAGATCATTTCACTATAGCTGTGCAGAACATTCCTCCCAATACGATTAACTGTGGATGCCTAAAAAACAAAGACATTAGTCTGGCTGAGCCAGGACAGACAGCATTCCATTGTGCAGCAGCACAGTACAGAGGTGACAGAATGATCATTTACAAGAACTATTAGAAATGTGTGTCAGCTTCTCCATTATCAAAATACTCCAAATTACCATACAGAGTTCAAAGTTTATTTTATCTCCTCCAAGCAAGGAAGAGACAAAAAGCTAAATAGCTGATGAACACTTTTTTCTCATTGAAGAACGTTTCTTACATTCCTCCATGGCTATGCCTGAAGCAGTAGTGACCTAAGGAGGAAAAGCTGGTAAAGGAACATCTTAATCATAAGCTTAAGTCAAATTCCATAGTGATACAAGTCCAACACATTGCTTAATGCAAAGCAACTATGATGTAATCAGTTTTAAACCTCTACTGCATAGCACTGCCTAAAATAAATGAGGAAGCTTAGAAACCAGAGTCAGGGCATAGTGACAGCACAGAGCCCTGTCCCCAAAGCCATACATTCTGTGAAGCACCATGTCACCAACCTGCAGGTATGTGGTAGCTGGTGTGTAAATGTGAACTTTTCCTTCCTTCTCATTGTCTTGATCTTTATAGAATAGTTCCAGTACAAGGTTTTTAATGGAGAGAGCTTTTCCAGCTGTCAGCTCAGATGTCAGTAAATAAGCAGAATGCTGAGGCTGGTGCAGTTTGTGAGCTGTGTACAGATAGAGCCATGGGGTGTCTATATTGAGCCCACCTGCAAGGGACATATATTAAAGCTGACAGAAACATGAGATTTCAAACTACCTGGATTCTAACTCCACATCAAGGCTTATAAGATCCAGGGGTTCCAGATTTTAGAAGCTAAAATGCTACTATCAACATTTTCTCTTCCAATTGCTAAAATCTCTGGGTTGTATATCATGAAATTACTGTCCTTCACTAGTGTAAATAGAACTGCTGGAAGACGCCAGCCAGCCAGGCTGTGATAGGTTGGAGATTTCAAAAACTCAGCTAGACAAAGCCACAACAGATGTGATCTACTGCTAGAAACAGTCCTGATTGGAGCAGGAAGCTGGGCTGGACAACCTCCAGGGTCTCTCTCATCCAACAAACATCTTTATCATTCTGTTGCATTCATGCAAAACTACTCAGAAAATCCTGGCAGTAGCTTACAATGCCTGCTTTTCTAATTAAAGACTGAAATGGCTTGTGGTACTTCACCTTCCCACTTCTTCAGGCCATTTCTGGATGCATCCTTCCAGTGCAGCCCAGCCACAAATGGTACATGGTCATTATACTGCACCTCAAAGTTGGTGCTGCTCTGCAAATACACCTGAGAGGTGTGCAAGTGCTGCAGCTGGGTTCTATAATTCACCTGTTTTTCCAGGACTTGCATGGTAAACTGGAAAAGAAGTGAAGCAAATTTAAATAAAAACAAGACCCCATTTTCAAGGCTGTATAAGTTACACACACACACACAGAAGCAGGAAGGTCACAGCTTCTGCCTTTGCACACTTGCTATTCACTATGGATTTTCATGCATGGTCTCCAGTTATAGACTGAGGTTTTTTTAATACACATTTGTTACAACTACAGGAGATTAAAAAAGAAAAATGCTATAATAGTCTGAGTTATTATAATCTGCACCCTCCTTCCACATTGTGTCAGCAAAGCAGCATTTATAAATCTCTACAATCATTTTATAGGAGTCAACAATGCAGAAACCTCAGACCAAATTATACTCCAACTTTTCCAGTATCTGCAAAATTTATCTTCCAGCAAATGTCAGAGATCTCAGTGTCTCTGGGCTAAGACCTCACCTACCTCAAAATTATAAGGTCTAGGTACTTGCATTATATTATTAGTACATACCATATTTACAAAAAAAAAAGTTGCAATAAAAAAAAATTCAAAATTTATTCTTAGTCTGTCTGTTAAATATTTGGATTGAAGGTCTTACTTTTCTATTAATTTTCTATTAATTATTCTATCATCACTATTACCTCCATGAAATAGCTGACTACAGATGAACTGGAACTGTTCTTTAAGGCTTGGCTGATCAGCAGTTTCTTCTTGTTGTTTATTTCATCCCAGTGTTTCCCATAGTTCAGTTCCATCTGGGAGGAAATCCAAGATGCACACACTTCATGTTTCAAATGAACCTAAAGAAGAGAGCATTGCCTTTCTGCTGTGAATTCTTTCTCATTCGTGCCCAGCACAGAGAGTGCCTGGCTCAGCACCCACCTGGTGGCTGTAGGTAGGAGCCTGCACACAGTGAAACTGATGGTCCAGCTCCAGTCTGTACAAGCCCTGTGCACCCAGCTCCACTTGAACTTTCTGCTGTGTACTGCACTCGTGGCAAGGGGTTTTTGCCTCTCCTGCTCAAGTTAAATCACAGAATTACCTACTCAAGTAAATCAGAATTAATCTTTCAAAATGTTAGTAGTATAAATCTGGCACTGACTTCAAAGACTTCTGTTTTTCAGAACACCAAAGTGAGATTTGTCTATTTTTATACCTATATACTTGTTAATTTATCCTACAAATCCAAAGGAAAGTACAAACTTCATTACTTAAACAGAATTTTACCTGGCTGAAGTAAAAGTACTACAAACTAATCGTGATCAAGCTTTGCAGCTTTCTTGGTATCACACAATATTTAGTGATTTTCTGTTACCACCAAGCTCCCGACATCATGACACTGCATGTCATTTCATCTTAAAAAAATAATGAACTTCCAGCCCTTCTGGACACTGATAAGAAATTAAAATAATGAATTTGAAGTTCCACTTAATAAGTAGGATTACTTTTTAAAATGAAAAATCCAGTACTTCTCCAAGGAAGTATTTGCTGACCACTTCAGGTAGAACAGTTGTCAAACTGGGTTTAAACTGAAATGTAACTATACTCCAAGTATCTAACTTCACAATTACATAGCTACAGCCAGGTATCTTAAGGTACTGTTTAAGCGTTCAGGGATGTTTTGATTGTTGTTTATAAAATACTGTGATCAGCATGCCATTGTTAGCAAAATTATGAGGTCATGTCTGTGTAAGTTCAATAAAACTTTATTATTCATATTGCTACATACTCTCTGAAGGTGCAACAGAGTTAGCATAAACAATCCCCCTATAATATTTATCATGATTAGCTACTACAAGGATTCAGCACTTTGATATAACTGTACTGATGTTCACCTGCTTTGTCCCACAAAATTAACACAATTCCTATATTGCAGCCAGGCAAGCACAGCCAGCTGCTTCCTAGAAACCACTCCTCATGTTATTCAGTGCGTGTATACAAACATCTGAAAACACAAATTAATTAGGAGCAATTCTCACTAAAAAAGTGTTTTTTAATCAAATGATGGATATGCTTGTGAAAAGCCCATTTAAAAAAAAATTGGTTTTATATGCAGACTCAAATAATAAAATTTATCCAACTGAAAAGAGAAACTTGTTCCAAGTTTCAGATCACAGTTTAAAAATTAGCTGAAATATTTCTATTGTGTTCTAAACACAGAGGCAAATCTTGTAGGAAAAATTAGTATTACAGAATACTTTCACTTTCCCTCTTTTTCAGTGTACCTAGGAGTCCATATTTTATCCGCAGACCATGAGACCACAATCCCTCACGCTGCTGGAGAAGAGCGACAGCTTTAACTCCAAGAACACCTGGAAGGTGAGCCTCCCCTTCCAATGAGTACTGTCTCAGCTTATCATCGACCTTTTTCTCCAGAAGTGCTACAGAAAGAATTTAAATGATTATGCAGTGGTAGAACTTGAAGTTACTTCAGCTAGTTAAAGAAATACTACAGTGGGAAAAGCCAAAAGGGCATTCAGTCCCTCCACCATGATGAACTCCCTGTGTAGTAAACAGATAAAAAGATACAGAGCTGGGTGTTCAGTGTCGTTCTCCATCTCCACAGACAGCCTGCAGACCACGCTTCTCACAACCTGCTTCAAGCTTATTGAAATGCATCCAGTCAAAGCTGCTGTTCAAAGGAAATAAATTCAGACAGACAGATCTTTTAATTAATTAAGCCCTAACATGTGAACATGTGGATGTCCACCTCTACATAAAGTCAGAGCTGGGCTGTGGCTTTGCAGCAGCACAACTGGTGCAGCCAAGTTCTCAGGTGCTAGGAGTTTAAAATCACACCAGAAACTAGCTTGGATGAAGTCACTGGCAATCCATGTGAATGCTAAGGATGAAAACTTCACCAAAAGATCATTTCCCAAGAAACAAACTGGCCTTCTGCATTCCTTAAAAGTTAGTTCTGTTTGAAAGTACTATGTAACCCTATGACATTTCAGTCAAAATGAGAGCCTTAGACATAAATTTATTTCACTGTATTATTTTAATTTTAATGTATTGATGTTATACAAATATTAAGGCTCTCTTTCTGACACTTTCTCTTGTATTTTTCTCTTAGCTTATTTGTGAGAAAAAAAGATTTTAAGATTTTTAGAACAGCAGATCTTAAGAGACATTTAGCTACAAATATACGTTTCTGCATTGTTTTGTACTAACAAAAGTGAAAAATAGCTGTTATTTTTTGGCATGTTTTTGTTAAGTAATTCCTTATATCTTATTTCCTCCACCCTTTCCAACAGTAATTCAAAACAGACTTCTATTTAAAAATTTCTTTTATTCTAAAATATATATATATTTGTATTAATTTATGCAGGATAGTAATTTTAAAAAGCAGTCTTTATGGATTTGAAAACAATTTTAGGAGTAAATGTCCAAAATCAAGCAACCCTAACAAATAACGGCTCCAGAACTTGCATTTATATGCCAAATACTTACTGTCCTCTAACCTGAAAGAAATGCAGCATCCTTCAACAAATTATTCAAAGATACTGAAAAAGCTATCTTCTTGCCAAGCTGTTTAGTGATGTTTCCTGACAAAATGATAGGACTGCTTTGCTTTATCAGCTTTACCTCCAGCTGGGTCATGTATCTCTGCTCTCCACTCAGCATCTGCAAATCTGCCATTCCCTAGAACAAACAAACAAATCAAAAAGCAAACCCCAAGCCCCTCAACAACATAAGTTTTAAGAAAGCAATAGTGTAGACTTGGGTGTTTCAGAAAAGAGATGAGAGGAGGAAGAAAATACACATTTTTCTATACATCTAACAACAAGCCTTCCACACTCCACAAAGCCTAAAACTTGCCATTGATCAATAATGGGGAGGAAGGATGGATTTGTTTTTCCAGTTACACAGAGGTCACAGTGGTGCAGGAGGCTACTTCCTTCAGCTTCTGCTGGTTTTAGGACTGAAATCACTACAAATGTTGCAATACCAGGCCAGAAATTAATAGGCTGTTACTGAAAATATTGGCAGTCTCACTGAGATTTAGGTTGAAATTTAGCACTGAGTCTAGCTCAAAAATACGTAATAAGGACAACTGCTAATTTCTCTGATGGATTGCTCACAAAACTGTTTTTCAATATGTGTATTTTCACTACCTTTCTTTTCTGTGCTTTTATGTAAGTATTCATCCTATCATGACAGCTCATGACATGCAAACATACCTTAATGTAATACACATCTTGGTCATCCACTATCAGTTCCAGGTGTCCAACTTGGGAACTTTTAGAAAACTCAATCCTCCCTTGGAGAAAAAGAAAACTTCAGTGATACTTTATCAGACTGTATTTGAAATGACAGATGTTCTTGTTATGAACAATAGATATAGAGTGATTAAAAACATAATAAATATCAGCTCAAAGAAAAAAAGGATCAGAATTTGCAAAGGCATTTTGCAAAGTGTCTTCAGAATAAACTAGTAATTTTGGAAGGATATTCTGAGGAGAATAACTGGGAAGAGGCAATGAAGCTGTCTCCAACAAACACAGCTTAGTCCTGGAACTGATTTATGCACTTTCTTTAGGCCTGTGCTAAAACTTGTAGGTTGTGTTGTGCTGTGGAGACATTTCAGGAGCTCAGAATGCTGTGCACACAAAGCCTTGCACAGTGGTAAAGCCCCCTTGCAATCCATTTGGAAATAACCAGGATCAAAAAAAAAGAAAAAAAAAGATCTAAAAAAAAAGTGGAAAAATCTAAATATGTGATATGGTAGAATACATCAACATAAAGCATCACTTGACCAGTATGCCAAAGAAGCTGAAATATGTTGTCTATACTATTACCATTAATTTGTCAGTTTATAGTTCCTCAATGGGTTTGTAGATTCTGTGTTCTATGTTACACTGTGATTGTTATTTTTTATTACAATGCACGGCACTACCATAGTCAGTACTTCATTGATTTAGCAACACATAACTTCATCTCATAACTAACAGAACACAGCAAATTGGACCAATACAGCAAGTTCAGCATATGTAAAAGATGTCAGAACAATCCACCATGTTCTTTAGCCTTCATTTCGTCAATCCTGGTAATAGTTTTCTTCTCTAATACAACTTTATGAACCAGGTACTGAACCTCTGACTGTGCAAAATATAGTGTTAACCAAGATGGAAACTCCATTGGGAATGAGTACTACCTAAAGCAGTAAACTGAACAGTTATCACATATTAATGCAGTTTCAGTATTAGATTAGTGAGTGAAATATACTGATATTTCTCAGTTAATTGTAATGAAGTTCTCCTTACTGATATCAGCTGGTGATCAGACTCTTAGTTGAAAAACCTACCATCCATCTCAATTTTTTTCTTAGGTTGTATAAATTGGATTCTGAATTTCTTCTGTGGGACACTAAAACTTATGTCAACACCAATATCTCTTTCCAAGTCTGACTTTGGAGTCCCAACAAAGAAGTGAAAGACAGCTTCACTTGGGATCCATGAATTCTCCTAAAAGAAAGAAAGAAAGAAAGGATGACCACATTATTCACTGGCACACCATTTACAAAACAATCTCTAATACAGAGACAACACATTGTTTATGTGCACTGTTTTGTAGATAAAAGGAGTATGGACCTTCTATCAGCATCAGTAATTTGTGTTCAACATATCTTCCCACTATACTGGGAATGAAATTAATAACATAGAGCCTGGAATCCAGAGGGTTGAACACACAGTACTGAGATACACCACTCTGCCACCAGAATGGCAAACTGAAAACTAAAGCCAGAGTCCAGTGTGCCAGTGGTACCTGAGCTATACAGTCATAGGCAGCTTCCACCACATACTGCTGCAGGCCTCTGTCTTGCTTAGTTAATGTCACAGCCACTCTCAAAGGTCCAGTGAGGGGGAAAACCAAATCACTGGCTGGGTCAGGATAGGACATTTCAGAACACAGCTGCCAGCCAATAATCTCAGACACTGATGGAAGACAACAGTTGGACATTCAGTTAGAACAGCAAACAAAGAAAACACAAAAATTAACTTTGCACTGTAGACCTTTTAGAAATAATATGTGAAAAAAAGAAACTCTACTGAATAAAATTATCTGTTACAGATATTTCAGAATTCCGTTCCAAGACAAACATAATAGCTGGACTCACCTTCCTCCCTAGTGCAAGATCTGGTTTCTGTGTGATCTTGGAAGACATCTATATCTTCTGTCTCATCCACCATTCTGAAGTAGAGTTTAGAGCTGCAACCAAGAATTTTGAACAATAACTTAAAACCAATTATGCTAAAGTTACAGCAATATTTAAACAAAAATCTCAGTTATATTCAAGAAAGTTAACAGCTACTGTTTTTGAAGGTGCCCTTGCTTAATCTTACCTGAAATTAATTATCTCCATAGATTCTTCTGGAGTGTTCAAGAAAACTTTGAGCTCTTTCCCTTTCTTCACCTGGATTCCCCCATCAAGACTAGTAGATGTTCTCACTCCTGTTAACCACTTTAGGCCAGCTTGTCCCAGAGTCCCCACAATTCCCATTTGGACAGAAAGCTGGACAAATGCACTGTTGAAAGATTCATGTACATATCCTTATATGAAATGCAGTTTCTTTTAAAAGCACTTAATTTAAACCTCTTCGATAAATACACAGAATTTGATGCTGCAGCACAGTATATTCCATGGTTAAAATCATGAACTATTTTGTTTCAGGAAATAACTGAAAAGATTGCATGTACACCAACACACACTTTCTAACATGAATTATAATTTTACTGTATCTCCTAAGGAGGGGATTTAAATGCAGATTTCAGCATGAAATATTAAGAAAGGGAAAACAATTAGAACTGAGTATCACAGGGCAAATTTCTTACTGTCTGTACAGCACTAAGAGAAGTTTAGTAACGTATTCAGTATGTACAAAAGCTAAAATAGCCAAGTAAGGAAACACAGGGTTAAATCCTCCATTGGTTTGTACATCCATAACCTGTAACATGTTTGATCCTGAGAAAAATCCACTTGTCACAGGTAAAGCACTCAAAAAATCAACTGCATGCAAGAATTCCAGAGTTTGATTTAGAGGTAGAGAGGAATAGTCAGCTTAAACCAGTACTGGATTAACACAGCAAGAGTTCAAAATCAGACAGGCAGGATAGGAAAACACTGCTGCCCCTACACCATGGCAACCATTCAGCAACAGAAGGCTGATGACTGTTTTTGTTTTTCAGCAATCTCCTAATTAATTAATAGGCATTCACACAAAACTTTCACATCAAGAATTGCTACTTTACATCAGGGACATGTGAAAGGGACACATTTGCAGCAGTTAATACCTTGGCTTGATATATCCATTTAGAAAGAAATTGGACTGCTGTTTGAAATCTGCATTCCCTTTGATTTTTATGTTGATTGCTGCTGAGGCATTGATTGCCAGTTGAATAGGAAAGCCTGAAATTGCTGGAAACTGCAGTTCTTCAGTGGCCAAACTCGTCCTTTTATTAAACTGAATCTCCTGCCCCTGTGATGAGTAAAACACAAACAAAACCCAGAATTTTATTTTGCATAATAGAGTTAGCATTCAAGAATTTTTCCAGATATAATTTTTGACTGCATCTGTATATTGTAAAAGTGTTTTTACCTGAGCTGATCTGGGACATAAAGAAAGCAGCCCAAAGCCTGCCTATGGCCATGGCACGAGTCAGACACCATTCCTACTCCAGTTAAAAAAAGAATTTGCATTTAGGCATGGATGGATTTGAATGAGAGAAGCAAGAGGTAAGAACCATTAGACAGCAGAACAAGTCTGCCTTATGTACCAAATGCTGTTTAAACCAAATATACACTGGTGTCTTTAAGAGTTCAGTTTAGAGAAACAAGAAATAATATTTTGTATCTTTTATTTATCTGTCAGAAAGCAGTTTCTCAATATGTTTACTTTCAAATACAAAAAAGGTTCCTTTTACCTTCAGAAGTTTGACAGCCAACTCAGCCAGATTTAAGGAATAACGTTTCATATGTTTTCTTAAATCTTCACAGTCTAAGAAGCTAAGTTCATTTCCAAAGATTTTCATGCTTAGCTCACATTTCAGCGCCTTCTTTCTTACTGTTCTCTCAGTGAACTGACATGATAAAAAAAGAAATCAAAGGGAATGGAGTTATAATTTCCTTTCAAACTCCCAAGAAACAATTCCTCAATGCAGGCTATGCTATAGGCTCCCTTTTACAAGTACTTTGGAGACCACTTAAGACCCTGGATTAGTAGCTGTTCTTTCCAGCTACACTTGAGCTTCATAGCACACAAGCTGGCTGTCACTATGAACACTGGTCATATCCAGTCCTAAGATGATAGGCAAAGAAGAAGTACTGCAATGCATACCCACAAACAGATGAAGCTTTGAAAAATACAATCTCAAAACAACATTATGGATTCCTTGATTGCTAAATAAACTGCTAGGAAGTAAAAAATTTACATTTTCTCTCCTTACAGTTCTATGATACCACAGCAACACAACATAATCATAAGCTTATTCTCTAAGAAGAAACCCTAGAAGATGAGTCCAAGGAAAGAGATGATCTAATACAAACTAAATGAATCACAGTCCCTGAGTTTTCCAGCTAATACAGCTAAACAACAGTTGAAGTCAATTCTTAGAGCTTTCCTGTGGTGTACATAAAACATAGCTCTCTCCAAAAAAGAGTAAATTCACAAAGCATCAATGTAACATCTGACATCAAACTGGGAAGTCAGACTGCAAACCACAGGACTCAGGAACTCACCATCAAGCAGCTGTTTACACTGGCACAGCAGTCGATAGACAAAAGGACATCAGCATAAAAGGGACCAGAGCTCAAAATAATGAAAGGAAGCCCAAAATACAGGCAACATAATTCCATGGCTGAATGTCACTGTTTTGAGACAATAAAACAATCTGAAAAAACTAAAGATCTGGCTCTTTGCTGCTCTGTGTTTTCTGCAGCTGAGTAGAACAAGTTACACGTGCTTTATGCAAAGGAGTCACAGTAATCCAGAGCACCTGTCCAATGTGAGATGGGGCCCTGTTTAACTGGGAAATGTCATTGATTTTTCTAAGATCTACAGATTCAGTTACCTTTTTGACTAACTCATTCATCTTACTGTATTTTCTACCAAGACAATTTTGGTTAGTTTTTCTCAGCTTTGGCTTGCCAGACTTGCTCACAAGATGATCAGTGGGGCTGTATCGCTTCAATGTTGGGTTCCTCTGCTTGACTTTCTCTGCTGTTTCCACTGGGGTTTCTGCTTTGTGGTTTCCTTCATTAGTGTTTCCAAAAAAATAGTCACTGAAAGTAGAAGATTTCGGCCCAAAATGCCTCTCTATAAGAGTTTCAGCATTCTCCAATCGTACACCAACCTAGTGAAAAACATGCAGCAGTGAAAAGCCTGACAGTGACATGTATAGGCCATGGCCAGTTCTAAAGCAGAATATCAAATATACAGCCAGATGTAACCAACATAAAAGGTTTGCCAAGCAAGACCACAGTAGTCTACGAAGTTAAGCATTCTACTTCCTTCAGTATTCAATACTGGATATTTCAGTATTAAATCTTCCCATAAAAATTAGATATGTAAAGCCCAGTCCAAAACAAAAATTCTTTTTCATTCAGGTACTACAGTTCACTTACACCATGATGGGCAAGAAGGGGATACTGTTATTCTGGCATGTTAAAAACAGTATTTTGGCTGGAAAACACACACCTTTTTCATACTCTGAAATAAGATTCTGTTTGGAAGTTTGCTTAAAACAGAATTACTAACACACATAAATCCAGGGTATGTGGCACTGAAAAAAAAAATTCTGTTTCCTTGCAAGCTTAAACTTGAGATCTGAGGGCTACATTAAATACTTTTTTTTTTTCATGTGCACATTGTTACCTGGCACAGCAGATAATGATGAGGTCACAGGCAGGTCATTGAAATGTCCCCAGCACTGGATGCCCAATGGCACTAAAACAGTGACTTCAGCTAAGAACAAATGAGCCTATCTCTGTATTAAAGGAATGGTGCACCCAAGCCAATCCATTTTCCACTGTACATCAAGAAAAGGGATCTTACTATCCTAGACAGGAGCTAGAGCAGTGTTACAGGAAGCACTGATTTTAAGGTTTCATTTGAATCAACAAGAGCTAAGTCACTTTCCTAGTGGATGGCACTAGCAGACTGACAGTGCTTTTATTTTGACTAAGCCCGTTACAGAGAGGACTCACCAGTCTGAGGCAACTGTGCTACAACAGTGAAAAGCACATTTTGCTAAAGGAACTGCAACAGGAAAACAGAAAATTCTTTGTACTTTAATATACCAAGTGTCACTTAAGAAGTGGGATAAAAAAAACCCACAATTAAAAAAATCCATAAACTTGCCTCCAGGAGATTTATAGCCTGTCCCATAAAGTGAACAGTCAAATTTGTCATGACTGATCGTGGTAGAAAAGATGTAGGAGAAAAGACCACTGATGCTTCCATATTTGCACCTGCACCAGCTGCAATGAAAAATAGATGTCTGTCAGCTGGAGATCAGCTCTCATATTCTTTGCAAAATTCATAATTCTTTGGAAAACTATTACTCCACTCACTAAGAAGATGGTGAATGAAACATTGTCAATAGGTGAAACTATTTAACTTCTCAATACAGCAAACACATTACTGTAAGTAACTTCCATTTACTGGAATTCCATATTTACTGGACATTACTGGGTATTATCTCACTAGAATCAAAAGGAAAGCATTTATAATATGCAAGATACATGAATGCACTGGCGGAAGTGGACAGAAAATCAAAATGTAACTCTGAAAAACATCACTTAGAATTTTCACTGAAAACAAATGAACAAATAGTAAAACAGGAAAGAACTAGTTTGACTCTTTTCTTATACCAAGGACAGCACATGAATCAGGAGAAGAAAAAACATCCCAGTCCCCTGTTGCTGCAAAGGAAGTTAACTAAGGAAGGAATTAAAAGATGATGTTCACAAAAATAATCTTAAATGTTCATTGGTTCTTAGTCTCCTCTCTCACAAGAGGCAAAGGTGCATGGTATCTGGTTTGCTGGAAATACATTTTATATGCTCCAATTAAGAATCAAAGTAGAATCAATCTTACATTTGCATATTTGGATAGTATTAAATAATAAAAATCAAAGTTCTCTGGAGAAATATATAAAGGGTCAAAAAAGCCATGTAGGATGTTAATAAGCCATATGCTACAAAGTATTACGTTCTAAAACTCCACATACCTGAGTGAAATGTGACATCAGAGTATGAGGAATATTTCCATGTCTCCCAGTCAAAATCTTTGCTAAGAATTTCATCAGGAATAGAATCTCGAAGGTGCTCCTTCAACGGATCATCCGTCTCCAGGAGCTGAGAGAGATGACTCCAAACAAAGGAGCCCACTAAAATTCAACAAAGAAAAGCATGTGGAAATCAGAAAAAAATTACAAGAGTGTTAAACAGATACAGGAAATATTTTTATTTTTTATACCACTATTAATTCTAAGCCATTCCCCTGACCACAACAGAATCCATTCATTTTCAGCATGATTAAAATCAGTCTGATGCACCTACTGCAACATCACTTTAAATAAAACAAAAAGGCACATACAATTAAACAACTGTGTTTCAGAACTAGCATTCCTACATGACACTGTGGAGTTGCAATTTGGCCATGTATGTGCTGTGTAGTAGGGGGCAAATATTTTCCATATGTTCTGGAGTCTGGTTCCTAAATAGAGGCTTTTTTGTCTCCTGAAGATAAAAAAATATTAGGCTCCAGTGCTAGTTCAATGCACAGACACTGAATACTGATGCAACTGCTTTTTTCACAACACAACTTTTTTTTCAAATTTTGTTTTCTGAATGTAGAACTAAAAACTAACATGTGCCCTATGCCTTCAAATGCGCTTGTTATTCCTAAGTTTATTATATAAATTATTTAGCTGTCACATCAACAAAAGACAAAGGAAAGAAATTAAGATTCTTCATGAGTACTGCATTAAATTGTTTGAAACACACAAATTTTGGATGGACTTGTAGAGCTCCTTCATGAATCAGACAAATTAAAGTTTCTGCATGGAGTCACCAGAAGCAGCCACTGAGGGTACACCTTAACAGGATTTTGGAGGTGGATGCAATTTCTCTCTGTCTTAACTCTGATCAGAGAGGAATGAGTGCCCTCCAAACCACAAGCCACATCAGCAGGTGAGCACAATGCTGAGCCTGAACTCACAATCACTGCAGGATACACTGGTCCGGACATAACATCCTGGGAAAATGGAACCAGCTCCAAGGCAGGGCTGGCCAGGATCCAGACACAGTGCAGACAGAGCCTGCTTTCATCTGCCTGCAAACAGTCTTACAGATACCCTTCTCATGTTTGCTTCTTCTTGACAGATGTAAATGCAAGGGATTAGTCCAGAGGTATCCTTCACTGAACCTGGTGAAACCATTTTAGAATACTGCAACTTTTTTTTCTGCCATTTGCTTCTTTCTCAGCTTAACAAAATGCAATTTTCTGTCATCCATTTGTATTTGTAATGCAGTGAGTATCAAAGCTCTTCCATACAGCTTTCTCAGGAGCCTGCAGTGAATGAAATGCTGCCAGTAGAAGGAACTAATTCTATGAAAAGTCAATCCTTACTGACTATTGCTAAACTAACAGTATCACAATTGCAATATAAAATGTCACAATCATACAAACAATCACTTAGAAACAATCTACAAAGCATTGAGATTAAATAAACATTTACATGGATTAGTACCATTACACCTGCAAAGTAAATGTCACATTGAAGAATTGAATTAGGGACATGTAAGACTTCAGAAGATGCTTGGCTGACCTTGGCTGGATGTTTCTTTCAGCAAAGTGTTTTGTACTTGTTTAAATAACTCTTCCTGCGGACATTTCATTACTATATAATAAGCAGCAATTCTTATTTCCACATCTTCACTGGTTGCTTGATAAAACTGAAGTAATATAGCATTCTAAGAAAAAGACAAAAAAATAAAGAAAATTACTATTCACTTCCCTGGAACACCCCATGTGCACTTTCAGGTCCTGTGGGTTTTTTGTTCTCAAGGAGCTATTGCTATATTTGTAGATATTGCCTTATACCTGACAAAGACATTTTGTGTAATATGGATACAAGTGTATGTACATATTGTCTATACTACCTTATCCACAAATTTCCTGAACAAACTGTCACTATGACCTTGAATCCTATACAGACAAAACTATACAGGACTCTACAACACAGAGCCTCCCTTGCCAGCACAACTGTTAAGGCGCTGTCACCACAGGGGAGACCTGTCTGTTGTATCTCTCATGTGCCACCACCAATACACAAATGATGGCCATGGTTTTGTTCACAGGCTGTTAAGATCATTACTTTTGGTCTCAATCAAAGAGCAGGCCAGCAACAAGTTTATTCTGTTCAATATTTCCCCAGTATCAACCAAGACAATTTCTTTGTGAACTGCCAGGAATTAAGAAATAACATTTTTATTAGCATTCAACAGCCCCAGTCCATCCAGTTCAGCAGTTCATTTGTGAGACAACAATGGGATATATGACAATATACAGACTTGATACTTTGAACATGTCTAACGAGCAACACCAAGTTTCACAACTGCAGAACAAGTGAATCACACCAATCCATGATAAATTAAATTTTAAAAAGACATAGAAAGGTGCAAGACCATGTGGAGCTTTTTGTTTTTATGGACCAGGACTGTCAGCTTTGCCCAGGCCAGTGCACCGGGCTTTGCCACTCTTCTAAGTATCAAGGTATTAGAGATAAACAGGTTTTGAACTTTCTTTTATTAAGAAACAAAATGTATTCTTAACAAAATGTTCTAACTATGGCAGTGTATTGCAAATCACTACAAGCTTCTTACATGATTATTCTTACTTTATGTTTCAGAGAATGAAACAGTGAAACAGACTATGGGAAAAATCAAGTCCTGTGGGTTCTCAGCCATAGTGCCCACAGACATAAGGCATCCAACCAAAGTGCCTAATCAAGAAGTCCCAAACACTGCCTCAGTCACTGGATGTGTTACCTCAACTGCAGTGAAGCTCATTACAGGTTTGCTCATCTGGGTGGTTCTACCTTCTCCTCCAACAGCAGAGGGGCTCTACTGCAACATGTCTACACTTGTTCCCTATCTGTTTGCATGTTTCTGTAACTATTCCAACAAGTCCCAAATCTGTGGCAGTGCCAGGAAGCCATCAGTCACCTGTGGCAGTGAATCACTCACCCTGACAGGGCAGGGAATGCGCCGGAAGGCCTGGACAGCAGCAAGGCGGATTTCCATGGGATGGGTCTTCAGGGCAGCACAGGATCTCAGAGCAGGAGTCAGCGAAGCTGCTGCCAGTCCTGCATTTCCAATGGCTTTCAACACCAGCTGCATCTGTAAATGCAAAGCTAGGTAGAACAGAAAGCTCTCCAAGTGCTGGCAGCTGTACATTGCATTTCACGGCACTAACATTTTCTGTGCAAAACTCTTTAAAATGATGACTGGTGACTGGGGAGTTTACTGCAGCCCCTATTGTACTACCTATACCCTGGCTTTACTGGGAGGACAAGACACACATGGACTATGGTTCTATTCTAATGCCACTGGCACTTGTAAGTAGAACCTGCCTTAAACCTGGGGGAATACAAAAACATTCTTAAAAGCTTGCATTGTAACAGAAAAGTAAAAGTCACAAATTTTATGTGGTCGGAAAGTTTTTCAAATACTTTGATATTTTGTCCCTTTTGATCACAAATATTTTGACATTTTAATGATTCAACATAGAGTTCTGGACACAATAACTTAATTAAAATAATAATTTGTCAACAGATAGGTGTTTTTCCCACTGCTCAGTGGTATGAAGTTTGCTTCATCAGGAAACCCAAGGCTTTTCCTTATTTCCACACACAAGGACACCCATACTGATAGGTTCTACTTGTCAGATTACAAAATTTTATCAGCTCATTCTAGCAAGGAATATTCATCTACTAAGCTTGTATTCATGGCTGTCTGGAAATGCAATTAATACCATTTTCATCTAACAAGTTCTCAGATCACTAAGGGAACAGAAAAGTAAAGCACTGTATCATGTGCCTCTGTATAACCAATACCTTGCTGACATGTTCTGAATCTTGCACAGTACAGTTTCCTCCCAAAAATTTCCCAAGAATCCTCATCACACTCTGCACAGCAGGTACAATATCACAGGAGCTGTGAGCTGAACAAAACCTATGTACAAGAGCTGTTACTCCCAAGAAGCAGCTCTGGCTTGCTCTAGGTGACTTCAGCAAAGGCTGTAAACAACCACAGAAAGAATGAGGTGTTTCAGTAAAGTCATGAGAATGACTACACTAACATACCACATACAGTAACATACCATTATAAATGTATCAAAATATTTACATACTAAAATACAATCTCAGCAGAATGACCTGGACAGAGATTTGTATAAATCTGAAAAGACTATTACTGTAAAACAAAATTGATGAGCCACCTAGATTCATTACAAATTAAAAAAGAAAAAATAACATCCACTCACAGCAAGAGATTCAATCATGCCCGAGGTGGGATTAGGAATGAATGTAAATGACCAAAAGAAATATTCTACTTTGTCTTCCTCAACTTCTCCAGAAGCTATGAGGTCTTTCATTAGGACAACACATGCTTCTGTCGCACAAGATGGGAGAGCATCTATTAATGGTTGCCTGTAACACAAGAAAAAAGTACAGGAAATCTAAAATTACCAAAGTACACAAGAATCACATAACAAGTACATTAAGACTCAGCTTCTTTCAAAGTAAATAAAAGTCCAGTGGCTTAGCAAATGCCAGATTCTGCATGTTGATGTTTCAGTCAGGATGTGATGGAAGTGCACTGGTGTTTCAAGAACATTTACCAGATTTTCAAGAAAATATTCAGTTGCTTTCTCTGAGAATTAAGCCACATCACATCCCAGCTTTGACTTCTAAAGACTGAGGTACCTTAAAGCATTGATTTTTTCTTAAGGTGTCTTTTTCCTTTCATGTCACCTATAACACCAGTAAAAAATTAAAATATTAAAACTGAATTGACTAGCTTTTACTTCCTGTGATTTTTAGACCTTATCTAAGGGGAAAGCCCACACCAGCATGACAGACAATACACATTTCAACTCTTAAGAGTCCCTCTGTAAATATCCTGCCTCCTATACTGATGGAAGGACACTTCTGCATTAACTAGAAAGCAGTTAAAGTAGATGGGGTAAAAGCATCAGAGAGCAGTCTGCATGGGATTTTTTTTTCACTCCTAAATTTAATAACCATGTCTTGAGTAAAATTAGTCTAAAGGTAATATAAAAAAGGCAGAATAGTTTAATTACTGTCTAATAATGAAAAATATTAGCATGACTATTTATCAAAAGATGAGAATAAACTCAAAATTTGCCCCTTTTGCATCAAATAAAGGTATTTTTACAAACATAAACCCTTAATTTCAAACAGACTGATGACATTTTGTACAGAAACCAAGTAGAAGAATTGTTTCATTATTTTCAATTTTGTGAGGGGAAAAAAATCACTGATTTTGATAATACTGGATTAGTACTTCTTATAGACTCAAACCATTGGATCAGAACTGTTCCTGACTGCAGAGGAGTAGGGCCTTGACCTTTAAAGCCACAGTTCTACAACTGGTATAAACCATCCTGGGATCCAGCTGATACTGAAAGATGCAGCTCCACCACATCCATACTCCCAGACTAACATCTGTCTCCTCTGCCCCACAACTACTAAGGGCATTGAAAGTACAGATCCAGATAAGCTTTTTCACAACAAATGGCAACAAAAGCTTGAAACCAGCAGAACTGATTTCCATCCAAGCCATGACTCAGATTTCCCATTCACTTTGCTTTGGAAACAGGAAGTCTGGATGTGGGAATATCGTGTCTATTTTGTACATAACATTCATTCAGTGAGGAGAGAGTATCATCCCATTACAGAAACAAGATCTGCAATACAAATTATTCCTTTTAAATGCTCCAAATTTAACTCCAACATTTGGGCACAGATTTAAAACTTTTAAATATTCACAAAACATTTCTTTCCTTTGTATTTTTGAATGCAATTACTAAAGGAGACTTACCAGTTGTCTCTGCACTTAAATGATGATCTTTGCCATAGTGCTCTTAAGGCCTCAAGAGAAAGATGTCGAAGCTCAAATACGAGAGTCATGAAAAGGTCTGCAGCCTGAAAGTGCACAAGCACAACTGTAATATTCCTGCTGTGCAGAAACCAGCTTCAGAGAACAGAGAGATTATGCTGGCATTGCCACTGATTTACAAAGCAACCTAAGAGTGAACCTTCCTTTCTTCCCTGTGTCCTTATATTCCTTCCTCATTTGTTTTCCTCTCCAGACTGCAAACATACAGAGAAAGGCTTTTGCTTTGGATGTCAGTCAGTCCCTCAGACAGCAGCTCTCAGCGACCACCATGCACACCACTGGCATACAAATGAATAATAAACCAAAATGCAACAGTGGGGTTACAATCCAGAAGAGAAAGTTATAACCTTCTCTGAATTTGTATAGCAAGATCCTGATTTATGACCAGAACTTCTGACAAAGCTTTGACATAAATGAAACAATGGTCAAGCTAACTGCATATTAATCTTAGGTTTATGTGAAAGATCATTTAACTGAGGTTTGGGCAACACTTAGAAGTTTCACTTGAGAACCCTTGGGCTGTGAGAAAATTATTTTCTGGGGAAAAGCCCAGGCAGAACTGCCCTTACCTCTGCAGGCAGCACAGGACTAGCTGGAAACAGAGGCAGAAGAGCTGTTCTCTCTCACTAAGAAGAATTGTTACATCAATCAGCAGCTATTTTACCTGGTATTTTAAAGGCTAAATAGCACATGGATGTACTCCCCTGAGACCTGATCCAAAGTTCAAGAAAGAAGATAGGTCTCATTACTTGAAAAAATTAGCAGAATGTTCAATACAGTATCTTGTATGTTTATGTTAACTGAACTTCATAATATGTAATATTATAAATATAATATGTACATTTTAAACATGGTCCATGTCAGATTCACTTCAATGTTTTATTCATCTCAGATGTGAAAGGCTTAGACATAGGACTAAATTTCTGGTTCCAAAGAAAACATTTTTCTTCATGTAAAAATCATTCAAGGTCTAATTCCACTAAGTCACATTTCCAAAAGTTTGGGGACAGACCTACTTTGACTTCCTGACCTTCCTTCCAGGAGCTACTCCCAAAAACAACGAAAACATGGAATAACCCAGTGCCAGCACTAGATTTTAAGACTGCCAAGCCAATTTCAGTAACAAGAAGTTGTATTTCAGTAAGAAGTCTGAGTAATTTCTTACTGTTTTGTTTGATAGGCTGAGGGAGTAAGTCGGCAGATCCAATATAGATACAGTTCATGGTTTTATTCTTTCGGGATTTATATTCTTCTTAGAAATAATATATAATTTAATCAAATTAAAATTTGTTTTCGTATGTGAAGCCCCACCTATGTATTAATTCTGTTAACATTTATAATTCCATACCTAAAATTCTGATAGATACATGCATTCCCTTCTATTCTATTCCATCCCATCCCATCATTATAACTAAGGTCTATTTTAAAAAGAAATTACAAGCCTGGACACTATGGAGCTAGTGAAAAAGATTACATTTTATAATAAAATGTCTATAAAATATTCAGAGAACTGTGTTTTATATAACTTTTTAAAAGCATTTCTAAAGCATGGGACTTATGTGCATTTTTCCACAGGCAAATCCACTGGGGTCTGAGGACCCTCACAGATCTCGTCACAAAGAGCTGTGTGTGAAGCTGCTGCTGAGCCCAGATGGCCCATCAGCTGGAGCTGCAGCACAGGTCAAGATAAAACTGCCAGACTGAGGGACTTTCAGCTGATACAGTTTTAGACTGTAAACTGACTTCATTCTGCTTCACACCTGCTGACTAGAAAAGCTCTCATCTAATAACTCCAAGCAAAATTTTGCAGAGAAGCAGCCATTTTTCTTTCTAATAATAAAGCTTTAGAATGAACCGTCTGACCAGGTGGGCTGTTTTCATTTTTTAAGGCTGGCTGCACTGAAATTGAACTGTCATTGAAAATTCCTCTATTTGTAGTATCATAATAACAAACTATGTTTAAATCTGACTCCCATTCCCACCTCTGAAAGAAACATAAGAAAGACTGGTTTTCATTCCACATAGAAGCTTGCTTTTCCTTCTACCTGTAGATCTGCCATATTAAAAAAAAAAAAACCTAGGTAAAAGCAAGCAATTACAATGCCTTATGAGGGAAAAAAAAACAAAAACAAACCAAAACCAACCAATGAAACATCATGCCCTGAAAGTAAACTTTTTTGGGTCAGACTGGGGTCCAGGAGCAAGGAAAAGCAAATCTGACATACTCTTGCCCACCTTTCCCAGTGCATCCACAGCCACATTCACCAGAGCTACTGACCAAGCACCAAAACCCAGGCAGTCACTGGAAACGCAGCCTCAGCAGATGTGGTGTGACAGGCTTCTCTCCAGCCTCTCTCCGGGTCCCTTCTCCCCACCTCTTTTTCCATTCTTTGTCAGAAGGCAGCTTGTTCACTTAATGGTCCATTAGCTAATCTACATCCACATTGAAATTCAATCTTGTCTCATAATAGCATTAAAAAATTAGACAACAACTTCGCTTCCTTGGAAATGACACCATCTCCACCTCCATTTTCTCATCCCTATACTGTTTTCCCCAGAGTTGGAGACTTTCCCTTCCATTTATTCTTGGTTTTGTGTCCTGAAAGAAATGCATAATCTCACCTCATTCAGAGTCAAACAATAAAGGGACAAACAAGCTCTACATGCTTAACAGTGCAGCTGTCTCCCAAGCAACGCTGGGGGCATTCCCATAACTTCTTTCTTGGCCCAAAGGATATTTTATTGATTGAAATGAAGGATGATAAAGATTCTCTTTGAAATGTCTTGTCACACAAAAAGAACACCCTGAAACAGTGAAAATGGTTGACAACCAATCAAATCCTGTGCTGGGACGGGCACATGATGAATAATTTACCTCTCTTCTAGGCAGTGGCACACAGACAGTAGCCACTTGTGCTAATCTTAGTGATTTAAAAAACAAATTTCCCACACATGAAGTCAGTAGGCCCCTGGAGGCAGAAGTGACATCCCACTGTTACTGGGAAAAACCATTTACCATTCTTTCAAAGACACTGAATTAAGAGTGTTCCACAGAAGGTAGGATTTAGAGAAAGAAATTACTGCAGCAGATCTGAGAAACTTTCTCCAACATTTTCCAGGCAGTATGTGACCCTCTAGTCTGTGCTTAAATGCCATTTCCTGCTGCTGTAACACTGACAACCATATGGAATTAAGCATTATCCTTCTCCAAGAGGCTGCTTTTATTCTTTATTAGCACCAACCATTATTATATGGCTCTCTTAGCCCTCCATAGCCCCAGTCTCCATAACATGTAGCTAAAAGAGATGGTAGACCTGCTTTTAACTCAGAGATAGAAGTCTATCCCAGATTTTGCAATACCTACAAAGGCCATCTGCTGCTTCCTCCTCAGCCCCATGCCCAGGCTTTTGTCAGGCTGTGGTACCAGGTCAGACTATGATCACCTTTCAACAGGTTAGGAGTTAAGTCTGGGGCTGGAATTTATCACAGCTGACTAAAGGTGCTTCAGCAGCTGTGACTTATCCTGCTCCACCCTGTGCCTTCTCCTGAAGTCTCACACACAAAACATGAACACCTACCTGTACTCATGAATCATACGTGATACTAAGAGAAAGGTGAACACACCCAAGATACCACTGCAGAGCTGCAATCCAGCACTGCACTTTCCTCCAGTCCCCATAAAGCCTCTCCTCCATTCCCCGGTATCTGTGTCCAGCCCAGGGGAAATACAGGCAGAGCTTCTGTCCTTTGACATGGGACTTCATCTAAACAAAGGAAGGCGAGTGCCCTCCATGCTGGCTCTGAAGCTTTCTGTTAACATCACTTGTACCTATGTGCATTTACAGGAGAGGTGTTAGTCCCTCTGTACAGGAAATAACCTTGCTCCAAAGTGCGAACCATCTAATGAGAAAAGAACCTCAGAGGACAGAGAATATATCAGGAATGAGATGACTAAACTCATCAGTGGCAAATTCATGGAGGAACCAATGCCCTGTTTAGACCATTAGACCATACCTGTTTTCTAGTAATATCCTGACCAAAAATTACTTAAAGAGTGTTTTCTTCTGTTTTCACATTTACATTTTTTTTCCTTGCTTTTCTCTGTAGGAACTTCACTACTAGCAAGAACCACTCTATTTGAAGGATAATGGGATATGAAGTGTGCTCTATTTGCCCTTGGTTGAGCTCAGGTGAAGAGTGATTAAGCACCACCATCTGTTGATCCTTCTGTATTGTACATAACAGGTGCTCTTTATAACCTAGCAGGCATTCTTGATAACCTCTGAATTTCAGAGATAAGGATCTTCATTTCAAACACAGTGACAATTAAAGACTGATTCCGTTTCTGCTAGTATCAACAAAAAATACAAGACCCGAGAGAGCTAAGGAGACAGGCAGACCCTCATCTAGAATGATGGTAATCATAAAAAATATTTAAGTCACTTCCTGTTCCACATGACCAGAAGATTCCACCTTATCTGAGAAGCATTCATCACTGAAAATGGTCTAGGGGACAGAGATTCCCTCTGGACCCAAGCCAGCATCCCCAGAAAACATGATGATTGATAGCAGTTCATCAGAAGCACAAGGAACCTACCAGCCAAGACCCAGAGGCAAGGGCTTCATGTGCAAACTGTTTTGAGGGGATGAGGCAATATAAGGGCCACAGAACTCCAATAAACAGCACCAGGGGTAGTACTACACACAAAAGCTGTAAAAGATGTGTTTTACAATACTAAGTATCAAAACTGCTAGTGACAACCCAAACCAGATACTTCTTATGCTTTCGTTTTTTCACAGAAAAACAAAAATTTGGGACATTTTCTTTCCCATTAATTTAGAACATAGTTCAGAATTGCTTTTGCCCAATATATGTTTTAACTCCTCAGTGTAATTTACTGTTTATATAAGAAAATGACATTTCCAAGCATTTTCTCTTTCTCTAAATCCATATTTTAAAATGTCCAAAGCAATGGAAGACTTCAGTATTTCAAAATTGCGGCACTCCTGGTCACCTCTTATCTGTGTAGGAGAATTCTCAGCCCACAAAGAGCCTCCCAAGGAAGCAGAGTCTGTGTGTACAGCTTACCTGGTAACTTGCACTGTGTGCTAAGCAAAGCTTCCACACCAGTTCAGTCACTTCTGCCCCAGTGACCTCCCTCTTAGTTACCTCCCTTTCATAGAGAATGCTGGTCACATACAGATCCTCAGAGTACCCTGGAAAAGGAACATAAAGGAAAAATCACATCTCTGGTGATTGCTGGCAATTTACTATGATTAACCTATATGCAAGGGGAAAGTTTCTCTCTGAGCCTCTATTTCTCCCTGTAAGAGTCTCCCTAGGTTTAGTACAGCCAAGGGATGAATACAAATGCCTGCAGTCAGTTTGAATTTAAGAACACAATAGAATAAAGACAAGTGTGACCCAAAAGAAAGAGTCAGAGAAACAAGAAAAAGATACACACGAAAAAAGCCCTATTTTCCATCCATACATCTCTTAGTATGGCCCTGCTACTTTACATTCACCACTTTTTCCAATATCGTCTAATCACTAGTCCCACACTTTAACCACCAAAAAAACCAGCAGGAGATCTAGGTGCCAAGAAAAAGAAATGGCTTGGCTCTGAACCTCTTCCTGAGGAAGAATCCTATCTTCTTACGTTGGTATAATTATAGACAAAATGTCCTGGAAATCTGGAGGTTCCTTGAAAAAAAGAACCAAACAACTATTTAGAAACAGACAAATAACATGTTCCTCAACATTTAGAGTTCAACTTTGAAATAATTCCTCAGGCAACTACCTATTGACTTCGGTAAAATCATTTTCCTAAGGAGAAACACAAAGGAGAAAAGAAGAGCTAAAATTAAAACAGTTCTCAGACATGGCATGTCCTTAATTGCAAGCCCTAATGGAACTATTTAGGTTCCATTTTGATAAAAACTAGGAGTTGTCCACAGACCAGGGAATGCTGATGCTCTGCATACAAGAGCACTAGGTATGTAAAATAGATAAAGAGGAGCTGGCCATTACAGACCGTCACTTTTGGAAACCTATCCAGTTTTGGAGATCCACAGAGTTTTGTTATGGCAGGCACAAGCCCTCAAAGACGGGACAGCCCAGCCTGTAAAAGCATCCACTTTAAAAGTGAAAATCATGGGTGCAAAGAGTTCTCACAGGCAAGACAAAGTCACAATATTTTCCTAGGAAATACTCGACTTTAGCAGAAACATAGTTACCTTTATGGTAGAGTGTCTCTGTTTCCACTTGCAAGAGTTTCAGTGCAGACTGTGTCTGTGTCTCTGCCCCACTGCCCTGCTGAGGGAACAGCGTCACACGGTCGGACTCGGTGCATTTGGCCTCCTCCAGGACCCCATCCTTAATGCTCTGGGCACATTCCAGCTGGGAGGACAGGATCTGCTGTTCAGACTGAGAAGAACAGATACTTCAGGAAGATCCTTGATGATCTGTGTCAGCCTACCCAATCCTTCCTCTCACAACTTCACAGAGGATTCCAGTTCTGGGATAGTGGGAAGTCTCTTGTCTACACCTCTGATAGTGCCCAGCCTGTGGAGATTAATGCACTCCTTATTTTAGCCTAGTTTTTTATCACTGAAAAACAGCTGCTATTAACTATCAGCATCAAATTCATTTCTGTTCACAAAGCCTCAAAATTAATCAGATATTTTTGGTCAGAAAAGTAGAAAAAAGCAAAAGGCTGGTAAATTTTGAATAGCTACTACAAGAAAAGGTAATATTCACGTAATAAAAATAGCACAAGATACAAGAATTGACTGTATTTTCTGTCAACAGTGGAAACCTGCAAGTCTGGCATTTACAAAATTTAGAAAACTTCTATCTTTCCAAGTTTTCTACAAAGAATAACTTCATTTTTCTAATGTATTTTTTTCTTACTCACATCTCTCTATTCCTCCCTTCAACAGTATATTTTCAGTTTACCTCTATAACATATTTTAATGAGAGTTTAATCCAGGTGCCTAACAACCTCTTGCATTTATACTATAATATTCATCAATTACAATGCAAACTTGCATTAAAACAAATTCTGTGAGTAACAGACATTACAGGGAGAATAATATGCACCATTTCTTTGCTAAGAACTCAAGTTTGGGCAGACACTCTCTTCAAATAAGTTAAAAGCAAGAGCCAGTGTCATTCCCCATAACTTACCGATGCATGAGGAAGAACAACAGACTGCACAGAAGTCAAACCAGAAGAGCGATGGGAGCAGAGGTTTAAGTCCTTTGTCTTTACAAGAATGGGACCCTTTTGTTGATACCTGGTTGGGCATATTCCCAGGACATCCACCTAGTAACAAACATACAAGATTGAATCACACATGCACACATAAAATACAAGGAGATAGCGTAGGTTATTGCAATTAGTTTTAATAATTACTTTTTTTGTAATAACAACAGAGATCTAAATTCTCCCTAGTAGAACACTGGCTTTGCCACAAAAGCTATGAAAAGGCAAATAATTTTAAAGATGTTGGTCAAGTTTATAGTAGCCAGGCTCTGTTGCTTTGTTTAATTTCACTGTGTTATTCTGAATCAGATAATTTACAGACATGTGCTTTTTCATTTCAGATTTTGTGGGCATGCAGGGAAGCATTAATTTAGAAGAGCATTACTAGACAGAGTAACTTCAGTTATATATGTGTGTGCCAAGCCCTACTGCAGAACATCTCTTTAAACACTGACACACTGCAGTAGCCTGAGAATAAGGCAGTGTTCATCATGCTGAAGGTCAGTCTAGAGACAGCTCTTCGTAAGAGAACTGCAGCCCCTGAGGTGTGTCAGCTGCCCCCATGCACACACTCAGGTGACAGCAGGGAGTGCTGGACTATTGTTTCAGTGTTACACAGCAAAAATTGAGCTTAAGCATTGAAATAATTTCAAAGAGCTCTGAGAACACTGATCTCCCGAAATTATTGAAAAAAAGTAAAAAAAAGTCATGAATTATGTGTACTGTGTTTTCTCCATAGAACAGGTAAAGCCCTGGCACTAGAACTCAGGTAACCAAGTAGTGGATTCCAAGCCTCAACAAGAATGTGAATTATAGGTAATTTTAGAACATTCACTACAAGAAGCAATCTGATGACTGCCACTGTCTGCTGAACCAAGTGGAAAAACCCTTTATTTATTTAGAAGTGGAGTAGAATTAAAACGTACAAGAGCTAAGGGTCACCTCAGAGCATGACTGACAGACTCACCTCCTCAACAATGGCACCAACAGGGAATTCTTGAGCTGTCTGCAGGACACTGAGAATGCCTCGCTTGATGTTCAGTGCCCAGGTCTGCTCACTCCTCACAGGACAGAGCTTCAGAACTTTCCCATCATGGAAAGAAAAATGAAGAGGATGCTGTTCTAGTATTTCCCTGTGATAAAAGAGTTTATAATTTCTTGCTTCAAAGAGTGCAAGTCAATTTATGACATTAAATTCAGATTTTCCTCAACAGAGCTGTTGTTCCACAATGGATCTCTCTTGTTCTGTATCTCCATTCTTTACAGCAAGCCTCTATTCTTCATAAATTCAGCCTAACCCAAGGAGGCCTTAAAAAAATCCTTAAAAACAAATCTTCTCAAGATAATCACAGCATCCTCAACATAACTGTAACAATAAAAGCAGTCCAGGCAAATTATTTACAAGTAAATGTACTTATGGCAATGATTCTTGTTTAATTAAGAGAGAAGTTCCATTTTATGATTCAGGGTGTCTTTAGCTTCAGTAGGCATGTCTGAATTACAAAGAAACTGCACCATGCCTCCTCAGCTGTGATGCACACAAGAACAATTGTTTCCCAATTGACCCATATCTTCCTGCTCTGCTAGGTGAGCATACTTGGGCTCTATCCCAAACTTATTCCCCAATCTCTGCCATTAGTACACTTCCTAACGGCTTTTGCTATCCCAGATTGAGAGTACAGTGTTTTCTACCTTTCCAAGGAATCACTTTTTAACATTGATTTTCACTCCTAATATAACCTACTTTAATCATATATTTTCCCTCTAAATGGGGAAAAACAAACTATCCAAAGGAAGAATTCCATAGTAGCCCAGTGACCAGCTCCCATACAGGAAGCTAGACAGCTCATCTGCACATTAGATGGGGTGCTAACTATTCATCTAATCAATCAGGTCACAAAGTAAGAGATAAAACTTTAATACACCAAGATCTGGATAAAGCCCTTCCAGAAGACACTGGGCATATAGGATAAGGGTTTCAGTTTCTGAACTCCTAGGCAACTGAGCCTGTTTTTGCTACTATCTGTAGAAATTACATGCATGTTCAGAGGACAAGCTAGACTACTGTATATTCACAATAGGCCGAGGCAAATGCTAATAAGGCTCACTTGTCTGAATAATTATTTTGAATAGCCAAGCTTCACTGAATGCTTTCTTTGCTACCTCTCTTTTTTGGCTTCTCAGCAAAGAACAATACACAACTGCTCTTACTGCTATGAACATCTTGCAAATAACTTCACAGAAGATGTGCCTGTACACTCATTTGAACTCTGATACCGCTGCCCATAGAGAGAACACAAAGTTCTTCCTGATGAATATAAAAAGCAATGCTTTTACTCCAAGCTTGCTCTTTTTGACCCTTTGAATTGAATCAATTACCTCAGCTCTCAGTGTTGTTTAAAGGCTGAGAATTCAAGTGTCAGGACAAAGAAGAAGATTACAAGGCTGAGCTTAATCAGACAACAGAACTGCTTTTTTTTTTGATGACAGAAGAAGCATCAGCTCTCTGGGAAAATGTCAGACTTCCACAGTTTGAGGAGATCTTTTTGTATAGCCATCTATACTGGAGACTATACCTCGGCTTGTCAGTGAGAAACACTGGCATATGTTATGAATGAGCTACTAAACCCGAAAAACAGAGAAGGAAGAAAAGCTCATTGGACAAATAAAGGAAATATAAGTATCCTGGAAGAAAAAAAAACACAACATTTTGCCTTATGAGAATCCTCTAGACCAAGAACCTCTGAAATCTACTGCAAAACTCAAGAGTCCATAGAAGTAACATCTGCAGCCCTGAGAGCTGTGATCTACACATGCTGCTATAGGCCTGGTGATTTGAACTCAGAATAATTTGAACTGTCTATTGTCCAAATGGTTTTACATACAAAGGGAGGAAAGTTACATCGAAGGAAAACTTGTTTCGACCAAATGGCTCTCATTCTCTCATTTTTGCTTATTGTGCTTGTATCTGGATCATCATTTAAAACACAAAAATAAAAAGAACCCCTAAAACTAAACAGAGTATGAAGCAGAGTGAACAATGTCCAGCCAAGCTGCTGCTAAGCCATGTAGTTTCAAAAAACCCCAAAAGATAGACCAGATTAGAAGGTTTTCTACCTTAGACTGCCCATTTCTTTCAGAGATTCCTCTCTGGATGCAAAACTTTTCTTAATCTGTACATCTTGAACCTAGAAGCAAAGATTATAGGCAATAACTTTCATTGTCAAGAGGAACTTGTGGATTTATCACATCAGTTTATCCATACAGAACATTCACATGAACAAAGGCTCAGTGTGGCAACAGAACTGTATTAGCCCCATCTTCAGGTGGCATATCTGAGGCAGTTTCCAGAAAGTTCTTCTATGAAGAAGTTTCACTCACTATTAAACACACTTTATTCAGCACTATTATATCCCTTTCACTGTCAAGCCACTAACCAGTTAATTTTTATCCATGTGCTAGGACAGGGATAACTATGCTCTTTGTTGACCTCATGTATCTGTGTATTTAGTACACATGTGTCAACCCCCCAGCAAAACCGATGAATTATCCCCTCTGTTAACCTGAAGGAAAACCCAGGCAGCTGAAGCTGATTTTTCCTGCTGCCCCTGTAGTCCTAAAGCACTATAGTTCTCCACCTGGCCTACCACAGGGCTCACCCCAGGAGGAGCTCTGCAATTTGAAACTGCTCTGTTGCTCTTGTCACCGAGACAGATCTCCTGTTGTGATGAATGAAGTGTTACAAGATTGAATTTTACACTGGGCTAGGAATGGCACCAATCCAGCACATCATACAAGGTTCTCAAGTTCTCTTAAAAATGAGCTATTTTAAAATTACTGCTAGAGATATGGAAGTGCTTTAAAGCAAACCAAGTTCCTTTCTCCAGTCCTGCACTTCATGTAACAAAAAAGTAAAACTGTTGTGCCACTTAGAAAAGCAAACAATTATTTTCCTAATCTTCCTTTTAAAACTGGCAAATACCTAATTTCACGTTGTGGTGCATCAAAGCAATACTGAAACTCTAATTATGAGATCCAGAATTGAACTGGCTTTTAATTACAAGAAAAACAAATGTTTGAAACATAACAATAATCCCAAAGAAAAATAAGATTCCAGATCAGCTCATCCCAATCACTCAAACTATTATGACAATACTTACTTTCAAAACCATGTGGCAATTCCCCAATACTTCAATGATCACTGTGCTCTCCAGAGAGATGCCACTGCCTTTGTAAATATTTCCCTGCAGGAATGTGTTGGTGACTACTGAATACCTGTAGCTGTATCTAGCTCTTTTGGGGAAGTATGATGCACTGTGTCCTAGGAAATTAAAAAAAAAAAAAAAAATTAAAAAAAAAAAAGGGGGAGTGGTGTTTTAACCTATTAATCTTCCCCCTCTATTTTTTTGTTCTTTTAATCTTTCAGCCACTGAAATCAGCAAAGCAAAGATATTCAGATTGTTCCCTTCCCACTTGGACTTTCAATTGAAAGAACTGGGTTTCTGAAAGCACCCTGTGTGCTGGCTGTAGCTCCTGTAGGGAGGGGGAAAAGACTTCCCCTCTCCCAGGCACATAATCTCACAATTTTCTTCAAGGCAAGAAGTTAATTTCCAAGGGCAGAAAAGGAATGTAATGCATTTACAGCACAATGCTCTTTCAACACCTTTCAGAGAGCAGCGAAGTAGGACCTTCACGACAGCAAGATGAAATAGATCTGTTCTTCATGCCTATGGCTGGGCTTAGTCCCATGCTGGTTTAGTCCTTTGCTCAGCTCTAATGCTTAGGAGTTTTTCAGAGTTCACAGAATGCAAACTTCAGGCATGTGTGGGCCTGGTAAACCATAGTGGAACTTCTCTGCTATTTCCCTGAATGCTGATCACTCAGGCAGAACTATCATCCTGCTCAGAACACAATATCCCTGCGGAAGTTTTCAAATTCCTCTTTCCTTATTATACAAAAAGCCTGAATAAAATCTTGTTTTACTCACCTGCACATTCTGCAAAACAGGAAGCTCCATAACTTAACCTCTCTGAGGATCCTGCAATGACAGGTAACAGAACAGAAAAGCACTGCAAATTTGTGTGCAGCTCAGCACGGACCTGCTGCTTCTGAATTTCAGCGAAATTGCTGAAATCCAAGCATGGTCCTCAAAACAATAACTAAATCCATGACAGTTTTTCTATAAAGTATACAGGCTGACACAATCTCACTATTTCTGTTGCTTTCTCCAGAATGCTGAAGGAAGATGCACTATTTAACGCATCCTCTCCAGGGAGGGTGCTTTCTCACCTGCTCAGTACCACTCAAAGAGCTCAGCAAAGCAAAGTGCTACACTACAGTAAAAATCCAGACAAAGTGCTACAAGAGCTACTACAAACCTACAAGCTGTGACATAATGCTCTGTTTTGCCAGTGAGAACATTTCTTAGCAGAAAAATTTCTTCTACTTACTCCCTGAAGCTCCAGCCACAACAGCACAGAGTAAAATGATGGTGAGCAACCCTGTGGCCATCAAAATCACCTCCTCAGACCTGAAGTTAACAAAAACACATCAGTTCTGCTCTCAAAGGCACCTCTGAGCAAGGCACTGAAAGAAAATTTCCTTCACAAAGCAGGAGCTCACTATTTCAACTCCCCTCTTCCAGCCAGAGGAGGGGCTCTGGCAGGGCAGCCTGCAGAGGGGAGGGGAGGTTGTAGTAGGGGGAGAGACAGACACACACATAACCACTGATCCCATCCCCAACAGCATTTCAGCCTTTTTGCATAAGAAGAGGAAGAGAAGTTAATCTATTAGAAATCCCACAAAATTGGAAGGAAAAGAAATTAGGTATATGGCATCATAACAAAGCAAATGCTCAGAACGATCCCATGCAGTGAATATAAGCTAAATAAACAAAAGTAAAAGTCCTCCTAGCAATCCCTCCGTGATGATTAATCAACCAAAAAGTACATAGGATGAAAGCCAAAGCTTTGGGACTAAAGGGAAGGTGTTTCCATCAGGAGCAAGCAAGTTCATGAGAGGCACTCATCCCACTAAACAAAGTTCCAAACCTCAAATGGGTAAAACTGTGTGTGAATAGCACACAAAACCACTGAACCACCGTGCTGCTGGTACCAATCAGGTTTGTACAACACATCAGACACAGACTTTCTAGGCACCCTCTTCCAGGCCTGGAGCTCTTCCCTCACTTCCCATGTACTCTGAGCCCATGCTCAGTCTCCACAAGTAACAGAACTGATTGCCACAGCTCAGCTGCACCTTGTGTGCCAACACCTCCCAGGGAAGCTGTGTGGGCAGGTAAACATTTGTTTCCTCCTGCTGCAAGCCCTCTGGTCTAGACTGAGCTGCTGTTTGCTTCAAACAAGAGTCACAAATAGAAATTTAGATAACAATCCCTGGTTATCTAGTGAGTAGCAGCGACCAAGTCACTGGTACTACTCTCCCCCGCTAGGTTTGTGCTGCTATGGCCTCTTTCCTGCACTTACTTCCTCCATCACACAACATTTGCTCATGAAATGCTTACAAATGTCAGCTTCTTGAGTGTGCTTTGCAAACATCAACGACTAAAGAAGGTGAGAGAGCAATTCCAGTCTAAAGAGTTAATAAAATACTCCATGATCTAATCTGGGCCCCTCTATCAAAATCCCTGACTAACCAAATGGCAAACTCAGAGTCAGTCTAGGTTTGAAACTGAATTAAAAAAACTCCAAATATTTCATGCAGCAGCTCAAATTTCTTAGAACCAACCCAAAGCAGTAACTAAGAAAGCCTTCTTCTGCCTTCACAGTGATTTTTCAGAATATTTTAACTTTGAAACTGCTTCAGAGATTTCATTGTGGAAAACTACTTGCAGAGTTTGCCACTTTAACTCTGCTAAGCTACTCAGTCTGGTACTCGTTCTAATTTTAAGTTCTAATTTCATCTGGGCATAGTGTGTACTCCTAGTAAGCAGACATTTAGCTCTTGGTCTACTATCAGCAATATGGATAGAGGCAGGAAAGTTAATAACTGGGCAGGAGCATAAAAACATGATGAATTTACCAGAAAATTTCTATATTGTGACAATTTTCTTCTTGAATCACTACTACTGCCCAGTTTCCACACCAATATGACTTTAAACTGTTTATATAATAAGATTTTTCAACGTATTTCACATGGCTATTGAAAAAAAACATCTTTAAAGCAAAAAATTTGCATTAAAGTCAGTAGGAACAACAACACTGAAACTAAAGAGAATTTCTGCTTTATCATGACACTAGTGATAGTTCAAGTGCAGAGTGTAACTTAGGCTTTCTAAAAGCTTTGTAGCTTCCCATTTCTTAGGGAAGAAACTATACTAATAGAAAAAGGAAAAATATCTTATGGTTGGGCTATGAACATGCTCAAGAATTTGTAAATCTGAGCTTGCTTGAATCTTGACAATTTCATAGGCCCAAGAACAAAGAAATTCACAAACAAAACTCTAGAGCTTTTTTTGATAAAAACATTTCAAACTGCTGTTTTCAGCAGAGCACAGATTTGGGGCAGTTTTTATGGAAATATCTAAATATGGAATTAAATGCCTGAATAGCAGCTAGGTCTTAAATGCACACTGAAGTCAAACCTTTAAGATAAAATACCACATAAGTGTCCTGTGCACTTAACTCATGTGACTTCCCTCATGTAGTTGTTGGCAAGTGCAGGATGGAGCCCGAGACCCAACATCTTGTAAGCATTTTTTCCTACCTCACACTAGGTGAGGTTTTTCTAAAAGTTCAAACCACCATCCCCAAAACAGGCAGAAAAAGAACCTCCTGAAGAGAAATTTCCAGCATGTTGCTGTCCTAGATGGTCTTAAAAGATGGAAAAAAAATCTGGCACACATGCTGCAAACACACTGGTTTAATGACAAGAGACCCATGCTGTCTATAAGTCTCAGAAAAGTATTAATCCATTTTAATGGATACTGAACTCAAGTTTGGAAAATTAATTTAATAAAAAGTACCATCTGTCACACAACAGGGTAAGCCTATCTGTGGACACCTGTTCATTATTATTGCCAAGAAAACCTGAGCTTTTACAAACTGGCAAAGTCTGCTCTGTATAGGCCCCACAAATAATATTAAATTAATATTATTGTAACACTGGCGTTTAGCCCTAAGAGCCTAAGGCAGGAGGGAAGTGTCTTTGGCCAGGGTCCCACACCCACCTGTGTGCTCGCAGTCCTCTCGTGTCCGGGAGCTCCGCCTGGTTATGGACCCGAATCGAGCCTGCGGAGCCCTCACAGGGCCGGGCGGGTCCCGGAGCCCCCCCTCACAGGGCCGGGCGGGTCCCGGAGCCCCCCCTCACAGGGCCGGGCGGGTCCCGGAGCCCCCCCCTCACAGCGCCGGGCACCGTCCGGGGCAGCGCTCCGGGGACATCAGCCCGAACGCCCCCCACCTCTGGGGAAAACGCCGCGAAAGCGCTGCGAGGCACCAACGCTTTCTAGGGCGTTTTCCCAGCCGAAATTAAGCGGAGGGGCCACCTGTCCGCCCCAGGGCTGTGGCAGCGGCCGCTCCCCGGCGGACAGTCCCCAAACTCGGCCTCCGAGCGCCAAGGATCAGCCGAGGAAACCGCGGCACAGCCGGTGCGAGGGCGGGCAGAGCTAAAGGGTCAGCGATGACTGCGGAGAAACGGG
Source organism: Pseudopodoces humilis (assembly GCF_049639895.1). NCBI lineage: Eukaryota > Metazoa > Chordata > Aves > Passeriformes > Paridae > Pseudopodoces > Pseudopodoces humilis. The sequence goes on from NC_142217.1 coordinate 8,134,367, forward strand.
GTGATGGGGCCGCACCTCCAGCCCGGTGTCCATTTCGAGACGTGCAGAGGAGCTCCTCATTAGACTGATGAACAACAGCTGAGGGAGCTGGGGGGCCTCAGCCTGGAGAAAATAAGTCCCAGGAGGGACCTTCCCTCTTAGCTGCCTAAAAGAGTGGTCTGGCATTGGGAAGCAATTTCAGGGAAGTGCTGCAATCACCATCCCTGAAAGCATTCAGAAAAAACGTCCGTGTGGTGCTTAGGGACATGGCTGAAAGGTGGAGCTGGAGGTTAATGGCTGGATTCAGTGATCTCAGAGGTCTTTTCCAGCCTTAGCGATTCTATTATTCTGTTATCCTAGAGTAAAAATAAAAATCTTAAGCGCTACTTCGTGAACAATAAGAGTATTTTAAGAGGCATGTGCCTGAGTACTACTAGTTTTGTGTTAGTTACAAAGACACAGAGCACTCAGAGTAGCACCAGGAGATGGTACTTCAGAGGCTGTGGGGAGCAAGAGATGGTAATTGCTTTGGGTTTGTTTTTTTTTCCCCCTAATGCTTTTTTTAACCCCTTGCTTCATTCAGATACACTGTGACTTTAAGTCCTAGAGCAGTGTCTGTCATAACCCTGTTAATGTAATGGTCCTCTGGAGCTCACTGAAGCTGCTTTTTGGGGATAATTTTTTGTTACAAAGACAAAGCTACAGTGTGAAGCAAAAAGGCCAACCACAAAAGGACTTTCAAAAGGCCGCCTACTGACTCTTGGTTTACTCTCAGCTTGGGCACAGCTATTTTCAGCACCTCCAGACCACACAACTAGCTGGTCAGACATCAAATTTTCAATTTCTTTAAAAAATAAATTAAAAAACAACAAAAAATGTTAATGGTTATAAGAAGCACTTCCTTTGAAATCAATAGGTTTCACATGCACCTTTTAGTGTCCTGGTTTGAAAAAGTCCTAAGATGCTCATTGGCAAATTTATTTTTATACTGGATTCACACCCAGCATATCATACATGAGAGTATTCATCTCACACAAAACACATTAAAAGTCATCCTAAAGAAAATAAATTGTAATAAATAATTTTAATAAATCATATTGCTGGATCTTATGAAGGAAATAGGAACACAAAAGTTAATTTGCCACAAAATGCATTCACCTGAACTACAAAAACTTTACACCTTTGTCACAGGACTTGCACTTCTTAGTTTTTATGCCAAGGATGACATTGTGTACTCCATTACTGGCCTCCTGCTGCTCAGTTATGAATTATATTATAGCTGTATTATTAACTAGGTTTGAGTAGACCAATCATTTCTTAAAAAAATCCTCCTGGTTAGACTGCCGGAAGTGCTTTCACAAACACTGCAATAAATAGCAGCTTCTTTAAACCACTGAAATTGCTTAACAACTCCCTCTTGCAGGGGTATCAGCTGCCTTTTACTTGTTTTAACAACTTTTATTTTGGATCCTCTTTGCATGACAAAACAAGTTTTATTTCCTTCTGGCTCAAGCCTCATCAGAATTTGAACATTGTGCAAGTTCTGTCTATTAAAATTAGAAGCCTAATGAAAATAACACCATCAAAGTGTAACAGAAAGCAAAGTCATCCTGGAAAGCTCATGAAAGTGGGTGTAGGGAAGGTTTTACCTGAATCTGTAATGTAAGGCTAGAGGATTTCAGATGGCCTGTGCTGCTTCTTTATGTGAAAACGGCTTGAGTCCATAAAGTCTGCACTGCTCCTTCTGTAGTTTACCTTACCAAGGAAAAACTCTTCATACAACACTCACTACCAAAATAACCCTGAAGTTGCTTAATAAAAATAATAAATATCAATGCATTGAAACAAACTTGTTTCAGTATTAACCTTGCCTTCCTGTACTTTTTGCACCTCACAAAAAATACAACCAAACAAAAATTTAGACATTGAAAGAAAGTAGTGTATTCTCACATGATCAGCAGTGATTCTTTCCTATTGAGTACAATGATATTTGATATATTTTCCTGGTATGTGAACATGGAGCCATATATCTCTATGTTTAGTTGCATTGCAAGTGAAAGTTTTACCCAACAGTTTGAATTGAAAAAATATTTCTAGTACCCGAGTTGCAGGAAAACAACACATTTTCAGTGTGGCTCTCTGTGGGACAGTTGGTCTGCAAGGCAGACAATGCCATTTATCAGAGACTTGGCCCAGCTCTGAAAAATTTCTCCCTGTAACTACTTTTCTTCATTTAACATTTTAGCCATCCGTGTGTTTGGAAACATTCCAAATATTATCATTTTCCAATTACAAGCATTAGATAGGAAAGACACAGATTTTATTTTAAATAGAGTCAGTTTTAAAAACAAACAGTAATTTCAACATAATCAAACACAAAGTGCTTTCACACAAAGCAAGTTATATCCTGCATTTGTTTGTCCAAGGTAGGTTTAACAAAGCAGGTTACTTTGGCACAGTCTGTAGATCATTCCATACACAAGAGAACAAACACAGGCTTTGCATTTAAGGAAACAGCTATAGAAGGGGCAGCAGAAAACTTTGCAGAATGCTGAATTAGAAGGAAGAGCTGCCAACACTGTGTGTCCTATTCTCAATCCATACAAGGAACTTAAAGAGAATCAATGGACTGTGCACATAAATCAAAACATTTCTTTTGGTGTTTTGCATTCTGGTGCCACCACCTCAGATTTTCCAGCCATCACTTTGGAGAGAAAAGGGGAACTAAGGGAATAACAATTGGAAGACTTACCAAATGAATATATGGCAGGATTATCCCGACCAGACTGACAGGGTACTAAAATAATTAAAAATCCTCCCCACCATGCAACCAAATCCCAAGTTTGGAAACACTGCAAGCTTCATTGCTTCTTTCTGTCTTGCTCTAACAATAAACTGGCAAGAATCACATTTTCTGTGACACCCAGTGGGGAATTCTGCTTCCCAGTAAGACACAGGACTTGTTCATGTCACCAAAACAGAAAATTCAATGCAGCATCACCCAAGCCCTTCAAGAACATCGAGAGCACTATGGTGGTGCACCAGCAGACAAAAGCACTTGTTGGTACCACATCATCAAGATGGAAAACTACAAAACTACCAGCTTTTTATCTCCATCATTCTCTTGCCAGTTAGTAGCTGCTGATGTACATTCTTGTTGCACTGTATTAGGAACAGTGAAAGTATGACACAGACTCTCTGGCTTGGTTGCAGAAGAGAGCAAGTTTTATTCTTCCCTATCTTCTTTTATAGACAGGTCCAAGAAGGTCCAAAAAGGTAAAACTCTCATTGGTCATTAAACCAACACATCACCATCACTGGACAGTTAGAAAAAACACCCCTTGACCATTTCTTACAAGTAAACAAGGCGAAAAACAACACCTGCAAAGATTGTCTTCCTTCTCTAAGGACTGTTTGGATTCCTCCTTATATTTCTCAGGCCACACTTTATCAGGCCAGTCTGAGAAAGTTACATGTTGATTCCACACAGACACTGTGCTGCTTTCTCGCATTCAGCATCCATACATTCTTACGGCACGAATAGACCAGAAACCTTTTCCAAATACACAAGGAAACTCTTAAATCACTTGCAGACTGACCCAAAAGCAGCAGCAGTTTAGAAAACATAGTTAAGACAAGGCCTAGAGATTGTACATGATCTACAGAATTACTGGATTTCAAACATAAAGTGTTGGAAGATTCCTGAAAAACTAACTTATACTGAATATTTACAGAAGGCACATTTGGCAAGAACACTAAATGGAGTATTTTTTTTTTTTTTTATTTTAGCTTTTTACATTTACAGATACTAATACAGTGTTACCAACACAGCCTTGTTTAAACACCTGTCTGCCTTTTCTGGACAGGTATCATTTAGGCTGGACATTAGGAAGAAGATTTTTACAGAAAGGGTGATCAGACATTGGAAAAGACTGCCTAGGGAGATGGTGAGGTCACTGGCCTTGGAAGTATTAAGAAAACATTGGGTGTGGTATTCAGCACCACAGTCTGGTTGATAAGGTGGCATTAGGACACAGACTGGACATAAGGATCTCAAAGGCTTTTTTCCAACCCAGCTGATTTTGTGATTTGGATTCTGTGATATGCATCAAAATGTTGTTTGATCAAGTTGCTTATGACACAGAAATCACCTTAACCTTCAGAGCCTCATTCCCTAATTTTTTGTGATTATCATCTTAAATTAGCATATCCAGCTTAAGCTTCTAAAAGCAGAACTTATCTGTCATTTAGTTTAGAAAAATCAGAGAAACTCCTTGACAAACGTTTTACCTTCTTAATGAAGAAACAATAATTAACATGCAGACCAACAACTAAAAGCCCAGGTGATTTATTTATGTGTTTCAGGTGGAATTCAAGCCTTAAGATAAGGCTGAGGTTTGTTTATGATTGATCACCTGATTTACATAAAGGAAGTTTTCCAATGTTCCAACCACAGCCCTCTGGACATTTCCACTGGGGTGAAGAAAACACTACACAGACTTTCAACCACCAGCAGGAAAGCCTCCAGCCTAACAAAAGCCACTGAACAAATATCTCCTATATGAACATCTTTACTTCAGATTAGAGACATGACTAGACTTGAAACTGGCAAGAAAATTCAGATACTAGATTCAATCACTATTTTTGCACAACCTGAGTGGTCCATTTGGAAAAGCAACCTCCAAGAAGTAAAAAGCCTCTAGGTTTGGTTCTCTTCCAACTATAAAAGTTTTAAAATGAATTCTAGTGCTCATGAAAAGATGACAACAAACAATTTCTTTTTTCAAAGAGGGGCACCTGTCTCTGAGGCAGCTCCCTGCAAGTTTGTAAAGAGCGCTGCTGCCGAAGCACAAGCTTAAATAGTCCTCCATACACGTCCTCCTCTTGTTCTGTGCTGAGACTTTATGCAAGTACAATGTGCAACATGTCTGAGACAAGATTAACTGAAGAACATCACCAACCTGTTCTGTATAAAGCAAAAAGAGAAACACTCCATTGCTCTCCACTGGTGCTGGACTGAATGATCCATACAGATTAGGTATGCTTTTTACAGACCTAAGTGAGATTCCTCTCAAGCAAATGCGTATTCAAACCATCTAGCAATAAACATTACTTTTTATTGGTTTCCAGTGACAGGATTCACAGAAAAAACAGGAAGTCTCCATGAAGCTTCAGAGAGGGCTTGTAGAGGTGCGAAACAACTTCATCAATCAATGTTTAATCACTGCCTATAAACGTTTGTAAGAACCGACAAGAGCGCTGCATTTTGGACAGGTGTGATCCACATCCTTTAGGGCATCAATGCAGAAGGGAATTAAGCAGCAGCCTAATACACACCTGCAAAGGCAAAAAAAGAGAAAAACACTGCTTTACCACTTTTTATACATGCAAGAAGGTAAAACGTATTTTGTCCAAAAGCCATGAGTAAAACTGGTGCCATAAGCTTTAGGAAGAACACACATGGCTATGGAGTCCATTACTGTAATGTTCCAGAACTGCTTTAAGGTCCTGTAGGACACAGGTGCAGGCTAATTGGACCATGAAGGCTTAGAAGCAAAGTTACACATTAGAGCTAACAAAAGTCAAGGTAAAAGTTCAAATGGGAGCTGACCTACCCCAGCAGGCAGAGACCACCACATGACAGCCAGGTCAACGCTCCTGAGTCATACGAGAGACGTGTCACTATCACCTGGTTACAGGAAGGGCAGCACATCTGAACCGGGCGGTCATAAAACAGTACTGGCTGCTGCACATACACCGTCTGAACAGTAACTGAGCAGAGAAATGGCTGTTTACTCCATGAGGAACAGGAAAAAAAGAGTAGCAATCAACTTCTCTAAACCAGGTACAACTGAAATATTCAGGGTTCAAAGCAATGAAATACAAAACAGAGAAATCACCATGGCATTTCCTAATGCAGAAATACACTGCCTTAAAAATAAAGCTGCACTAAAAACTGCAGAAAGCCAAATGATGTTATTGATATCAGTGCACACTGAGGGATTCACAAAAATTGATTCACCTTATTCTCTTCAATAGTATTTTTTGGTAGGTGGTGAACACCTGTGAACCAGGATTTTTACCTTCTGACAGCACCTATTATACAGCCACTTGACACCACCTTAACATGAGGTACAGAAGAGTTTTGGAGGCTTACTGGGGTTATTTGCTGGTGGAGGCTGTCCCATGTGTGGGGGAGGGTTCATTCCCTTCCCATCTGGCTTCTGTCCAGGGCCAGGGATGGGAGAGGGGTGAGGATAGTTCATATTGATTGCTACAGCTTCCTCATAAGAAGGTGGTGCTGATGGGACAGGGTTGCCACTTGGTGTAGCCATTATATCTAAAACATAAAAGACAGAAAATCATAACAAAAGGCATTATTTATTATGGGCAATTGACAAATAATTACACTCAACTCAACAGCAAGAAGATAACTAGATTAAAAGGGACTTTTACCACCATAATTTTTTTTTTTTTACACTTTGTCCCAGCACTAATTCTTCCTTTATAAATTAAAAATACCAAAGCAGGGAGGTAGGGCATCTTTATTGGTATACTAAACTATCTGGTAGTCTCTAATTCTTTAAGAACATTATTTCTAATCCCTCTTGTTCACCTGAAAAACTGAACAGTATGATAGACCACATGGTTGTTGCTAACCAACATGAGCCTGGTTTGTGGTGAAGTTTAAATATTTAAAAAATACTATTTACCTCTGCTGTAATTTGAAAGAAGTATTTGTATTGAAGGAAAAAGAAACCCCAACAAGCATGTCCAACTGAACTCAAAGCTTTTACAACTATCAAATATGTCTAAGGTTGCCATTTTTGCTTCTTAGCTACATTTTAATGAATTTGTAGTACAACTTTTCCTCCACCAGTTGTTATTTTGGTGAAGAGGATAGGAATGCGGACCACTGCCAACAAAGGACTGTGGTTTCCATGCAGACTTCCTCTCCTCCTCCCCACCTACTCACTTCCCATAGTCTGCCCACCATTTTCTTCATGGAACAAGGTCTCATGGCACCAGTGCTGACCTAGCATCTCCTTTTTCCCCCTCCTCCTAAGGACCATCAGACAGCTCTCCTAGAGCCACACTCCATTCTGTTGTCATACATATGATCCCTCTGTACACATGCAAGTCTTTTCACTCAGTACTATCTGGGAAAGGCAGCCTGTATTTGGAATATTAATTCTATGGTGCTATGAAAATTACATAGGAGCTCCAATTACCCATAGCACTACTATGAATAAAAGAAGGGAAAGTGTACTGATGCAATTTGCAGATACAAAGGACAACATGCAAAGAGAAAGAATTTCAGGTGTAAGTATCTGTTTAGGGCTGGTGTCACTCCATCCACACAAAGCCTGGGTGAGACCAGCACACAAGTTTCCAACAATGACAGAAGCCTTTCCACTCTCCCAGAGCCATGGAAAAGTCCCTGGAATACTGCTGATTATCTTCCTCACACAACACAGCTTTCATCAGGATTTCAGTGAGGTCTATAAACACTTCTATAAAGAACTTGTCACAACTTTGTTCACTCTTCCAGGTTACACAGGACTAATTGGCAGCACTGGAGGCATGGGGATACACTAGCAAACAACAACATTTATATATTTCAGGAGTCCCACAGTCTTCCCAGCAGATTTAGCAGAAATGTGGAAAGGTGTATTACAAAGGGAATTGTGTAGTCAGTCAAGTGTGGGTTTTATGGCAGCCCCGTGGCCAGGACAAACACAGGAGCTGGTGCAGAACACATGTAGCTGCAGGTGCTGGAGCAGTAATTGTGGTAAGCCTGGGACAAACATTGCTCCTTCCCATCTTTCTCATACTCACACTGCAGTTTTGGCAGAATGAAGAGGGAACAAGACAGCAGTCAAAGATGTTGAAACTCAGTAAGTTTTTATAGCAACAAGTATTTCACAGTTATACTTTTAATAAACACTGATCTGTTTTCTTTAGAAGAGAAAAGTTTTCTCCTTGTGACTAAACAACAGAGCTGAGTCACGATACTGACCCCACTCGGTGCGCTGGTTTTGGCTGGGGGTGCAAAGAAGCCAGGAGGGGACACTGCCAGAACAGCTGACCCCAGCTGACCAAAGGGATATTCCAGACCATAAAAGCATCATGCTCAGCAATAAAACCAGGAAGAAGGTTGTTGGAAGAGAAATACTGCTCAGGGACTGGCTGGGCAACCAGAAGGTTGGTTGGTGGTGAGCAATTGTTCCCATTTGCTTCACTTCCTGGATTGTATTTCCCTCTGTTACTTTCCTTTTCATTACACCTATTAAATTATTACTATTTTGTTATTTTATTTCAATTATGAAACAGTTCATGTCTCAACCCATGAGTTTTCTCACACCCTTCCAGCTTCTTCAGGGGTGCAGTAAGTGAGCAGCTGTGTGGTGCTCATTTGCCAGGTAGGGTTAAACACACAGCTACTTCTGCTGCTCAGCTCTGCTTCACTGACAAGCTGAACACCCTTCATAGATTTCAAAATTATCGTAACTTCCAGCATGAACACTTCTAGTCTTGATATTTACTTATTTTTAAATTATGCTGCATGTTCATTTCTTACCACCAAGTGGTTTTGAACAACCATTTCAATTTAAACATGATCACTTGTGCTTTTTCTGCACTTTCACTTTTTTTTTTCTTTTCCTGTTGAAAAATTTGAACAGGTCTCAGGTCCTCATAGCACTTTGTGGAATCCCTTTCCTTTTTTTAAAGTTTCAAATCTGTAGCACAAATAACATGTACAAAGTACTACAGTGAATGGTAAAAAACTAAAAACCATGTATAAATTCCTTCAAGTTATCTATCAAAACAAAATTTCCTAATAAACATCAAGATGACATTTGGACTACAAAAAAGCCTCTTCAAAATACTAAGTACTGTAGATGTAACCACAACTTCAGCTTTTCAATTTCATTTCTCTCATGTCCCTTCTGCTTTATATGTCAATTTTGAAGAGGTATTTGAACCATCACTTCATAAAGCCAGTGCAAATGTGCAAGTGTGTTTCACACTCCAAATCTTCAAGATTAGGCTGGGGACAAGAGAAAAAGAAGGTAATAACCCACCTCTCTGCTTGGTATATAAAAAATCAACCAACCAAAAACCTTTTGGTAATTTGTAAGCAGTAAAAACTGCTTACAAATTGCAAACAAATCTGTTGTTGCCCTTCCCTTAGTCTCTTGATGAAATCTGACAAAACTTAATCCTTAAATTAAACAATTCCCACGCAGTCCTCTTCACTAGAAATCCCAAATTGCCCTCCAACACCACGGGTGGTTTAGAGGGCTCCCTGCACATCAGAGTCTAAGACAGCTACCGGTCAGCAACACCGAGAATGAAATACAGGTTGAAGGCTTATTTCTTTTAACAACCCAGCGGGATATACAGGTTTATCAGAGTACTCGGATTTTTGCAGTGCAAAGCACTAACACAACACCTTCTTGGACCATCAACTTCGTCTACATAACAACTTCCTCGGTTACCAACCTGCTGAGAAGTATTATCTCAAAGTTGTTCAAATTTCTCAGGCATTTGTGAGAGAGTAAAATCCAGTAATCACAACAAAAAAGACCGACAAACTATTATTTCAGGAGGAACCAATGGCATTGAGATCACACTGAATTCTATACTGGCAAAGTAGAAATAGTACCGCACCGTGTGTTCTGCTGGCAGGAGAGATTTCAGAGGTTAGTGTCTTACTTTTACCAAGTAATCAATGGTTTCAGAATAATCCTGTGATTATGCCTATGGTGGCTTCCTGTGAGTAACCCCCTCCTCGGGGCAGGGCAGGGCCGGTCCGAGAGGAGCTGCTGCCGCGCGGCTCCTGAGAGCATTCCCTAAGGAACGGGCCACCTTCCGCCTGCCACACTCGGGGAAGCGAAACTCCGGCCTCGCTCGGCCCGCGCCCGCATCACTGAGGGCAGGAACCGTCGGCCACGGCCTCCTGCGGACCGTCCCGGGACCGGGACCGCGCCGCTCGGGACACCGCTGGCCCACAACGCCCCAACCTGCTCCCGGTGTTCATGGGGCTCCTGCGGGGCAGAACCGGCCCCCGAGCCGCGGCCGGGCCGGAGCATTGGAGCACTGGGAGCGGCCCGGGGAGGGCAGCGCTCGGGCCCGGCAGCAAAGCCCCCCCCGCCGCCCCGCTCTACCCTGCCCGCTGCCCCGCCAGGCTCCGGGCTGAGCGGCACAGCCCTTACCGTGCCGAGCCGTGCCCACCAGCCCTCTTCTCCGCTTCTCTCCGCTCGCCCGGGTGCAGCCACCGTCAGCAGGGTTTGTCCCGTCCCGTCCCCACCCGCGTTTCCTCCTCCCCTTCCCCCTAGAGCCGCGAGCAGGCGCCGCGGGGGTTGCTCGGGAGGGCGCTAAGCTGGCCCCGTCCAGGCCCTGCTCCGGGAGCAGCCTCGGCCGCTCCCCCAGACCCACCGGCTCCCGGCAGCGGCGCGGCTGGGCCGGACGGGACGGGAAGTGGGGTAAGCCTGTGGCAGTACAGGCACTCCTGACGCATTTCGCAGTCACGGCGATCGGGAACTCTGCGGCTTTCGCCAAGAGCTCGCTCAGATTAAACTAGTAATCTTCAACTTTCCCGTCAGCTTCGCTGCCAAGCATCATGTTCTGTAACACTGCAGGGAAATCACTTCTCTAATTCTACAATACCCTTTATATTTCCAGATCGGGTATTTCAGACAAAATACAAGAACACATAAAATGATCAACAAAACTTTCAAGTACAAGATTCGGTGAGTTTAGGTAGGTGCCTTTACAAGCAATTGAATTGGATTCACTCTTTGGAAAGCACAAGTGTATGTCACTCTCTGTCCAGCTCTGACATAACACAAAAGTGAATCATGGACAGATCTCTAAACGGACTTCAAAAGGGACTGCTTCACACACTGGTTTGTGTGAATCTACCTTAGACTGAAGGGACTTGATAGCCCTTGTGGGTTATCATCAGGGACATTCATAAAGCCTTTTGGCTGAAAGCATCCATTAAATCCATTAAAGTCCTGTTTTTGTATTTAAATATTTTCTTGAACCTTGCCCTAAAGAACACACATAAAGCTTCAATTCAAACCCGTCCTGGAGCAAGGAGTCAGGTTTTACAGGATGAAAGGAGCTCTTACCCAAAGTGATGATAAACCCAACATGAAGCTCTGCAATCTCAGTAATCTACTGAATCACCTGCAAGTATGGGTGCTTGGGGATATCATCAGATGTTGAGAGTACTGAGGACATGAATACTCCAGACCCCCGATTTGGGGGTAACAGGGAGAGGAGTGTGGAGTGTGATTCATTAGCACTGAGATTAGAACTAGACTTAGAGGTGAATCAATTTATACCATTATTAAGAAATCACATTATGCATTGTTCTTCTCAGAAGCAGAACATGAGTAATTTGGGCTTTGGTGCCCTGGATTAACTAAAATTGGAATAATTGTTCTCTTACTGAATCCCCTTCCCTAGGTGGCCATGAGCAGCTTAGGAGCCACAGAAGAGAGAAGCCATGACTGAACACATCTCCCAGGGTAAAATCAGGCATGACCTTCAACTGAAAGACTTCTTACTCCAGCTGCCATGCTCTCTCATGTGTTGTGTTTTGCATCACATGAGATGTGATGCTGGCTTCTGTTCCTCCTTGGGGACCCCAATAACATTTCTCCTTTTTGCCTGACTACTGTTTCCACCAAATGTCCAAGTAGGTTAGATATTGGCATGGATACTGGTATGTGACTATTTCATCTCACTGTTCATCTTCCTTCTAACCCTGCTCACCATTTGCTAATTCTGCCTTTCCAGTCCTTTAGCTGGATGTGTGAAAGAAGCATCAGCTTTAGCCAGTCTGTGACTGACCAGGTGACCACAGCACCTGTGAGCATGTGGAAAATTACACAGAAGTCACAATTAATGGAACGTTGTATAGTGGCCAGTGGAACAAATTGGCCCAATCCAGGCAATGAGCCCTGTGGCCACAGAAAGTATCAAACTGTAACACTTTTCTCAGGAATATGTATATCCTTGCTAATAAATACTTGTCCCACCTTGAGCCAAGCATTCACCTTAGGCAGAATTATCCTGTCCATCAGGTACCATAAAAAGTAATGCCTACTTCTCATTGGTGTTAAGGAGTTTTATTCCTGATTCTCAGTGACAAGCTTGTGGAAAATTGCCAGCTTTGCTACAGAGAATTGATGAGTCTGGTTGAGCAAGGACATGAGTTGAGGCACTTGCTTATATTACACCTGACTTGAGTGAGGCTTAAGCATGGTGTCTGGGATGCAGTGTAGGCTCCCAGCCCAGTGTCTCAGTGAAGTAGAGAGTGTGCTCACACATCCGTATGGAGACAGGGCCTCAGCCCCCTTATCCACATACACTAACTATTAGAAGTAGAAATCTGGTCCTGTGAGATGTGTGGCCAGCAGACCAAGGAAGGGGATTCTGTCTGCTCCACTCTCATGAAACTCCACCTGCAGGGCTGCATCCATGGCCCTCAATGTAACAAGGGCATGGAGCTGCTGAAGCAAATCCAGAGATGGCCATGAAGATGTGCCAAGGGCTGCAGCACCTCTGCTATGGAGACAGGCTGGGAGAGCTGGAGTTGTTCAGCCTGGAGAAAAGAAGGCTCCAGAGTGACCTTACTGCTCCTTTCAGTACTTGAAGGGGGCCTGTAAGAAAATTTGAGACAAACTTTAACAGGGCCTGTTGCAAAAGGAAAAGATATGATGGTTTTAAACTGAAGGAGGGGTCGATTTAGATTAGATTAGATGTAAAAAAGGAGGCTTTTACAATATGGGTGATAAACCATTGTCACAGTTTTCCCAGAAAGGTGGTGGATGTCCCGGAAAACATTCAAGACCAGGTTGGACAGGGCTCTGAGCAACCTGGTCTACTGAAAGGTGTCTCTGCTCATTGCAGAGATTATAAATAAATGATATTTAAATTATATTTAAAGGTCCCTTCCAACCCAGACTGTTCTATGTTTCTGTGATGAAGATGTGCAGTTGTAAAATGTTGATGGGAGTAAAGATGATCAAGCAAAGGTCAGATCGCCTTTACTGCTGCCTCTGCCGAGTGGAGGAGGAAGCAATACTGAAGAATCATGGTTCTGTTCTGCCTTTGATTCAACCATTAATCCTAACTCAGCCTGACCAAAGGTAACTGAAATCCTCATTATCCCTCATTTACATGTACATTTACATATGAAACATACACCAACATGCAACTGAGAAAGTGCCTTCTTCCCCACTGTCTAAGATGGAAGTAACAAGTAACCAATTATATTTGACTACAGTCTCACCTCCATTTATCTGAAAATATAAAACTGATGTTTGGAATCCTCCATGTAGAGGATGAGAATATTACCCCATTTCATACATGGGTTTGCTCCTCTCTCCTCCCCAAAGGAGAGATGCCTCTTTAGTAAGTTTGGTGTCTCTGTGTCAGACCATACCTGGGTCAAACCAAGCTTAATTAACTGTGAAGCGTAACAAAAACCAGATTTTTTAATTTAGCTTGAAGCTAACTTAGCTTAATTAACCATTGGCTGGTGCTAATGCAGTAACAGTATTTATCAACAGCAATTCCAAATCTGTATTCCTGTTGCTTCAATAAGTAGCACTATTTGTCAGTCTTTGATTGTGGATGTTCTTATTAAACACAACCAGACTACAGTGCCAAATTGATAATAACCAGAGATTAAGGCCAGCTGCATTCAGTCCCTCAGATTTCCAACCCAAGTGGGGTTATTTTGTGCCAGATTTCATACTCCAATGGAAGAGAGCTGCAGCCCAACAACCTTCCTGGGTTAGGCCCCAGGAAACCCACACAGTTTCTGCGGAGCTGCCGCCTGTGTGTTGGCACCCACAGAAGTTCTGTTCCTGTAGCAGACCAGGTGACTGGGTGAGGACACAGCCAGCGCCAGCTCAAGGCATGCACGAGGAAACACGGCTAGAAACTGATAGAGCGTTTTATCTCCCCGCCCTTCCCCATGAGCTGTGTACCTGAAGATTATAAACATAACTAGTTTTTTAAAAACCATAAGAAAAAAGCCGGACACACAAATACAGCAGGATGTAACCACAAGAGCCCTGCTCTGTCCCCAGTCCCGTGGTATGGTGTGATCAGCAGCCCCACCTGCTCTATTCACTGTTCAGCTTCTCTCTGCTTTACTGAGTCACCACCAGGGCTGCTAACAGCACCGTGGAAATGTACACAGAATACAGTGGATACTTTGTCATCACACTGATTGCACACACGCTATTGCAGAACACCAGCAGATGTCAGTTTAGCCCCAAAAATAATTGCATGCTGGATTTACTAGCCTTTCTTCTTACAGCAGTAAGTTGATATACGTTTAAAAGCCTGTTAGCCATATTTTACATATTGTAATATGTTCTCAATAATGTGTAAAATAAGTAAACCTTAATCTCACCATTGATTTCTTCTGCCCGGAAATCACAGGACTTGCACACATACAAAATAAATATTTTTTAATGTGTGTATGTAATTTTGCGTATACTGATTTGTTGAAGCTAGATAAGAATTTCTATGGCTTTTAATCATTTCAGCAATACTAGATACTTAAGGAGTTGTACCAGAATGCAGTTTCAGGCCAATAGTCAATGTACAAAGACAGATTTAAAGAGAAGGAAGGTTGATTCATTAAGCCAAATAATCTGAAACAATGTTTGGTTTTTTCTTCGCTGCTGCAATGGCTGATTCAAATTGCTAAGCAAACAGAACAAAAACTCCAATACAATTTCAACAGTTAGTACAATTATACAAGTGTTGAAGTTCACATGAGAAGCCTCAAAGATGACAAGATCCCACATTTCAGTGTAAAATGCATGTTCACATTGCTGAGGTGTCCTCAAAGCACTGGTGGTACTGGTGCAGGATGAATTAATTTAAATTACCACATGGTCACCTCCAACCCTGTTGGGCAGAGGAGCAATAGCTAAAGGAACCACTTGAGCTTAGGGGTTTCGTTGAGCACAGAGTTTAAGGGTTTCATCAGCTTCCAGACCCACTCTCTGGTAACTTCAGCACGTTCCAATTGTACTATGCAGACAGTACAGTTTCATCCTCTAGACTGCTTCTGCAATAATTAAAACTAAGTACAACCATAATATACTTCCTCTCCTGTATTATTACTGCAAAACTCCTGATCACAAAATACTTCAGAGCTAACTACGCAATCATTAACAGCTTGCAGGGGTAACAGTGCTGTATTGTTTCTGCTTGAGTGAGCTCTGTTCAATATAACCAACTCTACCAACATGTGCTGATGTCAAACAGCCTGACATTAGAGGTACCAAATTCATGGGAAAGTGTGGTGCAGTTTGCTTGTGTGAACGAGAGCAGCCTGGGGACAAAACTGCCAGGAGATGACTTACCTTGAATGCTAGTTTCCACACATTAGCTTAATAAAAAAACAAACAAAAACCCCCAAACAAACAAACAAACAAAGCTATCATAGAGGCTATCAAACCTGCTGTTTGGCCAGTCTGTGGTATAATCTTGGCACAAATCAGCCTTGCCAGCTTTTGTATCTGACCACTGAAATCACTGATCTAAATCTTACAATGAAGCTTCCTGCTATTTTCCTTGAGGCAGCAGCCGGACATGTTCTCATGAAGTGCTTTGATCCAACTCTGGCTCTAAAGTAAGGTATGATCAGTATTCTTTTCTGCATAATTCTGATAGAATATTCACACAGCTGTCATCTTGACACCAGAATTATTGTGATCTAGTTGGGATATAGGCAAGAAATACAGAAATATGTATAAAGATTGAGACCATATTACTAAAAATTCATAGTTATCCAATAAGGCTTTCCTTCAGGCCTCAAATATCCACTTCTCCAAGTCTTGTTTCTAGCATCACTCATCCATTATGTGCAAAGCTAGATTCCAATAAACGTTTATTTTCTTATGTTCCTCTCACTTTTTGAGTTATTGATATTGAATTATGTATTGGTTTATACTTTCTAGTTTTTTTCAGTTAGGTTGCATGATTTAAGGAGAGCTTGGACATCATGTTTAGCATTTCAGTTCCCCAGCTCTGGCAGGACTGCCTTCATTGAAGCCACTTCAGTGAATCTCTCAAGTCTCAGCTCAAAAGGGGTCAAGTTCCTGTTACACAAACTCAGACATTATACGTCATATCTTGTCACTTGAAACTGGTAGGAAGCATCAAGCCAGGAAGTTTATCATCTGGGCACAAGTGCCATAGCTACAGAGCTGCAACAGCAATGCGAGCATTAACAGCCATTTACCAAACAGATGACTAATCATGGTGAAATGCAATCTCATCAGCCACTGCTACACAGTAAGAAAACACTTCTCCAAATTTGTGTGCAGCCTTGAGTAGCTTGTTACACTGGATGCCAAATGTTTAGGACACGCCTCATTTGAAATGAAACCTTTGTCTTTTCAGACTGATCCTTTATGATAAACAGAGCAATCAGCAAACAATTGAATATGCTTAAGAAGACTCGAAGACTCGTAATAAAGATAAGTGAAGAAAGCCTCACGTAGGCTGGTGAGAGCTGGCTGATCTGCTGGATGTATAGCTTCTGTAAGTCTTGACTGTATACACAGCTCCTCCTGAATTTGCCCTGCAGCAAAATCATGTGTTCTGTGACACAATCACAAGAGAATCTACAGTAACTAAAAATAAACTGCTTCTCTGCAAATTTATGGCTTGGTTTAGTCCAGCTCATAAATAACTGTCCAGCACTGGTCAGCAAACACAGTTCCTTATGATTATCACATTGTGCACGACCTCATTAATTATCAGTAGAGGCAGCTATTTTATAACCTTCAAACACTTGCAACACTTGGGTTTAGTCCCAGATGATTGCTTAGTAAGTCATCAGTTCTCTGAGCAGCTTATGTTACCCTCATTTGTATATCTGACCCAGCTGCTTTGCTACTTCTTTGATAGCTTTCAGCACTCCAGAGCTGCCGCCTCTTTGGCACTAATTCTGTTCCACCTGGGTGGTGGGAGAGCTTGGTAATGGGCACCTTTCCAGTATCTCTACAGGACACCTCTGCAGGAACATCTTCCCTATAGCCAGGAATGGCTCTGCCCACCTGTAGGGCAAACATAACTACCAGGACAATGGACCTTAATGTTTCTTTAATCAGATGGCACTGACAATAGTGACAATTCATCCACTAACTTTCATTAATTAAATCAAACTTAAATTACAGTCTTTTTTTTATTTTAAACAAAAAATTAAGTCCAAATTAGATTTTAAGTGAGACCAACAGTTGAAGCTGTTTCTTGTTAGAACTGTACTTTCAGTGTAACAGCAAAAATATCACTTTTGTAACCATTATTTTTAAGTTTTACATAACTTTTTTGGGGAACATTTATGGTAAATTTTAGAAAATCAGGCAGTGGGCTATCTCCAAAGGACTTTTACAAAAGGGAATTATCTCATTCAGCAAGCATAATATTTTCACAGATACTGGGGGGATTAGAGCCTTCCCCATAAAATTAATCTTTATTGCATTTGGAAAGGAGTTTTCACTCACTAAAGAATAAGAGTTGTCGCTTGCATTCTAACAGGAAGGAATCAAGCTAGTATAGGTCAATAAAGAATATAAATATCTTAATTTCAAATAAAAATATTTGTACAAGTTGTGTAATAATCTGTGTAATATCTGTAATAAGACAAAAATACTTTTTGCTTTCAGATTTGCATACATATTTACATACATATTCTGGGGACCACTGACCTGAAAATAAAGAGAAAAATCTGCTTGTCTTTGCTTCAGTAGAAGCACATTGAATGCTTTTAGCTGTGGTTATCTGAAGCACTTACAAATTCTCAGTGAAACTCAAAAAACTTCAACTTTCTTCAAGAGCAAGAGCTTCACTGAATTCCCAAGTATACAGGAAAAGCTGGATGGGTGATAACAACCCTGCCAGGATTGTAACTGACAATGCTGCAGTAGCAATTCTGCTCTTTCAGCAGCTGTGCAAAAAGCAAACAGGAAAATAGCAATGCTTGCCTGGAAACTGCAGGATATACTAGTTAAAGCTGCCCTATTTGAATTTGCAAGATAACGCAAATAGGCCTCCCAAGTTATAATTAGAAATCATCATACTATATTTATTGCTTGAATTAGATAAAATTTGGATCTGAGAAACATGATAGTGCAAAAAGTAGAGCTACAGCACCTTATTAGGGCAGTCTATATCAGAATCCTACCAAAAGGACTTGAGCATCAGCTTTTAGGACTTTCATTCATTTATGTGCTACACAGCATTTGATGTCCTTTTAAATAAAAGGCCAGAGTGCTCCTAGGGTCTAAACCCCCAGAAGATTACTAAAGCTTATAAGAGAAGTATGAGATCTGCACTAAGAGAAGGGGGTGAAAGATCCTGGACAAAGCATGCTGCTAAAGATGGGAAGTGCATGAGGCTCCCCATGGGAGGTCCTCACTGAGGCTGCCGCCCTGTGTGGATGTACCTGGGAGACCTCTGTGTAGCATCAGACTTCATAAGAATGTACCTGCACAATCCATGGCAGGATTTTCCTGTGACTTTAGAATGGTCCACAGGTAGTGTCCACACAGTTAGAGAAACAGATGAGGTACTTAAACACCTGCACTGCAGTAGTCTTTGACAAGGCTTACAAATGGTAAAGGTACAACTTTCACCTGTGCAAATACTCAAAAAGTCAGCAAGGTATTTGTGCTCTCTTTTCTCACAATACATGTTTGCCTTCTATACAAGGCACATTAAGTCATTTGCTTATTCCAGACAAAGACAGGCTGTACAAAGGATGTTAAGATATATGTTAAGACATTCTGGTTGAGGATGATATTAATTAAAATAGCACCCTGCTACTCTCCTGTCTCTCCATATTCCCTCTGAGTTCTCATGAAACAGGACTGCCTCTGTCTAATGAGGGACTCAGAAATAGCTTTTGAGATGTTTGCTGTCATTCTGATCATTTCTTGTACACCCTTGTATGGACTGTGCACCATTTGTTATCTTCCATGGCATATGTCAGAGTACACTCCTGCTGTAACATGCTGGTGCTGAAGGTTTAGTTACTGTGTGCCAGACCACGGGGTGAGGAACAGAAGGAGCCATGCCTGTAAAAAAGCCAAGTCGCCACATTGCTGCCAGAAAGCATTCTATGAAACTTTGGTTGTACTGCACAAAGAACAGCTGCATAAAAACACCTTGGATTTTTAAAGGATGCATTATAAATACTTTTTTTCATAGCCACCTTGCCAGCATCACTAACAACTCTGCTTCTCACCTCCAGCTCCAATGTGAATATGCCACTAACCCAGCATCCCAAGCTATGGCCAGATACTGGAGTCTGTCCAGCCAGCCCCAGGACAAGCATTCTGAGCTCTCCCAGAGCTGCAGGCCTGGGCAGCCCTTCAGAGGGGATGACATAATGGCTTGCAGCTGAAAGGATCCCTTTGAAATAAGCTGTTTTTTCAGAGCTGTATACAGCCTATTAACTCTGCTCCAGCTTATCTGGAAGAGATAATAACAATGTTCCCACTCTACCATGAATTGCTTGAGTTATCGAAGTCCTGGACATGACAAAAAAAATGGACTGTGTAATTTTAAGTGTTGGGATTACATATATTAAAATACATGTTTTTAGTCACAGAAATAATTAGGTAGAAAATTTAGAAGTTGAAAGCAGATATATTTATTAATTTTCTTTCTAGGGCATGTAATTCCCTGTCAAACATGCTTAGATAATGCCTTGCAGCCAGAGGCACCACGACATACTGAGCTTTGCTGAGCTTACATGTAAGGAGAGAACTGAATAGTTTGTATCTATGACATAATTGCTTAGCAATGTTTTAAATAATATTTAAACCCTTCCATAAAGTGAAAACCAGGCTTAATGTATTAAAAGCCTTTTTAAACTTAAAAATTCCAGAGCCACAATCTCCTTTAAATTTAACAAAACGTTGGCAAATATCTTTCCTCTGAATACTTTATAGTATGTATGTTAAATTTCAGACCCTGCATTGCTTTCCTCCCACAGAAGACAGCACTGGATTGGATGAGCTGTGCTAGCAAATCCCATGGCAGAAATCTCCAGGATCTCAAGGAGTGTGAATGAGTCAATCCTACAGCAGAGCTATCGGATTCTGTCCTTTGTCCCTTCCTCACCAAAAGCAGCACACCATGAGGAATCCCTGCTGCCATCAGTGACAAAAATGTGTAGTGGATATATATTAGACTAGAAAAGCAATATCTGCTACTAGGCTTGCTTGATATTGGGAAAACATGACAAAATTTTTAAAAATAACTTCAAAGCACTGAAGAGTTGTCTCTTTTCCTTCCCATAGCATTCAGCTGACACTTTCAAATATGAAAACCAGAACACTACAGAGACATCTTGTACACCTCTCTGTTATGTTTCATACCACTAGGCTGGTTGTATACAGGTTAATACTTTACCCTTTCCGATGTTTAGTCATAAAATGAACATTTTCATATGCATTTTCTGAACACAGGAGTTAGAGAACACTAATACTCCATGAAATAGCCAAAAAAAAGCATTTGAAAGCAGAAGGAAGAGCTACACTTCCAAACCAGTACCCAAGCCTAAATAGCTAAAATAACCTCTTCTAATAACCTATCCACTCTACTAAATGCTTGGTGACCATAGGGAATTATTAGCATGGCTTTTTTAGTGATGGCCTTACAAAAACAGATGATAGCACTACAGCCTGGACTGTAGATTAACTAAATCAATTTAAGTCTTACAGATTTTTTTTTTTTTTTAAATGATCAGGTTATTTGTATAAACCCACGTCTTAGTTATGCCATGCAAATGTTTTTGATTCTGCCCAAAATAGCTAGGCAGTATGGCATATGATGAAATCACAAGGCTGCATTACTAGCTGGGTGTACTTTTTAGATTAGAGAAATTACTTAAGCTTTTCATAAAAAATTTGAAGTTTTTCTTATGTCAGTCCCCATTCACACAATCACTACCACTGTATAGAGTCGTGCTGTAAGTACATGCACTTGTATAAAGCACTAGTACTTACTTATCTATTAACAGAACTCATGGTAATGGCAGAGCTCTGCTTCCGCTTCTCAGTCAGTTCAAGTACCTGTTCAGTCAGAACTCACTGTTCATTCCCTTTCCACAGCAAACAGCGCTGACACTACAGAGCTTGCTGCAGTGCTCACGCTGCACCAACACTTGAACCTCAGGCAATGATCCAGCATGCAGGGAAAATGGTAGTGACTCTTTATTTGACATAAACCTTAAACACTGGCTTATTTGTTGGAGCCTCTATCTTTGTTACAGTTATTTTTAAGTCTATTATCTGCAGAAGCCATAGCAAATCAGGTAATTGGCTGAAAGTGGTTTAGACCCCTAGTCATCCTACCTAATTTCAGGCATCTAAGGCATCTGAACTGTTAATACAGTCACCCAAACTGCACAAAACAGGTGCCCAGAGACAGAATTCTTTAGCAAGTGCTTGCCTTTGTTATTTATAATTTCCTTTAACAAACTCTGTACTTTGGTGTTTTGTTTAATAAAGGAGGGAGGCCACAGTTTTCTACAGCAGTTCCATTATTTGCAGTCACAACTTACTGTATCAAAGACTGGCAGGTTTGGAAAGCTCTTGAATTCTGTGCTCCAACAAAACGCAGGTGCAAAGTGCCCTGAAGAGAGCACATCCAGCCTTATGCTCAGAGCACAGTCTGCTTCAGGGAAAAACCCGAGCGTGTCTGCAAAGAAACAAAGGAAGACGGATGACACTGCCAGTTTTATTCCTGCCAGACTGTAGAGATGACTTAACCACGGGTCTTGTGTTGTGACTCGGCACTTCTTTAGCACCTCCTCATCCTATGAGAAGAAAGATGCAATTTAAAAACAAGTGACGTTGAATGTGCTGGGCCGAGTGAGATTGCATTCTGGTGTACTTTCAGTTCTGACCCCTCACTCACACAGGAAAGCTACAGAGTCTAAACTGCAGTTTAAATTAAAACAAAATTAATCATATCCAATCCAGTTCAATCAGTGGAAATCTCTTCAAGGATACTAATTTAATTTCTACAGATTGTCTCATTGCAGTTCAGCTACTGCAGATACTCATGGTTAAACATTAAAAGCTGCTTCCAATTCTTGAAAAATAAATTTCAGTATGATTTGAGTAATTTCAAAATTCTATTTATTCTAAGCTATAGATGTCAATACACCTTCTGGTACTCTAAATGCTCAAAAATTACATGCTGAACAAATGTAAACAGCTTATTCCTTGCAATAATGAAAATAATAACTGGTGTTTTTTCATTAAAAGGTCTTCCAGTTTTTCTGACAACATTGGCTTAAACACATCTAGAGAAGCTGTGTTACTTGACTCACAGACAGTATGGATGACATGAGTACAGAGACTCATGTACAGCATAACTCCAGAAGAATACCTGTTAAAACAGAAGGTATCACAGAAATGGACACAGTTAACAGGAAATTAAAATCTGTATATAGATGACATAGCCATATCTGCAGCTTTAGCAGTGGGGATAAAGCTCTTCTCTCTCTTTCTCTCTCAATAACATAACATCAACTTGCTAGTTTTCATAATGTTTTTGGTTTTTACTTGATTCTGCTTTTGTTTCCTCATATTACTTTCAAACTCAGTGAACTGGCTACAAGAGAGGCTAAAAGGGGTAGTGAGTACCTTCTTCCTTTTACCAGTGCCTTTGCAAAAGTCATAGCAGATTGTGTCAGGATTCTTTTCTCTCCTCATTCCCTCATTTTGGGAATGAAGAGAAAGATTGTGCCTGATGGCATCACCGTAAATGATCCTAGTGCTGATGGTATTAATGCAGATTTCCATTGGCAAAGCTTTCAAGACTAAAGAAATGCCAAAAAGACCTGCTTCTGTTTCCCTCCATTGTGTTGTTATCCTTGCTGGACTCATGCAAGGCAGCAGCTGCCTGCCCCCCACCACAGGCAGGAATTGTTGGGGAATGAGGAGTGAAAAGAATCCTGACACAATCTGACTAACTATAACTTACTACTTACTAACAATAACTTACCCAACTGCAGTCTTCTTAGCTTTCATCAGGAAAAAGTACTACACAGAAGCCAACAAAGCATTTTCCCCAACGGTAACTGCAGTATATATAAAGCTATATATACAGAGAAACAGTGCTTTTAGAAAAGATGGCAAAAAAGAAGTACAGTAGCAGCTCTGACTAAAGGCGTGTGAGTAGGGATGACATCACACGGAGGTGTAAAACAGGCCTAAAACTGTAACATGGGATAATTCAAAATCAAAGAAATTCAACAGTAACATACTAGACAGGATTATAAATTGGGAAGTGAGCAAATTGTGCCTTTTTCCAGAACATACACAGGATTTTGACAGGAGGATCATGCACATTCCTTAAGGTTCAAAGGATTTCACCCCAAAATTGGCAGGAAGTGTGGCATCCTTTATGTGATGTCCTGGAGACACCCTAGGAATTGAAGGAAAATGTATAAATATAACTCATTTCCCCTGTTAAGGGAGTTGCCGTTCAGCAATTCTTGCATCATATCTGTAGCACTTAATTTCCTTAAGCACCTTTGGATTCTCTTGCAGAAAGAGGGCAGCACAGTAATGTTGGAGATCTAGACGAAATGAGATCACTTTCAAAAACACTTCAGTGAGAGGTTTAAACTCTTCTACTTCATATCCAAAAAGCATATTAAAATGGGGCGGGGGGGGAGGAAAGAGACTACTAAATCTATAATGTACTGGTTTTGCTCCCTATAGGAAAATTTATATCTTGCGTTGAGCCGTAATGAGATCTGATGTTAAATGACAAGCTTCATTCATGCTGCCAAGATTCTAATGAGCTGCATTCCCAGCTTTCTGAATGAGGAACAAGATTCCTTTCCCATAGAAAATGCTGCGGAGTGGAGAGGCAGCAGAAACACAGCAGCAGTGGCAGAAGGACTGCATGGACTGCAGCACTGGCCAGGGAATTGGGAAAGCAGTGGAAGAGGAACATTATTCCCCTCACAAAAGAGGCTGTTATAATGCCAGAAGTCTCACAAGTGAGGATTGGACATCCCCACACCATATACACAATGCTCCATTCATTCCTCTGGAAGAAATGAACTACTCTCACCCAAACACAAAACAAAAATTGGATTCCCTACAAGAAAAGCTCAGTGTATGTCAAAGCCTGCACTGTGATAACAAGCCTTGAAATATCAAAAGGCACATACATTTTATTTTGCGGATAGATTGCAGAAACATTTCACTTCCTACATGAAATGCTAAACAGGACTTTGCTTCCACCTACACACATACATTCATAAAGACTGGTATGTTGTGCTACCTAAACTCCACAGAAAACTGGACAAATGCTACAGGAAAAGTGATGTGTCAATTTATGGTAAAATATTGTCTTTGTAGAGCTCTTTTTCAGCTGTATAGAATATGTCTATAGGAAGAAGACTTGAGGAATAACATCCTTAGAAATTACAGAAGGAGGTCTTGTCTTACTGGCTTTATACATAGACAGTGGTCTTCTATTGTCCATGAGCTGTGTTTTCATTCCCTGCTTTCATGAAACTGAGCATGGTGGGTTTAGATCTATGGGGATTCTTAAATAAGAGCTTTATTCCAGGTGTGTAATGAGTTCTCTGGAGAAGTCTAATATGCAAATGGAACAACTAAAAGCAATGACTTCACTAGACATTAGCTAAGATATTCTGTCTCCCTGTTTGTCACACCTTGGCTGGGTATTTCTGGATGTAAAAACAGCTTTAAAACAAACGGGCAAGGAATTTATGGAACAGTGTTGCACATGACCTCAGAATTTCTCACAGCTTTCAAACAGGAACTGTTCCGTAATTGTGCTGGGCAATGTGGAGGGAAAGATACTGGAAATAAACTGTAGACATTTTGTAATATCACTACAGAGAGTGGGAGGCAGCAATACCTATTGCTGCACCTACCCCAGAAAACAAGAGATGCCCATCAGTGGGAATGAGTTGACATCTTCCTTTTTTCCCCAATGTTCTGTAAGTCACTTCCAACACAGCCCACTGATTAGCAACAGTAGATCCACTAGGAATTTTTTTAAGGATGGACATTTCTGGTTTAAAAAAATTCTTCACAACAGCATTTATGCAAATAAATGAATTAACTCATATCAGGATTCAATTGTAGGGTGTGGCAGTATTGTAACCCCTGCTGGAAAATCTGCATTGTGCAGTTCAGTTGCTAATCAGATCTTCAGTTTAATAAAATTGTTTCCATTTAAGGTTAATCCCATTTGCAATTTGCTGCTGCCAGAGTTTCTAACTGCTATTAGGAAGGCCTTTCAGGACACTGGGGAACTGCACATTCAGTTCTTGATCTGATCCTATTTTGTGCTCCATCATACAATGGATTGCTCAAATAATTATTTTTAAATAATTCTGTGACTATTCAGCTGGAGTTCTATCTCACAGGCTATAGGGAGACTGGATGCCCTTTGACTACAGATGCAGGACCAAGAACTCTATTTAGCTGCAAAAACATTTATGGGAAGTGAATTTCAAAGCAATAGCAGCATGCTGACAATCTGTGTGCAATCATTTAAATCACTGAAGTACTACCACAAGATGCTCAATTAAGCATTAGTGCCTAAATGTAGAGATTGTGATTGAAAAATTGGAGAAATAGCTTGGAGCTATTTCAAAATTGCAGAAATTTTGAATATATACAAAATCATAAAAGTAAATAAATAAACATCATTTCTGTGCAAGAAAGTCACTATACTGGGAATAGTTTTCTCAAATCATTGTGTTTGGAGCTCCACAAAACTGCAGCATGAGTTTTCCCCTTACACAAGAACTGTGTGATTAATAGAACAAACACAGCTCTCTTCTGATAAGGGTACTTTTGAAATTGGAAGTATTTCCTACATCTTGTGCTTTAAAATGTATGACAAAAGCAGAAATCAGCTATGGAATGCTGCTAAGGGTTTGCTCAAAATACCAAACTTCTCCATACCTTTCTTAGTAAAGCAATGATACTGATGCACTTACAAAAAGTAGTTGTTCAGGTTTGGATATACAACTAGTCCTGTGTCAGCAGTGAAATAATCTTCTACTTTATTTTTCTAATTCAGCCTTCAATAGTGGTTTATTACATACACATAACTGTATATGACTGATGCTTTGAAAGCAGTGAGAATACAAATATTTCTACAGGATTGCTAGCTCAGCCTATTTACTGCTGTCTTGCATACAAATCTCTGAACAAGCAGAGTTTATTTATGTTAGAGTCTTAAATTGTGCTATTAGGACATTGAATGTCCTGTGACTAATTCAAAATATTTTTGGTTATTTTTGCAATATAATTGCAAATGTACACCTTTCTCCCTCTCTCCAAATCGTGGAATTAATTTTGCCCTCAGCTGTATCTATACAGTTTCCATATATTAGACCTGTAGTTAGAACTGCAAGGGCCTTGTTTTGCTCCACTGAAATCAATACTAAAACAGCAGTTTAGTTCAGTGACAATGTGCACTAAATTAGGCTTCAATCTTTGCTACCTATTGAAAAGAGAGGCTGGGAAATGGGATCTTGCAGCTCCTGGGTGCTCCCCCTGAGGAGCTCCTGCACAACTGGTCAGGTCTTCAGCTTGATGCCGTAATGACAAGAGTATTAGCAAAGAGATGGTATTAGAGACAGCCTGCCTCAGAATTCCCTCAAAATGCTTTGAAAAACCTGATGAACTTGCATCCCCTGCACTTAGCTGTTTGATGTACTCAGATATCATCCTATCCTTACGTTTGTGAAGTTTTTTGAAATTTCTTGCCAAGCAAGAAGCTTTAGAAGCTTCATATGAAGTACAGAAAAACTTGACAGAGCTTCACCTCTTTCCCCTTTAATTTGGTTTTACTCTGACAAGGCACTTTCAGTACCTGTCAGGTGAAAGTCCTCACACATTGAACACAATCAGAATATATAGAACAGAATGCTGATGCAATCTTAAAGAGATTAACAAAATCTTGTAAGCACAGACCTTATTGCACTACACTAGCTGCTAGTTTCTCATGCTTCAGAAATTATTTAATTGCCTCAAAACTACTCAGGATTCCTTCTCTTGAGGACAAGAGCCAAATCTACAGCTACAGCCAATATCAGACTTGCCAGTATAAGATAAGCTTTGTCCTACCTAAAAGAGGCAGCTACCTATAGGCCTCATGATTTGTGCAGTAACTCCAGAATGTTGATGCAAATATAGAAAGAAGTGACAAGCTCAGGAGGCAGAAGATTTTAAAAGTGTGGTGAACTAACTTCAGAACTTGGGTCTGAGACATTGTGATGATATACTGTTCCAGCCACTGGAGCTAGTGCCAGACAGCAAAAATAGGCAGGATAGAGAATGAAAAAATAATCAGTCTTTGGGTCAAAGAGACAATTCTGCTCCTGCCTCAGGCAGTCTGTGAGTGCAGTACAAACACACCAGCCTGGGCTCACAGTGCACTGCAGGCTGCAGCTACACACACTGCCATTTACTGGTTATCTTCAATAATCAGATTTTGGCAGTAGTTTTTTTAAAGCTTGTTGAGTACAGAGAATCTCCCTCTAGGAGTAGAACAAAGACATTAAAAAAGATGAAGAAAAGTAGCTACACTTTAAATTAAAAACTGTTGAAATCAGTTCAAGATAATTAGGAAGAAACTAAGAAAATTGTTTTACCCAGCCTGAAATGCAGTTTTCAATATACAAATGAAGTGTAAGAATTTTATTCAAAGGCAAATGCTATTTTTTTTTCTGGTTTTACATTTTTATCCACAGAGTAGTGGATTAAACCCAGTGAAATATATTCTCCACGAGATGGTCAGTGGCATTGGCTGTATACAGATGCTGCATAAGGTGCTTATACCACAGGTAAACTTAGTTTTTGGTGGAGATGGAAGAGAAACAGACCCAGTAAAGGGAAGAATGTCCCTTGAGCAGCTGGGCATTTACAATGTTATATGTAATTACCCCATGACAACGTGTGCATATGCATTTTATCTGAGAAAGATTCAAACAGCAGCAGAGCTATTATTTGTAATTACATGTTCAGTGTAGTAGTACAAAGTGTCTAATTTAGAGTCCTTCATTGTGATTTGATCTGTTGCATTCCTACAAAGGTTTATTCACTGAAGCAAAGCAATGCCAGAAGTTAGTTATTTCCAGCTGTGAATGTGAGGGTTATCCTCTTAAAAGGGGAAGCATGCTTTCATATCCTTCACCCATCTGTGAGATATCCCCTATCTGCTTACAACAGCTGAAATTAGTTACCACTTGGGAGCCATAAAGAACTACCAATTACTTTTTCTCTCTTGCATTAAATGAGCTGTGGTTCTTCATATTATCTGAGGAGTAAATTTATACAATACATCTATTTCACAATGGTTCATATTTATACCTTATGCACAAAACCTGGCTATGATGGTTTGGATGCAAAAATGTCAAACAAGCTGATAACATAATGCACCAGCACTTCTGATATCTACTCATAATTTATAAAAGTTTTGTCTGAAATCTGAAATTTGAAGTTCTGATCATTGACAGTCAGACTGGAGATGAGGCTTTCCAAACTCAGTGTGCATTTATCTGTATTCCAGGCATATGATTATACCATGTCCCAGAACAGCCTCCAAACACTTCATAGTTTGAATATCACAGGCACTCAAGCAGAGGCCCATCCTGGATATACCTTGGCAAATTCCAAAGTCCATTGGGTCAGCGTTTGCTCCAGAAGCACCATTACAGGTGGCATGTCCTGAGAAGTTAACTTTCTAAAAGCAATACATATTTATTATGATGGATCTATGCACAACAATTAAAAATGAGGGCCTCATTTAAATTAAAAGATGCTTTAAAAATGTTTTTAATGGAAAAAAATGTTGAAAATTTACCCAATAAAGTTTTTTTGCTGAAGATATAATACAGTGAATGCAATTTTTAATTTTCTTTCCACATCTTAAAAAATTAGAAGCTCTTAAATGAAACTTCAACAAGCTGAACAGGTCTTCTGTGACCTTTAGAAACAATTTGGCAAGTGGTTTAAAGGCCTGCCCTTAGCCATGCCATAAATAGAAAGGAGCAGATGAAGATATTGTCCCTTTAGGCACTGACTGAAAGCAAAGTGCAGGGCTGATGTTACTTTCCACAGAAAGCAAACTACACAGTGATAGTACCAAAAATATATGGCAAACTTTCTCCTTGGTTTAAAAGACTCTAGACTCCTTTGTAGCACGGCAAAAATAGAACAAATATATTGATTCTACTGCCTAATCCTCTGGTCCTAAACTTCAGATTCCTGTAAAGCAGGGCCAGGCAAGTTCTCGGCACCTTCTGCAGACCGAACACTTTCTTATCAAGCTCTATGGAGCAGAAAATGCTAATCCATTCTGCTGGCTGGGATATTTTAGGCAGTGGATGAGGAGAGGGGAGAGAATAAAAATAGCTTTATTATCCTTGTCCTTGAAAGGCAAAAGTGACATACAGAAGGCTTAAAAATGTTCTGTAGATAAATTTAAAAAAATAAACATTTTTTTCTTCCACACCTATATTTTTTTGTAATTTCTTTTGGGTTTGCTACATATTTTAAGGTTAGTCTGACAAGTAATGCCCTTCACAGGAAAGCTAATTCTTTTACACTGGCTAAGTCCAAATTTTCCAGGAATCTTATGGAAAACTCAGACTTTTTCCTGTGTCACATGGACAATGTCCACAGTAGGCTCCTGTTCCTTCCCCCCCTTTCTGCTGCCCTTCCCTCCCCTCCATCAGGTTTAAGGGTAGTGATAACTGTATTCAGTCACAGACTGATTAATAACATTTCAGATCTGCTCTTTTGCTGTATTAATGCAGATTGTATTTACAGTTCTGACCTGACCTGAATGACCAAGAGCTGTACTCTGCATATAAATTGTCAGATCCAGTGCAGCATTTTAGAAACTTATCATCACAAGACAGCCTTTCTTCCAAATTTATAAACTTAGATTAAATCTAGAGATAGATGCTCTCTAAAAATACAAACGAATCACTTTTATTTGAAAATATCAGCATCTGCTGAGACTGCAGCATTAAGGTTTAGTTTGGAACTGGTCCAGGCAAAATAAATCTTTACAGCTGAAGGATAATATGACAGCAGACGTAGATCTAAGCACTAGGAACCAAGTAGTTCTTTTTCTGTAAATTACAGAATTTTACATCTCATACAAGTTCTTTTTGATCTGGACTTCTCAGTACACTTGGAATTAAACATTATATAGACAAGAGAGGAAAGGGAAAAAGTTAATCTTTGAGATATGTTGTTCAAAAAGGCAAAGTCATTACCCTGTAAAAGATGGAATTAAAATAAATTCTTGAAAATAGAACTAACAGAACTACAGAACTGTGTTTGAAATTTACATTTTATTTTACTAGTTTTTTTATTTGAATCATTATATATTTTAATTAAAAACATCTCCATTGCCTGAGTGCATGAAGGTCTATTGAACACAGTATCTATATTGGTAGAGCCAATATAGCTTGACCTACCATCCGTGTGTAGGGTAGATGGAGTACAATCAGAAAGCACATTAGAACAACACAGCTCAATATTTATTGGATTCCAAGTCCAATCCAATTCCATTCTTGCACCAAATAGTCTGAAAAATGGAAATGAAAATGGCTTAATAACAAATTAAATGATGTATTATAAGGCAGAATATTTTACAAATATGAATCGCCTGTGCTCAGGACTGACCTATTATCTTCACCTCTATTTGGATGAAATTTTTCCTCTATTCACCCTGGGTTTTAATTCCTGTAGGAAGGTTTATAATAAAGAGCTGATCAATATAATACATTTATTTAGATATGCTGGTCATTAAGGAATAAGAGTGTTCTGAAGCTTACAATTTAGATTATTCACATTTTATGTGGTCATAGTGGTCATTATGTGGTCATAAAAGCATGTTTCCTCATGATGACCTATGAAATCAGCATTTGAGTGTCAGGATATTCTTAATATACACAAGAAACACCAGATACATGTTCACCGAAATGACTGTAGAGCAGTAGGGATACACCTTTCACATTTCATGCCTCTGTTAGTGTTGGTGGACTGCCAAGACAAAACCAGTAAACCTATATTTTGTACTTTTAATCTGAAACTTTAAAAATAAACATTCAGTATATTTTAACGGAGTGTTTTGCACATTTCTAATTTCAATGCAAATAAACATGCTGGCTTACTAACACCTCACAATAACTCCAGGAGAGGGCAACACTGATGGACCACCTGATTCCATCTGAATTCATGGATGGTCACATAGTGATTGTGTTAGGAGCAAAATGAGAGCATCTGTTCTGCCTCAGTGTTAGATAAGAGCCAAGAGCAATGCCTCCAGCAGAAGGGAAGATTTCTTTGCCATTTGCCACACTTGTAAGAGAGTCAAGTTAAAACATCTCTTGGGTACACCAAAAGGGAGGGATTTTTGCCAGTTTTCTATGAATGAGACCCATTTAGGTCACAATTTCTGGAAATATTTAATAAGAGAATAATTTAATTGGATAATGTACCAACAAGTACCTATCCAAATGAAGAGAAGTGACCTACTTTCACTTTTATTTCAGGCCCCAAGGAAGGATCACACTGTTCTTCAACACTACACCTGGAGCAACAATCTTTTCTATTCTTGTACCTCCTCAGCAGGGAGGAAGCTGCAGATGCACAAGAACTTGGGAGGGGACTCAGCTGGGATGGCTGATCCCAATGGACCCAAGGGAACTCACAACACACGTCCTCAGGAAAGCATCCTCTGAAATACAGGTATAATATCGACATCTTTGTTGGCCACACAGGTTTCCTGTGACCCTGCCTGGAGCTCCCTCTCTCTTGCCAGAAGCAGAGTTCATGGATGCATCCAAGATGGTCCCTGCTCATTGGCAGCTCTTCAGCAAGGAATCATTGATAATTCCATCCCCAAATGCCTGTGACTAGGGACTAGGAACGTCACGCTGAAAGGTGAGTTCCTTTCGGGTACATCACATTCAGTTCTGGAAACAAAGGTACCCAAATCAGTCACTTTGGAAAATCATTTTCTCTGGACTTTTCAAAACTTGACTCCAGCTGCACATAGGGACTGACCTGAGCAGTTTGAGCTGAGAATTTCTTAATGGAGCACATGGAATGTAGAGCTAATGCCAGATGCTTTTGTATTCTCTGTGTGTGTTTGGGAGATCCTGGCAGTGTCTTTGCACAAGCACCTTCCCCAGTTCACTGGGACCAGCAGCCACAGTCCTGTACAACCACCCACTTGGACATGAATTCTTCATAACTTCACCCTGTCTGATCCAAACAAGCGGTTTCTACAGTGTCCACTATAACCCAAATTAAAGAAAGCAAAAACTTAATCAAAGCAGTGAACAGCATTATTTAAGAGCTTGTCATCACCCTCCCTTAGTGTAGAGGAAGTATCCAGAGAAATCCTACACTCTTAGAAGACTCAAACCAGAAATCCTAAGTTCATACAATGAATTTCTGCCTTTCTGATGATGATGTACAGATTGCAAAGCAGCTACTTTTCCTAGGATAAATCTGCTCCCCCTGAAGACTTTCCTTTTTTAAAATAAATTTGCTGTTATTTTAATAAGGACAGAAAAATCCTTCACTGTAAATTCTACAGAGGGAAATGAGAAAAGCTTATAAACATTTTTGAAGGATACATTAAGCAAATTAGATACATAGATCAGATTTCTGGAAAAAAAAAAGTGTTTGCTTCTCTTCATTTTTCATTCTCTTTTTACCCAGAGAGTTTTGATCATGACAAACTGAATCCAGTTGGCTCAGCAGAAAGAAATAAGTCATTAATGAATTTAAATCCTGAGGAAATTCTTCTGGCTTCAAAGATAATATTATAGTTATTGGCAGTGAATGCTTTTGTATTGGTCATTATTTGTTTATCATTCAAAATTGCTAATTTTGATACATGTTAATCAGATTGTTTTGGACACATGGTAATCAGATCACCAGGTATTGTTCAGCAGGAAATTATGAAGGCACTCCAACTCCTGTGGTGGACCAGCTGTATCCAGCCACTGAGAAGAAAGGTCAAACTTACACTGACTTACCTCCTGGGGAAAAAAGGTAATGGAAAGGGAGATTAAAAGCTGGTAAACAAGTTTTCCTCAATACTCCCTTATACACCACCACAAGTGCTTGGACATTCAAGCCCAGATGCTGCCTTTATTCCCTTCAGCAAACACTGCTACAGCCCCAGAGGAAGCTGCATAATATTTTATATGTATAACGCAAAGAGGGAAATTGATTAATGAGGTCTAGAGGAATGTGTAGATTTTTTACCCTCAGAACTCAGTCCTTCTTCTGGATTGACTTCTGTGCATTGATTTTTTTTCTGTGCAATCAATTTAATTTTAAAATGCTTCTAGCAGTTATTTTGTTGCTATGGGAGCTTCCATAGTTTCTTTAAGCTATACTGATGTGCTGTTATCTCACTATTCAGGTCCACCTGATAAATCCACAACACTGAAATCACCTTGCTCCAAATGTTTTCATTTCTCCCACTTTCTTTTCCTGTCCCTTTGTAGCAGCACTATAAAAACCTCCCATACACAGGGAGCTTAATACATTCTGAACTTTATTTACTGAATTTTTCTTTACTTTTGTTTTTCCCCTAATATATTAGGGGTATAATTAAAACTATTGTTTCTGTCTTTTTATGCTACTGACTTCCTTCAACAACACTTTTTACTCTGGTAATTTTTAAATTATTCTGTCAAAACCTGCTTGAAAGATCCTTTTTCAATTGTCCTACCTTCGTTCTCCAAAACCTTTCCTAATCTACCCCTACCTTATTTTCAGGTCATACTCTCAATTTATGTGCTCCTAGAGCTGATCTGCAGTTTGCTCATACTGAACTGCTCAGCAAGCTCCACTGTTCACCTCTGCAGCCTGCTGTTTCCTTCTTTATGTTTATCATGAACAGAGAGGATTCTTAAAAAATTCTTAAATGGAATATTCTCAAACATTTACTTAAAATTCTCCCATGTGGCTTTAAAAAACAGCCAGTCTATATAGTTGCTGCTGTTGCACCCTCATCACTGCATATTGTGCTGATATTTCTTTTCACATCATCCTCTGTTGCTTCCCACTTTGAAGAAGAACTTTGGAGTGGTCATGAGTTTACAGTATTGACAATTCATGTGTGGACCTTCTGAAGCCACCAGAAACACAGCAAATGTATCTGCATTTCTCTGTGGCTGGTTGAATTGCACGGCCATTCACTGAATTATCATCCTTCAATTGCCATATCCCACTTCAGAGCCTTAGGAAGAATTTAATCGGTCTTTCCCACTGAGGGCTCAACATCAATGAAAATGCAAAAGCAAATACTAAAGAATAAAAGGTCAAGTCAGCTAAAGATGACTCACAGACATAGGAGGAAGGGGAATGATAATCCTTGCTTAGGAATTGTCAGTGTATCTCCCTTTCTGCCAGCAGCAATATTTTAAGCCCTTCTTCAAAAAGGGTGCCCTGAGTATGAAAATCTTCCTGCTATTCTAATGTCTTGGACATGAACTGGATGCCTGTTGGAGCAGTTCCTCGCACGCACAGAACCAGACACTGCACTACAACCACAGGCACATGAGACTGTCTGGCTCACTGCACACTGTCGATCCAACAGAGAATAGATACCCTAAAGGTTTCTGGAAACATCATGAGACAGCCACTATTTTTAACCTAGTTACATCCACTCCTCTATGCAGTTACCAGTGCAGCCAGGAAGAGTAAAAGATGAGTATCTTAGTATACCCTCAAAATAAACAGCCTATTAAAATATAATTATAATTTGGAATTATGAAGCCATACAATCAGCTTCTGTTCAACTTTGGGATAAAAAGTAGTATCAGTTTGATTACTGCCGAAATGCAGAGATCAATGGCTAGGGTTGCCATGCCAACTTAAAGAGCACTAGCTGCAGAAATGTGCAAGAATAAATTGGTGGATGCTTCTGGAGAATCTGGCAGATTGAAATTTTTCTGCTCTTGCATGATTTTCTTAATTTCATAGATAATAGAACTGCTCATTTTAATTTAACAAGCAGCAGTTTTTGTGCTGAATTGAATGTTGTGTAGTCTTTTCCTAGTGCCCGTTCTGGTAAGCACCTGTCCAGGGCAGCTGTGGGTCATTGCAAGCAGTGTAGGGTTAGAGACAGAGCAGAACTGAGTGCAGAGCAAGCGAGAGAAAATCAAGTTACTCAACTTCCAACATTTAAAATGAAAATACCATTATTGTGTTACTGTGGTAATACTTAAATTCCTCATTATTTTCATCTTACTTTAAGTTCAGTTTCTTGCAGTCAGGTCATTCCAATAACATTTATCTCAGCATTTCTATTCCAGTAGCCTCCTATTTTAGAGGTTTTATAACCCCCCACCTATAAAAATATACTTTGGACTCACAGTCTCATTTTCTTGGTATTACTTATATACTTACAAATATAGCACAAATTTTATTTTACCCCAATTCCACATTAGTTCACAGGTAAGAAAAGCACAAGTCTTTAAGATGTCATTGAAACAGTATTGGTTGTATAGAGAGGAAAAAACAAGACACAAAAAAGAGAAATAAAAAAGATAGTAATACCAAATAGGATGGAACAGACAAATAAATAACTGGAAAGGGAAAATCTAGCAAATGAAATGTTGTTCTTTACATTTTCAAAAGTGTTTTCTTTTCCAACCATTCAGCAGTCTGCCCAATATCCCCAAGCAGTAAGGATCCCCAAGATCTTTATTCCCCAGGGTAGAAGAGAGGACTTTAGGAACAGTGTTAGGAACAGTGTGAGACATCCAGCACTGAACTGGTGGCATGCTTGGTTCCCAGCCCTTGCCATGCATTCAGTGCAGAGTGCACAGAACTCAGGGCAAAGTGCAAGGGAGAAGGCTTTCCAGAGGGAGATGCATCCCACTGCCTGGAGGGCAATGAGGCTTCAAACTTCAGCTTTCTATCTGGCAAAGGCTTAAACCCACTGACAGTCTGCTACATTATGTCACTGAGGATGCCCTAAAATGCCCTGTTCTGCTGCTTCCATCTGAAAAGACATTTAATCTAAACCAAGTCCAAACACTACACATTTTCTGAAATCTGTCCTTTTCTTATGTAGATATCAAATTATGAGAAAAAATAATTTTGCTTGTCATCATATGGAAGATAGTGTGTCTGCATTGTTCCACTACCTAGATTATTTTGGAATAAAGTGCTTAAGAACTATACAAATAATTTGAATTGGCTGTGCAGGAAAATCCAGACTACTGGGTAGAAGTGACAAGAAACAATTATTCACATAAAGAGAAAGACAGATTTAAAAGTCTGAATTTAAAGCTCCTGAGTTGGCTTTTCTTCTTTGGCTTATCAGGATGAAGAGGTTGCAGAAGTGTCTGAAGTGGCCTTGTGGCATTTCCTGGCCTGGTACAGACCCTTTATAATGGTTTTACTTCTCTTTGGTCTTCACATCTCCAATCAGATGCACGTTTCAGGGAAAAGGGAAAGCACTTCCACACTCTGCTCAGTGCAGAGGATAAATAAAAGAGGCAGTCTGGAAAGCATTTTGAAAACTGACAGTTCAAAAGAGAGCCAGGATGTTCAAAGCTGTAGAGTCATAAATTAATCATTTTTCACCCAGCACATAAGTGCTATATTTTTACTGTTTCTTCATTTGATGTCAGCAGTCTACCGTATCTGGGAGGCACAGCAGCACACAAGTTCATTCCCCATGATAGTAATCTGACACTATTCACTTTGAATCTTATTGCACATTTTAGAAATATACAAATTTCACAGTTTCTTTGTGTTTCCATTTTGTTTGAACAACTGTGGTGAAAAGAAAATAATAAGTTGTATTTCCCTCCCCTCTACAAAATACTAATCTTGGTTTTTAACTTTTTTTTTCCTGCATATGTTGCTGTTTGCTTTCCTGATTTTGCAAGCATTCAGACCTGTTATGCTGTAGGAATCAAGGTATGTGTTTCTTATAGAGCAAATTACTTTCCATAAATTTAAGCTTCTCTCTCACTATTTTAGTAGCATATGAGAGAGGTCAGTGTTATTTTTATGCTCTTTGTTAGAGAGGAAAAATAACTTGCTTTCACAACACTAAAAAGGGCAATGACTGGGACAATTTTATCGTATTCTTCTACTTGAGGCCAAATAACTGGAATCTTGTGTCTGATGTCATGCAGAAGAGGGATATGTTCTGGTGTAGAATTATATTGCAGTGGGATGGATTTCTAGAAGATTTGAGCACACAGAGATCTCAGTAGCTGCCTGGGGAGCTAAGAGAGCTCAGCAGCTCCAAAAATGAAAAGGCTTGGGGTCTGTAGAATTATACAGAACCATTTCATTTGTATTCAATCAAGCCATTTCATTCATATGAATGTGTGCAATAATACTTAACTGAGGGCTCTACACTATCACCTGAATCTGAGTCTTAAGTTAGCAAATCCCTTTTTGAAGTCTATGTTAGAATGTTGTGGGGTTGTTTGGAGTTTTTTGTTTGTTTTTTGTTTTTAAACATAGCTGACGTGTGACATATCTAAGAGAAGCACTAGAAAATAGTGTTTATCTATTTATTAATAATATGCATACAAAGAATTATTTATGCAATTGGCCGTTCTAATTTGTAACTGTGGAAAAGTCTGACCTCCTTCCCACATAATTCTAATTCACTCTTCATACTTCTAACAACCATGGCATCAGTCTCATTCTAAATGAAAATGCATGCATTTCTCATTAAGTTACTGCTATTGAATCCTTCCATGTTTAATCACAGATAGAAGTCATTAGCTGAGTTGCTTAACCTAGCAAAGCAAAAGTCTGAATAAACTAACACATGGTATATAAATACAAAGAGATTCATTATTCATTTAAACATTTTCTATATCAAGTAATATCATGGAGCTACAGTCCCATTTCCCAGAAAAATCAGAGATCCTGTAGTAATCTTTTCTATCTAGTCTAGAGAGATTAACAGTTCATTAGAACATGACAGTTTGATTAACATTTTCTTAAACTCTTGTTAAAAAGCCAAGTTGTCAACTAGCTAACACGGCTGTGAGTTTAGCACATTTTAAAAAAAACAGGGGGAAAGTGTTATGGTAATCTGTGTCTTCAAGAGATTTTAATGTGCCCCTATAAACTGTGCTGCTGCAACCTATTTTTAGGTAAAAATTTAAGACCTAGAACATTCAATAAATCTCAAAGACTGTGAATCATATATATATACATATATACATATATATATACATATACACATATACATATATGTATGTGTAGGATGCCTGCCTCTAGAGAGGTCAGCAGGAGTCAAGCCAGAACCTTTAACAGGGGTATTGGAGGCTTCTCTCCCCACAGGCAGAACAAAGTGCATTTTGTTACAGTCCCTCCAGACACAGGAGATTCAGAACGTACCTGGAGGGTCATAAAGTGTACACCTATCCTGTAGCTCAATTCCACCTAATGATTATGGCCAAGGGCTTGTCACTGTTGAAGACATGACTTGGTCTGTTTTGAAAACAGATTTGCACAGATCACACATACCTGGTAAGTGGGGGTACTCTCCCAGTTCCCAGACCATGGTAGTGGTGGATCCCAAAGGGAACTCCAGTCACTGCACGTAATCCTGTGTGTGATGTTTTCTCCTCTCACATCTTTTCATTTTGCATGTGTCACCACTCCAGACTCTCATGATTCAAACATGGCTGGAATATAGCTGAGTTATTTCAAGTTCCTGTAGGAGCAAATCACTAAAGTTTTTCACAGAGAAGCCTAGACACCTTTAACGCTTGGCACAAGGTAGATAGAGGCAAGCTTGCTGTTATAGGACATGGAAGTTGGAAATTTCTGTTAAATTAGTTTATGTAGAAAACCCAGATATCATCTGTATTTGAATGGGTCACAACATACACAGTCTTCCACACTGTGAGAAAAGAGCATTTGAAGAGCTTTTGAAGAGTTCTGCCAGCATTGCTTTGCAAAGCTGTGATGATTCCAGCCATTGGTACAGTTCATGAGACTCCTTTAGCTCACAAAAGAACTGTTCATAAAGAACACATCAACAGCAGAAAATGCGGGTGTTGTATAAGGTATTTTTCAGAAGACACGGATCTTTGTGAGGGAACACCAATTGAAAAGCCCAACAAAAATTCCCATTTATAATAATAAGGTTGCTGATTGAATTTTAAAGCTGTGCACTAAGCTGATTCAGCAACAACCAAGAAAGCTGAGCCAAGAAGGATTTAAGCTGCTAAGTTCTTGATCTCTAATTCTGCTGTTAAGTGTATCTAGTAATTTGGTGTCCTAATTACAGCTCTTTCCCTTTTTTTTTTATAGGCACTCCTCTGCGTATTGGAAGGAAGACATGAAGCAAAAACTGTGAGGAAGTGCAAATGTAGTATCTACAAAGAGTGTAAGTGCCTTAGGTGCATTGGCATGACAAAGCCCCTTTAGAATTTACTTGGAAATTAAAAGAGGACATAAAAAAAACATTTAGAACACAATTATGTTTAGTCTGCCCTGAAAGGAGTGCAACAGAGTAGGAGCAAGCTTCCTCCTACAAAAGAGTTTCATTTTCACAAAAAAAAAAAAAAAAAAAAAAAAGCTAGCTGAAACATTTGATGTTTCAACTGTGTATAGTTTCTGTGTACACCAGACTAGGATGGCTGGCTGCATAGTAAATGCAGCTAAGTGTTTCAAGCTGACTCATCCATGCTGCTAAGGAATCTCTTTGTTGTACCTTTACTTAAACACAGCTCCAAGGTTTCTGTTGGCAGCTGGGATTCAGAAAGCACTGCACATGCCATCTGAAGAAGCATCGTGTTTAGCATCTCTAACTGAACAAAACTGGGCCACAAGCAGTGACCTGGACAGTGCAAAACTGAATAAAAAAACCTACTGCTGCTCAGTCAAACAAGCTTTGAATTCTTTCTACTATTTGCACAGCCACCATTACCTTAGCC
The DNA here is from genome assembly GCF_049639895.1 of Pseudopodoces humilis. Classification (NCBI taxonomy): domain Eukaryota; kingdom Metazoa; phylum Chordata; class Aves; order Passeriformes; family Paridae; genus Pseudopodoces; species Pseudopodoces humilis. The sequence continues at coordinate 8,174,397 of NC_142217.1, forward strand.
TCACAAAGTCAGAGCAAAGTTTTTGGTTAAGGCAAAGGAAAAAGGAGGGGGGAAGAAAGACAGAAAGAAAAAACAGGTTTAAATATGGTTTTCACTGGAATAGCCTCTCATGACTTCCACTCATGGATTTTCCTTTTCAGTACAGTAAATTACCTAACATATGAGTGTGGGCCATGGTTTCTGTCACTGGATGCTGCTGTGTAGACAGTGACAGGTGGTGGTGTTTATTTTTATTAGAGTATGTACTATGTAATCAGAATACAAATGTAGATTTGGGCTTGCTTCAGTGGAAGGATAGGGTTGGAGGAAAGCAGAAGACAAAATTCAAATCTCTAAAACTGCATACATGGCCAATAGTAATCTAATTCAATAGGAAAGGGGATTCTACTAGAACACATGAAAAGCTTTCACAATCTTGCTGTTAATCTTCTAAAAATGTGAAAATCTCTGTTTTATTTTAAAACAGTGCAGGCAAACATTCCTCTTTTATCACCCTTCTGCCATGCACAAAATTTCATGCAAGGAAAGAAGCCAGCTTATTTGAGGTAACACAACCAGCCTACACTGGAACAAAAGTGTTTCTGCCAGGTCTGCAGAGATGGGAACTAAAGTAAAGAAAAGGAACTCTGGCTACGCACTGACACTCCAGCAAACAGAACTAACTATTACTACATAAAATAGAAATATGAGATCAAAATAATCACACCAGTCACATCTCTATCCAGATATCTGATAACAAGGTCCAAGAGAAGCCACACACATAAAGCTAAACTGTTCACAGTGATAACTGTGAACAGATCTAAATTGTGCCCTAGGAATACCTTTCATGTTTGAATACCTACATGTTTTCTTAATTTTTCTGTTAAAAAAAAGAAGTGTACCTAAATCTGGAAGACTATTCCCAGAATCCCTTCATGTCTGATACCCTATATGCCACCTGAAGCTACAGTCTTTCCATACAGTGCTTCAACAACAAGTAAAATTGAGAGGAACAATGTTTGGAATAATCTCCACAAGTTTCTGGGGTGATACTGACATTGCCTCCCAGTGCTCTATATTCTCCTTTAGCTTTTAAAGCATTTTTCTTGTCCTTCAGATATTCTGATCTCTGTTTTTCTTGCTAATATTATTGCCATAGAGTCCTTGACTCTTTAGAAGAGTAAAGGAATTAAGGGAGTTGCCCTGTGTTCATACATGTTACTTAACTGCTCCCCTATCAGCAGCATTCACTGTAAGTCCTGTTACTCAGTTTGCCATATCCCACAAGTCCCAATATAGCATGTTGTCCTTGCCAGCACTCAGCCAGTGCCATGGCCAGCTGCCAAAATGGGAAGAGCTATAGTGTCTAACTCTGGACAGTGTAAGCTATCTAGAATATCCATCATTAGTATAGCTGCAGTAATGAGTCATGGCAGAGAAGCTTCACAGGAAACTCCAGTAGATATGAGATTCTTCAAAAAACAAAGAGGTTTCTAAAATGGAGAGCAGGTATTCAGAGGGAGGTGTAAGAGCATCTAGACAATAGATAGGGAAAAAAAAGAATGTCTCATTCTATTTTAACGATTATATATTTTCCCGCATAGCACAGTGAATCTGATTCCTTACAGCAATTAATATAAGCTTCAAAGGATATGCACTTCCAGTTCTGGAATTCTGAAATGCAGTGGAAGGAAAAAACTGAAATATTTCCTACAAAAGTTGCCTTGCAGGGAATAACTGCTGACGGAAGACCTCACCATAAGGAATACCATATAGATTTTCTTTTACAGAAAAGTGCAGTGCTGTTTCGAAGCCCTGTGCATTCACCGTGGGGAATCAGCAGAGCACTTCGTACTGTAAGAAAGATATCTTGTCATTAATGACTAATGACTAGTGGGTAATCATGCAGCAGAGTCTCTTTATCTGACAGGGCTGCACACATGGATGACTTGCAGCACAATTACCCTACTGTGGTTGCTAGGTGGCAAATATAGTGCCCAGAAAACATCTGATTCTGACAGCATCTGTAAACTGTTTTGTAGAAACAGCTTTACCACTGCATAAATTCTGTAACAAAGGATTTTCTAAACTAGAGCTATTCCAAACAAAAGCACCACAAAAATCACATTTATACTGAACTTTTGACATATACAACTGAACCCACATTTCTCAGGATAAAAATTCATAAAAATTTATAAAAACAGAATTTTCTAAAAGCTAAGTCAACAAAACAGCTAGATCACTAGAGAAAAGGCTGTTCTGATCCTTCCACAGCTTACACGCACTCAAAACTCTGCCCTCCCAGGACAGACTTGACACTGCTCAAATAAGCATTGCAGCTAATGAAACAAGAATCACTGCTCACCATGTAGATTTAACACCTTGGTCTTCAAACACCCCCATCCCTAAGGATTTGCATATGTTGGTAGCTCTACTACTCTCCCTAGATTCACACGCTAAACTCTCTGACCCTTGCAGCTTTGTGGCCTTCTTTCAGTAAATGTGCTCCTCACATAATGACCAATGCATCCTCTACCACTGCAAACTTCCATTTCATACCCTCTTCATCTCTGCTACCCCTGTCTAAACTGGTCACAGAATGCTACGAACAATTAAAATGTAGCAAAAAGCACATACTCTGACATTTAGGATTTGACACAGAATAATCCAGCTATAGTAGCAGATTCAGCCCAAATTATGTCCAGCTGTAGATACTCAGACAGAAAGTACACCTAATCCTAATAAAGAGAAAAAAAATCTTTGACACTTAAAACAATGGAGGTAAAAGGAAGAAGGGAAAGTTACATAAAGTTGCAGGAATCTGAAGGAGAGTGAAGGCCTTTGAACAAACACTATCAGAACAGATTATGGCTCAGCTTGTAGTATAGTGAGCAATTTCTGGTATTCAGGAAATTAATCTGAAGATCTTAATTGCAACTCAAACAATTACTCATAATCAGACTGCTGTAATAGTCTTCCCTACTAGTAGATAAAAGAGCTCCTTCAAGTATTTAATATTGCCTCTGTTGAATGTCCTGATTACTCTGGTGCAATATTACTATCCAGGGTTTCACAGATTGTGTTTACTCCCAGGAAAACAGGAGTAAACAACTATATCCAGGAAAAATTTACCAGGAAACTTGTAGAAAAAAAAATATGACCAGAGTTATCAAGAGACTAGATGAAGCTGTCTGAATTGATTTGTCAGTTTGGGCTTAGGTTTTTAGATTATTTCCATCTTCCTTTTTACATCACTGAAACCCCTATTTTGTCTCTAAACCACCCCTAGCTTCTCTCCTAACACCAGGCAGTTAGTCCTAAAGTGGAGTAGCAAATGTTTCATTAGATTTCTATTCTGGGTAGGTATCAGCCATGTAGTGTTTTCTGGTTTCCCCAAGAGCTGACACTTCCAGTTTGAACAGTTCACTGTGATTTGTTTTCAGAAGTGCTCCTAAAATTCAAAGCTAAGTCAGGCAAATTGGCACAAATGTTGAGATAACAAGGGATTTATTTTTCTCTTTGCTACAGTAAGGAAGGTTCAAACTAGGCTTTATCTGGAGAGATGTTTCACTGCAGTGCAATCGGTCACAGTAAATGCAATGCACTGGGGGACACTTTGATTTGTATCATTGCTCTTTCACTGTTTCAAAAAGCACTTGCTGTAAAAAGTAGGACTATGGTGATCAAGTCTAATAAGTCTCTTAAGAAGTTACTAAACATTTGACTACTCAGTCTCAAAACAATCCTACTCCAATTTGAATGTCTACTTCTATGTGAACATAGCTCAAATACACTGTGAAGCATATGGACCAAATTCAATTCTGTACACTGAAAAGGTAAAAAAAAAGTGTAAACACAAATTTGCAATCTAAACAGTTTTTCTTTAGGTTTCCCCATCTAACACATCCAATACATGTCTTGAAGACAGGAAATATGGCTCAAATAGGGGAAGCAGTAAACAAGGAGAGGGCTAAAAATCTGGTAGATGTTCAAAGCCACTTTTTGTTTATTTGATCAAATTCACTTAAAATTGTAAACTTGAAAAAGAAAGCTTCAGTTCCAGTGTACAGGATGGTGTACTTACTTATCCATAGCTCCAAATCAGCCAAAGTCTAACAAGATCCATACATAAATGCTAAAGACTCCTTTACAGGTGGATTTTTAATACCTGGAAGAAAGAATTTACTTAATAAAATTAGTTCATGTGACCAACTCTTCCAGAAAGTTGCTAAATCACTCCATTTTACATGAAAAGTTTCTTCATTAATTAAAGAAAATGAAAAACCCAACCACACATATACTGGTTAGCAATGTAATCTTTTAAGACAATTTGTATATTTTGGTCCCTGCCCCTCCGGACTATCTGCAGACTGTGAAGGTTGCTAAGCCTCTGCTTATCTAATCTTCCATTTTTGCAGTCCTTCAGCTTCCTACTAAGAAGCCAGTCAGAAGCTGATTGCAGACTGTTTGTCCTAAAAAAAGAGACTGCTTTTTTGCCAAAGGCAAAGCATATTCTGGGCCACACTACTGATGACAGAAGAAAATAAGAGCACGCTAGGTTCATCCAGAGTAGGAAAAGGCTGTCACACACAGGAACACAAAATATGTGGAATTTTATCCATGGATGAGAGAGGGAATGAAAAAAAACTTTTTTGCCTCTGTTCCCAGTCTTGCAACAGGGAACAGCTTTGTTGTAAATCTCTTTGAGGCAAAGTTAAATTGAAGGAAATGCTGAGCCACTCTAACAAATGTGCTTTCCAAATGTGTATCAAAGAATCTATTTTTCAGCATAAAAGAGTTACCTCTAGTGCCAAGCAAACACTCTTCCTGTAAGTGGAGTTTGTTACACTGCCAGATCTTTCAACTAGGAAACCATCACCTCTCCTGTCTGCTACAGATTGGGCCTGCAGCCTAATTACAGAGCAACATTTGAATTTGCTAAAACCTGTCTGGTGTCAAGTTTAAAATAACATGCTTTAAAATGACTGTTGGATGTTAATTAATAACCTGTAAGGATGGGGAACTGCACCCAGATCCACGGAGTAAGCCTGCGATGCTGGCACTTTCTTCAGATGTTTTTTCTCAGAAGGCTTCACAACTGTGGCAGAGAGCTTTAGAAATAACTGCTGCACAAAGGAAATGCTTTGTACCTTGTTCATCAGCTTTCAGGTACAAAATCAGCCTCCAAAGCATGAGACAAAGATGTTCAACACAGCAAATTCATCTTCTTCCATATTTTGAAGCTGTGGAAGTGAATAGGAGATAGCTGCAGCTATCTCCTAGTGTTGCAGCAAAATAAAGATTATACTTTTCATTGTGAATATGATATATAGCACTGTTTTCACCTTTTATCATCTATGGCGTTACATATAAAAGCTGTCTTTTCAGGGCAGAATGCAAGGCATCCAGGCAGAACCACCTCTTGTCCCAGCTTACGTTCCATGCCAAAAAAGGGCTACAGCCTTCAGAATCCTAAATTAAAGCTTACACTCAAATGGGTTTTAAACAATCAATTTTCCCTAGCCTGGATTCACAGTCTCTCATCATGAAGCACCACTTACAGCACTAATCAGAATTACAGAATGCATCTTTCAATTATGCTGTCATGTAAAAACTATCTTCTGAGGATTTTCTTTTAAATAGGTGTGGTGGATATTCCTAGCACTAATGCAGAAGTGGATTGATTCTACTATTCAGATATACAGTGAGTCTATTCTCACACTAATCTTAAAAGTGCTTTTACATTTCATGAGTCACACCCATAATTACAAATAGCTGAGTACAAAACCCAACAGATGCTTTCTTAAGCAGAAGGCTAAGGAAAGCTGGTAGGGTTCCACAACAGAAGAATGCAAGAAAAGCTTTGAGGACATGTACAGCATGCTCCGGTAGAGGAAGCAAATCCTCATTTAGTATTACCCTGAGGTTTTGCAAAACTTAAAAAAATTTAAACTTTGACCTGTACAAACTCTTCATATACTTTCATTTCTTTTCATGCACAGAGCTGGATTAATAATTTCTCATGCATTTTTTTTCCAAGTGAAATAAGAAAACATAAAACCTGCTCAAGTTGCTGGAGAAGGTCAACTTGGTCCCATTTTCTCTGTGTATGTGCTCTCCAATGACCTGTAAGCAAACGTGCAAGATATCATTTAGACCTCCTCAAACAGACAGCAGCAGTTTGTCCTCTTTATCAATCCCCCTATAGACCTACAAAAGTGTTCTGTGTGGTCTCTTTCCCTGATAAACTTTCTAGAGGCCACAATGGTTACTGAACACATTTTGCACCAAGGAGTGCTACAGAACAACAGGAAATGGAACATATTATAGGTGTAATATGCATCTGCTGCATATTCGCTGTCCTTCCAAGTGCAAATGGACGGAGCACATGGTTTATTTTACTGGCCACCATTTTGGAAGTAACACAACATATGCCCCTAATTAAAGGAACAAATATTGACAATAATTGTTCAAAATTTAAGCATAATGAATATACAAAGAATATACTTAGAGGGCACAGGATATAACTGACAGAAGGAAACCCCAAAAATAAGTACTTTTAAAATAGCCATGTTAGCAGACACAAGTGTGTGATGTGAATTTACAACAACGGAAACAATTTATTTCTAACAAAAAAAATAAATACAGACATATCTTAATATGGTCATTTATTTCTCTGACAGTGGTATAGTCCCTGAAGACAAACAAAAGAATCTCTGTAATTAGTAACACTTAAAATCAAAACTGCTGGAAACTATGCTTGGGTCAGAATAGCTCCAGGAGAGAGCCAGATGACTGTGACAATGGCAACTACAACTGCCCCCAGAATTCTTCTGTGGATAAATCCCAGTGAAATCTTATAAGCACATATAATGGTTTACTCTTGAGTGCTTGTGATATGAAAACATCAAAGCAGAAGTGTGTGCTTTAAACAATAGTATACATTTGGAAAACTGTCAAATCTGTTTATGTAAATTATGAATATTGAGGAAGAAATCTTACTGATAACCTTGTAATTATTTTCTAAGGAAGAGAAAAGTATTCCTGCAGTAGCATGTTGCATGTTCACAGTTGTACATTACTTGTGCACAGCTAAGGAGCAGCAGTAAATAAATAAATAAGAGAAAACTCTCATTTTTTCATCCTTAGCACAGCTGAAAACCATATTACTCAATGGCCTTAACTGAGTATGCTTCAGCAGCTCCTGGTGAAGAACACAATGGGTTCTTTGCTCCCCATGGGTGGATCAGAGATCATTACACCCTTGCCCCTGCTAAAAGCCTTAAGGGTTAACCGGGGATGGGTGAAGGTGGGAAAGTAAGAGGAGCTTTTAAGTGATTTTGAAGAATTAACAGCTCTGTACTTTCTTCACAGCAGACTAGAAATTTCCCATCCAAGTCTGCGCAGAGCAAGTAGCCCATTTACAAAGATAAGAAACTGATGTGAATGAACCTGCTTTGTTCTCTGTGCCATTTACTAAATATGAGATGCAAAATGTCTATTAAAACTTTCTCAAAGCAAAAAGTTTTCAAATTATACCAAAAGAGAATTCCATTCTTCTCTTAAGAGAAGATTATTGCAGCTATTACTGGATGGCTTTCACCAGTCAGCTTTGTCGTAATTGTATTCATGGTTTTTGTACATAAGGGCATGACCCTTCTCACTGAAATGGATTGGGACACTTGGAGTGGAGACTCCATCCATGGTTACGTAAGCAAAACAGGCATCTCTGGAGAGATTAAAGTGTCAAAATGAGATTTAGACATCTTATTAAAGTACTGGCCCAAAGGCTACCTCTGCATCTGCTCAGCTGACAGAAGGTTACTGCCATGGCCAGTACTTTGCCAGATAATCCAGACCATTAGTTACCAACAGTGAAAGAAACCCAGTATCTGTGCTTACTCCTCCCCTTCTTTCAAGAAAGATTATGAGCTTTTAAGGTTTAGTAGTGTTTTATCATCTTTTCTATGGTGGTTGATGCATACAGACAGTAGAAACTGATCCTGCACTACACTTATTAGATCCAAAGCTTAAACCGTTAATCTTACATTAAACAATTACTTTTATAAAAAATATTCTTAACTGGCTGTGGTATCTCAGATATTCCATGCCGCCATACATTTTTGATTAAACAAGCTGCAGGATGGTGTGCTTGGGGCAGCGTAAACCATGAAACAGCTGCTCTGCTAATGCTGCAAACTGGCTAGAAAGGATTTGGGAGCAGTTCAGAGTTATCTGTCATCTTAGGAAGGTCTCCTGACACACCTACATATATGAAGGGGGCTGTATAGTTCCCAGGCAAAAGATAACCTGTGTCTGGATGGCTCAGAGTGTAAGTAGAGGAGGTGAGGCATCCATGCAGGTACTGGGCCATACTTAGCTTTCCACTGAAAGAGAATAGAAAGAGACCATGCACGTTGTTTCATACTTATGGTGGACACTGCATCTGTGGAAGGAAATATTAGTTTTACTCAATAGAAAATTTTAGTGTTGTGTTGGTTTTGGTTAGAATAGAGAAAGTTTTCCTCGTAGTAGCTACTGTAGGACTATGTTTTGGATCTTCCTTGAAAGCAGGGTTGATAATTAAAAGTGAATAACAAAATAGAGTAATTTGATTCTCTCCCCCATCCTGCAAATGGGCAGCTTGTTCACTGACTGGGGCTAAATCACCAGATAAACTGTGTTGTAAAACAAGTTTTTCTCTAAGTCATGGTGACTTCCAAACTTAATCTTCTGTCACAGTCTATTCCCTGAAAACTAATTTTGCTAGACTTCAGATGAACCTCAAGTAAGTTGGAATCTGTGTTACCAGTAACTATACCTCGTCAGAGGAGTTGCAATATTCTTTTTTACGCCAGTGATGACTAACTTCAGCCGACAGGTGACAAACCCCTGTATTGGGCTATTTCCTAACTGCAGCACCATGGTATGAATTACCAAATATAATGGGTATACTGGGAATGAGACTTCACTGCAGGTTTGAGGCAGACACCCTCAGGCGCTGTCTGCTCGGGGCCACGGACGGAGGGGCCCGTTAGGGCCGTCAGAGCCAACACTGTGGCGGCTCAGGCGTGGCCTCCGCTAACGGCGCCCTTGTCCTGTTGCCGCCCGGTGAACCGAGAAGTCGCCTCTTGCGGGGTCACAGAGGTGTCCGAGGGTGTTTATCCCAGCGGGGCTGGAGAGGTGAGCGCTGGAGCTGGGTCAGCGATGTGCAACACCCTCACTCCGTGGCGGGGACGGCTGTGCCCTCACCCGCTCGCCCGGACTCCTCTCGGGGCCCAGGGCTGAGGGCGGAGCCGGCGAGGGGAAGGAGCGCGGCCCTTCAAAGGAGCCCTTCAGTACAGCCTCGGCTTCCGCGACCCGCCAAGTAGCGTCTAGAAAACGTGTCCTATGGAAAGTGGCTGAGGGAGCTGGGTTTGTTTAGTCCCGACGGGGCTCAGGATGGACCTCATCACTCTCTACAACTGCCTGAAAGAAGGTGGTAGTGGGCTGGGGGCCGGTGTCCTCTGCCGTACCCACAGTGAAGGGACCAGAGGAAAAGGCTTTAAGCTGAGACGGGGGCTGTTCGGCTAGTCGGACAATGGAATAGGGGGGTGGTGGCGGCGACACTACCTCTGGTGGTGTTTAAGAGGAAGAGGCGTCTGGATGTGGCTCTGGCTGATGTGGTTTAGAGGTTTAGGGGTGATTGTGGTGGTGCTAGGTTGACGGTTCGACTGGACGGTATTAAAGATCTCTTCTCAATGATTCCACTATTCCATGCTTCTATGGTTCTCTGGCTCCGTGATTCTGCTCTGTGATTCCGTTCTCACCCCTCGCGGGGCGGGACCCACCGTGGCAGTCACGGGAAGGGAGGGAAGGGAGGGAAGGGCCGCGGGGGCCCCGCCCGTCAGCTGTTGCTGCCCGGGCCCCGATTGGCGCCGCGCGGCGCCGCCCGGCCCCCGGTATAAGGCGGCGGCGCGTGCGGGGAAGGAGCTGCCGCGGCCGCGGCGAGGCCGGTGGGTGAATTGGGGCTGTTCGGGGTGGTGGCCGCGGGCGAGCGATCTGGGGGCCGGGGGAGGCTGGGCTCGGCTCCGTGCGGGGCGGGGGTGGGCTCGCTGTGCTGCGGGCAGGGGCGGGGGTTGGTGAGGCGGGCAGGCACCCGCGCTGGGGTCGGGGCCGCCTGAGCTCTCCCCACGTTCCCCCGCCCTGGGCGAGGGCCGCCCCTCCTCGCTCTTTGTGTCCGCCGCAGCCCGCGGGAGGGTCCGCGCCTGGCCCTGCCGGGCTCCGAGTGGTGCTGGGCGCCCCGCAGGCCTCGCGTGGGCCCCGTGGGTGACTCGAGGCTTCCCCCAGCCCGGGCGTCCCGTGCCGCCTCGTTGCCTGTCTCTGGGCTCGTCCCCGTCTGCCGGTGATTTGCAGCTGCCTTGCTGTGCTGCAGTCACAAGGCAATGCCTCACGGATCGTCGGCGGCTGTTCGGGTTGGGCACCGGGTTCCTCTCGGCTGGAGAGGCTCGTCCCTGCTCGCCCAATGCAAGGAGTTCGGTACATGCTGCAGGGTATGTCCAAACCGACCTTTATGATGACGATCCGGGAGTTTTTGGTAACGTAAGTTGTTCAGACTGAATCTTGTTCCTTCGTCTGAGTATCTGCAGTGTACCGTGCCGTCTCGTGCTCCTTTTCCTGACACAAATGTAGGTGAAGACATTTGTTAGTAGATGTTGCTTTTGAATAAACCTAAAGAACTTGAAACCACTTGTGAGACTCTTGCCTTGATTAGCAGGTTGGTGAAACAGTAAGGGATCTTTCCCTGACAGCTTGTGCCAGAAACCAGTAGTTAAACATAATTATGTCATTGAAAAGCCAAAAGTGAAAGGCACTCAGGATGCAGAGCAGTTAGAGACCAATGTGATCCCTCTCCACAGGGGAACAGCGAGAAGAAAGACTTGCCAGACAAGATCCAAAACCAGTGTGACCTTCGCCTTTCTAATAAGGTGACTCAGAAACTGCGTAGAGGACTCCTGGCCAGAGCTGCTTGGTGCAGGTACGTGACTGATTCCTGGGGTACTTGCTGTCTAAAGCTTTGCGCTGTGTATAAAAATTGTTTGACTCTCAGAAACATCAGGTGCTGTGTAGCTGCTGTTAGACAAAGGCATTTAAAAAAAACCCCAAAATGACACATTTGAAGATCTACCTTGAATCTAAATAAAAAACCCCTTGTTTTTATCAGCAAATTTAATGTTGGCATCTCAGTAATTTTTCTAATATATCAAGAATTAAGCTGTGTCAGGGGATATATACAACATACTACTTCTGGTAATGGAATGTCAGAAGTGACTCCTACCATGTCAGGACAGACTTTTCATTAGAACTCCGTGTGTATGTGACACTGACATAAATATCTGGAGTATGACAGATGTTTTGCCAGCCATGCAATTGCCTCTGAAGTCAACATGTTCTTAACACTGTAAGCATGTTTCCAGTTCTGCATTAACTGGCTGACTTGCCTGACAGGCAGTTAGAGCATAAACCTCCTCCACTTGCTGTGCTGCTGAGAAAGTCTGTCTGCTCTTGTAACTGTCATCATGTCTGGAAAACATCTTAAGCTGCTACTCTCTCATCTCTCCATCTTGCTGTCCTTCTGTAAATTACCAACTTCTGTGTGGATTGGTTTGGTGCAAAGCTTTAAAAGTGAGTCTTGATTAAGTCTAAGGTACCACTACACCTCATGTGGGAACTAACTGCTGTTGCAGCCAATGCTGTTAGGTATCAGCTTTCATTCTAGAGTGTCTAACAGTTACCTGAATGTTAAGTTCTTGGAATACTGTCCACAGCTAATTAGCCACAGAAAAGCCTTCTTTACTTCATCAAAACTATAATAAGGGTTGGGAAAAGATGATTTACATTGAAGCCTTCTACTAAATAGCTCCCTGCTTCTAAAATAGCCTCTGGCCAAGCCCCAGCTTGTGCAAGATAACCTGGCATTATCAGAAGGAGGTGATATTAACTGGAGTTAATGAAGAATAAGTGATACCTTTTTTTATGTGTAAGTAGTGAAGCCTGAGCACTACTGTATTATAAAGGCCTTACTTTCTGTGGGTAGTGTGGATACACATTTGTGTGCCTGTGGTAAATGTATAGCACTGATCTTCCCAGTGGGTTCTCCCCTTGTCTTCCATTGGCAAGAAGGATGTTACTGTGATGAGTATGCAGCATTCCTCAAATGGGGTTTTGCTAGCAGAAACAGGAGAAATCATTTTTCACAATTAGAAGCACATTGATTACAAGCTGTTGTCGGAGGCTTTTTAACTGAACAGTTTTTACTGCTTTTTTTTTTTTTAATTAAGCTGAAGGTCATTCTGGTAGCTTTATTCTCATTTCTTTACTGTGCCCCATTTAACTTACTTTAGGTGGTATACTATAATACAGTAGCTCCCACCTCCTCCCCTCCCTGCCCCCCTTCCCCCCCCCCCAAAAAAAAAAGAGCCCAAAGACTTAATACTTGAACCTTGACCATAACTGCTTGATGAGGACTTCAGTACATTTGGGTGAACTATAGTAAATTTGCTTTTGAAGGCTCTTCCCATACCTTTGGCTTGAATGGTAGCAGTGAAACATGCCTGCAGGCACTAACAATAGTGAATTTAGCAGCATAGTGCCTGTAATAATGAAAAACTTGGTTTAGAAAATAATTCTAGTCTTACACTACATTTGTCCCCTATCAGCCTTTTGCAATTCTGCTTTTCTGTTTGTCCTTTACTTACAGCTTCTGAATTGGATAATAAAACTTCACAAATGAATTTGAGTACAAGCTGGTATTAGGCAAAAAAAAAGAAAATAAGCAACTTACTTATGGAAAAATGGTTTCTAGCTGATGTTTTCACTGCCTGATTGCTGTAAGAACTTAAATAGGCTATTTGCAGTTCACACCAGTGATCTGACTAATCTCACTAATGAGTAAATATACTTAGATGCTTGATTTGATAGCAGGGTGGTGGGCAGGGACATAGCTCTACAAGTGCCACCAAATATATATGGATGGTGCTGGCAATTCCTTTGAAGATCAGGAATTTACAGCCTCTAATATCTTCCAGTAAAAGTGATGAAGGCAGTGTTGCTCCTGGTATGCTCATAGGGGCTTTTTAGCTCAGGTAGACTTTAAAGGGAAAGTGAGTCTGAAGTATTTGTGGCCTTTAAACTAATTTAAAGGGGATCTACAGAATGCAATATTTCCCCTATCAAGAAGGGGAATACAGAGACAGCTTAATCTGGATTCCAATCAGCTGCTGGTGGAAAGAACAGCAAGGGTGGAGTTGTGTCCAGAAAACACCACAATCCCAAGGCTTCTTCGGAAGTTCTTACTGATATAGTTACAACACGCAAATGTACTGTGCTAAGGGTAGAACTAAGGCTACAGGAGAGCTTTAGTTCTAGCTGTACAGTGACCTAAAGCCAGAAAAATAGCAGTGTGAGCTAGCAACAACACTAGAGCTCCCAAACTACCTAAAGCCACTGTCACGCACTATTAACTAGTTGTTTGTGCCATCTGTACAGATGCTTAATACCTGACTATATGGGGTGCTGGCTTGCAAGTCCCTGAGTGGGAAGAGGATATGCCTCAAGGAATGCCTACACTTTGTCATTGAGAGGTGAAGTTCTTTGATTTCTAAATCAAATAGAAAATATTTGGAATTTTAATGGTAAAAATGTATGGATTTGGCCAGGAAAGATCTTTGAGGAATCTGTAAGTTACTATGTTGCACTTGAACTCAAAATTGTCTTTTCAGTATAAATCAGTCTTGTGCATCCTGAAGCAAGATTGCCAGAAGATCCTGGTGATAGAGAGGCTGGTGATGTGCACAGTTTCATACTTTATATAGTTGATACCAGTCAAAGACTGGCAGAGGGGTACGATCTGCAATAGTTTCCACTATGAAAAACTATTTTCTAGGTGACAGTAACCACTTAATGTAAGGCTATTTGCTGACCCAAACTGCTGTAGAGGAACAGTAGCTGTCACTGCTACTTGCAGTAGTACAAACTGCAGAAGAGGCCTCAATGTGGCCATGCAGCATCTGCGTGAGAAGTGAGGTAACTATTTACGCTGATGTTGTACTGTTTTGGCTGGATCAAACAGTGCTGCTCTTCAGGCATGCCCTGAGGAAAAATGAACTACATGAAAGTCACTCTTAATCAGCCTCAGCCGATTACCCTGTGTTGAGTAAGCATTGCAGAACCAAGGTGATTATGACAAATCATACACTGGCTGCAGTGGGCACACAGCCCTGCTGAGGGTGTGTGGCGTGGTCAGGTTTGGTTTTACTACTTAGGCAAAACTGGGTCTGCAGAACTTGGCTGGTTGTATCTGATACACTACAAGCTATCAATTGCTGTGGTTTAGTGTCTGCAAGTTATGTGACACTGGACTCTAATGACACATGCTGAACTCTGTAGTGGAGGTGTCCTTGCTGAAATGGTGATACACATAGGTCTGTCATTCCAGGAGACATCAGGAAACAAACTTAGTCTCTGGCTTGAGCTGTCTTGGTAAGGATCCTGCACTGTAATTGCCTTGACTCTTGTTGAAATGCAGGTGAGATCTGGTGCAGTGGGTGACACTCACTGTAATCCAGTGGTCCTGGCACAGGGTGGGTTAAGACTGACTTCTGAGGGGTTTTTGTGTCAAGATGCTGCACTTGCAGCTGAGATTCAGCAGTAATGTTGAAGAAGAGCCTTTCCTGGACCAGGTGTATATGACCCTCAACAGACTGGCAGCCAGAAGATACTCCTATTACCTCGTTGCCAGTCAGTGGGTACAGGTCAGGAGAAAAGCACATGTGGACTTAGAACTGGCATTAGAATCTCTAGGGACTGCATCTTTTGTAGCTGAAATGGCAGTACTGAGCCTTAACCTGATTTTTTTAGTACAGCGCTAAGAGATGTTCCTGGGTAGAAGTGTCTCTGCTTTAACATCTTCCATGAGTTTGTGTTTTGTTGAAAATCTAGGGTAGTAGGAAAGAAGCAAGTCATTAATTCATTACCTTTTATGTCCTAGTTGAAGGAAGGAAAGTGAAGCTATCAGCTTTGTAAACAGTAACTCTGATACTAAAGATAAGGCTCACATGAGTTTTTTAAATAGGGTTGTGAATTTGGAAGGAGAAGTAGCAAAAGACATTACCTCTATATTTTTGTCCTGCTCAAACTATAGCAAAGTAAGGAAGTCTTGGAGCTCTTCCAGTTTCCTGCTGCTGCCTCTCCTCCAATTCCAGCTGCAGCCCTAACAGACTGCCTTTCTCTAATGGTTTTAAAGCCACTAAGAGCAGCAGAAGCTTAAAATGGTATTTCCATCGTGCTTTCATTAGTCTTAAATACAGTGCTACCTGCTTTTTATGAAAAAAAAAAGCAACAGATGTTTTATGTGCATTTATCAGCTCAATGAACAAACAATTAATAACCATGTACCCAGCCCTTGTAAGCAGACCAGTGTTATGGACAGACTTACAGTAATGCATTAGCACTGCAACTACCAACACAATTAGCTTACCAATCCTGGAATTGTTAGTATATAAGAAGGATGTTTGTAAATTAAAATTTTAAAAGGGCCAGACACCCAAATGTACTGTTTCTGTAGGATTCCCTGAGGAAAATTAAAGGTAGCTGAATTGCTACTTTGTCATGGATTTGAGATTTCACTTGTGATACAGCATTTGTGTCAACAGTCTTCAATCTCCCTGAACTGTATGAATTCCATAGAACTTTCAGTCTTGTCTTACATATCATAGTGAAAATTGTTACCTCTTAGAAGGCTGACCACATGCTATCTCAGTATGTCAGGAGCCAAAACGTGTTCTGTGATTCTATTACTGTGCACAAAGTACTGAGTGCAAGAGGATCACATGCCCTTGTAGACAATACCAGCCACGAATATAATCTTGCTGAGTGCAGCAAAACTGCACAAGTTCATTATTTATTTTTAACCCTGCAGGAGTTTAAAGATGCATTAAGACAGTGAGGACAGAAAAATCTCCTGAAGAAGAGTACAGCCTGAATTATTGGCCATGTCTATCACAGATCATAGCCCCACTACTGGAGTGGTGACTGTCATTGTTATCCTGATCGCTATTGCGGCTCTGGGAGCCCTGATCCTGGGTTGTTGGTGCTACCTGCGGCTGCAGAAGCTCAGCCAGTCTGAGGATGAGGAAAGCATTGTGGGTGAGGGAGAAACCAAAGAGCCCTTTCTGCTGGTGCAGTACTCTGCTAAAGGACCCTGTGTGGAGAGGAAAGCGAAGCTAACTCCGAACGGCCCAGAAGTACACAGCTAACTCGGAGCAACACGTGCAGATGGACTATGCTCATGGCATGTGTAACCAGCAGAAGCATCTCAATACTGAAGAACCTGGTCACATGCACACTGCTCATCAGAAAACACCTTGATGAGAATTGAATAAGCTTTGTTTGCAGCTTATGCAGCATGCACTGAGAAGTTGCACTTTGCACCGACTGTGTATCCTAATTCCTCTATGGCAGGAGCTGACTCGCCTGGTGTAATGTCCATTGCTGGCAATGGGCACAGGGATATACTGGTGTGAAGAGACTACTACTGTTTTTTGTCACTTGAATGTTTAGCTGAGCATCCTTTTGATGGAGCTGCTGTAATGTGAACTACTTTACAACTGTGAACTGTAAATAGGCTGCCAGAAACTTGCTTTGTGTTCTGTAGCATATGGGAATGTGATACAACTGTATATAATACACAGGGGGCCTCCTGAACCACTACCAAGGATGGGACTCCAGACCTTCAAAACCAAACCTGCAGTTAAAGCTTGCCTCTGCTACTAGGTTGAGTGTGGACCATTAAATCAGAACTCCTTTGAATGGTTTATTGGACTGATGCAGTGTACTTCATTTGAAAAGAAGGGGATATATGCCTTCAGTAATATGCTGAAGAAGGAAACACAGGAGCTGCAAGAAAAGAAGAGTTCCTTTAGCTGCAGCTATGTTGCTTAAGCTTTTGGCTGCTAGAACTGAGTTCTTTATGTAGCTACTGCAAGGAAACTGCCATTTTGGTGGGTTCCAACCTGGGAACTTATGATGGATACTGAACCCTCAGGGAAAGTCCAGAAGGTTTCCAGGTGTTTGAAATGGCAGTAGAGCAGGCTTCTCTCTTCCATAGGTCTGTGTGCTGAAACTGTAGAAGTGGTTACTTAGCAAAACTGGCTTAAGTGCAAGGAGTATGAATTCTTCCCAGAACCTTGGTTTGTGTACGTAGGGTGTATGTTACCAGCATGTCACAAAAAGGCATTTTAGTCTACAGCCAGTCAAGTCTAGAATTCAGTTAATGTATCTTGTATATAACTTTTGATTGAACTGTACTACAACAGGAGAAGTTTCAGTCTTTTCTACTGTCAATAGGAGCAAGGATTATTGCTGGTCAGTTTGTAGAAGTTTATAGCTAGCAATGGCCAAGTTCTTCCGGATAACATACATTTCCTGCTCTGTGCTGGAGTTCAGCTATAGGAACTGTAAGAAGGTGTTAAATGGGAAGTTCTGGACTGCAAAGGTTTGGGGGAAGAGAAGGAACAACACTGAGCAGCTAATGGCAGCTTACATACTCTAAAACTTTTCATGTAGGCACACATGCTTAGAGGTCACTGGCCTGTTTTCTATTACTTTATACATGGCCTCCTTTGCATACTGATATTTTTAAACACTTAATTGCCTAGCCTTAATTCAGCTCCAGAGGAAGTATTAGACTTGCTTCTTGTACCTGTACATACAGAATAACTTAAAGCCTAGCAAGCTTGCTTGAGAATTTTAACTATATGCAAGACAAGAATGGCCTAGGCAAAAAGTTGTCCCCTTCTTCTACACTAAAATGTTGAATTGTTTTTTTAGTGCTACATTTGCCTTTTTAAAATTGAAAGCTGTAATTTGAAGCAAAAAAAAAATTAAGTCAGTAGCAAAAAGCTCCTGCTGTTGCTTCTTTAGTACAATATATGGGGTACAGCTGATAATGTTCTTAGCCTGACACATGCTTTTTAAGATACTGCATGTATATGTATGGTCAGACCTGTACACGTAAATTGCTGCATTAGAGACCTCTTAAAAGCAAAGGAAAAATGATTAATTCAATAAGACTTTCTCTAGTTTTCAGGACTAGTTTGAGGACAGCTCACATGTGGTTGCCAGGCAGTAAGAATACTAGTATACAAAAGTGATACAAAGTGCTGAAGTTCTAGAACAGAGCAGTTGCAGCAAGATGACTTTGTCCATTCAAGTTTACTGATTACACAGATGAAGAATCTATTTTAGTTCAGCAAAGAGAATGCAGTGTAAAGGGCAAACTTCAGAAATTATGGAAACGTATAAATCAAAGATCTGATTCCCCTTCTAGCAGCTGTAAGAGAAAGCCAATGAAAACTAACTGGTCCCTATTCAGAGGTGCTGCATACTGCTGCCCCTCCAAACCAGTATCTTTCATTTAAATGGATAGATGATTCCAAGTTAGTGCAATAGTAAAGTGCAGAAAGTGTTTTCCATTCTCCTCTTCTCTTAAGATGGGGGTATCTAATAAGTTGTTCAAGTATACAAAAATATTCCATTTGATTTTTCTTTTTCTAGATCATGTGGGGGAAGAAGTCTTTATTTACAATGAATGTCAATAAAATTTGCATAAATACCTACCCAATACTGCATCATTTGACTTTGTGTAAGCAATTATTCTGTCCTATTTCCACTACTGTGCTCTGTCTCTATGGTATCAATATTATCAATCCTTCTTTCCTCTAAAGTAGCAGTAGCTGTTGAAAGTGATATATCATTAACTTCAGAAAGTGTTTTCTCAGATTGAATGGGTTCCTTAATTTCATCTTTGCTCTGTAGCTTTCCTCCTCGTGATGCCACCAGAATTCTCAGTAAAGCATTCTCTTTAAGGAGGTTTTCTGATGCATCAGCTAATTCTTGAAGCTTTTCAGCCATTTCTAACAATTCTTGATTCTTCTGGTCATATGTGGCCTGTAACTGCTCACTGTGGAGCTGCAGAGTCTTGTGCTGCTTTTCCAGTGTGTGTTTTTGCTGCTGTAGTCTCTGCTCCTCTCTCCTGGCTTCAGAAAGCTGTGCTTCAAGCTGGTCATGGGCCTGATGAAGGGCACTGATTTCTGATCTTAACTTCTGAATTTCTCTCTCTAAGTGTGAGATGTGTCCTTGCTGTAGAACTGACTCTTTATGTAGACATTCTTTGGTACAGGGCTCTGATGAAGAAAGACTTGAATGATGTAAAATAAATTTCAGGAGATTGGGAAGGTTAATTGAAAAGTCTTCAGGGAACTTCACACTTTGCTCCTTCCTAGAAGGACATAACAAGTTAATAGTAAAATACTCAGGAAGGTTAAGGATAATTTTACCTAAGCATCTGCTGTTCAACTTCATATCTTATTTTTCATCAAGTATGGTTAGTACAGCAGTTAAGAGAAACCTAAAATCATGTAATAAAGACAGAGCACACACATTTTCTTTTGATGAATACTTTTCCCTGTGTTCCAGTCTGGGTGCTGCAAGCATCTCTTCATGGGACTGGTATTTGAAGAAAAAAGTCTGTTAGATCTCAGAAAACAGATTTCACTCTTAAAAAAGAAGTATTCATGATCATGGGTTATGAGCTTCAGGTACATAGGGTAGAATCACTGTGTAATCAGAGCACAGTGCCATTACTATCTGTAAGTTGAAGGATGACATTTCAATGTACCTAAATTCTAATAATATATGTAGACTTAAGTCCAGATCTATAAAGCTACCCAATGGGAAGTGACTATTTTTAACCAGTTTTCCTGGAAGCAGTAGCTTAGTGAGTTGAAAGCCATGGCAAGGGAGCAGTTTGCTTTAACATGTCAGTTTAGTCAGAAGTAATGCCCTTTTGCTGTCAAAAAAAAAAAAAATCTCTGCTTCTCTTACTGCTTTGTCTTTATGTCAGAGGTGATGAAGGAAGCAAATGAAACAAGGTTTTTCTCTAGGTTTCTGTTGGTGCATGGAGCAGGTAAGCCTCCTTACTTTCTGCAACAGCATAAACTGTTACAACAGGGCAAGAGATGCCAAGAACAGCAAGTACCAAATTTCTTCCTCAAGACTACTAACCACTAAAAACCAGTAGTTCCAGCTGTGATAAATGTTACAATTACCGTGCTTTGTGGACTCTGTGTACACATATGAGGCTAAACTGTCCTCTAAGGACTAAACTGGAACTCTTTCTGAACCAGTTCCATCTTCGGCATGTTCCAGTATAACACAATTTCCCTTCCTCCTGCAGCATAGCCACTTCCACCTCATTCTGTACAACTGCGAAGCCAGCTAGGAGTTTATCACTATGGATCTGCTCCAGCTTTGCCAATCAGCAGCATATTCTCTTTCCTGAGACAGCCATCAAAACAAGGAGGAAAAGCTTAGTTTGCTTCCCTCTGGCTGTCAAATTCATGACTAGAAGAATGGTAAGTAGCATACATTCAAATATGGGTTAATTACATAAGTGAGAAAAAGGACAGAGAATAAGCCCAAACCAAAATGACTGCAAAGCAAGAAAACCAGATTCAGGTACAATGCCTAAAGCCTCCTGGTGCTCCTGTACAACAGGGACAACTCTTGTGTTCCCCTGTGTGTGACATTATGTCCTGAATTGGTTACAATGTGCATCTGGAACAGGGGACTTCCTCCCTTACCAGTTACACTTCCCTCAAAAATGCCTTCTGTAAAATTCACCTCATAAGCATGTGGGATATAAAAATATTTCATTTACCTAAAACTACTTACTGTACATCAGGTAGAAGACAGATACCATATTTTATCAATAATTTAAGAACTTCAGTCAGATGAGGCTCCCACTCATCAAGATTAATCTATTTCTGGCAGATTAAGCACCATGAGTTTTCCTCCCCTGCAGCTTCCTGGTGATGGACCAAGTTACTTTAGCAATTACCATCAGCAGTTGCTCAGCTGAGTATCAGCTCCCATCCCAGATTAATGAATCATGACATAATTTAGGCAAAAAATAGTCTACGCTAAATCAAAATTGACTCATTATACTGCGGTAATGTTTTACTACATCATCATCCATTTTTACTGATCAAAACCGCAGCATGTATCAAAGAAGTTAAAAGGCTATTTAAAACAAACAGCAGAACAAAACATTAACAGCATGTGGTGGAAAGAAATTGAGAACAGAGTTAATTTGCAAAAATTGTCTCTTAAGGCAAAGTGATAAGAAGCTGCATAAAAAGCCCTAATATGAGGCACCTTTATATCCAAAATGAATATATGAACTACTCTGGTAGTGCTACAGGTACAACAAATACTATCAGATCCTAATTTTCTTGATTATCTACATGCAGCAAAATATAAAACACACTGGAGAGGAAAAGCAGGAGTGAAAGCAATGACTAGAGGTGAGGTACCTTTATAAAATTAGTTGGAACATTACAAAAATAATAAAACTTCTCAGTCTGTCCCTCCAGGGACTTTCTAGAGCATTACAGAGACTCAGACTAAATGAGTACTTATGAAAAGAAATAGGGAGATGATCAGTTGGAAGTTGGGGTGGCTCAGAACTGATATAAACAAAACTCTGTATTGGATTAAAACATGAATGGCAAAACTTAAGGCATAGGTTTTAAGATTTTGTGGTAGGTAACTGCCCAGTACCAATAGTCTAAATTCCCATTTACTGATGGTAAGAGCCCTTGAGGGAGAAGGGTGTAAATCTGTGAGTGTTGGTTGGGTCATTTTGTTGTTTTGCTGGTGGTTTCTTTTCATTAGAATATGCATGAAGTAAGAATGCATATATGGAAATAAATTACTCTTTGGCTTTTTTCTCTATTAAGACACATAACCACATAACTACTGCATCTTAGTAAAATGGAAGTTAAAAATTCACAGGGAAAAGAATTACATTACCTCTGATGAGGAAATAATAAAATGGTTGGAAGACGGTCTGTCATAAATTCCCAGGGAAGGTCATTTCGAGTCACATCAATTCTGTGAGGAAAAGACACACTGATGAAGAGAACAGGCAGATGAACAATCTGCATTTACTTGTAAAATGCCATTTTAGGGATTGGGGAGAGGGAATTAAGTATCTGTGAAAGTAAGTCTAAATGTGCTCTGCCAGAAATACATTGTGCATATGAGTCAGCAGAATTAATTACCGATATTCAAGATGATGACTCTCAGTTTAACAAGTATCTGTGTGGTTTTTCTCTAGAAAAATACATTCAATACTGCAGCTGCTCTCAGCCAGCAATTAAACCCCAGTTGCTCACTGTGTACACAGTACACACATTGTGTACACACCTTCCTTCTGAGACAGACATGCCAAACATGAGTCGAGTCATTTTTAGACATTAATTTGTTCTTCGAGTACATCTCTTAATATTGTCCCCTCGAATAGTTTTCGGAGTAAATTATTTTGCTTCTTCCAAGAAGAAGCACATTCTTAAAGGAACTTTTTTTCCCTAAAGCTATGAGTAGAAAGGAACACTTGGTTCAACTGTTTGTTATTGTTTTATTCTGCATTTTAGGGCTTCTTTTCACAAATCAAATTCTTATTAATTACAAATTATTATTGCCTGTTTTGTTCAATCATATCAGTAATACTGCTGTGAAAATAATGGAGCCAAAGACAGAACTTCGAAGTCTAGCAAGAGAATGGGTGTAGCCTTGGGAATAGCATCACATCTGTGGCAATAAAGCCACAATTATAAGCAGGGGATGAAAATCCAGATTTTTAATTGAATTATTTTTTTTCATGAGTCATCTCATGCTGACTCCTGGAGTAAGTTCAGTCAGAATCAAATGAAAGAGCAGATATTTTAAGTATTTATGCATTATTATCACATAAATTAATAAGAATGTTTCAATTGCACTGAAACATTAATAACCCTGAAAACACCAAAGAAAACAATATATTTTTTTACATGGAAAATATATTTTAACACATATATATTAAAAATATACATTACACACATGCATATATAGATATATATGTTTATGTAAATTGGTTTTTGCTTGTATAGAGTTAATTTTCTTTATCATTGGATGTAGGCTGCCTTTTTAGATTTGTGATGAAAATGGTGTTGCTAACAAATTATATATAGATAAAAATAGCACATTACTATTTGCCACAAATAGTTACAAAGTTATGGATTCCCTTCCTGAAATTAGGAAGTTTCAAGGTTAATTGCACAGTTTAAAAACTAATTTTAACGGAAGTGGATAACTACTGCAGTGAGATTGAAAACCACCAAATATATACAAAGGAAAACAAAACAATGCATTCAAAGAAAAGTCATGCAGATGACATTCACATCTATATTGCACAGCTGTAGAGAGAAAACAAATATTTTCTAGGATGATGACCTCAATGATCTTACATTATTCTGGGAAGATGAAATTAGAATCTTTTTACCTTGCCACAGTGAAACTGTCGGGAGGCAAAAGCCGAGCAAGTTGAATAAAGATGTGATTAAGAGAAGCACAGAATCCACACCACTGTGCATAATACAGCAGCAAGACATTCTGAAAAATGAAATGGAGAAGAGCTCGATTATCCACTGGAGGCAATCTGAAGAAAGGAGGACTAGTTTTCACACCATCTAGCATGGGAACTCTTGAAATGTGAAAGAAAATTTTTTCCTAATATTAATGAACTTTATTATAAGTTATTCAATGCTTCTCTCTGACTACTGAGTTAACACACAAAAATTCTTGGGGAATTCTCTTTTCAGAAAGTCAAAATGAAAAGATCATTCTTTTTAAGTGAAAATGCACCAAACTTTATTACACTTCCCAAGATTCTTTAGCAATCTTAAATTCCTATATATCTACCACTACCTGTATACACTTCCTATGGGGGGTAAAAATTATGTCCAGACTTCTGCTTTTTGCCTTTAACTGGCAAAGCAGGGGTTGGGGCTGCTGGAAACCAGCTGGAGATACAGACATTCACTGCAGACTTGGAATGACAATGGATATTCCTCTCTATCATGTATTTGACAAAATCAAGGCAATTTAACTGTACTCAGGATGACATCAGTTTTCATGGCATGTAATTGGAAAGGTTCTGAATTCTGACAAAACACTGTATTTTATTTTACAAGTAAGAAAAGCATATCAATATTAAACACCCTCTCCCTAAATGCGTGCCATTATCTGCGAGGAAGTCACGTGCTGTCGAGTGACGCGATGTTACCTTGGCACTCAGGAACACGGTCTCATGAAAGGTGTTTGTAGTAACTTCAGTGACCACATGCTCTTCATCAAAATGGACTGAAGGGTCATCAACCAGATGCCTTTTCAAGGGACTGTAGAGAACACTGAAATTTTTTATGAAGTTCTCTGGAATGAAATTGATACACAACAAAGTTATTTCGGTTTTGCAGAGGTGATTTTGGCACTTTTTGCTTTAGAATTCAGAGGAACTTAAGAGAAAATACAGACTAAAATCTGGTTTCATGCCATTAATTTCTGACAGTTTGGTATCAATTATTGAATAACCACAACTGATGTGAAAACAGGATAAAGCTTCAGTGTTTCTTTTTTGCTTGTCTCTTGTCACACCAGACTTTAATCTTGTGTCAATGTGCCATAATAATTCTCTTTTCCTAACCACACACCTGCTAAGTCATAAATAGTAACCTCTCCATTTTTTAACTTCTATATTATACTGAAAGGTTCCACTTAGTTCCACATTTATTTGTATTTTTTCTTCCATTCTTAATTACTTTCCCTGCAATTCTTTTATTCTGACCTTTAAATATCTGCTATTCTCATGCCAATATGACCAATCCCCTTTTGTCTACTGGTGACCACCTTCCTCTTTGTTCCACATTCCCCTTAATCTTAAGATATTTAACAAGTAGCTGTCCACTTGTAATAATTTAAAATAAGCTCTAAAGCCCTCAACTACCGTCAGCTACAATACTCTGAGCCTGAACTACGTTCTCTAAATTGCTACAAGGTACCTGCAATATCCTGCTTTTCAACTTGGATAGAGAAGTATTATTCTGTGCATTAAAAAATATAAGTATTTAATAATCAAGAAAAAAGGCAAAATATGAAAAACAATAAGAATAATTGTTTGATCAAATAGAAACAACTTTGTGCTTGTATTTCCAGACAAAAGCTACGCCTAAGTAAAACTGCCACTTCTGTACAGGCATACAAAATACCATATCATCAAGTTTATCTGAAATGCGAACAGCAGTACATTTAGTTCCTTATTTACTATTCAGCTTTCATTTCATTCTCATACCAGGCCAAAATAGGCTTTTTTTCTTTTCAGAGCTCCAGATTTGGAATATCTATGCATGGTTAAATAATAACTTAAAGGAAGGGGTTAATTAAAAGACATATTCTTGAATTTCTAGAAACCATCTCTCAAGACTGAGATCTGACAAGGGTATTAAGCACCAATCTGTTTTCATATTATCAAATATTAAGATCTTAAGGAATTAAAACAAAACTAAAATACAAAACACAAAATCCAATCATAAACCAGAGACTCCTTGATAAAATATGTAGAAGCAAAAGTTTTCTGGATGTTCAAGTGATGGAACAGAAACGTACTGAGTCCCACTCTGCAGAGAAACCCTCATCATGCTCAGGAAATCCTGTGACCTAAAACATGTTTGAGACAGAATGTACTGGGAGCACAAAGGGGAAGGAAATTCATATGTCATCATTAAGATCATTCTGATCTTAATATTTCCTAAGTATCCTTTTATGGCCATTAAGGTTTCTGTTTGTTTTTCCAGAGTCTTTTCCTGGGGGTTGGGATAGAGACAGGATACAGGGCTGTGTGTGATCCTTAATAAGAACATGGCTATTTATTTTATGTTGTGAATATTTTTGTACTTAGATTTATGGAAAAAGGAAATGTAATTGGTGCAATAAGAATTACAGCGATATATGTTCTTGAGCAATTTATTTTCATAGCTGAATTTTCTTCCGTATTTACTTACATAGCTAACATTAAGAAACCCAGTAATTTCTGAAGGTAGTTTTGCACATCAGCATGACAGGCAAATGCACATGGTTAGGAATATTTTGTCTTATTCACAAACTTGCAGATAAATCAGAACTGCAATCCTTGGGTTGTTTTGTCGGGTCTGGTTTATTGGGGGATTTTTTTTGGCTTTTTGTTTGTTTGTTTTTCTCCTCCAATTCAGGCAGGAAATAACATTTGGCAGATTTGGTCACAACCACTTCAGAGCTCTCCCTTCTTACCTTGAAAACAGACACACTTTTCAAAATAAATTTTAAGCAATTTAAATTGGTTTCAGAGGACAAGAGGATGGGGAAGTCTCTGCTGCTAAGTGGTCAGTATGTCCCAAAATTCTGTGATATTTTAGTACACAAAACAGCTGAGCAAACACCAGCACCACCTGTTGTAGCCAACAGAATCATTCATAAATGTTTAATTAACTACTAAATAGAATAAATTACAATTCACAATGTTAACTTCACAAAGTAGTCTCACTTTTCAAAATGGTACTCAGTTTTCAATTCCTGCTTAGAAACACAATTTTCTGAATGCAAGCATTTGTACAATGAATACTGTACCCAAGGTAGGTCCAACAAGTGACTGATTTTGGTCCAGGACATAGTGCACTTCCTCTTTCAAGTCAACAATGGCAGCAAATTCCTTAAGATGAGTAGATCTTGATGCTCCTAGTCTCTCTGCATATATCCAAAAAAGATTTGAATCCAGCAGATAGAGATTCAAGGTTTTGTTGGTCCTGCAGCTCAGACCAGTAATGTTCATGCTACTGATATTAAGGTCAGGAATAAAGCAATTCCTATCCTCAATGTGAGGAATAGAAAATTGAGTGTTATCTTTCTTCCCATGGGAAGAAAATGCTACTTTGGGGGTCTGAAAGATGGTCTTCTCAGAACTAATGAAACTTAAAAAATGCCTGTTTACTGTCCTGCAGCATGCAGTGTAATAGCTAAAGGGACTGTAGAAACTTAAGAAATTGCTGCATTCTATCGTATTTGATATTACTTGAAAAAAGGTATGTTCCTGGAGGTAGAAAGAGTCCAAAGCTGCTTCTATCTCTAAAAAGTTACAGTGTGGCACATGGACTTTATTTGGTTTGACACCAAGAGTCTGGTTAACACAGAGCTCACAGACATTGTGAGTTCTGGAGATTGAGTGCCACTGTGGAAGCACCACTGTGTTACAGCACGGGTACTTGGCTATGGGAAATGTTTCGGAGAACTTCAGATGTGCATCTGTTACAGAGGAATCAAAAGCTGGTGAATCAGAGTCTCCTACGTGCTGAAGATCTGGCTCAGCTGCCTGGCTTTTATTACACTTGTGGTATTCCAAGGCCACTTTGGTAATCTATGGGGGGGGAACAAAAGAAAGAGAAAAAAAAATCAAGATTAACTGTACATAGTTCACCCAAATGCAGTTATCGGTTGCAGGTTTAACAACATGATATGCAATTAGAGATGGAATTTCAGAAACATGAAGCTGACTAATCTTTAACCTTTGTTCTTTCAAAAAATTACAGGGGGCTCTGACGCAACAACGAAGTTAAATTTTCAGACATTCCACAATATAAACATTGAATATATAGAACAACAATGTCACTTTAAAATATTATTCAGTCCACCACACTGATTGCAAGATCCTCTATTCAACATATTTACTACAGTGCAATAACACTACATTTTATGGCTAAACCCCACTACATGCAGCATTACTGAGTAGAGGTTCTTGAATTTCTGTCTTTTTCCAATAGGAGGAGAAAATAAATTAAATCATTCCCACATGAGAATGGAATAGAGATTTCTTCTGGCATAGGTGGTGCACAGGTTTTGTAACAATCACTAAGAGTGCTGAAGCACTCTGTATTCTCCTAGCCATGGGCATATAGCTGTAATACCCCAAATGTACTCTGCACATCATAACTTACTGGGAGAATAAAGAAAACAGGAAAAAAAACACCCTGTCCCTCCATGCAAACATTCCTATGCTACATCACCAGTTTCCTTTTCATAACCAAGGGTTATGAAGCAGAGAAACAAGCAGAGAAAAAGGCACATGTATGGATTTATACACCCTTTCTGGGAGGCAACAGAATATGCAAGAAAAATAAAAGAAGAAGTTTCCTATCATCCTTATTAACACACTAAACAAAATACAGAACATATACACACTGCTTACAGGAGAACACTTCGACAGAAACCGTTAAAATTATCAAAGGGATGTTGAAATTTCTCATCCAGAAGCATTGTTGTGTCACAGGACCATCAGTATTAACATGTGATCTACAGCAACACTTGGTTACAGTCTTTGAGAACTGCTAGAAGTTTTCATCCTGAAAATGCTTAAAACTGAATACTTGAAAAAACTTGTCCCCTCACACTATAACCTAGCCTGGAGACTTGGACTACCTAGAGAAAGCTGGGAAGGGATTATGAACAGAAAACCAAATATGCAGTAAGAAATCTCATTTCAGTGAGCTGTGATCAGAAAAAAAAACTGCTGTGAGATCTTTCAACATTCAACTTGAGAGCCTTGTTCTCGGCAGCTGCCTTACAGTCAAGTGGTTTCATTTCTTGATGAAACCCACAGGATGGCTGCAGTAAACAGATCTTCCCAGGGCAAACAAGTTGCATAATATCTCTCTGTCAAAGTGAAGCTATACAAGGACAACAGGAATATTTTGTATCTCATTTCACATTTTGATAAACACTGTTATTTAGTAGAATGAAATCTGAAATGAAACATCCACCTTATGCTGCACTGATTTGATAGAAGTGGTACCTGTTACTAGAATGTTTCATCTGTGACAAGCACCGCTGAATAAAGCCTGCCAAACAGAAGACAAGTTACTACAAGAGTGATGGCAGTTCTTTTCCAGGCATAGAGTTCCCCAACCCTATTTCATAGCAGTCTAGCGTACTTTTTATTGTGTCTATTTAATTTGGCTGAATAGTGTATAGGAAGTGACTTTCATTTTTTCCTTATTGTTTCCGACACTGCAATATTAATTATGCCTCCTTGTGGAAACTACATATTCCAGGACACAGATGCCAATGTAAATAAGTCAGCACTGTCACAAGAACTCAGCCCTACTTTTGGTCTTTCACAGATGCTTGTCTGTTCCACACTGCTCAGAGCTATGTGATCACACTGGGATGTGCAGCTTTGTGTTATACTAAATGCGATGATGGATTCCAGCTGAAAAATAGCCCAGGGACAAAACACTAGTTTTCAGCCAAGTTAGTTTCCCTATCTCATTTCTGCACAGCTTCAGAAACTCTTGTCCTAGACAGCTGAGAGGAAAAGAAAATTGGAAGGTGACTAAGGAACACACAGAATATAACAATCATATTGGCTCAGAGTAGTTCAATTGGACTGTGTTTCAAATAACACTGGTTTTATAAAAGATCCATTCTTCCTTGCACAAGCACCTCTGGAAAGACAGGAAAGGAGAAATAGAATGGGGTGGACAAAACACACAAGCCTTCAGTTCCAGTTAGCAAAGATCTGCATCTCCTACACTGCACTCACCACAAAAAAGGAGGAGGTCAAGGAAGAGTTAGATGCTTGTTCTAAGCAGCTGTTGAGTGAGACAAAGGCATGTTGCGTACAATACAATACAATGTGTAAGGGAGTTATGGTAAGTTATGGAAAGTGGTTTTAAACAAAACCAGATACTTGGAACAGTGAGATAAAATGAGGTATCTGTCACAATTAAGCTTAGACCCCTAAATATAGCTCTCAAGTTTTAGTATTTTTGAAGTAAAAAAAAATTATTTCACTTACTTCATCTAAAAGAGGATGAATTTCTGCTAAGGGATTATAAGGTATAAATATGAGAAGGGCTGGTCCTTTCTTCAGCTCATTGTTCAGAAGTAGGCTTTTCCCACCGTGTGGTCTCAGCCAGCGTATGAGCATCTCCCGATTTTCCAGAGCCCACTTGCAAATGTTCTCAGCAGTGAAGTTCATGATGTCTTTTGGATAGATCTTGGAGGGGGAAAAATAGTTTTGTCCTCACTTGATTTAGTAACAAATGCAGTTCTTCAGTATGGCTTTGTTACTGTAGTGACTAGAACTCTCTGAATGTAATAGGTGTCAGCACACTTCACCATTTCATACACCCTTTACCTTTGGGAAAGCTTTCCAAATGCTCATGAGACTATAGTAACATCAACAAGCTAAAAGGATTCTACCAGGGAAGCTCCTCTTTATTTTACTACATCTTTATAATCTTGACTTTTCTCAAAAGCACAAATTTTCTTTGTAAGTGAAAGAGCTCTAAGCTGTTATCATATCATTTATGGAATATTAGAACATTTTTCCCACTATTCAGTCACCATATTAACTCATTTTAAATTAGCCTTTTAAGACTCAAACATCAAGGCTGCATTTAAAACTGGTATTTCTCATTCCTGAATGCAAAGAAAATAAATATATATTAAAACGGTGCTCACAGGTTCTAGGATCTATTTTAATATATTAAGGTAAGTTTATCTAAATAATTAGCATTAAAAAAGTAATTTTTATGTATTTTATGTTATTTCATCCAAAATATCCCTGTTTTCCCTAGTCTCAATTGAGTAAAATACACATCACAATACCTATCTTCACAGAGTTTACACTCATGGTGCCAGTGTGGGCAGGTCGTGTCTCTATACCAAACAGAAAAATCTGAAAATTAGTATTTTCAGCCTTCACTTTTCAAAAAGCAGGGCACATGGACTAAGAGTTATAAATCCAATTAATTTAATTTGTGTGATTTTTTTAAATCAGTGCCATGTTATACCTTTACGTCAAAATGGAAGTTTTCAGTGTTCCTACTATCCCTCCACAAAATCTTTGTCCATATCCTCATACAAGTAGTTTTCTAATTCTGATCCCTGATCATCCCAGTACCAAATCAGAGTCCCTACAGAACAGAGCAATACTCACAAGAGATGTGTTGGCATGTCTGTGCAAATACACACTGCCAGAGTCCACCAGGGAGATCTCCTCTGCCACACGTTTATCCGTGACCACTCCAAAGCGGATCGTCCCAAGGTAATCTGAAAGGGCACATTTGCAATCTTTGAACGCAATCACACACACTAAACTCCTCTGGGACACCACCCTCAAACCAGAACACACAACAGTGCTGTGTAAAGGCACAGAATTCTGTGAAGAGTGACTGCCAATAGTAGTGATTAAGGCAGAAGAAAGATGGCAAGAAACACAAACATGTTCCCCTTCTGCACTCCAGGTACAGAGTCCTGTCTATGTAACCTCAATTGTCCAGATTCTCCATTTGCTTAGGAAATACAGAATCTGGTAGCACAGACGTACCTTGCTGTTGTTTACGGCACTTCAAAAGCCAAGATGATACACGTAAGGGAAAGGCATGAACACTGTTTAAGTGGTGTACATTTACAGTAAATATGTATTATTTATAAATGTATATTCTACATTTATAAATATGTACACATAAAGACAGACTGCTTATCTTTATGTTGCAAGGAACTAATAAAACATACAAATGTGCAAATCACAGAATAAAATATAGAACAGGCTCTTTATCACACCAGTGGCACACTAAAAAATAAGAATGAATAAGTAGGAATAAGAAAAAATAAGTATGAATCTCCTTCATTTGCTGACAGGAAGAAATATTCATAAAACATGTTCATTTTTAACTTTAAGAAAGGTCTATCCCAAATTCATGACCCATATAGGAGGTATTAATTATCACAAAGTTTGCAGGTTTAAACACAAACAAGAGGGTTTGTATTTTAGATTATCAGTGCAAAACAAGAGGGGGAGAAAAGCCTTCTCAGGCTGCCTCGAAGCAGCTCTGTAACTCCACCCAGGACAGCATCACTGAATTCAGTTACCAAGGGCTGACACAGCCCAGTCCATCCCAGTGCCTCTGACACTGCACAAAGACTCCTGGATTCACATTAAACAAGTCTGAGTCTGATTCTGATCCTGGATGGGCTGCAGCTACACATATGGGGCTTTGAGGGAACTCGATCCTGATGCATCACATCGTAAACTTTTTATGTAAGCAATCCTTAACTATAATGAGACAGGTGCACAGTTAGATCAACACCAAGAAACACTCAGAAGGGATTAATTCCTAAGTTACAAAATATTGCAAAAAACAAGTGAAGCGCTTAGACATAACTCATTCACAGACACCTTAAATTATGAAAATGAAGCTTTTACCTTTCTTTAATGAATGTAATGCTGATGTGAAGAATGTTAAATAACCAGGCGGTTGAGGTGAAGCATTGAACTCAAAAAATCCCACAACTCCAGGCTGAAAAAATAAGAATTAGAGTTAATTAAGCTATTTTCAAGTATAAATACCTGGAACTACAGTAAACACGACAGACTCTTAAAAGACAACAATGTTTACTGAAGAGCAGTCACTTTATGCTGCAACAAAAATTTGAATATTAAAAGACTGAATCGAAATCAGTTCTCATTCAAAGAATGAAGTTGTCATTCAAAAGCTTGTGTAAGAGACAAGGGCTTTATGGATGCTATGTTTCTAATGGTGTGCTTCCCATGTTGAACTTCACCAAAAATAATTAATATCTGCTTTGCAACTATATTTTGAACCAGTTCAAGCACCCAGATAAGAACCATCAGCAGCATAAAGATTTCTTTTAGAACTGAAATATCAAATGTAATTTATCAGAGTATAAAGGGCGTAAGCAGTAACACTTTAACTATGTTGCACATAATTAGTATTTACATATGAATTCACACATTTTGTGTGTGAATACTTGAACTGCTAAGATAAGTAATCATCCCATCTTTAAGCTAGAGTCACTGTAAATCCTTTCAGTATATCCTGCAAGAGTCAGTGAGAGACCAACTGCACAAAAATCTTGAGAACTCCATATCCCATCTGCATATCCATAAAGCTCTTCAAATTGCCAGGTAGACAATTCCGAATTTAAAAGACTCATCCTAGAACAGGCCTACTGATTTTTCCAGGTGAATGACTTCCTATTAAATTCAGGAGAGAATGTGGGAGAAGCTGGCTTGGAAAAGAGGTACACACTCTAGATTTTTCTTCTACCAATATTTCAGTAAAGCTTCGACTTTAAAATTTTCAAAATATAATCCATTAAATATTACTATTAATTATGTTTTTGACTCATCACTCAAATGGGCTTAATAAACTTTCAGGACAAAATAAGTTATGGCATTTTGTTATTTGATGTTATTTCTCAGCTCCACCAGTGCATACAGAAGGCATTTAACACACAAAGCAAGAGCACTCCATGGACTGTTGTGGAACAGAAGATTCCAGACTCACCTGGCACCCATTTGTGTGGCAAATACATCCTATATGTTCTACATATAAAATTTTTCATTTCTTTTTTGAAACATGAACATACATTTTACCTGTTATTATTAATTCAGTTACTCATATCAGCCTAACACACTGATTTAATTGAGTATGAATTAGCAACCTGAAGATGTTCACCAATAACAACATTGCCCATTCCAGCTCATGAAGTCTCTTGTTAGGCAAGAATTCTATTTCATGGATGAATGCTAAGCATAAAACACCTTGTACAAGGCTCTTCATAAGGTACCCCACGAAAATGATCAATAATAAAAATGAGTTACAAGCAATTAGGGAAATTTCTGCAACAATAATTAGCAAGAAGAAAATAAAACCAGAAATAAAGTAGTAGCAAAAAGACACAGCAAAATAATAGTACTCATTGTTCTTTTTTTAAACAACATACAGGTTAGTAACTAATGTTCATCTTTTTCTCTTAGTTCCAAACTAAGACAGTAAAAAGAAACAATCCCTTCTAACAAATTGAAAACATTCAACTGAACCAAAATAAGGAGACAGATAAGATAAAATTTTAGCTTCCCATTTCCTAGGACCATTTTTGAACATTAATCCTGTACCAAGTGAATTTAGGACACCAAACAGAGAATGAAAGGAGAGTCAAAAGTGACAGTAAGATGTGGCAAGAAGCCAGAAGTCAGATGCAGGAGTATTTATAATGTTATTTAAAAGGTAACTTTCTGATTCAGACTGCCAGTTCTGCTTTACACTAACAGAAGCTTAAGATTTCTAGACTGTAAATAATGTTTCCCAAAGATAATTTCTGTAAAGTGTTTTTTTTCAATTAAAAAAAGCTGTATTTGGAGAATATATGCTACTATATATTGATACATACTATATATACTAGTTTTACTAATGCTCTATGCTTAATCACTGATCTGGTTAATTAACGTCCTTTTAATCAGCATCCCACACCAGTTAAAGTTTTTGCCCTGTTACAGGGTACAATTATATATATGAGGAATGGGACTAAAATACTGTATTTCTTCTCAAGTACCAAGAAAGTTTTCCTGTCTGTAAGAATGAAGTTTCTAACAAGACTGAATGCTTCCAGGTATTGCAGCTAAAAATTCTTGCTCTGTACAAGTGAGGTTCAAGTCTCACAGAAGAGGTATCTCAACATGAACAAGAGGTTCTCGGTTTGGAATACAAGTAGGCCAAGAAGAGCTGGACAGCAACAACTCCCACCTTCTTTCATGTAAGCCCCTCCAAAACTCAGTAACACCTGCCAGCAAACAGTTTAGGAGGACATCTATATCCAGTCTGTATCATTGTGCTCATTTAACTTAGATCTTCCTTAACATTACAAAATCTTAAGTGCTTTCCAAATGGCACATTTTCCTTGCTCTCATAAATCAATTCTTATCTAGTTTTACACTAATATCATTCCATAACCCCAAAGAAACCAACCTTAAATAGAATCAGAGAATACAGGATCTCAACTTTGGAGTCTTCAACCAGACTTTTTTTCCATGGGGATTGAACGCCCTCTAGTGAGAGCAACACGGCATGTCAGGACAGTCGTGATTAGGTCGAGGAACGAACAAAAGACCAAGTAACACCACTGTTCTTACACTTAACTGGATTCCGTTCATCAGTATTTCTTCTCCTTTGCAGAACTTATTTGCTATCAGAACACAGGACTGAAAATTAGACAATGATGATGACAAATCTTTCGAATTATTTTCAGCTTGAAATTAATTAGCTTTTCAGTGAAATCACAAAAACATGATCCACCAGCAGACAGTGGCCAAAGTGCCCAATAGCAATCCATGACAGTCTTTTGTCCTTTCCCTTCTGCTAAAAATTAGTACTTTTTACACAGAGAAGATCAAAAGTCAAAGGAAGACACTAGCCAAGGGTCTCAAAATAGCAATTAGTTTGTGCCATACAGGTCCAAACTTCCCACAATTTAGTCTATTTCCCAAACTTTCTCACTTCTTAAACACAGGTCTAACCCCTAGATTATATCTTCTCCTACAAAAGGCATCGATTTCTCAGCTCACATAGAAAGCATTGTAAAACATTCACATTTCTAACTGAAGTGATTAAACAACCTATTTATTTCTAGTTTAAAACAAACTTTTCCATTGTGTCTATGGTTTTCTCTGCATCCATCTTCATAAACAATTTTGTTTCTTTCATCTTGTAACTTTACAGAGGCAAGAAAGTCACTGAGCACCAGGAGCCCTGCTCTGGCACAGAACCTCAGGCACGAATGACTATGGGGCAACACAGCAGAACAGCCTCTGTTCTTGGGCCATTTCAGAATAAAAAGAACCAACAAATGCTGAATATAAACAGTAACTCAGCACTTGGAGCCACAGAATTTCAAGCACAGGAAGGAGGAAAGCCTGAATGCAGAAACAAAAAGTATCTCTTCAACTTCAAAGCAGTATTTAAAAATACTTTCTGCTGCCCCCTAAATTTGTCTTTTATCTTAGTCTTCTTGTGGTGGAAGTGCACCTCTTACTGTAAAGCAAATTTAAGCTTAATGACATTATGCTCATTAGTTACTTTCTGCAGTCTACCATAAAATAACATAACACAAACCAAAAACCAAGCATAACTTTCTTCAAATCTCTGTAAGAGGCAAAGAAATGTTTTAGAATTTTAGAACAGCAAAACTGAAGCAATGGAAGGACAAAAGAATTGCTTGTGTTCTGTTTATTCAGCACCAGAGACATGCCACAACTCACTACTCCCAACTCACAGTCCCTGCTTAAAACACAGGAAAACCAAACCCAGTAGTAATTCCTGGCATGAACAGCACAGCACCTGCCCAAGGGAACTCCCAGTGTGTGTCCCCTACACTGTGGCAGCTGCCACTGAACAGCACAGGCTGTGTTCCATCCTGCAGCAGAACCCAGCACTGCAACATGCACCACTCACATAGCATCTGCTCCAGCCCCAGACACTGGAGGGCCCCTCCCATGTAGTGCCCACAGCACTTATTTGTCCATCGGGTTTCCCACACTGCTCTAACAGCTTTGGCTTTAGTAAGATTATGGTACTTCTGCACTATGCACTACAAGAATGAACAGTTATAAAGAGATTTTAAATGGCTCTGTTGTAAGCATGTTTTGTCTAACTAAAGTTATTATTCCACCAGTATTGGTACCAATCTTGGCACCCCTGAACACAAGAGACAAAATGAATAAAACACCATGTACAAGTAGATTAAAATCAAGTTATTGCATACAAAGTGATTAAGAGCTCTTGCCTCAAACTTTGGTTGAACAAATGGTTTCACATTTGTTTTCATTTAAAAGACATCCTACTAGAAAAGATACTATCCTTTAAAAATTAAAGTAATGATTATGTATTTCTCGAATGCTGCCCCAACTTAGACTGCAAGATTTTTGTGAAAAGATTTCTCCCTTCTTTCCTGTTTGTATGTAACAGCTTGGTGAGGTAATAACTTTGATTGTTGTCTCTACATACTAAAGTAATATAAATTAAAAGCATCACTAAATCATAATATTAACTATACAGGGAACCAACATTATGAATTTGTCATTTCATATTCTTATGATTCTAATAAATTTGTAGGGCACTGATTTCAGGATCCTGAAAATAAACTAGTACTTTGGAGCAGATCAAATTTAATCCTTACACAAGTAATACTCTTTCTGAACCACAGTGGTAAAGCTAGAGAAGAGAGACAAGTACCTCATAATTTGAGAGGAAATCTAGTAATTTTGATCGAGACGAGATGTAGAGTAGTGGTGTCATCACCCGGCGAACAAACTTTTCAATATAAACAGCACTCATAGGGCCTTTGTATTCAATTGGTCCAAAACTAGTACCAAAAAAAATAATAGAACATTAAGACTTAAATTAACAGTAGAGACTCCCTCCTGTGGGTGGCAGATAGGAGTTACATAGACAGCATGCTCAGCCTCTAGGGAATTGCTCTCTGTGTTTTATCAGTGGCTTGTGTAACTGATGAAGGAGTTGTGTTACCCGAGGGAAGCACCAGAGTATCTGTGGAAGGGGCAGTGTTGGTGAGCTTGGAGGGATGGAGATCACTTCTAAGTCCCATTAAACAACTTGGTAAAAGTCAGGTATAAATTATATGACTATATACACTTTTTCTGAAGCAAACACACGTGACTTCAAAATACAGATCTGAAAGAATCACTATCGTCCTTTGTTTTTCCAGTGTCTCAAACAGTATCAACCTGAAAGGGTGCAATATTTTCATACAGGCTTTTACGAGCAGCAATCACTAAAGCAGGGACAAATTCAGTTGCACTGCTGATGAACAGACTCAGCAAAGCTCCAGTGTCCCCCCCCAGCCATCTGATAAAACAGCTCACATGACATTAGGCAGTTCTAAAACGTAA
Source organism: Pseudopodoces humilis (assembly GCF_049639895.1). NCBI lineage: Eukaryota > Metazoa > Chordata > Aves > Passeriformes > Paridae > Pseudopodoces > Pseudopodoces humilis. The sequence goes on from NC_142217.1 coordinate 8,212,093, forward strand.
GGTGGGCTGGAGCTTTCAATCTGTGAATTCCAGAGGTTCCCCTCCTAACTATTATTGGATTGGACAAAGCATCATTGTCCCAAATGAAATCAAACACAAAGAGCATAAAGAATTAGTCCATTTCCACTGAAGAATTTACTGTGATGCATTTTTAATATAGCTTGTACATACAGACAAGCTAGAAAATACCCAACTCACACTGAGATACCTGTATTGAGGTGCTCCAAAATGGTCTCCTAGAGCCCACTAGATCATTCTACATCCTATATCAGTTTATTACAAACTTCTGTCTTCACAGCAATACTCACTGCTCAACATGTCACATGCCCAGGGCACCACATATGAGGTTTAGTATCTCAGGCATGAGGGGTGCACTGCCCTTCAGGATTTTATGAACTATCAACAGGAATTTACACCTCATCTTGTTACAACTTGGTTTAAGGTTACTGATGAAACCAAGTGCATCCATCTACTGTGTTGTAATTTCAAGGTCAAGTAAATTTCAGTCAATGTACATCCAAGCAGGATTGTAGGGTTCTTTTATTACAGTTTGAATTATGCCAGTATCTCATGTCTATTACAAGTTCAGCTAACAAAGACCAGGACCTCCTCAATGCATAATTTCCCCCCAAAAAACCAAGATCAGCCACTGTAATGAAAGAGAGCTGCAGTTCAAGGCTAGCAAAATAAAAAGTAAAATACAAGGGATAAACTCTTTTATGAAGTGTTAGAAACTGTGTTTCCTTACCTTCTGCTCCACACAGAGAGAAAAAAAAAAAAAAGGATAATACATACAAATACTAAAAAATAAAAGGCTATATAAAATTTTATACAATATCTTAGATTCAGGGGAATAAAAAGATGAATGCGAAGTTCAAAGTTAGAACAAGGTCTTCAGTATGTAGTGCAATTTAAATAAGCACTTAAATTCCACTAACTTCAACAACCCTTAGGTACATTCTTTAATGCTGTCATAAATTAGGACCAGTTGTTATAACCCATCCACAGAACAAGCAGACATCTGAAATTAATATGTAACTCTGAATTCTTTTCACTGGAGGCAGAACTTCCAGGAGATACACAGGCAACCCAAAATTTTCATAAGGATGAAGAATTGTCCAGCATGTAATTTAACTGGCAGTTACAGCCCATCTGGTACTTGAGTAGCATACAGGATGAGCTCGCCTAGAATATACCCAAAACCTATTTACTGAAGCCAGAAATGTAACGTTTTCAAAATACAGCACTTTATATGGTACCTCTGTTTCCCAAAACAACAATAAAAAACCTAGACTGTACATATGATATCTTACCTCCGATGGTACAAGTGTATCACAGGAAAATAAAAGAAATGCTTCTGCTTCCTGCACTTCCCCTGGTTCCACCAGCAATTTACAGCCACAAACAGCACCTGCAAAGTAGGTAAAAATTCACAGCTAAAAAAGTACACTACTGTGACCTACTTTATCCAAGATGTACTTTGATGTACTTTTTCTAATCCATTTCATCTGATATTTTCAGGGTCTTTTCAACTCAGCAGTCCGTATCTGTCACAGACAGATTTTTAAAATTTTATTATTTTTCTCATTTTGCAACAGCAATCCTTTTGGTCACTATTCTTTCTAGCTTTCATGCTTCTTAATCTAAATCCTTCAAATTTATTAATTTAATCACAATCCACATTAATTACTTTTTCAGCAGAGTGGAGCACAACAAGTGGAGGTTTATGACAGCTGTAACTGTGAAGTGTTCACAGGCACCCAACTATTTGAAAGCAGTGCTGTGGTTACAATCTTTATTAGATTACCAGTGTCTCCAACTATCCCAGAACTGGAAGCAAATTCTGTGGAATTTCTGTCTGAAGGCAGGTGAATAAATCTGAAAAAACTTTACAAGAAACTTGTAGGCTTTCCCATTCAAAAGCAGAAACAACAGACTGAGCAGGAATCACAGGCTGTCTCCATTTATTCCACTACTCTATATGCTAAATTAAAATTAAGGTGAGAGATGAGTTTTCCTAAAATATGAGCATTCAAGTCCTACTGTTCCTCATGAGAAGACAGGAATCAGCATCAGCTTGGACACTGAAAAGCTATCAGGTTATGCTTAAGATTGGTATCTTCTCTGGAGTTACCTGGTCTGACAATCTGCTGGCCACATGTTCTATTTCTTCTCTTGCTGCAATGGACTGCCCACACCATGGCGCATAGAAGAAATACAGCACAATTTCTGAATCCTGACGGAGCTGATCTGCATAGTCTAACTGCCCCCGAAAAAGATCAGTGACTGGAGATCTTGTGGAGAAAAAATTCACTGGAAGCTTCGCTGGCATTGTTACATCTTTTGCTCGGCTGCAGGAAGAGAATCAAGAGTGGTTATTGAGACTGTACAGCAGTAGTTAAAAAAGTGTGCCCAAAGCCCCAAGTTTTATTCTTAGCAAAAGTCATGCAATGGCAAAACTTTAGAAATTGATGCAGAACAACTACAATTTATGTTATCTGAATTAGTTTTACAAAATACTATAAAAATCTAAAGATCACTCTTCACAAGCTTTAGAAAGTCACACTCTGATACCATGCACTGTGTTTATGGGTACATTAGCTCACACTCTTATGGCTAGTTGCTCACACTCTTATGGTTGGTTGCTGTAGAGCATAAAATTACCAGGAAGAGTGATTTCTTTTCATTTCTTCCCTGGTCTCATCCTCTTTTAACACTTGTACTTTAAGTAACAGCACCCTGATAAGAAAAGAGACACTGGTCATAAAGTTTTGTGATGTGTTGTTTATATGAACAGAGCCTGTTACTTTCCCTAATGCTTTGTTTTACAGTATTCTTTACTTCCATTCTTTTATACTGTATTAGGAAAATATATAGAAATATGCACTAGTTTATTTTACTGATGAGAACAGGGACTGCAAACTCTTCAGGGCACATCAATGTAAGGACAGTATCAACAAATTGAGAGTCAAAATTTAAAGAGATTATGACAAATGAAGTTTTTAAAGATAAATTAGATAGGACAGTAAGTAATACAAAGAACATAAACCAAATAGTCAAGAAACCCTTTATATCAAATCAGGAATCAAATAATTCAGAATTTGGGACTTCCAAGGTGTTCAGAAGTTGCTATGGTATAATCTGCCTTAAATGTGAGTGATCATAGTCTCTTTTTATATTGTCTTCATTTTAAAATTTTTCACTAGCTATACTTACACTAGAGTAAGCCAGACTGAAAACTGGACACCACTGACATGCTCAATTTTGCCATGGTTCATAATGGGACTGTAAATTTTAGGAGACTGTACATTTCTTTACTTTGTGGGCATTTGTTTTACTTTGTTGCAATAAAAAGCTAATACAAAAATCTTATTCTCTGATACTTGATCCCTCTCGGGTTAAAATCTTAATAATTGTGATAAAATTATGGAGCCCTGAACAATGTCAAACTCATATATTAAGCAACTTCCTAAAAACTCTGCCACACTTTCAAATTTTACTATTTCTCTAGTTTTAAAGTACATTAGTCTTTATAATACATCAAAAAAACTGTATTGTAGCTCTTCTCTAATTTCCAGGCTACTTGCTTTAACATTTTAGAATTGCCCCGGTATGCATCACAAGTTATAGAAATTCTTAATTTGTATATAAGAGGAAATTACTGCAAAATCAAATCTTCAGAATGAGAATTTTGAGAACATTAAATGGCTCCTCCTGTTTATAATTCATTAATTGCTCCACTCATAACATTATGTTTCTCTACTTTCTTCTATGGAATTCTACCTGTGTTCTTTCCCTTCTCCCCCACTCATCAACTCAGCATCTTCCCAACCCTTAAGCTCTTCAGTCACCTCATAACCAACACCTCTGGTTCCCTGCGATTCCTTCCCCCCATGTTTATCCAAACTGCAGCTTCTTCCCATGGTTTCTGCCTGCTAGCTGGACAGGACACAGCTCCAGTGTGAGCTCTGACACACACAGGCTAATCAGCTGCTGAAAGCACAACACTTCTTCAGAGACAGCAGCTAGAATTTCTCCTCTCCATCTAGTTTAATGAAAACAGACAACGTCAATATGTTTAAAACCTCTGCTTCCTCTACTGAATTAAACCAGAGAGAATGACTGGTTCAAAAATTACAGCATAAGACTTAAAAATTAGATAATGAATTGGCTCCAAATTGCAAGAATGGGTAGAACACTTCAGTAGAAGTCTCGTGACATGAGTGAGTCAGAAACTACATGAGTACCTTCAAATATGATCAAAACTCCAGTAATTATTAAATGCCAAAACATATTCAATCAATAGCTAACAGCTGCTTAAGGAGATTTGCTAAGTAGTGTCTTCCTCTGCAACACCGAACATAATCGAATACTTTGACTAATTTCCCTAAGAAAACCCCTAAAACTTACACATGTATAAACTGAGGATTATGTAAGAAATGATTACACAAACATAATAATCACAAACTGTTTATTAAAACACTGATTGTGTTACTTAGCTGCTGCCAGAGCCTAAAAAACTTAAACTATCCATGAGAACACCCTGGTAATAGAGGGAAACACATACAAGTGCCAACAGGACCAGCAGCCCTTTTGATTGCACAGTGCTGAGAGTGGGGTTGTCTCAAAGACATCTGTATAGTGCCAGAAATAATTCAAGTTCTAGACCACAGGCTTTCCATAACAACCCATGCTAGGTCAGGTCTCATCTGGCTATTCCTTGAGTCACTCTAAACCCGCAAGACTTCAAATCCCACTAATGGACTGCCTTGTAGTACAGGAATTTTCCCTTTCTGTACTTTTTATTAATTGATCTTGAAAGTTACATACTATAAGAACAGTGGTAATACCTATGCCCTGGTGCTGTGTCTTGCTAGCAAATCACACTGACATGTGGTGAGAAACTATGTCCTGTATTTATACTTAACATGTGCAATTAACCATGCTCCAAATTGCACAAGGAATTTTTACATCTGAATTTTCCATATTTCTGACAGCAACCAAACAGGGAATACCTATCTGATATTAGTCTATATAACTACAATCTGAAAAGCTGAACCCCTTTAATCAAACTTCTATATTACAGGGTGGTGAGAGCCACACTCCAATCACATACCATCTGTGAGCTTTCAAACACAGCTAGCAGTAATATGAGAGGAATGAGCAGGTTTTAAATAGAGGAGAGCAGGAAGCATTATTATAAGTATATAAAAAAAGTATTACTTTCTTAGTAATGTAACACCACGGAGGTGATTATGTTCAGAAATCCTTCACCATACATTCTAAAATATGGCAAGAGCTTTACAATCACATCTACATTATCTGGTCACTGTGAAATAAAGTCTCCTGGAATGGAGGCACAGCTACTCAGAGGCAATCATTCTTAGACTTAAAATTCACTCTGATTCAAGTAATACACCCTTTATGGACAAGTAAGCAAAGAAGGCCTTAGCATTTTTCAAAAGCATTATCTGTGAATCAAGAGTTTCATGGAACAAAAATCTGTCAGATGCCGTGGAACAGGGACATAATCAGTACCTTACAGCCTTGTCCTAATCTCAAAATTAAACCCCAAGTGAAGTACATGCTCTTAATATAGTATGACCTGGAGCACATAACAGTCACCTTGACCTAAAACCCATTCAGAAGATTCAGACCCTGGTTTAGGCTCCAACTGAGCAGCCTGCGCCCACCGTTCATTGCCACCAATCCCAACCCCTCCAGTACAAACATCTCCTGGCTCCACGTACACCAGCTCTGGGCAAACAGGAACTGCAGAGCCCTTTGCAAAGAAGGAAGTTCCAGCTCCCAAGAGGAGCACCACCAGACTGGCAGGGAAACTACGAAACATCTATCTGTCCGAAGCAGGTGCAGGCAGAGGAAGGTGGTGACATCAACACATGAGCAGGCTCGTTTGGCCCCCGCCAATGCTGAGCGCCGAGGTCAGGGCTGCAGCCCAGAGCCCCTCGGCCCTTCTGCGGCAGCGCCAAGTCCCAGTTACCTCTGGAGATGAGCAAAAGCAGCTCCATCTCAACAAAGCGCCTGTTACAGGACCACAGAATGGGTTAGGTTGGAAGGGACCGCAGCTGGTCCTTTGGTACCACCTCTCCGCTCAGGCAGGGTCATTCCAGAGCGCACAGCACAGGACTGTGTCCATACGGTTCTGGAATATCTCCAGCCAGGGAGACTCCACAGTCTTTCTGGACAATCTCTCCCAGTGCTCGGTCACTCACAGGGAAGAAGTTCCTCCTCGTATTCAGGTACAACTTCCCGGGCATCAGTTCCTGCCCGTTCCTCCTGTCCCATTGCTGGGCCCCAGGGAGCAGAGCCTGGTTCATCCTCAGATACTGCCCTGCATATCCTGATACTGCCCTCAGGAGCGGGTGTCCCCGCGAAATCTGCCGCCACAGCACAACACCCCAGTGGGACAGATGTCTCTTAAAACACTCCGCGCCCTCCCCAGCCACGACCTTACGGCCCCTGCCCACCTCGCGGCCCCGCTGTCATCCCGCTGAGAGGGACACGGCGTCCCCCCCTCACGCGACCGGTAGTAGTTGCCCTGGGGACCCCATGCGCTGAGGCCCAGGAGGAGGTTCCGTCCCCCAGGCCGGGGATTCCGTGCCCGACGCGGCCCGGCCGCAGCGGCTAAACGGCGCCGCGGGGCGACCCCGGCCCGCCGGGCCCCGCCGGCTGCTCTGCCCCAGGCCCCGGAGCAGCAGCGCCTCTGGGACCGGCGGCGGCCCGGCCGAGCTGCCCCCGGCCGAGCCCCGGGTCTGCCCGCTCCCCCGCCGGTACCTGCAGGTGACTTTGAGGGCGACGAGGAGGGCGCAGCCCAGCACGATGGCCGCGCCGCCCAGCAGCTCGGGCCGTCGCGCCATCAGGGCAGCGCGGGGCCGCAGCCGCTGAGCTGCCGTGTCGCCGGGGCCGCCGCACACCGACATGGCCCGGCCGAGGGGGGCAGGGCCGCGGGCCCCGGGCCGCTCCCGCTCGCACACGTCTCCCACCGCCCGCCCGTGAGGCGCGCCGGGCCGGGCGGGGCGGCCGCTCCGCCCGCCAACCCGCCGCCGCCACGTCCGCCCGCCCGCCCGAGCAGGCGCACGGCCGGCCCGGCGCTGCACGCCCTGCTCGCGGCACCAGACAGCCGGGACAGCGGGGCTGAGCTCGCCTCGTGCACTTGACACCGGAGAAACGGGACGGTGATTGCTGTGCTCGCCTCTTGCTCTCGGCATCTGCACCGTTACCAGTCCCGTGGTAATCCCCGGGCCCGCCCCCGGCAGCTATTCCCCAACAGCCCCACCCCGCAGCCAGGAAATATTTCACACCGGCCTTACAGAACAAGGATGTCATGTTTAGTTTTGTCTAGAATTACTTCCAATGATTTACAGAGCACTTACATTAAACAATGAAAGCATAAAATTGAGAAAACAATGCAGAAAGGCACACGATACAATCAGGTTTGTCACACAAATAACAGTGTCCATAGTATTCTGTCTCACGCTCACTTTATTACAAACAATGTAAAAAAATCAGCACTGCAGCAGGTGGCATTTCAATCACCAAGCTAGTTTCGTATTCCAGCGTACTGCAGCCCAGCCTGGGAGGAGCAGTCACTTCGCAAGAGACCCAAGCCATGGCTGAAGCACACATAAGGTGTAGGTTTCAAATTTGCTGTGCTTTCGTGAAGTGAAAGGGACACGGCATCCATGTTGTGTAGGGGTATAATTGAACTTTGGTTCAATACTTTTTACATACACAATGTATGCCCAATGACTACATTCGAACTACTGAGGTCATTGTTAAAGCTCTCCGAATTATGTAAGGTCAGCCAGGAACAGAAAACTACCTGGGGGGTGGGAGGGAAGAAGAAACCTAGTTTTAGTTATTTTGAACGAATGGCTGAAAGAAACTTAGTTGGAGAAAAAAATTAAATAAGCAAACATAAAGCTGAATCTGCAGAGAAGCCAAAACACAACACAAGTGACTGGAAAGCCCAAAGGCTCAGCAGTCGGGACTCAGCTCAGCCCAGAAATTGTTTTCCATTTCCTGTGCTCTGCAGCGAAGGCAATGGAAAGCACCATCCACCATGCAGCTGAGGCAGTGGTTCCAGTCCATGTCCAAGGCTGAGAACGTGTCCCAGCCCTACATAGCTCCAAACTGCTTGTCTATATCACAACTTACTGGCCATTTCTGTTACTTCAGTGAAGCCATGAGCTAATGACAATACAGAAAACTGCAAACGAGCTGCTAGCGACACAAATACCAACTCAGTAAATGTTTAGCTACAGGTGCTCAAGCTTTTGCTAACTGGCAAATCATTGTTTTTACAAAATCTCAATCCTGAGAGGCTACATGCAGAAAACAGCTTTGTGTAAAGTTCTCTTTATTACAGGCAACATTAGTCCATACAATAATACACAATACTGACATACAAGTGTAATCTTTCAAAATCATCATTTAAACAGCAAAGACCAAGAAACAGAATTTTAACTACTTCATTTTCAAAAATTAATACTTTTTTCCTCCCAAGATCCTTTTTCAGTAAATTATATTGAAACATACAAATAGAGAAAAAATACCCATTCAACATATATTGTAGTTAAATGGTTATTTTGTTTAAAATCTTTAATAAGAAAATCCTTTTTAGCAACCTACATATAGATAAGTAGCAAACTTTGTTTTAAACAAATCCTCTCCATTAAAAGATCTGAAGAATTTTCATCCATCATTTTCTTAGCCCACCACTCTCTTTTGCAATACCTTGATACCTTTAAAGTTTTTCAACTGAAGGTCTGAGACTAGGGGGCTTCCTAGATATTATAACCACTCTTGCCCCCTTCTATTTCCTAACTTTCTGTCCAACAGGAGGTGAGTAAGCACATAATACTTCAGATTTTTTTAATCACCACTCTGTTTCATGAGAGCATAGACAGGTCTGCTCAATCCCCCTAAATCTACCATACTTTGCTGTTCAGGAGGAACAATGTATGCCAATAAAAGCAGAAAACCTGCAGCTTTTCTGTCACATGCTTTTGATTATTGTCAAATTTTCTGGTTTACGCTTCCAGCTGATAAGAGGTATGTGTCATCTCAGTATTAGTTTATATCTTTAAACAAAAAACTATATTTTCCAAAGTCATTATCACTGGGAGCAATCAAGTGGTCTTTTCTTGCTTTGCTGAGTTTCATTCTTAAAACTTGTCTTCGTTCTTCCCACTCACGGAGTTCAGCATTTCCATGGGCAAATTTACAGTTGTTTCCTTCAGTGCAAGTACCAGCCATATATCTGTTAAGACAGATTTTGAACAGTGTTTTCATAGAATTAACCATGATCACTACTATGTCTGTATTTTCTCCAGGTCATGTTTTTGAAATACACTACATGGTAAGGACCAAAAAAAATTGGAAGAGTATATACTTTTAAAAGTTAAATGACACTAACCCTGCTTAGCATTTGGTTGTATTTTAGTTTCCCAGTTGTCAAATATTTACAGAGGACAAAAGATGGCTCTTTTTTTTCTATTCATCATGTTCCTACTTAGACTGAGACACTTAATGCTTGAAAACATCAAGTTCATCATGTTAATGAATACCTTATCATTTAATTCACTAAGCTAAGGAACTAATTACCCCTGTTAACTAAATTTGAGGTTAGAATACTCAGAACACCTCAACATGCCAGTTTGTATTCGCTTTATGCTCCATGTCCAAGGTCTGTTCTGTTCAAAACAAACACATTTAGAATACTACTTAAAAATTTAGTAAAGGGACATATAAGTTTCAAGGCAAAGACTGCAAATGAAAAATAACTTGTTTTCTCTGTGATGCAGTTTCTCAGTATCTCCAAGATACTCAACATCTTCAACTGAAAACGGAGAAAGAAAGGCATCTGTACCAGCAAACTGAACCTTAAACTCCAGACTGCTCAATTCCAAAGCTTTTAGCCTTCCAAAAAGATGCCAACAGTGAAAGGAATTTTCAACAGATTTACCAAAAAAAAAAATTAAAAAAATTAATGAGGTCAGGTAAAACAGGCTGCACTTAAGAATTAAGGGGAATAGCAAGACGTACAACCAGTTCTGGGGAAAACCAACAGATCTTGGAAGTTCTTCACATGTTCATAAATAATTTCTAGTTACAAATACTCAATTTTAACAAATTTGGTTTGATGCTAACAACATTTCTACTTGCCTTAAAGCTCTGGTATCACTGTCCAGCTAGGTACTGTTCTTGGGCTCTAATTAATATGCAGATGCCTAAGTAAACTTGTAATAATACCAACAATATTCACTTCACACAGTTGCAATGAACTTGCTACCAGTCATTAACATCACACAGGCAGTTAATTTGGTTCCAAAATTAGCCACCTTGTCACTCCCTGAGTTCTAACATGTTAAAATACTGTTAATTACTTAATTCCTTGTTGAAAGATGCATGCAAATCAAGAAATACTAGAAACTTCTTCGGAACTAGCAACTGTCTTAATTATTTAAACTATGAACAGTCATTTTTCAGCATTTTTGCCATCTTAAAAAAGACATACCTATCACAAATGCTAAAATATCCGGTTGGAAAGCGATACTGCCAGCAGTTCTGATCATCCTCAGTGTGGAAAACCTTTTCCTTATGCTTTTCAGAAGAAATGTGACCCTGCCATTGCTTCTCACTATTACAGTTCTTCCCACACATCCAACAATGGAAATCCACCTGTTTTACAAGGAATTTGAAAATAAAACATTGCAAATTCAATGCTGTAATTCTTCTCCTAATAGATTTTGAATGTTTTCTTTATGTTGGCCTGCAGGATATTGTTTACCTAAACAGACACAATTATTTTAACAATCACCTAAAGTTTATGATCTCCACTGGCTTTAGAAGAACTGATGTACAGTATCAGTTACATTTAGTGTAGCTAGCTATGGTCTAAGGAAGCACCAAGAAAATAAGAGAAACAACCTAAAATTACTGACTGGGAAAAAAAAAAAGCCCAACAAATCCCCACATGCTCAGATTTAGGATTATACCTATGATTACTTACTGTAACTTCAGCATAGTCAGTTGGCATGTGAATTTGCTTCCCATTTTCTTTGTTTGCCTGAGCAGCTGTATCATCTCCTTTTTCTGGTTTTTGAGTTTTTAGCCATATGTCATACAACTGCTCCAAGTCTTGAACTAATGAGAGCAGAAGCTAAAATAAGTAATTAGCAATTAAGACAAGAGTTTGAGAACACTAGATAAACGACTGAGTTTGTGAGCATAATTCAGTCCCCACCAATTCTAAGAAGAAAAAAGAGGAGGAAACAAATGTAGACAAGTTACACAGTTTAGACATTAAGAGCCAAGGGGAAGAGGCATCTCTGGCTACTTACCAAGAGCCCTCTGTGCCTCCTTGAGGAGGCAGCAAGAGGTGACAGGTTTCTGAACAGGCACCCAAAGGACAGATAGCAACTGTGTTGCTGCATACCAATACCTGAATTTCAAAGAACTGATCTCATGTGTGCTACAGCTTTTGGTAAATTTAGTTTGCTTTCTTGCAGACAATGATCTGATCATTTATGTCATTTATTACTTCTGATTTTTGATGCTTTCTCCCCAGGAACACTGATGGGATAGTAAAGTCAGCAACAGAAAAGTGAATGGTGATTCCCAGTAAATACACTGGGGAGGATTGTTCTGCAAGTAGTTTCCCCCATATGTAATTCCATGAATCCATGTGTGTGCACATGGCAATACACAGTACAAACACCAACTAATGTTTCTGCAAGGATCAATATTTCTAAGACACCTAAAAAAGCAATACAAACTACTTTATTGTTTAAAAACCCATCAAGCAGCAAATACACAATACAGCTATTTTTATTTAATACTATTTTTGAATGCCTGGTCTGGGTTTATTTAAAGGGCATCTGCAAGGTTTACTACAATTAAATTAAAGTAATTGAAGTACAAGAATGAAAAACAGAACAGTTAGATTTAACAATATGTTAGATTTACTCTTCTACTTACTGCTGTTCTCCTTCATATAGGTCCACATCTCTCTCTCTTCAGGACTGTGAGCAAATGAGCAGTTTCCATCATACTGACATTTCTTGCCTGAAGCAATATGATTGCACAACTGGAACACAAATTAAAAAAAAATTCTTAAGAATATAAAGCAGAATGGATGCTAGTAGAATTTTTCTTTTTTTTATAAAATTTTTTATAAAAATGTTTATGTTACAAAAAACCTCATTTATTTTAGTTAGAAAAAGACAACTGCTGGAAGCAAGTACTATGAGTGCTTTTTGCCGCCCACCACACTACCAGACCACAGATACGTATAAATTATTTCAGAAATATTTACTTCCACTGACAAGTAGTAACATGAGATCAGTGTTTTTCCAAGGCTGAACGTTGTAGAAACACTATGAACATTTTCCTACCAACTCCTATGGGAATTTCTGCAGAACTGATGAAACCAGCCCAGTTACCAAGTATTTTCCAGTGATTACCTACTTTCTTAACCAAAATGTTAGTTTTAGGTTAACATACATCAAACTGCAGAGGCACTTGTTTCTTTGCAGGAAGAGGACGAATGGTCATCCACTTCTTACGTTCATTAGACATTACCAGCACCACACGGCGATCTTTGCTCCATCTGGAAACCACAAGCATTCAATGAAAGAAATACTATTCAAAAAAATCACAATTTCTGCACAGAAGCACAACTAAGAAAGCTCAAAAAGTTTATTTTTAAAGCTTTTACCATATATTTAAGGTTTAATGAAGTTGTATTAAAATTTGACCAAAGTTCTTCATACAAAAAAAACCTCCAAAACCTAAACACAATCACTTTGGTAGCCATCAAAGTGTTTCTCAGTACCAATTATTAGCATACTACAGAGATAACTCTGTCCTACTTCAGTATGTTTGGGGTTTTTTTTTTAAATTCCTTTTATGACTCTTTCCTAAGAAGCAACAGTTTACCCAGAAGATGTTTTAAATGGCTGACCAAACAGTAAAACTTTCACTGTTTGATCTTACTTACGGGTGTCTTGCCTTTGCACTACAGTATTTCTTGTTTCTGTCTGGCTCACTAACTTGACCATTTCTCCAGCACTGTCCACAAACAAACTTCATCTTCAAATTAAGTGATCCATATTTCATTTGGTTCCCTAGAATCTTAAGCCAAAAAATTTAACAACAATAAAAGCTTTTTTTTTATCTGCAAAGAAATCCATACATAATTATTAATTCCCCCTATGGCAGAGATTTCAGCACATGTTGGAAAACACATATTACACAGCATGCCTTGTAATAGCTCCACCTGTCATTTCAAACTAGACATTTCTTAACAAATGTGTTTTTTTATTGACCTTATTTCTGATTTAGGTGTATGCACCCTGAAGTTGTGATAATATATACAAACTAAACACATAAAAGCACTACATATTGAAAAGATAATTAATTGCCCTAGAGCAGCTTACTTTGAACTGATATTTACATTTTATGTCACACCTGGGACAGAGCAAGCAAAGCAAAAAAGGAGTTGCACAGCAGCAGAACAGGCATTTCAATCTAAGTGAGCACGCTGAAGAAAGCCCTACACTGAAAGAGATTATTTGGAGATCATTAAAAAAGTAATTTCTAAAATAAGCTACATTACATATGCACATAAAATGTTTTCACCACAGCCACTGCAGAATTAGTTGAATAGAAAAATGAAAATACCTGTGATCCATGTGCACTAGCTTCCATGTTCTGCCAGTACTTCTTTGATTCTTGAACTATAGTATCATGTGAAATACCTGTAAAGGAAGGGAAACAGTCTGAGTATTTATGACTGCTGCAGCCTTACAGACATGCTCAAACTGGAATGCTACTGAAGCCCCAAAGCTTTTATCCATTTTTCTTTTTGTATGTTGTGTAAGTATTCACACATGTGGGATATACATTTACATCATGGTTATGATGTTATGTCCATACACACACACTTAAGAACATTGTGAGGGCATCTGAAACAGAAATATTGTCTGTATCATCTCAATGGAAAGCATACAAGGATTTTAAATTGCAGATTGCTCACATAAGTTAAGGTCCATCTTTCAGTGTTTAAACATAATGTACTAGAGATTTAATGCCGAAGTAATTATAAAATCTACACTGTATGTACCATGGGAAAACTCTTCAAAATGCAAGCTGAGAGGCACCAGGTTGCTCCTGCCTGCTTCCTGCACTGATCCCAAGCTGCTAATTTCAGCGGGAGTCAAGAAAGGAAGGAATGGCAATACAATGAAGAGTGAAGTAAGTATTTTGCTAAACATACCTGATTCCTTTTGCATTATCCAGACTTTAAGCTCTACCAGACTGTGAGCATAAAAGCATTTATCCTCTCGTAAGCAGCCATAATGTACCTCATGTCTGCACAGGTCAAGCTGACACCGAACTTGGAAAGGGCGGATTTTGGAATATTTCACCATAGTCTCTCGCAAAATGTGGACAAGGCACCTGTTTTGAAAGTCCATTTTAGACATTCTTTAAAATAACCATTCTTCCCCACAGCTTGTTCAAATATCCTTTGAACACTTTTTACTTGAAATCAGAAAGTCAGGAAAGTTCCCAGAAGGAGGTCATGTCTAAGCATCATTTCTAGGCTGAGTAAACACACTAAACAGCACTAAACAGTACTCTTGGGAATCCAGAGTCCCTCTTCTGCAAAGCATTACTGAATTCAATCCAGCTGGATCCCTGGTTTCCAAGAAGGAAAGCAGATCATGTCCACTTTCAAGAATATATCCTGATCTAATTACTAACCCACATACTTATTTCTTTATAGAGCACCATTTAAGGAAGAGGTGATGCAGAACAGTAACAGCCTAGTTCTTCTAGCAGCAGTGCTTCCTCAATACAGGGAACTGGAATACAAACAAAGCAATTCCAATGCTCCCACTTACTTTTACATCATACAAATACCAAAATCTCTTAATTCTCCAAAACCTATTTTATACTATTACAACAATAAAAACTTCTTTAACTTTCTAAGAATAATTAAAGACACTCCTCACACTTTTTTTTATCAAATGAGTTTAAAATAAAGACTATGGTCTATTTTATACACTGTAATTAAGGCAAACTTGAGTTAAAATACAACAAAATAAGAAAAACATATCAAAGAAAGAACAACTTACAAGTTCCTGTTTTAATTTAACATTACACATCTATTTACAGCAATACAGCTCACCAGCTAGATAAGCTATTAACAACCTAACAGCAAATCCTGTAAGATTCAAAGATGGGGGTAGACACCACTACTTTTAAATGACTGATAAAGAAATAGCTCACTTTAATTTAGTTACATTTGTCAAACCTTGCTCTTTAAGTCTGTCATGCCTATACTGCCAAAGCATAACAGTCAGCAAGGAAGAGAAGTTGACCAACAGGTAAAAAGTGAAAGACAGTATTAAAAACTGCCTTTGCTTTTAAATTGCAACTTATGGAGATGATATTTCAAACATACTTGTTATCTTCAAAGTCATGCATAGCAGGGTGAGAACAAGAAGATGAGTTATCCTTGTTCCTTTTGCTTATTATTCTGGGCTTGTGATCAAAACATTTCTGGAAAATAAAAACAAGTAATTTTACAGTATGTATTTTAGACAATTAAAAATATATAGATACTTCATTTGGTCTCTGCTCTACAGGCAGCCAGATAATTATTGAAAATCTGCTTCAAAAGTTATGGAATAGCCATGCATGAAGCAAAATATTTCTTTCCACGTAGTTTAATTATCTATTACTATTTTTATTGTGTTAGGAGAAATAAAGCAGCACCTCACAAAGAAACATAAATAATCCGTGGTATTCTTGAAGAAGTTGGGACACAGTCAAGTTGATCTTTCCAGGTCCTCCAAAAAGTGCTTCTCGACTGAAGGCTCCTTTGCGCTCCAGCGTCCACACATCGATCTCCTCTTGGCAATAGGCAAACGTGCAATGGCCTGGGTACCTGCATTCCTCCTCAGCAGCCACATCTCAAAGGACAGCATCGAACACGACATTGCTTTTACACAACTTTTTTTGGAAATTCATCTTAAAACTTCCACTATATCTGCTTCAAATTCTTTTAATAAAAAAGTTACAGAGATCTGTTGTAAATATGTCATTTAAATCTAAAAAAGCAACACCTTATGCTGAATGACTTGTTGAAAATGTAAAACTCCTCAAAACAGCTAATGCACACCTCCATCAACTATCCTATACTCAGCTAGGGAAACGATGCTGAGAACCCAGTACACCTTTTGGTCAAATAAAGCCACTCCTTAATCCACAAGTCATCTTGCTTACATCTTAAGTAGACATTCATATTGCAAAATGCATCTAACAAAAATCCTTCTTTGCTGCTGTTTTTAACAGTAATCATCCAACATTCAAAAACAAAATTACCCCTGATGGAGAACAGTACAGAAGTACACTGTCTGTTCTCTAAGTAATCGTATTAATGGTCAAAATATGGCTCTTCTTACAGCCTTTGAAATGATAAACAACGCAGAACTTCTGTCTCCACCTCCCATCAGCATAAATAAAAATTCCTTCTATACTTCACTATGGAAAAGCTAAACTGTATTGCTTTGAAGGTAGGCATTACCATTTCACTCTCTGTAACACCTACCTTTACATATATGATATGGTCCCACATACTGTGTCTTTGTTGGTCTTGGACGTATTTTTTTCCATGATTTATCTTCAGAGTTTTTTATTCTGCCGATTAAAATATCCTTCTTACATTTATGTTCTAAATTGGGATGGTAAGCGTAATCCAATAATTTAGGACCTGAAACAATCACAGAAAATTGCTTGTATTTGCATAAATTGCATTGAACATATGAACATGTCCATACACAGTCTGGCATATAAACCCAAAAGCCAAGTATACAAACATACTGTATAGAACTCCTACTTGCACCAGCAGCTCTGAAGAACCAAAAGTCATTAACCACCATGTTGAGCAAAATAGAAAAAAATAACCCCAAATACTTACAAAAGGCAGCCTCAGCAAGAAAAAAAACTCACAAGTTATTTTGTATTTGGGGAGGGATGCTGTGTTACAACCTTAAGGTTGCTTTGGATCAGCAAATTGCTGTGTTTTTTCAAATTCCAAAGTATCCATTCCAATAACATTAATTTAAAACTTTAATTGCTTATCGATAGCAAGTCAATGCAGGTGAATTCCAGTGATCAGTAAATGGCTCTCTTAACCTTCAACATTTATTTTATTAGGAGAGGTACTATGTTCAGAGACAAAACACACTCTGTAAGAAGATCACACGTACCAAAAAGATGAATACCAATCCCAGAACTTTGTGATTTTGGAAACAAAAATACACCTAGCTTCAAACTCTGTTTTTAGGATGGTATTAAATGAAGACATCAGGAAGAGCATCTGAAGATGAGCAAGTGAATTTTTCTATTCATGAGACTGAAAAGCAAGGGCATGACCCAGTTTTCTCTGGACAAGAAGACGATGGAACAACGTAATTTCAAAAGGCAGTAAAAGCAGGAGATGCTTAAAGGCTTTGATAGAGATGTAAAGAAACAGAGGAAGTAGATGCATTGACACAAAAAGTGAAGCTGGGAACATGCCAAATACTCTCACCAATATGTTACAGCTCCAGCTTTAGCAGAACATGTTCTATGGTTTTTCAAACTTCATTTTCTGGATTTTTCTAGTAAAGACAATTTTAAACTAGTATAGAAGTTCTTAAGGGTACAGTACCATCCCCTAAAGTCTCGATACAATTCTTTATTAGTATATCAATATCAATATACCTGTAACTTTAAACACAATGCTTATTTTTAAGATTAGTTTTAATAGAAGCTTTAGAAGCTGTTTTCTATTGCCTTTAGAATATGGCTCTGTTTAACAGCAACAGCCGAGGCTGAAAAGATTAGTTATATTAATGACCCATAATGGTTAAGCTCCTGTAAGTCAATACAGTGCAGTTAATTATTACTAAGGTTTGGAAGCCTCATTATGATTTAGAATTAGTTTGAAAGAACAATAAAACAGATGGGAGGTGAAGGTTACCAGGTACTTTGAACTGCAGTTCAATTCCCCATGGCCAATCAGAGAGAGTATTGCAAGTTTTATTTAGTCTTGAGCAAAGGTGTCATTCTTCACAGTTCCCTGGGGTTTGGGAGGAAAGCGGATACAGAATGTGAATGACCTTACACTCAGGGAAAGCATGTGGTGATTTGTGCTGGGTTTAGAAATCAAGAATCTATTAGGACAAGAAATAAAGACAAGAGGAAAGAAGATAAAATAGTGGTTGAAATATTTCACCTATCATATGATCATGCTACATCTGCAAGAACAAGTCAGGATTATATGGTTTAGAAGCCAACAGTGTTAAATTATGAACAAGATTCATTTTAATTAAAAAAAACTAAAAATCAACTCCATCAAGTCTAATAGGTCCTTACCTTTTTTAACAAAACATAACTGGCAGGCCTGTCTTAGCTCATGTGTGCCTTCCAGTGGGTTCCTTCCCGCCAGTGCTGGAGACACAGGTATATTAGCAGCTGTACTGCTAAAAACATTGGAAAAGTCACTTCTAGTTTGGCCTGCAATTCCCATGTAATTTTCGGACCCAAACAAACTACTAGGACCATTAATCTGTTGAAAGAAAACATATTATTGATACATAGAATTTACTAATCTACAATTAAAATGTAACCTACTGAAACTTTTCTTCAAAGCCATAATATGAACTTCAAACACACACCTGAGAAGGGACATGGAGATTTTACAAAGGCCACATACACAGCACAAACTAAGCATAAAACAAGAGCCAACCAGGTACAGGCAGAACAGCAGCCTTTGTCAAGCAAACTATTACTCCCTCCTGGCTCCTGAGGATGCAGTCCTTCATGCCACCCTTTCCCAGCAGCATGACTGAAAATGCACAGCATGACTGCAATACAGAGAGCAGACAGATCTCAACCCACGGTGGCATCTGCTCTGTTCCTGTACTAGGACAGCTCTTCAGGATGCCTAGTGTTTGGTATTCAGATCATAAGGGATTTTAGATTGGTTATTTTACAATTCAACAATATTTTACAGCAAGTTCCTCAAAATGGAATGATGGTTGTGACATCAGCCAAAATTTGTACATATAAAACAACCTCCACAATCTTTTTCTTTTGTTACAGTTCCTGTAAGTTCCCATAGCCAGAATATACTTTTAATGGTAGAAGTGCTATTTTTTTAAAAAGAGAAACTTCAATAGTAAAAATTCAGATTTGTACAAAGCCTCCGAGGTGTTAACATTTGAACTGGTGTGAACAAAAACATGAAAGATACATACAAACAATGGGGAATTATTGCTGTTAAGTGTTGGTGTTCCATCTCGAGAAGCTGAACTTGAGATGTCTAAAGGAATAAAAAGATATTTTAATTAATTGAGTTCCCCAGGACATCTCATGCAAAAAATAATTTATCATTCCTGAGAAATATCAGAGGTTTGGGTTTTATGACAAACACTAAAGTTTTTTTTTATTTGCTACAATAAGTTTTTTTGGTTTGTTTTTTTTTTTTAGATTATGTAAAAGCCCCTTGTAAACATCTGGGCTGAAAAGTTATTAGGCAATCATCTTCAAAATATACAGCTGGTTATCACCAGCAGGACTGGCAGATACTGAAGGCGGATTCACAGGCAGATACTGAAGCAGTATGAAAACACTGGTGTAGTATAAAAAGGGTAGCAACATAAACAATATCTGACTATGAAAAAATGAGAAGATGAAAGAGGGGTAAAAGGATTCTTCAATTTTTGGTTTTATTTTGTAAATCTGGCTTTGTTCCGAAGATGAATAGTCCTGTAACACTGGTAATTAATGACAAAACTCTGTTTTATCTTTTGTAGTTCATTATTTGTATCTTGTTATTTCACATACCTTATTTCACTACATAATTATAGTCTGTGCAGTTTGAATCCAAGCATGTAATACTGGTACCTTTTCAGAGCACACAGTTACATTACCCTTTTAGAATTCTTGTTTATTGCCAAATCATGACAGATGGTTTAAGCTGTAAGAGCAAGTTTGTTCAAAAAAATAAAAAAGTTTGAGGGAATAGTGTTTTTTCTTTAAACTTATTCACCTGAAACAAGTAAATTTACATGATACAGAAAAACTACACAGAGGGAGCTTGGAGCATGCTTATGCAGACCCCAAAGAAACAAAAGCTTTATTTATGAACTCTTGTATACAACCAACACCCAAAAACTACTAGCACAGCTCAAATACTATATGTGAAATATAACTAATAGTTGTGAAAACTAATTTGTTAAACAAGAAAGCCACTTGGCTCATGCACAGCTCTCATCATCATAAAAGGTTAAATACTAAGACTCATTTCTTACCCCTTTTTGGGTCACTGATTGAAAAGGTGCTTAATGGTGAACAGAAGTTTTCCAGCGAAGAAGCCAAAGGCTGTGAAAAGATTTCTGAAAGAGAAGCTGAAGGAACAAATCCTGCAGTAACTGGCAGTGTCCCCAGTAAAGAGGCAGAAAAAGGTACACTAGGAGCTACACTCCCTGCAGGAATAGGTCCTCTGGCTCCTGTAGTTTGCTGGAAAAAAAAAAAAATAAAAAGAATGTTCAGACCAAACAAGAAAGGCATCAAGGACATCATCTGCAACAGTATTTCTTTTAGTCAAGTTTCTGCAAAGTTTTTATAAACCTACTGGAAAATGTCAATGACAGGTACACCACAGTCCTGCACAGAGCTGCAGTAGCTAAACCCTAAACAATGCCCCAGGTGCAAGGCACAGTTACCAGACACCTTACTAAGTTAGTAAGAGATTTGGATTTTTTTAATACATCAGATCATAGCTGAATTTCCAAATTATGTTAAAAACACAGACACCAGGGAAGATTAGGAAGAGTCAGAAATCAACAGTATTTGTTTCTAAATAAAGAGAACATAATTCAAACTGTAGTACAGCAAAGAGGTATGAGTTGGCTTTGAGGTAAATCCTCAGATCCAATCAAACGATAACATGTTCTGCAAAGGCCTGGTCACATTCCTTCCTCCCATTAAAAGTAACATATCCTTCTGTACATTTTTGTTAAGGACATACCAAGTGGGGGAGTTTCCCCTCCCTTCTTCCTGCCATCCCAAGTTGCTCCCTCCTTGTCTGGATGTTGAGTGAGTAGGTCTGCACAGAGTCTGCCTCAATGCTCCAAACGACTGGCAGGGCCAGAGCAGGGAGTCAGTAACCTTGGTAATAACTTCAGACATCTCCGCTCATCAATCAGAGCTCTCATTACAACTAACTGCAGAAGTCTGGAGGCTTCACTGTATGCTCTAGGTCTGGCATAATGGTGTAAGTAGGAACAACACTTCATAGAACTAAATTTCTTTAATATCTCTTCTGAAAATTCAAAAAGTCAGACTCATGATGGTCTGTTTCTTTTCAGCTAGGTGGTGGATCTGGACAAAGCTCTGATTGCAGAGATACCAGTGGGCATCCCAGAAGGCCACAGCCCAAGTACTACTCTCCTAAAAAGCTTTTTGCTTATGTTTATCTATAGTTTCTACAGCTAGAGGGTGAGCATTCCAACACACTGTTCATGTTCTAAGAGGGTTTATTTACACAAAAAAACCACACTAGCCCAGACTTCAAATATCCAATTCATTTTTCACAGTACTTCTTGTAAGAAGCATTGGTAGTAGCATAGCAGTATTTCTGAAGCAATAGTAGTCCTTTACAGCCACACTTTCAAGAATCTGCAAAAGAATCAACCTGACTATGCCCAAAGAGAGCTCAATGTAACTAGGAAAGGAAACTTCACCACTAGCCTGATAAAAATATAAGCTCCCACTCATAGAGTGTTTCAAGGAAGAAGACAATAAAGTCTTACCATTACACTTTCATCTGGATCAGGCACAGAATCAAGTAACTCATCAAGTTCTTCTCCAATAATTATATCTCCATCTCCACAATCTAAACATGCTTCTGGCATGGAGAAAGAAACATTCCCTCCATTTGCCAACACTGTAGAAGGCAAAGGAACCTTTTCCATCTGAAGAGGCATAGCAGTAGCTAAAGGTGGCACAGGTACTGGTGACACTTTAGACACTTCAGAAACAAAGTTTGATGAAGAAGCAGTAGAAACCATCTCTTGTTTCTGGTCAGATAAATCTGAAATAGGTAAGATGGGAATGACTCAGACCTTTGTTCAAAGATGTGAAAAGTTCTTGCATGACTTTTACCCTGACAACAAGGAGTGTGAGTGAAGAAATGTGAAGAATGTTTAAGCAAAACCACATCTAATGTTTTCAGCTTCCATCAGCTTCCAAATTATGTGTATCTTCATCTCAATACTTATTTATTACTCAAGCTAAAACAGAGAGAAAAAGTTACAGACTTGATACTTTACTAAATCTTTAGCATATTCTCCCCTTCCTATTTTTTCAAGCTAAAGAGGACAGTATGGAGACAATCACTACAGGAGTAGTTACATTCATACCAAGTTGAGGAGACCAAAGGGAAATCTGCCCAGACACTTAAATATCTAAACAGATCAGACTTTTACCCCAAAATGAGCAGATGAATTCTCTTCCAAATTTTCCTAATGCAATGAGATATGTATGGCATATCTAGCTCCCTAGCATTAGTAATGTAACACAAGACTCACCTAGCTCAATATCTTCTACAGAAGAATTCTGTAAATGAGAAAAAAATACCTCTCAGCCGTCAGAGCCATTAAAAACTTTCAAATACATATTTACAGAAAAGAATGTAACCCCTCTCAAATTTAGGTCTTATAAAATCTCAAATTTACGAAGTCTAATGTAATTTAAAGGTCAAATATTTTTAGATAAAGCATCCACTTGCAGACTTAAATCCACTCACAGTATCACCAAAAATCTGCAACCAACCAAAGTGACAATGATACTTCAGGGAACGAAAGAATATAAATGGTATCTTAAATGAGCTGTTTCTACATTTCCTCATTCCTTTACAGCTAAATTGTCTATATTCCTGTGAAAGAAGTCTCTAAGATAAACTCCTCTTTACTACTTCTATTCAGACATGTTAAAAAGAGCAAGATAAATGCAAGTTCAGCTGCTAATGAAGATCAAATTTGGACAACTGCTTATAAGTAAAAGGGATTTTATCCCAGCACCCTTCATTTTGATAACTGTCAACTAAATAAAATAAAAAATAAACCCATTAACTTTGCTTTTGCCTCAGGACATGAAAAATAAATACATGCATTGCACTGGATTTAATCTTTTAGCTAACATTTATTCAATAAAGTTAACCTGAATAATAATCTTATGTCCTAGTCTGCCATACATATACACCAAAACTGAACATATCAGAACTCTAAAGTCCCAAATAACAGCTTCTAATATAAAATGTCAGTTGTACCACTGTTCCTTTATCATAACAAAATTATGAAACAATTATTCCCTGTAGTTTACAGTCAGCTTGCACTCGGAACATGTAAAACCTTACCTGAGTTGATACATCACTAGAAACTGAATTTGAGGATGGTGGCTACAAAGAAAAGATACTTTCATTACATACAAATTTGATATCAAAAGAGGGAAACCTTAACATAAAATGTTAAAATAAAACCTTACCTTTGCTCTAACATATGCTTTCCTTATTTTTAACCCTAGTTTTTGAGCTAGTTCTTGGGTAAGCTTAATCACACTTTCATCCTAAAAGACATAAATAAAATCTCATCATTTACATGTACTGTCATCAAGCAAAGACATGTTTATATCTCAGTCTGTATTCTGCAAGATCCCTATATGCAAGATGTCTCAAAATGCAGCTTTATTCTTTCACAAACACAGAACTGTAACCTATACCTGAAAATACAGCTACCCTCAAGCAAAACTATGTTGACAGAAAATGGACAGTATCCTCCTTCTCCTTTATTTAGATTTCAAATAATATAAAGGCTTTCCAAAACCAGAGAAACTCCGAGAAGTGTTTGTTGGGTTTGTTTGTTTTTTTTATGACAGGTAGGTATTTTTTGTTTATTTATTTGAGCATGACATTTGTTCTTTAAGGGGATGGGGGTTTATTTTGTTATTTTGCTTTTACACAAATTGAGGGCAAATATTCCTGATTACCATATGAGTTACTACATAACACTGATGAATATTTAATGAGCACTGTATTTTGGGAGTCATTGCATCATACAACTAGAATTAAAAATGTCATCATACTTCCGTCTGTCCTACAGTTATAACTACCCATTTAAATTATTTTAAGATTTAGTATTCAGATCACGTCCTACAGCTATAAACAGCTATTTATAAAACTTACATAAAGGCATAGTAACCTCAAGCAAAAACATTCAGATCTGGAGGTGCAAAGTGAGGATCCAAAGTCCAAAGTTACACATTCAGATGAACTGTTTATGTCTCTGGAAACACAACTGAAACCTCCTCTCCATCGAAAGGCAAACCTATGCCCAACACTTTGTCTAGTGTCTCACTGAAGTTTTGATGCAGCAAGGTGAATATGCAGCAAGTCAGTATTTTATCCTGTGATCAGTCTATTTTGAGCAATGCATGTACAGATTCCATCCGCATGTAAGTTCAAATCAAGAATGCCTTTCTGAAGTGAAATCTCTTAATCACCCTCACTCACAGCATTTTAATTTGCATTATGAAGGGTCACAGAGAACTAAATTGGGTTTGGCTGTAACTAAAGCCGAGCAGGAATGCACTTGATGCACCCCAGTTCTTAAAAAACCCAAACAAATAAAAAAGTACAACCCAACCACACAAACAATCATGGCAAGCAGATCCTCAGGACCAGCATTTCAGTCTACAGATCATCTCCTACACCACACAGAGCCTGCTAACACACACAGAGCCCAAGATTCAGGGTGCACAGCAAGTGAGTCACAGCGAGGACAATGCACTGGAAGCAATGTTACTGAACGCTTGGAAAGCTAAAATGCAGTTATCAAAAGAATAAGTGTACATTATAATTATGGTGGGGTTCTCTTATGTCATAGAGAATTTTAAACAATTAATTCAGTGGTTCTAGTGCTTATTGCAAACATTCATGGCACTTGACCCCCGTTGCATTACTTCTGCTGAAAGTTAACACAACAAACTGAGCTTGGAGACTGTAACCTTTGCCCTCAGTCTCCATTTCCACATGAAAAAATAATGCTTAGAGGAATAAATTTTTTTTTTTTTTGCATTAAAAAACCCCAAACCAGAAGAAACAACCTTGTTCTTAAAATAAACGTATGTTTCAAAACAGTAAAAATAATCACCAATATATAATTTACCCACCTGTGGCACAGCAAGAGAACATTTTGCTACAGCATCATAAGCCTTCTTATAGCTTCCCAGTTCATTCAAAGCTTTTGCTTTGCGATAGAGAGCTCTGAAATTGTTTTCATTCAATCTTAACGCTATCTCACAGTCCTCTAGAACTTTTTCATGCAATCCCTAGGAGGAGAAAAAAGAAAAAAAGCCGCTAATCAGAACTATTATGATGGAAAAAGTGAATTTGAACTGTTTTGGACAAAGGTATTGAAACACTGTCAAACATTCACCAAGGCCACTGCACAGTGAATTTGTAAGTTTTGCTAAGTCACCAAATTAGGCAACTAAAACCAAGCAGGGCCATCATTATGTAAAATCCAGTAACAGTCACAAAGAAAATTTAGCTCTTTCACAAGAGCCATCTTGTTCCACAGAGAAAGCAGCCAACTCAGTGCAGTCAGCAGTGTAAATGGATAAAAATACTGTTCCATCAAATTCCAAGCCTAGTATGACTCTTTTATGTTAATTCTAGTATTAGTAACTAAAATACCTCAATTATACATGTAAAAAGCTTTTAAAGAACGTGCCAAAGTGATGATGAAACATGTCAATCCTCAAACTACCATCAAGAGCTTTTCACTCACTAGACTTTATGTCTTCATACCCTGTTTGCATCCTGTTCTGGAGAAATCCTAGTTTAAACAGCTTACCATATTTGACAAACATGCGATCCTGTTCACATGCAGCTTCTCTAAAACATCATCAGAAACATGGATTTCTTCTGAATTAGCATAATCAGCTATGTTTATAGCTTCTGTATAATGACTCAGTGATCCTCTCCAATCACCTTCTCGATATACGTCATTTCCTTCATGAAAAAGATTTCTAACAAGATCTCGTATAAATAACTGCAACAAAGAAAAGAAAGACTCATCAACAGCAGTTGCTTATCTTCCATCATTCTAAGGAAAATTTCAAATAGAAAATTTATACTTGTAACTTCATGGAATCAGAGTGAAATGCAAAACTTTTGTCTACATTATTTTTCTTCTGATATTTTTCCAAGACAATCTCAAAGATGTACATATATGTTCCATATATTCTTTCAGCAAGCAGCAGCCATAGCAGCTGGCAAAGCAAGAGAACACAAAAGCTGATTCTGTAAAAGGGGGTTTTTAGTCAAAATGTGAATGACTGCATTTTTATCTAGTATGTTCTCAATTCCAATGAAACCACCTACCACTGGAAAAAGAACTAAAATGGTGAAACTGAAAATACAAGCCAAAATTATGCAAAATTGTAACACATACAGAAACAAAATATGTTCTGAAGGTTTCTGTGACTTAAGTCCTTTTGTCTTACTTTTGGTGTGCTACTCTGAACTTTACTCAGAAGAGGACATGGTTTTATTCCATTAATGCCCCACATTTATCCCCAACACCAGTATGGAAAGATCTCACATCAACTGCTGTATGAGTAAATTCAGGACACCCAAATATCTGAATACCTGTATCATAATGTTGGAGTTGTTCAGTTCCAATATTGCAACTTTTTCAATTACCATTCATATTATGTCATCACCTAAATGATGACTAAAACCAAGATTAACTAAAATAATATAGGTCCATGTTAAAAACCCTTCTGGAAATTAACATTTCATTACCTCATATTGTTCTTGCGTCCCTGGATAGGGCAAAGTGGATCTAGAAAAAAAATTACAAGCTTCACTTATTATACATATTGCTGAAAAGACAATCACACTGAAGAATGCTGGTTCTTAATAAAAGCAGCCTTGCTTCTGCAACAGGCAGATATCTGAATTTTGCCCATAGCCTGCACTGAACAAGGAAAAGTAATGTAGATGAGTTCTGATCTAAAAAGTGAGCTTTCTGATTACTAATGGCTCACTTTCTTTTGAAGTTACATGGTCAATCTGAGCTCTGCTGTTCAAAATGTATTAAGGTTTTAAATGCTTTGTGAGTTTTAGACAACAGTGTTCTTTGTTTAAAAGCAATTTCCTTCCTCTCCTCCCATGTGCAGAACCATGTTATAGATGAGAACTGCAATCTTCTAGTAAGTACTGTAAAATGACAAATTATCTGTCAAAAACCCGCATCAATTTTAATTAAGTCATACCAATGACACAACAGGAAATTTAAAAGTTCTTTCATATGACATGCAACAGAGATTTTCTCTAGCACAGAAAAGAGGCCTTTACTTCTACATTTTCAGGAAGAAAAGCAGGAATCCTTTCCTTTTGCATAGAGGGTAACTGAAATTCTATTTTTAAATAGGTTTCAGATGGTCACAGTTTTTGGAGGGAAGGCTTTGTTTTTGGGTTTTTTTGTTGGTTGGTTGATTTTTGTTTGGTTTTGTTTTCTAAGAATGCTATATATGAGCAGTGAGCTAGTATGAAATTTCAAAATTATTTTAAGATAGCCAGGATCTTAAAAAGAATTTGGCATTGACCCAAATGAAAATTAAATACTCAGATGATTTCTCAATAGCTTAAATTTTAGCTCCAGAGAGTTAAAACATTTAGGTAGTGGTGAGCAAACCCATTCCTTTCAGTAGCAACCTAGTTTTAGGTGTAGCTATTCTTAAGGTGGATTATCAGTCTACCAACATTTTCTACCCACAAAAAAACAAACAAAACAAAAAAAAAACAAACAAAAAAAATTAAATGCTAATTTTTTTCAAAGGCAGGAAAGGAATAACCTCTCACCTTCCATTTGCTCTGTTTAGGAACAAAGAGAAGTGCTGTCTTTTCTTTAAAGCTGCTCCCTGTTTAACATGTTAGTGCTAGCAAATATTCTGAGGAAAAACACAAAAGGCCTTTCCCAGTGACATCCATCTCATAGAAATATATGTACACATGTGAATGAACATACAAGAATAAAAACCACAAAATCATACTCTATAAACTGGAGTCCTTTCTTAATGTCCTGTTGTCTAGTGCTTCTCTCTTCCGACACATTGGACATGTTATCCTGAACATCCACTTTTCGGATATGCCACTCCTCAAAAAGGAAGAGAGATAAATGGCTGTTATAAAATGTTTCAGTGTGCATTTGGCCCAGAAGGATCCACTCTCACATCAACACTAAGTCCGTTGTACAAAGATGATTCTGCACCAAGCTTCAGAGTCACCACACAAACTCCTGACACAGCTGAAGCACCCACAGTGACAGAGGGAGAAGCCCCAGGTCACAACCAACACCCCCCATCAGTGCCCACTTACACAGTATTTCTGCAGAGAACCTTTCTTCCAATTTCTAATTTATCTTTGGTTTCCACTCACTTCCTCCAGAGGATGCACAGTCCTGTCAGTGTAACTGCACCAAGCTACAAGTCCAGCTTTTCAGGGATTACTGCTAAACTGAGCTGAAGTTCCACACTGACCCCTTTTCAGAGCTTTACACTTCTTTCATTTGCTTGTTGAAGTGGAAATACACTCAAGATCCTGGTATATTTTATTAATTAAAACCAAACTGATGAAAAGGCTACCATGAAGTCTAGTTCTACAGCATCTCATCATCCCCAAGCACTGAGGTGAAATTAGAAGCCAACATCACTGTTTTATTAATATTTACCAGTTAGACAAGGTGAAAGCCTTGGACACTTTACCAGTAGCAAAGTACCTACTTCACTTGAAGAACTGAATTATTTCAATATGTCATCAGCTCGACATTTTAATTCATCTCAATCACTATTTTTTTGTGTCTTTAATTGCTTGGATTTACAAATGTTCAAGTTAAGTTAAAATGATCTGCATAACCTTCAATATAAGGCTATTTGAAGTATGCTGTTACAACTGTACGTGGTTATGCCCAACTGTGATGCAAGAATACAACTTATTTTTCCAAAAAAAGAACCATTAGGACAAAGTTTTATTCTGAAAATACTCAAGTTCAGAAAAAGGCTTTTAGCTAGAGGATGTTTTAGTGTATGTTCTGTGAAGAAAATTACTTTTTGTAGGAATTTATAGTTAAAAAAATCGAACGACATGCATACATGTCTGTTAGTCTTGAAACTAAGTTTAAAAAAGCCAGTATTTTGTGCCAGATTGCCATTTCACATCAATAGCAAAAGAATGAAAACAAAGTAAAATGAAGAACAAACTAACCCCTAGCAAGCTCCACAAAATCCCAACTGAGGACAGAAACAGACTACAGAAGATACCCTACTTTCTCAGAATGATTTGGAATAAGGAAACAAATTGAAGAATTTTCAGTTCTAATAATGTTCACAAACCTTTTCAAAGCCCCTTAAACGAAGTTCAGACTAGTTCAAGTCATTATGAATTAGTCCTATTGTAACACATTCCTAAAATGAGCATAAAAATGAATAATTTTCTTAAGGTCACTAAACAAATTATTGGAATCACTCCCAGGTCCCCATTTCACCTCACTTCCTACTGTGACCTCAGTCAGAGCAAGCTTTATAAAAACCACGAAAATAAAACTCAGTCTTTAGACAAATATCATGGACAGCTGGGATAGTTCACTAACAGGAATTTCTCAGCTATTGCTTGCTTGGGTAAACAGCCCTCAGTAATCTACTTTCCAGAGAGGAACTGTTTTTCATGTCATTTTATATATCAATTTTCTTCCATAAGTTATACATGTTAATACATACCATGCTTTTGCTATATGACAAAGGTAATAGTTTCTATTTACTCACTCATGGATTAGGTTTTAGAATTCAAACAAAGTCTTATAAGAAAAAGAAATGCTCACACTAACCAAAGAAAGTAGGAATATCAGCATATGTTTTCCCTCAGAAGTGAGCTTTGAAAAACACATTTTAGTCCTGTGAATTTACAGCTGACAAAGTAATATCTTGCCACACAAGAGCCTTGCAAATGCCACAATCTGGGCAAATATTAAAATCAGCTTTACTAATTTTAAGAAATCCCAGTATTCCACCCCAGCTTGCAAAGACACGAAAAAAGTGGAACACAGCAACACCTGCATTTATTTATCACCTCTAACATAACATTAAAGAATGATATATTGAACTTGATGACTTGCAGATCCAGTTTCTCCACAACAATAAAGTTATGGAAATGTTACAAACTGGCATCACATATATAAGAATAGCTTGAAAATGATGAACATATCAGAGTGCTGAAATTTATTATTCAAAGCAGTTTTCTATTTTTTTTCCAACTCATTTGCATTCACAAGATATTCAGGCAAAAATTAACTTTTCTTAGAATACTCTGACAATCAAATTGCTCCAATATTTGATGATTTTGCAGAAGATTTAAAATTGTTCCAGATAGCACATTTAACAGTATCTCTTCTACCCAAATTTTTCTTATATCCTCTAAAGGAACCAGAAACACATTAACACTCAGTTATAGACAAGGCAAATAACAATAATGTCTTGCCTTTCAATGTCATCCATCCATCCACTTTCCAAGATGAAAGCCCTGCCTATGTAGCAACAGCCCTTCTCCATTTGCAGTGACAGAATTGAAAGAAAAATAAACTTATGTACATAGATACCTCTAAACAGACTGAATTTTGCTTTGCTGCTTGAAAAATTACAAGAAAACAAAGCCTGTACTGTTGTTTTATTCTTCATGCAATTCACTGAGAGAAACAACCAAAAATAAAGAAAAAATAGTACAGGAACTGAAAGGAAAAAAAAGGCAGACTAATGTATCACTAACATCACAGGCAGAAGTAATTGTTGCATTAAATGCAGGATTTCTACAACTGCTGCTATGAGGCCAATACAAGCTCAATTTACTAAATGTAGTAAAGGGGAAAAAAAAAAAAAAGCTGCCTAGACATTTTGAAGAACAATTTATCCTGTTTTGTCTTCATCACAGGCTTTAACTCTTTAATCTTGTTTCCCAGAAGCAGAAGCCTGCTGACAGAAAGAACCCTGCCAGCAGCCAGTGACACCTTTTCTGACAGATGCTGGTCCATCCATACCAACAGGAGATACAAAGGATAACAGGTCTGTGCCAGTGCAGGCAGGAACCTCTACTTCCCTTTTATACAAAGCCACTTATGTCTCTTACTGGTTATTTGCCTTCCTTCCAGCACATAGCAAGACAGTTTTCTTCTTTTCTGTATTTTAGCACTTCTGAGGCATTCAAGATACATTTTAAATGACATTCCCATTATCTAGCATATACTGTGTGCCATATTCAGGCACAAGGGCTTTGAGTACAATTGCTAGACTATCTTTGCAAAGCAATTCTCTGGAACACAAGTGAATAAATTCATACAGAATGCAGAAATTGAGTTTTCCTGTAGAAAGAATATAGACCTCGGCTATTGTAAAAAGGAAGATCCCACTATGTAAATCTATAGAGAACTGAGCCTTTCCATTTCTAACCTGCAGGACTAGAGAGCAACCATCTACAGTTTGCCATGCACACAAGATCCCCCAGTTGAAAATTCAGTCCCACAGGACAGGGAACTGGGAATGACTGATCCCTTCTCCTCTTGCACAGAGTTTTACACATTGCTTCTTCAGAGACAACTGGAGAATGCTGTGAAAATGCAAAACATCATTTGGGGACCAGAACTACTCCTCCTGGGAATTAATGACCTTCAGCTGACCAAATAATTCTCTTATTGTTTGTTATAGATATTTATGGCTCTGTCTATTATAAATACTATAAGTAAGTATTCTCTGCACCTTCAGGCCTAAATGCTGAAAACAACTGGAAGTCAGTAATCCTTGCTGCACTGCTCTCTCCACAGAACTAAAACTTACAAAGCAAGGATAGTGTACAGATGCATTCTTTTAAATTAAAGGAGCATATCCTCCTGCCATGTATCACCAAATTCACTGTTAACACATTTACTACTGGGTGACAGGAATCTCAAATTAGATCTCTGTACGGTACAAAGCCCATCGAAAATTTTATGATTACTGCAGTTGGTAGATCTCTACCAGCTTCAGTAGTTCAGCTGAATTACTGAATAAAATCATGCCAAGTGAAGAGACCCCTTCTGTATTCTAGCCTTCTTCCCTTCAATTCTGCCAGAAAATAACCCATCATCTACACCATCATATGTCAAAACTTTGGTCAGAACCTGTGAAACCAGAAGCCTATGTATTAAACACCACAAACAGTTCACCAATGTTTCCATATAGGAAAACTGTACTCCAGAGGAGAGAAGTTACACCCTAGGATAAAGTGAATGCTGCAAAGAGAAGAGCAAGACTGAAACAGAACAGGAGTGAAGATATGACTAAGAGGCAGGCAATATAAATCCCTCTCACCTACTAGAAGCAAAAGCCTGTCCCTGCTGCTACCTCCTGCACCACTAACAACTGCAACAAGCACAATACACTCAGGCACTTGGATCCAAAAGCTACATACATGTAATTCCCACCCCAGGGGCACAGTAAAGCAGCACTCTGCCTCGACAGAGCCAAGTGAGAAGTGGCACACATGCAGCTACACTCAAATCGCTTCCTCAAGAGATGCTGCCAACACAAACATCTCCACTACCCTCAGCTCCAACCCAGCCGAGGATTCAATTGGTCATCGAGCATGTGCCATCAAAAAATATGACTTGTCAGAAAGCAGACTTGTCAAAGCCATTTTATTGCCCATCCCAACCATCTGACAGATTAAAAGCATAATTACAGATAATAAACTACAGTGCAAACTAAAGCATGCCTTACAGAGATTGTAAACTGCTCATCAGACTTGGACTAGCATCAAAATAAGGAAGGGGAAATAAAAATCTTAATACAAAATCTGTACAAAGCAAATGTGCTCCTCAGACAGCAAAAGCACAAAAGATTTTTACGTTCATGTTCACACATCATTGAACAGTTATATGAGACATTTCAAACATGCAAGAAGCTGGGGGAGGAACAGGAACACATTACACAACACACATTTCAATAGTTCCGAGTTAACTCCTCTGCTTAATCTAGAAGTTCTGGCCACAATCACAGAATTCTGTTATGTCAGCTCAAAACACCACCTAACACAGGCATAATGTAGTTCCACATTTTATTTCTAAAAATTGAACTTGACTGTAGTCAAAACTAAATACCCGAATAAAAGTAAACAGAGCATATAGCAGTAATTTAAGACCTATCCGTTTCCCATTCTTACCGTCAGTATTTAGTTGCATCTCCTCCCACTTCTTCCCTATCCACAAAATAAGATAGTTTTCAAGATTTATTTTCTATTTTCACGGCTTTGCTATTTTTTTTTAAATCCATGTAAGAAACAGGAGAGAACAAAGACACTTTGTGAAGTCGTTTCATTTCCCCAGGAAATTAAGAATCGGGGCTGGAAGACTTCGGTTTATGGTTCTCTCAGATATTTCAGTAAAGAACAGATCAAAAAATCTAACTGAAGGAGGAACATCTTGCCAATAAATCCAGATTAATCAACAGGATTTAAACCGAGATAAACACTGATACTCGATTTTGGTGACTACAATCAATAATATTTGAGTCTCGTTGCTGGTTTTGGTTCTGGGGTTGGTTTGGGGTTTCCTTCTCACTTCTTGTAAGACAGTTCTGACTTTCCGTAACAAAACACCTCCAGCACTGCCCGCCGGAGCTGCCCGGGCACACCGAAGGCACGGCGCACGGGCACCTTCCCTGGGCTGGAGGAATGACCGCGCACCTGTTACCGCGAAAGCCCCAAAACCTCGTCCCGGGCGGATGCGGGCAGAGGACGGGCCCCGGCCGGCCACTGTCAGCGCTCTCCGGGGTTTGTTCTAGTCACGGCGCAACAGGAGAGCTTTTAACCCGCCGGTTGTGCTGCCCCGGCGCGCCCGCCCGCCCGTCGCCTTTGTTCGCGCCGAGCGGCTCCGGCAGTCGGGGAGAGCTCTCGGGGGGGCCCGGCCCAGCCGCGGCTCCGGCGGGACCGACAGCGGCCACGGCCAGGAGGACACACGACCCTCTGCGGGAGGGGCGCGGCGACGCCGCGGCTCCACCTCGGCGGGGAGCGGCGGCCCCGAGGCGTGGGAAGGGACGGGCGGGACCGGCTCCCCGCGCCCGGAGCGGGACGGAACGGCAACGGGGCCGGCCGCGTCTGGGCAGTCCTTCCTTGGGCAGAGGGTGCCACGGGGGCACCGGGATGCTGTGTGTCTGCCCCTCCCCCCGCCCGTACCTGCTGTGAGGCCGCGGGAGCGCAGCGGGAGGCGGGGCCGGCGGGACAGGCGCGACAGCGGCGACGGCGATAACGACACCGAGAACGGCGGCAGCGCCTCCTCCGCGCCGCCCGCGAAGCGCCGCCGCCCCCGCGCGCCCCCTGCTGCCGGGAGGCCGCGGGCACAGCCCGGGGGCGGCCTGAGCCGAGCGCGAGCAGCGCGGGCTTCCCATTGGCTCGCCACGATTGTTTTGGGAACCGGTGCTTCTGATTGGGGGCGGCTGGGAAGCTCTTAGCTGCTGATTGGTTGACTGCCTGTGGCCCCGCCCCCGCGCGCCGTTCCCTTCAGCGGGCCTCAGCCCGCCCCGACCGGTCCATGGTGTTGTGCGGGTCGTGCTGTGTGGGCGCTTGTACTGACACCGGTACGACCGAGCCCGGGGTCGCCACCACCCGGAGTCGCCGCTCCGGGCAGCGGAATGCTGCAGCCCTTTAAGGCTCCAGTTGGTTCTCCCGGAAGCGGCCTGACGAGAGCAGCTACCGGGATTTCTTCCGCCCAGTGACGTCACTCCTGGCCGCGGGGGCGCTGCGCGTGCGCCTGGCGTCGTGCGCGCTTCCCGCTGCCCTGAGGGTGGTGTGGTGGTAGGGCCGCGCTTCGCCGAGGGGATCGGGTATGAGCTCCATAGCTTGGTGTCACCTGGGATTTGTGGTGTCGGAACGCACACAATAAAAATGTCTTTACCTGGTAAAAGCCCCTGAGTGCGCACGAGGCCCAAGGGGCGCTGTGCCGTCGTTCCTTTAAGCGATGGCCGCGGTCAGTCTGACCAGCGGCAGGTCAGGCGGGGACGCCTTCTCTGGGCCGGGCAGGTGGAACATACGCCCTGCTCACGGAACGGCCGGATTGGAGCTCTTTTCAGTGCTCTCTCAAATTAGAGGAATTGGGTTTTCCCCGTCGGACTGGACATAATTGCGTTCTCGTAGTATAATGAACATGGTGAAGGGTCTGGAGGGGAAGCCGTTTGTGGACTACCTTTTGTGTTACTACCTCATTGTACCTCATGCCTTTTGTGGTATGAATTCACTTGGGTTGCTCAGCCTGGAGGAGATTGAAGTCAGACACTGTGGTCTTGGAACTTCCTCATGAGGGCCAGTGGAGGGGCAGACACTGATCTCTGCTCTGGTGACAAGTGATGGGACTTGGGAATGGCTGAAGTTGTGTCAGGAGACGTCTGGGTTGGATATAAGGAAAAGATTCTTCCCCAGAGGGTGGTTGGGCACTGAAGAGGCTCCCCAAGGAAGTGATCACAACACTAAGCCTGACAGAGCTCAAGGAATCTTTGGACACAGCTTTCAGGCACATGGTGAGATTTGTGGGACTGTCCTGTGTAGGACCAGGAGCTGGACTCAGTCATTGTGGGTCCTTTACAACTAAGGATTTTCTAATTCTGTTTCCGTTTTTTCCAGCAACATTAGTGATGGCAATATCAGTATTGCAGTTGACCAGTCTTGCACAGATGTCCCCACAAATACTGTGGTAACTGATGTGACCCGTATGGTAGGACTGCATAAAGAAATCTTCATAAGTTCTAACCAGTATAGTATGAGGATTTAACTACTACTAATCAAGACAGGAAGGAATGCATCCAATTAGTATTTTATCAGGTGGAGTTATGCTGATGGAAAGTTCCTTGACCTGGTGAGGCCTAAAACATTAATTATTAATAAATTAATGTATTAAACATTGTTCCAGTCGAATTACCTTAGAGGGGCTATGTCTAAATTGTTGAAGCTTTGCCTTGAGGCTTTTCCCAGCTCCAAAGAGTGAATTGCCTCCTGCTGATCTCAGCTCTGTTATTCTTGAGACTAAGTGTGACAATTCAATCACAGGAGTCAGATATTAAATAGTCAGTGTTTAAGTGTATACTATGGCATTTAACGGATCCCTAAGAGTCATGGTGAAATTGGACTTTTGCTTACTGCAGGATCTAAAGGGACATGAGAGAAACAGAAAAAAAGATCATGCATAGAACAGCAGTTACACCCATGGATCATAAACCATGAAATAGACCATAAAAATGGTAAGAAAGCTTATCCAATTCCAAATTACAATTGTTTGAACACAAAGCCTCCTAAGAAAGCAAGGACTATGATCATTCTCATTCAGAACAAACCACTGCTGAGGTAAAATCTTTTGGCTGGTAGTAATACAATGAAAATACTAATCTTAGCTGTTAATCCTTTTGATTTATAGGTATTACATAAATCATGCTGCTGATTTTTCCAAGCCTACTGTTAGGATTTGTTGCATACTGTTCACCTGGAGAGAATGGCCTGTTGGGAATTCCTGACTATTTTTGGGAATACTTCAGATGTAATACGGACTGCAAATGTGAGCTTGAAAGTCACATCAGGTAAAGTTAAATTACTAAAATGTCTATATAAGTATGCTGCCTTTCAAATTGTTAGAAGACAAAATAAATTTTGTGTTACTGTTAGGTGGTTATTGAACAAGTTCCTGACTTTGAAAGTTACATTCCTATAAAATCTAGAATAAATTTATTAAACAAAGCAAGCAAAGGGACTTCTTTTTAACTCTAAACAAACTTTCGGAGAGGAGACAAAACCAGTCTGACTTTTTATAATTCAAGTATTATAAAGTAAATTGTTTTGGAACCCATGTTTATTATGTGCTCACTGATCAAGAGGATTACATAGGTGTGAATGATAGTTCCAGATGAGTGGAAGACAACTAAGTTTTTCCAGTGTATTCTTTAATCTGCAGCATCTGAAGTCCTTATCATGCAGCACTTTCTGACATGAGGATTACAATTCGCTGGAATTTCTGATGTAAGTTATTTATGTGTGGAGATAATTCAAGGAATGTACTCCCTTCAAAACACTATTGATTTTGCTGTTTCAATTTGAATAAAGTTCTTGATTTTTCCCAGGCTCAGAATTACATAATAAATATATGGATGGTGGCATTACTCTCTTTCTTCAAACAATGGTTATGGAATATATGGTTATTCCAGCTCTGCATGTGTCATGGGAAGGAAAAAATCTCCTTGAATAATTAAACCAGCAGATTTCCATTTTTTTTTCTTTAAACATCTATAAAAAGAGTCAGTTGTGATCAGACATGAATTTACATTATAGCTGCTACCCAAGGAAATACTCCACAACAAAGAATGTATACAGTCTATAAAATTTAACCAAGACAGAGCTTTATACAAAACAGAGAGTGTGAAAAGGAAAACCCCTTTGCTGAAATCATACTTGGGGGTATTGACCTGAATTAACTAAACTGAGATATTTAAACCATATTAGGACTTTATGAGAAGAGAAATCTGCAAAATTAAACTGAACTAAATTAGAGCATGAACGATTCCCTTCCAAAGGTGACTTAGCCAAAATGCTGCTGTTTAGTCAAAGTAATCATGTGTAAATTAAATATAGTCTAGTGTAATACATTCTAAAAGTCAATTTGCTGCCACCACTTGACACAGCTGTTTTGCTTAGGATGCCCAGAGATAAGTGAGCATTTCTCTGGCCAGAACAGGAAGATCTATGGTACATTCTTGTAGCTTGCCAGCATATGGAAGAGGACTCTTGCTAAAGGTATTGCCAGTATTAGATTTTATTTCTGCTTTTTGGTTGGCAGTGATGGATTCTTAGTATGTCTGTCATAAAAAAATTGATTATTGCATGCCAGTTATGCTTTTTTTGGTATATTATTTTTTCTCTCATGTGCATACCATGCTTTTGAAAACCCTGACCCGCTGCATCACTGAAACAGCAACAGCTTTTCCTTTTTAAATGCTAATGAAATTCTACATTGTAATTTCTAGCAGTTACCAGTCAAGTTATGGATTTGAGCCATGAAAATAGGATGACTTTTACTTTAGCAGAAACTACATCAGTCTGCATAGTTTTTTTAATCCATGCAAGACAAAATATCCTATAGCAGACGACACCTGTGTATGAATGAAGAGGTTAGGGTGTTTTTTTTCTTACTTTTTTGCTTCTTCTTTCTTAAACATCTGTATATAATAACTTGGTTACCCTATATAATAACTTGGTTACCCTTAGACTTGAGCTAAACAGTGTATCAGTATCTTCCAGCTAAACAAAATGGGATGTTACAGAGCTGTGTTTCTTACTTGTCAGTCTAACAACCATTGAGGTTCAGTTGCTTTTTGCATACCATTCATGCCCTGACAGAGACGTGATTTCTGCTATCGCTGGGACATTGACCGTGGTGGAGGGGCAGCAGAGTATTTGACAACAGCTACAATGCAAGTTAAACTGTAACTTTTGTGGTATGAGCCTGAGGTTACCGATAGCCTTTTAGTTTCCTTGGGAAACTATTTGACATTTTTAAAATTAAATTTTCTTGCATGTTAAAATTTTGTTGAAACTGGTGGAAGGCAGTGAAACACCTGTAGGTTTTTTACAACAGATAATATCTTGGATTGATTTCAATATGTCTATTGTAATCCGAGACAAAAATTAACCCCCCCGTAACAAGCCACTCCTCCGTACTGCCTCGCCATGGATTATCTCACTGGGCCCAAGGGAGATTTCGCTGCCACGTGCCAGCAGGGGGGGCGAGTCCCTCCCGGGGTGTGTCTGACCCGGCCCACGACAGGTGAGGAGCAACCATTCCTCTGTGTTGGAAGGTGCAATGTTAAAAAGCACTGCTTGAATTTAAAAAAAATAAAAAAAAAGTCAAGCCGTTTCAGTGCAGTGTATGAGCACACAGAAAGCAGACATACTAAGGAGGGCTAAGCTGCAATGTGAATGCCAGCCACCATCAGGAGCTTTAGCCTCAGAGGAGAGTCATGAGTAAAATATGTTGCATTGTAACAAAGTCATGGATGACTGCTCTAATGAGGATGTGAGCAGAAAAAACACAGCCATTTTTCAAATGGGTGACTGGTTAGAGATCTTCTGTTAGCCAGAAATAAAACAAAAAGGGTGTGAGGTACTGCCAGTCTCTGTGTTTAACCTTCTCTAAAGGGTTATAATGGGCTGGTGGGAGATGGATCCAGTTTTTTTTTTTCCCCAGCTAAATTTACTCCCGGAGGTATCTTAAGCTATTCAAACCTTTCAGTACGTTTGGCAATAAATCAAACTCTTCCATCTCACTTTAGCAGGGGGGAGGATAAGAGACAGAATCATTTGGCTGTGGGTGGTGTTGCAGCATAGACTGTCTCCTGATGGTGACACACACACTTAGACAGGAAGAGTGGCAAAACTGAAGCCATTCCTGAAAATGTCTCTACAGCAAATACCCAAACCTTCTCTTCTAGCACACTGTTCTAATAATACAGTAGTTAATATTTTACTAATTGCAATCAAAGTGCCTAGCTAAGATGGCTTTCCTAAGCATTAGTTGTCCAAAGTATGTAAAAATTTGCAAATAAAGCTTTTTGCTGGACTACAAAATTCAAGATTCATTTGCAGATCCACAAACACACAGAACTTTGAAAATGTGGTTTTAAAATTAAATGGAAGATTCTGTATTATTTCAAACAAGGAATAGTAAAGAGTAAATAAATCTGATTCAAATAAAAGTTCTGTTCTGCAGGCTCTTAGTAGATAAAATTCAGTTTTCCACCTTATGAGCCTTGATGCTGCATACTCTTTAAGATCTGTAAATCTTGTAAGGTGCTTTTTTATTTGCTTAAGGGAGTCATACCTTTGTAAAATTACTTACAATTGGAGAAGTGTAACTGTGTGGACAAAAAGGCTGTATTTCAATAGGAATCATATATACATTGCTTCAATTCTTGATTTAACAACAACTTATTTATCCTAGCTGATTATAAGTAATGAGCAGTCAGGAGTTCAGATCTGTGGGCAGTTCTCACTTCATGTCTAGTGAGTTAAGGACCCTTTCTGAAAGTGCAGGATAAGCACATAATGAAGTTTTTAGTTTGTCAACTCTTCTTTCAGAGACATTTCTCATTTTGTTTATATTATGCTAGTCTTTCAGTTTCTCTTAAAAAAAAAAACAAGCTAGAACTTTTCCTACCTTTAAAAAGAATCCTTTTTTCCCTTGATATTTATTATAGTTATGAATGATTAAATGTAGCAATCTATGTCCTATGCTATTTGATTATTTTATTCTATTCCATTTTCTCAGAAGTGCTTTCTCATTTGTATGTAATAAACAGGCTTTGGAGATTAAGGTGAGGAAAATTACATCTATTTTCTGACCTGTTTGCTAATATAATATTTACATCACTGTTGTAACTAGCTAACCCATTATCATGAGCTTCAGCTGTTTACATCACGTCTCAATTTTATCATTTGCTTTTCTGTAACTGTGGCTGCACTGTCTAATTTAGCAATATAAGGTGTGTCTGATTACTTCCTTTGGAAGACAGAGACTGTCACTGCATCTACTGCTAGCATGAAACTCAGGAAGTGTTTTATTCAATGCATTATGCTCATTGTATCTGTACTTTAGAGCTATGTTTCAGTTACCTTCAATATCTTGATTTTTCACCTGACGTCCATATTTGCTTTGCTTTCTATTTAGAGGTCAACTACAACAGGTCTTTAATGCTAGAGAGCTCTGCTATAACTGGAAAGATGGAACAGGGATAAAGTGAATTGATCGCTTTTCTGTCACAGGTTATATATGAGATTTAAATCTGCCCATAAGGAAAATGGGGGAGGGGGAAACAATGGTTTGTTGTCTAATCCAGTTAAAGAATGGTACTTTGCCAAGTAACACAGCAGAACTGAGGATTACCTCTCTCCACAGGGAGTTTCCTGCCAGAATAAACCTTTCTTTGTTTTTTAGCTTTGCCAAGATCTTGAAGATCTCAATCTCTTGGTAATGTCAAAGGCAAATTAGAGTGCCTTTTAGGAGCATTTATTTAGTACAAGCTGTCCAAGAGACAGCAGAGAGGAAGGTGCTGCTGGCTTTGCACATGCTCATGCCTGTGTGCCAGCAGACTTGTCCAAATGAAGCCCTTTCATAAAGCAAATGTTGTGTAGCTGTCAAATGCTCAGCCTCAATGCACATTTCAGGGGTTAACTTTGGAATAGATTTAGTCTGAACACACGGATTGAATCTCATGATTGGAGCACACCTTCCTGTCTTATTCCCCAAAGGAGTCCCATGCTCTGAGACAGCTCTATCAAATGAACCGAAGCACAGTGCATAGGGACAATCAGTTTGGCTCAGTGTTGAACCACAGTGAAATGCTAAGTCACACACTTGGTGAGTTAGATTGCTCTGAGCAGGAATGATGGCTCTGAAGCAAGTTTTGCAGGAGACTGCTAGAGGTTGCTTACAATCCTCTTGAAGCTGGCAATCAGATTATCCTTTTTGTAGGTGAGCTAAGTAGGTTAAACATCTTCAAAGCCTCTAAACTGTTTCTCTCATATCCTGAAAGCTATTAACACATCAGCACTGAGTCTTCTTCTCTCCAGTCTTAGGTCAAAGGGGCTAAATGTTACACCACTCTGCCTTGCTTAACCATTTCCTTGTGGCTAAAACAGAAATTCCCCAATGATCATATTGGCTCTTACGAATTCTCAGCTCTCTCCACGTACTATGGAGGAAGCTAAGGCACTCTATAGACAATGCCACCA
The DNA here is from genome assembly GCF_049639895.1 of Pseudopodoces humilis. Classification (NCBI taxonomy): domain Eukaryota; kingdom Metazoa; phylum Chordata; class Aves; order Passeriformes; family Paridae; genus Pseudopodoces; species Pseudopodoces humilis. The sequence continues at coordinate 8,254,082 of NC_142217.1, forward strand.
TGATGCACAGTTATAAACCAATACCCTAATTCCTGCAAACAGGATAACCATTTATTCATCAGCTTATCTTAACTGTCGTACTGATTCCAAAAGGTCAAGGAGTCATCCAAAACCCAGGTTTACGAGCACAAGTAAAAATGGCAAGGTATCTTCAAGCTGTCTGAGTATAAAAATGTAATTCTAAAACTAAATTCTTTATCTTCACCTCTGACACTTTGCAAGCAATTGGAGTTTCAAGTCCCCAACAGTAATGTTTGCTTTTCTTTTTCTATCATTCTGCTTCATGTTGCAGAAAATACTGAAAAAAATTTTAATAATGTCTCCTGAAATGTAGTGAAACAAAAGCTATGTTACAAAAATAACATTTTTATCATTTTTATATATACATTGATTAATTCTGAATTTAAGTAAAACTTTAATAAGTAGTGGCCAGACTTGACTAGGGTCTTTCAAAGAAAATACCTCTGCAGAAACACAAGAATAAAATTAGCTGATGCTTTCAGTGTACTTCTAGTTTTATATTGCTGAGCATCAAACTGAGAAGAGCTTTTTTTGTTTTCTTTACAATCATTACCAAAATACAGGATTTAAGATAAATTTTCTTCAGAGGCCAGGGGAGAAAAGAGTCTTCCCAGCCTCCTAAAACACTCACGCTTTTCCAGGTAAATTTTCTTGGTAGAATTCACCTTTCATTTCTTCCTGGCAATCTTCATTTCAATTCTTGACTTTTCTTGGGCAAGTAGTGTTTTAAAATATAAAAAGGGTAAAATCATTTTAACTTTTTTTTGTCAAACTAGAAGGATTAGCATTTTAAAGAAGTCATACAAGTGGAGCAAGAAAGCATGAGAATTCTTTGATTGCATCCCTAAAGCTTCCTGTGCTAGTGGAGTGTGTCCCTGCCTGTGTCAGAAGGGGTTGAAACAAGATAATTTTTAAGGTTCCTTCCAACCCAAACCATTCCATGATCCTATGAATGCTGCCATTGATACCCTAGGAAAGTATTTTCCATAAAGAACTGTGCATTGCATTCCTCTCCTACATTCAAACCAATATGACCCTAAAATTATAAAATCTCAGGCTAAAATTGGTTTGCCATATAAGCAACACAATGCTTGGAAATTAGTGATTTCTCAGAGACTTCTGCTGAAGAACTTAATGTATCTAAAAATAAGGTTAGCACATTTTCTTCTTCCTTGAAAGAGTCAGTATTCCCTAGTAAGCACACCGTTCAAGACTTTTGGGAAGCAAGTATGAACTACTGTTTTAGCTCTGCCTAATTTAATAGTGCTGACATAACTGCAGCTGTCAGCTGGATTGGAAGCATCCCAGTGTATACAGATTACTCCTACAACCAGGCAATATCAGAAGTGATGAGAGTTCCATGACAGTGGACTAACAGACTAACACATATCCTTGGCTTTATGGAGTTCTAATTCTGAGGTATGGAAGAGAATCCAGAAGAACACACAGTTTACAGTAGCCATTACAAATAATGGCACTGATGGAGCAGCAAGACCTTTCACACAGTCCACACAGCTATTGCAAGGTAGGACATAGATACATGAGGTAATGTTTTTAGGAAACAATTGCAATTGCAACAGAATTGCACTGCCATTAAGGTTGAAGTTGCTACAACAGGCAGTCCTGCTGTTTCTCATACTTCACTCTAATTACTTTTTATATTTTTCACTTTTTACATTCCTTTAAAATCTGTTTTATAAGTCCATTTTTCAGTTTCTAACACCATAGGCTTTCACAAAATTCGAGTTTGTGTGCTGTAAGACTCAAAACAAACCTTGGATGGTTGAGGTTTTTACTTGAATGCTGCTCTCTCAAATGGAGGCATCCCACCCATTGGCTGCATACAAAAGAAGGTTTATAATTGACAGGAGAACTAACATTCTTCCAAACCTCAGTCTGGAGCATGTATAATTATACTAAAGCATTGTTAGAAGCCATTTTAAAAGGAAATGTTGCCTGCCTTCTGAGGCTTTTCTATATTCATATCGTCTGGGCATGTCAGCCTTTCTTTAAAACCACAGCATTGTTATTCTTGATCAATAAGCAGTACTAGCAGACTTCAGCACAGAAAATGACAAGCAGCTGAGCTCTTCAGATTTGCAGCTTACCACTGACTTTGTAGAGAGCTTCAGTTATCTTGAGTCTCACTACTTAAATTTGTAAAATGGGACTTAGACAGCTGTGATTATTTATTTACTTAAAAATATATATTTTCTTCTGTAAACTGCTGAATCTCAGACATTAGATAATTTTATACATTTTTGTTACCTTTTAGGTATGTACTAGTTTTACTGAGGTCAGAACCTGACTTGTAACAAATGCCATTTATACTTTATTTTTATTTTCTGAAGACTAAACCTTCTCTGACACTCAGTTGAAACATTTTAGTATTGAACTTACCACCATTCCTTCCTTTTCTGAAAGGTCCAAATTATTGCTTATAACAAATATTTCAATTAATAGCCCACCATTTTTTCTAAGGGGAAAAAGTTGTGCTTATTAAATTTTGGTTTTACTATAAAAATATGACACACTCCAAATGTCTGCAGTCCCATTTTACAGTAAGTCAACCAGTTTTAAACAAATCCTTCCCTAATTAGGTTGTCCTGTCTCTACTTCTGGTGCCTACTCCATTCAGCATTTTTCCAGACACAGGCCCCTTACAAGATGCTCTTCTGATAACAGAACAGGAAATTCTTTATCTTCTAATGTTGTGTGACTCCAAATTTAATTATATGCTTTAAGCAGGTAGAAAATACGCCTTGCTCAAAGAGAAATTACTTGGGCTGGTACAAGAAATTTCAGGGCCTATGGCATACAAGTTAGATCAGATGATCTGACCTTCAGCTCCTTGAACAAATGAGAAGTGACTTAAGAAGCCAAAGATAAAAAGATGATGGGCAAAGGCCAGAACAAAGTGATGAAACACAAAATTCAAAGACCAAAAATTTGAAAGCAGCAGCACAGCAGTAACACTTGTTTTGAGGTCAGTCCTTCTCCAAGGGACTGTGATACTCAGTGTTCTCACATAGATTTCTAAGTCCAGTATTTCAAGTAAAATTAGGACTGCTGCAGCTCCTCCTCTTCCTTTAACTTGCTGTCATAATGATCATAAAAGGACCCACCTAATTCCAGTCCTTCCAGTTGTGCAGTAATCAGCTAACTATGCAGATTACAGAAAACTGAGGGGGGGATGCAATATATGTGCTACGGTAGAAAATGTTTCTCTCCTTATATGAAAGAAGTGATCATTTAGGGCTTGTGCTATTTAGATCTTAAGATGCATTCCCTCTCCTAGGAACAGGAATGAAGACATTACAGAGAATGAACTACTTTACATTGCTTTACATTTGAATTCTACTTTATTGTATAAATATGCAAAGCATGTTTGCATGCATCCATAGACAAACTATATGTTGCTTCAACAAAAATAAATAAAAGAAAAAGCCCAGCTGATGGGAAAAAAAGGGATTTTTGGCAGCATCTCTGCACACAATTATCCGTGAATGTCCGTGCATTTGGAAGAGTGATGTGCAGTGTTGGCCATTGGGTTTTTGATAAAAACTATGCAGGGTTGGTTTTTTGTTTTTTTTTTTTGTGGCTGTCAGAAAGAACCAATTTAAACAAAAATACAATCAAGTATTTTACGGAATAAAAATTAGGCCTGCTTATGTAATTAAGTTGACCCTCCATTCTAAATAAGACTTCAACACAAGTGAAGATTATCTGTCCCAGGCAAATCCTTCCTACGGATTACATGGCACATAAACTAATAAGGGTTTATCTTCTTTCTGAGAGGGGAGATAACTAGAGGAACATTAAAACGTTAATGTGGCATTAAAGAATTGCAAACAGAATTAGGAAATTAGGTGGTTGTGAGTCTCACAGCAACATCAAATCACCATTAAGTTTCCATATGCAGATTCTATGTGCAGACACACAGAATTCAGAGTACTCTGTGTATGCAGAACTGTTTTGCTCTGTGAAGTAAAAATGCCAAGTACGCACAAGCTGTTTATTTTAAAAGGTAATCTGAATATGGTCAGCGTAAAATTTTGCATGCACCATATTCTGTTTTTGGGGTATCATAGTCACAAAAAGAAGCTAGACAAAATTTTTATCATTCAGCATAATTTAGATGAAGATACTTTGGTAAAGTAACTGAGACATCATTAAAATGTGCTGGTTTACACCCTAAAAAGCTAAAAATATATTTAGTATCTACTATCTGAAAGACTTTAATGAAGACTGTAATATGTCTATTTGGGAAAATGTCTATTTATTTAAAAGGCTAATCAGTGAAAGCTATAACCTAGACTTGAAACTAGAAAGCTACCAAAGAACGAGTCAGAGAAATGAACTGGTTTGCTTTGTTCCCAGTCACTTTTTTGACTACTGGCTTGAGATCACCATTGACTGGATGCTACATATATGTATTGTAGGATAAGCCCTCTGAAGAATCTAAATGCATTTAATAAGATTCACACCTCTAACAGCTGAAGATAAAACTATTAATTTTAAAGCTTTACTGGGACTGGTTCCTCACTCCTTTTTTTCCTTTCTGCCTTGCTCATCCTGATGCCAGTTAGCAAGGCCTGGTACACACAGTACAGCAAACTCCCCTGTTCTATACAGTAAATGCAAAGAGAATGGTGGTTCCATCACTGCTGGTACAAATGGTAGTTCATGGTATTTGGTCTCTTCATTTTATGATGGCATTTTATATGCAATTAAAATCTTTTCTCCTTTATATGTAGGAACAATAGTCTTCATACATGCTATTTTAAAGAATACAGTTCTTGTAGGTATGAACTTTGTTAGTCACAGGATCTGTAGATAAGAGTTTTTCTGGATGGCTCAGAATGAAATTCTGTAAATATAGTATCACCATGAGGAATTTGTTTTATATTAAACCAAGGAAGCAATTTATGGATCAGGTCAGAGAATCACAGAATGGGTAAGGTTGGAGGGCACTGCAGTGGACCATGCAGCTAACTCTCCTGCTCAGGCAGGGTCATTCCAAAGCACATAGCACAGGACTGCAGCCAGCTGGTTCTGGAATATCTCCAGTGAGGGAAACTCTACAACCACTCTGGGCCATCTGTTCTGGTGCTTGGTCATCCAATGATCATCCTCCTTGAATTAAAATAAAATCAAAAAGAATGACAATGCCTGAAGACTGCCAAACCCCTTGGTGTGCTAGTTTTCAGTCTGTACTATTATTATCAATTATGCACTAGTTCTATTTGTTTTTGAAGATTCATCTAACTCTTACAGAGTTAAATATCATCTTCCCTTCCCTGAGCACTGTCACACGTATGAGGTACTGGGGCTTCAATTCAGCAGCTTCCTTCACATTCCACTGTTTCCTTAGGTCTTTGTGGCAATGAGCCTATAAGTCTTCTGCTCATAAGTGTCCTGAATATGTCTTCTTTTGTCCATAACTGATCTTTTTAAAGGAAATATAAAGTCTATAGAATTATAAAATGTTTCTGAGTTTTAGGAAAATTGTAATTGGAAAGGAAAATTAGTAATTGATACTCCAAAGAAGCATAAGCTTAACTCTTTATAATTATAGGTTCTATAAATTATTCTAATTTGTTTATATTGTATAGTACCCATGGCATTTATTGCCTTCCAATGCAGTGGAAAATAGGTCTATATAGAAAACATGTTTGTCATAGTTGTTGGTCTATATGTTGGTCCAGATTTGAGAATGTGTTTAAATTCTTACCTTCTACTGAGTCCCCATTTCTCACTGAAAATCAAACAGCTGCTGGTACCTAAAGAAAATTTTTTTGATCAGCCTTCCTGCTGTGTGCTGTCACTCGGTGTCACATGCTCTCAGCAAATGACTCTTGTATCTTTTGGCTGATTTGAAGTATCTGGTTTATTTCAGGTATAGAAAATCATGATGTTAGTGCTGACAGTTCTCTGGTTCAATTACTTCTCATCCCAACCACTCTGCAAAAGCAAAGAATAAAAGTAGGAGATGATCCCACAGAGACTTTGAGATAAGAGATTCAGAACCTACTTGACAAGTGACACATACTCTGTTCTTCAGCACTATTTAGCACCTTTTTGATCTTACATGTCTTAAGATACAAGTTTTCCTATACTCACTTTTTTCCTACTCCTAAATTCTCTAGCTAATCCCTGTGTTCCCTACCCCTTAGTACTTCCAGGGATTTTTTGACCCTCAACAGTCAATTCAGTAACTTCCCAGTTCCCAAAGCAGTCTGGATGATGTTTAAAGACCAAGGGTTTTTAATAAGAGGGCTCTTGTGCAGATTAGCCTGAAACAATAGAGGGCTACATTCTAGCCAGCTTTCCTTTGATGGACACATTACTTAGGGATTTTATCCTGATGGGTTCAGTTGCTATAAAACTGCACAGCTGAGGGAGTACAAGAAAGACTGACCAGACCAATACAGTGTTCACTGTTGACAGGGTGAAGAATTAAACTAAGATATGAACAAATAAACAGTTAACAAAAAATTTTCATTTTATTTACAAGCAATTTAAAACATTTAAAGACAATGAAAAGCCAGTAGACATGGTAGAAATTACACATAACTGTGAATTTCTTCTCTCTTAAATGAAATGTAGTCTGCGGTCTCTCTAAATCCATGTCCTGTCTCCACCCTGGATACTGCATTCAATTCTGCAGCCTCCCCCCAGTCTCAGTAAAAATAGAACTGGAAGAAGATTCAGAAATGGTTGACAAGGACAAAGGCATAGAAATGGGATTTCATAACTGAATTAAAATGGTAGGAAAGTATGAAAAGGGCACTGCTTCTGTTTGTGGCAAAGCTGTCTAGATAATAAAAGCAGGCAAAATCTTAAGTCTGTTTGAATTCAGTACAGATGATTTCCTCAGTGCATTTGCATCTCTTGGTGATACATTGAAAAAATTATTATCAATTAATTTGTTATTGCAGAACAGGCCTATTGCCTTCCCTGCCTACAGGCCATAGTTTCATAAAAACCTTTAGGCAAAAGGAAGTGATACTGGAGTCTCCTTCCCTGGCAGGGTGGAACTGCTAATTTGAAGGTGTCTTCTATCACATCACCGTATCAGAATTGTGTATGTGGCGAGGGACTTCTGCAGGTTTTGTAGTCCAGCTTTCTCCTCATGGCAGGTTCCATTAAAGCAGGTTGCTTTTAGTGATGTTCAATTGAGTTATGTATATCTTGAAGGATGGAGCTGCCATAGCCTTTTGGGGCAAATTGTTTCCATATTTGATCCTTAAAAAAAATAAAAATAATTGTTTCCTATATTGAATTGCTGTAGGTTGTGCTCATTGCTTCTTGAGCCCCTCTGGGACAAATGTAGCTGTATCTCTTTTACACCCTTCCATTACGAAGTGCTTCACAGCATGATGATCTCCACTCACCATCTTTAAACCTGGGCAAATCTAGCTCTCTCATCTTGTAGGTCATGAAGTGCAGCTGCCTGAGCAGTTTGGTAGCCTTGATTTAGTGTTTCAATGGCTTTCTTAAAATGAGACACAGAGCTCCAGATGTGGTGTCACAAGGGTCAGATGGAGGGGAAGAATCAGTTCCCTCCAAACACACCAGTGGTACTCAGCCCAGTTTGCAGCTGGGCACATTAGCTCCAAGAGCACATGGTTGACTCACATTCAGCTTGTCCAACACAACCCTCAGCTCCTTTTCTACAAAACTGTTTTCTATCCAGTCAGTTCCCAGCCTGTCCCACTTGGGGGGTTATGACAATCCTGTTGCAGGGCATCGCATTTGCCTTTGCTGAACTTCATGAGGTCCCCAAGAGCTAATTTTTCCAGTCTGACTAGGTATGTCTGAGTAGCAGCCCTGCCTTTTAGTGTATCAGCCACTCCCCCCAATTTGGTATCACCCACAAATGTGCTGAGAGGTCACTCTATCCCATCATCCTGGTCATTACATCAGCCATTTCAAGAGTCCATGTTGATGTAACCTATATAAAGAACACAAGTCAAATATCCTTCCAGAGATATGCTGGAGACTTCAAATTTTGCTTTAGAAACACACTCACATTGCATTGCCAAGTCTCTTTTTTTCTCAAGATATAAAATAAGAAGTAGCCCTGAATTCCACAAGAAGCAGGTCACGAGTCTTTTTTTGGATGCAAATGCCGAACGTAGAATTTGACTTAGTGCAAATCTTCTGAAAGGCAGAGATGACTGTCAGAACCGAAGAGCTAAGCAAGCCGGAAATTATATATAGAGTCCTTCCCCAGCATCTCCAGTGTGTGCCTTTGCTCAAGACAGGCAATGTATTTCAATGCCATAAAAATGGACAGAACTGCATCGGTAAATACGTGGTACTCTGGAGAAGTTCTTGCAGTCTTGTTACTTGCCTGGGTGGTGGTATGGACAGAATGGACTCTGTGCCAGCAGCTCTTGTGCTAAAGGAGCAGAGGGGAGAATGGGGATCAGGAAAAAACCAGAACTAAAAGCATGGGAGAAGAAAACTGTAGGAGTAATTCAGCTCCTCTGCAGACATTATTGCAGTTTCAAGAACATTTCAATAATAACCTTTCCAGCACAAAACTGTCTGTTACGGGCAGTGACACACTACATGGTGTTTTTGCAGCATGAACAGAGTAACATTGCTGCCAAAGGGCATGGAAAGGACACTACAGACACAATCCCCAAAATTCTCTTGGGGCATATTGTGCTACTCAGAGACTTAGTATTACCAGAGACATTACAAGTTATGCCAGAGGCTGGTGTAGTTTTAAAGTTGGATTTTTTTGTGTATGCTAGAACTGGATCTGAGATAATACATGTACATTGCTAAATACTATAAAATGGCTTAGCAGAATGTTTTGTAATCTTCCACATGGAGCTTGTCTCTCTAAACTTGTGTTTATAACTCCTTTACAATTTGGGACAACATCTACAACATTAGCTGAAGAAAACATTGATAAACAGGAAGCATTGGTTGTGAAAAGGAACTAAGAGAAGATGGAAGGACATGAAAGTGAGGAAACCCAGCCAAAGCTCCAAAAATGGGAACAAAGGCACTGAATATTTCCAAACAAATACTCAGATAATTAAGGCTGTTTGGTTTGGTATTTTTATGAAGACAAAAATTATAAAAAAGTTACATACTATGTGGACACTTAGTGTCTGAAGGAACACACACTTGTAAAGAATACATTCCAGGCAGAATCTCTGTCCCAGTCCAATGTTTAAGAAGACATGGGGTAACTTGGAGACATTTACCAAGTATAGCAACAAGTAAATGCAGTTATTTGACTTAACTGCTGGGAAGTAACTCTTCAGTTCTAATTATTCTGATACCCTCACAGTAAGGCATGTGCTTCTTTCCTTATTTTCCTCCAGGAGACAGTGTCACAGAAGAACCTAATCTGGGACTTAACCTGGGATGCAAAACATCAAATTCCTGTTTCCCAGCTCTGCTACAGCCATCATAAAGCACCTTAAGCAAATCAGCCTGCCTCCATTCCCATCTCTAACAATGGGAAAATAATTTCTTTCACCATTCTTTATTAGTTCATTAATTCAGTGGGGCAGTGAGTATGTCCTGTGGCTTAAATGCCACATGCTTAATGCTGTAGGCATATTTTAGCACTTTGCTTAGACACCTACAGACCCTAGTACTTCTGTACTCAGCAGCAGCAACACTACATTGGTTCACAACAACTAAATGCAGAGTATATATAAATTTGACTAAGGTAGGTGCTATGCTTTTTCATTTCTCAAGAAGAATAACTGTTCTTATGAAATAAAAAAAAATAACGGAACTATTATTACTACAAAAATGCAGTTTTTCAGCTGTTAAGTCAGCAGGAAATCTACTGTTACACTTTTTGTACGATCACTATCTTCACCTGATCACAGGGTAGTGGATAACTTGCACTTACGTTAACTATATTTTAAGCCATTCTAGCACTTTCCATAAACATTTTACCATTTTGGGTTATTATATTCTGTTGTTTTCCTGCATGTACATAATCCTGGACCCTGAGAAATGAGGCTTTTAGAACTCATTTAACAAGTTTACCAATAGCAGTGTTATGCTGTGAGAATGTTCCTCAGTACAGCCATGTGTCTCAATTATATTAATCTATTTCTCAGACTTAAAAACAAAGTAATCATAAGGCACATGCAGCCTTGTTTGAGAAAGTATATTTGAAAAGCAAATGCTTCTCCCCACCCCTGCACAGCTCCAGTTGACAGTCAAAAAGAATTCATCAGTAAGAGGGAAAATGCTATTTGTCACATATGACTTAGGCCAGTTTCCAAGTGCTTCCAATAGAAGAAAAGAAACACTACAAAAAGAAATATGACAGGTCTACACTGCCACATAAGTTTTTAATTAAGAAATTTAAAGGGAACTAAATATAATTTTAAAAAACATTATTCTGTCATTGTAATCCATATGAACTCCCAGTCTGTTACTAGTATATTTTCTTAGCCATATGCCTGGCAATTAACTGGACAATCTAGCTCTGCCTCAATAAACGTATTTCCTTCTATCAGGTTTCCCCTCCTCTCACCAATTTCACTGGATGTTCTCCTTTGAACTTTTACTATACTCATAGGGCTCAGAACTCATGACTTGCATTCCTTACTTCATCACTGTATACAGTTTCTGTCCCTACACATCTTTGTGTACTTTCTGATTGAAGCAGCTGTAGTCTGATTTCAGTCTCATTTGATTTTTCAGTGGTTATAAGGTTATACTTTCTTCAGACAAAAATATATCAGCTGCACTAACGCATTGCATCAGTCACCCTCCTGAAGTACAGCATGAAATGTAATTCACCTTGCTCCCTTAGATACTGTTTTCATTGTCATATGCAATGGTATGCTGGATGGGATAGTGTTCAACTGGAAGTTTCATTAAGCAGCTCTCGGACACCATTAAAGTGTTCTAATAGGTGTGACTTATTGAGCGGAAGAGTCGGTAAACAAATGAAGTATAAGTGACAGTACGAGACCAGAGTAACAGTAATTAGCGATGTGACTCCATGAGTAATAGGAAAATTGCCATGACCCAGTTGATGGCAATAGCAACGAAATCTTAAAAAAAAAAAAATTAAAAAAATTTCCCCATATGGGTTTTCTACCAACACTTATAAGGGTCATGAGCAACCTTTCTGATTGCCATACAACCCACTTCACTCATATTCCACTCCAGATGTGTTAGGACACAGTGGCAGGTGTGCTCCCCATGTTGTCCAGAGCCAGGCGCAGGGGTGGAAGAAGGATGGGCTGGCAGCATTGTCCCAGCACCTGCAGCTGCTTGGTACAGATCTGCCAGGCATCGGGGCTTCACAGGCAGCCTCCAGCAACCTTCCGTTCTCTGCAGAGCACCAGCACTTGGGTGGGAACCCTGCTTCTGCTGTGTGGAGTTCACACTGTCACCCTCTGCCTTGCCAGGGGCCATGCACAGTCCTGGCTGAGCTGCCACACCTCGCCTGGTGTTCCGCACGTGGTTGCACAAAGGCCCACCAGGTGTACAATTGTTTATCAATATCCTGCCTCCGATCAATGTTCCACATTTATCCCACGCTACCCTCACCTCAGTGCCAACACAAACATTTCAGAGAGCCTGGATTAATGAGAGCATAACAAAAACAAATCTGATCTGTTTGTGCATGCTTTTTGTCTCTTGGAATCACATCACATATGATTTTCCACCTCTCCTGAATAAAGAGGAATGTTATAAAACAGAAATCAGAGCATTTTAATGCAAAAAATAGAATTATCCCTCAGTACGTGCATGAAAAAACAATTTTATTTCTTTGATGAAAATACCATTCACAAAAACCCCCCACCAAGCTACCAGCTGCTCTCCAATAGATGACATGACCAAGAAAAAATTATTGGTAAGTGCCATAAATAAAACTAGTTTTATTTCTCTTTTCATATCCTAGCAGTGTAGGCCTCAGTGGGATCCTATGGGGGTAATATCCTGGAATATAATAATGCAAAAAAAAAATAAAAATAGTATGTACACCACAAGACAAAACACATGCACACAAAATCAATACTCTGAATTTCAGGGCTCCTGATTGCTTAAACAACTGACAGGAAATGCACTGGTTTCAGTGCAATAGTAAAATGTCTGAAGAAATACTTGGAAAGTATGAACACAGAAGAAATCACATAAAAACAAGTGGTATTGTCTGTGTGTGGAGAGAGGCAATGAAACTGACTGTGATACCTAGTAATATGTTTTACAAAATAATGCAAAGGTTGGAAAGGGAACGGAAAAATAAGCAAATATAATACAATGTACAAAAAATACTCACTTTAAGAGTCTATTTTGTTTGAGGTACAATTAAAAAGTTTTTATCAACCTACAAATATTCGTAACCAGTTTATGAGTTGGTTGTTCTTTAGTCATCCAAGGAAAGGAGTAATCAGTAGATGAAGTCTGGCTGATGCAGACTCCAGATAGAGCACGTCTTCAGCACTGGTTATAATTAACCACTAGACTAACTTACAACACAGTTCCTACTTTCCTCTTCAGATCTAGATAAAATTACTGCTGTAATTCAAAAAGAAAATATAGCTACCAGAGCAGAAAGGTGTGGAGGAGCGGAGAGGCGGCCCCATCCCAGACCTGCGGGGTGTGACTCCTTGTGCCTGCACCGCGCTCCGCTGCCCGAGTGACAGGTCCCAGCTCTCGCCGGCTCTTCCAGCGGCAGCTCCTCCCTTCTGGCCAGATGGACAGCACAGCTTGGACTTGGGCTCCGGCTCCGGGGGACCCGGCTCGGGGCAGAAAGCAGCCTGTTATAGCTGGCACGCCGCCGCTGCGGCTCACACGTACACGCTCCGCTGCCGAGTACACGCCGCTGCTGGGACCCGTACCCCCGCCCGCCGCTGCCCATGGCACCGCTGCCCCCTCTGCTGCTGCTGCTGCTGCTGCTGCTGCCGGTGGTCGGTGAGTAGAGCAGAGCCCCGGGCCGGGGATCGGCATCCACACGGTCCTTCCCGGCAGGGAAGCCGCCCCATCCAGCGGCTCCTCCGCGGGCTCGGACCCGGTGGGATGGGGCTTGGCAGCATCGGGGGGCAGGTGGGAAGAGGGGTAGAGAAAGGAGTCTTAGGAGAAACAGTGACGGGAAGTGCCTGTCTTCCCACGACGGAGAACAGTCCCTGTGACAGGTGGCCAGCACTCGGGCACAGCTGGGTGGGACTCGCCCACGGGAAGCCCCGATTGCCGCTGCCAGCGGCGGCCGGAGCTGCCCTGACAGCCGGGGACTGCCCACGGGAGCGGGGCTGGAAGGGCGCACGTTACTTCTGTAAAGTTCGTCAGTAATGTGCAACTCTGCTAACCAAGAACTTTTCCGTGCTTCAAATCAGTTTGCAGCTTGCACGTTCAATAACAATATTTCTATAAGGCCAGTAGCTTTACTCCCACTCTTCTCCGGGTACTGGAGTGAGTTGTCGCAGAGCTCTTGAGTTACTAAGCAGTTCAGAAGCAGGAATTAATTGGTAGAACTGAGACTGCCTACAAAACCCTAACTGGGTTATTCTGAAAAATGAATCAGTTCTTCATGAATGAGTTATAATGTGAGAATATAATTAAAGGACCCCTGCCTCACACCTTTGCACAGCCAATTACTCACTTTGCAAATATTTAATTATTTTTTTTTGGTCTCCTACATCCTATTTATTAATCAGTGTTAAAGACCAGTTGTAACAATTCACGGTCCATTTCCTCGTAGGTTTTCTGAGGTATTCATCAGTACAGTATCTGATTGTACTCATTTCTCTGAAACTATATTATCATCCCTCTTTTTCAGATAGGTAGGTGGGCTGACACAAAAACACATCCTCTGACTTAAGGTTCCCCTGGGGACATGGTGGAACCCAATTTTACCTACAACCTATTCTATGTAGAATTACGTGGAACTTCAACTGCTCAAAGCCTGGTTCTTGCTGAATGCTGTGGCAGATTGGTACTCCAACCCCAGGACATTCAGCGGGCTGAGAGCCTACTATTTGTAAACATCAACAGGCATTGTTTTACAGTGATTAAATTAACCTCATGCTGAACCTTTGTGACTGCTGTAAGGATAAAATCCTTAAGTAAAAGATTCTCTTGCAGTATTTTTTTATTCATTTCTACACAGCTTGCAAATTCACCACCACACCAAATCTTGCAAATAGCAAATAGCAGGATCCTAAGAGAAGAGCCTCAATTCATTGCTAGAACAGACTCTGGGCACAGAATGGAGCAGGGTCTGGGGGGAGGCAGTTGTGTGATTAAAGCCCATAAGGTAAGGTGCTTGCATAATGGGGCCAATTAGGGCCCCACCAAGCTCCCTGCCCCAGTTCTACTTCGTGACTTCAGATTGCCCCTATGATTCCTTCTGCATTTTGATCATCCTCCAGACTTTATCCTTTGCATGGCACAAACCTCAGCAAGAACATTAAGGAAAGCAATGAAATCACTGCTTCTGCCAGCTTTGAGTGCTCATTACAGAGAGCCTGGCTGCGCTCTGATAGCTGAGTCAGGCACCTCAGTCACTCACTCCGTGGGCAGTGAGGAGCACGGGAAATGCAATTCACCTGTTTCCCAATTGGTCCAAAGTACCAAAAAGGGCAAATTTAACCTTTTAAAAAATTTACATGTGACCAGAATTTTTGGAGATAGCATGTAAGTTGTCTGGGCAGTAAAATGAGGTGAAAAAGGCCATTCCTGATGGCTTATGAAACAAGTAGTAAAAATCTAAGCAAAATCTAAGGTTTCTATAAGGCATACAGTTCTTTTTTTCTATACCTTATAAAGCAATTAATTTAAAATATATACAATCTGGCTCACTCCCTTTTTCTCTACCTACAAGGTGCATGCACACAATCTGCATGACAAAATCCAAAAATCCAACTAGATATTGAGGGACAACTCAGGAGTGCATAATCAAACTCTCAGTCACAAAGTCTTCATAAAACAAAAAAAAAAACACAGAAGATTTCAAAACCTTAATCATAAAATATTTGGAAATATGCAGAATATCAACTTACTCTCTAACTGTATTCCACAACATATTTGATAAAACACTTTGGAGATTTTGTTATATGGCAAACATACTGATGTTATCATCATCATTATCAACATATTGATACTCTGATTGTTTCCATAGTTCTGTGCATTCTCAAATGGTATTTCATTGCTTGCATTAACTCAGCTCATGAAGCTGTTGTGACAGACTATCATATTGAGAGTATCTATGCTGTGCTGGTTTACAATTGGATGTCCAGATCCTGTAATACAAATATATTACAAGGACAAAAGGTTTATGTCCTTTTCTTTAAGACATGTGGCATATTTTACTTGAGGTCCTCAGGTACCAGTCAGTTCATCACTTCTACTTGTCATGGATTTAAATCAAGGGACTGGGAATTGTCCCAAGTTAGCAAACAATTCTCTGATGAAACCAGGAACATGACTTGAAATTTCTTATTTTCTTCTTCCTGACTTTTATCTCTCCTACACCATCCTTCCCCAGTTGCCAAGAACTGAGACACAATGTAAAAATTCTTCACTTTTTTCAGAATCCCCAAGGTCATGCAGAGCAAACCCAGCTTTGCCATTAACCATGGCTCCTCCAGACACTACTGGCTGTCTAAAAGAGTAACCATTACTAAATACTGAAGAGCATAACCAGTTGTCACTTGTAATGCTGCAGCTTTATTGCAGGGTTTTCAGCTCAGAATATACTGAACTTGTACTGACAATAAAGATAACACTTTCAGTCTATCATAAGGTTAATCTGTTTATTATCAAATGGATGCTTCTGCTACCCAGAACTAATATTTCACACTAAGCATACAGGTAATGGTCTGGAACAGGAGCCATGCACAACAGATACTGTTCACTGTCTTAGCAAGGAAGTTTAGTGGCAACTCAGCAGTTTTGAAATGAAACTGCAATCGACTACACAGCAAGGAAGCTTTTCTTAATTCCTCAGGATATGATTGCTTTTAATCAACAGCCAAAGCTGCATGTGCAAGTTTAAACACCCTTGTTTCAACACTTCTGCCCCTAGATCACATGCCCAAAAAGCACGAGGGACAAGATATGGGAGTCAGGAAAGCACTAACTGCTGCCTCAGGACTCTTCCTAAGTGTTTTTTTACTGTTTTCACACACAAACCAATTGAATTTCTTACTAAGGTGATTTCATGAGGTGCTTAAATTCTATTGTTTCTTGACATTACAAGTGCCAGAGATCACCAGCATCCCACACATTTCAAGTTACTCAACTGTGCTGGGACCGGTATTTTTTCTGTCAGATTTTTCATTAACTGATTAATCATATAATCTGTTATGATATAATCTATTACAAAAGATTACTCTATTGTGCCATTATAATAGATTATGTGATTACGCAGATTATATAAAAACTGCATAATTATGTAGTTATTTTGTAGGAAAGTAACTATCAAAGTCTTTAACAACTAAGTATTTTTTTCTGCTGTCTGTCTCCATCACAGGTATTATCAGTTATTAAATCTTAATGTCTTTTGGAATCTGTAACCAGTACTGAAGTTTAGCTTTATAAACTCTTCTCCTCATACCAAAATAAGTAATTAGTTTAATTAATAAGAAGCCTTCTAAAACTAATTTGTTTTCTAGTCATTCAGCTTTTTAAAATTTGCTGTGAATAACTTGGAGCCTGCACTGCAAGGAGAGGCTGCCCATTACCATCAGGATCTTCAGTGTGTTAGTTCAACCTCTCAGGATGACATGAACCCCTAAAAATGTCACCCAGAGTCTCAGTTTTCTGGTGCTTCAAAACTCTTGCTTTAGTACTGATATGGGATGGTTAAAATACAGTACCTTAAGTAAGTTGTGTTCAGGAGAAATAGTAGTGAGAATCACTTAAACAGCAACCCCAAACAAAAGTAAACAGGAAAATAACCAAACCCCACCTTTCTAATTTCCCTGAAAAAGATTCCAAGCACCCACCCATTTCCTTGCCTTATATCCACCACACCATCCCCACCAGTTATTTGGCTACTTTGTCTAAAAATGAGGAAAACCAAAACCCTATCATAAAGGACCTATTTGTTCCAATGTAAAGCACTACATTCTACAAAATAACATGGGCAAAATTGCATGTTATGTTAAAAAGAAAACACTGCAACCCTGGGGCAGCTAATCTTAGCAACTGGGTGGGTCAGGGCCACAGAACACATGCTGGCCCTCACCAGTTGGAAGACTGGAAATGACTAGTCTGCCATTGTACACTGCCTCCATAGGAGGAAAGCACTGCAGCTGTTCTCAATGTTCAGGATTCTGCTCACTATGAACTGGGGACAAAGGGACTGGGTCAAGCAGCGTGGCCCCAAAGTGTCAAAAATAAAACTGGACTATTTTCAAGTCCTGTAATTTATTATCAATGCTTTAAAAAACCCAAACAATCTGAACTATTTTATATTTGCATGTTGGATTCAACAGTAGTTTTTCTTCCACAGTTTATAAAGGCACTTTTGGGGAAGCCCATTTGAGAAATCGAAGAGGAATTCTGGAATTAGCTGGAGCCATCAAATGCACCACAGGGCGCTCTCCTTTTGCGTACCTCCGCTATGGATGCTACTGTGGCCTGGGAGGAAAAGGATGGCCCAAGGACAGAGTAGACTGGTGAGAGTAATGATTTATCTGACAATTAATTAAATGCTGAATGCAGATGATGAATAAAAGGACTAAAATAGAAATTAGGCCTATTTGAGAGAAGGAACTAAGTTTAAATACACCTCAGATTGCTAGGAAACTCTGAAACATTCAAATTGTGTTTCTGTAGATCTGCAGGAGCTTGCCTTTAATTCAAATTCTCATTGCATTAGTACAGGATTCACAGCACAACTGAGTTTCTTTGCTATCACTATTTAGCAAAGCGTTAAATAACTAAAGACTTGTTGGAGAAGCTTTAAAGTTCAAGCATTGAAGCTATCTAAATTAAAAATTAAAAAACTAAAAAATTAAAAAACAGAGGCAAATAAAAATATTTTGATTTTACTATATTCAATGTTATTAATATTCAAAATAATACATAAGAATTACTCAAAATTCAACCTAGTAAAAATTCTAAAAACCAAACCTTTCCATTTAGTACTAAATTTCAGCATACTATTATCAATGTAATTTGTAATTGTACATTAACTGACAAGAAGATGATTGTCTGGGTTTTGTTCTGGTTTTGTTTTGTTGTTGTTGTGTGGTTTGGGTTTTTTAAAAAAATTATATTCATGAAAGGGAGTTACTGAGCTGTGTTGTTCAACTGTTAAGTACCACAGGATCTTTACACAGTGATCTGTGGGGAATGACCAAGTAATCACTTAATAAGCACAGGAAAAACAGTAATTGCAAAGTGAGAGCTCACAGCATTAACTTTTCCTATTGCAGACAAATTCCTCAGACAACCTAAACACCTACCTATCTGATGGTTTTAGTCTACCAGGAGGAAACTGAACCAATAAATGAAGGAATGAAATAAATGAATAATGACTGAGTACTTGGTGGACACAACCAGTTCTTCCAGCAAAGTCAGAAAGGAAGGGTGTAATTAGTTTGCAGCAAAAACTTACAAGTTGCCAAATTTCAGGTCCTTGTTGCCTCCTCTACTTGGTTTTCTGGGCTTGCAATGACTCCACACCAGACACACTACAGCAGCATATTTTAATGCCTTTTTTTAACATTAAAATCTCATTAATTCTTACCTGTACTGCTCAGTTTCACAATGTCATAGAAAGACTATAAATTCTTTGTGCCAACTATGATGAACAATTTTGAAACAATAATTTTGAGCAACTTTCCAAATTTTCTGATGATGAGCTAACAGTTGATATTGTGGAAGGTGTTAGGAGAAAAGCATACTCACGCTTTATAATATAATATAAATTCTCATATAATTGTGAATGCCCTGAAGATTCAATTAGCTCAATGTATATCAGACATTTTTCTCATCACTTATTACATGAAAAAGTAGTAATTTTTTCCAATTACCCTGGTTTGGTTCCTGGGCAGGTAATATTTGTACACTCACTGATACTGACCCTTTTGTCACAGCTGTAGTAACCCATTGATAAACCCCACCCAGATTGTGTGACCATAAATCACCATTTCTGCTCCTCTCAGGTGCTGCTTTCACCACGACTGCTGCTATGGGAGGGCAGAACAAGCGGGTTGTCAACCAAAGACTGAAAGTTACCACTGGGAATGCAAAGACAATTCTGCTGTGTGTGGTGAGTGAGCACTTGGGAGTTTTTTGGTGTTGGGTTTTGGAGCTGGGTTATTTGGTTTGGTTGTTTCTTACTTCTACTAATTACCTCATTAGAAAGGTATTTTCTTAACTGTAAAACTCTTAGTTTACCATCATTCCTTTTATAAGTTTTATTGCCAGGATACACTGTGCCTCCAGATAGCACAGCTAAACTGATCAACTGAATGCAGTTTCTTCTTAATCCTCCCCTACTGACTGACATAAGCAAACAAAACTGTGATCTAGAAGTATCTATTACCTTTTCAGAAAACACAACCACAACCATCCTCCTTTTACTCAATGTTTACATCTGCTGAGGAACCCAAACAGAAGACAATTGTAACAGTTTAAAAGGATCTTTTCCCTACTTAGTTGAAAATATTTTCCACTATTTGTAAGTTTATAATGGACAAGGTTTTGGCATATTTATCCCTGAGCAATTGCAGTGATGGCTGAAATTTATGAATGAATTCACAATTACAGTTTACAGTTTCAAACAATGAGGTAATAAAATATTTGATGAGTATGTGTATTTCTGGAAGTTAAATTAAAAAATATTAATTTGAAAATATTTACATGACAAGTGTACAGATTGCTGACCACATCCTGATAAATTTTGTTTGATTGCTTCAAAATATATTTGCCATGCTGAGGTAAGGGAAGGACAAAGAGATCACCAAGAAAGAAAAGCCTCAAAAAATGGTTAATGGAAAGCAGCTTTTCTTTTACATTATTTGTTCACAACTCCCAAAGTTTTAACAAATACATTCCAATATGAGTCTCAAAGACTCATTAAAACTGTAGCTTCTCACAAGCCCCCAGTATTTCTAGTTTTTTTTTGTTGTTATTGTCATGTTTTTGTAATTTTGTTTGTTTGCTGGCTGTTTGGGATGTTGCTTGCTTTGTTTCTGTTTTGTTTTTTTTGTTTTTGTTTTTTTTTTTTAAATCAGGTGCTTGGTCAGTTACTTTGTGTATAATTTTGCACTTCTACCTAGAACGCAAATGAGCTTAAGAACTGGCTATTATTTGCACTATAGAAATGCAAAAACCCTTGCATAAACTTGTTTAAAACAAGTCTGAGTTTCTGACTACCATGGTTTAAAGGCAACAGCTGGCCATTCACAGAGAACACAAAACACTCTCATTTCATAACTCAATTTAGAATTTGCCTGACCTGAAAAGAAATGAAAGTTTGGACATTACTTCCTTTCCTCCTTCACATTCAACCTTTACTTTGCCCAAGTGTCCACCTCATTCAGAATTTCTACTTGTTCATTTCTTCTTCATTCTGCCCCAGATGTACAAAGCGATTTCTCTCTCAATTAATTGAGAATCAAACTGATTAATCATATTACAGTCCGCCCTTATTTGGCTGTAAAGATTCTGCTCCTGACAATATTCAAAATACTGGCCAAGATAGCAGGCATAGTGTCAGGAAACCAAGTCCCTGATGTAGCATGGAGAAGATAATGTGTGGAGCATACCAGGAGAAGAACAGAAGGAGGAACAGTTCTCAGTTACCATGTTTTGATTTTTTTATCCTATCATGTTGTTCATGCCATTTGTGCTATTGAGTAGCTCTAAGGGCAGCTAGTTGCAGCACAAACACATATACATTAAGAACACTTCCATTTCATGGCAGAATTTGAGTTCATTCGTAAAACTGAACACTTGTTCTGCTCCTGGACAAATCTCAAGCAGAGACTTGGCTAAGCTTTTAAAATGGTAAACACTCAGGCAAAATGTCATCAAGGATTCTTCAGTTTACAGACAGTTACAGAGAGAAAAAAACTACACACTTCTGGGTTGGCACGCTGAACCCACAATACATTGCTGTAGAAGAAAATGTTCATGCCAAGAAGGAACACTCATGCCAAGAAATCTGTTAAGTTACAACACTACAATTATAAAACAAACATGACAAGACATGGATTTTGTCACACAAACACACTTTTCCTAACTTCTTACTGAACACCTCAATAAAAAAAGGTGGGCAGTTTAGGCTGCTATAGACTGGACATGGAATACATCTGCATGCCATGTATATATCCCATGTATTATTTTTAATGCTATATCCTATAGCAGATTACAAAGGGTATGTGAATGGAGTATCTTCCCAAAGTCAAGTTTCACTAGAGCAAGAGGGAAGGCAGGGAAGGTTCCATACCGCTTTCTAAAGTGAGATCAGTTATCAGAGTTTCTTTATTAAAAACTGGAAGAAGAGTATTTAAATCTTTATCTGGCTGCTGTATTTTCACCTGCCAAGATTGGCAATTACTGACTGATCCACAGGTTCTTACCAAAGCTCAGTACAGCTCCTGATGCACTTGAAATGTAAGGCATTTTTATGGCAAATGTGGAATGTGAGGGAGCAATTCTTGGTATTCCATTTAGGATTTTCAATTTCTTCAGACTAATATCAAACTTACTGTGTTTTCTTTCAGACTCACTAGAAGATAAATGTCAAAAAATGGCATGTGAATGTGATCGTGAAGCTGCCAAGTGTTTTTCTAAAGCTCCCTACCATAGAAAATACCTTTTGTGGCCAGACTTTATGTGTGGTGAGATTCAGCCTTTGTGTAGATATTAGATACATGACTCTTGTATATATTTAAATCTACAATGACTTTTTTTCGGCCACAGTAATGACAACAAACGATTTTCCCCTTTCTTGATACTCCCTCATTCCACCTCAGCCTCTCCACCCCAAAACTGCCAAAGTAAACATTTTTCCTCTTATTTACCTTTTCCCATACACTTTTATTGACTAAAAAGAAATCTGAGTTTATCAGCTCAAGGAGTAACTGACAGTGTTAATTTTTGTTTATATTCAGATTCACAGATTTTTCAGATTGATAATATCATTCGCTGTGAACTTTTTAACCCCCCTCTCCACTGGCTATAAGATACAAATAAAACTTCTCCACTAACAAATCGTAGCATTTTTTAACTTTGAACTGACTGGAAAAAGTGCATGAAGTGACAGTATCAGCACAAGGAGCCCTCTCATCTACATTAAACACTTAGTACAAAGCCTAATTTAAGTGTTGAATTTCATTCACCTACAGTAATTTTACCTGCATTGAAGACGGCCTATTATACTATTTCTTTTCCTAGCACTTACTTTTTAAATAGAGTTTTCTAAACAGCTGCTTATTTGATATGGCTCAAACTCCTTACTCTATGTACACCCTAAATTTCCTGTATGCACAGAGAGTACCCTTAGAACTTTAGAGCCAAATTTAAAAACGCAAATGCAAACCATCACAAAAACAAAAACAGGAAAAAATGTAGAAGTTGTTGGGACCAACTGGCTTTCCCACAAGTGTTTGATCCTGCACAGTAAGAGTTTATGAAGCTCAGAAGTATATACAACTCATCAGGATGTAAAGCTGGTTTTAGCTATAGTCACTTCATAGATACTTTTAACCTAACCCTTTGGGAAATCAGTTCCCTGAACTGCTGAATAATACACTTTTTTGTAACTGCTGATTTTAACAGTTATAGAGCCAGGAGTGGTTTATGTCTACTTTCTCTCACCTAAACTTAAAGATGCAGGGCTAAAGAGCAGTCAAAGCTTATGACATATATTTCAATATACCAAAAAAAACAACAACAACAACAAACCCAAAAAACAAACAAACACCCCAAAAAACACCAAAAAAATCCCCCCAAAAACCCCCCAAACAAAATAACCCACTTCTATTAGGAATAGTGAAGATTTCAAGAGAGATCTTTAATTGTGAAAAATATTTATAGCAAATTTAGTTCACATTACTGACACAAATGAAATTAACAAAACAACAAATACAGAATGCAAGGGGACAAAGTTCTCAAAAAAAAAAATCTTACCTTTTGATTCAAAGGAATATACAGTAACAAATGTCAATCCTGCTTACCCAAAATAATTTTCCAGTCAATATTTGCTCACAGATATAGACACAGACATTATATTGCCATGAGTAATTACAGGGTCAGGTCACTTTTCCAAAACAATCATTTTTAAGAGATAACCCTGCGTTTAAGAATTAGCAAGAGAATTCAAGATGAGAGAATGAAAGGAGCTATTGATGAAGTCTAACTGATCTGAATAAAAAAAATTTCCGTGGTAATTACCACATTTTCCAAGACACAAGAGAATTCAAGTAGTCTTTGCCTTCAACTGCAGGAATTTTGGAACAAACTCTACTGTGAGACTGCGTATGTATAGGGCAGTCATAATGCTGCATGTAAGGAAGACTGAAATAAATAAAATTCTTTCAACATCAAGCCTATCCAGGCAGGGCATTCCTTTGGCAAACTGAAGTTGAGGAACACATTGCTGGTATGAAATGCTAAGTTTAAAAAGAAAAAGAAAGAGATCACTGTAGCAGTGCAGAAGACACTGATTTTAAGGCAGGCTTGAAAATACACAGAATGCTCAGGACAGAATAAAGAAAGGGATCTGATACAAATAGGGTGAGATGACTGTAAGAGTTTTACATGGCTATATAGGAATGTACTTCTTTTTATCAACAGAAAATTCCTTTTTCCTTCATCCTCCAACTTGGAATCAGTTTAATAACTTACCTTAAAGCTTTTTTGCCTGTTTAAATTAACATAGTCCACCATTTTCACTGCCACATACATGAAGAAGAAAAGCAAAGTTTACTCAAAATGTCCATTTTTAGAAGCTAAGCAGCTCAAGAGTTCCAATGCCAATCACTGCACTTGTGTCTCCAGACGCCTTATCTCTGTAACCACAAGATCAATGTTTATAACTGGGTTAAAATACAAGGCCCAGTAAAACAAACAATTGCAGACAAACTGAGGAATAAAAGGCCAAAAAATGGCAACAAAAAGTCCCTGGGTTGAGACTTTCCAGAAATGTCTCCACATTCTGTGAGGAATAGTCCTGTGAAAAAGGAAAGGAAAAGGCTTAGAGGAACTTTCTGGTTTGTTTTTAACCAGCTCTAAGAAAAGGTAATAGGTGCTACAGCTTTAAATTACTTAGCCCTTACTTGGGTACCTGTAAAAAAAAAACAACATTTTGCACTCCAGGAAAAACTTTCCTAAAACCCAGTAGTACCAGATTTAAAGAGGAAGCACTAAGTCAGTGCACTTAGACCTGAAGCCCAGCAGGTTCCAGTGCCACATCCCAGCTGTGCCTCAGGTTGTCCTATGTTCCCTGTGCTGTTCTGGGCACATTCTGCCCTCTATTGACTGGCAAAGGGAAAACCCACTACACACCAAAAGAAGAATTTCTCCCATACAATTTCCAAAGATCACACCAACTATGAATGTTAATATGCTTGAGTTAAGACTGAGGCAGTAACAGAAAACAGAAAATCTGGTAAATTATCAGAACTAGTATCAGTATAACTAAACTTACTTACGATTATGAAGACTTATCCTGTAATAACTACACTACTGTATCATGACTACATTCTGATGTATTTACTTCTCAGCTGACAATACCAGGCACTGTAAGAGGCAGTTCTCAAGACAAGGTTTAATATCTGCCAGTGGTTAAGAATGTGCTTGTTACTGTCTCCACATTTGCTACATCTGATAAGTAAAACCACCTCTAAGAAACCCTTGGAAGCACGCACAGAAATAAAGGCATACAAGATCAAGCAATATGGGAATGCAGATTCACGTGTTGTTAACAACCTCGGAGTTTGGGTTAGACACTCATTTCAGTGAGCAGCTGTGAAATTGTAAGGCTGTTACTTTCTCTTTATAAGGCTGTGTACTTCCTATCCTCTTCCAAAAGCTTTGTTAAACTTACTTCAATTCTCTTCTTGACCAGAGCCTCCAAAAGGAGAATAATTCCAGAACAGAAAGCAACATGGCATTTACAATTATAAATCTTGATGTCCAGTAGTGCACATCTAGCCAATCCCAAGCAAATTCAGCTATCAGCTGGTATGGCAAAAATAAATACTTTACAGTGAATTCTCTCCATTGCCTCCAAGAAGGATCTTTAAGGTCCTGTAAATTAGGATAAAAAGACTGTTAATCAATTTTATATTAAACTGATTTAATACTGGCTTATTTCCACTAGTTTTTTGTTGAAAAGCTGGGGGTTTTATACACTGAAAGCAGTGTTTTATCTTTATTATACTTGTTAGTAGGTAATACTGTAATGCAGTAATTTCAATTAGATTAGAATATCACTTTCTGTAGTCATGTGAACTTCAGAACAATCAGTTTCACACATTTAAAGTCTTAAAAGCCTAAAATCAATCCTATTAAAAGTAATGGTTGCAACACTGATGATTGCATACAATAAAATCAAAGAACTACTTACTCTGTAGGTCTGTCCTTTTTAAAGTCATAGTGTAAAGAGATGAAATGATGAGTAATTACATCATGTGGTTTTATGCGGCTAGTCTTAAAATGGTTATAACTAAAGCAAGTAGCATATTTAATGTTTTAAATACTTACAAGCAGTTTTGTGACAGTATCTTCATACTTGTCTTCTTGCATAGGACAAATTGTGTGGATGAAAGGTAGGAAAGCTTCTGCATAATCAAACAAATATAGGTATAACATACTGAGTCTTGGAGAACTCTTCAGTGCATACAGAAGAAAGAGTGATTTTCCTGGGTTTACGGCCTAAAATATATCAAATTATCAAGTTTTAATCAGTGAAAAAATAAAATTAAAAGGACATGCCAGTTCTCAGATTTTCTGACAGTCATTTTTCCAAGGGTTGCTTTTCAAATTCAACAGTTCATTAAACTGAGCAGGTTTTACACAGGTAACTCCACTACTTTAACACTCTTCCTGGCTTTAAGAGAATCTTCTTTCAAAGGTATTACTTTAAAATAACTAATATACATGACATGACACACTTCATATTAAATTCATTAATATTCATATTAAATTTACCTTATATTCCCAAAGGTTTTGTGGTGGTTTAACACCTAAAGTTTTCACACATTCCAGTTCTGCCATAATAGCTCTCCTATGGTTACTGTTCTCTATACTGTAAGGCTCTTTGGTGAAATCCTCCTCAGTCAGTGTTAGGAGGAGTCTACAAAAGCAGAATTAAGAAGGTAAACAGTGCCTATTCACCAAAAAAGATGACTAACAAATACATGACTGCACACTGAAACAATAAGCTACTGATACAAGGTAGCACACCTTTTGAGTTAAAAGAATCATAGAATACTTTGGGTTGGCAGAGACTTTCAAAGATCATCATTACATTGCATATCAAGTGTTCTACACCAACTGCATCTCAGAGCCTGGGTTTTAAATTTCCTACTTTTCTAGTTTCCTCTTGCCTGCTTTCAGCATGGCTCTTGGCTGGAATACATATGCATATAGCATATGCTTATTTCCACAAGAAAAGAAAAGTGGAAGGGGTGGATAATACCTCAGTAGAATTTTACTCTAGGTATCATTTCAGTCTGTATTTTTAGCATTTTAAAAAGTTCTTAGAAAATTTTCAGGGAGCTTGCTAAGTATCTACTACTAAAAGTTTTCAACAGCAATTGTTAAAACTTCTGAAATTTATTCTTTTACATCAACAGAATATTCCCACTTCTGAAATTTATTCTTATACATCAACAGAATACTCCCATAATCTACGTAACACAGTATGGTCATTCACAATAAGCCACCCCCAATGAATCTATCAGTAGTCCAATCCCATAATAATTGTCCTTGACCATCAGGTCTCTCACCTTCCATTTACTTTCTCCAGTAAAAATCTTTCTTTGTAATGTGAAGCCCATGGACCCAGCTGCTCCAGCCAGAGTATCACTTCCTCAGCAGTCCACTTAGCAACAGGCTTGTGGACAAGAAGATCATCTTCAAATTCTCTGCTACTCCAGTGATAGCCAAGAAGAACTACCTACAGGTAAATACAAAGAAAAATAAACAAAGATCCTTTACTTGAGAAGCAAATACATGAATGATATAAATAAACACACAATAAGAGGCTTGACATGTAGAGTTTTCCATTTCATGGAGACTAGAATATTCAGGTTATAAGAAAGTATTTTGAAGTTTTAGCCACTAACTTCCATTTGCTGCATACTGCAGTTCCTGACAGACAGCTCTGAAGGCCACTTACACTGCCCAGCTGGAGTGTCTTCTGTGCATGTAATTTAAGGATATTTCATTGCATGCTTAAAGAAGCAGACAGGGAAAACCAACCAGATGAAACTTACTGCTACACAAGTTAAAGCTGTGAGAACGCCTGAGAAAAACCCTCCTCGAGCATTAATTCTTCCTGTGCTCCGAACTGCAGGCATCTGGTCATTCCCATATTTTTGGAAAGTTGCTAAGCTCTGTGCTACATCACTGTTTTGTTGAATATCTTCTTTTCTTTGTTCAATGGCATCAGAAAATAGCTTTTCAATAACATCCCTAATAGGAAAAATAAAAGCTTAATATTCAGAAAAGAGGCTAATTTTTGTATTTGTTTTCCAGCCTTTACTGAAGACTACCATCTTTGAAAACAAGAAAAAAAATAGTTATTAAAGCTTAGTAAATTTAGAGTTATATTAATCACTGTCAAACAACATTTTCCTTAGCTTCTAAAGCTAAAATTCCACAGAAATCCCAAGTTATTTTTTTATAAATATGAAGAAAAATATAAAAATATATAAAATATCTGTATAAAATTAGAATTCTGTGTGCCACTGGCAAGCCTCAATTATTAAAAAATGTTAAGCAAAAGACAACATAAAAGCCTACCATCAATCCTACCACCTACTTATTTAAATATTATTAATCCCAGATAAAGTGTTATTAACAAAACAACTTGTGGGTAATTCAAGACAGCAAACTGATGTTTTTAGCTTTGTTCTGCAATATGAATATATTTCTTCCAATAAATAATTTCTATTACAGAAATTACTACACAATTATCCAAGATCACTCTAATTTAGAATTATTAGAAAACAACCAGCAATATTAGAAGACTGAGGATCCTGCCTCTCCATCTCCCAAAAAATTTACAAAGCGGGGAAAGCCCTCCCCCCCAAACAAACCTCCTCCCTCAAAACTAAACCAACCAACCTGCCCCTTAATTCCATGTGCTTGAACAGTTCATTATGAGTGCATAAGCTGAAAGTCTTTGGGATTTAAATTTCTTTGTGACAGTTCAGATTACCAATTATATAAGAATATCTGCAGAAAACTCAAAAGGTTTTTCAAAAAGAAGGTTTCTGTGGTTCCATTTATGTAAAAAAGACATTCACAAAGTAGTTCACTCACCTGAGAAGGATGTTGACTTTGGGGAATCCTTCCCATTTTTCTCTGCATTCAGGGCATTCATTCTTCTTGGATGATACCCACCACAAGGCCAAGCAATGCCTACAGAAGCTGTGCCCACAGTTCAGGGTGGTAGGATTGATCAGAATATCATAGCAGCAGTGGCACAGGAACTCACTGACTGATATCTGCTGACCCAGGCCAGGAGTAGCACATGGTTCAACTTTTGCCCTCTCTGTTTCCCCTTGTAAAGTCCCATCTTCTTCCATTTTCCTTTATGCCTTACACAAATAGAAAGCTCTCTTAGATCTTCAAACCAGATAAGGCATTACTTCTGCAAAGCAACAAGAAAACAGCTATTATAGAAGTTTAGAATTGTAAGAAATGTGATTTATCATTGCACCACTTTTGTCACTTGGATGGTGTAAAATTTTTTTAAGTAACTCAGCCCTCCCCAAAATGAAACATGATCTACTTTTTCAACAATATATTCATTGCCAACAAAACAATCAAAACCAGATTCTAGATGTAAACAGCTGGGCTCAATCTCCCTATGCTTTCTTCTCCCATGTTACAAAACACATGAAAGTCAAACAAAATAACTTATTTCACATTACTTTTGACAGTAGCTTTAATCAGGGTTTTAGTAAAAGAAGCCAGTCAAAGGAAGAAGTACCATCAGAGGATACAAAAATAAAATACCAGTATAACATACTGATCTAATTTACTTCACCCCTCTTCCTCTTCCAAGCATATGGAATAAAACATTACTAACAGAGGTCAATGCTAGACATTGCTGGGCAATGTTAAAAGAAGTTTGATCCACCAAGTCACCTGCTTCAGAATGATAAGATACTGATCTGTACACCTTCTCATCAAAGCTCTAAACTCCACACTAATTTTATTTGTAGCCACTTTGTTAGTATTAAAGAAAATGCACAAATAAGAAGAGTTTAAGATGGTTCCAGGCTTACAAAACATATGAACCTATTTGCTTGATGTTCCTACTCCATTCTCTTAGATAGGAGAATATAATTTCTTAAGAAAAACACTTCTGCAGATCACTCACTCAATACTCATGATATATTAGAAGATACCAAGAAGAAGACTATTTTCCCCTCAGGCACTACCAAACCAAAATATGATTACACTCTCCACCATGTGGCTCCCGCTTACTACTAAGTTACCAACTTGCCATTCAGATCAAGCACGAAGAGGTAAGGACGCAAGCAGGTAAAGAACAGAAATTACAAAAAAATCCCAAGTACAGAAACAGAAACCAATAGTGAAATTAGAATCCTCAGACTTCCAAACCTGTATTTCCCTGGCAAAATACAGGCTGTCAGCTTTCTAAAACAAACCGGAAACAGAACTTGTAAGAGAAAAAAGCAAGATCTTGCACCTCAAAGCATTCTAGTTTTCCCTTCAGACAGAAACAACAGCATTTATGTGGAAAATAGAGGAAAAATATTTCACCGCTCAGTCTGCGCCAAGTAAGAGCCAGCAGCAGAATGACTCCTGGCTCCTCTCCTGTCTCTTCCCAGCTCCAGCTTCCTGCCCTCCGCGCTGCCTCCTCAGGCGCGGCACGGCCGGGCCCGCGGCGCTTCCTACCCGGGCAGGGCAGGGCCGGCGCGGGGGGAACCCGGCCCAATACCCTGCAGCCGGCTCGGCCCCGGCCCGACACCCTGCAGCCGGCTCGGCCCCGCGGCGCCCCGGCTACCGCTGCTTCCGCCCCGCCCCGCCCCGCGGGCACGGCGGCACCGCCGCTCCTTCCTCACCACAGCCGCTCGCCTCTTTATTTCAAGCGTTTAAAATCATCTGACATGAGCGCTGCTACACTCCCATTTCTGGGAATACGCCCACTTCCATATTCATGAGAACTGAGGTACCTTTGCTTACTGTACACTACGCACTCAGATAGCCTTCCTTCGCAGAAACTGTTTAAGGTTGATTCTACAATAAAGATTCGAGGTTTAACGAGACTTAAAGGTGCTAGTCTGACTGCAGCGCTAACGCATCCTGCACAGACTATTCGTACCACATAAGAGTTTATCTCTCCACACATTCACAATTACTTCTCTCAGTCTCTGTTCCCTTTCTGAAATTCTTTCTGAATTTTCTAGTCCAAAAAAAACTGATTCACTCCTGCCTGCCTTGACGGGAGGTTGTATCCAGGTGAGGATGGGCCTCTTCTCTCAGGGAACAAGTGACAGGACATAGCTTTACTCTGCACCGGGGCAGTTTTAGCTTGGACATTAGGAAAGGGTGATTAGACATTGGAATGCGGTGCACAGGGACGTGGTGGAATCACAGTCCCTGGAGGCATTTAAGGACTGGACATAGCACTGAGTGCCATGGTCTGAGTGATCCAGTGTGTTTGGTCACAGGTGGGACTCGATCCCAAAGGTTTTTTCCAACCTAATTGAGTCTGTGAGTTTTTGAAGTGCCTCTGAGATGCATTTTTTTCAACTGTTCAACACAGTGACATTTTCTTTTAAGATTTTGTTCCAGTTTGATACAAACTACAAGTCCAGTTCAAATGACATTTAATTATTCTAGCCTATTTCAAGAAAGAAAATAGTCTCTCATTTTTTATTCTCTCACATTATCTATTTTTGTCCAGAGAACCAATAAGCAGATTTTTAAACTACTCTAGCATGAAAGAATTCAACCTCTTCTAGATCTGAGGAAGTGCATCTACCGTGGCACGCAAGGTGAAAATCCAGAATACTTGTTCTAAAATACAGGTTTTTACTACTTTTTAGTGTCTTTTCACTTAGCTTCACATTCAATGTTTGGTAAAGTAAAAGACCATACAAGTGTTTGGTAGTCTGTGCAGCAGACTTGAATGATGTGAAAACATGGCCTTTCTGTTCCAGTTTATAAAACTTCTTACATATAAAAAGCTATGGAATCTCAAACTAACTGCTTGTATTGCCCTCTCCCACTTTCTAGGTGTTCCTTCTGCTTACGTAACAATACATACATGCTGAAGTAAAAAATGTCTAATCTGTAAGACATAGTACTTCAATTCATATTGAAGCACTTTATTACAGTCCCTTACTGTTTGACTTGCAGTTTATTTTGTGGGTGAGGGAAGCAAAGAGTTCCCCAGATTTGTCAGCTACTTGGGGGAAAACAGTCTTCTAAAACAGCCATCAACCACTTTGAAGTGCCATGAGCACTTTAACTAGAAACTGCAGAAATGCATCTTAAAAAACAGAAGAGTAAGTAGTATGAAAATTTTAGGCTTCAGCCAATTTACTGCAAAATAAAAACATCTCTTCCATTTTAACTAACATCTTACTCGGAGCCATTTAATCATACTAGATTATTTGCTGGGAATGTCTATTGAATAAATTGCTTATTATTATTATAAAAGGCAAAGCTTAATATTGAAGAATCTTGAAGAACTCTCACTCTCTCCACTAAATCCTGCATAATTCTTTATCTTTTTCTGTATGCAGAAATTACCCCCCACAATTTCTGCTGGAATTCTGGAAAAGATGCTTTATGAGCCCTGTAGCACAAACTCTGAACTCTTCCGCCGCCCGTGCCCACAACTCCTGCGCTCTGCCCCTGTGCAGCACCTTCTCCCTAGGGCAGCTCTTCCTCCCGCAGCGCTGCTGCGGGCCCATCCTGCTGGGCGCTGAGCGCTGCTCCTTTACAGAGAGGTGTTCAAGTGCCGCTTCTAACAGGAAGACGTTCCTTCAGTAATACGCCAAAACCTGCAGTTCCCCTGGAATTATCATCATTAAGGCATCGAGCTAGCAGTTCTGCACCATCCTCCTGGTGTCTCCTAGGCAGTCCCATCCCTTCTTTCTTGTTAGTGATAGCTACGCATTTCTGGCTTTGAGGGCAAGGCCCACATCCATGATACTTCACCACACTCCACAGAACTGCGGCTGGTGTAAGACTTCCTTCCCTCCGGCAGCGCTGCTGCAGCCATTCCTGAGGCCCGCTTGGAGCACACAGCAGGCTGCCGAACTCACCGCTCAAAGCCGAGCCCCCGGGCGGACAGGGCGGTGCGGCCCTGAGGGCTCCGCCCCGGTAGGAAATGGCGGCGGCCCGAGCTGCTGTGCGCGCTCACGTGCGGCGCGCGGGGCGGCCCCGGAAGCGCTCGGCGGCGGCGGCGGGCGGTGCCGGGCGGTGCCGGGCCGAGCTCCGGCGGGCGGGGGCGCGGGATGGAGGTGATCAGGAGCAGTGAGTGACCACTCGGCCCTGCGTCCCGAGCCCTGCGCTGCTGGCGCTAAGCTGGTCCGGCATCCCGGCGTCCTGCCCTGGGCTGGCGGCCGCTCCGGCCTCAGCCTCTCCTTCATGGCGAAGGGGTCCCCATTCCCCCGCTCACGCATGAGGCGCGGCCCCGAGGCTGAAGGGGCGGCGGGCAGGCCCCGGCCACCCCTGCCCGCCCGAGGGGCGCCGGGCTGCCGGAGAATGTCGTTCGTAGTCTCAAGTGTGTTTTAACCCTTTACCCGCAGATTTTAAGGATAACCTTAACAAAGTGTATGAAGCCATTGAAGAGTCGGACTTCCTGGCCATCGATGGAGAGTTTTCAGGTACAGTTGCACCTGTTTTGTGATAGCGAACTGTTGGCACTATCTGAGGGGGTGGTTTGACCTCGGTGCCCGAGATCGTTCTCGTGATGTGTCTCCTGGTTATCTTGAAAAAACTAAAGCTGTGGCTACCACAAAGCGATTGAACCACTTGTTACATGTGCGATAGCAAGGCTTTGGTCAAAGATACATGTCAGGCTCATGCTGCTTGTGCTCCCACAGTAATTTCAACATGACAACTGATAGTTGTTGCAGCATAAGGTAAAAAATATGTTATGTATGCCATGAAAGCAATGGACTGAGATATGTATGAGGGAGATCTTGCAAGTGTTTGGACAGGGATAGACAGCACTAAGAACGTGTGTGTTTGTGAAACCCAGAGGATATATGCAGCAGAGAGATGCTTTGCTCTTGGGATGCAGAGTTCAGTTCACCCATGGGACATAAATGTGAGCAAGACTAGGTTTTGTTACATGTGGTGTTTATGGAAGTACAGTTGTTGCATATTGCTTAAGGTGACTAAGTAATTCAATAAATCTCTGGGCAACACTTCCCAGTTTTAGTTTGGCTTTGATCCTGCATTGTGTTGTGAAGCACATTTACATTAGGGTATTGGTAGGTCTTGGCCTGTTACTGGCATGTTGAATAGGAGCCAGAATGACAGAGCTTTTGCAGAAGAGCTTTGCTACTAGAGCAACACTATTAAAATGAATGGCTTATTGCAGTAGTATTTTTCTTAAATGACATAATTGTGACACGTACTTTAAGTGAAAGCATTTTTCTTAAATTGCCAGTTGTTGCATTTTTTGCTGTGATTAATTTTGAAAAGCTTACCCAAAGCATAATATATTCTGCTTTCTCAGGGATCAGTGATGGGCCTTCAGTTAGTGCATTAACAAATGGCTTTGACACTCCAGAAGAAAGGTATCAGAAACTTAAAAAGGTAAAGTGTTTACATGGGCTAATATGAAAACTGAACTACTTTTGGTGTAGTAGCTTGTGTGTGTGACCAACAGGAGGAAAGAGAGACAGAACTTCCCTCAGTTCTTGTCTCTTTGTGGAATGAAAGTGCATACTGAAGTCATCTTGGGCTAATAGTAAGATGATTAAATGAGAATGAAAACTAGTGGAAAAACTCTGGTGTGTTTGTTTTAAAATTATCAACATTAGTTAAAAAGATTCACTTTACTTAATTTTGAAATGTAGAGAAATCGTATGTGGATGCACCCTGTCAGTCTTTAAATGTGTACATGTTTCATTCTCATGCAAGGTTTTCCTTTCCTTTCCAGCATTCCATGGATTTTTTGCTCTTTCAGTTTGGTCTTTGCACTTTTAAATATGATGACACAGAAGAAAGGTATGTTATTCTCTTATTTCTTGTTTTCTTAATTGAGGATTTTCTAAAGTAATACTGATACTGTATTGACATGTAACTCATCTTTTCTGCAGGTATATAATGAAGTCATTTAACTTCTATATTTTTCCAAAACCCTTTAACAGAAATTCACCAGATGTCAAGTTTGTCTGTCAGGTTAGTAGAAAAACAATTTAATTTTATTACGTTAAGTTATACCTGAAACAAACTTCAGCTTAAAAGGTAGAAAAATGTATGCTTCTGGGTTGTATTGATTTTTTTTTTATAAAATAAGTAAGCATCAGTTAAGAGGAATCCCAGAAATGAGCTTGTCATACAATGTATGATTTCTGGAATTTGAGATAACATTCTAAACTTGGGAAGGTGATTCTGTTTTTGTCCCCTTTCTCACTGAACTTCCAGTTCCCTTTTGTAATCTTTTATTCTCATCTGCTTATCTCCCTTTCACTGCTACCCAGGCTATTGTCATTATTTTTCTGGTCTCAGATTGTTTTCCTGAACCAC
Source organism: Pseudopodoces humilis (assembly GCF_049639895.1). Classification (NCBI taxonomy): domain Eukaryota; kingdom Metazoa; phylum Chordata; class Aves; order Passeriformes; family Paridae; genus Pseudopodoces; species Pseudopodoces humilis. The sequence continues at coordinate 8,288,996 of NC_142217.1, forward strand.
ATTTGGCCTTCTTTAATTTCTTCTCTTTACATAGTTCTTTTATCTTTATGCCTTACCATGGTCATTGTTCTTGTACTTTATGGAAGTTTAAAATCAGTAAGAAAAGTAGCATAGCCTAAACTATCAGTGGCTTCTTTAGGGTCACAAACTTGTTTGTTCTTGGCTTTGGACTTTGTATAATTTCTTAAAAAGTGTAAAAATAACTTACCTTTTATGCCACAGCCACTTTTGCCAATTGTAAAGCCTTTTTCTCTTGTTGCAGAGTTCAAGTATAGATTTTTTAGCAAACCAAGGATTTGATTTTAATAAAGTTTTTCGCAACGGTGAGTTATTTTGGGTTTTTTTTCAATTTCTTTCAACTTCTGCAAAATTTATGATGACACCTTTCATTGTTTTCTGCAAAAAGAAAAAAGGCTGCCATCCATGATACTGTCTTAATATGTAATAAAATTCTTGAATTATTGTTATCCAGTCTACTGTTGTGCTGATCGTAGCTTCCTTTCCAAGAATTCATTGTGTAGTTCAGCAGAACAGAATTCCCACTAACATGAGAGTGTGGTTTTTTTATTTTGTATGGAGGCAAAGGGTGAATAAATAGAGAGAGTAACAAGGTGTGGAGCTGTGTGATACACCAGTAGCAATGTTTAGGAAAGGAATCCCAGTGCACTCATTGGGGCTGCTGCAGTCTGTTATTTGTGATGCACAGAGCAAACAGAGAAGTGCTCAATACTTTTGTGGTTGTGATCTGCAGCTCTGCAGTGCTGGGGCTCATGCCTTGTGCAGTGGTACCAGCTAACCTGGCACATGCTGGGAGGCTGGACAGACACACACATCCACAGCAGATCACTGAAAGGGAAGGGTGTGCTTTCAGCCTGCAGGGGCAAATGCTTGAATCACTATGCCTCCCTAATTTGTTTCTAATTATAATGAGCTTTTACTTTTTTTGTTAGGAATTCCTTATTTAAATCAGGAAGAAGAAAGACAGCTACGGGAACAGTATGATGAAAAACGTTCTCAAGCCAATGGTGCAGGATCTCTGTCATACATTTCTCCTAATTCCACAAAGTGCCCTGTAACAATTCCTGAAGATCAGAAAAAATTTGTTGATAAAGTAGTGTAAGTACCGCTGTTTAATATCCTCTGATGTTGTTGAAACTAAAATGTGAACTGTAGTGATATTTTCATATGTTGAAGCCATTTCTATTAGTTCACTGTTTGTAAAATGCTGCTCTTTTTGTTATGAAGCATTTTCTTGTCTTTTGGAGAGAGCTGTAAACTTCCAACAAATAAAATAGTAGATACAGAAGCAAATAATCTGTTTCTTCCAGGGAACAGATAGAAGACTTACTAAAGAATGAAGAAAGTGAAAGTTTGGAACTGGAGCCATGTACAGGGTCAGTTTCTGAAACTGAATCTCTTATAAATTTTTTTCTTTAATTTGGTCTTCTAGAATTAGGGGAGTGACAGGGAAGAATATGTTTACTTGGGTTGACTGCAGAAAAATCTAGATTTGACTAATATTTGGGTGTTGAGATAATGTGGTGATGTATACGGGTAATTTATTTTGATCTGTAACTTTTGCATGTGGTGGCAAAATATTTACGTATAGCCAAGAAATGTCTTGTATGTGTGAGCTACCTTTTGTTACTGCTGAAGTGATCCATAAGCCTTGGAGTTGCATTTTATAAAGAAGCTTTTCAAATCTCTTGAGCTATTGGTTGTTCACAGTTGGCAGTGTGTGACTATTTTTAGTAGGTCTCCTTCCCAAAACAATCTAATTATCTTTGGAAAGTAGGTATTTGAAGAGTATGATTGTTTAAAAAATTTTTTAAAAAATAAAATTTAATTCAGAAATAGTAAAGCTGAGGATAAGGAACCATCATTGTATCTATGTTGAGGGATCATGGCTATAGAATACTCTCTGATGGGAAGGTATGAGGATAACTGTAAAACATGATGTAAATGCCTTTACAGTTTGGCAGCTGAACATCAGAATTCAGTAAATCTCTTCCTAGCCTATAGTTCTGCTAGCAGTGACTCTTTAAAAATCTTTCTACAAATGAACACTTAGCTTTAACTGGAAATCATTACTAGGAGACATTCTGTGAAAGGGTTATTCATAACATGATTGTCTTTTGGTTTTAGATTTCAAAGGAAATTAATTTATCAGACCTTGAGCTGGAAGTAAGTTACTGGTAATACTGCCTTACTGTATATTTTTAGTACTTTTGATAAGAGATCTGGGTAAGAGTTAATCTACTTAACCTTGGGGTGATTGATTTAGACTCTTTTTTTTCCCCTTTAAAAGAAAACCTTGTAATGTTCTGAAGATGAATTACATTAAACTTGTGATGATTAATTTAGATATTAGAGCTTAGTTTTGTTTTTTTTAATCATTTGTATATAAGATCTCTGAATAGAACAGCACAGCCTAGAATTATGTAACAAATGCAGCATACTAGGTTTCAGCATGCTAGGTTTTTTAGTGAACAGAAAGTGCATGTGCTTATACAGATTGTGGGCTTTACCTGAAAAAATAGTAATTCTTTAGTAGGTACTGGTATGGTTATAATTTTCTGTTGGAACTAAATTAAATAATTAAAGCAGAAGAGTGAAGTTATTGATTGCCCTTGTGTTATGACCTCTTCAAAGGCCATTTCCTCTGTTGAAGTATTCTCTGATGTATCAGTGTTTTGATGCATGCAAGGTTTATCGCATGAAGCAGCCCGTAAGTGAGATGGAGGCTCAAAACTGTTTGAGGAGTCAGGGTGCAAAGGACACAAGTGTTTGGAGTGTGCTCTTCAGTACTAATTTTAGGAGTAGCCAGAGGACAAGGAAATATGCTGGTTCTGCAGTTATTGCATAGTTGTGGTTAGTTCATTACTAGATGATGAGAATAATTGCTACTGGTTAGGCAGGAAAAGGCAATATTCTCTTACTTTTGCTATCAGTTGGATGATCTATGGTTCTGTGTATGATGTTGTTTTAGAAATTAAATGTGACTGTGGTGGTGTGATACAACCCTGTAGCAGAGGTGATGACATTTGAGTTAATAATTCCTATTAAAATTTACTGCTAGCAGAAAGTTGAAGGTTGTTAATAAGTCCTCAAATTAGTGATGTCTTCAAGAGATGCAGTCTCCAAAGAAGCTGTCATGGGGCTGCAAGTAAATGGGACCATTCTCACCAGCATTTTCATTTTGAATTTCTTGAAAGCAAAGTTTCGACATTATGATGTAATATCTAGATAACATTTTCTTAATATTACCAAAATAAAAGGTTACAGGTTCCAGAACAATAGTATGGGAAATCGTGTAAGTGCTAGTTACTGTTAGATAATGTAAGGAGTCCATTTTGCTTCAATTGCTTCAAATTTTGCATTATTAAAATTAAAATTATTATTATTAACATTGAAAAGAAACTTGCAACAGTTCTTTTACACCTAAGATTTACAGAAATAGTGAAACATGAAATTACTGAATTACTGTTGTGGTTTCAATATGGTAAATGCCAAGTGAATGGCTACTAATATTAATATTTCATTTGTTTTGATGTAGGTATCCAAAAGGTATCCATGTGGAAACTCTGGAGTCAGATAAGGTAACTAGGCCTATGACTTCCTCTAACATTTGATCTGTTTAAAGGAAATTGTATTTCTCAATTTCACTGTCTCTTCTGATTTTTAGATTTAACTTGAGCTTTATTATGTAAATGCAAAGCATTTTAAATGGATTTCAGTGAACTAGGTTCTAAACGTTATATCTGACTAAGATATGGAGTGTGGGCATGTATTTCACATACTAAAAGGTGTTTTAAAATACAGTGGATCTGATGTTCTATATTAGTGAAAAGCAGGTTGTGATCTTAGAAAAAACCAGCGGCATCACATGCTGTGTCCTCAATTCCCAGCACAGATCTCTGCTCCAAAAAGTATTTGAAACAAACTATATACCAAGAAATGCTGATAACTGTTTTCGAGAGGTAAAAAGTGGGTTTAGGAAAAATGAGGTTTGGTGGATGAATCAAATACAGCTTTCTGAAGTAGGCTTCTGGGAGTAGGTGATAATGTGATGCCTACAATAGAAACAGTTGTGTTGCCAAGTAACTGCTGCTGAGGTATAACAGTTTTCTTTACAATGTAAATTTACAGAAACTTGCAGCAGCCTTAAATCTGAACTTCTCAGAGTCATTCCTCAAACTATACATTTTTTGTTTTAGAAGGAGAGATATATTGTTATTAGTAAGGTAGATGAAGAGGAACGAAAAAGAAGAGAGCAGCAGAAACAAGCAAAAGAACAGGTAAATAAATTAAATTCCATGTATTTATGTGAGAGAAGGGTGAGAATCTCTGACTTCACTCAGCAATGCAAAAATGCAGGATAGGGTTTGGTATTGTTTCCCTTTGTTTTGCTGTGTCTGGCTAAATTTGATTTTCTAAATTCTACCAGATAACTTAGGCTTTGCAACAGAGCAAAAAGAGTTGTGAGGCACTCTAAAAATATTTTAAAAATCAAAATTTGTGGAATACTGAATGAATACTCTGGAGTAGTGACCACCTCCTTATGTGAATCTCCACTCTCACAGAAGTGTGGACTAGTAAGAGGAAACATCAGTTTCTTGCAGAAATTCTTGAGCAAGTTGTTACATGGTTTGGATTGACAGTCTCCCCTTCTCTTACAAAGCTTGCTTGGTCTTAGCTGTCTGAATTAGTGTCCTGTACAATGAATGTGTCATTTCTCAACAGAAACACACTGTACACTACTGCTGTGGTAACAGGCTGACCAGGAGGTGACACATGGTGTATTCAGGCACTCTCACTGTTTATGGGACTTTGTATTTTGCTTATTGAGTGATGCAAAATTCGGGAGGTCTTAAGACTTGAACTGTGGGAATTCCTGATCAGACTCTTGTGCTTTCATACGTCAAGATAAAGTCAGTTTGGGTGGAGCCAATGATACTCCTATGCAGAAAGCCTTTTAGGAGGGAAAGAGCTAGCTAAAGAGACATTAACTAATGTGATATCTCTTTTTCCAGAAGGCAAGTCAGGAACAATTTACTTCTACAGTAGATTTTTCTGAAAAATTTTTAGTAGGGGTATTATATTACTTGCTTGGACTAGCAGTGTTCAGAGCTGAATTAAATTAACAGTGAATGTTTTTACTAAATTTCAGTTCTAGTTGAATAGACAGGTAACATAAAGCAGAAATTACTTCCCTAGACCTGAAAAAGAAAAATCTGTTACAGAACAGTTTGTACTGTAGTCAGGTCCCCCCAAACCAATCCAGAGTCAGTTTATACAACTACAATATTATATAATATGTCATACATTTTAGTGTTTCTTCTTGGTTTTGTTTATGTAATTAATGAAGAATGTTTCTTCCACAATCTGTGTTAGCATAAAAGTACAGGTCTGATTTAATAGGAGTAACAATCAGGATTCTACCTGTTGCATATATAACAATATATGTAAAGAGTACAGCTGAAGATATATAGGTTCATTTTAATACCTTCTGAGCTGTTTGCAGTGTCATAGCTGCTGAGCACTATTGGCAATCATGTGCTGACAATGAGCTGACTGCAGCTGTTACTGCTCTGGTTGGGGTGAAGTTACCTTTCTTTGTGGCAGCCTGTATTTTATTGTGCTTTGCTTTGTGGCTAAAACACCAGTGATACCACCGTGTGTTTTGTCTACTGCTGAACAGCACTTGCACAGTGTCAAGGCTTTCTCTCCCACCCTCTCCCAAAAGCAATGAGGCTGGAGGGGATGGGCTCCCATTATCCTTATGCACAAATTTTGTTGTCTGTCTTTGAATTTTGGGTGAGGGAAGTGAGCAAAGGGCAAAGTGGCTGTTTGGCTTCTGACCAGGGGCAACCCAGGGCAGCAGCTTGTGACTTGTCCTACCTGACAGTGAGCTAGGACTACATATAAAAAGAGAAGTCTGGGAGAAGCATCTCAGTTGCTTTGACATCTTGTGTCTTCCAAATATTGACATTTCCTATGTGTTCTGTTCTTGGATATGTTTGAGAAACACAGGCAGACGGGGGGCATCTGGCAGTTTGCAGGTACAGTTTTGGCAATATTTGGATTTCTGCTTCATTAATGTCAGAATCTTTGCTTACAGGAAGAATTGAATGATGCTGTAGGATTTTCCAGAGTTGTTCATGCCATTGCTAATTCTGTAAGTTAATGTGATTTTTAACCTACCTTTGTTTGTAAGGAAAAGTAAATAATTCAAAGAAAGGATTCTTCTGCTGTTAGATTTTAGAAGAGAAGTTGAAATACAAGTTAAAGTGTCATTTTAAGTTTGTGTTGCTTCATGTTTTACAGTGGTTGAGTGTGGTTGGTTAAGTAAGCTCAAACTAAAGAATGACATGAAGAATCTTATTATCTGTAGGAGTCAACAATAGCAATGTCTTAGGCTGTAAATAAGCTTTGGTGGCTTCTTTTTTCTCTATTCTGAAAAGATTGTGGGGTTTTTTTCCTTTTTTATTTTTTTCCTGGCAGTTAAAAACTATCAAAGAAGGACTGTTGTCATGTCAAATGAATCAAAGTTAACATTTAAAAAAAACTGCTTGAGCTTTTTCAAGGAGCTTGCTTGTACAGCATCTGGCATGAAAGGTGACCAAGCCAGACCATGCCCTTAATAACTATTGTATATTATAACCATAAGGAGTATATTGTGTGTTGTTGTAGAAGCAAATTAAAAGGTAATGGACTGAGAAATGCCTTGTCTTCAATATTAGATAGACTACATTTGAAAACCAAGTTGTAAGTAGCTGTTCACATCTCAACATATGAAACTGCTGTGGAAGCCTGTGGTAAATGGGTGGCAGTAGAGGAAAAAGGAGTGGCTGCTTTGAGAGAATGGAGGGGCAGGCAGAGAGCAATGGAGAGATTTGATGTGTATTTTCCCACATGCCCTTGGCTGGCAGCTGGAATAGGGGTTTTCACAGATTCCCTTCACCGTGATCAGGACTGGAAGTGTAACAGACATTTAATGTTATTTTCACAGGGCAAGCTTGTTATTGGGCACAACATGCTGCTGGATGTTATGCACACCATACATCAGTTCTATTGTCCTCTACCTGATGTAAGTAATCTTCTGGGTGTTCAGATGATGAAATAAATGCCTTAGTGTATATGTCTTTTAGTCTTAACTCCACACTTTCTTCTCAATGGAAGAATTGGTCAGTCTAATGAAGAAGTATAGAAAAGTACTTTTAAAAAATCTATTTGGTACTTCTGGGCTACTGCCGTATTGTCATAAATATTTATGTAGAAAGTTTAGTTGGATTGTTCTCCTTTGCATTTTTAAAATTATCAAAACAGATAGTAGAACTGTGGTTTTTGCTTGTATCAGGTATATTTAACTGACTGATGTGTTATAAGATACTGGTGTGGATCTTCAGCACAATTGGCTTTTTCCCATTTGTAGTTTACAAAATGGAAATATTTTAAAAAAATAATATAGTACACTTAATAAAATGATAAGCAGTCTTGTAGCAGGATGATGTTCACTGGGGTGAAGAGGTGTAATGTCTGAATAATTGGAGGGAGCACACTTTGACTGCACCAGGGCAGTCTAACAGTTCATGACTGGACAATTCAGTGTATTGGGTACCAAGAACATTGAGGAGGCAAAAGGTCTCATTGGAAGGATGGCTCACATGACATTGTTACTTGCAGTCTTAAGGGGCTTGTGGGTGTTTGGGGAAAAGACTTGATCATAAGATGGGAAGAAGTAGTTTGGGGCTGGTTTGGATGGTATTGGAACACAAGCAATTGTCAGTAGTTCCTGTATTTATGACCCTAGGCAGATCTAAACATGTAGGCAGTCACTGCATACCTGGAGTGAAATACTAGATGCTGGGAACACTTAAGAACTGTTAAGTAGGCTGGAATCAGAAGTAGCCTAGAGTATAAAATAGGATAAGGTGTTGGCAGTGACAGAACCTTTTATTACTAATGACAGACAAATCAGAAATACATAGTCTGCAGTTGTGTGTAATTGCAGGTGGTGTCTATGGTAGTGCTGACAAATACATCTCTTACAGTGAGAATTCAGTTACTGTGGCTCACTTTTAGAGGCTGTTTGGATAATTGTAGCTACTGCTCTCTGTCCTCTCCAGACTGTAAACAGTTCACTGACTTGTTTTTTATCTTCCGATTTAATGTTAAATAAGGACCTAAGTGAGTTCAAGGAAGTAACATCATGTGTCTTTCCCCGGTAAGTTCTTAGTTCAAACTTTCAGCCATTTCAGTATAGCTTTTGCAAACTGATATTTTTTGTCTCAGGCCTGTACCCCAGCTGTTACTGGAAAAGAAATTGGAATCAAGTTAGATAAATACTATTTTAAAATTAATTTTGACCAGCTTTTTTTCAGAAAAGCATTGCTGTTGGTTCACTTTTTGGCAAAAGATGCACCCTTGCTACTCTCCTGGGTTTGGCATGATGTTTGGTGTTTTGAGTCTACACTTCATTTGGAACAAGATTTATTTGCTACTAGTCGTTTGCATCTCTTGCTGTTCCTTGGTTGCTGTCCTTTTTCATGCTGAACAAAGCCAAGGAATGTTTTGGCTGTTCCAAACCCAACAGTAATTTTCAGTAGAGTGTATCTGCTGTTTCCCAGCTAATGCACTAAAACATTTTTGAGGATTTGGCAAAATGGGCATTCTTCTGTTTCAACTTATTTAGCTCTTATTTTGTTTCTAGGTTACTGGATACTAAATTGATGGCAAGTACACAACCTTTTAAGGTAAATTAACATTATAGAATGATTTGAAGACACAAAATTGCATTAATACGTGTGTATTGAAACAAATTATACTTCTTTGTAGAGAAAGCTGTCTAATAATATTTTCTGTGATGCTCCTTTTATTGTTGAAGAATGGTTTTTCTTTACCCCTTATCTAAACTTCAAGAATTTATAGAATGCAAATTTTTACTTTCCTACTAGTGACTTTTGTGTTTGAAGTTTTATGGTAACTTGGCAGCTTTGGATTTCAAAATATGTAGAGTTTTTGCTAGGTAAAATGTGATTAGTAGATTATTTTCTTCTTTTTAAGTAGCATATGCCCTTAGGAGATAAAAAAAGTGCTGTTCATGAGCAAATAGAATCTGGAAGCTGCTTGTATATTCAAAGCCTTAGAGTACTGGGAATGCTGACTTAGATTTGTCTGGAAAAATGCTTTATCATCATTAATCATATATCATCTTGTGGCCTTTGCTCAGTGGATAGTCAGTAGGAAGAAAAAAAAATACAGGTTTCTCTTAAAATGTCTTACAGCATGAGTCTTATTCCTCTAAAGAAGTATGAGATAAGTGTTCTTATCATAAGCTCTTGTTTTCCTATGTGCCTTTGAATTAATTAAAAAACATGCTGAGGAAGCAACATCTATCTTTGTGCATAGCTCTGTGACTCCAGAGCATTCCATAAAGAAGTGCTATTAAATACACTCACAGATATTGTCAAGTTTGTGTTGCACACTGTTGTGGTAAGAATAGAGGCTTTGGCATTCTGAAAAGTAAGAATCCTCCACAAGCTTTGTGTTTGGCACTGCTATGTTGATATTTGTAATTCTACAGCAGATGCATGGGTTTTTAGGTTGTTGTTATGAAATCCTGCTTTGGGATGCCAGATTAATGCATCATTTGAGCTTGTTTGTTGTTAGTTCTTGATAACTTTTCAGTGTGCAGACTAGGTGAGTGTAAACAGCCAGGTTTGACTGAGAATCAAATGAAATCTGGTCCTCGTAGATCTCAAACAATTTTAATAAAGATTGTGTGAGATGTTTTGCTTTCTCTGGCTGTTGATTCTGCTTGTTTCCATTGTACTGATGGACAACATATATTTGATTAAGAATTTCAGTAAGGAATTAATCTGTAATACATCTTTGTGGCTTTTTATTTTATGTATATAATTCATCAGTAGATTCAGTAATGCTACTCAACTAAGTTGAAGTGTAGGAGCAACTTTCTGATTGCCAGGCTTCTTTCACTGTTTCTGTATTACTTTAAATTAGCAGTATTTACACTTGTTAAACTATTCAAGAATGTCCAATCAGCAGGCACATTTCAGTACTCACCTTGAATGCTTTCAACCATTATGATCAATATTTAGAATTTTTGTCTGTTCTTTGTGTTGTCTTTTCCCTTACCACATGTACCCTGCATAAAACCAGACTCAAATAGAAATAATACTTTGCCATAATCCCTCAATAATTCTGAGCAGCATTAATAAATGCTTATGATTCATTATGATGCAAGTGAGGGAAGGTAACTGAGATTTGTCTTGACATACCTCTGGTGCATTAGTTTGAAGCAGGGCTATGTGTAAATCCTTAGAGAACACAAGGTGGCAGCAGTAAATATTAATTTGATCCTATTTGATTTCAGTTTCCAGGGAAAATGTGCTTGGCAATTAATGATGGCTTTTCTTGCAGGAGATCATTAATAATACATCGCTTGCAGAACTGGAAAAGCGTTTAAAAGAGGTTCCATTCAGCCCTCCTAAAGTTGGTAAGGATATATCAAAATGCTCTTATTTCTGAAATATTTTTCTCTTTCAGGGGAAACAAAATGTTTTGATTATTTTTGCTCTTGTGGTCTGAAATATAAATTCCCCTGCTAATACTTAGTGTTTTGATGAAGGGACTTTAAATGAGGGCACTGTACGTACAGAGCAATTATATTTAAAAGTATAACTGGAACTTAGTAAGAATCCAGACAGTAAAAGAATGGACAAACAAAACCAAGAAAACTTATACAGTATTGACCAGTAGTGAGTGTTCTAGAAATTACTAAAGTTCTTTTAGTAGGAAAAAGCGTTATTTGCTTTGAGGTGAGCACAAGGATATTTAATCAAAGGGCAAGCTTAGCTCAAGGTTCTGGAATTTTTCTTAAGCTGTTGATTTAGAAAAGGGAGAGCAATACTCAAGAATGGAGTATGTTGAAAGGCAAAGTTTCAATGCTTGATCAAAATGAAGATGAGCAGTACTTCTTTATGTTACTGAATGGGCAGAGCATGAACACCAAGTACATTTGTCAATAAAGACATCCTTAAATCATTTAGGTTAGTCTTCATTTAAATATCTTGAAAAGTCTGACCATAGGTCAGTCAGATGGTTGGCAAACAGGTTAATAGTGAAGCTTTCAATTAGACTGAGTGTCTGTTCTCTTAAATGCAAAAAAAGATACTCTTTGTGGGGAATTCTACTGTAATTGTCTTGCAATTAATACTCCATTTTGGCTGAGTAGGTCTGGGTATTAAGAGCTTTTTAATAGGAAAGACTTTCCATATTATGAATCTATCCTTATTTAAAAATGCCAAAACTGCTTTTTTAAGAACTTAAGAAAATTCAAAGATTCTGAAAGTTGTATAGACATCTCCAAATGTTATGTGCTGATGAAATGAGCCTGTGGGTAAGGATACAGTACTACCTTTATCTTCTCTGATAAGGTGTTTATAAATGTCTTTTTCCCCTCAGAAAGTGCAGAAGGATTTCCAAGTTATGATACAGCATCTGAACAACTCCATGAAGCAGGATATGATGCTTATATTACTGGACTGTGCTTCATTTCCATGGCTAATTTCCTAGGTACCTGTGAAGTCTTTTCCAAACCTTCTCCTTGGTGCTGTCTGTAGCTGCTTATTATATACTGAATTTATTCTTCATTCATCAGGTTCATTCCTCAGTCCTCCGAAAAACCATGTGTCTGCTAGATCAAAACTCATTGAACCTTTTTTTAACAAGTAAGTAGTTGTATAAAAAACATGCTAAAACATGGAAGTACAACACCACCTTTGGCCGATCTACTTCTAGCCTTGGGAGCAATAGTTAACTGCATTTTTCTTTAACCTAAGTTTTTTTTGGGTTTCTGATTCATGCTGGTAATGCTGGAGAGGCTATGAAGTAAATACCTTTTCTTTTGAGGAGGATGGTTTACTTTCTGCTGACCTGTGAAAGGACACTTAGAAGAGAACCTGGACTGCTTTAATGGCCTTGCCCATGCCACTGTTGAGGATATATTTACAATTTAGATAATTATTTCTGGAGTAAACTTTAGGAATAGTGTAACTGAAGAAAACCTGGTCAGGTGTTCTTTTTGTTGTAGGACCCTCAGTAACTGGTGATAGTGAAAACTGAATGTGCTCAACAATTTGGAAAAACTAAAATGTACCCACGGTAATGTCAGTCCAAATGACACAAAGCATGGGTATTAACATTGTTGGGTAACCCATTTTTAAGATGGCATAAGAAATATACATGTATGATTTATGGGATGATGCTATGAGCAGTATTTTTCTTTTGAATTGGATCTTCACGCAAACTCCTTGAACAACTTGAAGTAAGACTTGGGGAATCTAGAAACCTTTATGCACAGAGTCAATCCTTTACATAGTTAATCCGTAGATTTTACCTTAGGAAACTTCTAAAGATGCTGCCATCTGTCACATAAAGGAAAAGGAGTTGAAATTAAAAAGATTCTAGTGCTTGCTCTGTCTGTTTAAATTCAGGAGAAATGCCGTCCTTTCAAACCCATAATACAAGAGTTGGCAAAATAAATTATTTTAGCTTCAGATGGCCCACACAAAGGATGAAATCATTGTGATCATTGGCTTTCACCTTTCATTGTTCTGAAAATCATATCATTATAGTGACAGCAGTTATGTGATTCTCTTGACACTGAGACGTGAGGCAGTAACTCCATATATTTTAGCAGATGTTACAAATATTCCCTAGATGAAACAGTGACTGCTTGATTTGAATGTGAAAATGATGATAAAATTTATCAGCACAATTTCATTTTAAGATGGGATGTGTCACTAGGTCGTTTTCAGGAACACCAACACACACATGCCAAGTAGTAGGTGCCAATTGAGCAGGTTAATTTTTCAATCATTAACCAAAATTCTTTCTAGAAATACATATTTGCAACAAGTACAAACAGCAGCTTCTAGAGCTGTCACAATAGTACATTAAATTTAAGCTTTTCAAATTAATTGTGTACTTGAAATGTGAAATTCCTCTAGGAGCGACATTTCAAAATTGTGAGTGAGTGAGAGGAAGCCTGCTGTGCCTGTTCTGGCTTCAGAGTTAACACTGCCTGACTGTAATGAAAGGAAGAGTTAAAAAACTGTAGGGAGAACAGCTGCCTTTTTTTTCTGTTTTAAGCAAGAACTGAAAATTAGTGTTTGCAAGAAAATAATGTTTATCCATTCTGTCATTATTCAGAACTTGTAGCTTCTTGTTTCAGAAAAGCTAGGTATTTTAAATCATGGAAACTTGGAAGCCTTGCCATGTTTTTCAAATGGTTTCAGAAGCTTTGCCATATTCTAACATCTGCCACATCACCTAAGAGCCTGCAGATGAGACTATCTCACCTTTTCTTTACAGTGAGCAGGCCAAGGCTTGTATTTTTCAAGGTAGTTTTCTTTCTCCTGTAATGCAAACTAACAAACCAGAATAAGACAACTCTTATTTTTTTTTTTTAATAAAGAAGATTTAACTACATGTCAGAAGTCAAACTGAGGTATTTAAATGAACAAGTCTTTTGCTTTATTCATTCAGTCCTTGCAAGTCTCTGTCTGCAGCAGGTGGTGTTTTTAGCACCTGTAGTAGTATCTGGGCTCTGCAGTTCAGAGTTCCCTAAAGGTCCCTTAGTGAGTGTGTTGCTTCTGGGGCTTTTTGGCAGGTATGCTCTGGGCTGCCAGCCAGCTTCCTGCTACACCTACTTGTCTCTAGTTTGTGGTCTAGAATATTTCCCTAGCTGAGCATCCTTTCTTCCTGCTGGGGAGAAAAAAAACTATGTTCCTCCTTCCTCCAGAAGTTCTACCTGATCCTGTGGGCAGCAGTCAGAACAAGGAAACCTTTTCCTTTGTGCTGTAGTCATGTTCTTCAAGCAAAACACAAACTACAACATGCAAACAGTAAGCTAAACAAATGAAAGTTATACCTTGTGTCACAAGTTTTTCCTGAAAGAAGCTGAGCAGAGGAGTTCAGTATAAGGCAGCTATTCAGAAGCAGTGTTCTCAGTTTGAACTATTATCCAGATAGTTTTGAAAATGTTCTTTAAAACAGACATGATTCTTTGGGTTGCTTATAACCTCTTAATTTCAAGATCTCTATATATTATATGTTAATACTTAAATACAGTTTAGTGATTAAACTTTCAGATCATTGCTAGGATTTTGGAAATGTTTCTTGTTTAAATGGGCTTGACACTAATGTGAGTTAAATTAGTAAATATAAATTTAAACATGAAGCCTTGATGTTTTTTGAACTTAGCTTTCAAATTAAGGCAATACTTTTTTCAAAAGTAATTTTGATGTCTTTCATTATGTCAGCTTCCTGGCTGGCTGTTGAAGAGTGATGGCCAGGATATAGGCTAATGTTAATGTAGGTTAATGATGAACACAGGTAAAATCTTTAGTTTTAGGGCTTTTGTGAGAGTGGAACTGATTAAAAACAGACTTTGCCTTAGGGTTGTTTGGCTCTTTTAGGCATAATACAGTAAGTTATATGATAAACAATTCAATAAGCCAGGAACTCCAGAGATGCATTTCTGTAATCGCTATGCTTTATTGTATATATAAAATCTTCGAAAAATCCTGTTTGTCTTCTGTGAGTAATCCCCAATGAACATTTGTGAGTGTACTCTTGTGTGTATAATTTAGATACTGTTACTGTCTCATATACTTTGGAGTTGGTTTGAAATGTTGTGACTGGTTTAGGGCAACTGCTCTTCTGTATCTTCCCGCCCCCACCCACAAGCCCCTCACAAACTTGTAATGACAATGTTCTTTTGTATCTCCTTGGGTTGTTTGAATGCTATTTATTCTTCTGATGTAAGGGGTAGAAGAGGTGTAGAGAAATGAGAACACCATGTTTTATTGAGCTGAATAGCATCATGGTCTGTAGAAATAGAAATTAGCTTAGAAATGTTTTTTTATACAATGGATATCAGTAACCAAAATCCATGCAAATCACTTGGGTTTGTGCTATATTAGTAGAAAGTTTCTCATAGGGAGCTATGTTCTCTGGCATGTACTGGAAATCCTTCAATTTTTCTATATAATTTACTTTTCCTTTGGAAAATTACTGCAAAAGGAGATTGGTGTGCTTTTGTGCAGTTTGACCAATAACTTCCCTCTCACAGTGTAGGAGTAAACAGTTCCTGTTCTTGTGCTTGCAGCAACATGTGGCTGAAGTAGTCATTGACCTGGACCAGTAAACTGAGCTGAGTTTAAAAAAAAGCCTTCTCTTTTTTCAGCTGGATCAGTTTCTATGCACAGTTCACCACACAGATATGAAAACTTTAATCCTAGCTCAGTGCAGAGGAACAATGTTGACTCCTTGAGACTGTTTATGCACTGTTGTGACTGGCACAATGATAGCCTTCTTCTCCTCATTTCATTTGACTTGCCACAGAAACAATTGTCTTCCAAGAAACTTCCTCAGAATACCTTATAGTTCTTACTGAGAAATGGATCTCTGTCCTCTGACTATGTAATCTGGCTGTAGTCCTTAAACAGTGTAGGAAATAATATTTTTTTAGCTTGGTCTGCTTAGCTTTTAAAGAAATGTAGCTATGACACAGATTTTTACGACATTAACTCACAACTTCATGAATTGAGCTAATTTAATATAGAGTTCTTGCTGTCATACAGAAGAGTGTTACTAAGTTAAATGTTCTGCAGATAGATGAAGAATCTCAGAACCATAGTTATGGATACTTAATTATGGATTATAGTGTAATTTGGTGTTCATGATCCATGTGGTGTAAGTTAGTGCTACAAGATGCAGTTACTTCTGTAACACACCTGAAATGCACTTAATACTAAAATCAATATTTAGGCTACAGAGAGTGTGTGTGTTTCTGTGTGTATGTGCTGTTTAGTGACATAATTGTTTGGCCAAACAAATAAACGTAGGATTTGTTTCAGAGAATAAATAAACTGAACCTAATTAATTTCAGGTATATATATATATATATTTTTTTTTTTTAATTTTTTTTTTTTTTTGACATAAGTCTGTTGTTGTAATTGGCCAGTGTATTGTGTTCCTCAATATGATAAAACCTGGGGGAAGGAAACTTAATTAGTGTTTCTCCCCAGAAGTTTTTGTTGTGTTTTTAGTAGACTTCATCTTTATTTTTATGAAAACCTACAAAACTTACTATTTGAGTGCTTTAAAAACAGTAGGTTCCAAGAACTTGGGAAAAGTTTGTTCAGATAACTCAGCTTAAAACAAACCTGCTTTTTTTTTTTTAATAAAACCTCCCACTTTTGCTGTCCTGCTTGGATGATGGACATCCTCTTTCCAGCAAAGACTAAACTGCTTTTACTGACCAGTAGAAAATTTCTATTTAGCCTATTTAGGCTGTGCTTATCCCCTGCACTGGCGTCTGAAGAGGGCTGTATCTCTTACTAACAGTGACACCGACATTTCAGATGAAGCTGTGAGCACAAATCATAGCTAATAAATCAAATTGAGCATCTTTTGGTGGTCTGGGAGCAGCTTACTGGGAGAGCACAGATCCCAGTTCTTTTCTGCACAGCTGGGTGCCCTGTTAAGGTGCTATGATCCTACCTAATGTCTTCCGCCAGAGTTGGAATGTAGTCACGTACCTTCTATTGCTCCTTGGAGGATGTGTCCCATGCTGCCTCTTTCTATACCACTTCCTTTAATTCCATAAAAGATACCTTTGTGGTGGTATTCCTGTGCCTCCTTGTTTTCTGGGTGGAGCCAACCCTGTCCAGTTTAGACAGACAGCTGTGTTGAAGCCAGGTCCTCAGAAGTGTGGCACCTAAGGCTAAACATAAAAAAGGAACTCTGGCTGCCTTGTAGAATGTCTTCGTTACTCAGTGCTGTGCTGGAATGGGTGAAGTTTCTGAAGCTAATTGGTGCAGATGTTTCTAATTTTTATTGATAAAGTTCCTTTTAGGTGCTGCAGTGCTCAGGGGGATGCAGTGGATGTTAGACTGTACCTTTCCTGGGACTCAGAAGATAAATTAGGTGGGACAGTGTGTGGCACAGTCTGTGCCAGTTCTCACACCCTGTGGCTCACATGTAAACCTGCCATACAGTACATTTTACCCCAGTGTTTAGGGCTTTTTTCTGTCTTCTAGTTGTAGCAAAACCAAAAAAAGTTGTTACTTTGGGCCTTTTTTGCTCTTGCTTTCTTGAACAAGTAAAATTCCTGGCATGATGCCAAGTAATGTTTGAATCTGGTTGTTGGATTGGGTTTAGAGGGTCTGTTTGTTCAAACATACCTTAAGATAAGTTTAGGATTGTTAATTCTGCTTCTTCAGAACGAATGTGTCAAAGAAACTATAAAAATATCTTCAGGCAGAAATCTGCTAATTTTTCCATTTTGCTTCTAGGTTATTTCTTATGAGAGTAATGGACATACCATATCTCAATTTGGAAGGACCAGACTGTAAGTAGCTTCTTTCATTGTAATCTTAACACCATTCTGACAAACATCCTGGAGGAGGAAGTGTAAAGATTAGTCATGTATATCTAAAGCAAGGATATCAACATATCTATCAGCTGTGTTTAGGTTATTAGCTACTTATGAAATGATTTAAAAGTATCTGCTCCCTTGTTTTCCTTTAACAAAATAGTAAACCCAGAAATTGTTCAACTTTGACCAGAGAATCTGCATTATAAAGGGGGCTGATGAGAACAAATTAAGTTAATGTTACTAAATGAGTTTGAAATTAACAGCTTTATTTTTATTTTGGGTTACTATTCTTATGTACTATATCACATAAAAAGTGGGATCTTAACACTGTCCTCTCACCCCAGCAGTAAACACAGAGTGCAAACTAGTGAAAAGCACGTGGTTCTTAAAATCCCGTGGCCACTTTGTCAATTGACATGCAATTAACTTCAGCCTAAACATCAGGATTCTTTTGCCACATGGGGTTATGGTAATGGAAACATATTACTTAAAACATTTTTACCTTTTAGGTTATTTCAGTTTACAGACCTGGAGCTGTAATTAGGTGATAATATATTTAAATGAAAAAAGATTCTACTAATGTCAATGTCCTTACTGTTCCGGGATTTCATTATGAGGGGGAGAACTTTGGATGGGGGTTCCCACTGATGCCTTGACTTAGGAAAATGTGAAGCCCTGGAGGTCAGTCTGGTCCTTGATTAGATAAAAGTTTAATTCTATATTGAAGAGTCAGATACACAATGTCTTGAAAATTACACATTCGGAAGCACTATTTATGTGGACACATTTTCCACTCCTTGCATCGGAAACCTCAGACTGGAGTGTGGCTTTCTTAGATGTCAGTTTAATAGTAACAGAATGCAGTTCTAGAGAGGTGGAACTGACTGTTGGAGAGGAAAATACGTTCTGTAAGGGCATATATTTAATTTTAAATTCAGTTAGGTGGTCAGATCACTGAGCTCTGGCTCTGCTGGAATGGTAATCTAATTACATTGCATCTTCCCTCCCCAACTGTTTGATACTGAGTGGAAGAATGGGTAAATACTTTGGGCCATTGAGAGAGTGCCAAAGCTACTAATTTGTAAAGATGCTACTTCCACTTGCTGGCCAATTTACAGGATTGTTTTGATACTTTGCCAGGAAGGGTTGCCAAAGAAGAGTCTGCCTCTGAAAGTCTGTCTCTTTTATCTGAAAGCCACTCCTGTAGAACAGACTGATGCAGATGTTCGAGGAGAACCTGAGCCAAGAGGCTTTCTAAGCCTCAAAACAGAAAGCATTGCAGGGGTGGCATGTTGGGCTGGCTATTCTGGCCACTTTTGGTGCTGTTCTGAGATGTAAATACCACTGTAGGTTGAGGAAGCTGTCTAGTGGTTGTCTGTGGGGAGCCGTTTCGCAGAGAAGCAAAGCCACCTAAAAGGTACAGCCAGGTTTCTGTGGGAGGTGCACTTGGAGTCTGTATTTTTAAAAAAGAGATGAGGCATAGCTGACTGTTGTATGTTTCTGTTTGTCAGGTAGTGAAATAGCAAGTTCGTGCAATTTTTCCTGAAATAATGGTTTTCAGTAACATGTGCTAAGTTAAATAGAATAAGTTAAAGAGAATATGTGAATGTGACTTTCATCATCTTTTGTTATTGTGTGTTAAAAACTCATTTAAAAGAATGAAGTTGCCTCACAAAATGACTGCAAAGCAGAAAAAGAATCAAATACTTTTCACCCAAGTAGGGAGAAGTTAGAGATTTTAACAGCAGATTCACTGAATTTAAGAATAAGCAGGTACAAGAAGGTTAGGAATAGTTTCTTTTCTATAATCAATATATAAAGGCTGTAATATCTGAAACTGGTTTTGTTCATGCTATGATTTTCTACTGCTGGATTACAAATAATTAAACTTTGAGTTGCTCTCTGTTCAGTAAATTGTACAACAATGAATTGATCTACTGTTGCTTGTGAGGTTTTGGTGTTTGACATGTATGAGGCAAAAAAAAAGAATTTTAGTCCTTAAAAAATGTTTTATCCTTTTTCTTTAAGTAGCAAATTTAGGCAACAGGATTTCACCTGTGCTCATGAAGGGATTGCTTTCCTTATCTCCTTGTGTCTCTGTCCAGCCTGACTGAGCTCCCAGTGCTCATGTACACCTGTACTTTATTACTAGGGGTTTCTCGTCAACTCAGGCTAACCCACTTGTTAGGTGAAACAGATTAAAACACATAGCAGTAACAAGTGGCTGATAGTCTGATTTTGGACACCTGTTCTACAAATGAGATACACCTTGGAGAGCTCTACAGTTTTAAAGCTGAAAGCTAAGGAGATCAGAAAGTAGAAAAGTTTGTATTAAAAAATAATTCAGGCAGGTAAGTCACTAATCATTCCCTAAAATGAAAAACAGTCCCTAAGTCTCTATACCAAAAGAGAAGATTTTCCTGATAGTGTTACCAGGTGGTCAAATTAAAATCTGATCACATCAAGCTGTGTGTAGTTAACCCTTGAGTTATTCTGAACAAACTAGAGCACTACATTGCAAAGTGGAGCACTTGACTTTAGTGGTTCAGCCTCCGTCATCAAACGTAAAACAACACATAAGATTTAGCAATGTGCCATACATAACAAAATAGATCTCTGTAGATACCTGTGGAAAGGCTTAATTAATGAACTGCAAATAGTTTAGCAGGAAAATACAAAGTATTTCAGTGTCTTTGGCCCCGAAAATACAGTGTTCAACTTGTTTCTTTTTAAAATACAATAGGAATTCATAGGTTATAAAAACTCACATCTCTAGTGAAAGGATCTTCAGGTAGGAGAAATATGTGAAAGTAAGATATATAGTGATAATTTATGCTGTATTTTTACATCTTCTAGCAGTTTGATTTGGATTCTCTCTCTCAATTTCACAGACCTAAAAATTTCTTTCAATATGCACTAAAGACTTCTTCACTTCTTTAGATATTGGCCTTGATGAGTTGTCTTTTTTTCTTGGTGTAATTTGTAGTAATAATAAAATGTCAGTGTGTATATTGTAGCTTGTATCTAATACTTTATTTATACTGTATCTAATACTGAGTTGAACATTGTTTCACAGGAAAATGGCAAAAATTGAACCATTGCTAAGAATTTTTTGAAGGTGGAGCATGAAAAAGCTTTTTTTTTTTTTTTTTTCCTTTCTTTTTTCTGCCCTTGCACTTGGTTTGGTGCAAGGGATGGGAAGAACTACATTTGTGGGCATTTTCATGTAGGAAATGCTGTTTCAATTCCTTAAATAGATGAGATAGCTAGTAGGATTTAGTGTGTCTTTCATGCCTAAGTGTAGGCACATTCTAACTGTACCTAATGCAGTTTCATAAATCTTGTCCTGTTTTCTTTTTGAAAAAGGAAAGGAAAAAGCTACATGACCACATTATATGACTGTTTTAGGATATTTTAAAGATTATAGTAGCGACTCTTATTTTAACAAAAACATTTTTGTTTTGTAGTGCAGCCCAAACGAGATCATGTTCTTCATGTTACTTTTCCCAAAGAGTGGAAGACTAGTGACCTATACCAGCTTTTCAGTGCCTTTGGTGAGCGATATAATCTGTCTTCCTTTTATGTTGTTGTTATTAACAAGTTAAATTTCTGGTTTATTTTGTTATTTTTAGTCTGTCTGTGCAGACTTATTCCTACTGTAGGTAACAGTGAATCTCTTTTTGTAATTTTTGAATGGTGTCCTGTGGACTTGGTAATGATGTAATGATGTGAAAATTGCCGTTCTTATTAACTGCTCTTCAGAAATCTTTTTATTTGGTGCTTGTTGAATATTGAGGATCTTTTATCCTTTTATTTCCATCCTCTCCTGAAAGGAGGTAAGAGTTTATATAGGTGGATAAAGAGAATGTCAGTCAGATTGAGGCTTTAGGGACAAGGTTCATCCTGCAGTCTTGTGTAAAGCCAAACTCCAGCATATGTGAGTCTAGGCAAGGAAGCAGGCTTGAAAATAACCAATTTGATTTCCAGATTGTGAGCACCATCCAAGTGAGAAGAAACAGCAAAAAGGATAGTTAATAACTTAGTTAATAACTGAGGAGCAGTAGTTCCTCTGCTAAGTAGAAGTGTAAAATGTAGGTACTTGCATAGCTAAACTAATTGATGGTGGCCTCCTGTTCCTACTCTCGTGTGGCTTGGAACTCTGGAGCTGTATCAAAACTCCCTCAGTTCCTTGTGAGCATTCGATCTTCACCGCAGCAGGGCTCAGTGTAGTGGATAGGATGTGATAGCCCCAAAATGTAGAAGGCGAGGATGTAGGAATGGCAGGATTCTCCCGGAGCTGCTGTTCGGGGTGGGGAGCATCGCCTGGGCTGGGCTCCCAGCGTCTGGGGGCGCGCATCGCCGCCAGGGGGCGGGCTCACACTCGGATAAATGCTCGCTTTGGGAATTGCCAGTTCCCGCTCTCCTCCAGATTTTAGAGCTGAGTGTTTTCATATTTCGATTTACAAACTCCAGGGTCGAGAATTAATCTGTATATTTTTTAAAGTGTTTTTGCCATGGTATCTCGAAACAAACTGCAGATTATTCCTTCCAAAATTCTGGTATACTGAAGTACCCATGCTTTTCCAGTTGTAGGTGGATAGGGGCAGAGTGGTGCAGCGGGAGGTTGAGTGATTTGCCAAAAGCTAAAAAAAAAAAAGGCAGTAACAGACGTGAATTAGCCAAATTTATTACATCAGTTAAAGTGGATTGAAATCAAACAGTATTAGTTGAATTTTACAGAAAAATTATTTTAGAATTAATTGAAGCAGAATTATAATCTTCCATGAAGCTTCTAACAAAATATGGTGAAACAGCTGAAAGGGCTGCAGTGTCACACTTGGAACTGGTTCACATTTGCTAGTCTAGAGGGGATGTTCATGATTCTGAGATCCTTCAGGACTGCCTGCATACCAAGTGGACACCTGTTCATGCAAGATGTTTTTATAGTCTTAGGGGTGAATGTAGTTCCACTGTACAAATACTTGCAGCACTATGCAGTCTCTTAGAACACT
Organism: Pseudopodoces humilis; assembly: GCF_049639895.1. NCBI lineage: Eukaryota > Metazoa > Chordata > Aves > Passeriformes > Paridae > Pseudopodoces > Pseudopodoces humilis. The sequence goes on from NC_142217.1 coordinate 8,311,478, forward strand.
TCAGATTCTTAAATTTGTGTTGTTTATTTGGTCATGCTGATGTGAAATATGAAGTTAAAATAGGATTTGCTAGAATACAGCAAATCAGTATATTAAATTTAGTGTACAGCCTTAAGTTCTACTTAAATTAATATCTTTGGGCTTTTGATTAAAACTCAACTTACTATCAAAATGTTGTAAAAACTACTGCTTAATTACCAGTAAATGTCATGTAGGAAATGTATAAGAGCAGAATATAAAAAGAAAAATGTTTCAATGATGTAATCCATCAATATAATTTTATTCTGTGGATTTAATCTTCTTTGTATATTTGAGCTGATATATGGGGAATTTTCAAATTTATTTACAGAAGAAATACATGTTACTTGCACCTTCATGTCGTAGTCCACCCTTGGCATTCGTCAAAGTATTGAAGACTTGATGTATTCTAGAAATGCAGAGAGAAATTTCCTGGTTTATTTCTCTAGAACTGGTGTTCCATTACATTGCAGTCCATGGCTTATCTGCACTGGCCTTGCAGTGATCTGGCACGGGGCTCTGGTGATTGCTAAATATTGCACTGCAGCTGCATTTGCTTTCCAGATCTATATTTGCATTTCACCATACTTTTGAAATGCACAATATTTACTGAGTGCTCAGCAGTATTACTGCATGATTTAATTCATTAATCTTATCTCTCCTAAATTCTTACTTCTTAACGATGATGAAATGTGGCATAGTCTGAAGAGAGCATCTTTTAAGCATGGAGAGTTGCATAAGAGCATTTGTTGCAGTTCGCTTCAGATTGGAACTCAGTGTCTGCCATTTAATGTTTGACTTTATTTAAATTCTGTATTTAAAGTGTGTAGGTCCAAGGATAAAAGCAACATATATTGGCCGGTATTGAAACCGTTTATTAGCTAAAAATACAAAGTCAGAAGTCACATAGAGTGCAGTAGCCTTTCTACAACAATAAATAAGGATCTGATACTGAAATGATGTGCCACCAATAGGTTGGATTTTTATTTGGTGCTAAGTGGAAATACGGACACTGAAGTCCATTTGAATAGCAGCTGAATTCCTTCAGGAGATTTTTTTTTTTTTGTCTAGCACTGGTCCTCTTTCTTACTTTATACTGACGACACAATTGCAAGATATTCAGGAGAATTTTTCTTTCTGATGTATCAGTCTGGTCAGGTAGATTGAAATTAATTATCTGTATATATAGGAAGAGGACACAATCTGGACAGCATTTCTGTGTTCCAGAGTTATAACAGAATATGGTCTCAGATATCTTAAATGATTGTTTAGAAAATTTTGTAGTTAGTCATACAAAAATGGAGAACTCGATACATGAATAATTATAGAGCAAAGACTTGTCAGTGCATGTAGAGCGATATGAATTTGTACAGTAATTTCTGTCCTTTAAAGGAAACTCAGTGTTGGGGTCCTACCAAATGCACTACAGTTCTGAGCTGCAGTCATGAGTCAGCTCAGGCTTTTCTTGTGTTGTGAAATGTTAGTGACCTGCCAAAGGGATGTTCTCCCTACACCAAAGAGCCTTACCCATAGGCAGAAAAGTTATATGTTTGTCAAAGGCAGAATTATTAGAAATTTAATTTATGTGCCCTAAAAAATGTTTAAAGAAATTCTAATTCATGGCGTAGGCTCATCCTAATAGCAACCTTAGCCTTTCAGTACAGGGAGATGTCAGAAACCATACTGAATTAATTATGGTTTTGGCAATGATCAAAATGATTATAACTTAAACTCCTAAATAGCTGGCTACTCAAGTGTATAGCATGTGAATGAAATCTATCTAGGCTTTTATTTTTTTATAATTAGAAAATCTGTTTATAATCTGGCTGGATTTCAGAAGAGACTTCTATAACCTTGTAACCTGTAGACTAAATTAGATTTCAATAGATTAAACAACTGAGAATAAATGTATTTTAAGCCCTTTTGCATCATTGTTTCTAACCTTGTAATGTCTGAAGGTTAAATGGTGGTGTAACATTATAAATAACTTGATTTTCTAGTCTACGTGAAAAAAATGGCACCAATTTTCAATATTTGAATTGTACTAACAGTAAAGTGCTTAGGTAAGGACAGGAGATGTAAATGGATTTCAGACTATAATAAGACCTTGTGTCTGGAATGGGGATCCTTTCCTCTGCTTTTGCTTGATTATGAGCTCTTCTAGTATTAATGTGACATTTTAAGCCATTCACATAGAAAATGCACTAACTGCTTGATGAATAAAGGGATTTTTTTCCAGTCACTGTTCCATTGTAACAGCTTCCAAATGAGGTCCATGATTTTGTGCATTTGTCCTCATGTTGACACAAATTAAGTTTTTATTTCACATCCAGAAAATTATGTATGGTGGGATTCAAACAAACCAGACTTTGAAGATTTAGTGTCCCAATTGTGGAGTTCTCCATTAATGTGATCCATCTTTTACCTACCCCTCTCGACTGGAATTTATCATCACTCGAAGAGCTGTTATTTATTTGAGTAAAGGGCTGAATTTCAGAAAATCAATTTATTTAGTAGACTCATATAGAAGTCATGAAGGGAGGATGTGAGGGTCTGAGGCTGTACAGGATGCACATGCAGCTGTGATATCCTGAACAGTTCTAGGCCCTTGTGTAACTGGGTATGAAAGACACACCTTTTCTGTGGACACCTCAGGTGCAGTTACTCTTAGATGGCTTTTTTATTTCATGGCATATCAGATAAAAATCTATGACTGAGTCTAAAATAAAAATAGTCATAATAATTTCCTTTGCTTTTTCTAGGTAACATTCAGGTTTCATGGATTGATGATACATCAGCATTTGTATCATTGAGCCAGCCAGAGCAAGTACAAATAGGTACGTGTTGCTGGATTTACTTTGGCATTGAAACTAACTGGCTCCTGCAAAATGCTCTGAGCCAGCAGGGTCTGTTATTCTAATGGCAAAACCACTGACTTGCTTCGAGGAAGTGGACTTCCATAGCAGCAGCACGTGTATGGCAGCAAAGACAAGCCCAGACTGGACTTGGTTGAGAGTTTTGTGTTACATTCCATGAGCCTCCAAGTACCTAAACCTGTAGATAGAGTACTGCTGGTTTCTTCACTTGGTGCAGTACTTACTGAGGTTATTTACTGTTACTTTCTATGGAGTAAGACTATCAGAGACTTTTGTGGTCTTTGCCTCCAAGTATGCTTTGGACAGATACACATTTAGTTTGGTTTACATTTGCAAGGGACAAATGCAGAGATGCCTTTTGGTGCATTGTGGAACACGTGCTAAATAAGTGTCCGAAGAGCCTGGACTGCTAATGTGTCTACGGTTTGTTTCATGAACAATGTGCAGTCTCTCCAGACTTAAGTTTTTAAATTTTTATTTGAACCTTTGAAAATATTGCTGTTAGTTATGGGGGCAAGCAGTCTTTTGGGTGTATGGGGGTTTTAGGTTGGATTTGTATGTGGGTTTTTTGTTGTTTTGGGGGTGGTTTTATTTGTGTTTGGGGTGGGGTTTTTTAAAGATATTTGATTGAGTATAGTTGAAATCCACAAGCTCTTAGTGGTTTCTGTAGTTCTGTTGGGCATATATTTGAGGACTGACCCATACCCTCACTTCAGGGAACGATGGCTAGAAGTAGGCCATTATAGATGATCATTTGGGATATGTCTGGGATATCTTGGGATAGTGCCATCTCCGTTTACTGAAGTGCTTGCATCAGATGCTGTGGAGCCAGTGAGAGCAGCAGTATATGTAGCGCTTCTGATTAACTGGCTAAAATCTTGTTGCACTTAAGAGCTATCCAGGCAGAATTCCCACAATTAAGTTCTAAAAAGAAATAAAACAGATTAGAAAAACCCTGCTGAGTTAACCATCATCTATCCTTACTAAGCTCAAATAAAGAAGCTTTCAGGGTCTGGATGTACAGTCAGTGCATCTCTCTAATTCCTTATTAACATCCTGGGAGTGTTTATCATATTTCCTCATAAATTCATTGCCCCACGGAGGATTTTGAGGGCTCACCAGCAGCCTCCTTCCAGCAACTGCTCCTTAGCAGCAAGAGCCATTGTTTCTCCAACTATATTTAGATACAAGAATGATCTAATGAGAAGTTCCAGTAAAGAATTATGTCAAATAAAGTCTTCCTAGATGCTGCTGTAGTAAATTTCCCACTGCTGTTACCTCAGTTACTTATCCATTATCTAAATTCTTGGCATATATATTATCACCACTACTTTTGGTTGTTGTTGTTCTGTTATTTGGTTTGGTTTGTGGTTTTTTTGTTGTTTTTGTTACAGCAACTACATATTTTGGAAAGAACTGAATGTCTGCAGAATATTGAAACTGAATCTTTCTGGCACTGCTCTGTGTCTTTTTTGTGCTTTGACAAACAGAGAGGCTTGTTCTGTGGCCTACGTGCTGGGAAACATGTTATTTGTTTGAAAGCTCAGGTGATTATAGTCTTTCATAGATTTTCATTAAATCAGGTTAGTAGAAAGTCATATAGTGAAAGCAGTGGACCAACCAAGCTGATAAGCGATAGCAACCTCAATTACCAAGAATTGTGTGATTTTACTTTAAAACTGCTTAGAATCCTTAGTATTTCACTGGTTTGGGTTTTTTTCCCTGTAATAAATACATCATAAATTCTGTTATTCTATTTCCTGATCTTAAATTCTTTAATGAACTGCTTTGGTAATAAAAATTGCTGATTGTACTTGTGATTTAGTGAGATGTACTTAAGTGAAGAACCTAGGAAAAACTAATTATGTGGCCTGATTTTTAACCTGTTTATATAAATGTCTGCATCTTCTGGACTTTATAAAAAGCCTTGGAGAACTGTAAAACAATATGAACACAAGGCAAGATGTTGGTACGGGTATACTTCTATGCTTACCTCTTAGAGAGGTTTCTGACTTTGAGCTGGTATTGATGTCTTGGTATAGCTCAAGAAAACACAAGTGCAACAAGAATATCTGTGGGACATAAATGGATCGAGGACATGAAAAGTGTATGGACATTTTCTCTAAAGTGTTCAGATTTCCATTATAGAGGAGTCTAAGTACTGTAAAAACAGCCAGACTTGCTTTGCATATTTTTAATAAGGAAATTATGTGTGAAAAAGTGATGAAAATGAGACTGGTTTTGTAATTATCTGCATGGAGTGTTAACTGATTTGGATCTATCAGATTTTGAAACCCCATTTATATCTGGGAGGTGTCTGTTTTCTGTTGCAGCAGTGATTCAAATACTGAATATTTGGCTGAACTAAGATCAAGTTAAGAGACTTGAATAACAGATCATTTAAAGACTGATCTGCTATCCTCCCTTGATGTACATGCTCAACATAACCAGTTGATGAGTCTGGCTGGTTTCTTAACAATTTAGCTCCAATGCCTTTTAATTTTGTTCAGCTTCATAGGTGATACAAGACAACTTGAAATACGATTTGTCTATATGACTAGTTTTGTGTAACTGTATCTAAGGGTAGTATTGAAATTGTGATAGTTGTCTTTTCTATTTCAAAATATAATTATCATGCTTAACCTTTACAAATGACAGACCTCTCAAAATGTGGCTCTTTGCATAAGCTGTTGCTGCTATACTGTGCTGTTTTCATTTTTTCTAACTCTCCTGGCTTCAGTATTCTAAATGGGCTAAAAACTTGTTCATCAGCATCCTGGGAATATGTTGGATTTCTCACAGATTCAAACATTTATTTTGAATATGTAGGGAATAAAATATATCTCTTCATCCCTCAGTGCTCACAACTACTCAATGTGCCTGAGTTACATAATATCCATGGATGGTAGCCATTAAAATCTAGTCCAAAACTGATTGATAAAATATTGGCCACTAAGATTTTCTATTTATGAAGTATACATTTGATTAGCTGAATTTAGCTAATAAGCAGCTCTTCAAATTTCACATGGTAATCAGTAGTGTTTATGTTGCCAGGGAGAATGTTTTCCAATGTTTTAATTGTTAAAGTGTTACCCTATGAATATTTGGATGATATAAAAAGACTTGTTTCCTTTTCCACTTTATTTCCTCTGAAAAACTAATTAGGGAAAAAGGCAGTATTTTTAGAGGCAATTTTGGGCCTGCTCCTAACTTTCCAACTGAATATGGCATGCTTTAAAACACACAAATCAGAAACCTTGGGAAACAAGAGTCAAATGCCTTAAACTTCTCATTTTGCTGCTTATGATAATGTCCAAGAATCTTCACTTTATTTAGTTATTCACGCAACTCACACATTGGCAGTCTCTCAGATTTATTATGAGGAGAAAAGGCTTGTTCTTCTATATTATCATATTGCTCTCTATAGCTTGAGGTGGAAGCTGCAGCAGGACAGATGCTAGGGAGCAGTTGCACAGTCACCCTGCCATGCCTGTCTGTGCAAACTGGACCTGACCTTTGCCAGGGGAAGGTTCTTGGTTTCCAGTGGGCTCTGTGTCACTCTTTCTGTTGGGCTGCCACAATGTCATCTTAAAGCCAGTAACAGGTTTATGAAAGTGGTGATTTAGATGGCTGTAATTTGTCATAACTTTTTGCAATATGCTATGCTGTAAACTCATTTCTAGGCTACAAGCACCTGAAAACTAATGGACAATAATACTGTCTATGTTCTGTTAGGATTTGCTGTTCAAAGTAGGTAATGGGTAAGAATTTGTTAAATGGTTGATATTCCTTTATTATTCTTTTAGTTGCACATGTTGGAGACAAAACTTCTGTTGCCAAGTTGCACTGCAAGTGGCATCAGCATTTCTGTCATGAAGCACACATTTGTTAAGTTTGTGGCAAAGATAAACACTGTGCACTGTTAGAGCTGATGAACACAGGAAAAAACTTTTGGGATACAACTTCTGTCTCTTAAGATTTTTGTCTTGATAGATAAGTTTGCCTTTAGATGCTGTTCAGCTTTGTGTGTTTATAAAGCTGGCTTTTCATTTGGAGAGGTTAGTACGGAGTAAGTGCTGTGATCCATGATCCTCTGACTTACAAAGATCTAGATTTCTTCCAGGTAGTCTGGAAATGGTGGAGAAAATGGGAGAGAGTTCAGCTTGTCTTAACTGTCAAATAAGCCCAGTATTTTATTTTAATTAATAAATTGGTATAACCTGAAGTATTTGTCTTTCAACCACTTCAGCCTCTCAACTGTTCTCTGCAGTTAGCTTTGTGAGTCCTCAGTTAATGCTTTGGATCGATGTTAAGCTCTTGTTTTTCATGGTTTCCTCGAGTGTTGTCATCTAGCTTTGACTGTTCAAGTTGCTGGTCTGAAAAGAACCTTGATACTTAAAGGGAAGTTCCTGTAGGTGTCTTTGCACTTGTGGAGTCTTTATAGATCATCTAAAAGGTACTCTTAAAAAACACTGGTACTTGGAATGGGTTAATTTTTAAAACTGGGAAAGTCTTATAAATATGTTTAAAGTTTTAAAGTGCTTAAAAATAAAATTGGGCTTTTGAGACATTTTACATGATTATATGAAAATTTTCATATATTACATGAAAATAATGGACAAAATTATCCGTGGTACCTCAAAAATACACCTCGTTTATTTTCCCTTAGTAGCCAACACTTGCACTTAATTCCCTTTACCGGAGGCTTGGATTCAGTTTAATGACATCCATGTTCTGATTATAAGTAACTTCTGCAATATTTTAGTACCATTGGTTCAACTTTAGAGTAATTTTAACCTGTGAATCTTCCTGAGAATGTGTTTCTTGCTGTTTTAAAATGCAATAAATACACTTAACCTGTAATTTTAAATACACGCGGAAAGCAACTGCTTGTTGTAAATGGCAAGCACTGAAATAATGTTAAGTTATTCCATGTGTTGGTGCCCTGATATATGAGCTCATACAGATTTTAGTGTCTGCAAGATATCTTCTTCCTCTCAGCTTTAAGAAGCCTGATGCTTTTAGGCAGCAGGGGAGCAATGGACTAAAGCAGGTGCAGCAGCTGAAATTGTGACAGCCTTTTAATGATTTGTGTTTAAATAATTTATTTTTCTGAACGTGTGAGTTTCTCAGGACTGGGCTTTATGGTTTATTACTGACTGTTCTGTAGGTTTACTAGAGAGTCTGCTACTTAGCATGAGTGCTTACCACCACCATTTAAATATCTAAGAAGTATTTTGAGATTGTGTGTATATCAATCTCTCCTCACTGATTTCAGGGAAAGGGCAGGTAGTAGATTCTGTATTACCCAGAATCTGAAAAATTACATTTCACATGGCTGTGTTGTCAGCAATAAGTTAATGTGAAATTTATACCAGATGCATTCTGAAAGGAGGTTATAGCCAGGTGAGGGTTGGTCTCTTCTCCCAGGTAACAAATGATGGGACGAGGGGAAATGGCCTCCAGATGCACCAGGAGAGGTTCAAGTTGGACATTAGGGGAAATTTCTTCACTGAGAGGGTTGTCAAGCACTGGAACAGGGTGCCCAGGGAAGCAGTGGGGCTGAGGAGCAGAGCACAGGTGCTCCCATTTGGTACCAAGGTGAAATCAGCTGTGGGGCCAGACTGTGCCCATTTCTATCTGAAAGTCCTGCAGGTCTGAGCTCGCTGTGCTTTGAGCAATAATAGGCATGGAGACTTTCTGACTAGAATGAAAATGTTCTGAACATGTTATGCTTTTAATTTGTAGGTTCACAGATATGAACAGTTTACTAGCAATCCTGGGAGTTAAAATTCTGCAGTGTTTATTTAAAATTTGTAGTAAATGCAGGGATTCAGATGTGGTGAATTTCAGCTTGTGTTGTTCAGGAATCTTGAGAGCAGCAGGAAAATGAATTACTGGTTTTACAGTGGAACCTGTGGTATAAATCATATTAGAGATAGCTATTTTACAACTTCCAACATTACTGATGTGGAATTAAGAGGACAGATTATAGATTCACCTTCAAGGTGTCTGCAGCCATATTTTTTTTTCATCAGCTAATAAATAAACAAAACAAACAAAAAACCACCCCAAACCCAAAATGCCCTTTGTACCCCATAAGTTTGAATAGGAGTTTTTCTTAACGTTGGAAGTCTTGTGACTACCTTTTCATTTGATTTGGAATTTTTGAAATAAGTTGAAACAAAAGCTGTGAAATGTATTAATTATTGAGATAATTAATGGGGTGGAAAGGTTAAGTAGCTTGAATTCTTTTGGTAATTAAAAAACTTCATCTCTATGGGAGTTGAAGTCCTTTATAACAATCTACATACATGTGCGTAGCATGAGACGTGTTAGTGGACTTACACTATCATCTCTGTTGAAGAAAATATTTTAAGTTTAAGCTTTGCATAAGGGCCCTTCCACTTTTTTTTGCATACTTTGTACTTAGCAGTGTATTTTCCTTCAGTAAAAACATTTTCTTTCAGATCACTTGTGCATTTTCCCCTGTTCTCCAGCATGGAGGTTCAAAGCCTCATTTTGGTTTGCTCTCTGACTTGCCATCCTCCTTTGCAAGGTGAAGAGCTGCTTTGTCCCTGCATTTATACTACTCTTTGGTCTGAATTCAGATACCAAGAGAGAGAACAACCTTTGTACAACACTTTTTTTTTAGAATCTGTATAAGCATCTTCTATCTTAAGCTGATACTCACCTGATACACAAGAGGAAAACAAAGGGATGGGCAGCACCGTTTACAAATTGGTGTTATCAGTTTGGGTACAGCCTGCAGATAGTTGCTGTTATTAAATATACTTAAGAGACTCTGGTCCAGCTAATTAGTCGTGTGTTAACGTTTTGATGCCTTGCAGCAGAAATTGTCCAGGTATGCTTGAAAGACTGAAAGCTATATATAGGCTAACAAAAGGGGTCATTAATGTTACACTGATAATTTCACTGATATTTAACAAAATATAGTTGAATTCTGCTTACACCTTCATAATGTCCATAGTTACATGATCATGTGGTTTCTTTAGGATTTATAGCTTCTCTGGGAATATGTCTGTACATTTGCTGTAGAGGGGCTCAGTCCTGAATGTTCTGTAGAGGACAGTTTAATTCCATTTAGGTTAATTTAAAAGATGCTCTCTAATTTGGGACATTGAGTCTTCTGCTTTCTGTTGATAAAATAGGCACACAGCGCTACTGCTTCCACTCCTGAATTTTACTTTGAAATACTGGACTATTGTCGCTCTATTAGGAACGGCTGGGAATGAACGACACAGACTCTCTTGGAGTCGATCAGGAGAATGTCTCGTAGTTTATTACTTCAGCTCTGTTTTATAGACTGATACGTGGAAAGTACAGAAAGGAAAGTCTTATTGGTTAGTAAACTACTACATTACCGTCATTGGTCAGTGGTGCACACTACCCCCTGACTTTCTCCTGCAAAGAAAACAAGAGACAGACAACAACACTTGCAAGGCTGTTCCCTGTCTTTGAGGATTGTTTGGAATCCTCCCATGAATTTCTCAGGCTAGCTTCTCAGGCAGGACTGAGAGAGCTATGCGGCCTGTAATTTCTACAGGCTCTCTGTTTCAGAGTTAGACACAGAGTCCACAGACTATGCATGTGCACTTTTGTCATCATGGCAAACTTCTGGATTGTTACCTGTGGCATGAATAGCCCTGGTAGTCAATAAATAAGGCTGTGGAACCATATGGTGAGTATTGGGAGTAAAACAAAGCACTGACTTAGCTACTCACTAATTGCACACTGTTGCTCTGGCTGAGGCAGTGGTCCCATGTTTTAAGTAGAACATGATCAGATAAGATTAATGCAGAATCAATACAGAGGTCACTTAAAGGCTTCACAGGTGAAATTTTACTTCAGTATTTCATAAGCATAAGTGTTTAATATTGCAGCCTTAATCTGTATAGCTCTGTGTGTTTGTTGCATTTATATTTTGTAGCTCTTCTTTTACCTACAAAGTTCACCAACATATTTGTCTATTTATTAAGAGGCTTAATATTGTCAGTGGCCATCTGTCAGGATGTTGCTCGGCATAAAAGCAAGGACTTGGCAAGAGGGTATCTTTGTACACATTCCTGTTGAACCACTCAATGACAGTCAGCCTGCTTGATGTCTTCCATAATAACAAGGGAAGGTGCCATCCTCTAGAAGTGCTTTTCCTAAAATAAATTGCAATTACTATTATTCTGCTATGAGACAGAAACTTTAGGGCTGCAATTAATGTGAAATGCAACCACACGGTGTTGGTTACTAGGTCAGGTTTCTCACAGAAAGATTTTTCTCATCTCTTAAAATTTAAAGAAATAAATAAGTAGTCCCCCTAAGTTCTCTTCAGTTTTTTAGAATTCAGAGTATTCTAGCAGTGCATCTCTTCTGTTGGGAGTGCAGAATGACCTAACTGTATTTGCTTTGTTTGGCAATATGGACAGCATTCATCAAAAAAGCATCAGGGAAAATGTACTGAACTCTTACAGGGAGCTGCTCTTCAGTTCAAGACCATGCACAATTGATTTATCTGTGTGGCTCCTTAGACTTCTCCATATGCCTTCATTTCAGTTTTTCAATGATGAAGCAATTTATTCAGCATGTAACATTTTATATCAAATATATATGCTATATATGTATATACATATATTTGTGTGTGTATGTGTGTGCCATATGAATGGATTGCTGTAAAATACGTGCCTTGTTTCAAGAAAGCAGAGTTGTCTTTGTACAAAAATACTGACTCTTGCACAGATTTATTTTAGAATTATCTTTAAGCCTCAAATTATTTGTTTTTGTTCCTTAAAAAAGGGCTGAGTTTGTCTGGGAATTAAATGGCAGACCCCTAACTTTGGTTCATAGCTTGTAGCAAAACAAATAAAGTTATTGTGTTTTAACAAATGAGTATGTATCAGATGATCCATGGTAACTTTGTGCTTGATTTTAGCAAGTAAAAACATGCTTGAGTTTAACTAAACAAAATCTGCCCCGAGGAATGTTGGCTGGCATGCAGTAAACTCCAGTGAGCCTTATTATTTCATTTGTGATGCCTGCCCCATAACTTCATGGGCAAGAAATATTGTCCTAATTCTTGCAAACACATCCTGTAACTTTGTAGTTCAAAACAAATATAAGGGGGGTGAAAGGAGGTATGTCTGACACTTATTGGTTAGTGCAACAATCTCACGGGGGTGTTAATCATAACTACTGCTCTCTACACTGGGGATTAAAATTAACTCTTGTCTGGTTTTATGTATGTTTCAACAGCAGCATTTATATACCATGGCAGGTATTATAGATATCTCATTTCACTGTTACAAAGCAAAAATACAGGATGGATGATCCATCCTGAAAGAGGAGGAAAACCACATTCATCCATCTTCCTCACCTTTTCTGAAATTTGATGTTGGAGCTTGCCATCTCTAATGCTTGCACCAGAAGTAGCACAAAATACCTGAACGTAGAACAGCTCAACTAGAGTCCAGAAGTGGGATATGCATCTGAAATTGCTCTAAAAAATTGGAAGTACATAATAAAATCCGGATTTTGTCTCCCCTACAACTGTGGTATTTTGAAACATACAGAAAAACAATCTGAGGTTTGGGGGGCTTTTTTGTTTGGTTTATATTTAAACTAGTTTACTTTAGGGTTGCTTTACAATACTTTCTTTCAGAGAGCTAGGCTGAAAGCAGCAGAAGACACCAGTTGACAGTCAGTTTAATTTGCTGATTCATCTGTTACAGGGATGGCGTCAGGCCAGAGCTTGGCTTGCAGACTAGAGGCTGAGAGCTGTGAAGATGCTGGGACTTGAAGGAATGTTGTTAAATTGTTACTGAGGAGAGGCAGTGAAAGTTTTTCTGTTTAGTTTTAAAGTGCTTCTAATTTTGCATTGACAGAAATCTTTCTACCTTGAACTTGAAGTCTTTTTTGGTTAAAGGGAGATCAGACATTAGAAAGATACAAGGATGGAACAGCTGGCTATTAGTTAAGTGCTTCTTCCATGGATATCTTGTGCAACCAAAAATGCAGCTCAAATAAGCTTATGTTTCACAGCAATCAAACAGAGTTTTGGCAAAGGCTTTGCAAATGTCGTCTTTTCCTGGCAGACTTGCAAAATAAACCTGCTGGGTTAAGTAATGAGACTAAAAGGGAAAAAATCCAGGAAATCTTTTCTTGCCAACAAGCAATCTGGAAGAGGGTTACGACTGAAGAATTGATCGTTTCTAATTTAAAAGAAACGTCTTAAGTAGATTTAACTCTTTTTGCAGTCTGACTTTCAGAAGAGCTTTGAGCATCTGGTTCAGACATTGTGACTTCTAGAGAATATGGCATTTTGGGTTTGTTTTGGTTTGGTTTTTTAATTGCTAACAATGGAACTAGAAATTGTTTTATGAACAGAACAAATAGCTTGCACCCTTCTGCTTTTCAAAATCAGCTATTTCAGTAGAGGGCATGCTGTCATTTAAGTGTTTTGTGTATAATATCATTCTCTTTTTCCATAGCTGTAAACACCAGCCGGTATGCTGAAAGTTATAGGATCCAGACATATGCAGAATATGTGGAGAAAAAACATGAAGAAAAACAAGCCAAGAGAAAATGTACAGAAGATAGCTGGAAGGAGATGGAGAGGAAGAGGTTAAAAACCCAGTGCACACCTTACGTTTCCCAGAGTCGATACTACTGTGTTAACAGGTGAGACGTCTGAGCTGCCAGCTCATGTTTTTACTCCATTTCTATCCAAAATCTAGCAATTTTTGGATAGTTCTTAACTAATACAGACATTTGTCTGTATGTATTTCTTTGCATATAAATCAGTAGTGGTATATCAGCTGTCACAAGATGATAGGTAAAGGAACAGAGGGAATTTCATCATTAATATGATCAGACAGATTTTTAAATGCTGGGATCTTTAGGGCAGGTCACATCACAGCTTATGAGCTTGATGTAGCAGCACCATTTCTTATAACCAAAATTTAAAAATTATTTTCTTTATTCATATGACACTTGTGAAGCTGAAGTGATTAAGTTGTCCTTATGCTTCACAAATAGAATGGCAAATGATGCATGGCTTTAAGCTTTCAGTATAAAACTTGAAAAGGGCTTGTTCATTTAAGGACAAAATTAAGTCAGGACATGCTGCTTTTGGTTTTGGTACATTATGTTTCCTATGTTGCTGTGTGTATTTCTTGTTCCATATTTACCCACTGATATTAATGACAGGTTTTGGATATGATGGTAACAGCCAGCTTCTTTCTCAGTCATCTCTGTAGCTGAACATGTGAAGAGTTTTTAAGTGTTAATATAATTGTATAAATAACCTATTAAGTTATTGCCATTCTTCCCCCTCTCTTCTCCTGCACTGTCCCCCCAGTTCTATCAATTCTATATGAAAATAAGTTTGAGTGAAGCATATAAGTTACATTTCTCTAGGTGGATATTTTGCTTATTGGGGGGGGGGGGGGGGAGGAGGATTTCTCTTCCTCCCTGCCCCGTGGTTTACACAAACCAAATTTGGTGGTCATAAAGCCAGTGCTGAGGTATTTCTGCTTTATCTTTCTTGGAAATGCTACATTAAGTTCTAGTTCTCATTATATCTTCCTCTAAACATTAATCTGTCATTTAACAAATTTGCTGAACTTGTTCTGTTCTTCTCGTGACCTTATGATTTTGCAGGTGTGTATTTTGGCAAGCAGTCAGATATTCATGGCTTTTGTCATGGTGGGAATTCTAAATGTGTTATAGACATGTCTGATTCAAAAAAACATATGGAAGAAGGTGATGATATAATCCATATCAAATGAAGTTAGTTTAATTGAACTGTTGTACTCGGAACTCCTGAGGAGTCCAAGCTGTGAGGAGATGAGCTTTAAGGACTGTCCTGACACCAGCCTGCATGTGGCTAAGGCTCAGCTCTATAACTAAGGTGGTAGATTATTAAATAGTCTGGAAATACTACACCTTGAGTTTGCAAAATACTAAGTCCTAGTTTTGTTTTTGTCAGAGAAAGTGTCCCCTCTCAATGTATGTTGGCATTTAGGCACCTCACAGGTTTCAGGCAGATGGTAACAGTGGCAGCTCATGAAGAACTGGAAATGCAGAAAGTTGATTTGCTGTTGTCTTGCAAAGAAATTTAAGATCCACCAAATGTGCAAATGTGTAATTTGGGAAACTGCTGAACAAAATTTTCTGTAAATTCTTTTCCTAAAAGTTTGACATACCCCAATGAGTTGTTTGTCTAAGCACTTAACTCTCCTTGAAAATTTTTAATATATTTTTTTCATCTAGTGTTGTAAAATTCTACAAGAAGAGGCTTTTTATTTTCATATGATCAACATTTTGATAGCCTTGGATAGCAGCCTTTATTTTGTTGACAGATCTCTTGTAATTGATGTTACATAATTTTTTGTTTTCTCATTACTCCATTTATAATAAAATGATTTGGTTCAGTCCCAGATTCCCTATCATGCAGGTCTTCTGACATGTTTTTCTTAATTTATTTTTATTTGTTACTAATTACGCTTAATTATTTTGTCAATTTATGTGTTGTAAATGCTTCCTCTGAAGCGTAATTTGGTTAGATAGAACATGGAACTGCAAACCATGGTCTTTTATTTTACTCAAGACAAATGCTTTTTTTTTTCCAGACAAAGGTATATAAAAATATTTCTATCTAAAGGTGTATAATACATTTATATTTTTATTTACTATATACAATAATTTTGATGTAAAATATAATATGAATATTTATATAAACAATCAGGATGAATATGTATGTGTGCATGTATATTTGTCCAGATTAGTTGAAGTCATATCTAGCTGAGCACTCAGCACTGTGATGTATCCAGCAGCTGATCCCTTATAATAGCTTCATGTTACTACATCCTTTATTTATTTATTATTTAATAAGGTTGCTGCATCAGCTTCTGCCAAGGAGCACAGCTGCAGGATAGCTGTTTGTCTCCATGATGACAATGTGTCCTGGTGACTTTTTCATTCAGTAAGGAAGTTACTGAGTATTTCTTGTAAGGAACTTTTGTCTTAAATTGATGGATTGATAAATAATGTAACGAAGGTTCTTTAATTCTTGTCTTGTTGTGCTGTATTGTAGAGGAACTCATCTTCAGAAAATAGAGTTTAATAGTATTAATAGCAGTCACAAGGTAAAATTATTTATAGTTAATATATATCCCTTGCATATAACTTAATACTACTGTTAAATATACAAATTTATTTAAATGGAAATATGCCTAATTATTAATATAAGATGGAGAAGTAGAGGAAAAACTGCTGCATCTGACAAAACTTCAAGTGGTAAATAAGATCCCCTTGTCCAGATCTGTTGCTATTCAGAACACACTTAGGAAACAGATGGAACTGGCTATGTTGTGCTTAGCAAATGACTGCCTGCCAACTCTGCCATGACTGTTAAATGCATGGCTTTAAGAGCTTTTCCTTAGCAAAATAGTGTTAAACCATAGCAGGAAAAGTCAAATAGGGTATGCTCTATGGAAAACTGTGTGCCCTGCTCTATTTATATGTACTTATTCTCCTGATCATCATCTGGAAATAGTAAAATAGAATAAGGGCAATGGCAAAGATTTGTATGAAGTACAATAAAGGGATGCATCACTTTGCCTTACAGATATTCTACCTAAAAATATGAGTGCTGCATCTTCTGTCAATTCAGGGTGCTGTTTGTAGCACCACTTCCTTGAATGTCTTCATTTTGCCAAATTACCTCATTTTTAAAATATGCAAGTGTTTCTATTGATGAGTCTTCTGGTTTATTACAGAAATGGTTCTTTATAGTGGTTTATTACCCACTAAAGAATAAGAATCTGCAAAAGCTGAGGTATTAAGGGTATAGATAACAAATATTAATATCATGCACTGTAGTGTTATTTCAGGTGATGTCACCTCCTCTTCAGCTGAAATGACTGATTTTTGTGATGGAACAGTATCTACTCCCACTCCTAAATGTTGTTTCAAGCATCAAGAGAACTTGGGTTTTTGTACAAATGAAATTTATTTGAAATTGTAGGTCCTCATATATCCAGGCCAGTTCCAAATGCCTTGCTGTGATAAAGTGTTTCTTTTAAAACTCAGACATTCTTTTCCAAAACAGAAAATGTTAAGTGCTACATCATCATAATTGTTTTCTTGCCTTTTGCCCCCCTCCACTTGCTGATTCTTTCAATTTAGTTACTATAGTACTAATTGGATTGCTGCTATTTAGTACCTCTTGAAATACATTCTCTAGAAAATAAATAGTTATTGCCTGGATAGCTGTCGTACAGGTGTGTTTTGAAACCTAAGTGTTATGTGGTTATAGGATGGTGTAAATCTGTGTCTCTAAATGCTCATAAGGATCATAAAAGAAGTCTGTCTGCATTGGACAACAACTGAAAGCTATTATTTATTGTGTTTGAATCTCTTTGTTCGGTTGTGTCTCAGCTGAGTAAGGAAGTTGAGGCAGCTATGTGGACACATCCAAAGTAACTTCTGATTAGAAAACTCAACTTTGAGTAGTGCTCTAAGTCGTATATACAACCATACTCATTTACTACTAAGTGCATAAATAATGTTGCTGTAATCTTGAATCTCATTTAAGGTTAAAGAAGAACAAGATGTAAAAAAATTAACCTTTTCCCCTCTAGAAGCCATGCAATCAATGAATGAATATAAAATAAAATGAATAATTTGGGAGAAAGGAAGACAGTGGTTCTTCATTATAAAATATGTTTATTTTGTATTTTGTCTTGCCACTTTCTGGTGGTGGGTTTTTTTTTTCCCTTAAGGTATCTGCAGGATAAGGATAAGGCCTAAAATTAATTTCTATGTTGTTCTTTGATACCGAGCTAAATGTCCACTGAAGGTCAAGAACTTACTTCTCTTTATTTCCAATAACTTCACAGGAGTCTTAAGCTGGAAAAAAATTTAATTCAGCCATAAGACCATTCAAGAAGGGATCTTCTTCCTACAGTGAGTGCAGGTTCCCTTCTGAGAGCCAAGCGCTGAAGAAATACTGGGATCATAATTTATGGCTCCTGAGTTTTTTTCTTCCTAATGTATTTTTCAGACTGTCTTTCCCCAAAGTAGAATTCTTACAAGCTTTTCTAAACTGTATTTTTTTTAAAAAGTAGTCTTTCTTTCCTAAATGCTCCTTCTTCCCTAGACTTTTTTTTCTTTCCAGCCCTAGTTTTTGTCTGTTTTGCAATATTGAAGTGTGTACATAGGATTAACAGTTCTATCCAGCGTTTTATTGGTGGTAATTGTGGTATGACTCAAAATGATGACTTGCAAGAAATCATGCAAGAAGGCCTTCTGTGTGTGAATGTTTGGAGGAAAAAACAGCTATTCATCAAAGTAAATGGTGTTTGTGCTCCTAAAGTGGAAGTAAGAGCATGAGATGTAATCATATGTTTCATCTTTGTTTATTGCCTTTGGACATCCCAGACAGACTGTTTCAAGTTGCAAAATGTTCAGCTGAGAAAATTCAATTTCAAAGCCAAAACTATACTGCAGAATTCTTCTAGAGTTCTTCCTTTAGCTGAAACTTTATTGAAGCACTGTAATTCATTGCTATTGATTAAAAAGAAAAATATACCTTGTCAAGCTTTGTTTTATAACTTAGTATTAATATTTATTTAACTCACAGAATAGAACATGGCTTAGATGCATACAGCCATGATATGTAGCTCTAATTATAAAATAAAAGTTCATAAATCTAAAACTACCCTTTTTTAAAATTGGTTGTTCTAAAAGCATTATATTAGACATTTAAGTTTAATATGTTAGAAGTTCATAATGGGAACTGGTTTCTAATTAGTCCCTTTGCTACTGCATTCTCGTTTATACTCATGCTAATTTGATTTTAATATTGTCATTTGTCTTTTAAGGAAATATAACAATAGCATTTCAGTGGAACAAAAGCCTACACAAGGTTATTTCAGTGAGTGCTGAAAGGAGTGGAACTCTGAGTTCATCCTTACACTGTGTTAGTCCGGCTTCATTCAAATAATGCTAATGAAATGAGTGTGCAAATTTTTGTGCTTTTTATTTTACTGGCCCCATGAATAATAGGACCCTGCGCTTGAAAGCCAGATTTAAGTTTATATATGGAGCTTGATGAATTTCTCTACCTTTATGTAGAAATGCTTTTAAAACAACCTGTAGTTCCAGGTAAGAGAATGAAGTTAGCATGTAGATTCCTTCAATTTCAAGATGTGATTTTGAGGCTTGAGTTGTGCATGATTTGGTGTCTATTGACAGTGCTTTAAAGAGCTTGCATAACTATCAAGTAAAACCATGCAGGGATAGAGAACTGATTTAATTACATTTCGGATGAGTGATCTCATCAGAATAGCAGCTAAGTGTGAGACATTGATAGTACAAAGAATGAATACCTTGATCTAAATAAGATTGGATTAGATAGCAAATTTATGGAATTTTATAGTTAAGCCATATCATTCAGATAATGTAATTAATTTCATAGTACACCACTTATGACAGTTTATTTTCCTGCCTTCATAAGCATTTACTAGATGTACATGTACCTATGTAATAGTTACTCTTGACTTTTTCGTCATCATCTTTCTTCTATGTTCCAGTTTTACAGGTACCAGTACAGTGGGAAAGAGAAGCATGAGCCCTATTGAGGAAGAAACTGGTTCTGATGATATGGAAGAGGGAGAAGGCCAAGATCCAGAAAATGATCAGACAGACTCCTGTGCAGAGTCTCTTCCAGATGGTAAGAAGAGAGCCAAAAAGTTTAAAAAGATCAAGACAGAACAAGTTCCAGCAGGTAAGTGCAGTGTTCATTCATGTGGTTTCCTGTTCTGTTTGAAAATGTTCTAGGCCTGAACAGAATTGAAATTCTTTTCTCGAATGTCTTTGCTTCTAGCAGTAACTTACTCCACCTTCTTCTTGAAACTGAAGACTGCATAATATAAAAATGGTAAAAAAACTCAACAAACAAACCAAAACAACATCAAAAAGCAAAGAACTCACCCCAAACCAAAAAACTCACTACCAACCAAAACCCAATCTGACACTAGCCAATGGAATCAGAATGTGGTTCATTTATTCCTTTTGCTTACTTTCTTCCTTAAAATAAAACTTTTTGAATATTTTTTTAGATGTTCTTAATTTTTATTTTAATATGACTGTAGTTAGGGTTACTCAATGTGTTTTGCATATAGTAAGCGAAATTTATGGCACTCTGTTTTGATGTGTGCATACGTTCAGTTTTGTGAGTGGTGTATGTAACTATAATCTTTATTGTGCTGTATTTGGCTGAAGACTTTCCACCTAGGATTGGTTTGAAGGTGGGTGTTTTCAGATTTTAATGTCTATATATTTTTTTAGCCAAAATACTTGGAACTGAACGTCTGACTAAATGCAGGCAACTTACAATCAGATGATGATGTTTCACATTGTAATTTTTGCTGGTTTATGAGTTACTGTAGCTTGTACAAAAAAAGTAAATAACCTTAGATCACATTAATTTAAACATCAATAAAAATAAATTATTGATCTATTCATTTGATTTTATTTCAATGTTTGTTAGTAATTTCTTGCAGAAATTGGACTATAATAAAATTAAATAGTATCTTAATTTGGTCCAGATGATCATACCGTATTAGTCATCTGGAGCACTGCCTGCATTGAAGTATATTCTAATATTTGCAATTGAAGCTTCGTTTCAATAACTGCATTAGCAGCTTTTATCAAGAAAGTGGTATTGTATACCAGGCATCCTTTCTCCTGACTTGGTAGAGTAAAATCTCTTTGCTGATTCAAAAGATGTGCTTGGAACTGCTTTCTTCTTTTTATTCAGAAGGGCAGTTGGGGCCTGTAAACATATGCAAAATGACAAGAATGGCTATGGTAATTCCGAGTATAAAATTCAGGCTCTGTATTTGGCATTATAGGAATATGTGTTACTGGTATTAGTGATTCATCTTTATTCTCCAATTAATATGGGATTGAAATATTCTTCCCTGTCTTAACAGTCTAAACAAAAATAATGACAAGTACACTTGGGAAAATAGTATTTAACTTTATTATCCCGGTAATTGCAAAACCAGAATGTTGTAATGCAGTACCAAAAATACCTAATTACTAGGGTTAAGAATACAGTATTTATCATTTAAGTAAAACACCTAAAATTAGCCTTTATTTTTTCCCTTCTAAAATATTTAAGTACCTATTCATAAACAGTCTCTTGGTTTCTCTTTATAATATTGACTTGCCAGTAATGTATCTAGAGCCTCTCTCTATAGGAAAATATGTCTTAATATCCTCTGAAAGAACAACAAAAAAAAATCTTGATTTAATTTTTATTCCATGATTCTGTCTTCTAGGAAGCCTCACAACTAGTTCCACTGGGATCTTTGAGGTCCCTGAAACATGGTAGGAAACAACTGCCTTAACAAGTGGAAATGACTGAAAGCAGTTGAGAGAATACACCTCTTGGAAGCCATACTTTATTTAAATAAAGTGGTGTTAACAAAGCAGTATGTGTCCTGAAAATCAGTTTAATTATTTTAAACTGTTTCTTGAACAATCACTGTCAGTTTTACTCATGTGTATATCACCTAGTATATGACTTGTTGTTGATCCTGTGAAATCCTTGCTGTTGTAACTGATGTTAGGTTTAAGAAGCAAGACTCAATGTCCTTTGGTCACCTCCTTTTGCATGCTGGTTATGAGCTGTACAAGAACTGGCACTCTCTGATTTTGTGCTAGGCTGTTTTCTCTGCCTGGGGAGTTACCACAGCTCTCCTAATATTTAGCTATTCTTTGAGGCAGCATCACTATGCTGTCAGCATTCTGGAAACAGGTAGAACTGCAGTTTCACATATTGCTTTCTACCTGTTACTTTGTCCAGAACATTTTTGAAATTCTGTTCTCTACCCCCACCACCAGTGCAGGTGGTATTCATCTAAATACCAGCCTTACATATACCTTACCCTTTCAAAAAACTGTAACTTAAAAGTTTCTCAAACATTAATTTCCTGGTGGGAGGTAGTTTTTCTTTGTTTTCACATCTGTTGTTTCCACTTTTAAATCCTGATTTTGTAAAAAATGTTTTTTGGTACCTGTGATAAACCTGCTAACTGCACCAGCCCTTTAGATTTCAGAAAATGTTTGATATTTAAATTTTTGTATCATGGAAATAAAACCAAAATATGTATTTCCATAACATGAAAATTAAAGACATTTTCTTAGGAACTGGTTTGTTTTTATTTATTAGCATCTAAAACAGTGTGAGTGAATTTTTTTTTTCTTCTTCCTAATATTTTTTTTCATCCTGTGAGTAGCAGACCCTTTTGTTCCATGGACTATTTTCAAGATATTTGTGAAATGTAACCAAGAAAAGCAAGCCTATTGTCATAAGATTTAAATAGCTATGTGTTTGCCTTGGAGGGGTGAAAACAAAAGAATTCTACAAATCAGCAAGTTCAAAGCCATTTCTGTGGAAAAGTGGAATATTAAGAAGGCTTCATAATATTATATTTACACTAGAGTGGGAACCACTGTCATTTAAACATGGAATAACCTGTTTGAAGGTATGTTTTTAAATGATTGTGAACTTCTATTGCAAAGGGAAAAATAATTTCAAGATGTTAAATGTGAAATGTTGCATTTCTAACCTTAGAATATTCCCAGAAGTACTATAATTAAATTGTTTAATAGCAGCTCTATCATCACATTCTCACACTAAAATGTGGGAAAGAAGACTTGCTATTAGTGATGCAAGGGAAAATTACTAACTGAACTCTTCTGCTCTCAGGGATCCAGAGGCATTTCTTCCCCACAACTCATGACCTTAGGCCTAAATACTTAAATCACTTTCATCTTGAGTATCCAAACCAATTGTAAATTTAGTTCTCAGAATATGTGAACACCTAATAAGTTGTATGGAGTATTCATCTCTCATTGAGATGTAAATCACACAGTGTTCTATCCAAATTTTGGAGTGAGTTATTAACTGTATATCCTAAAGAACTGGCATAGCATGATTTGGGACAGAGCTTGAGTCATGATGACAAAAGGGTACAGAAACATTTAAAGAGATTGTCATAAGTACAGGTTAAGGGGCAAGGAATTAGCTGCTCAAAAGACAGAGGGCCACACTGTCACAGAGAATCCACCTGGAGTCTGTACCCCAAGGCCATTAGGATCTTCTTTACTCATGAAAGCAATGCTTACATACCTGCAGGGAAAATACATTACAATAAAATCCCTTAAAACTTGTTTTTTTCAGAATAGCTATATATATACATCTGTACACTACAGAGGTTAACAGCTGTACCTGCTATTTCTATTTTCAACCTCCTCTCAGTTGTCATTTTGAGAAGCTGGCTGTTACTGATCTCTGTCAGTAATTAATACCACTTAAGAAAACGGGGTTCTTCCACGCCCTAGTCTTTATCTGTGTTTGATTTTACCAATTGACATCTGGGTTAACTACTTAACTGTGGTGGATGGGGCAGTAATATTTCTGACACTAAATTCGGTTGGATGAATGCCAGAAGTCAGGGCCGGTGGTGTCCTAAGCAGGGATTGACGCCCCTCATCCTTCACCAGACCTCACTGGTGTGTGGGGTTTGGTCCGCTTCACTGCGCCTTAAATGAAGTCATTAATTCTAGGAGGGAAAGAATGCAGCTTAAATTAGATCCACATTTGTTTCATAATGTATGTTTAAAACATGTGCATAGAATTTGTTTTGGGAAAGCAAAGCTGTCATCGCTAGTTGTGATGGCTCTGGGGCTTCCTGGTCGCTGGGCGTTTGTGCTGTTATTGACTCCAGAGGTCAGTGAATCACAGACTGTCCCGAGGATGGTGGAGTCCAGCTCCTGGCCGTTCAGCGGGCAGTCCTTAGCCTCCCCCGTGTACCTGAGAGCGTTGTCCCGGCGCCTCTCGCCCTCGGCTGCTCCGCTCCCCTCAGGGCCGGGCGGGCACTGGCGGCGTGGCCGCCGCCTCTCCCCTCCCCTCCCCGCCGGCCGTGTGGGGCTGGGGGCTGCAGCCGCCCTGAGGGGCTGTGCTTGTGCCTTCCGGCTGGCTGGAGGAGCCTGCATGACCTTGCCCTCGGCAGTGCTGACGTGGAGCGTTTTCCGCAGCAGCCGTGAAGCGGCTTTGCTGCGGCGGCGGGTCTCGCGCGTTCCTGCTTGGGGCAGGGTCAGGAGCGGCCGGCCCTCATCGCTGCCTCTGAGGGGGGACGCTGAGGAGAGTGTAGAAAGCAACAAGCAACGCTGGAATTAGGCGTTGAAGGAACTGAGGAATTGCCTTGAGAAAATGAGGGAATTCTGTGAGAAGTGTTTGAAAAAAAAAAAGGGCGCTTGGAAGTGTAGGCCTGAACATGGGGGTATCTGACGAAATAGTGTGGAGAAACATGAGGGAGGTCTGGCTCAGCAGCAAGTGAGGTAGGTGAGCTGAAACCCTGCCACTATGAGGAACGAGAATGGGCTTATTTGGCTGGAACTTAGACTTGACAGTGGTAATTTATCTGTGGTGATGGAGTACTCTTGTCTCCAGACAGCAATGTCTGGAGTACATTGCTCACCTCAAAATGCATGCTAAAACTGTATGTGAAATAATAATTTTCAAATTCATCTCAAGTATTTATGAGTGAGAAGTGCTAATGAGTCAAAATGCCTAGGATTGCAGCACAGGATATAGGAAGTTGCTTGTAAACAAGAAATAGAGATAATTGTGTAGTGTAATGTGTAGTGTAGACTAAGGGCAGAGTGTGTTTCCCTAAAGCATGGTTTTGAATGGGGACAGGTAAGAGACTGAATGAGTCTTACATGAAATTAAGATTGCTGTGAGTGCAATGGCCTGTTCTTGGTCTCAGATTTGAACTTATGGTTTGGAGCAAAAAGTTAACAGCTTCAGATAATTTAGCTGGAGACCTAAATTCTATTATGGAACCAGTGGTAAAACCAAGAGAGATAGAAAGCTAAAACTTCTGGTTATTGTGGGAAAAAATAAATGTTGTAATTCTTTCTTTAAACTTTTGAGTTCTGTCATGATGCCCAGAAAATGTCTGGTACCCTGGATGTGTTCACTGTCTTTAAATCATGGTAAATGTAATGCAGACAAAAATGTCCTCTGCAATTCAGCGTCAGAGCATAAAGAAGACTCCTGACAATTAAGTTCTTGGCTTCTGATGTGTTTAGACTACTGCCAGCTGAGCAGATGTGTACATTGAAGAAGATTCCTCCACAGAACATTTAGTAAATGAATAAACATTTGCTTGTTTGTATTGTACTGTTACAGCTTTAAACTTACACTAAACTAACGCTACATGTATGCTTTACAGATATACTGCCACATGTTCACTGGATGAGGAGCAATGGATGGTGGGTTAGACTGAGTTTTCTAGGATCAATGTATTTATATTTAGGATGTTCTTTTTGCTTTAATAGGTATGCAGTAAACTCATTTAAAAAATATTTTTTTTTTCAGTCAGAGTAATTATTGGCAGCCATGTGCTTCCATGAGCGCTATAGCAGTTCACAAGTCAGTCCCAGCTCAAGGGAAACTTATATGGAACACACCTCTTCAGAAGTGTAGTATAGAAAACATTCAGCCAAAGTGGGAAAAGTTAATTTCACTGCATTTACATGAATTTCTTAAAGAAGCTAATAGTTTTATTTGTACATGAGCAGCCTACAGTCTGCAAGTTTTACAAACAATTGTGGTTTATTACCAGAGTGACCCTGTATGATGGGGTTGGTAGTCGTGTGCAGCTGAGCATGAAAGTCTGGAGGTTGTGGCTGTGCTGATCCACTTGAACCCTAATCTGTGACCCATTTTCAATCCATCAAATGACTGAAAATACAATTGTATTAAAGCTGATTTCTTAAAAAAAAACTTTTGAAGTTACCAATTCCTTTTATATGCCTCAAAAAGCTTTGCGCTGTAACTGAGGTAAGAATGGTTATTTTATTGAATTATTATTGATTTTAAATATGTATTATAATTCTGAATATTTCCTTCAAATGAGATTTTAAACTTAGAATATTTAACTGAATGCGTTTAGGTCATGTATATACTCAGGGATGGGGTTTTTTTTGTTTGTTGTTGTTTTTTTTTATTAGACATTAGGTGACTTAATTGTAGGATGCTTCTTACTTCAAAAATATGTCTGCTCCAAGCATATGCATGTGTCTACCATTTAAAATTTTTGCATTAGGGTAAGTTGCTTGCCTCATTTGCAATAAATAACTTATACATGTTTGCTAACAATACCATAGTAATTTAAAATTGACCCTCCCTTCTATTTGGAAAAGGTCTATGCTTCAGCCTTTCCTTTCAGTTCTCTCATATGCTCAATTTAATTTCAGTGATTTTTTTTGATGTGCTGTTGAGAAGCTGCGAGTTACCATTAGAAACTTGCTACAATGGTGTAGAACTGCTGAAAGTGGAAATAATAGTTCAGTTGTTTGCTCCTGTGCTGAGCTGTTGCCTTCAATGAATAATGCAGTGTTGTAAAGAGATGATTTGCCAGAGAATTTCCCCTCAGTATTGCTGGACTCCCTCACCCGTAGACTAATAACCCTTTCTTCTGGGTTGTGCCATACTCCCCTGGGGTTTTACAGTAATTGTTACTAAAACAGATTAAAAGATGGTGGTAATGAGTCTGTGAAGAAGTTAATGGGAACTGGCAAATTTTAGGAGTTAAATGAGGTGTTGCTTGAAATGTTTAATATTCCATTCTCATAGAACAGATCACTGTATTTTTAGTACTTCAGTCAGGTTTCTTAATTGAAGTAAATTCTTCTGTCTCATAGAGGGTGTAGCTCTAAGGTGTTCTAAAGTGTTTATAACATCTTAATAATAATTTCTAATGGATATTTGCAATTATGTGCAGAGGATTTTTTGAGACTCATGACTTTGGTTTTTAATCATGTCCAAGAGCAGGAATTTAACATCTAATTGTTCATTTAGTTCATGTCCAATATGAAATTTGGGATGAGGATGTGTCTAATGTAAAATGGAGATTCAATGGCAGAATCCCTTGTTAAATACCTTTTAGCCTTTTTATGCCGTTCTTTCTGCTTTTTGAAGAAAGACCTAGAAGAATTAGACTAAATATAAACGAAATATGAAAATATTTTAGACTGATAGTTTTAGGAAATCCCTCTTTTCCTTACAACCACTCTGAAACATACTTTGAAACACTTACGTTGACAGTAGCAATTAGTAAATTCCATAGCTCATACTAAAATATAAATTAGTGTAGTTTATCCTGAAAATATTATAGCAGCAGCTATACAACTCTACAAAACTGTTGGATTTCTAAGACTAAAGAATAGGACAATGCTCAATTTAATATATTTCCATACTAGTAACAGTCAAATGTTATCAGGTGGAGCTGTTTTTTGCCTTTCAAGTAATCTGTAAAAGAGACGCATCTGAAATTGCTACTGTAACACATAAAGTAGGTCTAAAAAGTAACAGTAAAAAGTAGCATTTTCTGAGGAAAGTGCACTATTTTTCACGGAAAAAAAAAAAAAAAACCTTCAGTGTTCTGAGAGTATTCCCAGTACAGTCTGGCAATTTTCGAAGACTTGCTGAATGTACAAACTCATATTTGAAAGGACCTTGTCTGGATTTTTTTGTGTATAGGATGCCTAATCTTACGATATGTGTGTTATGAGCAAGAGCTAGCAGCTTTTGTGTATGTGTCCCAGGATCTTAAAAAGCACACAGACTTTCTTATTCTGGCTTGCCAAAACAGACACACTCAGGCCTGTGTATTTTGGTGGAACAGATTTTCTGTCAGTAGATGCTTTTCAATCTAATGTAGATGTTTTCTCAGTTCATATAAGGAATTTGGAAAGTTCTGTGTTTTGCTTCAACAGGAGTTCAGATGAGACAAGAATTGTGGTAAGTTCTGAATTCCAATTTCTTAAATAAATGTACTTCCTTGCCTTCCATCCCGAGCATATTTCAACAGTTTAAGGTAATGCACAACAAATTTAAAGGTGGCTATCACATTCTCATCTATTTCTATGTACAAAATGGTCAGTTATGTTAAATAAACCAAACACTTTCTTTTTTCTTGAATACATTTCTGAAAAACAAGCACACACATAAAAGCATTTAGAAATGCAGTAAAAAAATGAAAAATTTTGAATGTTTGCATTACACTGAGTTTTGCTTGTGTGTATTCTACCTTTCTGTTTGGGAATAAATTATTGAGATAAAAATTCTGCTGTGAATTTAACATGGAGTACAATTTAAAATATAGTCACACACAGTTTAAGGTAGGTTTGTGAACTGTAATCAGTATTTATTGCTCCATTACTCATTTTGGCAAATAGGTTTCATGTTGTTTCTCCCTGCAAGAACTGAAATTATCACTGTGTTTGAAATTGCAGTCTCTTTACTTCTCACAGGCTGTTGTATCACTCAGGAAACCTGTATAATCTCAGTGTATTCATGGTAGAGCACTACATTTCCATATGCAGAATATTTATGTGAAGTTGAAGATAAAATGAATAATCTGGCACGATGACTGTTTAATGTACTGCAAGGATTGTGTTCAGCCATGTTGCCACCAGTGCAAAGGGATTTCTGTGAGCAGGAAGGCTGGGGGCACTGACAAACAGCTCATCTAACAGCCTGAGAACTGTACATTGTCAAACATGATAAAAGCTACAGAAAACTACAAGTAGAGTTTTGCTTGAGCTGAAGAGCTAATCCAAAACCAAAATAATCCTACAACTAGTGAAAGAAAATGAACAGAGGTTATCAGAAGTTAATTAGTTGTTGAACTCTTGCCTGTGTCTTCAAATTCAATGTTTCTTAAACAGAACTAAAAAGTCTTGAGCAGGTAAGATTTCATGCAGGGATGCCCTTTGACAAATGTGACACTAGAGTGAAAAATGGTGAAGTTGTTTTCCTGTCTTGTTGAATAGCATGCAACTCTATCAACACTGCCTGGAAGTGTTGAGCACTCAGCTGGACCACAGGATATAGATGTTTCACACTGGGGAAGATTTTATGTGTCTTATCCTTATTAGGGACAGTCAATTCATAGTCACTGACATTACTGTTTAACATGCATTAATAGTGGAACAAGCTCTGAGGTTACTTCTACTTGTTTGCACAGCTCTTCTATTAAATGCCAATACCATGGCATTTATATCACAAACCTTTACAAGAACCTACTTTGTTTTGTGTTAGCAAGCAATAAACAAACATTTAGTCAAATAGACATACAAAAATGAATGAAATAGTTTGTATTATCCACATCCCTTTAATTGATTAATTTTACATCCTTTTGTAAAGGTAATAAGTATGTTCTTGTCAAGCATTCCTGGTAGATTTACTATCCTTTGTTTCTTTGAGGCAGCTGGAAGATGCTGTGCATACTTTAAGTTTTTCAGTTTTCTGCTTAGTTTTTCAGTTTATAGATAATTACTGAGGCTGGGAGCAGATTTTGCCAAGAAAGACATCACTACAAGAAGACTATAAGTTTGTCTGAGCAGTCTTTGAAGAGAATATTCCATTTCTATTCCATCCTGGTTTTGGGAGGTCTTGGTTGTATTGCAAGGCACTTTCTAAAAATAAGATACAAAAATGTGTTGTCTAGCTCTAGATGGGAGTATGTGATGAATGCAGATGTGTATATGATATGCACAGGAAGAATAAGGCCAAGCATTGGCATCTCAGTACTGTGGGAAACAGAGCAGAGTAAGTGATCTTTCTGGCCTATAAATCTGACTGGAGTTATATTTGCTAACAGTCCAACTGTAGAAACTTCTGGGAAAAAACAGCAGGAAGCTGACACTTGTCTAGCATTCTGAGTAACGTAAGTGCCAGCTAACTCATGTTCAGGAAACTTGGGGGTTTGTCCTTTTTTCTTAAATGTATTTGCATCTCACATAGGTTTAGAGTTCAGTTTGACAAAAAGGTCAGATGATTTTTAAGTTTTCTGTAAGGAGAAGTGATTTGCTTGCCAAGTTTAATGTAGTCTAACCCAGAAAAACAACGTAAAAATGTTTACTGTAGTGAGATATAAATCCAAGTACTTCTAGTAGATCAGAAAAATTTGCAGGACTTGTGACTTTTATATATTTTCCATTGCTGCTCTTGCTTTGTGTTTCTGAACCTACTAGACATCAGTGTTTACTCCAGAGATTAGGAGAGCCCTACTAAGATCTGCCCACATTCAAATTAAAACCACATCACACTGAATTTTCAAATTTTTTAGTGTAAGCAACACAGAGTTATTACTGTAGATAACAAAGTGAGAATGCTGCCATGTTCCAGACTTTTTTCTGTGAAATAGAAATCAGAGTGAATGATCCTGAGAGAAAATCTGAACTGTGCTGGTGATCCCTCTGGTTGGGTGGATCCATTTTAGCATGCTCTGGCTGGGTTTTAGGTAACTGAAATTAGTACTGGAAACTGGAATGGAAAAAATTAGTAATATAAATAAGTTAAAGCATCCATAATCATAGATACACAGTATCTGCTTAATAATAAAACCAAGGCAGGGACTTAACAGCCTTTCTAAAATACAAAATATCCAAACAGAAGAATAACTGGAGAATTGACATAGTTGAGTTGAAAATCATGAGTGCTTTACTTATATTTCATTAGAAGAAGGTAATGGCTTAGTGATTAAATAATATTATGCCACACTGAAAAGCACAGTCTCCCACTCCCCCTTCATTTCCTGAAGTTTGAGCCCTGTTTAAATCACTGTAGAACTGCTTGGCACTTAGTCATATTCAGACATGCCAGTTCATGTGCTTCTGTGATCCAGCTCACTCTCACGTGGCTGCAACTGTCTCGCACCTTTCATGCTCTGGAAGACTTTTTTTTTTTTCCTTTCAGCACTGAGTTGAGTGGGAGCTACAAATGCAAGGCTTGGAGTTTGAGCAGCTGTGTGAGTTCCCTTGTACAACACCCAATTCTTATGCCATACATGCTGCTGAATATTATATTCTACAGAATCCTGAACTTGGAAGCTAAAAAGCCTCTAGAAATCATTTGTCTGAAACAAAAGCAATTCTTCATAGAGGGATTTATCTCTATTCTACCCTGCAATGTTATCACAAGTTTAACACTGAAATTCTTGGTTGGTGGGAATCTGCAAACATTTTGATCTTTGTTTTTATATGTACTTACTTAAGATTTTATAACAAATACGAATAACAAATTTTTCTTCTCTTTTAGTTTATTTGTATTTCCATTGCTCTGTTGAGGATTATACAGCAGCATACAACTTAACAAGAACAGTTCACAAATGTATTTTTAAACTTAGTGTAGGATAAGATACAATTTATGGGAGTTCTTACTTGCTTTCACGGTGCTTTTTATTCTTGTGACATAATCTTATTCTCAAAAGATAGAAATCCTTAATTTTTGGAATGGTATCTAAGTAGCAATGGCTGGGAGATTAAAACTGAGTCAATTTGCAGAGGTTTAAAGTGTTTTGTAAATGTGAACTTAATAGTGTATACAACTAAAGTTTGTAATTGAGGATGGTTCTTCAGGGACCTTGTGAAGATTTACAGCATTGTAAGGGGAAACAGTACAGTATTTCCTGTCTCTGCTAGCTCTAGATAGAGTATTTGCTCTTGCATTTTTACTGGCACTTCTTTCAGTTTACTATAAAATCTTATCACAATGAATTTCACATTTTTCTAACAAAATGGAACAAGAAAAATTAGTATTTCAACAGATCCCAGGGCTAGAATGGCTCCAACACTTAATCTGATGATTAATTTAGAACTTAGTTTTAATGCTACAAACTTACTAGAGGATGTTCTACTTAACTTAAGTTCCATTAGTGTAATATAAGTGTGTTCTATTGTCTAGTTTTATTCTGTTATTCTTCCCTTTAATAGCTACCTAAAAGGAACAGCCATTGAATTGCTAAAAATGAGGATGAATGACACATTGTAAGGAAAGAGGCTCTATGCCAAATTCCACACATTTACACTGCCAACATTTATCCACAATGTTGGCAAAGTGGAGAAACACTTCTGAGCTGCTGTTATTTATGAGACAGATAATTTTTTTCCCTGGTAGGATGGTGCTGGATAATCTGATTTTTGTCACCATCAGTTTTTGGGGTGCCACTGGGCAGCACACTTTAACCCTTCTGTGTGTCACTGGGCAGCACACTTTAACCCTTCTGTGTGTCTGATTTCTCTATCTGTAAAATATCTGATGTTACTCTGAGATTGAATTCAGTTAAGCTCCATAAGTATATTTTATTTTCATGTGACACGTTATTTCAAATTAAAAGAATCATTGATTAAATTGATTTAGTATTTATTTACTGGGGGTTTTGTGAATTTTTTCCATGAAAGCTGTACATGGTGAATTAACTTGTTTTGCATTTATTATAAAGTGTTTAACAAAATCAGGTAGAGCAGTTTGCTTCAATTTCACTTGACCAATATGACCATACACACCTAAAGATATTCTCCCTCATTTGTTCTTTCTGAAATCTTTCAGATTTTCTGTCTGCAGAATATATGTGAAATACCATGGTTTTGTGTCTTGGTCTTTTCCCCTTCCCCCTGCCTCTGCATTGTTTTAACTAAACTGTGTTATTCAACTGTGTTATTCTGTATTCTAATTCAATGCATAGGGACAGTGTTAATGCAGTGATCTTCCTCCCTGGCCCCCACTCCCTTCTTGTCCTGAAAAGACCTGCAGTGCAGTTTTTCCTGGTATTGTAAACTCCCAGCTCAGAGCACAGAGTTATAGAAATGTGTGTTCATTCGGTGAGGACATTAGTTTGAACAATGTGTACTAAGGCTTTGTGAATTTGGAAGTTAATTACTGTGTAAGAGATTTCTTAGAGAAGTTCATTCTGAGCAGTTGCCTTAGGCAAAAAAGACAAATTCTTACTTTTTGAGATGTCTTCACAACAGTAGGCACTGAAAGCATGCCCGAGGTCCCGCAGATAAATATTCACTGTAAACCTAACCTGAGCAGTTACACTGCTACACAGAAGCTGTTTTTTTATGCAAATTGAATGCTACACAGGAATAATGCAGTACTGGGAGGAGGTAGGAGAAATTAAGTAAAACAACAATTAGAATAGCTGTTCTTTGAAATCATAGTCCAGGTTTTCTTGCATAATATTTGTGTATTTGTGTAGGAATGGAGGTCTGTGAGACAATATAGCCTTTTCATCTTGATATTTGTAGGAAAAAGCACAAAGTTTTATAAATTTCTTGAATAAATATACAAAAATACTTTCCAGTGACGTTTAGTATCTACTACAGTTCTCTTCAAATATTTTCCTGGTGTAGTTCAAGCGTCATGTAAGCACAAAGAGAAGGGTTTATGCTGTTGCCTGTGGTCAGTGTTGTGAGACATACTAATTTCAGTTCATATCCAGTGCATTCCCTCTTCCCTAACAGACAGACCAGGTAAGGTTCAAGCCACTTATTTGTAATACTCTGATTGCATTACAAATGGGAGTAAACTTAATTTGGATTTTTTTGTTTTTTGTTTCAATAATCTAATTATTACTTTTGCTTTTGAGTTTGTGTGGAAGACAGAGCATAGCAAAGAAGAAACAATGCTTCAATTTATTTTTTGTTTCATCTTCCACATATGCTCCCTTTATATCTGTATAGTTTTATTTCTTGAATGAAAATTTTAACTTTAATTTCACATTCAAGATTTTTTTTCTAAGGTTTCAACAAAGTATTTTTTTTGTTTGTTTTATTCCAATACAATGTTTTCTTATGTGCTGTGGTTAGGTTTATTAGGACATGTAAGAAAAAACAAAATGTCACTTATTTTAAAGGTCATGTACATTCTGCCAACTATGCACATTGCTGGTGAGCCAGGTATCTCCAGGAGAGGGCTTATGAAGGTGGCTTGAAAGTGTCTGGGATTTAAAAGCCATGCAGAGTAGAAACTCATAAAATATATTATTTATGCAGAGAGAGTTCTTTGAGTGTAGAAAAAACGTCTCTGGGGCTCACAAAGAAAGGTAGCAAACTATAAAAAATATTTTTAATTTGCTTAGAATGTAATTCTTCATGTAATATATGCAGTTACTGCAAAGTGCAGCATCCAGCTCTGTAATAGAAGTACCTCAAGCTTGAACTTGAACTTAATTTGGTCCAAAGTAATTTAGCCAAGTTGAACCATACATAAGTCACTTATACATTTTTTTTTAATTTACAGTGTAAAGTTTAAGAATATTTTGCTGTGATAGCAGTGTTGAATGTGTGCAGTAAGAGGGGGACTTATGTGCAAATTAACTTTATATTTATAGCTTCCTGACCTTCAACTAACTTTTTTTTTTCCAATTTGCATTCTTAGATTGCTGCAACAGAAAATCACCTTTATAAACAGAAATAATATAATTAACACTTCTGATTAAAAGTTTGTGGAGTCCTAGTGGACACAATGCTGTCAGTTTAAAAGGTGAACAATTGTTAGTTTTCACATTATTTCCCTTGCTCTGAAGTAGTAGTAGTATGCATGTAGCTTTAGTATCACAGGAATTTCTAAAGAAATCTCTCTTGTCCTAGTGCTGGGCTGTTGGACCCTCATGTGACAATGGGACACAAGGCCTTGCTGGAAAACGAGTGTGCATGAGGAATGACTTGACCACATTATGAAGCCTGGGAGGTAAAGAAAGGGAATAAAAAAAACCAAGTGTGATCAAGACCAATAGAATTGCAATATTGAAGCTAACAGGCTTACTTCAGTTTGAGGTTCTTTCTTCTTAAATATACAAATAATAGATTTGTTAATATAAAGTAAAACTACAAATACCTTTCTTTTTAATTTTTTAAAAAATTAACCTTTAATTAGTTTCTTTAGTGTAGATCACATAAATGGGATCAGAACTTCTTCCAAGATGAGGAAACATGAAGATGCTACAAACTGTATTGTAGGAATTTTCTTCTCTAAAGGAATAGCTACATCTTAGATGAGCATTACACTAAAAGTAATCAGACTAAACTTCAAACTGTGCTAGCATTGAGTTATTTGGATTTTATGATTGATTATATGCAACAGAGTTGGACTTTGTGATTGATAGTTCACTACTGTTATATGACAAGTCCCATATGATGAAGGTATACATCAAAATGTGACTGTGGTTAAAACATCTCAGTGATTTTAAATAGCAAGATTTCCCTTTGCTGGAAGATAGGCAGGAAAAGTGTATTTAAATCACCTATTTAAAATTATTTTGAAGTAGATAGCAAATTTTCCTTTACAGTTGGGTGCATAGGAATTCAAGAAGTGTTTGGACAATCCTCTCAGGTACATGGTGGAACTGTTGGGATATCCTCTACAGGGCCAGAACTTGGACTCAATGATCCTCGTGGGTCCCTTCAACTCAGGATATTCTATAATCCCATGAAAATACATAATAAGTGGGAATTAAGAAAATACCATCTTTGTTTGCAGAAGAGCCAAGTGATATAACAAGCTACTTTTTATTTGAGAATGACCCAATTAGGACATTAAGGCCAGGGTTTCCAAAGATTCATTGGCTTGACCTTCCTGAAAATTTTTGCTTCTTTCCTAAAAGCACACTGTAATTTCTTTGACCTCAATTTAAAAATTCTGTAGTGCAGAATTCAGAGTCTGTCAGGACTTTGTATAGAATAAGTGTGTTATTAAATGCATTTTAATTAAAAGACGAATTTTATAAACAAGACACTCAAACCAAATGTATTCAGAGCTGAGAATATTACTTCTGTGCAAGCCTATGCAAACCAATACATGCTTGAAATGACTGAGTCAATAATTAGCAATATTAATGAGATTTTGGTAACCAAATAAACTTCAGACAAGTTAGAGTTCAAGCCTTGTGCAAACAGGTGCAATTGAAGTGGCTTGAATGGATTTGATTGTTGATGTTTCTTGGGAAGCTGAAAGAGACTGAGATAAAGCTTTTTGAAAGTCTGCACATAAGGGGCAGTTGCCAGTGTGCTTCCCCACAGAATTTTAAGATGTAAATTTTACCTCCTGGGGAAAATTTCAATTTGAAATGTTATAAATTTGCCATTGTTGCACTTGCCAATGATGTCACATTTGCAGCATGAAATCTCCTAACTTACTGTACATTACCTAGAATTATTTTGCACATATACAATTAGAAATTATTAAACAAGGTTCAGTTAAACAATCTTCCCCTGAAAAGCTTAATTGGAATTTTATTTTGATAAACAAAACCATTAGGAAGCCATCTGTTTAAAAAATATCTAGGACTTGGAATATAATATTTGTGTCTGCATTACCTGGTATGGCATTGTTGACTGTTGTATTTGTAATTATGTGAAACCCACACACAGGATATAAAAATATGGGGTTTTATATAGTAACTCAAATAAATATTTGCAATTATTTGTTTGCTGCTATAAATTGTCAGAACATTAATCAGTTGGTCTCCTAACTCACATTTCCCTAAAGAATTGTAATGTTCACAGTCTCCATCACTTTTATAATCCATAATTATTTTTCATAAGTGGAGAAATAATGTTATACACATGGCAAACTGTTAAAAACCTCTTGTTTTGTTACCTTTTACTTAGCAATTTCCCATTTGGTACTTTACTTTGGATGGTATATAAAGCCAATAAGCAGGTGGAAATTGGGTCATAGGAATCTTTCTGGTGCCAAAGACCAACTTAATGGAAATTTTTAAACATAGCTGTATTTCGCAAAGGAGCTTTACTGTTCTCATCTGAATTTGGCATAATGTTCTGTATTATGTATGTTTGAAACAATTGTAAATTAATGCTGAATCCAGTTGGCTCTCATCAGCCCCTGTCAACAGCAAACACATTTCGTACAGATATATGTTCACTGGAAATAGGAAGTCTTTTATTTGAAATGTTACAGCTTTACTTTTACATTTTTATGTTATTTAAATTTCAATATTTTTAATTTAGACAAGAGCTGAAGCTGTAAAATTTGTCTGCTGAAAGCTGTTTATTAGCTTAATGCTTACTTTAAAAATTATTAAATAAAACCAGTTTTTTGAGTAGGACTGACAGATGAATGGGTGATATTTAATGCTGTACAGAAGTCTTAAATTTCCTGCTATTTTCATACCTGACTGATTGTCCTTAAAGACAGATTTTCTGAAAGTCAGTACACAGCAACCGCTGTTGTACTGTTGATGTGTGCTTTTGGTATACAAAAGTGGTAATTCAGTGAATGATCTTATGTTAACTTTGACATCCTAAAGTTAAGGGCTATTTTTTACATAAGTATGGAGTTTCAAAAGATATCTGAACTTCATATTTCACTCAGCTTTGCTTTTCCATGTTCTTCTCCCTTGAGATTCAAGCCTCCAATTCAAATGTTTTCTCTAGTATATATTCATACAGAGAAAATAAATTAGAATGCATTCTGTACTATTAAGAGTACTAGTTATAGGTCCTAGCTATTTGAATTATATAATTATTTATTTGTAATGAAATTGATAGGTGCTTTACATAATCCTTTTTTCTTCAAAAAATATTTCTTTCATATAAAGATTTTATAGAGCATATCCTTTATATAGCTGAAATATTAAATCAGGTTTATATCTTCTAGAAAAAAAAATTGAAATGCCATAGAGGAAATGTTTCTGGAGAAGTATTGTACTAAGCAACATTTTGCAAGATTTGCCATATAGTTGAAAGATTGGTTTGCTTTTGAAAATTTGAACAGATGAGCAATTTTTTTAAGGGCATGCAGATCTTTTATTAAACTTGAAATGCCTTTCAAAAGAAAAGACAAACATTTCATAATCTCTGTATCAGAACTTGGTAATGCAAATTCATAATATATGTTAATGCTTCCTGCATTAACTTTGATGTCTAATTTTGCATTAAATTTTCTATGAGCTAAGTGACATAAATTTTGCCATACTTTAATTTTTTTTGTGAATCATAAACCCAAAACAAGCTAGAATGCTTTGGAGTGACTTACACCAAACTCTGTCAGATTTATTGATATAAAATGTTTCAGGGTTTGTTTGTCATAGCTGTCAGAGTTAGGAGTGAGTTAAATCTGTATAAATCTGTATATTGAAGACCTACAGTGAGGTCTTCAATAACAAATGTTTTGACTGGGTGTCCCAGGTGGAAAACAAAATGGCCACTTAGATCTCACTGAAGAACAGTTCTATAGTTCTCTCTTGACCTCACTTTTTTATTAATGTTTTATTGTTTCCTGTATGGAGAGAAAAAACCCAACCAACATTCACACAGCTTCTTTTATGGTCATGATTCACCACTATGGCAATCAAGCAAACCTTGGAAGAACACTGTGTGGGGCTTTGCCAGTGCTTTGAAGTGCAGGCAGCCAGAGCTGTTTGGACATGGTTTGACTTGAATGTTGTGCTAATGTGTAATTTCCAAAGATCTTGCTTGTGGTTCTCCACCCAGAAAAAAAGAAGACAATCGCAATGCACCCTCATAATTTTTTCTATGAACAAATAAGAAATACATAATAATGAAGAGACATTGAAAACTAATTGAAAACTAATAATGCAAATTGCTATCTTACAAATAAATTATTCTTATGAGTAAAGAAGACAAGAACAGAATTAGTTACCTACAATGTCAAGAAAACAACTCTGAATATTGTCCTGATCCTATTTTTGGTATATCTACAAATGGCTTGAAATTCCAGTTTAGAAGCTTGGGTGTAATTTTACAATATAGGGAAGAATATAGAATTCAATGAGAAAAAGTACTTGTCTCAGTTAGGAAACCTTCCTCTGGCATTTGGCTAAAACCATAGGAAGAATAGACAAGTAACAGCTCAAATTTTATAAAAGTTTTTTAATGAAGAGCATCTCTGTAGTGAAGAGCCATTTGTAGGTATGATTGCATGAAAGGTTTCCTAAAATAATCATAATTGTTAACTTTTATTGAAAGTGAAAATTTGACAACTGACCTTCAAATTTCAACTGATGCATGTTGAACTGATTCAACTTCTTAGTGAGAAGAAACAGGCTTGTCACAGGCTTCATAATGTCCATCAGCTGGAAATGCATAGGGATTACTTTTTTTCCATTCTTTCTCTTGAAGCCCATATACCTTTAAGCTTTGCTTGATATAAGTGGAAAGCAGATTTCTCTCTGTTTCAGTATTCAGTCAGATTGTCTTCTATTCCTTGGTAAATGTGAGATTTTGCTGGCTGCTTGCATGTGTGCCCCCTGCCCAAGGATGAGCACTGACAGCTGTGTTGCTACATTCTCTGAAAGGTTAAGCACAGCTTTTCCTTTTGCCCCCCTTTTATGCACTCAGGGTTTACAGTTCACCTCTTAGAAAGATGTGATGGTTGAAGGAGACAAGCACAGGTGTAAAAATTTCATAAAGTCAATGATTCTTTGTATTAGCTGGCATCTACCATACAGCTGAGAAAACACTGGATATACTGTGTGTACTTCCCTTCCTCAGTTCTAATGTTGTTTTGGGCATAGTCTGTGCACTCTGTGCCATCCACTTCTGTGCATAACTTTGCTAAATTTTGTTGCATACATGTCTGTGTCACAGTTCTGAAGCCAATTTCCTTCTCCTTTGGCTGGCCCTCAGTTAGCAAAGCACACCTCACTGTTCCTTCTCCATGCACAAGTTTTCTTTCTTTCTATGATTCACAGCATTTCTCAAATGCTTTAGTTTTTAAGGTCTGGTTGTAGCTGTTGATCTTCCTTTCAGTTTGGGGGAAAATCTATAGCTTAAGACCCTGGCATGCAGGAAGAGTTTGGGTGAATTTATTGCCGTCTGGCTCAGATACCCCATTGTCCTTTTTTGTTACCTCTTAACTGGGAGCTGCTAGGGTGGGACACTTTCCACAGCCCCATGTCTGAGACATGGATGACTCAGCCCTGACAGCATATGGCTGATTTCACATCCTCTGAGGTATTTAATGATACAGCAGTTTCATAACCACAACCACAATTCCGACTTTGCACACAGATAGATTTCCCATGTCGGCACAGATGCTTTTTCAAAGGTAGTTTCTTAACAGTTCTGAGTATTTTACCTACAAGCTGTACTGGTGGCATTCTCTATTTCATGCAATTCTTACCTCACTGCTTCTTACGAGCAGAGTATGTAAGAGGTGTTAGAGTGGAATAATATATGAAAAGTGAGAATTATCACACCACATAACTTCTAAGTAGAAAGGTGATTTACAAAGCCTGCAGCTGCTTTATATAAATCTTAAGATATAACTAGTACTTCTCTGAACAAAAGAATCTCAGACTGATTATGAATCAGAAACATGAGAAAGCCTAATAGACACATAGAAGGCTAGAAGCTTGGAAGCATAATTTTGGCTTCAGAAGCTGTGGCTTCAAAAGCCACATATTTTCCTGCTGTTGTTTCAAATAGCATTATCTGTTATTTTTGACTTTCACACAGTAAACGTCCAGGCAGGAACTGTCGTCTTGATCCTGGCTTCATATTCCTACCTCACTGTTGTACCAGTTCAGGGAAATGAACTGGCAGAAAATAATTTCCTTTTTTGTGAGGATAACATTTTGCTTGCTTGACTTCTTGATCTTACTTGAAAAGATGAGCAGGTCCTTCTGACCAGCGTCATGTCAGGAGATGCTGGTTTGGGAGGAGGGGATAAGAATGTGTGACCAGAGACAAGGGAAGCCCCTGATGTTAGTGCCTAAGGAATTGCATTACATTTACTCCATCATGCCTACTTTCTCTGTCATGTTGAGCATTTTCAAATTAAACTGCTTTACTTAGATTTTCCCAGACTATTGGACATATGAACTTATTAGCTAAAACTTATTGTGTTAAAAACTCTAGAAATTGAAAGAGCACTTGAAAGAAAGAAAAGGAAGATAAATTGAAAGAGAAGGAAGAGTTATTAAGAAGCAATTTTAAGTGTTCTAATTTTATATCAGTGTACATTATATCTTGTGTCTTGTAATGTTAAATATATTTCTTGCATGTGAAGAATATAACTGAAAGAAATTTTAAGCTTCAGATTCTGCAGAATTTATGTTTTGGCACTCAGTCCAAATGTCTACAAATTCTAAATGAGTACTCCTAGAAGTTATGCTGCTGTACCCAGTATCTGCATGTGATAGTCTGGGATAACTATGTGTAGTTTGGGTAACTATGAATACTATAGCAATCCTTAAAACAAACAAACAAACACAAAATCCAAAGAAACAACTTTAAAAATCAACATGGTAAACGTCTTCAAAATTTTTTTTAAAGTAAGTTAGGGATGTGTGTTCTATACTGTCCTTATTGAAAAACAAAGATCTGGAAACTTTATTCTTTGAAATTCTGGAATGACCCAAAGGCTTGGAAGTGAGATTTGGTGTTGGCAGGAAAGTGATCTGCCTTTTGAGCATGTGCTTTTTGTTATTTCTGTGAAAAATCTACATATTTAACCAAGCTTTAACCCTTTAGGGCATAACTCCTAGTATGATCTCTGCTTGCTAGATTTAAACAGCAAAATCTTTGATAATTTTATTCCAGATTATTTCCATAACCTCTCTCCACACGAAGCATGTGCATACAAGCTCCACTGAGTTGTTGGATATGCTCTGGCCCCTCACAGATCTCGGTGTGACTGGGCTGCAGATATTCTGGCATAATGAATTGAGAAAGCTTTTAACTGCTGTGGAAGGTAATTCAGCTGAACTCAACTGGCTCAGAAAGGCAGTTCCATTTACTGGGGCTAGAGGATAATAAAAAGTTTAAAAGGGCTTATCACAACTTCTCTGAAGTGTTTGACCATGGCTGGAGAGCCCGAGTAGGTGAATTTCTTGGTTCCAGAGTTCAACTCATCTGTCAGCTCTGCAGCTCAGCTGTCCCATTCCAGGGCTGCAGAACAAAAGGAATGTTGGCTTTGTGGTCATTGCAGGTCATGGGTCTCTGTGTTAAAATTTAACAAATAGCAGCTTCATTTCACTTGCTCAGCACTGAGCTGTAGATTTCCCCTCCCCCCATTTTTTATCCTGAGGAATTAGCATAAAAGGTTACAAACCAAAATTTTGGATGTGTCTGCATGAAAAAAGTAGTGAGTGAAAGGTTGGCCTTATTTAATATTACCAGCAGTTAATGGTTACAATGTGTTTGCAGTTACTCAACCTTTTCACCTGCAGCTAAGAGAGTAGAGTCATGACAGTTAAATCTGATGATAAAGGTTTAAAGGATGTGTTCTGTCCAAAGAATTCTGCAGAACTACTGAATTGCAAAAGTTCTGAACTCACATTGTCTTTGTGAGTTAGAGATTTTTCTTTACAGAATCAACTTTCTGTGTTAACCACCTTATATAAATTACTGGTAGCTGTATAAATGAATTATTTTCAAGGATTTTGCATTAATTCTGCTCTCTGTAATTCCTGTCCTTGTAGTAATTATTAAAAAAGTATGAAGAGTAATAATTTTAATTTTGAAGAAATTGTAAGTGATTTAGGATTTCTCCAAGAATCCTGATGCTTGGGAAAAAAAATTAAAATAAATAATTCACTGGGAACATCAATTCAATGTTGACCTTTCTCAAGCCTTTGTCATCCTTAATTAAGATTTTTGGTGACTAATTTTTTATGATTAGTCTGTTTAAATATTGGGCTCCTGACTGCACTATGACTAAGCAGTCTAGATGCTTACATCTTAAACTGAGAGCAGAAAGACTTCATCATTCATACAAAACTGTGCAGTGATACACATCTTGAGCAACAAAATTCTAATCATTTCATAAGCACACATAAGTGCACAAATAAAGCTACATGTGGAGCTTGCAAAGGGGAATCAAGAAGTCACCTCTCACTTTGTGCTGTCTCCAGTGTCTGTCAAAAATTAATTCAAATGATTGTTAGAAATACTGAGTACAAAATCTTTGTTTAACTTGCAGTTTACACACGAATGAATATATATGTCAAGTGCACAGAGGAGAGAATAAGGCCCTAAAAATCACTTCCTTTTAACTCCAGGTACTTGTTATTTTATGCTTTCATTTTTATTGACATCAACATAATATTTAGAATTAAATAATCTACATGTGAGCAATTCTTTTATGTTGATTATCTTTTTCTCCTGAGCCAATTGAATCTTTGCAAAACTTGCACAGGGATTCTAGAATTCTCCTTAATATTAGGCTTGTCTGCCAGGAACACTCTCCAGTTGTGCTGAAAAGCTTCTCAGTTCCTGTCAGTCTTGGAAAAATCCTCTTTTTCTAGTAACTCAAAATATTTTGGATAACTGACTTTCTGATAAGTCAGTTCCATAATTAAACTCCAATGAGTTTGCTGCATTCTTTGCATCTTGTCTAATAGATCCACTGTTTTTTTAAAGCATCTTTTCAGTAACAGTGCATTTCCTGAAAACAGCATGATGATTTATAATTTAAAAATATGAAATTACTATTACATAATGTTACTTTAAAAGAAGTTAATAATTTATCCTTTATATCAGTTGATCTGTATGGGCTGTCTATTAGAAAATTATAACCAAAGAGACAGAAAATGAAAGTTTTTTTTTCTTTTCTTTTAAAACATTCTAGTTAGTGAGTAATTATTCCATGGTCCTCTTACTCCACAATATAAGTATTCAAACAGCTTGATATATATTCCAATTGGAAACTGAGCAGGTTTTTTGTATGCTAATGGTAGTTTATGGTAGTGAGGAGGACAGTTGTATTTTAAATAGGCAGAAAATATAAAGCAGAATGTCCCAGTTTAGTGAAAAAAGAAGTACATGGACAATCACATGCATTGCTGCCAAAAGCATGACTTACAAATGAATAAAAAGAGTGTAAGTGTTGAATTCCTTTCCTTATGTTTTCCCTTGGAGAATGGGATGTTTTCTTTTTCGCATGAGTGGCAATGCAAGTATGTGAATTAAAAAAACAGAAAACAAACAAACAAAACCAAACCAAAACAAAAAAGAACCCTCCCAAAACAACTGCAGTTACTTCATAGAGCAACTTCTGACTCATGTAGACCACAGTCTGAGCTTTGATTGGAAAGGTTAGATTTTAACCAGCTGAATTTCACTGAAAACTTGGAGAATGAGAGAAATATCAGTTACAACATAATTTATCTTGATAACCAGAGAGAGACACTCATCACATTCCCATTGTGCAAATATTTGTGTGACTGTTTTCTGGTTCTTTTTTTTTGCCTACTCTAAGTTCTTGACAGCTTTGCTGTGTGGCTTTCTAATGTGGATTTCTTCTGGGCTTTTCCTAGAAAGGAATTGAAGAATATGAGAGAAGCACAAAGATATTATTTCTCATCTTTTATTAACAGCTCATTACCTTTACCTGCTGTATTTTAAATGCACACTCTGTGAGATAATACAAATAAAGGCACAGCACATACCAGAGGTGTATAAAGAGTTTCAGAAAGCAGAGGTTCTAACCTAGGGGCATTATTTTGTATTTGTGATTTGGGACTATGGAAAAAGAGTTCAAAGTCTTGTTTAAAACTTCTGAAATTATGCAGGATTTTGTGGAGTGTTTAATTGAGATGTTTTTATTTCAAGTTGTTCAAATCTAAAAGCTAGTTAACAGACTTCACAAAGATATGTAATTTTGTCAGTGACCAATTGTATAGAAGAATATATCTTCAATGTCAAAATAAACTAAAAATCATAATGGTTATATTTTAGTTTCGTAAGCCTTTCAGAAAGTGAGAAACAACAAAAAGTGGGTGAATATGTGTGGTTTTGAATTTATTTTTAAGATATGAAATGAATCTTTGAACAGCTGTGGTATGTCAGGGACTTGAGTGGATAAAGGGGAAATAAGCCAACAGCAACTGAATATTTGTGGGGATTTTAAATATTATATAAATAACATGTGCCATCTTTGAAGCAGTGTTACAGGGTTCATCAGAGATAATCAGGATAGACTGGTGCAGTCATTGTTGTTCTTCCCAGGGGAGTTAATTTCCACACTGCTGTATTCCATGGCCATGTA
Source organism: Pseudopodoces humilis (assembly GCF_049639895.1). NCBI lineage: Eukaryota > Metazoa > Chordata > Aves > Passeriformes > Paridae > Pseudopodoces > Pseudopodoces humilis. Next base: position 8,356,295 of record NC_142217.1, read on the forward strand.
AGTGTCCCTGAGTCCCCTCTGTGAGTGTCAGCTCCTCTTGAGGAACAGCCATCCCAGGAAAGTGCAGTGGGAAGTACACCTCTGTCCCCTAGGTCAGAACTGCTGCTGGCACATTCTGGGGCACCTGGCTGGGTTTTTTCTGACTGTATCCACCTAATGTACCAGAATGTGTACACAGTAGCCTCTTAAATCCAGTGTACTCTCAAGAGACAAGATCCTGTTATAAATTCTCACTAGTAGAGAAAAAATGCTGTGCTAGGAGCACAGTGCTTTTCCTCAAGCTTCTCAGGAAACATTTTGTAATTAATTTTAGCACTGAAAGACCAACAAACAGATTATACAAATTTGTTTTACCAAGAAGCTAGGCAGGAAAGGCAGTCAGTGCCACAAATTACCTTCTTATCAGATTCAGGTTTGCTATCCCACTTAGCTGTTCCAAATTCTACATTGACAAATTCCATTTTAGCAATCTGGAATTTGTCTCCCTTACTTCTGAAGCCAGATGAGTAGGACATATCTGTATATTTTCAGTTACCACAGAAATATTTTACAGAAATCTTTATAATTGTTTTATAATTTCCTTTCTATTGAATCCCTTCTTTTAGGAAATTTTATTAATTTTTTTGAGGGAGTGGGAGGGAATATTTTTTAAATTCCTACTAATATAATTGTGTCAAATGTAATATACTTTCATCATCATCACCGTCATCATTGTAATTAAGTATTAGAGAGTATAGAGAGGCATTGGCAAAAAGAGATTGAAAAACTGGAAGATTAAAATGACATGAGTCCTACTAATTATTTACAGTCACCTTGATGTTATCAGAGATTCTCAATACAGAAATTGTAGCAGGAGTTGATGTTTGCAGGACATGTAGTACTTTCCATCATATATATTCCTTACAATAAAATTCCAGGATATTGTGATGACACAAAAGGGGAAAAGAAGAAAAGAAAAATGTGCTCTTGTTTGGATTTTTTTTTGTTGTAGGTTTCGAGGGTTTTTTAATGAAAAGATGGAATTTTCCTTTTAAAAAGTACAATAATAATTATAAAATAGCAGACTTGTTGAGGCAAACACATTGAAGTCATTCAGAAAAATAACTGCATGACATCATGGGAAAAAGATAGAACCAAAAAAGGATAAGTGTTGCAGGCCAAATAGCTTCTATTCATTCCCAAAGAATTTGTCCTACTCGCACAAGAATTGGGAGAAGAAAGAAATAAAACCTTCATCCTCGGAAACTCAAAAAACACAAATATGTTGTCCCAGATAGAAAATGTAAAAAAAGTTTTAAAAAAATAAAGCTGTGACTCTAATCAGGAATGCTTACTGAGAAATACTGACTTGCTGCTTAAAAAAACAAGTTACTCCCAGTAATCCAAAGAACTCCTGGAGCAGTTGTGAATCACTACATGCTTTTATTATCTTACATTTCCAGCAAACTCGTATTTGCATATTAAAGGATGATTTTTGACACATTTTTCTATCTTGATCGCTCAAAGCAGCAGGGAGTTTTACACCTTTATGAATTTAGCAAGGTGATTCCCAGACACTTGCTTGGCACTAGGAAATGTCAGAAACATGAGCTGCTCCACAAGCTGATCTGTGTCCTGTAGCTTATCCTGTTCTTAGGCAAATAATTGTGTTGTCTAAGTCAACCCACAAGGTTCAGGAGGAAATGAAGTATTTGTGTTCAGAAGATGTCCAGGACTGAAGTACTACATAATCTCATAATTATGCCCCTTGACATATCCAGGCTGCTTTGAAATAAATGCTGTGCTAAATACCATAAGGTAACTCTTGCTCTTCTGCCACAAGCCTGTTTATCTTTCCTGTTTACCTGTCCTTTTTGTGGCTTCCTGCACTTCAAGGGCATCTGTCTCTGAACAGGTAGACCTGCTCCCTGCCTCTTTATTGCCTCTACATTGTCTAATGATGGTCAGTTGCCATTACTGTTCCTTCCCTCCTGTTTGCAATTTTCACATCATGTAGTTCAATCCATTATCTTAATAGAAATCTTATTTGTCCTTGAATGTGTGCAATATGCTTAAAAATGAGTATATTATCAAATTAACATATGAAAGTCCTTGAAATTGATGTTGTTAAGCTCATGCACTGTGTTAGTCACAGCTTTCTCCTTTTATTAAACAGTGAAGGAACTGTTCTTGTTGAGAGGAAAATAGAACAGCAAAAAAAGTGTCAGAAGTTTACAAAAGCAGGAAGGTAATATCAAGAGGGAAGTGGCTGTGTTGTCTGAAAGCTGAAAAGGAACTTGTTTAATTGGATACAGCTGGATAAGGTTAGCATGGTTTGGTACCTTTTAGTGTGCATATATAAGTAATCACAATTGTTTTCTTGAATTGTACTGGAGCTACCTTCAGAAGGTGGTGCATCTTAAAATAGTGTTATTGTCATGCAGGTGTGTCATTTCCAGAAATAACACCTAAGGCTTCAGAGAAACACCTAAGGCTTCAGAGATATATTGGTACTTAAAAACAGATTTGCTGTCTTCCTGGCATATAGTTTTTTTATAAGCTTTATTGATAAAATAATGACATAGAGTATTTGAGACACTCTTAGCTTTGTGATTTAAAGTCAAACAACAGTAGCCCTGAAGTGCCAAAGCACTAGAAAGGAAGTGCTATTCTTAGAGGAACTTAGATCAGAAAATTGCTCTTTAAGACCATGCAGAGTTTGAAGGCAGCAGACCAGACTAAGAACGTGGCTGTAATGATGAACAGTGCCATTTGAATGTTTCTAAACTTCTGGGCACAAGGTTTGCACTGTGAAAACACAGTATTACTGTTACCAATAATTTTGGTTGCATTTATTTATATGTATGTGGGGATTTAAAACCACAGTTGTACTGTGGCATGTATGTATATTAGCTACTTCATATGTATCTTCCTAATGAAAAAGTTTTCATGTTAAGGTTAAAGGAACATTTCTCACTAGTGATGAACGTAAGTCTAAACTTCTCAGCAATTTTTTGGATAAATCAAGATGCATCTTTTATGTGACTTATGGAGGGAGGTAAAACAACATTAACCTATACACATTCAAGATGAAAGCTGCATTTAGCTACAAATTTAAAGAGTAAGTGTTAGTTAAAAATAATTTTTTTTGCTACTGTTATGCTTACAAAAAAATTCCATAGTAGCAATGTTGTTGCCGTGATAGTCTTCAGTGCTGCATGATTTGCTACACCATACAAATTGGCCTCCTGCCTGTAGGCTTACATTTGGTTTGCAGCTGTCTGTAGTTCTGCAGGATTGGTTCTAGGGAATCGCCAATTAAAAAGCACCAAAAGCCAGCATTAATTTCAGAGCTGTGAGTTGTGTGTATTCAAACATCCATTTCTGATGGACCAGTTCCCAGTAATTTCTGTGAGCTGATTGTTCTCATTCTTGCTCAATTTAGAGATTAAGTTTGTATCTCTTTTGTAACAATGTTCTCACTCCACCTTTTTACATATTGGCTTTTTAGTCTCAGTTACTCTAGAATTCCTGAAGAGTCACTTCCCAGGGAATGGGAACTGGTTTTTTTCCCTTAAATAAGCAGTCACTTCTGGAGAGCTGCTTTTCTGTTTTCCATCTTTCACCAGACTGTACAGACAGTGCAGATTTAAATGAACAATTTTATTGGCATATCAACTAAAAAATCCCGGAACCATGATTGTAATAGTCCTGCTACTTCTGCCTTGTTTTCTTACAATGATAGAAATCATTGAGAAAGTCTTCCAGTTAGTACTTTATGCTGGCAGAGTCCTCTTTAGAAGGCCTGTGTGAAATATGCATACGTGGTAGGAACTAAAAAAGGAAAGACCTTTCATTTTGCACTGTCCAGAAAGAATTCCACATCCTTGTTTTGCTCTAAATTCACTCTAAAAGGTAATTGAACAAGCCTGCAGATTTACTTAGTAAATTGTCATCTAAATCCATTGAACAAAAAAGTGTTTACTGTAATAGTCCAGAAATCTTTATAAATGTAATAGTTAATCTCTTACAATTCAGGCCCAACAAAAATGTATGCCAATATTATTTTCTCATAATTGAAGTCTATTCATCTTTCTAAACAGATGAAATGCATTTGTCAAATTTATCAGGAAATCTAGGGAGAAAAACACAGCTTTCTCTTTGAATCTTTAGTAAGAATAAGAGAGTGTAGGTGGGGCATAAAAAAAAGGTTATTTCACATAGGTACAAAGAAACGCCACCCATAAAGGTAATCAAGGTCTATATTAAAGCTATATAATAGCTTTCGGAAACTTATGGTTCAGATTATTTCAATTGCCAGCACTTCAGAACCTGATTCCCAAAATGAGAAAATGATACATGGAGAATAAATAGAACATTCAGTGTTTCCGTTTTTGGCATTATTAGTACATTTTAGATGGCATGTACTAGGAAAACTCAGAGCACAGCATTGGAATTTGGATTAAATTATGTTTTATTTCTTCCAACAGAGATAAATTAAAACAAATCCTGTGTGAGCTGGTTTGAGTTCAGCATTTTGCAATCAGTACAGTTAAGTAAGAAACTGAACTAACCTATACAGTATGTGTCAAATATTTTCTTAGAAACTAATGCTTTTGAGTACATAAAAAGCAGTTCTTACTGTTATATTCCAAATGGTGCAAGTGGTGATACATAAAATAAACATCCACAGAGAAAAAACACTTTTAGTTTTTATAGTTTGTAGATTGATGTTAAAAAGAAATCCAAAACTCCCTGCAAATTAATTTTATCCCATAAGACCAGTAAAACAATGGCAAGTATACAATCTGCCTCACAAAAAGATGATTTAATGTATTTGTGTCTCTAAAAGAGCTTGGTGTGGCCTTCAGTATCAAAGACAATTTCATCTGCTGCAAAGGTTGACTGAATTATCAAAGCATGTCATAAATAAAAAGTTCAAGGTGTTATTTCTTTTATTTCTTAAAGCCATGTGCAGCTCTAAAGGTTTTTCTCATATACATTGGAATAGAAAGAAGAGTTTTCACGTGACAAGTATAAAAATAAAAAATTGTAGAATAAACTAGGAAAAATAATTTGCTGTCATCCAGAAGATAAGCAGAAAGTAACAGGATGGATTTGTGAACAACAAACCAATTTAATCAAGTTTGATTTCCCTCTACGACAGGGTAGCAGCTCTTGTGAACGAGGGATAGGCCGTTGTACATTTTAATTTTAATAACCCTTTTGAAAAATGTCTCAAATAGCATTCTCATAAACCATCTAGGGAAATGCAATCTAGGTCATACATTGGCAACATTAAGGGCTGTATGCCAGATTGAATTTCCCTTTCCAAATGCTGTGATTAAGAACCTTGTGCAAGTTGTGAGATGTCACATCTCACACATGATGCTTTGTGAGGGTAATGTTGTCTCTGTAAAGACGGTGGGTTTTCACATGTATCCCTGAGAGTGTGCAGGGAGCCCTGCTGCCAGGGCAGGCTCCAGGACAGAGACACAACTGGAGGGTGAGAGCACTGTAACAAGCATAGGCTCCCAGAAGCTGAACTTTGTCTGCTAGACAGCTTTGTTAGCTCTCCTGATGGCAACTGGAAAGGCTGCTGAAAACCCAATATTTACAGAATGTTGTTTCCTTTGAACAGGTGCAATATAACTGTGCATCCATCTTCTGGCCTTTCTTGCAGCGAGTCAAATTAGATAGATACATTTCTGTGTTACTCCTGCTGTGCATTTAGTAGTGGTTGAAAAGTACTCATATTATCAACTGTGAAAACTTCTTGTTTCTTGATCTGTAGCAAGTGAAGTTGCTCAGCAGTGAAAATGTGAAGAGATGTATTTGGAATCAATGCTGACAGCTTGAGAAGTAACAGGTGATAATGAGTCAGCACCAACAGCTAGCTGTTCATTCTCCTCTAAACTGTCCAAAGCTTGGCTTAGAAGTACAAGAATTAATTAGCTGATGTCAGGATTAGAAGCAATGATCAGTAATGGACCACCTGGGCTTATTCATGTCCACTGAAGTCAGTGCATAGTGCTGATATCAGCAAGAGAGAGCAGGACTGATGCAAGCCAGGAAACTGAGTGACCTGGCTATGCTTCTGAATTTTGTTTTGGAGGTAGATTAGTAGCAGAGTTTTTTGTCTGGTGAATGACTCTGACCTGTTCCTCATCAACTAAACAAGCCAAGTCAGAATGAAAACAAAGCAACTCTCCTGCAAATGAAGCAGAATGTGGGTGCCAGCTGTGCCCAGCTCTTGCTTCAAAGTGAACCTGTCAGCCTGCACGTTCAGACAGTTTGCTATTGGTGTATGTGGGGAAGAGGATTGGGAACTGTTTCAGAAGCAAGGGGTTTCCAACACTTTTATTTGGTGATCCAGACATTTCTTGATTCAATAAAGATGTGATCCTGTACAATCTGCTCTAGGTGGATCTGCTTCAGCAGGGGTATTGGACTGCACAGTCTCCAGAGGTCCCTTCCAATCCCAGGTGTTTGGTGCTTCTGTGTGACAAACGTCTGAGAGGGCCACTGTCCTGCCTAGCACAGCCAGCCCAGAGCAAAGAATGACTCAGCTAGGAAAAGCCAACATTTCATTAGCTCATCAGGTGTAAAAGCATGAGGAATGCAGAAAAGCCATGCAAAGTACAATAAAGCTTTACCAGAAGATCCCAGAGGACCATAGTAGAGGTGAAGAGAAGACAGTCAGCCTTTATGAAATCTTGGTTAACCAACACTGGGCTGAACAAGATAAAATGTGTCAACAGAAGTATACTGGTATGATCTGGTTTATTGACATACTTGTATACAAATACCTTGAATAGCATGGGTAATTGCAATAACTTAAATATTAAAAATCCTAGCAAGAAACTGCTACAAGACACTACAATTAATAACTCACATTTTAAAATATAGATAAAACAGCAGAAGTCAGCAAGACTGCTGTTTTTACAGGACATTAAAGGATAACTAATAAAAGTTTTTGCCCTGCATGTGAGTATTTTGAATGATGCAAATTACAGTTCTGTGCTTCCCTCCAAAGGTCTGTACACAGTATGATTTCTCTTTCCAAATGTTATTTATTTTCTTCAAAGAATGCGTGTACACGTTTAAACCAAGCTTGCTCTTCTACCTAATTTTTAGAGAAGAACCACCTTTCTATTGGTGTATTATAAGAATGAAGCTCCCTCCCCCTTCACAGAAGATGGCACAATTCAGAAGAAGTTGTTTCAGAACATACTAAGTTTAATTACAGGATCAGTGAACACAGCAACATTTTCTTGGCAACAGGTAGAAAAGCTGGCAGTTACTAATTTTCTCTGGAGCAGTTTCTTGGCATTACATTGCTGCATTAGAAACTTGGATTTAATTTCTCACTTTGTTTTTCTGTTCCTTGCTTCATTTCTTCTTTATCAGTTTTCTTCTAGTGGTACATAAAAATAACATGCTGCATTCTTTGTTATGAAGAAAAAAATAACTCATTTGCTTTTAAATCATAAGCAGTAAGGTAATGTGGTAAGAATCCTATGCATATACATATGCATTATCTGATAAAAAATAAGGTAGATAAATGAAGATAATTGAAGAAGAGATAAGTGTTGAATGTTAAACTGATGCAGTTGCCATTGCTGAACTTATATATTAAAATATATTACATGCATAAGAAAAAAATCAAGTTTATAATGTGAATCTACTGGTAAATCAAGCAAGAGAAAACCTATAGGGCAGAAAGAACAACCACCAGCAGTCCTTGTGACTTATTGTTGAGTTTAATTGATATAGCCTTACTACCCTACTGCCCCATGAAGTTCATAGCTATTGATCACTGCATATATGAAGTTGAATTTAATACTTGGAAATAGATATCATATCTTATGAGCAGTACTTTTTGAGAGAAAATCTATTGTTCTCCTTCCCTTGTCCTTTTGAGAGATTAAACAAAACAAATAAGAGAAGCAACTACTGACTGAAAAGAAAGATGGTGTAAGCCCTGAATAGCTTTAGTTTTCAATACTATAATATAGGCATACACAGAGAATGTGAAGAATTAATCAACAATCTGCACTGGATCAATGATGGAGCTCTCTGGGCAAAGATGAGCCACAAAGAATGACACAATTTAATAGTAACTGATAGAAGTTTTAGGAAATCATTTGTATACCTGTCTAGCATTCAAAACCATCTCACATTTTCCTATATGCTTACCTTTATTTTTTTTCATTGTTCCTTTTAAATCTATCTCAAAATAGTTTTATTAATAATTTGCTCTTCATATATAAAAAGTATCTTTGCTTAGATACATCATTATTTTTCTATTTGTACAGCATATGGAAGATAGAAACAGATTCTTCTTAGGATGCCTGTACTCTGGCCTAATAATTTTAATTCATTTTTGTAACTCTACACAAGCTCATTTCATCCAAAGGGAAAAACCGGCATTGGAAAGATTTCTTTTCTGTTGTCCTTTATGATTACTTAATGCCATTGTAGACCAGTAATTGAATGTGGCTCCTGTTACTGATCTGCATCATGTACATTGTCGCATCTCCAAACAGTTTCTGGTTCTGCAGTTTCTAGGACTGGAAGGAGTACCAAGAAAGGTAATTTTTTTCAATTTTTTTTTTTTTTTTTATCTTAGGAAGTAATTTTGCCCTAGTGCCAAAGAAAAATATTTAAATTCCTATTTTGAGGTCTGAAAATCAGAAAGTAGGGCAGTACTTTATTAGATTAAGATGTTATGCTGTGTTTTGTTGAAAGCATGGCTTTAGAGTTGGGATTTTTTTTTAATATGAATTGTGAAACAGTTTCTGCACATTTTTTACCCTTCCATAAAAGAAAACCCAAAATATTTTCAGAGGTAGTGAGAAACAGGACAAAAAGAGTTAACAGTCAAATAGTACAGCTTCTGGAGAACTTTAAACTTCTCCTCTAAACACTCAGCAAAGTGGAAGTGTAAAATTTTAATTTAAATTTTTGCACGATGCTATGAAATGTTTATAAAACTTTGCAGTGTTTTTCACTAAGTCTGGAAAAAATACAGTAACGTTTTTTACCAGAAGTGTTGATTATCTGTGTAGCTCTTACTTAAGTGGTTTGAGCTTATCCTTAACAAATACTGTTTTTTTAAGACAGGGATGGCATAGATCTCTACCCACAGATGCTAGATTTTCTGCCTGATTTCTGTATACTGTATTCTCTCAGGAAGACAATTACTAGAACTAGAGAATGTTTCTTTTTCTGCAGAGACACCTTCATTCTGGAGTAAGATTCTGTTTATTCTATTATAGACATAGCAAACATTAAATTCAATGATCAGTACCCTGTGTCTTCAAATAGTTTATTGAATCAGGCTGGTATTACTTAGAGTCATTTCCTGAACCTGGGTGCTAAATTATGCAAGTCCTTGGAAGCAAGACTCATGTTTAGCTAGTCACTTGGTCAAGTATATCACTGAATTATGCCTCAAAAAAGGACTGTACTGAACCTTTATGATATTTTTGTGCATTTTAAAAATTTGTAAATATCTACGTACAGTATCTGAATTTGATTTCAAAGGTTTTGTCTGGAAAACATAAACTGGAATGTTATTCCACTGGTTTTAGTTCTTTTTCAGAACGCATTTGAGTGCTTAAAGAAGAATTTTCTATTTAATGCTACTTTTAGTAGTACTATTCTCAAATTTCAGTAGTCCTCTCAAGTGTTCTTTCTTTGGAAAGAATATTAAAGATGGATTTGCTCTTTTCATCTTGTTTCTTCTTTTCCTCTTGACTGCGTTCTTACACAGTTTATATAATGATAAATATGAGAGTAATGCCTGCTGATTTTGACTCACTTTGGATGATAAATATGAGAGTAACCACTAAAGATTTTGACTCATTTCTGATTTCCTTTCAGGGCTTTCTCCTTTTATTTTCAGGTTTAATCACTGCTATTGTAAAAATATTTACTGTCTTCACAGAAGTTCCCAAAGGATTTATGACTATGACTTGGGTGTATCCTGTTATTCATACACATATAATTGATCCACCTATACATGTTGTTAATTAACTGCCAGCTAAGTACAAATCTCCTTTTTTTTTTTTTTTTTTCCAAATATAAAATACACTTTTTTCCTGTCATGCTGTGCTACACTTAAAACAGTGTTTGAGGAATTTACCCAGTCTTTATTTAGATATGCTCATCCTGGTAAAAGATGAAAAAATACCTATTTTTGGTAGCTAAACTGATTAGGATTTTAATTGTTCTACTTTTACTAGATTTAGTATCTGAATTTGGTTCTAGAATATAATTTTTTTCATGAGGTGCCCAGGATTGTCACATTACCAGATTGAAAGTACTTAGAAGTCCAGACTGATTTCAACAATTCTCTGTACTCTGAATCTAGAGTGAATATTCTGTTTCCACTTTCAAATGTTAAGAAATAGTTTATTTTTTCTTTTAAAAGTCTTCATCTTATTTATTTCTAACAAAATACTTATTTAATAACATGGTATTTACTATGACTTCTCAATAGTGTGTGTACTTCTGCAACTTTTACAGAAGCTGTAAGTCATTTATTTGCAGCGTAGGGGCTTACTATTAATCTGGTTATCTTACAATTTTCTGATAATTAATGTGAATTTTCTGAACTGAAATTGTGGTCATGTATAGCTTACTTTTGACCTGTTCTAGTGTAGAAAGCAACCAATTTGTCACATCATTAATTTTCAGTTCAATTTATATTTTTCATAATCCTTTTCAGATGTTGTTTTCTTTTAACTGAGTTGTATTATTGCCATTTACAATATCAACCCACATAAGAGTGAGGAATAGAGGACAGAAAGGAAAAGTAAGAATAAACAACTTATAGTCCTAATAATTCTTAATTAGCTGCTGCTTTGGATCCTTTAAACATGGTGATAATTAATGTGGAAAGCTCTGGAAGCCTTCATAAGCTAGCTTGATCATCTGAAGAATGTCGGTACTTATTAGGGAAAGTTCATGATTCATTCGCAAGGATTAAGCCAAGAGAATCTTGTGACCTAAGCAGCCTGGCTCTCCAGTGGTAAAAATGGGATTTTCTTATCTTACAAAAAGTCATAATTGTGACAGACAGCAGGGATGGGAGCAGACAGGATGGTCTGGTTTAGGAGCGAGCAATATGCAGGCTGTAGGGAAATCGTTGTTTTGGCACGTTGCTGGTACCATGTAGAGATACAAAGTTAAACTGCAGCATACAGTGTTCCACAGGGATGAATCATAACATTCCTGAGAAATGGTAGTGAGGAGAATTGTAACATGAAATGTGAAGGGGGTTTATGTTCAACATCTGAGTTATCCTTAAGAAATTTGTAGTCATTTGTCTGATTGTTCTTTCCTGGGTACTAAGTGCTTAAACCCAAACACACCAACATTTGTCACAGTGTGGTAGGTGGACAATTCTGGATGTAAGATTTGGAGGGATGACATGAAATCTAATCCTTCTAGTAGTAAATATTGACTTGGAAGAGTCAGTCAGCTTCAATAATTCAATTTCCACAACTGAGTTAATAATTTAACTATTGATCTGTATGTTTAGAGCCTTGGAAAAAAAAAAAAAGGCCTTTGAAATATGAACAATAAGGGATGCACAGTATAAGTGAGCATTGCAAACCAACTCCCTAAGACAGTCACATAAATACACTGTCCTTTTGCAGAGCTCATTGACATAAACAATCTTGGTTATATTTAGATGCCTCACCACCTCTATCCTTCTCTCCTTTTTTTAGTGCTCCATCTCACTGCATTCAACAAATTGAAGGGGAAAATGAAAGTACAAAAGCTGTAACTATCATCACTTTTTTAACTGGAATCTGCAGTCACAAGCATGATGAAAGTAAAACACATATTGCCTTCATTTCTTTTTAAGAATGGATGAATATCAGCAGGCAAAAATGTAATCACTGTAAGTAACTGAAGATGCTCTTGGCTTCTTTAAAAACCATGCTGATAAATTTCTTACCCTTCCCAATACTGAGATTTCTGGCAGGCATTTGAGAATTTCAGTGATAGCTTTTTTGGGAACTGCAGAAGTGGGGTCACAGCAAACTCTTTTCTGTGCAGTCTTGTATCATACAGAGCAGTTATAAGGAACAATGATGTAAGAGACATACACAGAGAGGCCACTCACTTTAATATTACATCAGGGGGTTGGTTTGAGCTCTGTGGAGGAAATATATTCAAAGCTTCATGCAAAGAGTTGATTTGTAGGAAAGATTTCCCATCATTACACTCCTGTGCTTAGTCACAACATCTCACATTTACATGTATTCACACCTTCCTTTGCCATCCTGTTGAATTGTGGTTGAAATAAAAAAGTCATATAATGAAAAATATAATCCACAGCAGTACATACAACAAATTCCATTACTATTACAAATTATATCTTTGGTACTATTAGCTAGAGAAGTTTTATTTACTAGCATCCATTCCTATAATCAGTGTATGTGCAAGAAGGTGTCTGCCCCAGACAAAAGTGGCCCCTAGAAGGTTTTATAATCTTTCAAAAATCTGTACAGTTTGTATTAGAAAAAGTATTTCATTCATGTTTTATTCCAAAGTTATATTCATTGTGAATATCTAAATATAGAGAATATACATAATCCTGACATTGTATGGACACAAATTACCTCACTTTTCAACACAGCTTCAAACAACTTTCTATTTAAATAAATAAAATAATAGAATATTTTTCCCATAAGAAAAGAATAAGCAAAATAAGGATTATGACAAAATTTACATATTTTAATTTTCCCAAAAGCATTGTAAAACAATAGCAAAATGTACTTTATTTATTTTCTGTTGAATAAAAAGAATAAAAATTCCTCAGTTCTGCATGGCATTGTATCCAGGCAGTCCTGTTCCTCTATGGAGTTCCATCACTGAATTACGTTCAATGAAGATTACAGGACTTCTTGCAAAAGCACAGTTTGCACAGGGAAGAATAACACATTTATATATCATAAATAAAAAATACTTCTACAATGTTATACAGGTTTAGGATTTAGATTTTGGAGCCAAAACCACCACTATACTTATTGTCTGCTTCTTTATGAGTATTGCCACTATCCATAACTCAAAATTATAAAGGATTTTTTCGTAATTGGAAATGGGCTGAGCAATTTTACAAATACCTGGAAAATAGAGATAATTGTAAAACCAATGCTGCATTTTGCGGAGTTTTGCTTTGCAGAATTTATTTTGACAACCTTTAAAAATTTGATATAAGTAACTGAAACTCAGTCTTTATCAACGTTTTAGGAATGTGATGTATAGACTGTAAATTCCACCAGTTCCCTTAAATTCCACAAACAGAGTGGGGTTCCCTAAAGAGAGCTCTGGAGCAGGCTTGTATCAGAGAACAGCTATTTTCTAAACCTTTTCTAACTATAAGTAACTTGGGCATTTTTGTTAATGGTAGTTGATTTGAATAATCTCATTGTAATTTGCCTTAATTAGGAGATCCCCATTTTCCCTGCTATAAGGCATTTTAGATATCAAACCAATCCAGGTTTACAAAGCTCTGACAACTAGGCTGAAATGCATTTTTCAAATGGAGCATATTTCAATACTAAATCAAACCTTCCCACAAACACAACAGACAGCAGGAACACTAATAACACATCCATAAGTCTTTCATTAAAAGCTGACATAGATATAACAATGATAACTAAAGCCATGTGGTTATTTAAAAATATTTTTATTTTCAGAGTATAAATATTTTTTGCAGTGAAGTTATAGTCAGCTCTCTCAGAAAATAGTTGTAAAGATGATTTTCTTGTAAAAGTGAGAGATTTCTGCAGTATTTATATATTCCTATACATGATAAATGGTGTCAGTGCTGTCTTTTTTATTAGCATGTCTTTCCTACAGTATTTATGACATTAGAGGATTAATAGTATTGGCTACAGTCAAGCTGAGTGCAGAGAGCACCATGAAGGCTTGTCCTATGTATTTTAACTAAACTATTTCATTTTAGGACAGACTCTTAGGCTAACAATGGAGCCTGCCTTTTCCAGTAAATCCTTTAAAGTTTTTCCATTACAATTTGTCCATGCTGGTAAAGACTTGAGGAATTCTGATGGAATTGTGTATGTATAATGTATACTTCTTTGTTTTGGTGAATAAGTGGTTATCACAGTTAATTCAAGCTAGGGAACGTTTTGCCAGAAAACTTCAATCCAAGAATTTAAAGACCTTACAGCAAACTGTACTACATTGTTCTCTGTCACTAACCCCTAGTGATTCATGTAGGTGATTGTTTAAGGCGGCTGAACTGAAAATGTGCTTTTTACATTATTCATTCTATCATTTGCTTATGGATAAACTTTATGCTACAGGTATAAAACCATTCTAAGATAGGGAGTAAGAGTTATATTAATAATGGGTGTGTATGAAGAGTGTAAATATTGAGCAAAAATGTATATTTGTATAATTGAGACATGGAATCAGTTATTTGTTGTGCCAAGTGTGAAATAACACCACAATAAATCACAAGCAATACTTCTGAACCTAAGTTTTAAGGACAAAATGGAGTTTTCCTAGATGATTTCTGGATTATCCTAGTCATTTGACAGTGCTCTGCAGCTCAAAGCAAGTACCTGAGATGCGTCTCTGGGATTACATCACAACAGCTTTTTATTTGGTCCAACTACTGAAATAATGAAAAAATAATTTTCCAGTTATCAGGAAACATGCCTTTTTATAAGAAAGTCAAGCAATCTCCTTCTTGCCTGTGGTCACACCCCAGCCCAGGCAGTGTTTGGTATGAAGTACAGATACACAGCAGTGGGATGCTGCCCTCACACACACAATTTCTCATTACAGTGGCAACTCCTGCTGCAGCAGAGGAGCCAGTTTAAATGTAGAATTAAGCATAGGATTTATGGTTAATTTGTTGTGTCCTTTCCTCCTAAACCAATAGGAGTATTCCAGAGGAATGAGTACAAAAAAATTGCCAGTAGTAATATCTAGAAGGTCATCATCCTTATTTATTCAGCGTGTTAGTCCAGCTATCAGTCTGTGTTCCAGAGAGCCTCCTCTGGGACAGGCACCAGCCATTTTTATCAACCAGCATTTACAGTCTCCAATATTTAATCCCTCTGCATTTAATAAGAGAGGAACTCTTCCTGTTCAGCACAGTTGTACAAATTGGGATTTTAGTTTTATGAATATAGAAAAACTTTTCAGTTTGGTAAATAATTAGGCATGAAACGGTTAGCCTGGATAAATCCTTCACTGTTGTACTGGTTTCACATACTTCAGACTCACTAATTCTCCAGATTCTGCAAGAATCATGACCAAAATCTCTCGAGTTCCATGTCATTGCCTATCACCAGTACTATTTACTTTGTTGAAATGAAACCAAAATCAGTTTAGACACACTGAAGGTGTTAAAGGGAATTTGGTTTGGGTTTCCAGTTGATTTAAAAGCAAAACAGCTTATTCAAATCAAGACTCTTTTCATAAATTGAGATTTGTTTTTTAATTCATGCTGATCTATGTGACACTTGTAATTCATAAAGGTGATTTTTAGGGTGAAATATAGAAATAGGGACTCAGAACAGAATTTTCTGTCAAAATAATATTTTGTTGTATTTCATTAGAAGCAAAATGGTCTTATGAGTCTACTTACTTAAAGGCATGCTAAACTTATGGTTGTGCAGATCAGTTTCTGATTTCAAAGCCTTTTAGAGATGTCAGGTAATAGAGACTCCTGTTTCTGCTGGGTTTTTTGACTAATACCACAGGGATTTTTACAACACAGTGTTTAATGTATATTTTTATACTGTGAAAGTTTTATCAATATGATAATAATGACATAAAAATCTTAGTGACAATAATTTTACAGAGACAATAACTGACTGTTTTGTCATTTAGACTTTACCTTTGATCATGTTACTTCCTGTGAGTTAAATGTCTAGTTGCTTTATTTTTTATATTGATATTAGCCTTGTCTAGTTCAATTTAGAATGTGTTTATAGGTGGAAATTATTTCTGCATAATAAATGCATGATGTTTTCTATATTCATGCTCAATTTTATTTTGTCATTTAGAGTATCTGTAGGTTGCAGGAATAGATTTGTCCAGCTTATAAAGTGGTGTCATAAATAGAATAAGCAGCCACAATGAGACAATATTAGAATACTCCCTTTTTTCAGGATTTCTTCTGATCTTCTATGTAAGAAAAAGGATGTGCTGACTTTTCATTCTTTAATCCTCTAAGGAACGTAGTGACTTTAAGGATAAATAATCCTTCCTTACTATGGGTGTCTAAAATCTAGGGATCATGATAAACAAGAGGACTGTTTATCAGTGAAGAGTAATGGTACTGTCAAATAGTTATTTATCCTCTCACATTATAAGCATCTAAGGTAGGTAGGACTCAAAGAGGAATTTGCTGAGTTTTGAAAGATTCAGCTCTGAATCTGAGCTTACTGACAAAATCAGACATGGTCTTTAGGGGCGTTAAGCTTTTAAGTCACCCTAAAAACATTAAAATGTGGGTTTTATAGAAGAGGGGTAGTATTTCCTTTGCATCTACTAAAGCAAACCAGAAATGTGTATATATAGCTATATATAACTAAATAGGTACTGGTTAGGTCTTGGTCCTTAAGTGATAATTTGTTGCTGTGAGATAGAACCAAGTACAATACATTACCTGCATTCTGAAATGTTTGCTCATTGTTTTAATCACTTACATTTAGATATTGGCTAACAATCTATATGGCTGTAAATCTAAAAATTAAGTAGAAACTGATATTTAATTTATAGTACAGATAATGTACTTCCATATAATCAAAAATCACTTGATAAAGATTTTTTTTTTTTTTAATTTGTTACTTCACTAATAACTAAACTAGTCATGCTCTGTAGGAGTTCTTTCTAATACTCTCCTCAGTTTATATGCCTCTGTAAAGAACTTACCATTCAGCTCTGTAGTATTTTTTTTTTCCATAGATGAGGACGTTCTTCCAGTTCCATTCATCTTTACATTCCATTTGCTGCTTTACTAGGATGTCCTGATTTAGGGCACATAGGATTAACAAAGCATTCCAAGTATTATAACAGGAAAGTAATACATTCACAAAAATTCTCATTAAAATCCTTATCTTCAAGTTATAAAAGACTGCACTTTTTAATGATTAAAAACCACATACTGAAGCAGCACATACTTAGAAGAATGATTCTGACAGTACTTGGGTTGCATGGATTCGGGAAGATCCTCTTTGCTACCCAATTCTTGTGGCTTGGAGCTCTTTTACTGCAGTAATAAAGACTGAATTATTACTCAAGAACATAATATGTGTTTAGCAATGCCTAACTAACACATCTCTTATTAAAACAATTTCAATATGGAAATGTACAGTTTAAATGTAGAGGATCAAATGATATTTGTACAAGGTAAGGCTACAAGTACAACTAAGTAGCACCTTTGCATCGAAGGTGCTATTTACTTATTGCAATTTATATATTGCAAGATTTATGTCTGTTTCATAATAATCTGTGAGGTTTCTTAATTCATACTATATTATTTTTAAAATTCAGAAGGAACTCTATGTAATTCTAATCACAGCTGGAATACATGATGTAAGAGCAGATTAGGTGCATTATCTGAGCAAAGATAAACACCAGATGGGATGAATTCCTGTGCAGTGCTCCTGCTGCACCACCTCAGAGCCATTACTTCAGAACAGTTTCTCCACATCCAAATAAACAGAATTCCCTACAACACATTCTGAAATGAGGAGTTTCAGAATCAGGGCCTGCTCTCAATATGCATCCTCAAAAAATAATCCAAAAACCACAAAAACATACTGCTGGCCTATTGTTTTAAATGAAGGAGTCCTTGAAGTGCCTTTGTAGACTACTTTTGCAATGAAGTGTGAGACCCTACCTAACCTAATAGAACCCAATTTAAAAAGTAAAAAAAATAAAAATATCTGCTTTAGGCAGGAAAATGAGTCTAAAGTACTAGATAAGTGATCTTTCATGATACATGAGCTTTATTCTACCCTAAACATTAAATCTGGCAGATTCAATATATGACAAATGTTATCAAATAATATTCTCTTCCATTTTATCTTCATTTTATTAGCTCCTTACAGTACAGACCAAGCAAAATATTCTTAAACCTCAGAATACAAATGCTATCTGTCTGTTTTCTGTGCTTTCCATATGTGATCTGTTAGGAAATACCCTCAGCTGAGTTGTTGGTGTGAAGTTGGAGGACAGTTGATTCTTTAAAACAGTGTGGTGCTCCTGTAGACAGCCAGTCAGCTCCTCTGGGACATTTCTTCTTGTTCCTGCATTCCCACAGGTTGCTATTTATGGCACAGGCCTGCATAAATTCCCATAAGAATCCATTGGTATCCTTGCTTGCTTGCTTCATGCCATAGTCAAGGTACAGTAATTTTGTAAGATGTGTTACTTGGTGATTATCACAATATAGACTTTGACAAAACAGAGATATGCTGATTGTCACAACACAAAGGTCTGCTGCTGCTAAATACCACACACTTTGGAGGAATTTCATTGCACTGCAAGAAGCTTTTAACTTCACAAAAGACTTAAATTGAAACGTACATCTTATAGACCATCTTCCAAGACTGCTCACGTTCTGAATCTTAGAACTGCTTTTAGCACCAGTTGCTTAATAGTGGAATGGTCTCCTGTATCAAAAGACCTCAAATTTTAGTGTCCTGTTTTATGAAGGCCATATCCCACACCTGAATTTACATGTACATGATGTCACTGTCTGGTCTGTTGTCTAAAGTTTTAATATTCTAGACTGGAGAATAATAAGAAGCCAGAATAAGCAACTAAATTTGTGAGCTTCATAAGTAACTGAGTGGTAAATAATTTATTAAAATATTGAACTTGTTTAGTAAATTGAAAATATCTAACATGCCAATAGCAATACTTCTGTGCTATTAGCCTCAGAGTAGTTCAATTTCAAAAATAGTAACCCGTAGTTGACTAATATTAATATGATGGATAAATAAACTACCAAGAAAACTTTATATTTTCAAGGAAGCCAAGCATCTGCACATAAATAATTTCTGACTTGTAGCAGAATGCAATTCAATTGCATATTCTAAGAATAGAGGAAGAAAAGCCCTTGCTCTTTCTCTTTCAAAACAGACAGGAGTGTGTTTACTTTCACCAAATATCCGCATGTGTGACACTCTCTCATGAGCATTCAGTTGCTGTAAGAGTAAAACTTTTTATTCGTTTCCATAAACATCCTGCACATGCACCTCCCGTGACTGTGCCCTCAGTGAAGGAGGAAGGAAGTCCTGAAAGACTGTCAGTGTATTCAGTTGTGAGCTCCCAGTGGGAAGCCAAGGCAAAGGACACCGTTCTTACACAATGGGCAAAGGTACCTACATTCCACAGTGCCAAGCAACCAGCAAATCCAGAAGTTGCTAGACCTTACCCTTGCCCTACTTCAGGCATCTGGGAATCATTGAAGTCTTGCAAATAACTGAAAATATTACCTGACTGGTCACTGATCACATCTTGCTAAAGTGTACATTTGATCTTCTAATTTTCTTGTCCTTTTTACCCCATATTGTGAGACAGGATATTAAAATAAGTTCTTATGCCTTTGACAAAGTGTAACAACATTTGCCAGACAAAATGTCAGAATTTTCTCCTAAATGTGTTATTATTATTTCTCTAGAGCCATAAAAACTGGCATACCACAAATATCAACGGTGCCTTAAAGTCTGTCTTAGTGGGAGAAAGGGACTATAGAATAGTACAGTTACTTTAGTAAGGGGAAAAAAACCCCCAAAAATTTTCTAAAATAAGTTTTCAATAAAATAAAAGATACAAAAAAGTAGTTTCAGTGTAGGCTATAGTTCTCTTCCTGCAATCTAGGAAAACCTTTTTGCTTATGTTTTTATCATCTGTGGTTAATATACACACATCCAGGTTTTGCCAGTAAACTCTGATCCTACATCACTGTGTTATCTCTTTGTTTGTCCTTGTTTATATTATACTTATATTTAGTTTCCTTTTTGCCTTACAAAAAGGAAACTAAAAGTGACATTTGGGACGTATGGCAGGATTTTTAATATTTGTTTCGGCAGATCTTAGTTCAAATAAAAATTTGGTGAAAATATCAAGAGTCAAACGCTATCAGTTTGTTGTAAGGCATGTAGAAAAATAATCAGGCAAGAATTTAATTAGGCAAATGCTAAATCAAAGGATACTTAAATGCACTGTATTTAGTTTTCAATAACTACAACAGACAAAAACACAGAGACAAGATCTCAACATCTATAGTTAATGTCAAAAGACGCCAAGCAGAAGTCACTAAATCACTAAACCAAATTCTGCCTGTTGTGCCATGACTCTGAGTTCCTTCTGAGTGTAGAATTCAGACTGCTATATCTGTACCACCTGAAAATACAGACTCAGAGCAGTGGTGTAAGTTTGCAGAGGAGGCAGACACATTGAGGAATTTACTACAAACAGAAGGAAAAATTGTCTATAGCAATGAAAGCTGTAGTCACTAAGAATAGAAACCTTTTTTTCAGCTGAACTGTTTTTGGCATTGACTAGTTATTTTTAATTTTTCAGCAGCACATCAGAACTTTCTACCATGTTTATCTCTTGCTCAAATGAACTAATAAACTCCTGATACAACTCGTAATACCCCTTATCAACTTGTCACGCATGGCAGTGTTTGTTAACTTGCAACAAGAAAATGTTTATCTTTTTGCTACAGTCAAAGCAAGCAGCAGAACTGAAAGTTGATGTAAGAAGTAGCTGGCAAGTGGCCTGAAGTCTAGAAACTTTGCTTTACTCTTCTATTTTCTTTGTTCCCATGCCTTTTCTCAGTCCAAATTTTTCTGTATTCCTGATGCTAAAGGTTGGCAATAATTATTTACAGCCTAAAAAATATTTCAAAATCAGGTACAGCACCTTTAATTTATTATTTGTTCTTTTCCAACCTTTTAATACCCAAGTCTTAAACACGTACATCAGGACTGGGAGATGCAGAATCATCATACAGAACAGAAATGAAGTCCCCATCTCCCAAATATGTTTAAAACTCCCTGTTTCTGCTCTAATATTGCCATAGGCTGGTGCCTTAGCATAAAATATGTAGTTATTTTCAAGTGTTCTGTAGGCAGAATAGGAAAATACATTTTTCTGCTCTCCATAAAAAGATGAAAATATATAATAATGTCAATACCACCCAATATCGTGCTTCATTAGAAAAGTTAAATTTTTTTTTTGTGCAGTGAGGTAAACTTGCTATTACAGGAATTTTAATATACTCTGTGGATTTGCTGTTCAAGGGTACATATAATAAATAATTCTCTGCTCATATTAGCTTCTAGTGAAATCAGTTGAAACTGTGTCATTAAAGCATAAGTGTTTTGTTTGTCAACAGAGTTGTGGGCAGTTTTTCAATTCCACTATTGACAGTGATGAAGGAAATTCTCTTTGGGAGTCGGGTGAGATGAAACTCAAGATCCAGCAGTTCACCATCTCTTGCTATCTTGTGGGTGACATCTGAGAAAAAGTCAGTGAAACCATAGACTAGCAATAACAAAGTGCAGTGTGCTGTGCTTGCTGAGCGAAGGACAGAGGCACAGGGCGGCCCTGCAGGAGGGACTGCGGTCCCCCAGGTCCAGCCGGGCCCCTGTGCTGTGACAGCCGGCAGAGGTGGCCTTTGGGACACTGCCTGCACACTAGGCACAGCCGGGTCCTGCTTTAAACGAAAATCCAGAGGGTTGAGCTGCCTAATTGCTGTCATTTTTCCACTCACACAACCCTCTCCGGGTTTGCAAAGGGTGTTATCAGGAAATTGCAGCTGCGGCTCCATCTTTACTTCCTGACAGGAGGAGTTACCCCTGGTTTTGGGTGGGTTTTTTGACTTCTTGGAACTTTCTGTTTATTAACTGGATAATTTGGAAAGGAGGAGATAGGACTGGAGCTGGTACAGAAAGATATGGTGTTTAAGGCCAGAGCTGACTATTCCAGATCAAAACACATTCTGGAATCAGGTGGCAGCTGTATTGCTCCCTCTGACAGGTGAAGTGCAGGCACATGCACTGCTGGCCTCACCTGGTCAGGGCATTTGGCACCTCCCTATCACTGGCCAGAGAGAAAATCAGGGCCTAGACCTTGAATCCAGAACCTCCTGCTGCAACATGCACCTCCTGATGCTCAGACTGGAACCAGAACTCTAGAGTCTTCATTTCAGATATGTTCTAAGAAGGGATTTGTTTCCTTTTTGGTTTTAGAACACCCAGAGTCTTAATAAAATTGTGACATTCTGGTACAAGTTAGAATAAATCTATAAGATAAGATGATTTTATATGTATTATCAAAATACTAAATCTAGTACAAGCCCAGATTATATCTCAAAGTCTACATTTGATTCAGACTACAGTCAGGGGATCTTGTGGGCTCACTCAGTTCTCCATATTGCCAACTGCAGTCATGGGATAATTTTGTTATGGATTAGTTCAGCACTCCAAAAACGACTAGCACAGATTCCCTGGCTTCATATAGGAATATCTTATTGCTTCCTCTAAATCAAAATTAACCTGCTGCAATCTTGTTTGGTGCTTGCACTGTTCTCACAACTGAGATCTACAAAAGCCTCAGACAGCAGTCATAGCAAGGCTGTAGATTTTGTTTTTAAAGGAATATATAAAATACAGTCTGTCATTGGAAAAGTACAGAAAATTTTGAAATGGCTTTTACTTAAAAAAAATAACCCAATCCCTATTTGTCAACAAAAAAGTAATTTTGGTTAAGAATTCCAGTTTCTCAGACAATTATTTATTGGGTAATCTCACCCGTGAAGTCTAACTACTGAATAAATTAATCATCATCCCACCTTTTTCTCTAGCCCACTGTGGAATTAGGTGGCTTTATCTGAGCTTTTCTGAGCAGCCTCCTTGTGCCACAGTCTGGAGCTGCTGCCTGTGCTCAGAGTCACCTTCCCACAGGTGACAGCACAGGAGCTGCACAGGGACCCCTCAGAATGGGCTGGAGTAGAACTGACACTCTCTTAGTTTAGTAACAAACTGGATCTAACACACTGGAAGTGAAATAACATAGAAAATAAATATATAAACACTATTAAAATGGATCAGCCGAGTTCTGTACTCTGGATCACGTTTTAAATAGTGTACATACAGCTGAGGTAGAGTTCAAAACTTGAGATAGAAACGGGCTTATTCAATACATAAATGAGTGTCTCTTATTCAGCCTATTTAATAACTGCACATCCTTTCTTCTATTTTTGTTTATCTATTATGAGACTGCTGGTAATAAAGAATTTTATATATAATAAAAAACTAAAATGCTGTTAATGCTCTCCCATTTTGTAAAAGAATCAAAGTATTCTCATATTACTCATTTCTTGGCACATAGCAAATACCTAATATCTTTTCCACTGTGGAAATTCTACTTGAAAAATTACCTACTTGCTACTGTTCTAAGTTTTAGAGTAATTTGTTTGTTCCTGTTGATGTCTCTTGGCCCTATAATTTAAAGAAATCAAAATCCCTAAGAAGAGGCTAATAGAAATCTGTGCTTTGCTAATATTTAAGAAACCAAACAGAGAAAAATATTATCTTTTACAAAATGTTTGATACTGAAACCTACTCACAGCCTATTCCCAATGTGCTGTTAGCTGCAGTGGACAATTTTACAGATGAGTTTTACAGTCCTTCCTTTGAGGCTATATTGGATCCAAAGATTTTTGTGACATATGATTTCATACCAAAATTATTTAAATACTTAAAATAAACAACTTGAAGCAAGTATTTGAATTCAGAAGTTTAAGTACACATCTCAAACCATGTGCTTGACTCTCATTTTCTAATGCTTATTCTTCAATGATAAAAATGTATAAAACAAAATGACAATTATATGCCAGGTGATTCCTATTAAATGTAAAAGGGGCTGGAATATCATGTTACTTGTTTTGATCCTATTCTTGAATTTAATGTCAGGATTGCTTGCTTTAAGCATATATTTCTCTTGAAAGTAGTGTCATATGATAATATATTTTTACAAATTTACAGGGCACACATTCAGAAATAATCTAACTTTTCCAACAACCTATGTGTATATAAATAGGTATATATGCAATAATCAGCTGTTCAATCAACAAGTTATTCATGCAAGAAATTATATGAATGATTGCATATGCTAGGGAAAAAAAATTTGGATATCCTTGAAAGATTATATGTAAGATAAGATGGCAACATAGGAAAAATAGAAAATTAGTTCAGTTTTAATGCTCAAATCTATTACAGTATTCTTTACATTGGATTGTGACTAGCATAGCCTCCAAAAGACTTTTACAAAAATCACTCTGTTCATAATAAGTCTTCTGTGTAAAGGTGATAGAATTTGTAGCTCAGGCAGTGGTCCCTTCATTGGTCCTTAATACTGTAGAACTCCACAGAATATTTGCTGTTATGTGCTTTTTTTAAAAACATTTTCAATTAGATGCAGAGTCTTTACCTAGGAGTGTCACTTGGAAATAAACAGAATGCTGAACATACACCTTGGCATGTTTAGAGTAGAAGCATGCAAAAAAACTTCTATGACTTATATTAATAGTTCAATTAATTTCATACCTTGTAAATAACTGTTATTATAAAGGCTGGATAAGCCTCAAGACAGTCTGTGTTATATTTTCCATTTATGTCAGAAGGTACTAGGGATCATCTTGTGATCAGTAGTCCAAACAGGATCACTGAAATATTGATATGAAAATTTCAAATTAATGTAATGACTGTGTTTTCTATTCTCTGTCTATACATTAATTTGAAATGCTGTTGCATCTTGCAGTGTTTTATGTTGAAGGACATATTCCAGCGTATTTTGACCTGTGAATTGTTCAACACTGCTCAATCTAGAAAGGAATTCTAGAAGGGAATTTTCTTGTTACTGTAGTATTTCTCTGGGCAGCAGCAGTTCTGAGCCTCAGTCATATCAGCAAGCCTGCTTTGTGACCTTTACATGACTTGACCTGTAAGATTTTGCTGCGTGAAAAATGAGACACATTCCTACAGCAGAATGAAGAAGAGCATCTCCCTGGAGATTAAACTTTTATATTAAAGTGGTCTGGTGAATCCACCCAGTTAGTTTCTTTCCTATGTCACCAAATATTTTGAAGGGCATTTACAGATATTAGCAGACACTGTCAGAGGGACCACGCCACACTATCTATAATTTCTGTTAAGTGATTCAGTAAAGTCAAGAGTACATTTAACACAAAGCAGTGACAGTACTGTGTGTGCCCCACACTCAGCTACTGAAATAAATGTCACCAGCACTGCGCATATCAAACTGATGATGTATTGCTCTGCAAGACCAGACAACAAACCATGTTTACATGTGTATGTTCTGCCTTCTCCTTCCAGAACTGGAAGACTGACCTAGCAGAAGTAAGCTGTGCCTGGGAGAACCCTGGCCATCTCTCCCTTCATGGGAGGAGCCAGAGAGCATGACTGCATTCCCAATGGATTGTGCCTTCCTCAGAAGCCTCAGCAAGAGGTACGGTCACAGAAAGAGCTTTTGAGTTGAGTGAGCATAGAATTAAGAATAGAAGACAACCCACAATGTCTTCTTCAGGTTTAATCATAATTTTATTGTGAGACTGTCTAAAAAAATTATTTGAATATTTTGGTGCATTTAATTTAAATAAATGTACTGGACAGATCTATGTATTTGATAAATTGCCTGATGAGTGTTTCCAGAAGCAGTAAAAATTCTAAGTGAGGCTCACTTACATCAGTCATTCAAGTTAGTTTGCAAAACATTTGTCATATTTTCAGAGACATAAATACTAAATTCTTATGTGAAAAACAATTTAGTTGTACCAAAAAAATGAAGCTCTCATTCTTAAGCCAAAACAGATCCCTCTTCATAATCCCATGCAGTTATCAGCATGTCCCTTGGATTTATGACTTATGACATTTATTTACCAACAGGTGGTTGCGTATCTTGTCATTTATATTTTAAGCAACAGTAAACACAACTAAAAATAATATAAGACAAACAAAATAAAACTCAGTGGTGTTTTTAAAATGTTTTTAGAGAAAAGCTGTATTTATAAGATAGGTCTTCAAGAAGTTCTCACCCAGGCCCAGCAATACGGAAGAATACTGCAAGAGCAATAAGGATTTTTAGGGGCATTATGATAGTGTAATGGAAACACATCTGCCCCCAAAAGTCCCTCATTTTCCCTGCGGTGAAAAGCCATGCAGGAAGTGGTGAACGCTGTGGAACATCAAGAATAAAACTATAAAGAAAATATTTTTAAGTTAGAACAACTTTCCAATAATACATCAGGATTTCATCATTTTCTGTTAATCCACTGGATAGGAAAATAGTAGTTTTTCAAGGATCCTCTAATTCAATTAGCTCTGGATGTATAAAATGTTTCTGTCCATGCAATAAAGTGGATTTTGAGGCAGCTACCTTAGAAATACTATTGTCGGGAAGTGAAAAACATTTTACATGAAGCCCAGCCAACTCAACATAATTTTTCTTCTTTCAGATCTCCAACAGAAAAACAAATCAAAACCCCAGGATAATCATCATTAACTGTTGACCTGCATTTCTCATTTTTAAGGATACTTCAGTGACAGAATGAACATTAGTTTATAGAAGAAAATTATACATAATAGAATTATAGAACATCTTTCATTTTAAAGAATTTTAAAATATTTTCCAATGAACTGTCTGGGCAATTTTCCATACTTACAGTATATTCATACAGTATTTCCATATATATAGAAGGACAGTCAGAATAGAAATACAAAGTGGAATCCAAATTTAGTAAGCCAAATTATCCATATTTATAAATATCCTTAGTAAAACCGGTAGCATATTTGAACTTTAAGTTATGCCCATTCAATTGGCATGCCTAATAAAAAGTAACTATTTTAAAATAATCTGCACTGAATAGCACCTAACAGGCATATTCTTCACAGATTCTTGTAGCACAAAGCATAAAATACCATAGTATTGTTGGAAAAAAGTAATCTTCAATTTCTCATGTCATTTAATAATATTTCTTGTGCAATACATTTGCCCTTTGTTCATGTTAAAATATGAAAAATTAACTAAATTATTTTCTCAGGTTCCAGAAATTTTAACATGATCTCACTTGCATTTTTTATGGATGTAGATCCAGGGAATTCAGTAGAGGTACTTCTGACTTACAGCAGCATCCATGTACCTACTGACAGAGGTGTTTGTGTTCTTTGTGTAATTTGAAATAGGCATTTGATTACAAAAGAAAGCTTTAATACAAACAACAGCATCATCAAAGCTAAAATCAAGATTTTTCTGACCATAAACCAGAAATTTTTAACAGCAGCAATGTGTAACAACTAGAAATGTCCTTTCAGTACAATTAATGCATTCACTTATTTTTCCTGATGCATGTGGCCAGTCCTGAAACATCCTGAAATTATTTTTCTCACTTTGTTCTACAACCCTTTATACATGCCTTGTTGTAGATGACACAACACATTTTATATTTTTTTGGTGGGTGTGTGTGTTTTAATCCTTGTCCTGAGCTACAAATGAAAAGCTTTACTTAAAAAACTAGTGTCTAGATACTATTCTATATTGATTTGTATAGGAAGGCCATGATTGCAGTAAAAGGATTTGAACTGTCTGACTGAAGCTGAGATACTTCAAATAGCAAAAATGCACCAATGCTATTTTATATTGTTGAATTGTAGTGTCCCCCATTAACAGCTAAATTAAAATTAGCAGTATTAACTGAAAAGATCAAAATAGTTTTGTTTAAAAGTTTTTCATATATATCAACAATGTAAGTATTTGGCATACTAGGAAATCAGATAGGACTCAAATTTTTGACTTTTTAGCTCAGCCAGAAGCAGGTGTGCTCCAAACAGGAAAAAAACCCCAAAACTCTGGAGCCTGTCCGTAGAGAATTTCGATTCCAGTATTAAAAAATGTGGTCATTAAAGAGCCTTATATTCAACAGAGAGTCAGAGATCAGGGGTAACCTTCTGGAACATAATGTAGTCCAATCAGCTACCTCACAAAGCCAGTTACCTCAGTAGTGTGTGGGGCTTTATTTCTGTTGGTGTTATCTTTATTTACTCTCTAGGTGTTGTAAGAAAGGTCCTGAAAAAAAATCCCAAGCTGAATAAGGCCTATCCATTCACACTTGGATACAGAATTATCATCCTTGCCCCCAAACCCTGTAACCAGAATTATTTGGGCATTTTGACAATAGGCAAAACCTCCTAATTTTTTATTCCTTTTTTCCATGCTTACACCTTTACAAATTCCCTACATGTTTGCACAGTTTAACTGAGAACAGCATATGGCATTGCAGCAAGGGATTAGTGTAGTTATTAACTGATGTGCACTGTGAACTGGGCAAATGATGTTTTAAATTCATTGATTTCACCAGAAGCTTCATAGGCTCAAGCCACGTGGTCTGAACCACTTTTCTACCACGTCTTCCACAATGGGCACAGCTCCAGGTGATAGCAGTGTTTTTCCCCTAATCTTTTAAACCCATTTTAAAAAACCCACTTTAAAAAATTCACAACTTCTTTGTTTTGTTTTTGCTTCATAGGCTTCTAAATACAATTTCCAAGGCAGGTAAAATGATCTTTTGAGTGATGTCCTTAGAAAATATGCCTGAATTGTACTGGTTTGTGCTTGCATAGGCTTTCCTTGTGGAATTAAGTCCAGGTTTTCCACAGGGAAGCAGTGCTGGTGTGTGACACTGCAACAAGGAGCAAAGAACAAGGCACAGTTTAAAAATCAGACCTCGGGTGTCTGTGTTCTTGCCCTTGAAAAACTCTGGATAGCTTTCTAGGAAAGGACAACTGATTCTGTAGCCTTTAGTAAGGCAATATTTTTAGTTGTTCCAGGTCGTGAGTTTCCAAACTTGGGGTTGTTACTTCTCTCTCTTTTCCTGAGCCTGGATCAGAGGGGAGTCACAAAATTTTTCTGTTGCAACACAGAATCAGGAGGTGTTAAAGGTTGAAGCCTTGCTTCAGAAAATGCAGGCCCCAGACCAATCTCCAAACCATGCCACAGGTTTCTGGTGGAAATCCTGATCTTTTCACTGCTTTCAATAAAATTTCGAAAGTAAACAGATTAGGCCATTTGGAAATCCTCTGCTGATTCAGTGTGTTTGTAAGCTGGTTTTTTAAAGGTTTGCTTAAAAATGCAGAAAAGTCATTCTAAAAATGTAGTTTTAAATTTATTCTAAATAGAAAGATAGCTAGTAGGACTTTCAACTTTATAAATGATAAATGCAATAAATAATTGAGGTTGATATTTACAAATATTTTTTCAATAATTAATGACAATTCTTATCTGAAGAAAAATTAATTTTATTACAAACATACCATCTACTTTTTATCTTCTGTAAATTTCTTTTTTCATATCAAATAGCAAGACAGACTGATCCCAGGTATTTAATTATTAATGCTCTGGATACACAGTGCACTTCAGGACTCTCAGCTCTGAGGCCAGCACCCGAAGCTGCACGCAAACCTGGTGGGAAAACCAGTGCAAGGGAAAGAGATCAAATTTTTATAACACAGATGTTTAGGAAATCTATCACTGTTTTGTCTAATCATCATTAATTTAAGTAACACATACAAAATGAACATACATTTAAAGTTTAAAATATATGCATGCTATCTATAGCAGCAGCAAATTGTCTGTTCTACTGCCCACCAGAGACAAACAGGAGCTCTTTCTGTAAGCTTATTGATGGGAAAAAAATATTGTATGAGGAAGGCCTACAGAAGCGTAACTGTGTTCTTTAACACTGCTCATTAATCATTTAAATAGTGTATTAATTCCATAGCTAGGTTACTGATGCTAAAAGCAATGCAAGTGAATTTTATATATCCTAAGTAGAGAGCCACATAGAATCTATTTTAAAAAATAATCTAAAAGTAGCTGATTAACAAAGTGTGATACATAAAGCACATCTTACTGGAAGTAGCTCTACAAAATTATGTTTTAATTTAAGAGCTTTAAAGTAACAGTTGGTAAGAAGCAACTGTGGTATTTCAGCAGAGCACGGCTGATCTTCGCTGCTGTTTGGATATAAGTGTTTCTCTTTTCCCTTAAAGCAAGATCCTCACACTGATTCACTTTCTCATGTCTGATTCTCTGCTCTTGCATTCTCAGAATACTAGAGAAGAGACCACAGGAATTAAACCAATCCAAATCTGACAACTAGGAAGATTGGACAGGTCTGGAATGTATTAACAAACTAATATACTCTAGTAAAATTCAAAAATAAAAAAATTTCTATAGTTAAATTTTTAACTTAATTGGCTTATTAAGATTTAACCTTTCATAAATGCTGCTTCCGAAGAGTGTTATTTCATGGAAAATAGTAGCTAAAAAGCATATTAGCACCACAGTTCTGACCTAAGCTCCTCCAAATCAGATTTCAGTCTTAAACAAGTGAGGAATTTGTTGCACCAAGGCTTGGATACATCCTATTTCACTTGTGTTGCAATTATATTGCTATGAAATGTAAAATGTGAGAATTCTATAGAAAAATCTTGATAATTCATCTTGATATTCATTTGCATAAATGTACAGATCCTGCATCTAGTCATATGATAAATCACATGCCAACAACTTTGCTTTAACAGTGTGTCAGTCTCATTTCAGCTGAATTTCCAGGCCTTTTTGATATACTCAAATTGATTCAGTCTGTGTAGGTCAACACTTAAAATTAACTGGACTGTAATGACAATGTGACCACATTGTGAATGTCTGGATGTTTATGTGTAGCTTACACAGGTGATTAGCTGGCATTAAATGTCAAAACTATGACAGACACATTTACAGCAAATGAGAGGATGCTCCTGCATGTATGTTGTGTGAATATGCTGTATATGTGAAACATTGTATAAATTACATTGTGTATCATGTGTTCATCAGTGTTAAATATCTGTGCAGTATATCTGGAACCACGAGACAGTTCAGTGCTTCTACCAGCATTTTCAAAAATTTCAAGAATCCCATGAGGAAAGTACAGCTGTGTAACTTTTAAGTAAATATAATACTTAAATTATTTAGTATATTGATACCAAAATGTAAATAATAACGTGAACTTAAATAGCTCTACCAAGCTTAGGTTTACACTGCCTTACTCACAATAATATATTCCACAACTTTTACCAGTTCAAAAATTAGCAGTCTTTAAATTGAATCATAGATACAGACTGTACACAGGTAGACACACACAGACACACATGAAGCAGCTGCTTGTTCAAGAGATACATTATAACTGAATACATCGTGAGCAAAAAAAAAAATGAGGCAGGGATCAACAATACAAATGCCACCAGCGTTTAAAAGATTTTTTCAAGGTTTAGAAAGCCTCTCTTTTCTTGGGATCATCTTTTCTCCCAATTTACCAATATTTCAGTACCACCCTTTGAAAGGTGACTTTTTCATCAGCTTTTGCTGGCTTTTTAAGAGAAAAACACCACCAACAGTTAGAAAACTTTTATGTTTAACTTTCAAAATTATTGTATTTTCTATCCACATTTTATTGCTTAAGACAACATTAAAGTTAGAACATGATTATTTATTTAAAGTGTATAATAGCCTGCAGCAGTAGTTTATTACTAAGTTTACTGTCCAATGTAAGAGCCATAATGTGCTGTTTTCTTTTGCAGAACAAAGTGACCACCAAAAGCGGGACTTTGTGGGCCAGTTGGATAAAACATAAGCTCATCTCGCCCCCAAAACCCCGACTCTGGAACCACAGCCTTCCAAGATTCAATTTGTAAGTAAAGTATCTTTGTAAGATATGCCCAATCAACTGAGACATTGCTTCTAGAGTGGGTAGTTTTCAGATTAATCAAAAGAAAACATTATAGCCCAATTGCAATACACCCTCCTTCACTTTCTGGACAGCAGGAATTGCTAACAGATACTGTTTTTATGAATATTTTAGCTATAATATTAATATTATAGATCTATTTATCAAGCAGGTAAGGAGTACCTTTTCTAAGTGTCTATAAAATGACACAGAGTAACAGTTATTAGACCCAGCACTCAAAATACCTATTTTCTTCTCAAAGTATATAACAAGTTATTATCTGTTTCACTGGATTTTAGACTAAAGTGGACACATTATAGAGAAATGTCTGCCATTATTCTAAATTTACTATTTGTACAAAAAACTAGAAATTATTTTCACTTTACTTGAAAATAGGTCTCTTCTTACTAACAATGATAGTATCAAGTATTCAGCTCTATGTCATCTTACTACCCTAAATATTATGTTTTGTAAGATCTTCTTTCAAAGATGAGAGGAAAAGTAAAAATTCACGGACAAAATCAATATATATTCTAAATCTTCACTTTATAATTTAAACAGAGCTTCTAAATAAAATCCACGTTTAAAAGCATTATAGTTTACACTTGGGTGGCTGAAGTAGGTTAATGCTGCCAGTTACGTTAAAATAATTACTGTCCTTGAAAAGCCACTCTTACATTCATTCTGCTCTTGATAATCAAAATGCAGAGCCGAAGAATGCTGTCCTAGCTGAAATGCTTTATAATCACTAAATACATCCTGAAAGGAAAACGCAGAGAAGTTGATGGAAATTCTGGCTAAGTAGAAATGTTTAAATAATTCCTCTTTCTACAGACCATACATTTTAACTGAATTATTTATGGCTGAGATGATTTAGGAGATTTTTCCGGCTATGCTTTCACACGAGCTGTTCAGACGGTGCGTATCGGCACCCCTCCGCACGGGCATTTGTAGTTATTTGTGCCTGGCCAAAGTCGCCGCAGAAGCTACGCGGAGGCGACGGGACGGGACCGGCGGGCGGACCCCGTGGGGAGCGGATCCCGCGGGGAGCGGACCCCGCGGGTTGCGGACACCTGTAGCTCCCGAGGGTGCCGGCACGGCGGCGAACCGCCCTTTCCCCGCGGGGGGCGGCGGGCCCGGCGCCCCGCCCGCCGCGCCCCCCGCGCCGCCCGCGGCAGGTGGGCGCGGGGCCGCGCCGGGAGCTGCCCGGGGCCGCGCGCCCGGCCATGCGCGGCCCCGCGGCGCCGCCGCTCCCGGGGCGCCTTTCCGCGGCCGCGCCCGCACGCGCCGGGGCCCGCCCGCCGCGGAGCCGCCCCATTCCCGCGCAGGGCGCGGCCCCGGCCGCCCGGGGAGGGGGGCGGGGGGCGGCGCCCGCCCCTGCGGCCGCGGGGGGGCCGCCCCGCCCCCCGCGGGCTGCGCGGAGCCGGGGCGCGGAGGGAGAGCGCAACTCACCACTTGTCAGTGCCCGCGGCGGTGCCCCCGCCAGCCGGGAATGGGAATGGATCGGCGCCCGCAGCGAGCGGGGGTCCCGAGCACAGGGAGCCGCTCGCCGGGCAGGTCCCCGTTCTTGAAAGGAGTCAGCCCTCCGGTCCTCGTTCCGAGCCGGCTCCTTCCGTTGGCAAAATCCTGACTCATTACATAAAAAGATCACCCTGCCAGGCGCCCTGAAACATTTCTTCATCACGGTCACGCCACAAGCTAAACAAGAGGCCACATCAAGGGGAGGGGTAAGGGGGGAAGCGGAGGGGGAAAAAAAAATCCAGAGTTGTTTTTTTTTTTTTTCCTTTCATTAGGATCCTCTTCCTTGAAAAAAAGAGGGGGGGGGGGGGAAGAAAAAAAGTGCAGGGAGAAAAAAAAATAAAAGAGCAGCCGCCAGGAAAAAAAAAAACAACTAGAGAAGATTCACTCATTGTTGCCACAAAGACACCTCTCCCCTTCCCACTCCTTCTCCATGCTCATTCCTCCAACAGTGCTACAAAGACGTGCAGTCTGCGCCGGGAGTTGTGAGCCCGAGCCGCGAGCTCCTCAACTCCGCGGGGGCCGTGCCAGGAGACCCGGGGCGCACAGTCCTCTGACAGGAGGTGTGGTGAGTCCAAGACCGTCCGAAAATTATTTTTTTTCCTAGAAACTACCACCAAATATAGTAACAGGGAAGGGGTATTCCTAGAAATTCGGGAGACGTCAGAAAGGGAAGATTTGTGAAATTCAGCTTCACTTCCTGCAGAGGGCTCCTAGCATAGGGATTAAAAAGAAAAAGGCAATAAAGTGCTTTTCATGCTTCTCTGATCAGATAATGGTTAAAAAAAAAGAACGGTAAAACACTTAACTCACATTTCTCTGATACAATCTAGTAGTTTCATATGGGAGGAATGCTAATCAGCAACCTCCTTTCCTCATTTTCTATTAATGTTTATTAGATGTCTATCTCCTGTATTTATTTTCTCCACATCCTCATATCAGACTTATACATGCAGCAAATAAAAGGAATATGCATATGAGTGAAAAATGGGCCAAATGATAACCCTCCCGCATATCACAGAAACACTGAGTGTTTGTGTGTTATTTTAAACAGGCTTTGCTGTTTGCATCTTTCATGCTACACTGATGTGAATAATTCATGTCCCCACTGTAGATGTGTGCAATATTGTTACTCGCATGAATCGGAATTTGTAGGTTGGCTTTTATTTAAGGGCTTCAACACCGAGTACTGCTGAGCACTGTCAGTTCCCATGAACTTAATGGTATCTTAGGTTCTTAATTAATTCAGTTCAGCAATTCACAGGATCAGGCCCTGACCAACAAATGCAGATCCATATGCTGTCAGGAGCCACATTATTTTTCATGCGTCTCCTAAACCTGTGTTTGCTTTGTGCCAGTGTCTAACACCCAGTCCTTCCTGACTTATATATTCTTTAAAAACACTGTTTGATACATTTCATAGGAAGCAGAACTGAATGTTTGCAAAGCAGAGATTAATGAAGATGTATTATATGCTGTTAATTATATAAAGATGTCAGTGCATTTGTAATAAAGCGTTATTTATCCAGGAATAGCAAAGGTTGCTATAAAAACCAAGAAGCCAGCTTTTAGGGGAAGATAATAGATTTCAATGTGTGCAACTCTTGCAGGTTAATTGGATTTCCTTAATGAAATTCCCCTCAGCCACATGAAATCCTTGGGTTTGTTCTCTGAATTTCATTATGACTTGCAGAGTCTTCTCTGCCCCCAAATCAAATGCAAAAAAAACACGGGAGTTGGCTTCACTTCAGTGTTTTATGAACACTCACATGTAATCAAAACTTGGTTACAGACACCTTGTGTGTCTGCAGTTTTGAAGGGGAATTAGCAGAGTTCACCTGACACTTCTGAGTGTGCTTTGACTCTGAAGTGCGTTTTAGCTGTTACTGCAGTGCCCAGTAAACAATTGCATCAAAATACAGACCCAGGTTTTACCGATGTGTACCCACAGTGTTTCATTAGCAGTAATGCCTGGTTAGAAGTAGATTTACTTGAAGTAATCTCCTGGAATTCAAAACAGCTCTAGTTAATTACAAAAAGGCCTTTTTAATCTGGCTATCTTACTTATGGCACACTGCTCCTCTCTGCCTGTCACTCTCATTTCCTGAGTGAAAAAGTGAATGGCAGCTTCAAGCTCAGGATCTTTTAATCATTAAAAGAAATGGATGTGCTGTCCTCTATTGGTCATACTGGTTGTCACAAGTAAAATTCAATTAAAAAGGCAGCAAGAGGCTGTTTTAGCAACAACAACAAAAGAATATGAAACTAAAATAAATTTGATTCACTTTCTGCATTCACCAATATCACTGCACAGTGTAAGGGATTTTTATTTTTTTAATTATGTAATGACAGGAACTGGATTATGGAGAGGACTCATTTCACACGACCGTAGTACAAACTCAGCCCTGGGATTCCCTGGCCCTAGCCGCTGGTTCATCCTCCGTTCCCAGCGTGTGAGTGGCGCAGGGAGCCAGGGCTGCTGGGGGCCAAGCGCCTGGCGAGAGAGGGAGTTTGGGAGTTAAATTTCACATCAACAGACACAGGTGTGGTGTGGGGACAGGGCCGGTGTGCCGGACAGTGTTCAGTGACCCGTGCGGTGCCACGGCAGCTGGGCAGCCTCTCAGGGCAGGTGCCGATGGCAGCGGTGTGTGATGCACAGCCCTGCCTGGCCCATGCCGTGCTCCCTGGGGCTCTGCTGGGCAGAAATGCCCTGCTCCGAGCACTGCTGCTAAGCCTCACTCACTGCTCGGCTCAAGAAGAAGATGTAGCATCTGGACAGGATTGGAGGATTGTAGCAAGGATGATTAGAGGTGTAGAAAACCTGGCCTAAAAGGAGAGATTTTAAGATTTGGGCACTGCGTTGTCTAAAAAGAATAAAGCTGAAGGCAAATACAGCAACACTTTCAAAAAAGGTTTAACATCAGGTAAGTGAATCCATTGTGGTAGTAGACCCGTGTGACGTGTTAATTATTTCTACCTCTTAACTGCAGCTGGAGTTACTATTTCTGGGCTGCACAAGTTTCTCCTAGGCTGTGAGTGCACAGATAGTTTTCTAATTACAAAATTAATTTCAAGTTAATAACTACAAGACATGTCTAAATGTTACTTAGCAACATTGTTATCACACTAATAGTTTAGTATAATGTTATTCAACAAAATGTAAGTTTTGTCTGCAAACTGTGGAAAAACAAGCTCTGTGTTATCTGATTTCTGAGTCATCTAACACAGACTCACAGGCCTCAAACCATCGTTAAGAGGATGAGACAACACAACAGCCATAACAAGAGCCACAACAGCTCTTGTGCATACCTGGCTTTGTCCTATAAATATATTATTTCTAAAAAACAAGCAAGAATTTATGAAAGCTTTACTCATCAGTGGCAAGGTGGCTCATCTCCACCTGCCCGAGAGGCTTATCCCTGAGGCTGTAAGAAGCAGAAAGCAGTATTTATCAGATACGTGTTTTGTCCTTGAGTTTGATTTTTGCATTTAATTTTTACAGCCCTCCTGTGAAAGTAGTTTCAGGGACATGGATGTAACTCACTGTCCTTTGTATCTATGAGTAAAAATATCTAAGAATATTTACAAAATACAGTGCAAACAGTTGAGGACATGTCTTTCTGTTCATACAACAAATGTAGAGTTTATATTCCTGACAACAGTGGTGCAGAATATGAGAGGAAGATTTATCAGGAAGAGAACAAAATTGATTGTGTGGACATACTGGTCAGTAAACTTTCAAATGGTAAGTAAATATCAAACATGAATCAATAAAGATTTCCTTCAATTAGTAATTCTGTTCCTATTTACACTGTTAGGATGGATTTAAGTGCTGTAAACCCTTAACTGTGTGTGTGGGTTTGGTGCCTGATCCTGTCAGTGTCACCAAGCTGGACCTCCTGGCCTGAACTTGCAGTCCGGTCCTGCTGCATCAACTGTGCCTGAAACACCCAGTGTTTGTTCCACCTGGAGAAGGGGAGCACTGCTTGGCTCCTGGGAACATAGCCCCCGCACCTTCACCCATTTTCAGTGTCACAGAGAGTCCTTTTCTATTAAAAACCAGAAAATGTAAAGTACACACTAATCAGATTGCAAATAATCCTTCTAAGTAGTTAGTGAGACAGATGAAGAAACCTCATGGTTTACTAATCAGAAGACAGAACCAAATTAATAAATACTTAATTACATGGTGGCAGGGTGGGGATGAACCAGTGAAAGGGACCTGGGGAATTACAGGATGATCTTGATAGCTGCAGCCTCTGGAGAAGGCCCTCTTCGAACAAAAGTTTGAAGGAGCTGGAGGATCTCTTCAAACAAGACCCTGCAGAGACTCCACTTGTTCCTCTCAGGAATGACTCCGTGTTAAGGTGGGCACCAGCACTTGCCTCAAGGGTGCTGTGTAGAAAAGGCATGTGATGTGACTTCCACTCGGCCTCTGCAGTCAGCCTGGCTTTTCACATTTCAAACGATTTTTTGTTTCTTCAGGCTAAACTGAGGGTCTCTTGAAAATAGGATTAGGCTCCAAGAAAAAACCGAAGAATAACGTTTCTGTTGCTCCAGATGTGAGGAGGGCGGTCGTCCAGGCGCTGAGGCTTGCAGCAGGGAAGGAATGACCGTAGGCAGGGGTGCCATGACATTCACCAGAGCCCTTTGCTGGGGCCGGAGGAGCCGCTGCCGCCGGTGCGAGACCTTTGGCTGGCTACGGGCGCTCGGGTGGAGCCGGGGACCCGGGTCGGAGGGAGCGGCTCTGCCATCGCCGGGTCAAGCTCTGCAGAGCCGCCATGGCCGCCGCCCGGCGGGTCGCACTTTCCGCGGAGGGTCGCGGTTGCGGCCGCCGGGCCCGGGCGGGGCTCCGCCTTCCCTTAAAAAGGAGAAGGACAGCTCCCGCGTGCGCGGACCCGCCAAGGCACGGACGGGGTTCGAACCCGTGATCTTCGGTTTACGAGACCGACGCCTTACCACTTGGCCACCGCGCCTGCGTTAAGGGCTCCTCCTGACGCCCTTCTATCGCTGGCGCCACTCCCGCGCACCCGCCCACACCCCGCCCTCGCGCGCGCCTGCGCCGCCACCTGCCGGGGGCGCGCGGCCCTGAGGCGCTGAGGGCGCGGCGGGAGCTGAGGGGGCGGAAAGGGAGGGAGGGATCGGGACCGAGGGATCGGGACCACGCCCGCTCCCGCTCCCGCTCCCGGTCTAGCTTTCCCTCTCCCTTCGTCTCCCTCTGTCTCCTGCTCTTGGAGCTGCCAGGAACCTCCCCTCCGGATGTGGAGGCGTTCTGAAGGCAGCGTCCTCCGTCCGAGTCGGCCCCGGGGCTGTGAGGGTGCGGTGCCCGGAGATAGCACTCGAGGGGCTGCTTCACACCGGCCAGAACGGCTTAGAGAGGAGGAAATAAGTAGGATTAAAACTTTCCTCCTCCGAGAAGAGAAGCAGGAATGCAAAAACGTTGGGATAATTAAATGGTAAATACTAAATTAAACATTTGCTGCCTGGTAGCTGTTCCCTCAAAAAACTCAGTGTTGTGAAGTGCAGAAAAGATGCTTTCTAGCTATTTTCTAGACTGGGTCTCCTAGATTGTTACGAGTGTGACCTGAAAACAAAGCTTTTATTTTTCATTTAATGTTCCTTGTGGATGTCTGTTTAAATTCTCCACAAAACTGTTGCTTGATATCCAAGTTTTATATTCCTTTTGGTGTGGTTTTGGTTTCCTTGTGGAAGAAGCATGTGAACATATTACCGTGGTACCATTGTAAAGGTTGAGATAAGAGTTACTGATTTGGTAGTGCTGTAATGTAGGTGCATTAAAAGGTTGATATACAACCAAAATAGCTTGGCTTGGAAGAGACCTTCAAAGGTCCTCTAGTTGAACCACCCTGCAGTGAGCAGGGAAATACTTAAGTATCCTTTTGGGATGTTCTTTGAGCTCTTGTTATGGAAAATCATGCTTGATGCCTTGACTGTATGAAAAAATTTTAGTTCTTGAAAAGTTATCATTTGTTAGTTTAATAACTCTATGACTGCATTTAAACAGAGTGATTTGAATTAGCTTGACCTGCAATGAAAAGTGCTTAATTTAAATTACCTTACTGGATAGTCAGCCCTTGTTAAGTGTATTTGCTGCTACCTTGGAAAATCTGCCCCAAAAAAGTGCTTTTCCAGTCCCTCTGGGCATAACTAATGGCCTGCCCAATCTAAATGCTTGCTGGAATTTATCTGCTACTCTTGTTCATCATATGCCCTCATCTGGACTATGGAAAGCTGGAAAGTGAGAATAGCACTGTTGTATTCTGCTTTTGTCTTGTCAGTGTTATCACTGCAGCATTTTAAAGTGTGATGGTGTGTATGAGTGGAAGCTGCCTCCCTCAACTCTCACCTGTCATGTTTATGAAGGGGGTGGCCTCAGAGAGCCACTTCCCTGGCTGAAGGAGTTACTCTTAGCTGGCAGCAGGAAGGAGTTCAGTTTTAATCAGTCATATCTGACTGATGATATGCCATTTCTGGCCTATTTGCTTATTACAAAATATGCTCTTTTATGTGCCATACTTGCCAGTTGTAACTTGTCTTCACAGTCCCTGTGCAGGTCACATCTGTGTTTACTGATGTTTTTGGATCCTTGTAAGCTGAGAGGTAATTTTGTGGTGTGAGGGCTGTTTGAACTGTTGGTGGAATTCATGTGGGTTTTATGTCTTCAAATACACTAAATTTTAATAAATTGAATACTTTTAATAAATGTATTTGCTTGGCATTAGGAGTAGTATTTAATAGTAAATCAACTTCTATTGATCAAGTTTTTCCTTAACTGTGTGGGGTGATGGAAACTTCAATTTGAATTCATAAAGATCTTCTAATTAGATTAAGAGGAAATACTTGATTTTGTTTAAAAAAATTGTCTACTCTCTGAGCCTAACTTACTGTGTCTGGAGAAACTGTTTCTGTCTAAAAAAAGTGCTGTTTAATGGTGAGCTGATTTATCACAATTGTTTTTATAGTTAAAAAAGTTAACTTGATTTTAAAAAGTGTAATCGCCCTTTTGGTGTCTGGATACTTTTATTTGGAAGTGTCTTTTATGCTGGCCCTTACCGTTGTTTGAGCTCAGTGTCAAAGCCCTTCCTCCATGCTGAATCGTCTGTGAATTAAGGGCTGTTCTCTTGTGACACAATCTTCTTTTAAACCCAACATGGCTTTTCAACAGGGAAGTCTTAGAGCACTCTATTGCTGAAAAGATACTGTCAGAGATTTTGTTGGATGGAGAAATTATCAGCAGTCGTTTTTTTTCTTTCTTGCCTTAGCCTCACACATATGAGATGGAGATGTTGCTTTAGGAGAGGTTTTGGTGTCTGTTTCCATGTTCAAAACCAGGCCTTTCAACACATTCCCTGACTCTTCTGAGATACAGGGGAACAATCCTATTTATGTAGATTTGGTGCAAATAAGTTTTATAAAGACTTGCTATAGGATGCTGAGGAGCTAGAATGTTCCTCAGTTGCAGTTACTTGTTTGACTTTGTCTTAGCTGTAAGAAAGAATGTTTCTGTTCACTAATTTAAATTCTAATTCAGTACTTGTCTTGGAGGGGTTCAAGAATGATGCAGTAGATGGCAGAGTAGCCCTGCAGTCCTTTTTCTGCAGAGAAGACTGGAGACTCAACTTCAGGTAATTTTTCTACAGGAAGGGAAGTATTTATCTCAGTTACTTGCTACATTTATGGATAAACATTTGAAGCAAAAAACCCCAAGCCCTGACTGTTGGCTCTCAGAAGCTCTAATTTGTTACTTTGATTTTCCATTAGTAATATCTTGGTAAGGTTGCAGACTATACCTTGGGGTGTGGGGAAACCTGTGTGATTTCTTTGCCATCAAAGAAAAATCTGCTTCTTGAGACAGTAGAAATGCTCTAAGAAATACGTCCCTCTAGCAACATCTGTACAATAAACAAGCCAATAAGCAGGAGCAAATGGCATTAAACGTGGTACACAGTAAAGACAAATCTGCTGATGGCCATCTGTAGAACATGTTTGAATAAACTGAGGTTTTCTTGGAAATCAGGGTTTAGCCTGTGGAAAAAGTTCACTCAGCAAAATCTCAAGTTTTATCAAGCCTTGTTTTGTGTCTACATCAAATAGTAACATGAAGGCAGCTTGTAAGGGAGGGTTATGTGTTTGTGTTCTTTGTCACTGCAAAACAGTCAACCCCCCAGACTGCCAGTTGGCACCAAACCAAATGCTTTATCTCTCTTATACTCCAGTTGTAATTTAAATGTAATGTACAAATATATGGTCAAAAAGTGCTGCACTTGTTTTGTAATGTTTGTGTTTGGTGTGTGATATCTGAATGTAAGTTTGTGGCACATATAGCCTACAAACTTTTTTACAATGATTAAAGTTCATAGAGAAAAGGTATTTTATGAAATTTGAAGTGATTATTAGTAATTTTTAATTTATTACATTAACTCAATTACTATTTATTACTTTACAGGGTTTTTAATATTTGGCCAAGTTCTGATGGCATCAGTGTAGAATAGACAGGAAAGGGTGGGTGATTAGTACAGGACTGCCTTCACAAGGGAAAGTGTAACACTAAATATTTAAATGAAACAGCTTCATCCTTAAAAGAAACTTGTGCAAACAGCTCATAGCTCATTCTCCTGAAAAAATGCAATCAGGTGTTCTAGAAGCTGAGCAGAATGCAAATTGAAAATACAAAATCTCACAACCAAACACATCTTGAAAACCTTGGAAGAATTTGGGAAAGTCATATGTTAAAGTACATTACAAGAGCTTTGTAGTCAGAGGACAAAGGGGAATGGATTCAAATGGAAAGAGAGTAGATTTAGGTTGGGTATTAGGAGGAAGTTCTTTACTGTGGTGCTGAGATACTGGAGTGAGTCACCCAGAGCAGCTGTGGTTGCCCCAATCCCTGGCAGTGTCTAAGGACAGGCTGGACAGGGCTTGGAGCAACCTGGGATAGTGGAAGGTGTCCTTGCCCACTGCAGGGAACAAGATGAGCTTTAAGGTCCCGTCCAACCCATATGACTAAATGACTATATTAAAAAATTGCAAAAAAAAATGGAAGTCCAAACCTAAACTCTGAGGGTTCAGGAAGTCTCTGTTCTTACAGAATTTGTCTCTGATTTTGAAGACAAACCATATTCTTTTGGAGTTTGTCTAAGTGCAGGTTCATTCTTACTCCTTTTTGTGGGAAAGGTACTTAGAACATAGGCCACATGTTTCAGACTCACAGAAGTCAGAATGATATATTCACTTTAAAGTAGTAACCACGGACAAATGAACAGTTTTCTTTTTTTATTTGAGACACTTAGCAAAAATGCTGAAATATCAAACATTTCCTCAGTAGCTACAATATTGCCACTATGTACAAAATATTTGATAAATGTAGTACACATATAAAAATACAGTATGCATTACATATATACAGTACAATGTGCAAAACATATGGCATTCAAACATATGGAATTGATTTCAGGGGTGCAAACAGCAAATACAAAGGCATCATGGTTTCTTCTAGAAAGGCAATACATAAACTGACGCCCTGATTGCCATA
Organism: Pseudopodoces humilis; assembly: GCF_049639895.1. NCBI lineage: Eukaryota > Metazoa > Chordata > Aves > Passeriformes > Paridae > Pseudopodoces > Pseudopodoces humilis. Next base: position 8,399,212 of record NC_142217.1, read on the forward strand.
ATTTGCATTTAGTAAAGTAGTGCTTACATGAAGAGGGCCCCAGAGACAGGTGTTTATCTTCTTCTTTTCACAAAATGAGATGCTAAGACATAATTATGACTATGAAAATAAGAAGAGAAACACCTACTGGGGTTAGCGTTATTTCTACTGCAAGCCGTACTGTGAAGAAAATCCTATCTGGAAAAAAAGCCTGTGCTATTACTACAAATTTCTCAAACAACAAAAACAAATCTGTACTGTTAAACATCAAAAACAGCTTTGAAAATATCTACATCCTTAATTTTAAAAAAGTATGGATAACACTTCTGGGGACTTAATTTCCTATATTTTAAAATACAAAGTGCCTCCTTTGGCAATATAAATGGCAATGCTTTGGTTCCTATTTAAATTTTTATATTATTATAATTTATTTTAGGCTGTCTTTTGAATATCTGAGCTGTATATTTTTATAAAAATAGTGTGATTATATAGTTATTAACCATTCCCTGCTTTTTTTTTGAGAATTTGATCTCATAGCTAGAATGGCTTTTTTTGGCTAGACTTCTACAAATACATTTATGCACTTTTAACTTAAAAACGCTTTATATTCAGTATTGGACACTACAGAATGATGTAGGTGTCTCTTTTTTGCACTTTCTTCCTAGCAAACTGGTATAAAAGGAATATTTGAGATTATTTCCCATTTTAATGGATGCTCTTTATTGGCCATGTATATACTATATGTAACTCAGTTCCACAGATCTCACATGAAATACCTTCTGGAGTATGGTCTAGAAGTCACAGAAAGGTGATTTCATAAACTACAATGTGAAGAGTTTCAACAGAACATTTACTAGAGATAAGTGGAAGATTTTTTTTCCAGTTTTAATAGTGTTTGCTTTAAGTTTATAATACACTTAAGATGCCATCCAAATAGTAATTGTTTACATTGGTGAGCTTTCCTGTGTTTTGATTACATAATGCTGTTCCAGTTCAATGTAATTGCAGTTTCTCTGCCTTGAAAATAAGTTCAGCAGCTTGTGCTTGGGTTCTGATTACAGTGCCTATACTTTTGAGGCATCTGAATGTTTGAGATTCTATAACAGAAAAGTTTAATATTGACACTTCTGTTTGAATCATCATCTTCTCTGAACATGACTCCTGCTGTGAATTTAGGAATACCTGGGAAATAAATGTCAGTATTAGGTAGTGATTATTTCTAAAAGCTGTGACCTCAGCTTTTTAATGTTCTGATTCTGCAGGTCTGCAAGCCCACATTGCTGGATTACACTTTAAATTTCTGTAGAGAACAACTGCCATAAATTGATTTTATTATCAGAGAGTATGACAATGCATCTTTAATTATTTCTAATGTTAAACAAAATTTTACCTGTAACCTTCCTTGCTGTAACTGATGCTGAATGGCACTAAAAGTGCATAACAAATTCCATTTCTCTACTGAACACAGGATGTAACTCCTTTTGAGTAACACGAGCTTTGTGAAACTTGTCTGAGCTCTCTGTCTAGATGTGTAAACAACCAACTTTTGATTTTCACACTGATTAAAAGATATTCTTAATTACTTTGAAGGACCCACTAACACCACATTTGATAGGATGCATTCTGTTAGTATACTGCAGCCATTAAATGGCAAATTTAGTGCCAGTGCATTCCTTTGCAACTGTTCTCTTAATGAGAAAGATTGAGTTCTGTGCAGTCAAACTGCACAGCATGGTTCAATTTCTAAGATGTATTTGTATTGTGCTACAAAAATTTCCGTGTAAAACATGCACACACAAAAGTCTAAGCAAAACCTATTTCTGCCATAAACAGGCATATACAACTATGGCAAACATTTCAGAACAAAGTCTAAAGCAAACCATTTTATATAAAGTTTAATACACAATTCTGAAATGTACAGAAAAGTAATCACACATTCCCTACACTAGAATATTTGTACTTCAGAAACTAAAATGATCCCTTATTATTTTTTTTTTTTTCAAATAGACATTCAGAGCAGAAAGCTATACTGTACTGATAACAAGACATCTCAGCTGTTTGGGTTTATTTCTGCACAAAGATTCCTATGGATTAATTAACATTCTACACTGCCAATAAGGGTAATTTTGTAGCAAGATGACTTTGCCAGTTTCAAGCTCTATTTACATGCACATCAAAAATGACAGTACAGTTGCTCTAGGTTAATTTGTCCTCTAAAAATTAATTTACTTGCCTCTCATTTAATCAGGAGGCAGGGTCAAAAAGGGATAACTCTAACCACACATATATTGTATGATGTCTGGTGTATCACACATAAACTGACAGTACTGTAGAACACTAAATTTCATTCAGAGTTGTTCCTATCAGACCAAGAGTCCTCAATTCTTGTTCTCCTAACAGCTGAGGGCACTTCGTATCTCAAAGTATTAGCTCCCAAGATAGGATGATGAACAGGAATGCAAAAAGTTGAATGTTAAGTGTTCACTGTTATTGAAAAGTCCTATACCATCAAAGCTTAAGGCAGACAGTCCACATGTAATATTGTACTCAAGTATTGTAGGCACAGCAAGAAAGAATAAGGAATTATATCTTCCAACTGCATGTAGTGAAAATCTCCTAAGATTGTTTTCTTGTACTTAGTTTCATATTACAGTAATTCTTGGCCAGTAAAACCAGTGAAGATACATAATGATTTAAAGTGCTGTAATTGATATGATGCAAACATATGGTATCAGTTCAAACCCTGAATCAATGATGTAATCCATTATTTTATCTGAAGCCAATGGAATTCTGTCATATCAGTACACCATACTGCATTATATCTGGAGATGCAAATTTTCAATTAATTCCATAACATTTTCTAACAAAAATATTTGTTTGATGTTAACATGATTGTGTTATGTTTTTCTTTTTGAAAACTGTGATGAAGATTGCTAAGTGGATAACAGCTACTTACTGTTTTCAGTATTCCTTTGATATATATCATCATTCTAAGAAGTAGGCAAAAGCTTTTGGGCATTTTTTCATTCAATCCTACAAAACTTTATTTTTGAAACTTGTTGGTGAGGAAAGAATCATGCAATGAGATCAGTTTTCAGACTAGAAAACATACAATATTTCACTATTTCAGGAAAGAGGAAGTGTTTCCTTTTATCTAAATGTAGGAATTCCCTAATAGGAAATTCCACTTTTGTGTTTGATTATCCGCCTCAATCATCTATGGCAATATTTAACAGCTATTACCTGAGAGACAACCATAGAATTCCAAAGTATAGTAGTTCTACTTAAATTTTTTGTTTGTTTTTCTAACTGCTTACATAATAGACTCTGAAAACAACAACTAAGGGCTTTAAAACAAAAAAAATATTAATGTGCTGTGCTGTGAGGTAAGAGCTTAATTTTTGCTATTCTGTTTATATGCAATATGCCTTCTTACCACAAACAGTACATTCTGATTCTGGTGTTTAGGATTCACACTGAGCAGTTTCTCTGCTGGCTTCCCTGATGTTATGTAGTGGCAGACAAAGCTGTTCAACAAAGTATTCATTAAGAAATGATGGCTGTCCTGTCAGCACTGTCTCCTGCAACTTGATCTCATCCTACAAACATCTTTTATTGAGGGCATTGGGACTATTCTTGCATAGATGTTTGCAGGATTGTAGTGTACAACACTATTAATTAAACTTTTCTACTTCCTCAAACTTTTCTAATATGCTGAGATACTGGATTCAATGATCTAACAAATATCCTCAAACACAAAGAAAAATAGGATATTTACTTCCATTATAGTAATCTCTTATTTGAAGACCACTGTGTTCCCCTCTGTTCACAAAAATAAGCTATATAAAGTTAAAAGAGTATACAAATAACTGTCTGATATACACATTAAAACCTAGCTATTAAATCCAGAGCATTGCTATAGAAAATTCAGTGTTCTCAATATTACCTGGCATAGCTACAGTGGATTTCTTGCAGTTACACTTAAATATCCCTTTGGATGCAGTTAAATTCCTCCCTCATGATTAAAGAATGGGGGAAGTGTTTTAAAATCCACAAAAGCAAAATATAAAAACAACTTGAACAAATTAAGAGACTAGATATATGAAATTTCACTGAACCAGCCAGTGCTTCTACTTGCCTTTGCCCTCAATTAGTTCTGAACCTGGCTCAGGCTTTCCACAGGAACAATGAAGTGCAGTGATACCTCCCCTCCCCAGACATTTGCTCACTGGGTCAATACAGAGAACTGACATCTCACTCTAAGTGTAGTCATGTTGTGTTGCTCTTTTAAGCATTACAAAGTTTTACATTACAGAGATGTAACTTCTTTCTTAAATATCTGTGATACATTTACCTTGGGGTACTTTTAATCACAAAGTACAATCATCCTTTCTTGACTTGTGAAATACAGCTTTCAGAGGGCCCTGATCTGCATTACTGATAGGTGCATAAAGTGATTCACTGTTGTAAACTTGAAAATCAATATGGAATTAGCTTCAAGCATTTGTTCTTCCAAACATTACTGTCTTAATTTATGTTAACTGCAATCAGAATGGTATAATAATGGATCTCTGCTGTAGAGAGACTTGCAGGTCGTGTTCTCATTGGCTATAGCTTAATCCCAGTGCAACTGTAGATCTTGTGGATCTAGAAAGTCAGTGGAAAACACGCTCGGGGCAGCAGAACTGAGAGGGGTGAGTCCAGATGAGGAACTGGGCATTGTAATGTCCAGCCATTCCATATTGTCCAAATTTGTATCGGGAAGGTCAAGAGACAGACAAGAATTATTAGTAGTAAACTGTGGGTCAGATGTTTCCATGGGTGAATGAGAGTGATCTAAAATGCTGGAGTGATTAAGCAGATCATTCTGGAGGTCTTCAATTAAAGAAAATGACTCTCTGTCCTCATTACTGCTTGTCAGTTGAGGAATTTCATTACCTGATGGTAAAGTTCCATCCAAGAGGGCTTCAAGCTGGTTCTCCAAACTTATAGACAAGCTGGTTGTTGGTTCTAAGGACACGGGAGGAGGGGCCATTTGGATCTGTGGAGGTGGACGGGATATCACTGTGTTCACTGGCATTGTAGTGATGTTGGCTGTTACTGGTCTCATTTTAGATATGGGAGATGGTTCTTCTTTTATTGGAAGGGAAATCTCTGTAATAAAAAAACCCCACTGTTGAATTTAAAAATATAATGACGTAACATCCTCATGCTTAGAACTTCTTTGCCCACTTTGGGATGTATCCACAGTGAATTAAGTGCAGTAACAGTCACTTTGCTGCTCCATTCATACTCACACTTACATACACCAGACTCTGGCAAGGCCTCCACAAACAACAGTGTACTTTTAAAAAGTCCCAGAGTTCTGCTTTCAGTGATAGCTTAGCCAATTAGTATGAGTACTGATGAAAAAAGAAACATATTTCTAGATGTTACCTTAACCTCCTTCATGTTTGCAGCTCTTCTCATTAACTGGAATAATTATAGAATCAACACATTTCCTTGTCTAGAGAAGAGTACCCAAACCACTTTTCAGTTTCATCCCTGTTTAATACTGACCACATTGTTTAATTAAGAGTCTACGAGACGAACTGGTCTGATCAATATGTGTTTATTCCCAATTCTAGAATCTAAAATGATGCTTCTGTCAAGAAGTTTCATGTAACTTAGTGGCAGTAACAATAAAGGGAAATAAAGCATAAGTTCCAATTTATTCTTAGATGTGAATGAAGCCCAAAAATAAGACAGAAAAATATGCAAATAAATCCTCTAGCACGAGTGATGTTCCTAGCAGCAAAAATATACCTGACAATGTATTATGTGCTGGTTTTCCAAGAAAAAACCCACATCCTTCTCACTCTCCTGAAGTACATTGGTAAACTAAACATTTTTCAGTGCAGAGCTTGCTTATATTAAGTACAAGAGGCCTGAATGCTTTACTTAATTTTTTTCATAAAGATGATCATTAATTTAGCTTGAGTTGTTGACTACACAAGTTACTTATCTCAGTCTACTCACATTTTCAGCAGGTGACCTTGCAATTTGCTTTGAAAAAGAAAAAAAATACTCTGATATTTAGAATATGGCTAAAGTCTTCCAGTAGCCTAGAACCCCTGCCCTGGCATTCACTCCTGTCAAGATCCTTATATGACAGTAGTTACAAACCATTCTGTTAATTGAATCACTTGGCACCACAACATTTCCCAGTATTGTAATGGCTTCTTAGTCTACTAAGCTTAATTATGGCTGAAAGCCTCCTTCTTTTATTGCTGAGCTACTCTGTTTATTACTTTAGTTATTTCAGTGCCTTTCTGACAACTCCCTTATTTTAACTAACATGAAGTTATTATTCATAATATAGAGATTTCATAGAATATGAAATGTTCATAGAGATCATATGTTCATAGAGAGTTCATACACACTTCTCCCAGTAATGTATCTTTGATTTTTATAGTTGGTAGCACATGGTTATATTTAATGAAATTTTACTATCAACATGCTTTAACTCTTACCTTATTCTATTCTACTCTTTGTATAATTTCAATAAACATGTTATGGACTTGCTCAACTTTTCCAATTTTGATAAAGTATGTCTGTGCTAACCTAAGGGGTTATTTAATCATTTGAATGCTGTAGAGATTATTTTAAAGGTCCACCTGAGCTAATTTGCAAGCACTGAAGTTCCACAGCAGGTCAACTGTATGTGTTTCGGTAGATGTTTTCTTTAATAAGGAATTAAACAAACTTTCAGAAATTTAGCTTCATTCAGGCTGGATAGCTTCTAACTCCTGTTCCTAAAAGAATTCTCATTTGATTATAGCAGTGAGTTTTTACTACCAGGTTTTAAATCTCTACATCACACAGCTGCCAATAAGCTTACCTCCACTCTTGATGAGAATATCAAAAAGATCATCCATCTGTTGACTGTGTGCACTGGAAATCTGTAGTGCAGGAGAACAGAGTTACTCTCTTTCATGTGGTATTTTTTTCCTACACTCATTGTTCCTAGTTTCTCTCAACAGCATGTAAGTACTAATATATGATAAAGACTGAAATGCTTAATATGAAATTGTCTATCTAGAAAACAGATACTCTGGAGAGACATTTGTGATCTCTGTGGTTGGTTTCAGTACAAAGGAATAGGCAAAGAGCATGACAAACACTTCATGAAGGCAACCTAGGAGAGAGGTGCAAGAAGCTAGGGCTCAGGAGAGTTACTGACCCCATTTTGTACCAGGATAATAACAACTGCAGCACTTTGGGGTTGCAAACCCTGCTCTACTGTCTCTCAGAGACAGCCTGTGAATGGCCGTCATGTAAGATGCATTTTATGGTTTTTTTCCCCCAGTCTGTAGATTTATGTTCTTTTATTTTTTATGGGTGGGAGGTAAGCTTTTAGGAACTTAACTCTGTTTTAAACAGACATCCCCTAAATAACTGAACCTTAAGCAAAAGGTAACAAAGGCCCCCACAAACCCACTCATTCAATAACATATCTAGAAAAAATTGACTTTCATGAAGGTCTGAAGAAGTGTTTTAAACCATTGCTTATACTCCAGGGATGGGAAGTGATTTGTCATCAGATCTAGTGGGGAGCCCCTGACTGACTGGTAGTGATAAAAGTGACCTAAGACGAACTGTGTGCCCTCACTGTGGGGATGTCCTGGACATGCCAAGGATGCAGGAAAGAGCATTAGACACCCATAGTCATTCCTGAGATCTTCCACCACAAACACCCAACCAACACTAGGGGCTACAAGGTTTTAACTGTTGGGATAAAAGCATGAAATTAGGGATACTCATTCATTTTGTTTACAAATTTCCTCTGATACAAAGGAACTTCCACCCTTATTAAGGTGGCAAAGCACTACACAGGATTATTTACCAAGATCACTCAATACAGATTCTTTTCAAGCAAACACCTATGTTCATGTTTGCTTGTGTGCATAAACATTCACACACATTCTCCTCAAATTTACTCTCTTTGGAAAATGCATCTTTCCTCTCTTAAGCATGAGGTTTGGGTATCACACATTCTCAAAACAAGTCACCTGAAGGCTAGTTACTGTTAGTAGCAATAGCAGCATTAACCCAATTAGATGTATTGGCAACTGGGAACTGTAAGACTTATTTACATACATGCTGCTTTAATAAAAGAATAATGAAACAGGAGTCCTGTAATTAAATACAGTTACGCAACTAGTAACAGGGTATGTTAGAAAACCTTGATGCTAAACAAAAAAACAAAAGCAACAAAAAACAAAAACAAACCCCAAAACAAAACTAAAAATCCTTAAAACAAGCGATGGTTTTGGTAATTGTGAAGAAAAGCTCTATTTTTAACAGACTAAAGAAAACAAGTACCTCACGGTGTGATGGCTGAATATTGCGGGTCTGTTTTATGGCCTCTTCATAACGAGGAGGATCTTTCGTCTTGGACACTGTGTTGTTGAAGAGGGGTTGCTGAACAATGTAAGGCTGGGGTTGAGATGGAGACCCAGGCTGTGTGAAATAACAAAACAGTGACTAAATAATGTGATTTAGTGAATTCAAGATGAATTCACTCTGAAAATTCACTGAAATCAACTCTACAGATTATTCTGTCACGTCAATCTATGTATTAGCATAATCAGAGGGATAAAATAAGTTTCTTTCTCCCTTTCTCACATACATGCACATATAAGTATTGTTAAAATCTACAAAACATTCTTCCTTGAGTGAGCTGCTGTATGTAAATAGTCATGTGTTATATAAGAAGAATAAAATAATATTTATATAAAATAAATATAAAAGAACTTTATGGAAGACTGTTGGGATATCCTTACCTTGTTGGGAGCAGCAGGTCCATTCTGCACAGAGAGGACCTGATTACCACCAGGGTGAACGCTAGAGTTTGATGTTTTATTAATAAAAGATTGTGAAGGTGTTGAAACTGGTGCAGTCTGATAGGAAAAAACTGCATTAGATGTGGCAGGTGGAAAAACCTGAAAAGGATTAACAGATCAGTCTTAGATTGTGGTTTTATTTAAAAAAAAAAAAAAAGGTAATATGGGATAAATTACATTAATGAAATATGAGACCTTTTTTCCTAAAATGCTTGCTTGCTTAAATTCCCTATTAAGTGAATGTTATTTATACTGATTTTTCCTTTCAGTGGACTAATTTCTAAATTCAGAACAGTTGGTCTCTGAAAGAACTTTTGTGCTCTAACATACTTTCACTCATCACTCAATAATAAAAACATTTTCCTGCAATTTTCCAGGAAGCATGAAGAAATTGTATGGAACAGTTCAAACAGCATATCCATGATTTCCCCACCTAGTAGACAGTCAATAACATAAGGGAGATAAAGAGAAGCTACCGATGCATAGTGCATAAGGCTGTTTTAAACTCAGTATCACTCCCAAATACCTTTATGACAAAGGTGACAAATCTTAGGTCATGGATGGAGAGAGGTAGATCTAATGCTGAATGCATGAGGGGTGTCCTGATCTGTTGTATCACATCAATGTTTTCATTTTGATGTAAACACCAGTGCAATAGCAGGCTGCAAACTCTGCTGGGAACTGTGGTCTTCATGACAACTGATCTGAATAGCAGGGAGGATTGGTTATGTCCTGTGGACATTTCAAGGAACTTGGAGGCAGCAATGGCAGGAAGCTGCCAGTCTCTGGCACAAGTACATGCCTCAGAATGACTGGAAAATTTCTCTATAGGACCTGTTGAATTAACAGGTAAGATTAACCCCTCATCCATTCCCAGAGAAGCTGCATGAAATCTGCTTTTTGGATGTATGTCAGTTTTGACTTCTGGAGGATAACCTCAATGTCCATGAAATTAAACAGACTGAACAAGCAGTCTGAAGAGTACTGATGCTCCTTTAGCTGTGTCCCCCTTTACTAGCCAGCTCTCTAGAGAATGGCAAAGCACAATCATACATCTCCTAAGGTAAGTTTTTATCTGGAACAAGAGCCCAAGCAGAGGCAGGTAAGGTGACACTGCTCAGGTAAAATCCCCAAATCACAGCAGAACACAGGGTTCATGATGCACTTTTGTAAACTGAAAGAACTTCAAAGGCTGAGATATAATAGTTACATAACATACTGCAAAAATTACCCTCTTCATCTTGGAATTTGTTTCTAAATTATCTGTCCCTAGGGGCAGGCTGAAAAATCTTGCTGTCCTAAGTAATAGGAGCCCTACAGTCAACAGAAGTAGCTATCCTAATAAGAATGCAATAAAGGTCCAAAACTAATCTCCATGTTCTTAATAACAGAGGTCAGTCTGGAAGAGGCTCAGAGGAGGAGAAAACATTTTCTTTTGTGATGACTGGTACTGATGAGTTAATAGCAGTTAACATATGAACGTGACTGGAGTGGCAGTCACTACCGAACATCCAGTGCTGAGGAACATCTGTTGCAATGGGATATTACAGAGCTGACTGTTTCTGGTAGGGAAAAAGAGAAGGATCTCTCTGAATCATACCCTACATTCCTTAGGAAGAGGTATGGTAGGGTTTTGACCCACTAGAATTACCACTCTCAGAATCTGAGTCCATAGCTTCCTTCATAAGGAGGGATGAAATCAACAAGGAAAGTAAGAAAACCAAAATTAACTTCTATAAAAGAATAAATCTCTGAAGGTATAGGTAAAAGCTTTCTCTTAAGAGCTGCCTATGAGAACCTCCCATTTAGAGCCAGTGGCAAATAAGAGAAATTGACTGGAATATACCTGGTACACACCACTTGTGCCAAGCATGAGCAATAATGTAGTAAGGGTCATGCCCTAAGTGTACCATTAAGATAAAAAGTCTTTAGAAAATGTATTTATTTGCAACTGAAAAATGAAGTCCTGCACAGACTAAAATTTTGGAAAGAGAAGGAGTTACAAGCCCATTGTATCACACAGATAAACATGATGTTTATCCTACATCTACAGATGTTAGGCGACTTCATCATTTGTATATAACACAGATGACACATGAAAGATTCTAAAAGCACTGCCTAGAACTAGATTATACAACTATTTATCTTAATGTTTATTGCTATCCACAAACCTTTCTGATTGGTTGGGTCTGACCAAGTGCGTGCTGCATGCTGGTATTTTGTTTTGATTGTGGAGTATGCATCTGAGGTGCTGTCTGCACCAGGCCAGAGGAAGAAATAGGAGCAGGTATTTGTGATGGGGTCTGTATTCCAGCTTGTGATTGAGCCTAAAGGATGAAGATAAAATATTTGCATTATTTGTATCTCACAGTAAGTTACATCATGTAAAAATCTATTGCACACCTTATGCAGAGTAGCAGTAACATGTATTCTGGGAGGGATGAGTGTTAACTGTACAGGAAACCAAACTGTTACTGTGTTTGGTACTGGGGATTTCCCAGCTACAAGGTGATGCTTATTTTGCCAAGACAGTTTCAGACAAAGATAAACTGGAGAGAGCCCAGTGGATAGCGATTAAAATATCAGGGGACAGGAAAAGCATAAATCAGTAAGAAAGGACTCTAAGGAACTGTCTTGAGTAACCAGAAGACAAAACTGATGATGCAAGAAAAGGTTGCTTTTAAGACCGTGGTAAGTTTTAATGGCCAGTGAATGACAAGAAGCATGTCCAACCTCATGAAAAACAATTTTAAGTGGTAGTGGAAAACATTCTGGAGTTTTAGTGAAGTGAAATACCAGGAAAAGTTGCTTAAGCTTGTTACAGAATTCTAGCAGGGTTTTAGAACAATTCAGGTGGGGATCTGGGTGTATAGCTCCTAGGAACAGTTCTTGCACTGCAGACTGGGGCCCATCCTCACCAGAATTTTCCATCCCTCAAAGATTGCTGGATGTGCACAGGCTTGCAGCAAGTGTAGGCCCACAGAATGCACAAAAGCCAGGGACACACTGCATCTGGAAGAATACTTAGCTGCCATGATGGGTGGCAGGGGATGTTCCCACAATGCCATTTGCATTCCACAATGCATTAGTGCTTAATTCTACATCAGATCAAAAGGTTACACTAATTCAGCTTGGTCAGATTATTTTTATACCTCTGTATTTATAGCCTGGCTTGGTTTATGCTGTATTTATTCACTAGCTATAATCAGCCTAGAAATAATATTTGTGTAACCATGGTTTCTTTTTCAAAGTCCCCAGCAGAGTTCCACAACCTGGCATTCACATTTTTAAATGCACTGAAGCACCACCACACAAGGCAGTTCATGTATGTTTTGCCAACAGGGCTATCTCAAAACAAAGTACTGAGGCTGTAGCCCTCTATTACAATTTTCAGTTAACAAAATGATGGTATTAAATCAAATTGTGCATGGAGGCAGTACATAGCAAGAATTGCTTTTCAGGAAAGAGTATCTGGGAAAAAAAGTTGCAAAGAAACAAGTACTAGAAGCAGGTATTACAGGATTGGCTCAAGCTTTTCTACTGTTTCCCTTAAGCAGAAACAGGCTACGCCTGCTTTTTAAGTTAATCCTATAAGCAGCACATTTACCTATTTACACTAAGTTATGAAATACTGCCATACAGGTTACATGATAAAAAAAACAGAAACATTCTTACCTGCAATTTGATATTTCCAACTGGTAACTGCACTGCAGTAGCAGCATTCGGTCCCTGGATAGACAGTGGGAGGAGCAGCTGGGCAGTTCCTTGGGTAGTTAATAAAGCTTGAGGCTGGGCAACAACTGCAGTTTGTGGCTGCCTCTGTGGACTGACATAAAACTGAGAAATGGCATTCTGAGGTTCAGCTTTGGCCACAGGTATCTCCTGCTTGATAACAACCGCCTTTTTGGCAACTGGATTCTGGCCAGCAGTGTACACTGACTGTCCTAAGGAATGGCTGGCTACAGGTACAGATTGACTTGTACTTGAGCAGTCAGCAGGAGCAGTTTCATCTTTGACAGCAGCACTGATCTGCTTCTGTTCCAAAGCAGCTGAGTTACCAAAAGTCTGAGACTGTTGCTGTTGTCCCCTTTTTTTAACCTCAAGCTGCATTTTCAATACTTCCACAAGTTTTTGCTCTTGTTCCAGTTTTCTTTTGAGCTCCTCAATCTGTTTTTCTTTTTCTTGAAGCTTGCGGTCCTTTTCTGCTACATCAAACTCCATGGTTGAGATGCTTCCACTGCTGCGATTCTGATTATCCTCATTTGTACTTGCTCTCAGTGGTGAAGTACTTAGGAACTGGGACGATGACATCATGGTCACTTCTGGGAAAGTGTCTGTCATACTCGTATCATCTGTGCTTAGACTCGACTGTTCAGAAGGAGAGGGAGATATAGGCAAGGGAGAGCTGATGTTTTCAGTATTTGCTGCTTTGCTGCCAGGTCCAGTAGATGTTTTTTCTGGAGGGAAGCTGGATATCGTATTAGCCACTGGTTTATTTAGTGTTGCAACGGGAAATGCCACAGTCACTTCCCCAGTGTTACCTGTGGCCCCACTAGAAGTAGTCACTGTCACAGAGGTACTTGTAGCAACCCCATTGTTGTTAAGATCTTGATAGGTTTTCAGTCGCTCAATAAGATCTGTTTTTGTTCCAGACACTGGTAATCCCCTCAGTTTCAACTCCATTTTAAGCTCTGCTACCTGAAATAAAATAAAATAAAACAAAACACTATAATAAAAAAGGAAAATATTAAAACTTACTGATATGCTTTCTTATTACATCTCAATAATGAAAATCATTTTCAGTGGTGTATTTGTGGTTATTACACCTCTGGGTTCTGACAGCACGCATTATCTATGAACACATTTCCATGACTTCCTACTTACTTCAGTGTTTAAGTGGCCAAAATGTTAGGAGTGTTCAGTTGTACAGTGAATAGTAGCAAACTGATGATGTTTTTCATAAATATTCAACATGGAAAAATGCACCTACAGCTCCAGTTCTGAGCTAAAAACCTCTGAAGCAAACCAGCAGACAGTGGCAGCAGTACAGATAAAAGCAGCGAACAGCAGCACGCTGAGTCCCTTTGTTACACCATCAGGACAGACAGATCTGTTTCTGAGAAACTTTATCAGGTCGGTTGATGATTCAATAGACCCATCAAACACAAAAGGCACTCTTGCTAATTAGCAACCAGTTACCCTATGTGCCATCTGGGTTTCTTTTACATAGACAGTGTAAGCAGTCAAAATTACTTTCTGATAGGAAAATGTTCTCAGTTTTTTCTAATAAGCTTACAAAGTAAAGTGCAAATGTGTTGAATTAATGAGTTAAATTACTTTTGTGCTTCAAAATACCAATTAAAGAAAAGCAATCATAAAGAATGGCTTCTGTTTATCATAAACATGCACCACAGCTAACTGCAGAGTTGGGGCTCTCTGCATTTTAGAGTTACCTCTAACAGAACAAGAGGTACCTCAGCAGTATTTCAGTACTCAGCCAACCTAGAATTTAAGTTGGAGGTATTTTTTATTTGGAAATGATGAAAAGTCACAGCAATACATTTTATATCTCTAAAACCCACAGCAATATTGTTCAATAACTCCCTAGCAAATTACTGTCAGCTGTTTTCCCCAGTCTAGTACCTTCTACACTTGTGAGTGTGTTCTAACTTTTCTCTTTTTCAGCAATTCATTTCTGAACTCTTAATCCGAATTGATTTAGCTGATTCAGTGGTAAAACTACCACCAGCCGGTCTGCAAGAAAGGCTTATGTTAGTGTTACCACATCAGCAGGAATACCAATAAATTGTGCAGAAATAGGTAAGTGAGCAGCTTTAATCACTGCAAAACACAATTTCAGGTATTAACTTAAATATCTTTACAAGTTTTTAGTTACAAATTTTATAGACTTATTTAATATTAAAAGATTTGCTTTAACTTAGGACAATACATTACTGTCTTGAGACTATAATCTTCCGAGATTTCTTCTTTTTATTCCTTCAAATCCTCCCTCCCACCCCTCACAAACCTTGGTAAAGGCAAAGATAAAGGGATTAAATGCCCACTAGATGTCCCTATCCTGCTGCTGAGGTTTGGCACATTCCTGCAGCTGCTGAATGAATCCTAAACCCCCACAAGCTGCTTCAGATTCATCCCTCACAGTCGTTATTCCTGCTAGAAGGAAGATCCTATGCAATACCCTCACAGTGCAACCTGAACAGTCTACACAGTTATGACTTCAAAAAACTTCAGAATTTAGTGTTCATTTTCAGATGACATGTTGAACTCTGGTAAGAATGTCTTTTTACTCTCTTTTTACAGTCTTATTTCTGTTTCTATTTATAGCAGTGACCTCTCAGAATACTAATATTATATATAAGCTAATAAATGTTTTTATTAGGACATCTTTTAATTTATATTGCTTAACTAAACCTCTTCACTGATACACTGAAATATGTCATGAGGAAATTACTGCTCCAGAGTTTAAATCTGCCTGAGCTGAAACTTCACATGAGGTGAGCCCCACAGGTGACCCAAGGTGTCACAGTGAGGGACTTATACAATGTGTCCTCTTCCAATTCTTTGGGAAAGAAATGTCATTTCTGGAACATATGTATATGAGGAATCAAATATTACAGTCCAGGAGAGCAGTGTACGAAAACTTTGACAATCTTATTCTGACCAATTAGGAGGAAAGAACATTTTTCATTGGTACAAATTACCAGGCATATTCTTGACAGTAAAACTTCACAAGTTATGAATTACAGTAATGCACAGGAATGGACAAATTCCTTTTATCTTTTACCTTCAAGTCATCCAAGCTTGAAGGTAGTGGACCTGGTTTTCTGCTAGGAACATTACTGTTCTGTCTTGGTGAACTGGCAGCTGATGTTGGTGTACTGTTGCTCAAAGTATTCAGTGGTGAATTCCCATTGTTGCTCTGTTTGTCATTCAGTGACCTTCAAGTAACAGGAAAAAGAGGGACAAAAATGTCAATGTTTAATTTATTATGTTTTCAGTCAAGAAGCTGTGGTTCTGAATCTCATGTCCGTGAAGCTAATTAACTAATTAACTCTTTTTACAAATCCATGCTTAACCTAACACATTACTGTTAAGTATTTTCAGTAAAAAAAAACAAATAAGAAAACAGAGAGTAGTGTAGCGCTATTTTGTTTTGGTTTTGCAGTTAAGCATACCAATCTATGCTTCATAGTTTTAATTATTGTCATGGTATCCCTGAAGAACACTATGGACTGCAAACTCAGTTTACACAACTTAATCACCAGCCAGGGCAATTAGTTAGTTTTTTGTCTGGCATCAATAACCACCCCCCAATACTGAACTCTGTGTATCAACCCTTCCCTAGATGTCCAATGTTCACACACAGTACGGACTGACATAAAGCAGTGCACTTTGAAGATTATGCATTTTTATCAGCTGAACTCAAGAATCTCATATAAGGATTCTGAAATAATCGTAAAAAATTAAAAATGCCATCATTTACACTAGGTACCATAAGTAATCTTTTATTTCGTTTAGCTGATTTATGAAGAAATGTTTCTGAAATGTCACTAAATGGAACAGAAGAAGCGTGGGCAAGCAGGCAGAAACATCGCCAGTCCAAATGTTAGGATACATGGTAATTATAAATAAAACCACAGATGGTAGCTTTAACTTTTCTAGCCTCACTTGCTGAAGAAAAAGAACTCAGTGAAAACTCATTTTAAAAGAACAGCTGAAAGTCAATATGAATTTAGGGTTGTGTGACTGTGGCATGTTACATTTGAAGCACTTCTAGGAAAAGATTGGTCATAGATGATGAGAATGTAACTCTGCAGATAGTCAGCTTCTTGTTTTGTTACAGGGTGCTGGCAACTCTTTAAACACTTATTTTTCTGACTGCTTCTACCTATAAATCAGTGAGTGTACTTCTCACTGTTAAAAGTGCTAAAGATCAGTACTAATGAGAAACTCATATAAGAATTAGAGATGAGGTTATAAACAACAGATAGATCTTATCAAATTTAAAATTACTGTTTTGTCTTATTTATAAACTGCAAAAATGTGGTTTGTGAATTTGATGTAAAAAAATAAGCCCACAAGAATAGTGTATGTCTTTGTTAAAGACGTGGTCTGCAAGCTTCTCTCCTGCTCTGCTTACTTATGTCACACTTGAGTGAAAATGCTGTCAAAACTTTTCTTCATTTTGCACAAATGCTTTTGAGTTTCAAGAACGCATTTGGTCAGAAAAAACACATCTGACAGGTAAGATGTTCTGTTTCCATGTCACATAAAAATAACTAGGACCACTTCAAGGCTTATCAGACCACAGGATTATTTTAACAAGAGAACAACCTCATCACCTTGTTAAATAAGGCAAATAATACCCACAGTGATGCACAATGCCATTTCAAGTTTTCTCGGGTTCCAACTGTCTCTTTAAAATTTGCAAACCATGTTTACTTCTAAAGCCCTAAGCCTCTAACTGATGTATATGTTTTTCTTTAAAGGACACAAACAATGCTTCACATACTTCAGCGGTGCAGGTAGAATTGTCTGGTAGTTGTAGTGTTGCTGCTGTTGGCTCAGGATCTGCAACTGCAAAAACAGTTGCTGCTGTTGTAGCAGACGAGCATAGTTGGAGTCCATCTGTGGCTCATTTTTCTCACCTTTCTGATCAGGTGGAATATACTGATGATACTTCAATTTTTTCACCCTTGGCTTAGGTTCTTTACATTTCTTGCTCCGATGTTTATCATTTGGGTTCTTTGGGTGGCTTTGCTGTTTATGGTTGGAAAAGATTGAAACAAAACCACAAAAGATGTCATTTAAAGCAGTTATGCATGGCTCAGAGATGCAGCATACCAGATCACTTTTTTAATCTGTGGAGAGCTACTGAAAACAATTGTCCTTGAAAACATGCCCAAATGAACCATCCTTGGAAGGTTAACATACTCCAGCTGGCTTATCCCCTGCACAAGTAGAGGTCATCAAATCACAGTTTGTGAACAGTTTTTTAAAGGTGGCACAGATAAGGGATTCTATCAGTCATGACCTGTCATTGTCAAGAGGCATTCTTCTTAAGCAGGTAAGTTCAAAGCAACTTAGCAGTTTGTGGAAGTAAAATCCAGTACTCTAAATTCCATCTGTAAACATCTGAGGTACTTACAGGTCTAGACTAAAAGCATGGGCAGACACTACTATAAATTAGAGGCAGCAGTACCCTCATTAGCAATACCTGCTCAAGTGGTAAAACCCTCTTCCTTTACAAGTTCTTTGAAATTATTTTGAGGGAAAAATTTAAGGCAGTTACCTAATCATACAGAAGGTATCAAAGCAGAAATGCTGTGTTGATCCATGCACGTTTACTACACAGACAGCCTCTCTTGGGGCACATCTGAATTTGTCATTAAGGTCCTGCATTAAGTAAGCTGGTACAAATCCAGTGATTTCAAAGGATA
This sequence comes from Pseudopodoces humilis, assembly GCF_049639895.1. NCBI lineage: Eukaryota > Metazoa > Chordata > Aves > Passeriformes > Paridae > Pseudopodoces > Pseudopodoces humilis. The sequence continues at coordinate 8,417,537 of NC_142217.1, forward strand.
TAGCCAAATCTATACTAGAAATTGACTGCCAGAGATCATCTTTGCACATTTAACTGAATCAGTTTAATGTAGGTAAGTAGAAGTCTGCATACATATATTCATTAACACAGCTGAAGACAGTGAAATTACTGAAATGAAACATCTAAAAGAAATCCCTCTCTTAACTGTTTTTGAAAGGGTTTTCCAGGCTGCTGGCTAAGTCAGTGCACAAAAGATAATTGTGTAAGTTCTTCCGGTATTCAACAAGGATACAGTAACTTCTTCCTCACAATGCATTCTGCTTATACATTAAACTAACTAAGAAAACCTTGGTTACAGGTAGACTATGAATGCAGTGACTCTCTATTCAACTATCCTCCATACAAAACTAGATTACAAGGCAGACAGAAATAGAAAGCAGAAACTCTACTGCAAAAACCTATTGTCCTTATTTCTTAAAAACTTCCATAGCAACTTTATGCACAATTCTGCCTGAAAACTTCTGTCAACTGTACTGTAAGGACTTCCTGGAATAATGAGCTGTTCCTACAAGGGTTACTGGCTGACCTTAGGACAAAAAGCTTTGAGTCACCAGCCCAGTATGCTCCCCCCGAACACCAGAAGTTTTTCTTAGTTACAGGCACTGCAAGGTTACTTGTGTAGTTTTCCATTAAAAACAGCACTGTGGGCTTAGGACAAAGAGGAAGAATATTGTCCTCATGGGCCACAGTTCCAGGTACCCACCTTCACTAACGTTGGCCCAGGCTTTGCTGCAGATACAGTGGTTGTGGTCAGGGTGGTTGCAGCAGTGGAACGAGTCACGTGCTGTTCAACTGCAGAGGGAGTTTTGAGGAATTCAGGAACTGGAGAGGTTAAAGGTGGATACTAGTATTAAAAAAATATAAGGAAAAAGAGAAACATTAAAAACATCAACTGCCTGAGTAACTGGAAAAAAACGTGAAAAAGTTAAGACAATTTACTATCACGTCAAATACACAAAATCTTTTTCAGAGGAATGGTGAAAACAGAACTCCTGTACATGTGTATAAGTATTCTATAAGGGAACATTTTGGCACACTTCAAATATAGCAAATAAAATAAAATGGTTTCTCACGATAGGAAAACACTGCTTTACTACTATGAAATTGAGGCCTTCAGTATTTTTTTCTGTGGAGTCAGATTTTTGTGTATACAAGGAGAATCCTACCACCCAAACAAGTACTGTCAGAAAAACTTTGCTTTCATAAAGGTCAAACTTCAACACAGGTAATCAAACTTCTTGTATCAGAATGATCACCCAGCAGGACAGCAGGTGTATTTTTACCTTTCCTACTCCTATTTTCACAGAACCCCACCTCTGATTGTGCCAGGAGGTACATTTCTTTTTTATCATATGCCAGCAGAAGTGTAAACCCAAACTTCACTCATCTAAAATTTGTCATACCAATTTTTATTGTGCTGAAATTGGTTTGTGATTTTAAGTCTTAAAGAGACCTTATGATTTCCTTCTGTGGTGAATATCCCTCTGATGGAATCTACACTCTACATAAACAGATCTCGGTCCTTGTGTTCCTAGATACACAAAGAAATTTTTACTCTTTTCTCACAAACAGATTTTTCATTCTCTGATTATCTTTACCTGTTACAGGTAACTCTGTTAATGGTTTTCATTAGTCTTTCTGGGATATAAGTAACTGAAAATGTACAGGATATTCATGTATTCTTTATATATATTTACACATATAGGGTCCTTACAGTGGCATTACCACTTTTACTGGAATGATCTCTTCTGACAAACGTGCAATTTTACAGAGGATGTCCACAGTAGCTCTCTGACTTCACTGCTGAACACTGCACCCCAGCTCTCTTCCTCCCCAGTTTTACCTTGAGTTAAGAGTCCCCAGGTTTCCACATTTCTTTGTCATGGGAAGGAGACATTGTGTATTTTTCTTTCCAATAATTATTCATTCTATTTGAATTGCATTTCTCTCTTAAAAGCCAAATCAACTGGTCTTTTTGCATAATAACAACCAAACTGTGTGCTGACTACGCCTTCCTACTTTTGTTAGGTGACCCATTCTTACGTCAAGGTTGTTAATGGTAACATGAAACTAGAATGAACCCAAATCAACTCCCACAGAGCACTGGTTCCAGCCTCCTTTCAGCCCAAGACTTCCCTCTTTCTGTCTCATTTCTGGTAATCTCCATCTTCATTTTCCTAGTGTTTAATATCATCCAGTAATAAATCCAGCCAGATTACATCAGTTGCATTTCCATTGTTGAAGAAAGCAATTAGATCACCTAGTACAATGTTCCTTTTATAAAAGACCCTTTTTTATATTCCCATCAGTAAACATCCTTTTTCTTCCAAATTAATTCCAAGACTTCCATTCTAATTAAGTCCGACAGGTACTTCTTTCCGTTTCACTTCTTCCCGTACCTTTCCCATATTCTTCTATGAGATTGTAGCACAAAGGACTTAACTTGGTACACATTTTGCAGCTCTATGTCCTGGTTCTTTTTTATTTCTGGGATAGCAGTTCCCAAGCTGCCAGACTGCATGCACAGCTCTCCAACTTCTGCTTACAATTAATTTGTAATAAATTTCCATTTTATCTTTGTGTTTCATTTAGAAATCCCACTGCGTTCCCAACCATCAGCTGCCAAGAGGCAACTATAGCTGCCTTCCCACAATCCAGCAAAACTGAATAGGTTTGATCCCTCTGTCTTGCAGCCACACAGAGGAACAGCTCCTGATGACTGCTTTACTAAATAGCAGATTTACCATGCTCTCCCTAGTCACTGTAACACTGTGCACATGCCCGTCCTGGGCTCCTGTCAGTTTATGGTGGCAGGCTAAAGATACAAAGGCCTCTATTTTTGTATCAGTTTCAGAGTGTTTGCTCTGGAAAGCATCTGATATCTCCACAGTGTCTGTTATTTGCTTGCACAAGAATTGGGAGGGAACACTAGAGGGACTTAGCCTTCAAGAAAGGATTCTGGATGCTGTATTCCAACATATTGCATCCCTATGGCAATCCAATTTAAAAGGTTTATTTAAGTTACAGCAGCAAAACTTTAAAATGGTCTCAGTTTGTCTTAGAATCAAACTGTCAAGTACCATATTACCATCAGGCACAGAGGAATTAAAATGACCTCTTGATTTTCACTGTTTCTTAACTAAACACCATTTTAAATGTTTGCTACTTCACTTATTCATTGCATAGTCATGTACTATTCTGATCCTTCTTGAACCCAAACAACTTGACTTTAAACGTACTATTTAGTAACCCATTATAGGCTAGGAAAACAAATCCATGATGACAGCACAGCAAAACTCTTAAAAATGGGAAAGTTAGTATATTTTTTAAAAAGCCCAAACAAAACCAAAACAACAACAAAAAAGCACCACCAAACCCCCAAATTATCTCTTATCACATTGTGTGAAAATCATGGTGCAAAACATTTTCCTCTCGCCAGAGAGTAAGTTATTTTTCCTTACACTACTCATTATCCTAACCTACACACAAAGCTTTTTACAGACTTCCCAATTTTTCCTGCAAGTGTTAGATGAAGCAATGAACCACACACATCATTTACTTTATAAACTTTTAAATTCAAAAAATTAGATTTAACAGGTCTTGACTTCTTAGCTTGATTACTTCATAAACTAGTAATTACTTAATTTGAACAGATCGCTATTTCCAAATAATATGAGTTTTCTGCTAGATGCCAACAAGAATCTAGCAGGTCACTAAGCTACAGAGAATATATTAAGAAAACAGTTATTCTGTGCCATCAAGCAAATTTCTTCAGCTGTTTTGAAGATAACTGTTTAACATTTGCTGAATTGTGAATACCCCATTTTGATCTGTTTGGAGTATGACTAAAATGCCTAATCCTTACCAGATGCAAGTACACTGGGTTTAAGTAAGTTTTAGGTCATCAGTCAACAAGAGCTGAAGATTCTCAAAATTATGTTACATCCTCTGTAGTCTGGAAATGTGCGGAGGAGGAAGCCTTGAAAAGAACTCTGGCTGCACTTGCTTTATTCAAAACATTCTTCGTATTTTTTTGTAGTAATAAAATTTAAAATTTATCAGAGGAAATTAAAAGAATAAAGGAGCCATTCCCAGACACATCTCCTGTAGAAACCTGCTGTGCTGCTATTCTTTAATTCAAAAGGAACAAGGTGAGAATCTGTTTTTCTGCAGAAGAGCAACTTTCTCATTTTAGATGTGTGTACAGAAGTGTCTGTAATGTGATATGAAATCCATAAGCAAGGGTTTGAATTTCTATCTGAAGCGCTTTTTCAATCAAGCTCAAGTGCCTTTTTGTTTCTGCAATCACGTATCTCTCTTATGCTTCCTACTTGGAAAGCTTTTGGCATGTACTGCTTTGAGTATTTTTATTTAACTCTCTATTAGGAACCTAATTCCTTACTCAGGAATCTAATTTCATGTGGTTTGTTCTCAATTTATTCAACACAAATCATATTCTCTCAATGTGGATGTGCTATACTTTGTGACCAGCATTGTTACTGAAGATGAACTTTGCAATACTTTTTCTATCTACTGTGGTAATAAGAAAACCAAGGAAAGTAATACCAGACCTTGAACCACTCAGATGTCACGTGTCCATGGTCATGAAGGCAATATAGTCTTTGGAGCATTAACAAGAGTTATCTCTTTTTTACTTAATTAACAGTTGAATTTTAAATTACTTTCTGCAGTAAGGAGCAAATCCACAGCTCTCAAAAATCCCCACACCTTTAAATGCTCTGCTATAAAGGTAACATTTTATCTGCCATGACACAATTACTTTTCTTTCTTTGTAAGTATCTTAAGAAAATACTAAAAACCTCATAGAAAAATCAATGTAACTGTTATTTTGATTTCTATTAGGGAGTATTTTAAAACTATAGGAAAGAATATTTAAATTATATGGGAAACCATTTTTTTATGGACTTTTCTGAAGATAATGGAACTGACGTCAACTGTTGTTTCAGCTAAGTTTAATTCTAAGTGAGTTCAAGACCTTGCCCAGAAGGAAGACAGACATTAAGTAATCAATAACAGCTGGAGCAAACCATGGCCGTGACCTTTTAAACAACTTCTGGGAAAGCTGCAAATCTTCTACGGGCCATAATGAATTTCAGGGAATTTATGGCTTCACTGCTGCCTATGGGAATTTCATCACTGCCACCAGCTAAGCCAGGGTTCTACTCTATGCATTCCCAACCAGAAAAGTGAGTCCCAGATACTCCTTTGTAGCAGCAGAGGTATTCATTCCATGTGAAACCATGCCCCATTTCTACAATGTCAGACCAAAAACCATACTGTGAAGATTTAAACATTTAAAAAGTGTACCTGTGTTGATGAAGCAGCATTTGGGGTTATAGGTGAGGGTGAGTCACTTGTTTTTGGCTCACCAGGGGAAGCTGCTGAGCCCTGGGATTCTTGGCTAGCTGGTTGATCCGGTGATAAAGCATCACTGCTGTCTTCATCAAATGAGAAATCATCCAAAGTTTGAGGGTAATTCTCTTGTCCAACTGCTAAAATGTTAACATAGAAAGAAACAATGTTTCAAACAAACAAATTCCAAACATAATTTAGACATTAATGGCAGAATTAGCTAATTGCTGGAAAATGATCAGTTTTCAGCAGTCTAAACATATGGTATTTATTGTGTTTTTAATATAGAGTCATATGAAATCATAATATTCATATGTTCATATATATTCATAATATTCATATATTCAAGGTACATTCAATAAAAACGTATAAAAGGTATATTCAACAGATGTGGAGTGCACACAGACACCTAAGACAGGCTGAGGAATGGCCACAGATGTTTGATTATTCTGTAATGATTTTTATTAAAAACAAGTATTTTCAAAGTTTCATATAAAAATAGGATTACTTTATCTAGATCATAACAAAGTTTAGGTCTCAGAAGCTGAAACAGTAAGTAGTAATAAACCGAGCATATGTTATCTTCTAGTGAACTTTATGCTGAAGAGTTAAATTATTTATTTTCCACAATGCCATGGAGATCACAAACAGAAGCAGACTTCTACTTGCCTATAATGGCTTCTTTAACGCTGGAGTCTACAGGAAGAATATTTTTTTCTACCAGTTCCATAGGGCCGGGTCTCTGAGCAATCTTCTCATTCAGATCATCTGCCAACCGAGCCCTCTTCAGTTTCATCTGAGTGGCCTGTAGTGAAGGCTCTGCAAAGGTCTCTAAAAGGATTTATTGATTTAAATAGTCTGTTCCAATTGTTCCCCAATTTCATGACAAACAACAACTTTGTCTTGTCTTTGCAATAACCATTCCACTCATATCAAAAGCAGTCAAGTATAACAGGTAACAGGGTAACAGTCACATTTATTAAAGGTCGTTCAGGGCCAAGAGAGAGCACAAAGCTGTCAGGTCATTTTAGGGCATGAGTAGAAATTGAAGCAATAGAAACACTCCATGTACATACCCCATAATATAATTATGAGTATAGATTAAGAACAATATGAAATAGCAAACAAATGCACTGCTGAGAATACCTTCACTGACACAGATTTATCTATTACTATACACATTTAGAATACAGACTACCACAGACACTGTAGAAGTAGAGGAATATAGGAATAAACCTTGAGAAATAATTCCCATCAAAGTGTAATTCAGTGACACAACTGAGAGCACAACCAAGTCCCTGTGTGAGCAGCTCCGACAGCGCAGAGCCAGCACGTACCTTCCAGGATGTGCATTCTGACCAGCTCCGAGCGGTCCGGCCTGCTCCGGATCTTGTGCTTCAAGAAATTTTCAGTCTTAAAAGAAAGGAGAAAACACCATTAACTACTGTTCACTTAAAATCCCAAAGCAGTTTGACAAAACACCTGTGTCAAATCAATGAATAGCTCCAGTTTCATTCAGATAGGTGGGTAGCACTGTCAGAACACAGGCAGTAGAGGGGTTCCTCTTGCTTTGTTCTGTTTTCCTAGCAGTTAAGCAGGGCTGATGGATTTCCAGCTTCCCCAAACAAGATGGGAATGTTTCTGGATTTGATGCCACACCACCACATAATCACAATAGTATAGATTTGCTACAGAAAAACTGCACAAGCATGATTTCCCCACGTATCCAATCCCTAACTGGAGGTAGCTATGTGTTAAACCCCCATAATTTTAATCCCCCCCACAGATTTGACACACATATTCTATTTTAATGAATTCTCCCAAAATAAAAGCATATATTATTACTGTAATGGTAAGAATTTTTCCATGTACTCAGAGAATTTAGTATCACAAAAAACCTGACTCTCCATTTCCAGATGTTAATCACAAGTTTACACAAAGTGGTTTACCCTGGCTCGCTCCAGGCTCTTTATCTGCTCATGGAATGCAGCTGGACTTTTCAAAGCTGTGAAGGGAGAGTAAGAGTTAAACTGACAGGAAGTGATTTTCGAAAGAAATATGCTAACCAGAATGTGTGTATGGGTGTTTAACACCACCTCAGAGCTGGGTTTGCATCTGACCAGGCTTACATTTGATTCATGCTAGTTGTATCCACCTATATTTAGCAGAGATGAGCAATATTCCTATATAGAATACCTGGAATATTTTATTTTAACAGATTATTACCATGTAATGGTTAACTTTTTCGCTATGTACGAAGGTGTTTGTTTATTTATCAAAACTGTCCCAGAGTGGAAATTTTATGAGGTAAGGTCTAGAATGCCAAAATGCCAACTTAATTTTCTGGCTGTCCATTCCTCATACTTGCTGGTATTACAGAGAACTGGACCTTCCCTTAAGAACTATGTGTTGATTTAAAAACAAAAAAGAAGTATGTAGAGGCCTTAAATGTTCATCTTAGAAGACAAAATGATGGTTAGCTGCTAAATAACCAAAAAGAGTAAAAAAACCACTGTTCACCTAGAAATAATATAAATTGTAGAGTGCTCCACTATTGCCCACTTAGATTGCCCACTTAGAAATTCTCCATGTTTTCTGTGCATCCCTCATTTGTTTGGCAACCAATGTCATTCCACTCTTTAAAAACTGCTGGTTTTATTATTCATGTCCACTCATTTAATAATTCAGTTTATTTAGTAAATTAGTAATAATTATTTAAATAGAGAAAATAAAAGCAAAATCAGACTATGTCTACAAATCCTTGCACTTTCATCACAATGGCTATTTTAACTGAAACATAATGTGAGCACGATGAATTTAATACCCGCTCGTTTAGGTTATCAAAAGGATCCCACTAATCTTTTCAAATGCTAAGTTATTTTTAATGATCTCACAGGAATGCTTCTCTTCATTATTTTATATATTCAATTCATAATTAACACTATAGAAATTACTAGAAGTAAGCCTTACGTGGCATGATGCCCTGGTCCACCAGCTGTTCTCGTGTCCGTCTCTGTTGCAGCCTCAGCTGAAGTACTGACAAAAGAAAACATTCATTCCTGTGTAAGCACGGTCTCCTCATAAAGTGCAAAACCTCCATTCCAACAACACCAAGTACTGCAATCTTAGAAATACTTTTTGCTGGGTATTCAGACGTGACAGTAACCCCCCCAAGAGCCATCCTAGGAACAGCTGCTGTTAGAACAGTTCCCTGGGACTACTTCCATCCCCACTTTCACTGGAGTTTGCTGCTTCTCAATCTCATCTGATGCCAGGACTGTATTTCCCACGTGCATCCATTTTTCCTATCAGCCAGGCCTCAGGAGGAGTGTTGTGCTTACATCAAGAAAACAGTGAGGTAAAAAGAGTTCATTTAAACCATAAACTGGAGCCCCTAATGACTACAGAGCCCTACTGTGTGTCCTAAGCCAATCTTACATGACTGCACTGTGCTGAAATAGAAATGATGTTTGCAGAGCATTTTAGAAGCTCACTTTTGTGTCTTGTTGATTGTTTCTTCTTAAGGGTTTTTTTTTGTATGAAGCCTGATTGTACATTTAAATAAACCTTGCTGAAAACACAAGAAACTGAGATAAGTGGGATTTTATTTGCCTTATTTAAAAAAAACAAAAAAGTGTTACAATCAGGAATACACCTCATTCTCTCTGAACATCAGAATATGTTGTTTTTTTTTGGTTGAGATATGTGTTACTATAATTATTTAAAGGACAAAATAATCAAATACTGTCAAATGTGGAAAGACCATTTATAAAGCTCCAGAGATAACTTCTTACATTTCATTATATTTAATAAAAAGTTTCTTATTGTTCCTATGTGAATAACCAATGTGACATATACTAAATACTACACCAGAAACCACAAAACCTGGGGGAAGATGCAGACATAAAAGTTTTATACTTTCAAAGATTGTGGCTTTCTGTTGCAAGGGGGAAATAAAAGAGGAAAGAAAGAGTTCTTTCTTCTGGTCCTCCACTCCCCTTGTTTCTGTATCAATTCGTCATAGTGCTTCATTATCTCTGACACATATAGCCACTACCCCAAAGTGAAATTTCATCTTCTGAACAAGGGACAGTCAAGAGACAAAATATATTAAAGGTTTAATATTTACATGCTGAAACTTAGACTTGAGAGGTTATTACGGGTGTATGATTATGGTATGCTGTTCCTATTGTATTTCACAAGGAAACATAACAAGCTAATACATTGTCCAAAACATCAAAATGAATTAATTTCTAAAAAATTAAGCTAAGGACAAAGTTCATTGTTTCCAGAATTTAAAAGGAACCAGCTTATTTCCTGTTCTGCAGTACAGGAAGGATATTGCTCTGGCTAAAGCATTAAGACCGGGAATAGCAAGTCCTGAAAACAAGGACATTATTTTCTTGTCTCACACAAACATTGAGAGTTCAAATACAAACATTTCAGGACTGTGGCACAGCAGATCTGTTCAGACTTCACAATATTGTGACACAAGAAACAAAGAGGACAGAGATGTGAGAATGATAAAGAACAACACTAAAATGTAAACTGATGAAAAGTCATTTAAAAGGTATTGAGTTCCTCTGGAAACTTGAAAATACTTGCTTTAAGTAGGGCATTGTATTTTGCAATTAATCTTGACTGTGAGAAGTCAACAGAAGAATAACTTTATGATAGTTTGTTTTTGTGTTCCTTAATTTCCTGTGGCTCCAGGTAAACCAAGACCTCTTCTTAAGGTATCTCTCACCAATAGGTGCAAACTTGTACTGCCTGGAATCCTGCATCAGTTTTAGTGTGCATTAAAAAAAATTATTTCAAGCACACGGTATAATGTTGTGATGTTAAGCTTTTAACCCTGGGGTACATCACAAGTCCAAGGCATGGAGAAACTCACTGACTGCAATGGTGTTTACAGGAAAGTTGAAAAACTCTGATATGTTCTTGGTTTGGGGCTCCTTGATTACAATTAATAAGTTAAGAAAGCTCAGAGTCAGCCTTAAAACTGTATGTTCAATCCTTCTAAAAAAAACTTAAAATAAATTTTACCCATCCAAATGATATGAAAGACAATTTATAAACAGGATGGCAAGACTACTGTATTCCAATGTTTTTAGTCCTGAGTAGATTAAAATTTGTCTTTCTTCTGTTCTTTGCTTAAACTATGCTTTCTTTTACATCACTAGGAGACTGTGACAAGGCTAGAAAATCATGTCCTGCTCTGGGAAGGAATCTCATCTGTGCTAACAGCTCTATTTGGTCCAAATTCACACTACACTTAAATTTGGCTTTCTTGGAACACTAAGCAAATGACAGATGTGCATTCCAAATCTTTACCTAGTTACAGGTCAGTTTAAAACACATGCCTCTTTATTTCAGGCCCAAGGTCTTCAAGCAAAATGATCTGTTCCAACCTCAGTGATGTTCACAGTAGAACTGATATAGGCCAGACAAAGTAAATAAACCGGAATTAGTATTTCTTTTTCAGTCCCATCACCTGAAACACAGTGGGTCAACAAGTGAATGCTGGCAATATCACAGCAAGTGCAGGAATGTTAATACTGCCATGATTCATATACCAACATATCATAGGCAGGTAATATATTAAGAAATAACACATTTATGGTGATATCCCAGATTTCTAATATGTTTTTATTCAGACTTTCTTTTTCACTAAGCTTTCTTATAAAGCTCATTGTATGTGTAGCTGGTTCAGCTGTAACTACCTGAGCATTGCTAGGGTTGTGCTTTCAATATTAGTAATCACAAGTGGGAAAGAGCATTATTATTGAATATATTATACTGAACATTATTTCTAAACATAAATGATGGTAAGCCCTGCTGTGTAGTTTAGGAATGTATCTATGATTTGTGGCTTCAATTATGGTGAGATATTTGACTTAAGCTTTGTAGAAAGACTTAAAACTGAGCCATATCCTAAACAATGCACATTGTAACAAGAGAATATGCAGTGGACTAGAGCAAAAGGGAGAGAACAGTAAGAATGTACCTGCACATAAACTTTATGTGCTCACGTGTGAAGCTTTAGCATTTTTTAAGAAAAACATGTAACAAACCATTCTTGTCTCTCATAACATTACTTGTCTGCCCATCATCTCTTCATCTACACTGGGCATTACAAAGCAGTAAGATAGGATTTTGAAGTTGTCCCATCTGTATCTGGACAAGTCATAAGAACAGTGAGAAAATGAGATATAGAAGATACAGAACATGTAGTTATTCACTCACTAAATAAATACCATGAACTTATGTATTACATAATAAGGAAAGGACAGCCAGTAGCACGACTAGTAAGAAAGCACTACAAGGGAGAATGGTAAAGAAGAGATGACTCATAGTTAGAAAGATAATAACTGAAGAGTTTGACTTGAACAGAGCAAGGAGGTTAAACAGAAACCAAGCTGGATGAAAACCAGATGTTTGCTTTTGCAATCAGCTCCAAAACTAAGGTTGAAAAAGTGTTTTATATCTACACTTTTAAAAAAGATAAATATTGAACAGTTGAATGCATTATTAAAGAAAATAAAATTTTCAAATAGAAAGCAACTGTGAATAAAAACACTAAATGATTTATTTTTTAAACTTGGAAAGCTAAAAAGGTTTTGCCATTTCCAAGTAAATCCAACAGGAAAAAAAGCCAATATTGACAGCTCTATGTAACAGATATAAAGAATCTAGAGAATCTAAAATACTTTCAGCCCCTACAGTGTCACAAAGTAAAAAGCAGAGCTGTTTCTAATGAAGAAAGAATAATGCCTGTGAGTCTGTAAGTATGATTTCACATAGAGCACACCTGGGATACAGGTGAGGCTGTCAGATCAGGTGGTCACACTACAGTCAGGAGTGACCCTTCCATTGTCTGCAGTTACAGACAGATGTGTATCTTTATACTGGAGGGGAACCTGCAGTGGGTATGGAGGAACAGAACAGGAATAAGGTCTGTGAAAAGCTCAGAGAGAAATGGGGACTCACAAGAAGCAGCTCAAAGAACAGCCAGCCCGACAGGAGGATGGGAGCCATGGAAACTAAATCACACGTTTTCAATAAGGAAAATATAATGAAATTATCTTCAGACACAAGGATGAGCCATCTGAGAATTGCACTTATGGCAAAGAATTGCTCATTTATTTCTGTTGCTCTATTTCTTAGAGAAACTATCTAGAATAGAATGCAGGTTGGTTTGAATCTAATGTAATTAAAGCTAATACAGACTTTGCTTATCATATGTATGAAAATCCATAGAGCAAGAGATTTCTAGAAGAATCAGTAACACACAAAGTGGTAAATCTAGTAAAGCTGGATGAGATAAGAGGACACAGCCTAAAAAAAAATAAATCAAAAAACCCAAATCAAAAAGTTAAAAAAAAAATTGAAGCACTACCCAAATAAAACACATATATTAGATATATCTAGATAGGTAGATAGGTAGATAGATAGGTAGATAGATAGGTAGATAGATAGGTAGATAGGTAGATAGATAGATAGATAGATAGATAGATAGATAGATAACTTGTTCTAGTGTGTATCAGGGTTTGGATTTGTTTTCCTTCTTTTGTTTTTCCCCCCTCCCCTTTATTTTAAAAGACCATTTACAGACAAGCCATCATGGAATTTGGGGAAGGGAGAATTCGAAAGACAGGAGGTGGAGGTATTACAAAGCCAAGTTCCCCTTGGAATGGTATTCACTCAAATATTGTGTTTTACAGATGGTTCTTATCAGAGTAAATCCATTCAGCTTGTTGCCATATAGTTTACCTTTCACTCTTACACTTCTAAAATCAGGCATTTACCTATATAAAATCTAAAATCATAAGTGATCTCCAAAATGAAGACACAAAATTAACAAATATTTAGATATGTTGATAAATGATTAATGTTGTAAATAGTGTTCTTCCAATTTAAAGTACATGTGCAGAAGGGCAATGTTAACACCACTGAGCAAATGTAGTTGCTAAAGGACAGTACAAATATTTTGCACTTCACATTATCTGGCAGGAGTCCTCCTTCACACTACTGCAACTCTAAAAATTGTCTGTGAACCGCTTCTGAATAAAAGCCATGCAAAGAGAGGTCAGTCAAATTCTGGCTTTGACTGAGGGAGAAGGGAGAGTATTCTTTTTTGTTTTCAACTAAGCATACAATTTTAACACTTGAACACCAGGTGGAGAGATTTCAAAATTTCCATGTGTTTTCTCAAGTCAATAAAATGATCATTAAAGCTTGGATATCTTATTTAATTCTCACTGACAAAACAAAACAGCATAATCCCTCCACACAGTAAGAACATCTGGTTATCTGACTCTCAGAGTCAGCAGAAGTCTTGTGACTGCACTGGAGGTAGAGTTTTTTGCCAGCACAAAAGCTGAGTGCCAGAGGCTGGTGCTCCCACTCTTCCAGCTCCTTCCAGTGCTAGCACACCAGGGAATCAACACTTCTCTGAGCCAGGGAATGGAGATGATGGTGCAGAAAGGGGAGCTCATCTGTTAACCAGTGCACTTGGCTAGGCGGAAGTGTATTTCTGTAAAGCAGTAACTTTTATAAAGCCAATGCCCTCTTCTCACACTGGGAGTCCTGCTCAGGTTCACACACACTGTGCCCCAAAGGGGCAGAGACTGAGGATAACCAGAACCAGCAGCTCCTCAATCTCCTGATGAAGCACTCCAAGGGGGTGAGAGCAGAAGTGCCACAAACAGGCACTTGAGGAGACACAGCACGTTCTGTATCAACCTTGGAAAGGCAGCAAACAGAGCAGTCTGGGCACATCTTACTGCTGGGAGTGGCAGGAGTGAAATAAAGTGTATTATTAAATCACCTACAACAAACAGCTTTTATCAGAGCTGAGCAAGTGATTCCTGTTACGAATCTGTAATGTGTATCCTATAGAAAGTAGTACTACATAATTACAAGCACTGGAATGTAAAGATGCCAAAAATAAATTGATAGTTGTCCTGCAGGAACAATGTTATCTACATTGATTGACAAGCTTTCACCACTGCTTCTTGCCTTGAAAAAAAACAGAACAATACTGTGCACAGTTCCAGCACTAATAATTCCACATCTAACATAGTTCATTACATAGCCTATTAGTTTAAGATCAAATTTTAATCTTTTTATAGAAGATACTATGAAACAGCAAATAGTTGTTGCCATTTCCCAATTACACAGCTGAAACAAACACTTCACCATGGACAAGGGGTCCAGCAGACACCACACAGTTCTCTCAAATGGCAGCAAGAAGAGAAACAACACATCGAGATTTTTTTTAGTGTTCTGTATGTAATCATCTCATTATTCTCTCGAAGTTAAAATCCAATGGCTATTACCTATTTAAACCCTTAAAACTGCAAGTAAAAATGAGAAAATGTAATGTCCAACATTCCTGCATACCCCCTTGGAAATTTCCAAGAGTGGCAGAAACTCCAGAGCAGGCTGCTAGGCTGGCTGCCATGGAAACAGACAGTGCTGGAAACACGGCAGTTTCCTTTAAATGAAAAGCTGTTACACTGAAAACCTCCATTTCTCTCTGCCAGCTGCCAACAGCTTTTCTGCAGCCGGTGCCCCTTGAAGGCTGAGGCCGAAGCACAGAGGGCAGAGGCTGCGGCGGCACCGGGCGCTGCGGATGGGCCCAGAACTGCCCCCGGGCCCCGGGGCTGGAGCAGCTGTACCTTAACTGCAGTGTGTCACCAGCACGGGGCAGTGAACTCCAGAGCAGAGAATTCCATCAGGCACAGGTGAACTCTGGAGTGAGCCGAGCATCAGTTGTGTCCTGGAATTGTGGCCCAGCCTCACAGGGCAGCAGCTAGAACTGCAGAACCTGAGCACCGAGTGCTCTCTGTGCACCCTGCATTGTTACCCTGCGCCCCAAACCCCAGCTGCTCACATCCAGAAGTTCGTATTTTCTAAACACCGTAACTTGATGCTAGGTTAATCCTCCAGAGATAGGTTTTGCTTTCTCCTGAGCTGAGATTGTTTCTCCCTCAACTCTATGATGAGGTATTGTACTCTATTTATTAAAAGATGGTTCATTTTTCCCACTAGTATTTGTTCTGCGAATAAAAAAATAAAAATCAATAGAAAGTGTACTTAGTAAGTAAAATAAAGAGTGAGTGATATGCAAGGTACATAATTCAGGAAAGTTACGGAATATGGTAGTTTGCACATTCCACCAGCATAAAGTCAGAAATTTGCTAATAAATATAATGTTCACTTCATTTTTATGGCATGTCAGAGAAAGAGAGGAGGGAAAACCATGAAAATAGCTACCTTTAATTTGTTGGAAATTATTCTATGTAAGTTGTACAGAATTTTAAATATAAAATGCATTTAAAATTGTGGTACTCATTCCCCATCAACCTGAAGATGGTAATACAGCATGTTAAATACTCTCACTTTTTAAACAAAAGTAATTCATCACCAACTCATCTTGTAAAAAATATCAGACATCATCTAATCATGGGTAAATGCCTTCAAAACTTCCATGTATGCCAGGATATAATTTTAAAAAGGAACTGTTTTACTTAGTTTAACTTGGTTTTGTTAAAAAAAGCACCTCAGTTGTTATATAATTTTAATGTCCTTTTTTCCATTGTTGTATAAGCAATTTTTCTGCTAAGAGTATTTCCAAAATAATTAAGAAAAGTTGAAGCAGCTCTTTTCCATATTCATTTTAAGCAATTATTCAGTCATACTTCCATTTCAGCTTAGAAATGTACTGTTTAAGTATAAAGTATGTGAGAGGAGACTACTGAGGGCCATTTCAAATAATCTCTCCAGAATTCTGGAGGGAAGCCCTGCAGGACCTCCAAATCTCTTAAGTGGTACCACTGTGATTTAAAGCTTTTGTCTGTAGCCAGCGCTGATGCTCAGGTAAGTGCTTCCAGCAGTAACAGCATCCATTGAAAGCAGAAAATGAAAACTTACATGACAAAGAGAGCTGCATGTAAACTCAACATTTCAAACAAACATATGAACTATATCATTAGCTGAGAGGCTTAAATGACTAGGATATAGGACCTGTATTGTATCCTATTGCTATGGAACATGTTGCTTAGAAACAAGCCAGAACATACACAAGCCTCCAAACAAATTAGTGGGGTGTCTGCTGGGATGAATATATACATATATATATATATGGATATGCAAAAAGTAAAATCTATACTTTTCGTGATTCTGTTTACATCTTTAAAATGAGAAAAATCATTACCATCTTGGGTGAGAAGTCTCAATAATCTAAAGCTTCTATTTCCATTTTCTGTAAAATTGCATAACTTAAGTATATTAACAATAACATTTTCTAAATCTGCAAGAATTACTCTGCTTAGTGCAGACCTCTGATTTTCTAAAAAAATAATCTGCATTTCCTCAAATACTACTATTAGCCAAAAAGTGTACTGGCAAGGGACTCATGAAATTTGAGTTTAAATTCTACATCTATTACAACTTCCTATGCAATAATTTGGAATGTATTACATTGAATGATGACAGATGATTTCCAGCTAAGCCCCCTCCATTGTCCATGCTATTCCTAGGCACAGCAAACAAAATGCACACCCAAACAGATTCTCCAACTCAGGAGACCACGCATTAATTCAAAACAGAGGAAGGTGGATTTTGTCACTGAGCTGCCTGAGTGCAAACGGAGATGTGAGCAAAGGTACTGAGTCAACTCTTCTACAGACGGCTCCAGACTGCAGATGCTCAGTGGGTGAGTCCAGCTGATCACAGGGATCGGGAAGTTGCTGCATTAAGGAGGACCCTGCACTAGAGGCTGAGGCTCACACATGTTGCGTTGGATGTGACAGAAGAGTCTCCCAGCAGAGCAGCAAAGCACACGGTGGTTTCAGAGTGTGGTTTCATAACTCAATATGACCTAACACAGAATTACCGACGAAAAGCCAATGGTCTGTGCCTCCCTCAAAGCCCAGCTGCTTCTGCTGCTTTCACTCTGGCAGAGATGCTCCCTGTCAGGTCTGCACTCTGGCCTGGCAGCACCATTAAATAAATGCTCTTCAGCAATACCTGGTCACTGATCCCACTCACTGTGGACTGTGTAACTCCTAATGCCAACATGAGACAGAGGCTGGCAGTAAGCAGGGTAGGGCAGGATGGGAATACACCTGGCTCTTGGCAGCAGCAGTCTTAATCCTAACCTTTTATAAAAACTTCACAAAATCTTATAGTTGTCACAGCCTTTTTGAAAGCTCTTGGTTAGCCACTCTCATCTTCTAATTGTATAGAGATTACATACAAAATCAAATTAGTACATTGTAGTCTTGGTTAATTGAAGTAGTTAAGTATGTGTTTATTATGAAGGTATTACAATATATTTATTATTCATTGAAGTGCTACACTGAAGAAGAAAATTCTGTGGAGTAAGTGCTGATTAACAACACACAACTATCCCACTGACATGGTGGTTATGGTAGAGTTTAGCACAGACCCAAAGGATCAATACACGGAATTTACAGGGCTTCCTTTATTAACAAAGGAATAACACTTTTTTTGCCAGTATTTTTCTCATTATCTATGTCTCAAGAAACATACCTGATGGACTACCACTGATAAGAGGTCATAAAAACACCTCTAAACACCGGACAACATGACTCAGAGCTTTTTCTTTATAAAAAACCTCAACAAACCAAGAGCAGAATCTTTATCATGCCAGGGCAGGAGAGCAGAAGAGGTCAAGAGTATCAATACTCAACATACTAGCAATAGCAGGAAGTCTGTTGAATAAACAGTTCTCATGCAACATGGATTTGATTGCAAGGGATGAGGGGAAGAAATCCTTCCTGACTACACCTGGTAATCTGTTACTCAAGCAGCACAAAGACAATTCCAGTGCACACCTGAGAAATCCACTCATTCCACCCTGTATCCTGTTTCCAGCACTCGTCAAGTCTCTAGTTCCCCAGAAACCAGTAAATTTAAAATGCAAAACAAATCCCGGAAAGAAATTATGTTTCAAGGTGGAAACAAAATTTCCTTCCTGGCTAGTTTTTTTATTTAGCATAGCCTGTAGGCAAATGGTAACTTTGAAACTCAGATTATCATATGAACAAATATGGGGCAAACAAACTGGGATCCAACCTCCTTTTAAATCCCACCTATGCACCAGACTGATCTGCTTCACCAATTTAACACTGTATCTTCAAGAGTTCTGCATGGTCATACAGCTCATCAATCTTTATATTGAAACAATTTAGGGTATAAAACAAGATTTCCTCAGCTCTCTCCAGTGCTGTCAGAAGCCTTTCAATCTGCAGTCCAGATATTTTCCCAGTTCCTAATACATGCACTGTTTGATGACATTGAATCTTAGTAACTGTATGCACATTTAAGGTCTTTCACTTGAATTTTCCCAATGTTTTGGTTGCTTACTTGATAGTGCTACAAGATGCTGCAGGAGGTACAGTCAATGGCACAGGAATTTCTGAAAAAGCTATTTAGTTAGCACTCTGTGGTTTACCTCAGAGAAAGAAAATATCTTTGTTCCTTGCTCATACAAAAGGTAATTTTGATCAGACAGATAAAACTAAGAATTGTTTTCACAAAAAAGGCAACATGCAACAATAGTATCTGAGCTGTTTACAAGAAAGTAGGGTAACTACAAGGATTTCCTCCCATGCTACAGGATGCTATAATGTGTATCAATAGCCTAAGCAAAGAACAAAATTCAGCTTTGCAATCTAAACTCTAAACTGCTAATGTCCTTAATATTAATTTGCTGAAGACAGTGTTAGGGTTTTTGTTTCCACCAAAAATTTCTTTCCATATAAAGAAATACTAACTAAAAAAAGAATTGCACCTCACAGCTCTCTTAAGGTACTCATTGCTGAAATAAGCACTGTACTATCTCAGGATTTTTAGATTTATCAAACCTGTGCAAAATATCTCCAACAGTAGCATAAGAAACAAAGGCACCTTTTGAATTACTGGATTTCTACATACTTCCTCTGAGTTTGCTAATACAATTACATTTTTAATTTTTGCAGGTTTTACAAATCATATATCATGTTTTTAAGTACTTTTGTGTCCTAATGAAGAAACGTTTGAGAATTCACATGGCAAAACCAGCCACATTGTTTTAAGGAGAAAGAAAAGAGGGGAAAAGAGGAGAGCAAAAAAAAAGAAAGACAGAATCGCATAAGTTAATTTAGAAGATACTGTTTTGTAAAATAAGTTGTCTTTACAATTTATGTTTTTAACAAAGTAAAATCTGTTACCTGTAGTATTATTTAAACAGGATTAAACTAACAACTGCAACTGAATTTTTAAAAATCTATGAAATATCTAAACTACGTATTTCATAACATTATAAACTGGAAACATGAAGCTCGGTTTTAGTATCTCCAGACATAAATCAAGCAGATTTGGAGTGTTTTCAATAATTTATTCTATATACTACAAGAAAGAAAATGTTTGTTTTTCTAAGCTTTAGAAGGAGGAAAGGCTGGAAGAGGAGATCTTGTAATCAATCAGCTTCTCAAGACGAGGTTCATTATTTTATTCATTACATCGCCAAACTTGTGAGAGATAAAAGGATAAGCAATATTCACTGGGGAAAGTGAAAATGGAGAACAGGTACTAAAACACAGAAAAGGAAGCAAAGATAGTGATTATGGAAAATAATTATATCTTCTTTTATGCACTGAATAATTTAAGCTCTAAAATATTCATGAATTTAGACTGGCAGAGTGTCCCATAATTGCAGGGTTTCTGCTACTCTGACAGACCATCATTACTGTAATGTACATTCTTTCATCCACTTTATCCATAACTGACATGCTTGAGGAGGCCTGAAGATAATCATTACTGTGATTACTCATTAGCCCACCTACACTACCCACCGTGCTGGGTTTTGCCATGTTTTTCTGCCCTTTATTTCTTGGTAGCTTACCCCAGATAGGTTCTGTTTCCTACAGCACTGCCCACTCCTCTGACCCTCTGAACCTCCTCACTCCCTTCCCTCGCTGCTGTTCCCGGAGCCTCAGCAGCAGCAGGGCTTGAACCTGGCCTCTTCCGAGTTGTGAGACAAAAACCCTCTGAGCATGAGGCCACTGCTGGCCCTTTCTTTTAGTCACTGTCTCCCAGTCAGTACTTTCCTGTCACAAAGGAAACAGAGCCGTTCTGCTCTCAGCCTCTGCCATATGCAGCAACACTCAACCTCTTATTACCTTTCTAATCAACAACAGACCTTTGGTATCAGTATGTTGCATAAAAATCAGTGTTTTCTCTGACTTAAAGCAAAGTAATGGGGTTTTTAAACTAACCTGTCAGGTACTGAATTTAATACTGGATAGGGGTTATCTTTTTGCCATTTTAAACATTATTAAGGTCCAAATTTATAAAACAAATGAACAAAACCCTCAAACAAACCCAGCATTTAAATTCTGAGAAAGGCAGGATTTCATGTAGAACTCTTGCCACCACACCAAGGGAGAAATCTCCAAATCTCCAGACAATCCAGAGATACTGGTGGAAAAACCAAGGCAGAGTTCTGTAAAAGGAAAAGCAGGAATTTTGTCTACTACAAATACAGTTTGTGTCCTATTGATTAAGAAGCTGGAGTTGAGCCCAGAGCTGCAAGAGCCTGGTGTGTTAACTCCTACCAGTGTCAGGCTGCTCTGGGCAGGGCTGGCAGCCGACCTCCAGGTCTCTTCCTTCTCCTCCTTCACCCAGGCCAGCTGGAAGAATACTGCCCACCACAGTAAGACAATTTCCCTGTCTCAGCAGTGTTATTGCCTCAACCTAATAAAGATTACTTTAAATGAATTGCCTATAGTTCTATTTGTCAGCTTTAAATGAAGTTGCAAATATTCTCTGACGATTGCTGTTTTAGAAACTAATGCCTGTGCATTTTATCAGTTTAATGCCAGTCGAAATACAATCATGTAAAAAGATGTAATGTGGTTTGAAAAGCACATGTCTCAAAACCAGAATCAAATCTAATTTAACATATGAGGGGAGAAGGGAATTCCAAAGAAAGAAAAGAGCTGAGAAAAAGCTGTTGAAAATGAGGTAGCAATATGTCTAATATTAAAGGTTTGTGAGGTTTTATTTTGACATGCCATGTTTAATGATGTTTATTCCATTATATTTATTTCAGTAGTGACATTTTGAAGTACTTTGTGCAATATTTACAGGGCAATTTCAGAGTCCTTCATTAATTCAGCAGTAAATGATACTTTGAAGACTACTTCATCGCTCATTTTTTTTCATACTACAATTCCTATCAAGTTATCATCATTATTTTACTAGTCTCAGGTAAAATTTAAATTCAGTTTTTAGAGGTTTATGTTTTGGGTTTTTTTTCAGAGGGAAAACCATACCTTATTTAATGTATAAAAACTCTTCCTGACCTACAGCAGTACATCAGACATGCTGGTGAATTGAAAGTGCCCAGGACTTATGCATTCTCCGTCCCCCATGCAGCAAGTGACTGACCTTCCTTGAGACTTTTCTGGCTGTTCACCTCAAGGCATTCCTTCTCCTTCAGTGGCTTAAGATCTCCTGCAGGTAAGATCTCGGAAAAGCCCTGCTGCTGCTTCTTGGAGCTATCGATCATGGTGGGAATCCTTTAGAATGGCAACATCCAGCACCGAAAAAACGCAGGCCGAAATGGGCAGCGGTGCAGCGCGGTCCGCACGGGGCCCGGCGCGGAGTCCTAAGGCAGCAGCCCCGGCGCCTCCGCACCGCCCATGGCGCTGCCCCTCGCCTCGGCTCAGCCCGGTCCGGCCCGGCGCGGTTCGGTTCAGCCGGCTCGGCTCGGCTCAGCCCGGCCCAGGCTCGGCTCGGCCCGACTCGGCTCGGCTCAGCCCGGCTCAGGCTCGGCTCGGTCCGCCCTCGGCTCGGCTCGGCCCAGGCTCGGCTCGGCCCGGCTCAGCCCGGCCCGCTGTGCCCGCTCCGAGCCCGCAGCGCGCTCCCACGGCGGGCACCGAGCATGTGAAGCACAACTCGCAATCCCCGCCTCTCTGCCCAGCCAGACACTCCCCCTGTGCCTTTAGCTACGCTGGCTTCCTCTGCACATTGGTGTTTCAGTATGCAGCTCGGTGGTCAATCATCTGACAAAGAATGAGTCAAGCGGTTAAAAATAAATCCAGCAGTTGCTGGAGCAGCATTCGCTGATACCTAAGACAAACGGCTGCTGAGGGCTCTCTCCCTTTCCCCCCTTCCTTCTCCCTGCCCCCACTCCTCGGAACACTGCTGCAGGCAGCAGAAATACTTCATCTTTGCCTGACCGGCACATTCATTACTCATTAAGTTTCACCAGTAAACAAAGCTGAACAGTGGCATTTGAAAAAGTTATGTTAAAGAACCTTCCCAGCCACCCACACCCTAGGTCTGGTTCCAGAGACATTTATCTAGCAGAGGTAACTGGAAAAAACAGTGATGATTTCCATGCCTTTCCCTGCAGTATGAGAGACTCGGTTCCTTGTTGTAAATATCTAAGCCCCGAGTATTTTCCTTTTCGCATTAGTTACACATCTCATTATTCCCAGCAGTTTCAGGAGTATTTCCTCCCACAGCTTCTGATGTGCCATTCTCTGCAGCATATCCCATTTATCTTACATGAGTCATCAACTTCAGTGTCAACCTGGAAGATTTCAGAGAAATGGATCCCCTCTAATTACCTGGCATTGGCCATGAGGGAACAGCAGACGAGTCTGCATTTAATTTCCTGTACTTAGAGAAAATAAACTATACATAATGTTAAAGAGTCTCTACATGTCAGCTAGGAACTCTGGCAGGTGTATTTTCCCTTCCCTTTGGCCTAAAAATGCTATCATTGCACACATTTTCCACACATCCACTTTGTATTTTTAATCTTCCAATCTGAAATTATAAAGGACATTTTATTCACATAAAATATTTCACTTCTATAGAATCAGAATTAAAAGTATCTATATACATTCAGATACAGAATTTTCAAAAGTGGAAACCAGAGAAAATCCCATCTTTTCCTCTTTGGATCTTTCTACAAGACAATCACTGAGCAGCGACTCTTCACCTTGACAGTGCACTCCCAGGGCAAGCGATACCATGGGGTGTGAAGCTGCCTGACCCAGCCAGCAGGATTTGGAAGCCTCTCCCTGTTTGCCTGCTGCTGAGAGAAGGGAGACCTAGATCTGCTCAGAACTGCACACTCGAAGGAGGCATGAGCTCACCAGGCTTTAGCAACCCCTTGACATGTAAGGAGCTGACAATACAGGCAAAAAACTCTTTGCAGCATGAATGATTTGAGGCCACTCTCCCAGCCTAAAAATCAGTTGTCTGCACATCATTTGTATGAAAATTATCAGCTTAAATTATGTTCTGCTTAAATACAAGTTACAGACTATTCCAATACATTTGCTTTTGCAGTGATTTTTACTGAAAACAAGAAAAAAAAGTACTGTGGAAAAGCTCCTTCATAAATCAAATTAACTGCCTGCAGCTGAACACTTACTGGGCATAAGAAACAAAATTATTGTTGAGAAACTCCACACATTCAGAAAAGAAATACTCAGACAAGCAGAATACAAACACATACTGCTTACACTTAAACACGTATTAAACTCTGACACAGTAAATAAACAGAATCTTACACACTTACTAATATAACAGATTATAACTCCACATTTTTCTTGTACCAAGAGAGAAGTTAACTGTTCAGATGGATGAATTATATTCTAACAGTATAACAATACAGAACAGGAGAAATTGTTCTATGGAAAGGGTACAGTGCACTTCACACAGTCTGAAGTGATTTCCCAATGATTCAGAAAAGAGAGTATTTTGAAATTTAAAAAATTCCATGTTCTAATGAGGAAGTGTATAACTAAAGAACCCAGAGGAAGACATTTTCCTTCAGACACCATATTTCTGAAGGAAGTTCTATCCATTCCTATCCGTTTATAGTGCTTTATATAAACTGAGAGTTCCCTGTGCCCAGGTGAAAGCTGATGACAGTAATAGCAGCTGGGTGGGAGCAGTTCAAACCTTCAGGAACATTTCTCTTGTTCAGAAAGATGAGTTTAGCCAGGAGTTTGTGCTATCCACTCCTCCCCCTTTCCAAGGGTAGCCACCCCACAGCAGATCAATGCGCTTCAGCTACTTGGAGTTATACCTCATATTGTGCTTCAATTCAATACAAACTTAACACAGAGATGAATATTTTAAAAGACCTTTAAGAAGTCTGATCAAAATTTCAACAGCAACATGCAAAATCTTTAGTAAGAAAAAGCAGAAATCACAGAATTTATGAAAAAATAAGAATGAGGAAATTTTTGTACAGACCAGGAAAGATGAATGATCAAAATGATGCTGTGTATTTTTCATGAAACCAAATATTGCTGTTGCCAGTAAATGCTGTACAATATGAAATATCTGGGTGAACAAATAGAGAAAAAAAAATGCCTCTGAAGAAGGAAATAGTTCTGCTACAGATTCAGGTATACTGTGAATATTGAGAATATCTGGATATTCTGCTCAGGGAAAATTTCTTTTAAATCCCTGCATGAATAACATTTATCTCCCACATCAGGAAAAAATACTCCTACTCCAACAACCTCTTGTTTCTCCCATCAGTCTTGAACATACATCAATCCAAACTCGATTGATAACTTGGTTTTACTGGTTACTTGAGTGTGCAACAATATAGTTCTTGTATTTTTAGTGATAAGGCTTCAAACAAAAACTACTCATTGCCTCAACATGTCTGTTGGAAAAGTCTAAAACTCTGAGACAGTTTCACAGGTACCCAGGGGCATCTCACAATTCCCAGCTCCACAGCACTGCAGTGTGGGAAAGGTGCATGTTCTTATGATGGACCTTGTCAACATTCCTAAGAGCTGTACTAGAAGGAACAGAAACGCTGTCAGCACTTTCCAGTACTAAATTCACCTTCTCACTACCAACACCCAGGTGTTCAAAGGTGTCCTCAGCAGGTCCCATGTGAACCAAGGCAGAGAGCTGCCTGTTACCCCAGTGCTGACCCACCTGCCACTTAAGAACTCCCTCTTCCCTGCCAAATGAAATAAATTTGTAACTCCTCTGGAATGGTTCATATACGTTCTTACCTTTGACTGCTAAAGCACCACAATGACTCCTCAAATTCACTCATGCACTTTCAAATCTGATGGTAATTTTTTAAGCTCTTATGAAACAGTAGAAGTTCTGTCATGAGCCACCACCACCACACTGAAACATTAAACACACTGCCTATGTTTGGGCAGTATCTGCCTTGAAGATTGTTTTGACAGACAAAAACTGCTTTGTGTTTCAGTTACTTTCATTGTTGGTTTTAAAGGACCCTAATTTCACATTTATCTTAAAAGAAATGGTGACTTTACAGGTGGCAACTTAATACTTTCCCATTCAAATCACCCATTTTGGCCTACCACAAAAAGTAGAGTAAGTATTAGTGGAACAATAGCAACTTGATTGTTCTTTGATGACTCTTTATTTTAGCAGTAATACAATTAATAGAACAACTCGTGAATTACGCAATATAAATTAGGGACAGAAAAAGCCTGGAATCTTGCTTGGGATCTCCACTCAGAGTTTGAAATGATTTTGTGTTCAGTGTCTAAAAGTGAGCTGGAATTTGGATTGTCATTTGAAATTGATAGCATTGTTAAAAAAAAGACAAAAAACTTTTTCAAATTGCAATTTTTTCATCTTCTCTTTCTGCTGCTGACTATTTAGAGATATTTTGTAAGAGAGAGAACTACTCATTTCCAAACTAAACATTGGACTTAAAACCTCTGCAATTTGAGCACGTACCTGTTTCAAAAGAGCTATTTTTAACATTACAAATAGCAAAATGACTCTGAGGATCACAGAGAAACCTATAATGACCTAGAAACAAAACTGCAGCTGAGAGACTGGTTTCTATCAAACAACAAAACCAAAGTATCTCTTTCAGCTGAAAGAAAATCTTGAGTTGTGCATGCTGTACTTTTCAATTACAGGTTTAAACTCTGTTACACACTGCAAGTGTATCCAAACCAGAGGCTGAAGTAAAAGACACGCAGCAAGCTCTTGGTTTCAGTGAAAATTAAATCTGTTAGAATTTGAAGTATTTTCAGAGGGCACAAGTACCTCTCATTTGAATTTAAATTTAATTTGAGTATATTGCATGACTGGGTGAAATGAAGAAAAAAGGCCTTGGAATGGAACATCTCTGTCAGTTCCATAAACCAGAGTCCAGTAACATCTCATTTAATGGCAATGTATTGCACAAGCTTTTCATAAACATTTGCTTTACATCTAAGGTCATAAGTGCTTGCTCCTTCCATTCTTCTGCAGCACAGACTTCCAAGTGTTCTGCCAACCTTCAGCCTACAGAAAAAGTGTTATTTAAAAAGTGGAAGCGTCTAGTAGATACTAGCCAAAATTCCAAAGTACAGGAGGAAGCAATGCAGCCCCATGGTACCTCCCCAGTGCCTGCTGTCTGCCCCTCAGAGCAGACCCCTTATCTGGGTGAAGCATCAGTGATCTGCTGAGTGACATCACTGACTGGGAGCTGCTTCCCAACCTTATTAAACATCAAGTAACTAAGCAACAATTGCTTTAACAGTACATTCCAACTCTTCACATCAGATGGAACTCATTCCTTTGCAATCCCACCAAAAAGAAAAACAAAACCAAACCAAACTCCCTCGGGTGTTTAAACTCTTTCACTACCACAATAACATTTTCAAGTGGGAAAAAAGCCTAATTACTCAAATATCTATTTCACCTTGGCCTTACATACACCTTGGTTAATATACTGGACCTTTATATTGTGTTAGGATAATCTAGTTCTTGATCATAGTGTAATAATTTCTTCGCATAGGAAAATAGTGCTCTGACTACACAAACTAAAACATCAGTCTACATAACCCCTATTATAATTTATTCTATTACTTCTATAAACATTAAGAACATTACTTCAAATTATTAATTAAGGAGATTTGTTTTGGGGGAGTTCTGTTCTGCCTGTATTCTCCACCACTGTGGCAACCAAGACCCAAACAACATAAGTAATGGTCACCATCTACCTCAGTCACCCTTCCCAGAAAAATACCAAACATTTACAGTGATGTCAAATTTGTAAGTCTGCATGTTCTACTTCTCCCACTAAAACCCACACAAATTCCTTTTAAGGGAGGACATATGTTGGCAGTGTTCACTGCTTAAATGAAAACTACCTTCCATTTGGTCTTGCCCATATACATATCTAAATTAATAAATATTTTTAAAATGTGTATATAAAGTACATAAAAAAAAGCATTTTTGTATGTTTAACTATACAGATCTATGTTTAACTGCATATATATATCCTGTAGAGGACAATATTTAGTCATCCACTGTGATTTGCAAAAGGTGGAAAGTGCTGCACACCAATTACCACTTCTGTTTGCTCCGTGTTACCTTCTTTCAGTGGCTCTGTCACAAGCTGACATTTCAACCACAACATTTACAGTCAGGACTTAGTTCTAACAACTTAAAACAACTGTACAATGGAATTTAAAATTAACTCAACATTCTCTTCTAGCGATGCATTTAGTTATACACAAGGAATTTCAAGAAAAAAGGTCAGAAAAAGATCTGAATAAGTTTGATCAAGTGATCTCTTTAAAGGAAAACATACTTTCTGTATCTCCTGTAATCACTCAAATGCCAGGCCCTTAAACAGCAATTCATATATACCAGATGCCTTGAATTGAGTCAGTCACAGGTCATGTCTCCTTTGTTAATCTCTTCACAATAAGCAGATAATTAAAAAAAATAATATCTATAAATCAAACTAAAATGATGGAATGTTTGTTTAGAAGTTTACCAAATGGAATGACCCTGCTGGAATTCTTTCATGTAGCCTGTGAAAATGTCAGAATATATTCCATTTAAGAGGTCATAGTCCCTAGAGATCTCTGAGTTTTGGCTTGTATGTCTTTTCACATGCTTTAATATTTGAAAATTGTTCCTTGTAGACACTGACTGATGGCCTGGGAATGCTAGGATTGTGGGAACTGGCAGTACCAATGACAAAGACAGACTTACTGGGAAATCAGTACCTACTCAGTTTGCGCTCTCCTCTTGGAAGAGATAGAGCGACATTTGAATATTTAAAAGGAGACCAAGAGATGTGATTTTTCTACTGACGTGTTAAAAAACCAAACAAAATCCCAAAAACAAATTCCCCCAAAAAAACCAGAGCACTCTCAAAAAAAAAAAAAACAAAGCATAGAGAAAACCATTTTAATTACAATATGCTGTGTGTTCTTAGCAAAGATTATTTAGTAGAATATTTGCATTGGATGTTCCATGGTCTATTAAAACCTTAGTGGAAAGACAAACCCCAGAATCACTAAAGCTGGCAGCAGCCTCTTGAGATCCCCTGGCCCAAGCCCTGCTGGAGTAGGATCAGCTGGAACAGGCTTGCCCAGGACAGTGCCCAGTCTGATTTTTAGTATTTCCATGGGTGGAGATTCCACAGCCTCTCCAGGCCACCAGTGTACACACACACCCACCTTATTTATGCACTATACTATAAATGCACACACACATTTCTCCTGTAAACTTGTTGAAATTGTGCACTTCTTTATCTAGATTGTGCCATTCTTTATCTAGATAGGTCTTTCAGGATACACTTCCTTTGAGGTCTGGTTTGTGGGGGATTTTTATGTCTGGTTTGCTAATGTTATTGGTGGTGGTGGTACTGTTAATCAGAATATCTGCGTGCTGTTTTCCAGATCTCACTGCTTTCAGCTTAGTGATTATTAAACTGCTGAATTTAAGATGACATTTTCAATTACATTCCCTGCCAAGCTATTACTTTTAATCATAACTAAGTTTTCCATTTGTTGTTCTCTAGTCTTTCCACTAGCCACCTTTTCTAGACTGTGTAGTGTACCTTTTCTCCCAACTCTCTCAAAAACCTAAATTCTAAGCACAGTGACCTACCTATGTATCATTACAAGAGGAAAAAAACACACCTAATCACTGATCTTAGAGAAGTGGAGAAAAACCTGTCATACATAAATGCAAGGAGAATCCCAAATCTCACCTGATTCCCTAATATCAAATTTGCAGTTCAAATCTATTAATTGCACAGAGGATTAAGAATTTGTTCAGAAGCCATAAAACTATGCCAAGAATGCACAATACCAGTGCCACATACTGAGGGAGTGGAAGATAAGAGATAACAGGCAAACTAATATACCACAACTCTTTTAGATGCCAGAAAAAATCCCTTGGATCATCAAATTTATTTAAGTAATACCATTAGGTTAAGTGGGATGTGGATTTCATTCAGTTATTTTAAGAACTCTGTCTCCCAGCTGACTAGACTGATCCCTTAGGAGGACTCAATATACACCATTTGGAGTATTTGTTCTTGTTTGGGTTTGTGTTGGGGTTTGTTTTTTTTTTTTGTGTGTGTGTGTGTGTGTGTGCGTGTGTGTTCCATCTCCCCTTGAATTCTCCACAGTTCCCTACAAGCTCCCCAGCCCCATAGGAAGCTGCAATTCTCACCTGATCTTCTGTACCTCAGGGTCTCTGCTCCTCAGTGTCCCTGTTCTTACACAGCCAGGGGCACTGCTTTCTTTAGGCTGTTTTCTCCAAACTGAGATTTTACCAGTCTTGCTCTTACTTTAAGATGTTCACTGTTCCAAGGCTTTTTTCCTGCTGAACATCCAAGCCTCTTGGTTCTTCTCTCAATTAGCCAGTTCTGCTAGAGAACAGTTGTTGCCAGCCACGGGAGGAACAGCACTACCTTCTCTACCCTCTTCCAGTTCATGATGCACAACCCCAAAGAGAAGCAGAAGCAATCCCATTCCTACGCTGGCTGTGAGTTTGGAGGAGCAGCCCTCACACCTCACAGCCCTCACTGCCTGGATCAGAATTGCTTCTCCACATCACACAAGAGGCAGGGAATTGGCACCCTCCTCTTCTGACAGGATTTATGGCCAAAGGGCAGAACTGAAGGGCAGTCAATGGTCTGGACAGGTGGCAGCCACTTACCCACCCATTTACAAGAATATAACCAGGCTCCCACCTGTGGATGACAACTACACAAGAGCAACTTACATATCTCTTTTTCAAAAACTAGTAGCCACTGTCACAAGCAGAGTCTGGCACAATGAGATAATCAAGGAAGCCACCGCAGAGCCAAGAGAGGTTGCTGTAAAACACAAGCTAGCAGCTTTCTATTTTACATGTACCTTGAAATAATTGCATGGCTCTTCACACCCAGCCCTTCACAGCTCCCTCTTCCAGCCAAAGTGGCATGCTCAACAGTTCTGGAAAAATACTAATTCAGCATGCAAAAAAGCTCTGGTCATGCACTGCTTCCTTTTTTTGATCGTATCTACATGTGCAATCCCTTCCCATCATTTGGCTCTGAAACAGCAGGTTGGAAAGCTGCAGGCAGCATCATTCCCATCCACCCTCCTGCTGTCAGCAGCAGACAGCATATCCTTCCCTCCCTTGCCACCTCCTGGCTCTCAGACAGAAGCTCGTGAAACTGTGGTACAGTGTGTGGGCAGCACATTGTTCTGACTGGTACTCAGGCTGTGCCATGCTGCTGCTACTCTTTCAGCCTCCCTCCACTGCAGTCCAACTCCACACCCAGGCATCAGTCTTATCCCTCCTGCTTCCAAAGAGCCTCATCCATGTCACTTTTCCCCAAGCTGTCCTTCCTAGGGACACAGCATTTTGCCTAAAAAGCACATACACTGGACCCAACCTGGCATCCTTCAGGCAAGGATGCAAACGCAGAGCCTATTTCCCAAACTCCATGTGAGCAGCCCCACTGCTCATGAGAGGGACTGCACACTGTCATGAGACTGCCAGAATCACACACACATCTCCATCATCACTCAGGAAGTGACAAGTGTGAAGAGCAGAACCAATGAAATAGGAACTTCTGCTGCTTTTTAGCAAGTGGAGCAAGAGTTGGCCTCCAGAGGACAGGCATGATAAACCATTGCAACACACAGAGCACAGGCTTACATGATCAATGCACTGTATGTGCTGCCTAATTATCCAGAGAGATGCAGACTAATGAGAACCTGAAATTAGTTTCATTAGCAATACAGTATTGTCCACAGCCATGAACTTGAAAACAGCTCAAATGAGAGAACCTTAAAATTGTGACAGCCCAGGAGACCGTCATTCAACATCCACCTCCCAAAATTGTCCATTTGTCTTTGTTCAGGGAGTAAATACCTGCACGTAATAAGTAACTAGAAAATCTTAAGCTCCTAATGCACTCCAACTGTGTTGTTATTGATCCTCTGCTGGAAGTTAAAACCTCTTCAACAGAGTTGGCACAGCATATAAATGTTCCTTTGTAAACTCAAGGGACAATAATTCCACTGGAGCTTAAGCTAACCATGAGAATTTGCAGCAAACCCACCGAGCTCTGCCCACCTGAACTCTTATGCCTGCTTTGCTCTGTGACTGGGATCTCTGGGGCACAGGGCAGGGGAGAGGAGGAAAATGTGAAAAAGGAGAAGGTAGTAACAGCTCCAGTGACTGCTGGCTCACCAGGCACGCTGTGATTACCTCCATGGTAAACAAAACCAAACCAGAGCAGAAGCCTCCTACCCTTGCAGTGACATTGGAAAAGCTGGAAACACAGTTTCTGTACTAACTTGTGCAAGTCAGCTTAACAACACTGCAGAACAACATCAGAACAGTTCAGCCTCCTACTGGACTACTGCCAAAGACTCATTCAAGTAAACAAAAAGTTTAAAGGATCACTACCAAAGCTCACAGTAAGCATAATGCTTCCTGCATAAAAATATCCTACCAAAAAAATACCCTTAAACATGTCAGAATTTTTTTAAGTGCCACTGTATTTCTGTGAACTGCAGTCTCTTATGCTTACAGACTTTATAAAGTAGTGACATGCCAAAATACTCTTGCAAATATCCAATTTTGGTAAGAAGTAAAAATATTATTAAAATTACTTTTAATTTGAATCCATCAAGTTCAAAGTTCACTTTTATAAATTTTCTTCTTTCATAATTTTTATGAAAAATAGTTTCTAACCAAATTAACCAAAATTACTGGATCTGAACTTATAGATGAGCAATAGTTTGGCTGCTTTGGAGGTTTGACAGGACACAGATACCCACCTCATCCATTTTGGTTTTACAGGAAATTAAGGAAAAACAAGTTTTCCAGAAGTATACCAATATTGAATTAAACTTTATAGAATGCAAAACATTAATTATGTATTATTTATGCAGAAAAAACCCACCTATTATTGAAAATAATTTTTGTCAGATAATAATACAACTCTCAAAAACATTTCATCAATACTTGTAGCATACACCAGTTGTAGTTTCAAAACTACTTAAAAATCTGCTCAACTCCATTCTAGGTCCCAGAGTGGCCTCGGAGCTGCTGCTCCGAGAGCCGCCCTGGCGGCTGTAGCTTCAGGCCGGAGTTGGCAGCACCCCGCCGCACGCGGCTCCGCGCCCCGGCCCCACGCACTCACTCACCATTCTTGCGCTCGGTGAGGGGCGGCAGGCAGGGCCCGGCCTGCAGCGACAGCCCCCGCAGCTCGTGCGCCACGGCCTCGCTGTGCGGGCTGGGCGCCAGCCGCGCCGGGGGCCCGGGCTCGTCCTCGCCGTCCGCCGGCTCCATCCTGGGCACGCCTCGGCGCTCTGCGGAAACAACGCGGCTCCGGTCACTCTCTGCTCCCGCAACACCGACAAACGCTTCGGACACCGCTCTGCCTTCACGTTTGGGCTTTGGGCGGTTCCTTCGCACGAGAAATTCAGCTTTTGAATTACGGACGTTACCTACTGATTCCCCACAAATATTACGGGTTGGCAAAAATGTAGCCAGGGAACGGATGCAGAGGCAATTTACCGGAGAAGCGGGACGGTTTCCCCGCTCACACCGACACAAACATCACCCGGCGTTAACCCTCACGATGGACGTCCAGAAGCTCCCGTACCTCACCCTGTGTCACCACCCGCGTATCGGCAACATCCCTTTTTTCCAATAGCTTCTATTAGAGAATGCTGAATTAACATATTGTGCTAACATACAAATGACTTTTAATATTTTGAAGCTCTGTACAACTCTCCTTCAGATCCCAAATCAACGTCAGTATTCATATAGGTCTTCATACCAACAAAGGACAGTATTAGAACTAGTTCATCCTCAGTCTCTCCAGCAAGGAAGATTTTTGGCCATGAATATTTTAAAATTAATTTTACTGCCCATTAGCTACTTTTTGAATAGTTGAATGAAAGTCCCAATTTACTATTTCCTTCCTTTCTATCATTAGCGTAGTACTTAATCTACAGTAAGGAGAGACAGAAGTATGAATTACTGGTACAGGCTTTTTATACCTCACAGAATTATCAAGTCATTCAAGTTCCAATAAATCAATATGGACTTCAATGAAGTCCTATCTCTGAATTCTTGGAAACTTGAATGATATGAAATACTGATGATTCAAAAAGATCCACAAAAATGAAGAAATGTCTTATTATTGTGAGATTTTTTGTTAACTTTCAATTGTATTTGTTAAGAAACACAATTGCTTGCCATACTCAGCCTTAAACTTCAAATTTCAAATATTCTGAATATAAACACCATATGTGTTGGGGTGTGCATTCAGAATTTTTAAAATGCAATATATGTTTCAATGATCAATACCAAAATATTTCAAGTGTTAGCAAGATATTTAAAAAAAACAAGTTGACAAAAAATTATCCTGACCACCAAAGAACAGCCTACACTACAAAAGGGTAAAGAACCATGTTCTGAAAAGCATGAATTGAAAAATAAGAAATATAAGCAAGTACTGCTTGATTACACCTAAATAGAACAATTATCATGATTGAGTGCATATTTTTCATTATTTTCCCTAGTTACCAAGTGGTGCTTTCACATTAAATGAAGACACATTAACTTTCTGTTATGCAAGATTTTTTTTCTTTGTTCTTAGCTTTTAGAAGCATAATTTACTCAGCTCTCACTCGATTTCCTGACATTACACTCTCCTCAAACTCCCACTCACCCATACAAATTAAGTACATTATTAACCAAGCAGGTCTCTTCAGAGCAGAATTTAAGCGAAAATTTAGCTGCTTATCTGTTCATATTCACAGCATTTTATCCACAATTTACTAGTTATGAGCTGTCTTGGAGTCACTTTTCAAAGAGATTAAGCCATGTGAGCTGTATTCATGCTTTCAAACCAGAAGAAATTAACAGAAACACCTTCTTGTACTAAAAGTTTAGCATTTGTTATGCTGCAGGTTAGCTTTGACTATTTTTTTTCCCCATGACAGGTAAGTAAACATCATGCTTTGAATTAAACCAGCTTGACTTTCACCATTTCTACAACACACTGCAGAACTGCTAACATGTCCATCTTGTAATTTTTGTTTCGGGAATGTACAGAAATGTGGGTTTATTGTCCAGATCCAACTGAGAACACAGCATGCAATTAGATGATGTTGACTGCAGCACAGCAGCACAACTTAAAACAAGTTTGACTTCCCACACAAAATGTGCTTGATGTATGGTTTGAACATTAATAGATCAGGTTGGAAGGGACCTTCTGGAGGTCATCTAGTCCATCCCCCCATCCCATGGGATTACCAGCTCTCAGGAACTTGCCGTGTCAGCTTCTGAAAATCTCCGAAGCAGATGATTTCACCACCTCTGGGTAACCTCACTATGAATGCTTTGCCCACCCTCTTCACAGAGAATTTCTTCCCCTGCTGATCATGACTCTCAGGTCCCGATTTTCATTGTAGTTTCACACAGTGCATGAATGTCACCATTAGGAAACCTCTAAATCCAAAGTTCTCCAGTGCAGACCTGTAACCCTAATGTTAAACTTTCCAATTCACAGTCAAGTCCCAGATATTGCACTTCCTTTTTCCTAAATCTTTTAGATAGGGTGCTAAAAACCCAGGTATGTTCTCAAATGATCCTTTAACACTAGAAACACAAACAATTCAAAATGAGTAGTAGAAAACATTCGTTCACCTTGTTTAAAATCAAAGTCTGTACAATAAACACTTTATCCATGTGCATCAACCATGTGCAAAACTGAAAAACCTCTCATTTAGAATGCAAAGGTCAAGATACTCTCATAATTTGTATGAAAGATAACAACTTGCCTCCCCTTTCTCATTTGTTTGAAGCCTCCTCAATCCTGAAGAATTATTTCAGATTTGCCATCTGCATTTACAGATGGTAACCATTATCAGTGTAACCCCTGAATGGAAGCAGACCTATACACAAAGTATATTAGTAACATAACTGAAACTCAACAGTAAAAACATGGAAAATACAATTTAAAAAAACACACATTCTATTAAAGTTTCAGTATTCTACTTAGCATAATTCAAGAAAACACCTTTTATACCAGGCTGATCAGACAAAAATCAGTTGTCACTCCAGGAGTTTCCATTCCTTTCCTCAAAACTAAGACACCTGAAGTTAAAGTTGTGTGAGCCATCACTCTGCTAGGTATGAAAACAATTTCTGCTTATGAGCTGTTAGAAATCGTAATACCAATTTATTTCCAGAAACTAAAAATAAAATTACTCAATTGCTCCACTAGTTCTAAATTATTACAGGTGGCTGGTTTTTGGTTGGTTTTTTTTGCGGGTTTCTTTTGTTTGTTTGGTTTGTTTTAACATAGAATTCAGCAAAATGTTTAAGAATAGTAAAGTGAAAACTAGAAAAAAATTATTTTCCTACTTAGCCTTTAGAATACATTATCAAAATAGAATCAGCACCAGCACTGCTAGGAGGCTTTGGTTCACATTTCCCTGACAAGTACATAGGAACAGTGTTCCAGCACTGGCAAACCAGAACTGTACAATGTATGAACCTTATGTAAGTGTTCTCACAGATTGTAGGTGGTTGCTATCTTCTTAACTGCTGAAGACAAACGCTCCTTTTATTTTTAAACATTTTATCTTCAAAAGACAAAATGTATTTCCTTGGAAAAATCTTATAATGGGGGGGGAAATACATACTTCCCTGCTGCTTGAGACACCAGAACTGGTATTTAATTTGGCACAAGCTCTGAAATCTGGATGACACTCCAGTAGTAAATCAGCTTTTATTTTAGCAATCTGCTGGAAAATAACAGTTAAAGAATCACAATGCATTCAAGCTTTGGCCAAGTCAACTGGCTGACATTAATACTGCTCACTCACTCACACCTCCAAGGAGCCTGGGTCACTGTACCCAGTACAGTATTGAATTGAATGAAAGTCATCAGATATTACCAATACCAGCTGCAGGATTTACAGAACCATGGTGTGAACATGAGTCTGGAAAGACTTGGAGATCTGTGCAGTGGGAACAGTGATTTCTGACACTGAGGCCAATAAGCACTTTGGGGGTTGTTTTAGTTTTAAATATTCCTTCTATTTGAGCAGTGGGCATTCATGATTTGTACCTGAGAGAATGTGAGAAGTCACAATCTGAGACTGACCTGGCAATTCCCCTTCCCCTTTCATGAAGAAGGGCAAAGACTGCTTTCAGAATGCAGCAGACCCTACCAGTGCCTACACAAGCCTAGAACAAACTTCCTTCCTAGGCTACAAATTAGTCCAGTCCAGTGGTCAGACCCTTGGAATGCTCAGTCTCTCTTTTCTTCCAAGGATCAACACACATCAGGCTTGAACATAAACAAAGTAGTCAGGAACCTTCAGCTCACTGAACAGTCCGGGAACTGGAAGCTATGGGAGTCACTTCCCGGAGACGAGCCCAGGGGATGGAACACCCAGTCCAAGGAGAGGAAGAGTTGCAAAGTTTCAAAGGATGGCTCCTCTCAGCATGCTGCCTATCAGCAAGGGGTAAAGAGAAATTCAGAAACAAATCATGGGCTTGGCTGCAGTCTCTATCTCCACCAGCTCCTGGAGCAACACCAAAGAGAGGCTGTGCTCCAAAGAGGGTGACGCTCCTCAGCCCAGCCACAGCAGCTGCCGGAGCTCAGAAATGCAGCAAGGGCTGTGGGGGACAAGCCCCGACTGGGCAGGCACAGCCTCACCCCTGCTGAGCTGACACCATCTTACTGCAGCACGTGAACTTTGACATGAAAACTGGCATTCAGTTGCCATATTGAAATAAAAACTTCATTCTTACAGTTAAAACAGTGTCAATAAACTTAATTAATTAAGTTTTGTGGTCAAATACAGGGCAACAATTATTTAAATCATACAGCTACTTTTATGAAGGTAATTATACAAAAGCAGAAAAAGATGAGAAATAGCAGCTGACTAACTATGAGTAATCACCTTGGATTATGCATTATGAGAAACTCAGTATTACTATTCATTTCTTTAAAAAACAGTGTGCAGAAGTATCTGACAAAACTGAGGTCCTGTCACGCTTCTCACTGTTCCAGTACCTGGAATAACATGTTTCTTCCAGGAGCACAGAGTCCTCCTGGACCGGGCTGGTCAATACTGCAGAAAAATGTCCACTTTTATTAAATAACTGAGATTAAACTTTTGTAACTGTCTGTTCTAGCTAAATTAATACCATTGAACAGACTCCAAAAGACCTCCAGAAACTCATTTAACACTTCTGCATATTTTGCTATGCAGAATAAGCTACAGTGGCAAATGCACATCGTAAATGAGGTAATGTATAGAGAATTACTTGTATCTGGACACAGGCTGGGGATGAGTCATGAGAATCCTTGATGCTATGTTCCCTCCACTGCTGCCTCCAGGTAGGGAAAAAAAAAAATCACAGTAATTGGTAACTGGAGCTGTGCCCTGCTAAGTGCAAATGAATTACCCAGCAGTGTGGGGCTCTGAGGAATAAAGGCAGCCTCCCACAGCTCCATTAAAGTGTGGGGAAACTGAAGCCTACCCTGTCACTGTGTAGGGCCATAGAGATGATTTATCTATTCTTTTTCTCACATTACTGCCTTCTCAAACTAACCTGTTCAAACAAGAGTTAGTGAAATCTGGGCTACACATAAACCTTCACTGGATAGAATCTACCTCATAGCAATGTTGTGAAGCTTAGTGTTTAAATACCTTAAGGTCTCATACAAACGTTTTCAGTAGTAAATATTAAAACTATCTTCTGTATTCACATTTCAAGGGCTTTAAAATGATAATAATAGAATTTATTCAAAATGCTGAACTTCTTATAAATATTTTAAGTAAAGCAAGCAAAGGTTCAATATGCACAATATTCATCACTGAAACAAAACTCATACTGTCAGATGAAAATGATGTTCAAATTGCTTACTGACTATATAAAACTGTTCAAATATGTAATTTTCCATTAAGAAACTCTGTAGTGCGCACCAAAATCAATAAATTGGTCTGAGGGACCAAACAAAAAGTAAAGTCTAAAATTAGCTGCCTCTTAGAAAGGTAACACAGTCAACAACCTCCATCTTTAAGTCTGAACTGCTCTGCTATTCCACCCTGCGATAGAGATGCTCACCTCTAGAGAGCTGTTGAAGACCAAGCATGGAAGCAAACATCCATTAACCCATCCTGATAACC
This sequence comes from Pseudopodoces humilis, assembly GCF_049639895.1. Lineage (NCBI taxonomy): Eukaryota > Metazoa > Chordata > Aves > Passeriformes > Paridae > Pseudopodoces > Pseudopodoces humilis. The sequence goes on from NC_142217.1 coordinate 8,456,445, forward strand.
CAGGACAGCTTTCAACTTACCTTCCACTGACACAAAGCTTCATAAGCAGAACCACGCTGTGTTAACTTGCAGTGTTTGCAGCAAAGTTCATAAAGATTTGTGCTGAAAACTGAATCACGAGGGGATGATGATTTATTTAATCTACAACTAAGTCCATCTACCCTAAGAGCTGCTGCCTGAGCACTCAGCAGCAACCTGAATTCTGGCTACAATACCTGAAGTGTAGAAAATGCTGTCCCATAACCTGTTGTAAGTATAGGACATCAGGCACAGTCTTCAATAACTTTTTACTTTTAATCACTGTATAAGCAGACATAATTTTATTTAATCTCATCTTTTCTGTGGATATCCTTAATAAACAATGCTCCTCTTAAGGCAATGTTAAGTCATTCAGCTGGTTTGATTTTTGATTGAATATTGATATTTGATTAAATAGATACAAAGCTGTAATAGCATATATCCTCCCTAGTTCTATTAAAATAAAGAGTTTTCATAAAAATACTTTAAATTATATCATCAAAACATGAAGTAGCATCTTATTTAGATGTTACTGTATATGGAAATATGTTGTGTGAAAATGGTCAGAAAAATCTAAACATGACATTCCTATTTTTCAGTCTGTGAAGTTGATGTTGACTGTCAATATTCTACATTTGCTTTAATACTCTAATTTTAAAAGCTGATATTAACATTGGCAACAAATACATTTAGGCTGAGTTTACAAAGCAACACAAGTCAGTTTTACACCTAAATTTAACAAGGCAAGGAAACAAAGAAACCAACCAAAACAAAACCAACCAACCAACCAAAAAACAGCTAACTGCATTAGTGTGGTGTGCAAACAAATGATGCTTCTAGTTTCTCACCCTCATAAATGCCTACATATTTAAATAAGATCAACTCTGATTAACCTGCCCAAAAGCAAGTTCAGTTCTTCTGGAATATGACAGAACTTTGTAGAAGGATCCCATCTAAGATCCCATGTGCTCCAAGATTTTCTGTGGCCAGCAAATATAAGGTGCAACCAGAAGAATCTATTTATGTAATTGAAGTTGCCAACATAGGAAAGAATCAAAAGCCAAATGTTCGTTTGGTATTTTAAATGCACTTGATAGCTGAGACAATAATTAGTAAGTTTTATCATTGACTTGGATCATAATCTTTCCCAATTCCTGTATGTGTCAGAGATCTTTGATAGCCAAAATAGTGGTCCATCTTAAAAATGAATGTTGGTAAAGCTCTTAAGGCATTTCAGGAAAGGTTAGAGGACTCCATGATTTAATTTGTTTGCTTGGATATTGCGAGATGTTCCCATTTATGACTAAGCTGCAGGTGCTATTCTGTTTATTTTACTGCCTGTAAACCAAACCCTTGAATTGAACAAAGCAAGGAAAGCACAAGGATTCAAATCAAAGAGGAAGGAACTGCAGGACTGCTTCCCGTTGAACTTGCTGCTTTCTATCTCCTATCAGAAGTGGGACTGAACATTGCACAACCATTTCTAGTAGATGAGATTTCTTGAAAAATCTAAACTTTGCATCTTTTTAGAACCACACACTTTACAGAGATTAGCAAGTCTTATTATTGCATTATTAGGTGTTCTCTTAAAAACTTCTATTGGACAAAATTTAACATACTATTTACATTCAGCAAGAAACTGCTAATTTGACATTAATTCAAAATAATGTGGGCATAATTAGAGATTACAAGCAACTTCACTTTAGGGGATCTTGCAAAAATCAGAATGATTGTCTGAGCTGAAATTCAGTGACAGAGGTCCTCAGTTAAGCAGTCCCTACTAACAACCTTAGGACAGCTAAGAAAATGCCTCTGTCACAAACCTTTTGCTGCATATTGACTCGGACCAACACAGCTACTTTGAGGTATTAACAATGCAAACAGTAACTTGAATTAGCTCCCATGGAAACCAAACAACTTGTTGCTCCCAACTTCTGAAAATGAAACTTTAAATATTTAATCTGCTAATGGACAAAAGAATAAGGTGACAGATTAATGTTCAATTAAAAAAAACAAAAATCAGCTTGTGGTACATCTTAAGCAGCAGCTATTCACTGTGCATTCTTTACCTGATTTACACCAAGTGCTTAGAGTTCATCTACAAAATTCTTTCCTGTTTCTTACTTCTATATCCCACATTTTGTTATATGGCCTCATTTTTTATACAGCAGTGATAAAAGGTCACAATCTGAGTGTGATTACATCACTTGTACTAGATTTACACCTTAGAGAATCTTCCCAAGAATTAAAGTGTTTTGTTTTTTTTTTAATAGAAACAATAAGGACGCAGACTGAAAGAATGTTGAATTCCATACAGTAAAGCAGACTTCCAGGAAGAAAAATCCCACAACAAACTACAAAATCCCAGCCCTGAGACTCCTAAACACTGGAAATTAAGCATAAAGATATACCATACACATGGTATTTTGACTAACAGCATAATAAATCATTTCTTAAAGACAAAATTACACTCTTGACTAAACAAAAGCCAAATTTTGATTTTGAAATCAAACACATTTCTTCTAACAAGGAACAGAGTAGGACCACATGAAGGAATATCACTTATTGCTTCTTTGTAAATACAGATCCAAGATTATAACTGATGTAGCCTAATCTCCAGATCAACACCCATATTCTAAAATAATCAGAAGCATGATATTAGTACGGTGCCTGAAAACTCGAATGTTCTAAAGAGTTTAATGCTATAATCCACTGTCCATGCCCTCAGTGCTTTAAGAACCAATTTCTCACGATCTCCAAAGCTAAAATGAACTTGAATTCCATTTTCCCTACTGAAATTAGCTAAAGACTAATAGAGCAGAAACTCTGGGTCAGAAGAGTTTATGTTGCCTAAGGCCAGTTTCAAAGAAGTCTTATCTGTTAAACTATTGTGTTCCAATATTTCATTCCATACAAAGCTTCTTGTTTAAAAATAAATAAGAAATAGATGGCAACATAAAATTGTTCACAGTAGATTACAAATTTCTGCACTTAGCAGCTGTCACACATCTACTTTCTGTAGTCCTTGTAGTTTGAGTAGCTCTCAAAATATTTTAAAAAGATACTACAAAGCTTTATTAGAAACTATGTTGGAAAATACGTTGGAAAATATGTTGGAAAATGATTATCTGATGAAAACAAGATATGCATTAAATATAAGCTGGTCAGATATAAATACTGTAGCCAAGGAGTTTTTCCTCTTGGTTTATTTTCATTGTTCTTTTTCTATTGTCAGACAATAGCTATTTTTTCCCCAGATCACTACCCACTTTCCTGATTTCTATTCCTGAGTTCTCTACTTTTTCTATCTTCCATGTATCACTGAATCACCTCAACTCAGCTTTACTCATCAAAAATGCTCTGTATTACCACCCTTCCTTGATAACCTTTTCTTGACCACGTTCCTCAGCCAGCCAGCACAAAGCTTGGTAAAGTCTACTACCGACGCCAAGAACCCACAGGCAGATGGGAACCACTATGGAACTCTCTTCTGCACCACCTTCAGGGCCCAGCTGCCTCAGGTGTTTGAGGAGCAGTAGGTGTAGAACTCTGTTCAAGGCTCTCCTGGGAGCGTGGTTTACTCTGCAGCAAAGGGAAGCAGCCCCCCATTCCCCACGTCCGACAGCTGGGCAGGGTCCACATTCCCACCTGTGCTCCTGCTCACAGCATTCCCAGGACAGCAAAGATGAACTATGGGCCAGAGCATGTTGTCACCACCTGCATTTCCTCCTTTCCAAGAGACTCCACTTTTGCCTTTTACCAATTCTGCATGACAAGCTTTTAAAATTAGGCTTCTGATGCAGGACCTGGTAAAAAAGTCATCAGATGGTTTAGCTGGCAGAACAGAGGAAGGGTGGAACATCTGGCAGAGGAGTGAGGATCTGATTCCAGAAGGAATCACATATTACACTCTGTTATTCATAGAATCAAAGAAAGTTGGTTAAAACTGTCTGCAGATGTAGAGAGAATTATTTAGGGCTTGATTCACATTGGAAGACTTATAATTCCCAAAACCATAAAAATGGTTTCTATTTTGCAAAAACTGATAGTATTTGCTCAGTACTTTGTATTTGAATGCTGCTGCACTGACATTAAAATAAAGAAGCATTACTATAATTAACCCATACAAATTCAGAAATAATACAGACTGCAAAATAAAGCAGGAACTTCTCTTGAATTAAGTATTTACTAGAAACACCATCAGTAAGCTCTACCCTCGTAAATCGGGTATTAAAACCCTTCTGCAGTCCAGACACTCCAAATGAAATTAGTGTTGAAAATATTACGTAGAAAATGGTGAGGTTTCCAGTTGTTTCTATAAATTCCTTATTCACACGGGTTAAAGTTTTAACAAAAACCTTATAAATGTATTAATTACATCTATAAAGAGTATAGCTGTACAGAGAGTACAAATTACATTCTGAAAAACATTAGCAAAACATTAAGGCTTTTCTTTTTGGGTACCTGTCTTAGTTGTACTTTATGGAAATATATGTCATGGAAAAATATGTTTAAAAATTTACTTTTAAAAATTAAATACTAAAAAAATAGTATACCAAGTAATATATAAGGAGAAAACACACTCAAAAATAGTTCAGAGAGGTTTATTAGTCCATTCAAAAACTCCTAAAATAAAACACAAATGGCACAATTCAGGTCAACCATAATGAACAGGTTGATCCCCATTAGCTTCTGTATAGCCATCCTATGTATATTCCATGTTCAGAATACACCGATCCTGAGACCCTGACCTGCCTAAGGACCAAGGGAAGATTATAAAAGTACTAACACTCCTTTGCTTTCACACTTCCAGTCACTCAGGTACAAGGGAATGTGCCAAGATGGTCAATGCACAGTGTACAAAGACTGGGAACACAACTTGTGCAGCATTTTAAAACACGAGATTAATGGTGACATCAGGTGTTCTCTCAGATAACCGAAGTACAAACCCCTAATTCCCAACTTACGCTGAACCCCTGCCAATGTAAGACAGCAGCTGCACGTAGGACTGCACCTGTAGCACTGCAAGGAGACAGACACCACAGTCACACACACAGCTCTGCCTATGTCACAACTTTACTTTCCTAAAGCTTTACTAACATGTGGTTCTAAATCATGAAAAGCTTTAAGTGTGTATTTGACTTTGTGCAACCCATTCAGTGTCAGAAACACATGCTTAAAGCTTTGCTGGATTGCAACTTTACCAAGCTTTACATTTTCAATTTTAAAAATATGGGGAACAAAATTAAGCATTGCAGCAATGTAATTAAACAGAATTTCAGTATCTGGAATTCTACGTCTCTTCTATCTTTTTTTTTATACTAAATATTGAGAAATTTGCCTCTACATGAGATATAAGAACCATTTTTTGGTATTAACTGGACTTACAAATATGAACTCATTAAAATGAGTTTCTCTGTTGAATTTTTATGAGCTGCCTCTTTTACATTTCAAGAATGACTAAGAAACTAACTTTAATGTCTCTAGAATTTGTGAACAACTTTTCAGCAACTGTTCTGTAGTGTTCCAGCAGGCTTCTAGCAGAAGGTGGAAATAAGAACACAACTGCATGTCCTTCTCAGGTACAGAACTAGGAGTACCTGTGTCATAAATTCACTTATAAGGGTAGAAAACCAGCAGGTTTCCTTTTAGTCTTTAATTTTTGTTTCATTAATTTGTGTTTCACTAGTCAAAACTGAGTGTAACTAGAACTCTCCTCTCACTTTATTGCTTTTGGCACCATGCCCAGGTAAAAGCCCCTTTTCAAACATTTTATTAATGGCTTAAGCCAAGTACCAAATATGAAATCTTAAAATATTCTCTACTGAGTCAACAATTACAGAGATCCAGTTTATTGCACAAGTGCACAACTGTTACATTAACATCTGGATTTAATAATAGTAATCTGAACACTTCAATAAATTCTGTAATGTGCATTTGCTTTGGAGTTTCAGGATATGGAAGATTTTTGTGGTAGACATCAATCCTTGCCACAGAAGTTTGAAAAAAGTTGTATTCTGTAACTAACACTGGGCAATTTTGACTCTTGAACTTCAGATGCTAAAAAGGTTTAAAGACAATGCCAGTAATACTGGTTCCCTGTCCTCAGCATAGCACGGAATAATTTCATTTGAAGAAGCAAACATGAAACATTCATAGCTGTCAAGTGCAAGTAGTCTTAATCTGTCTTTTTTTTTTTGGACATATAGCTAAAAAAGCAGCAGATTTATTCAAAATAACAACCAAAGGTTGCAGATTTACTGGAAGAGAACACAGAATGAACTGGTTTGCCAAGTCTAATCAAACCTGCTCTTCACAGAGCCTACACACAACCCCAAACACACCTTGCCTTCAGGTTAGGGGAAGCTCCCCTACCTTTAAGTGTTTCTAGTTGGGTTTTTTTGCCTAACACAGTTCTGGGGTTTGCTGGAATACATCAATGCTACAGATACATACCCCCTTCTGTGTATATCCAGCTCTGTACATCTTGTTCTTCCAGTCTCTGGAGCAGCTCTTAGCCATGAGAGTCGTGTGCAGTGTCTGCTTTTTCTGTAGAGGTGGAACCTATGCTCCGGTTCATCTAGGAGGCCTCAGTGGAAACTATCAAGAGGTTTTAAGTTTGATGCTCTGTCTTGGTTATCCTGAAAATCAGGCAACCTGTCCCACCCTCTTTTTCCCACACAGAAGATGAGTAGGGAAGGGCAGGATCAAAATTTTCACCATTCAGGGACCAGCTTAACACCAGAAGCACAGAGTTCCAGAACAGAGAATGTGTTAGTCAATATAACCCAACTTCCTTGTTTTACTAAACTGCTTGACTTCCCTTCCTAACACCCCCTGAAACAGCACTATCACCAGCCATTAAACACCCTTGATTGCTCCCTTTGAGAGAGAATTTTCTTCATCTATAACTGGATTGATTTTACCAAACCACAGAGGGTCTGGAGTTGCTCTGGAGGTGCTGTGCTGGTACAAGCCTGAGTCACTGCAGAAAAACAGTTAAAAATAAACAAAATGCTTCACAGGCCAAAGTTTTAATAGCAAAACTATTTACATTTGGAAAACATCTAACATCTGTGAAGACTTGCAAGCATGACAGTCCTTTAAAAAGAGAGAATACTGTTAAATCAGCATATGAGTATTTAAGTCATAATCTTAAGAGGTGATTAAAGTCCACTCATATCAAAGGCCAAAGCATGAAGTCACAGTAACTTGCTCTTAAGTTTATGTAATACAAGTACCACATGTAACCAAATTTCTGTTTGTACAGGAACAGATCTCTTGGAAAACTTTCCATTTTAACAGGACTATAAAACCATCACAACATAAAGGGATACACTACTCACTAAAAAAAATAGCAGAGTAGCTTTATTAAAAGAACTTATTTAAAAAGTTTAAATTTTTTAAGACACAGCACTTACCTTATATCTCTAGCACCCTTCTAGAGTATCTGTTTCAGCACATTCCTAATTCGTTGGAAAGTAAAAAGAAAAAGAAAAATCACAAAGATGTCACAAGGATTCTTTATTTTAAAAGTTACATATTTTGATCTACCTGAGAAATTAAAGCCTTAAGAATACTAGTTCAGCTTTCTCAGTTTCCAGATGTTAAAGTGTGTTATTAGGTTAAAATCTTGAGATTAAAGTGATTTCAATATATTCTATGTGCGTCTTTTAGCACCTTTCATATTCCTACTCAATTCTAAGTCAATATTTGTCTTTCCAATTACCTCTGGCAAGAACAGCAGTACGAGATGTGCATCATCTGCTCCTTTTAACTCAACTGCAATACACAAACCCACCCTAGTTCCTTCAAGTCTTCACACTTGGAAGTGCCAACTATACAACAGAAATATATATTAGTTTTCTATAGATTCAAATATAATGGAACTTTAAAAAAAAAAAGGAAACCGTTCACATCTGCATTTTGTCATTTTGCTAAGTCACCAACTCAAATGGACTTGTTCCAACATCAAAATTTAATTTACTAGAGTATTTTAGAGTATGTGTGTACATATATACATATACAGACACATATTATTAAGTCAACAGAAACCTACTGCACACTGTATTTAGAAAAGTTTAAAAATCAGTTATTTTAAAGTCTGGCATTTATCAAGTGCTGTTTCATACAGTAACACTAATGGGGTTTTCCAGTTTTGGCACTGAACCAGACTTAAAACGTCCCTGACATTGCTCAGCCACACAATTTTACTTTTAATCCCAGAGATGAATCCTAACAGATTATTTTTAATTCTTTTAAAGGCTGAAGATGATGTTATGGTTTCTGTACATATCAGTGACAGAGGTTAAAAACTGAACATGTTAAAAACCAAAGCAAAACACACAAAAGGAAGAGACTACAAGACAGAAATGCCAGAAAGACTCACAAAAATAAATGGCCTATGATAAAATATATTCCCTCTTCCTTCCAATAATCATTTAATCAATAATTTAAACACTGTTTAAAAAACCCCAAACCTCAACTAAGTATATTCCCTATCCAATATTACATTAATGCATTGTGTCATCAATTATCTAATTTCATTGCTAGGCTAACAAGTAAAAGTTTCAATTTTTAAGTATTTTATGCATATAAACCACTAAATTTGTCTTAATATCTGTGTATTGACCCTCACTATTAAAATTGTTTTATAATATCTCATTCAACATAATCTGACAAATAGAAAAGGTAAATATTAAGGTGATTTCCATGTTATAGTATGACTGCTTCTAAAACCTCATTTGCATCATTAAGTTCAGTTTTCTACACTTCTCCAAATACTGCCAAATCCTGAAAGATGTTCTGCATTCCCAATAATGTGCTAAGGATCTTCAGCTTCCATATGTTTTTATTTGCTTAATAACTGGTGTCATTACCAAACAGCAATCTTGTCGAGTTTTAAATGCAAGTTATACCACAAAGTCACATCTGTAAGTAGTTACTCAGAAAAGAAAACTTCAGGAAGGAACAAGATAAAATGTCACACATTAAGAGAATAATTTTATGAAATGCAGCTATGCCTTTGTTGAGAGCCTTAAAACCTCAACTAATTTAAAACCTGGGCATTTTTTTCTCATAAAGGAAAAGATGCAGCATTAGGAAAGAAGTGTAAACACCTTCCCATAAGCAAGAACTTCAAAATATGCTGTATTCATAGGACAGTGGAAGCTTAGCTTTTTTCCTTAAAAGGTGAGTGATGTTTAAGCTCTAAGTATTTTAGACATATTGACGTAACAGATTTCATGGAGGTGTTTTCAAAACATTCCTAAAAAGATAATTTTCCTGATATTGACTTCATAGCTAAACAACTTACTCTCCTTAAATCCTGTAGTCTTTATTTCACCTAATTGCCTGCGGCAGGCAGAAGTCCTAGTATCTCTCGACTGCACTGAGACTGACTAACACCAGTTTTCTGCACTGCACACCTGCACACCAATACAAAACCCACATAAATGGGACAAAGGAAAATGTCTTTGCTGGCAGAAAGGCACGCGTGGCAGCACAGCTCTCCACCTGGCTCCCCGCACCCCAAAGAATGTCACTGCCCAAATGTCAAGTGACCAGCACCCGCCATGAGGATCTGTGCATAAACGTACCGTGGATACACTTGCTAACAAAGCTGATTCTGGAATCATGGAAATATCAGGCTTGGAAGAGACCTTTAATATCGTCCAGTCCAATCACCAAACCAGCACTGCACTGCCACCTCTAAACCACATCTCCCAGCGCCACATCCAGTCTTTTAAACGCCTTATGGAGGGTGACTCCACTATCTTCTCGGCCAACCTATTCCAGTGCCTGACCACGCTAAAATGGGTTAACCAAGTGCCACCTAAATCCACACGTCGCAGAAAACGAGCCGAATTCGGTAACAGCCCCTGGTCCAAGGGTCGCAGATGTTCTCACAGCCCAGTGACCTCCGCTGCAGCTGCACGACTGGGGTCACGGAGGGCTCAGGTCTCCCCTGCGCGGCTCCCGGGCGAGGCGCTCCCATCTCAACGCCCGCAGGGTTCGGTTCGGGCCGGGCCCGCAGCGCCGCCCTGCTGCCTACAGCCCCGCACCTCCCCCGGGAGCTACTGTTCCTTACTAACAAATAATAACACGGGCCATATCTGCCAGCGGCCGGGCCGGTGCGAGCCGCGTCCCAGGGCGCGGTGCGGGCACCGGCACCTCCACCTGCTCGGGGCCCAGAGCGGCCCGGCGGAGCCGGGGGCCGCCCCTCCCGTGTCCCCGGCTGCGGCCTCGCGGGAACCCTGCTCATCCCGGCACAGAGGGGGCGGCCGCCGCTCTCGGTACTCCCGCCCGCCTCAACCCCCTTCAGAAGGCTCTGCAGGCGGGGCGGCGCGCAGCCCACCCCGGGGCCGGGCGGCGACGGCTGCCGGCGTGCCGCTCCCGCTCAGCGGCCCGACCCGACCCGGCCCGGCCCAGCCTGGCCCGGTGCAGCCCGCGGCACAGCGGCCGTCCGTAAGTCGTGGAGCCCGTGAGGCGGCGCCCGGCCGCGCGCCCCCCGCGCCCCCCGCCCGCGCTGCCCCGCTCACCCCGGCCCGCCGCGGCCATGTTCCTCTCGCGAGCTCTGCGCCCGGGACCGCCCTCCGGGCGCGCGCCCCGGCGGTTGGCCTACTGGCGGGGGTGGGGGAGCCGCGCGCTCTGGCGCCGCGCACGTGCGGGAGGCGGGGCCGCACATCCGGGCACTCGCACCTCCAGCGAGCGAGCGTGAGGGGAGTCGTTCTCGGCTGCCTCCGGAACGGGGTCACTGAACCATTGAGGTTGGAAAAGACCTCTGAGATTATCGAGTCCACCTTAGGACCAAGCACCATCGTGCCAACCAGGCCATGGCACTGCGAGCCACGTCCAGCCCTGTCATTAAACACCTCCAGGGACGGTGACTCCGCCACCTCCCTGGGCAGCCCATTCCGATGTCGGATAGCAATTCCTCCTGCGTCCAACCTAGGGCTCCACTGGCGCAGTTTAAGACTGTGTACTCACGGCCCGTCATTGTTTGCCTGGGAGAAGAGTTCGACCCCTACCCCTACAACCTTCTTCCAGATACTTGTAGAGTAATAAGGTCCCCCCTGAGCCAACTTTTCTCCAGGCTGAGCCCCCTCATCTGCTCCTCATTGGAGTTGTGCTTCAGACCCTTCCCAAGCTTCATTGCCTTTCTCTGGACACACTCCAGCACCTCAATGTCCTTCCTGAGCCGAGGGGTCCACAACTGGAAGCAGCACTTGGGGTGTGCCAAGTACAGGACAGTCATTTCCCCGGTCCTGCTGGACACACTATTCCTGGAGCACGTATTTTTTGAAAGTTCTTTGGGATCACTCCCCAGGCCCAGGCAAATCGCCCCATCCCTCACAGCGGTGCCTCAGCCGCGGTGGTCCCACAGTGGCGGGAGGGCCGGACCGACCCGTGCCCGGGGCTTTGGCCCGGGGAGCCAGAGGCTGAGGCGGGTGAGTGGGTGGGTCCCTCCTCGGGCTGCTGCAATCACATGGATTTTAAATTCGATGCCAATGGACTGGGTATGACTTCAAATGTTGGCTGTGCAAATATTCAGAAACAAGATTGGACTCATAACTCATGTATTTCACCTTCAGGCTTAGCTGTCAGCATCTGAGGTTATTGAACTTGATACAACATCAAACCAATCACAAAGGAAAAAATATTCTTCAAAGAAGTTTGGAAACCTGATGATTTACACTTGAGAATGTGCAATAGAGAACTCAGGCATTTATTCTGTGATCAAAGTATGATCATGCATGCACGCAGTAATTTATTGCACATATTGTGCAACTCTGCTCACAGCGAATATCTAACAAATTGACTTTTACTAATACCGAGCCAGTCCTGTTCCGTAAGTGCATACTGCATCAGGCCCAGTATTATGCAACTCTGCTTTTGAGTTGTATTTTTATTTTTTTAGCTCACAGTTTAAGGACTAAGCTGCCATTTGGTGCAATGGTCTAACACAGATTTTTTATTATTTGCAATTTGCTGATGTCCAGGAGCTTGCTAGGAGACTGCACTGAGCTTACACTATGTGCTGACCAAGCAAAACATGGTTCCCTGCTCCAAAAGAGTTTTTCAGTGCACTTGTTCAGCAGTGATACCACAGGCACAAAAAAAAGAGGCAGTTTTTAATTTCTTTTGATTTTAAGACAGCATTCCAGTACACTTCACTACAAATGAATGCTTTGACATTTAAAGAATGACTTGTTCAAATTGCTTTAGATGGATTGGAAGGTTATTTTTTTTGTTAAGCTTTGAAAAACAGGGTAAATTTCTCTTATATTCACTAGATTACAGTTACCTAATCAGATTTTATCCAATTCCAGAAGCAAACTAAAAACAATATACAAGGGTATTGTGCAAGAGGTGTAAATCTTGTTAATGTTACAATGCAGCCTAGATTATTCTAGTTGTTCCAATGGCTGCATTAATGGGCATTGCCCATTCATTGATTAGAAGGGTATAGACATGGTTCCTATTGTGGAAGACATGGAATATTCCTTGCTAAAGAAAACTATAGAACTTGAAAAGCTGGGAAAAAGATGTCTGAGACAGAGGTGTGTTAAAGGGTGTGACATGAAACACAGATGGCGCTCATTTCTTGAGGGCATTTGTACTTTATGAAACGATGTGGTGATAGGAGTCAATGAAAAAGACACATTTAAAGCAGCAAATAACTACTTAAAAAGTTTCTTCCATAAAATCACTCTATGGAAATTGTCCAACTCCACACAATTGTTCTTGAATTTTGAGCACCACCTTTCCTGTCTTGGGCATGGACATGTACAGTACTTCCTTCTTCTTACAGAATAGTTCAACAAGAGCCCTTGGCATATGCCTCCAAGAATAACAGTAGATTCTATATTCCCTTTTTTATAACAGGATAAGGATAAGAAGTAGTGGTACAGTGGTTGAAGCTGCCAGAGCAATGCAAAGCTCTGCAGAGAAAGGATGAACCCAACTCTCCCTCTCTCACTTTCAAACCAGTGTTCTGCTGTTAAAACTGCTGAACATGAAAAGCAGATAAATGACACAATATGAGCATTTTAATATTCCAATTAATGCACAAATAAAAATATTTGTTGTGATTTATAGTGAATATGTATTTAATCATGCAATTGTAAGCTGTATATTTTAGGGAAGGATTGTTTGTTTAATGAAACAATGCAAACATCTTTTAAGAATTATTCAGAAATTACCTATGCTTTACTAATTACTTATGCTGTACAAGAACTCTAGTACAGGCTTTATATAAATAATTTTATTATTCTAGAGATGTAAACATTGTTTAGTTTTGTTAATAACGACAATTCATTATTTCAAACATACAATATTCCGTATAGTGGCAACTACATATTCAATGGAGGTATTGAATTTCTAGATAAAATTAATTGAGTAAAAACCACAATTTTGCCACCTAACTTGCAGGATTACAGAATAGTAGTGCAGTTGGCTTACAGTTGAGCAAGCTACTTTGAAACTAGGGCAAGAACTACTACAGTCATATAATTTGTAATTATTATGTTCCAATAAATTCCTTAAAGGCCTGAGATCAAAAGATTGACAAAACATGTTATGCAAGGAAGAAATAACTACTTTCTCCACAGAGCTTTCTCCAAAGAGCTGTAAGTGAGGAGGAACTGGATGAGTTGTTGATACAGTGTTATTTGCATTTGTATACGCTTTTAACACTAGTTACAAAATGGTAGCGCAGTTAACAGGGGATGGTTTTCCAATCAACATCTCATTGGAAGGCATCTTCGGCTTCCGGCGACATATTCCATAGGATCACCTGTTATTCAGCCTTATGATTTGTTCATTTCATGAATATTGAAAATGGAGCTGATGGTCATTTTGCAATTTAAAATGATTGCTCATTTTGTTTAACTGAGCTACCAGTGTACAGCGGTTAAACTGCAGACATGTGGGACCTAAGTGTGAGGAATTAATTCCCCACAGTTGCTGAAAGGTCCTGAACTCTTTGTCACTCGCTTCTCTTGGTCTTCAGGAATGAGGATTTCTGAAGTTTCTGGTGTGAATCAAAGCATTTGTGGAGAGGGTGTTTGCAGTGGGCATGTTCGGTATTACTTTCGGAATACTGGCAGCCAGCCTTTTACTTCTAATTAAATGAGAGAGAGAATTTCTAACAGAGAGAGCTCCTTGATTTAATTTTAATTTTTGTCAGAATGCCCAGAGCATTGAATGGGTGTCTGATCATTGGAATAACATCCTTAGCCCAGATCGAATGACTTAATGCAATTAATTTACTACCACCACAGGAAAAATTCTAAGATTTTGTTTATACAGATTGAGACTGATAATGAATATACAACCCCAAATGTATGATACTCTTGTCTTTTTCATAATGCAAATTCAATTTCTCATGTAAAGCTCAGGGCTGAAAGGCAGAAAGCAATTCCTTTGGTATATGCGAGATGGAGACTTCTCTAATTCCTTTTTGGGGACTGGTGAGTCCATGGGCTATTTGTCCCAGGTAGTAACTGAAACCTTTTCCCAAAGATTGCAGCTTAGTGCTCATCTTTGTTTTAAAGCACTTTGAAATACAGTTATAATGCAAGCTTGGCAAAAGAACAGTGTAAAATGGAAAAATAGCAAAATGTGAGGAGACTGCTGTTCATTTTGTAAGGCAAAGCTTGTGACTTAAGAACGCTGCTTAGCAACGTGTGGGGAAAATCTGAAGGTGATCACATCATCTTGCAGTCCCTGAAAATTAATTATGCATGTTCGTTCTGCCTTTTAACTCCCATCCTTTGGATACCCCTGTTCTGCTTTTTCCATGGGATGAGGTTTGTGAGATGGTTCAGCCATGTAACCCAGTTTTGTCGTCCCCCATTCTCATGCTGATGCAGCGCTGATTCAGCTGCAGAGCTCTGGCTCAGGCTTCTCCAGTTCTCTGTCCCTGTACTCTGCTGTACACAATGCCTACTGATCCCTGGGGAATAGGAGTCAGGGTGTCTACTGTCTGGGAGGGAGGGAGGGAGGGAGGGAGGGAGGGAGGAAGGAAGGAAGGAAGGAAGGAAGGAAGGAAGGAAGGAAGGAAGGAAGGAAGGAAGGAAGGAAGGAAGGAAGGAAGGAAGGAAGGAAGGAAGGAAGGAAGGAAGGAAGGAAGGAAGGAAGGAAGGAAGGAAGGAAGGAAGGAAGGAAGGAAGGGCACCACAGACTGAGGAGTTTCTGTGGATGGCTGTGTCACTAAACACACATTTCTGTCTCTATCAGCACCATTCACTGCCAACCCTCAGTGGTTCAACTCCTCCTCTGCAACTTCTTCTCACACCTTGCTCTCCAACAGTTTGACTTCATATATCTTTTTCATACTTTCAAAGAACGCAGGGTGGCTTTTCTAAGTTTGATTTCTTTAGGAAATCACCCAGATTGAAAAATTTATTTTATGGTATTGCTAATGAAATTGGCAGATTGTGGCATTTGAAAAGCTGTAAAGTCTCCTTGTGATTCATGTGCCACTGCCATCATTCAGCATGCACAGGGTAGAAGTATAAATACAATATTACAAATTGGCAAGTAGTGTTTGATTTATTTATCTGCAGATGCCTTCCCTGTGAACCAAGGCTTATGTTGACCAAACCATTAATCAACTTGGTAGGCTTAAAGTATAAACATCTCATACCCAACCGAAAGATTAATTTTCATAAATAGTTAAGGAAGCAGTGATTTGCACTCATATTTAACTGGTATATGCTACCAGGGATGTTTTTACTTTTCCCTGGGGGAACTTCAACTTTTCAAACACAATTTTGACACATCATAGTATGGGAATTACCTAGAACAGTTACATTTTATTTTATTTTATTTTATTTTATTTTATTTTATTTTATTTTATTTGCCAAAAAGCAAGGCACTTTCAAGGAAGGGTACCTGTTTTCTCTACATAGTGCTGAGAAAACTCCAGGGTGAATTATTCAAGATATTGATTAAGGGTAAGACAGCAGACTATAAGAAGTTTTGTTTTGTAAAAACTGTCACCATATATTGATTGTGCTTTTTACTTAATAAAACCACATTTAAAGGCTTGATCATATGTCTAGATCCTCTAGTTGGCATCTACACACAATTGGGGAAGAAACTACCATCATATAGCTGCTAATCTGAGCTTCCAAATTAGAGGTTTCAATGTTCAGCTAAGATGCAATGAGCTGAAAATGAGGCATGATCTACCAAAATTCCTGTGTCAGCTTTGAAACTTAAGCTTATGATGAAGTAAGACATTCTAAAATTGAAGCTATGGCTGCATTCTCTCTTCCTCTCTATGCCAAACATGTGTTCGTAATCCTTTCTACTTACTCATTATTTCTTAACACAAAATAGCAAATTAGGTCCATATGAGACTTTTAGATAAATAAATCCAGATCATAACTGATTTGGCCCTCAGCCTACTTTGATATCGGCCAGTTTAAGCAGTGTGACCCTAAAAATAAGGGTCAAGCTAATTACAGTTGCTCAGAAATCCAGATTTTCCAGGTCTGAACTGGGTCCTGCCTGCCAGCTTGATTTTCTTGGTATTCTTGAGTATTTAAAACCCAGTCTTAGAAAAAGGATTTGAACTGAGGAAGTCTAGCAGCAAACAGTAACTTCTTGGTTTTTGACTCCATGCTACCACTTAATCCACAGCTTTCCTGTCTTACAGGGTGGTTAGACACAAGCCAGAAAGTAAGATTCAACTGGCTTCTAGACAGGTTTTTTGGTAACCTTATGCCATGGAATAGGTGTCATATTTGATCCCAAAGCTATACCAGAGGTGGCAGAATGTTTTTGCTTGGGACAGGATGAATTGGTGCGTCAGTACTGGGAATCAAGAGAAACTTCAGTGTAAGCTGCTCAGAGTATCACTACACTGCTACTGAAATAAAGATTTCATCTGAAACTGGTAATAAGCAACAGCATACAGGAGCTGAAAAAGCATATGGAAATATATGAAAGATAAGATTTTACGGTTTAAACTGACTTATGAGTCAGTGGTGAGTTTCAGTTTCACACTTCATCACAGACTTGCTTTATCAGCTTGGGCATAACCCTCTGCCTTTAGTATTTCTGGCTCCCTATTTGTGAGATGAAATGAGTACAACACCGAATGCATGACAGAATTAAGTTCTTTATTTTATAACCTAGCAAAGAGATACAGTATTCTTCTCCCAGGGTCTGGTTTGTATTTGACTAAAGATTGTATTCTTTCAACCACAGTAGGTCAAGTTAAATCAGATCCACTTATGTCCATAGTCATTAAAGAGGACAATTGCTATATTAATATTATTAATCATCAAGTCCATGAGCAAGCCTATTCTATTACTGGGCAGTCATTTCACTGCACTCTGAACTTTGTATGTTACTTTGTACCTCATCTCTCTGCCTGTGCACTCACCAAGATACAGAGATTCGTGCCCAAATCAAGCAGGAGATCGCATTAGAACAAAGAAATTAGAACAATTAGAACAAAGCAAAATACAAGAGTTTTTTTTTAAAAAAACAAATATTATCAAATCTTTATAGCCTATTACAACTAAAATGTTAATGAAAATTTTGAAAAAGGAAAAAAGGAATTACTGTATCTATTTAAGTCTTTTTTAATGCTTATTTTTGGAGATAAAATTTGTACTTAAGTTCCTTTTTTTTAACTGTTATCAAGGAATGTAAAGAAGGTCTGTACAGTACATTGGAAAAACTTTGGTGGTAGTATTCCTTAAATGACTTTTGGTTTGGTTTGTTGTTTCTTTGGGTTTTATTGTTTGTTTTTGTTTTGGTTTTTTGTTTGTTTGTGGGGTTTTGGTGGGGATTTTTTTTGCATGGGAGAAATTTCATCTCCGATCTGGTTAGAATTGTTGATCCAGTTTTAGAATTTGGACTTTTAACTATTTTTATATTCAGTAAACAAACCCTGCAAAACCTCACTTATGTGTAGAATTCTTCATGCTTGAAATATTGTAGTGTTCCTACAATTGCATTTAGATAAAACTGTTCACCTTCAGATAAAGAAACCTTTAAAAACACCAAAATCCAGAAAACCCAAACAAAGGAGAGGAGAGAGTTCTGACTTGCAGAAAAATATCCGAGCTGGCTGTTCTGGGAATGATCTTCAGAATTAGCTCATTATTTATTCTTGGTGCACTCCACCAATTAAACAAACAGTTTTAAATATAGAACCAGGGATGGGCTTAGCTGGTTTTTTCAGGGTCATTGCGGAGATATGGCCAGTGCAGATGTGCAGGTTCTGTGTGTGTGCACGGGCTGCTGTGGGCCAGCACCGGCTGAAGCTTGTCATGGCCCAAGGAAAGTCAGACACTCCTGGTGGACACCAGTTGAAATTCCTCTGCTTGGGTAATAACACAAGAGCTTTTTAAGTCACTAGAAATATGTCAGAGATCCCTAAGGAGCTTGTGGGGCTAACTCAAAAACCCCAAATCTCTACATTTCAATACCAATAGCACTTTGTGGAAAAGAACTCAGGTAACTTAGCATGTGATTCAGACCTTCTGTCAAGTAAATATTAAAGTGAAAAAGGAAAACTTGATTATGACTTCTGTCAGCTAGTGATGTGCAGTATAATGCAAATATGTAAGAAAACAGCAACTTACCCTAATAGTTGTATTAACTGTAGTACAGCAGGTTTATTGTGGCAGTTCAAGGCTTGGCTGAGACATCTTAATTATCTGAAAGACTGTCTGTATAGACAGTACTTCATGCACCAAGATTTGCACAGGACATGTCTTGAAGATTTTAGGTATTTTCTCATACTTAGTATGGGCAGGATTTTCTTGAAGGATCTCTAGATTTTGCTGTTGTGCTATAGCTGCAGGTGATCTGAACATTTACATTGTGGTCAAGCTTTGGTCAGGAGTGTCTGCTCCCCTAGCTGTCACACTGGAAGTATTGGAAAGACGATGTGTAGGCTGTAGAGAAAGTGGATTGATAGATTTCCAAATGCATCTTTAACAAATGAAACCAGAGCATTAGAGAGACTGCAGAAGTTAGAATCATGTGATAGTTTAACAGAAATATATGTTGATTTTAAAGACCATAGTTCTTTCCAACACTTAACATTCAGAGATTTAAGATGATGCAGAAATAAAGTGTATTTTGACAATGGGAAGAACTAGAGAGGGGGATTTCAATAAAGAAAAATTAGACAAAAGTAGAAGACATGTAGTTAATATTTTTGCTCTTGCAGATCTCCCACATCCTAATGTAAATGCTTAAGCATGAAATGAGAGTTTTTGCAGGATCTGAGAACTTGCCAGTGGTAGTACTGCAATATGTAAAAATGGTCATGGGATATAAATGCCACAAGAAAATTTGCAACTTCTGCTATCTATGCATAAGGTTCTAAGGATTTTGTGACACATAAAAAATACTTCGAAATTTTGCCAGGATGGGAAAAATTTGTAAAATCAACTGATTATGATTTTATTGTGTCTGTTATTTGGACTGCTTTTAAACTGTTTAAAAAGAAATCTAAGACAAAACCAAGAATTAAATATTACAAGAGCTGCCAACCTGCTGGTCTCTTTTCTCTGAGTGTCAGCTTTCCAAGTGTGACAATGCCTCAAGTCTGGGACCAAAAGGAAAACAAGGTACAGTACTTTTTTTATGTAAGCCCCTGCATAATAAATACTGGACAAGGCTTCAGTGCAGCCAGTCTTGCAAACAATTCAGTGTTATTTGTGCTCAACAGACATGACAAATTGCCACAATATTTAAGCTGCATTCTTGAAGAGAAACAAAAGGACAAGAATACAGACAGTCATGGTTAGGATAAATGATGTGAAAAAGAAATAAATCAGAAAATTCCAGAATTAAAATAGAAGAAAGATATAAGTTGAATAGAGAATCTTCGAATAATGTAAATTCACAAGAATTTACATTTTTCACAAGAAAAAAGTGATGAAGAAACTGTCAAATGTTACTTAATTCAGTGTTAAATAATGCTGTGAGTACAGGACACACAGATCTCCACTGCAGTTGCACAGCTGGGCCATTGCTGGAACATTCCATTCACCCTAGAGGATGCTCAGAGGAGGGATAATGCACGTGTCCCACTGCGTATCCTCATGGAACTGCAGGACTCTACGCAGAGAGCTCAAATTAGAACCATGCTGCCTATTTTTAGAGGGGCTGAAATGCAGCCTTGTCAAGTTTAGGCTTCATGTGCCAGTTTCACTGGGAAAACTCCTGGGCTTTGAATCCCTTGGGAGATGGTTTTGTATGTGCTTGAAATTTAAGATTAGCACGTTTCTGTGGACAACAGGAAATAGCCATTAAGGAGACAGAAACCAGAGCTATTGCACTGAATTTACAGGTGGGAATTTGTTTCTCTTCTTGCTAATTTAACTATGTAAAATTCCAAGTTTTCTGAGTTTGGGTGGATGAAATTTGAATTAATTTAACTATTTATCAAAGTGAAGCTAAATATATGAATAGTGATTTTAAAATAAAACCCTTATAAATTTATTGTACAAATGTGATAATATTTAGTAGTGATTCTGAAAATTCTACCTTCAAAATTATAAACTTATTATCTGGCTCCTGGCTAAAATACTTTAATCAGTAGCTCCAGCTTAATAGTTTTAAAAACTCTGGGCCTAGCTCATGGTAAACCTTAGCATGTCAAAACCAGGAAGACTTATGTGTGGTTTTACTTTGACTATTGATTGTGATCTGAACTTACATGAGAAAGGTTACATTAAAAAAGGCAAGTCAGTTCCCAAAACTTTTGCAATGTAGCTGCTGTTTTCCTAAACAAAAGAGAATAAAAATAAGAATAGTCTTAGTGCCATTCTGAGAGCTGAGGAAGAAGCTGAGAGTGCAAGAACAAGATTGTACTGCTGACTAATAATGCCAGCTTGGAAACAATGTCAGCTGTTTAATAACTCCAGGCTCCTGCTCTTTGATAGGAGATGATCAAGGTGAAAGAAAAAAAAAACCTAGAAATGAAAACTATGCTTTTATTCATAGAGGGAAGCTCTCACAGAAAGAACCACAGTAAAATGCAAGCTGAGAAAATGGTATCTATCCATCCCTGATTAAATATTCCTAGGAAGACTGCTTTAGAGCAGTTGTGAATTAAGGTAATTTTGCCATGCTTTAAAAAAAATGACACTAAAATTAGTACATACACAGGCCCATTTTGATATATTGCAGCAACATCTGTTTAGACAACAAATCACCATAACAGTGTAGCAGCCCTGGTTACCCTCAACAACTTCAGTAAGAATTCGTCTCTCAGCTAAGTCTTGGCCAGCCAAGCTACTGAACAGTTCTTCCCTTTTTTTCAAGACTAAGACTGAAGATATTTCTTCACTTTAATTTACTGAGGAGAAACTTTCAAAACACAGATCGAAACTCAAGTAAAAAAATGGTCAGCCTATTTGTATTTGCATTGTAAAGTCAGGTAGATTAGCTTTGTACTCAAAAAAATGGCACTGAAACTTTAAAACACTTGAGAATTTCCTTGTACAACCTTATCAAAACATGCAAATTAAGAAGGTGCATATACTATTGGCGAGTGTATTTTCAATGCAAGAAGGTACCTAACAGTTAACCTGATATTAAAGACTTCATATGAAACACATAAAAGAGTTTATCCTTAGTTTGTTTCTGCAAATATTCAAAATTCTTGCTATTAAATGAAGAATGAACATATGAAGTAAGTTATAATGACGAAAGTATTACAAAACGCTGGAGCAATGGTTTCTGAATTTTCTGTTTCTGACCCTATTTGCATTTCTTAAAATCACATATTTTACAAAACACATCAACTGAGTATTAATTTAATTTAGGTTATCTTGGAGTAAGGGCTAAGGAGAACTTTATCCTAAAATGGTCCTTAGGAAAGGATTGTAAACCCAGTTCATGGAGCCTGAAATACTGGAAACAGGACAAATTTCTTTAATGACACTCAGTTACATTTCTTTATGCTGTTTGGCATAGAAGTAATGCATCCCTTTAATAATTTTTTTTTGGCAGATGTTTGCTTTTGGATTCTATTTCACAGTCAGAATTGGAATCCTGACTACGGAAAGCTTTAGATGCAAATATTTTAATCCTTAAAAATTAAGTTATTTGTGGTTGTACTGTCACTCTGCAAATAAGATATCACAATCACAACAATACTCACACATTAAATTTTTCCACTTTCCAAAAGAGTCACTGTTTTCAACATCATAGCTACCTATTTTATAAACCCTGTGCATTTCTGGTCAACTATCTTACATTTAAGTTTTGAAAGCAATCAATCTAGCTGCTACCAGAAAAGCCCTACTTTACGTGTTCATGCAGAAGTAATTTTGCAGGTAAGGTTTGCTTTGGTTAGGGACTGCGCAGTGACAACACTGCCAGCAAAGCCTCCTTTTGCAGCTGTAGCTCAAAACTGCAAGTGTCCTCATCAGCAGGAATAGTAACCAGGTAACTTAAACACAGGAACTGCAGCTTGATCCATCCTGTGCTAAACAGACTTGCTAATATAAGCTGCATTTGCTCCTAAGAGGTTGTGTGGTTATTCTAGAAGAACTGTCAGTGACCAGAGCCCAGGAGAAACTTCAGAAAGGAGTAACTTGGCTACTCTTTAGCACATGAACCCTACACAGAGGGGCATCACCTACTGAGTGACCTGGGAACATAAAGTCTTGGGGATAAGGAAGAAGCTGAGACATCCAAACTGAAGGCAGGTGGTGTTTGTGTTTGCTTTTTTAATAAAAAAGCACACATTTAAAATATCAGCAATAACAAGATGTACAAATTCCATGATTGTTGATCAAAGAGAGAATTTTCATCATTCATCCAAACTTGTGTTCTAACTGCATTCAGGCAGAGCCTTGGCTCTGTTATTTCAGGGATAAGTGGTCTCAGGACAAAGGACCTTTCCCACCTGGGAGCCCAGTCTGTACCTCCTGCTCCAGGAGGACACAGCTCTAACTGGCAATTGAACCTAACACAGTGAAATGCCAAAGCACAGGAGCAATAACAACATGCAACAGTGCTACTTTGCTGTTCTAGAGAAAAAGGGCAAAACTTACATAGAGAAAGAAAAAAGGAAAAGCTTTACAAAAGCTCCACACATACAAGCAAAAGGCAATTTCTTTAAAATATTTAGCAAATAATTATTTCATTGCATGATGTAACTTTAATCTAGCACACAACACAAGGCTACAACTTTATCACCTGTTAGTATACCCTTCATTTTCATCCCATACACATCAATGCAAAACCCCCAAACCTCACTGACAGAGCTGAGGCAGCATCTGTGAAAAACCCCAAACCCACAGTTCATGGAGCACCCTAATGCCCATTGCACAAGCAACGTTTGCCCTCAAAGGCTGTCAGCTGCCCTTTTCTGAACCAGGCTCTACAGGCCAGGCACTCAGGACAGCTTGATCTTACTCGGATTTTCAGTTCTCTTAGCACACTTTACAGGCATTCTCAATACTCAGCACATCTGACATCATCAGTCTGAATAAGCAGAAGTCTCATGGAAAGACTTCTTCTCATATTAAGTAAATTAGAATCCAGGGCAACAGAAACCCTAAGATCTGTATTGTAAACCACACCCTAAAAATAAAAATGTTCTGATATCAATACAGCCAAATGAAAAATAAGATAATTAGCAAATTTTAATCTTATTTTCATCTTAAATTTTCATCTGCAGAAAAATGTTCCCTTGGAAATTTGTCACAGCTCAGCCATAGGTTAAAGTTAACAATTCATAATTCACACTTAAAATGCACAATAAACATTTTACCTTAAAGTGCACAGTAAAGTTTTTACAGAACCTAAACACAAAAAATATTTTCCCCTTCCATGAAGGAGATAATATTGGTCTGTTGGTTCCCATTAGAATCGTATAAATACATGTGCAAGTCATAGATGAAAGTTTTGTAAATAGCAAATGTAAATATATTAGTATGGAATAACACTGGACCAACCCTTTTGGCAATGGCAGTTTGTTATACAGTTGGATCAGAGTTCAATGTAGAATATTATAATTTAACAATGCACATTCACAAACTTTTCCCTCTTTTATGCTACACAAAATGCTAAAAGTATTATCTTCTATGTGACAATGACTTTACTGAGTTTATTGACAAACAGTTGATTTGAGACATAAAAATACAAAAGCAATAGGACTCAAAAGAAGCCAATATTGGAAGAACTTTCAACAGTTTTGGAAAACCTTGCTTAGAAAACAATGGTATTTTACAAGAGGAATTACTCTTTGGTATAAAGGAACAGTGCCAGTGGTATACATGTTTTTCACTTCCTAGTGAAAGAGGCGAAAGAGCTATCAAAACTGAGTAAAAAACAAAGCCTCTTAAAAATATAAGTAAGGCACACTCAAAATTAATTTGCACTGTGGCACCACAGAATCTCTACCCAGTCAGACCAAAGGAAAACCCTTTGCAAAATCCAGCAAGGCAGAGCAGTACTGGCTTTGGAATGGTAACAAGTATAACTGGTAAGCAGACAAAATGTAGAGCATAGCATACAAATGGATTTTACTATGACAAACGCTTATAGTCATGTTCTAAAATTCAGAATTCAGTCCTAGTATATTCTAAACAAATTCCTCCATCACTGTCCATTGAAAACAGGCAGTTGCCAGAGAGTGAGACATTAAAAATGGTAAAAGCAGTGTTGTATCATGTAGCAGGTCAAACAGAGTAATCAAAACACAGCACATTTTTAGCTTGAACAAGACATCATGACTTTCACAAGAAAACACCTTTATCAGTTAGTCTTAGCACTTAATTCTTATGGTCTTAGTAAAAACTTAATTTAGTTAATTCAGTGGTATTACAGAACTGGTTAAAGTGCTTCAAAAAGAATAGAAATAATTCACATTTCTCTATTAAATATATTTTTTCCTCTTGAAACTTGCCTTCAATAATTAACTCACGTGTTAAAACTGATGGGACAGCATTAGCAAGAAACAGCTGGTTATCTTAGATGGGGCATTTATTAAAATATTTCATGTATTTGCCAAAGTACTTATCAGTGCTGTGTGTTGACAATCTCATGAATCATCTTTTGCTTTTTCCTTTGGCTAGTGCCTCTGCATAGGTCAGGTGAATAAAATCAAAGAGTTGTGTGGCATTGGCAGCATTACCCAAAATCTTGGAGAGCTCATCCTTGGACAGTGTCATCAGCTCTGCAATGCTTTTAACGTGGGTCATTACGGCACGGCAGTTTTTTGCATTAATCCCTGGCATTTTTAGCAGGAAGTCCTGAGGCCCAGGGTTGTACTTGTTTGACTCGGGGAGAATTTCGGAATCTGCAGTGATGGCCATTGCTTTTTCTGCGTTGGGTTGGGGATGGTTTTGTTTCAACTCTTCAAACAGCTCAGCAGTAGCGTGGGGAGAGGGACACCACAGGATTCGTAACTTTGGGAAGTGCAGCGTGAGAAGGGTTAGTTTAGAAGTAACATCATTGCTGGAAATTTCTGGCTGCAAAGAACCTCGTGGGATCAAGGAGAAGGATTTGTTAGCATCAAATTCAATGAGGAGAACTGGCCGCTTGTAGTAGCGGCACATGGACACACACTGTGTGTACAGCCTGCCATTGTTTAGGGAACCAATCAGATCACTGATGCTCTTCCGCTCCACACAGATATCAGGGGTTAGAATATAATCCCCAACTTCCAAAGTCACAGGCTCAATGTCGATCCCACGGCGATGGATCAGCGATGGAAGCTCACTACGGAATTCCCGCATATCCACGATTATGGTTTGCTGAACACCCTTCTGTTCCTGTCCACCTAAAGAGCAAAATAAACGCAGTTATCCCCCTACTTGACACCTCCTGCTCCAGTTGTTTTCCTGTCTGCTGCCAAGGCTTCTGCAGTGGATGGACTTATCATCTTAAATTATACCTCAAATTCAGCAGTACAATAAATCCAGACTTCATTTGATTTTTTACCATCAGAGAAAAAAACCACTTGCTTAAATACATACTGTAATTTATGGAGCATGCTTTGCAGCTTGATAGAACTACCATGCTACATGCTGTAAGCTTTGTATAGGTGACAATGAAATACATTAAGTTGTAGATGAAAATGATTTAAATTAGTCAGGGAAATCTTTAAAAGGCTGCCTGCAAAACAAGATAATGAAGCTGGTCCCTTTTATTTCTGGCTGTTTCCCACAGAAATACAGCTTTTATTGTAGGAATTATGTGTTGGCCTCTACAGATCTGCAGGACACATATAGCACCAAGGCCACAAAAGATATAACAGCAAAGATTAGAGAGTACATGGCAAAGGAGAGCAGGATTACAGGAACATCAGCAGAGAAAAACAAGCAGAAGCATAGCATACATGTTAGATGAAAAAAATGTGGTTAAAATTGCACCAAAAGGAAAAGGATGCTTTATTGAAAAAGAAGTGATCAAACCCATAATGTGCAGTTTTTTATCCAGGCAGCATGTTTTGCCAAGATGAAAAGAAGTCCCCAACATTTATTAGCTCAAGGACAACACTGCCTTTAACCATCTGCAGACTTCAGTTTCTATGTTTTAATTTCTCTTCCTACAAACAGCACTAGACAGCCTCATAACCAACAATCTGACTAGAAACAATTCAAATGGTATCTGTCTTAATGGTCAAGCACTTCATTAACCTGTATTTTCAAAGCAAACCAGAGCCCATTGTCACTGGGAAATCACGTTTTTTTAGTGTGAAGACTGCAGAGCCAATGTGCAATGTGTTTCTGCCCCCGATGCTTTGAGGGGGATTTAAAGTGCAATAGTTACAGGACTTTTGGAAAACTCTGGGCTGCAAGCCTGTCCTAGGAGCTGCTCACCTGCTTTGCGTGTGTCAGCAGAGACAGAGGCAGGTCTAGCGTCTCTGAGGAGGTCTAAATTTGTTTCATCTCTTCCTTCTCTTTCCTCAGGAACAACCATGCTGGCCTTCTCTCTAAGAAACCACAAACAAACACACACTAAAAGCTGCAAATGCAGGAGTAAAGAAGACTGAAATACTTCAATACTTCAATGCAATTTACTGTTTTTTTCTAGGTTTTTCCTTTTACAAAGGAACTAATAACTAGTAATAGCACTGTAACCAGCTGAGAAGGCACTGTCAGTAAAAATACTGTCTTATACAGTCTAAGGAAAGAATTTTGTTTCCCCAGTTGACTTATGTTATAAAAACTTTAAATATTATCTTACAAGAAATGTTACCTGCAAAAACACAATTACACAAATGAACTTCATAGACAATTAGGAAAAAATTCAAGTGATGACGATTAGCCTTTACATTAATATTAAATGCTGCTAAAATTATTAAACAAAATACCATGTACTTTGAAAAGGGAAGTTGTGACTTTTTGTTGATTCTCGATAGGCAAGTAGTCTTTACATCCAACAAAGAATTGAATTAAAAGCTTATTTAAAGCCTCACCCAGTAAAGAACTTCACTCTATTTAAAATGTAAGCATATTAGGGAATTACACGAAACACTAACAATAAAGGCAGTTAAACTAATTGTGTTACCGAATGAGTTTTTCGAAGGCCTCCTTCTCTTTCCTCAGAGCTGTGAGGTAGCGCTGCTCTTCTGTGGAGCCCCCATATATGAGGAAATAAACTCTGTAGGTATAAAAGAGAAAAAAAATAGAGGACACAAAACTTTGTATTGAGTTAAAAAATCCACAACCAATAAATTTTAGATTGGTAGCAGTAAGTGCCTGACAAAGTAGTTAAAAGTATATTAAATTTTAAGTTTTCTAAATTTTTAATTAATATGTGGCATCTATTCATAAAACAGAGTATTACAATTTCAAGGTGTATTAAATACATATACCCAATGTGGTGATATTTCTGTCAGCTAATGCAGTAACTGCAAATACTAATTTTCTTTATTGTGCTTCCTTTACTTGCTTGTCTGTCGCAGTTTCTGAATAACTGGTCTTCAGCATGATAAACATCAGGAAATGTGATAATTAATTAAACTCAAAATGAATCCTTCTGCTTAAAAATTATTATCTTGAGAGATGGTTTAAAATGAGACTATACCACCTCAAAATGATCTATTGCCACTAAAACAACTGAAGCAGAGGTCTTGGAATTGTTTGGGTTTTTTTTAACAGATATGTTTCTGCTGTTAAGGGATTAAATATTTGCTGGGAAGTAAAAATTATCTTTTGTTTACACCAGACGTTACGCTTTTGTTTAAACTTAAGGGCTCAACAGGAACTGAAAGGTAGCTAATGAAAATGAACGTCAGCATGTTCTGCCTTAACTGCTGACAGTGCACTTTTGATTTTTTTCTTTTCAGACTAGAATTACCCTGGCCAAGTCAACTTGCCTCAAAGGCTTCCCAGGCCTGCTTGCCTTGTAGATTTCCAGCTGTCGAACAAAAGTGAGTTCTGCATCATACAACACAACATATCTGGGTTCTACTTCGTGCAGCACCCGAGTGAGTGCGTAGGGATCCCCACACCCCTGCAGCGGGTGGATAATTGTCAGTGGGTCCTTGAAAATTCCATAGTAACAATCTGAGGGCAAGTTCACATCAAAATCTTCAGGAATGGTCTCTTCAGTGCTGCTTTCTTGGCTACCACTTAATTCTTTGATGTCTTCCACCTCCACTTCCTCTCTCTTTTCCTCCTCAGTTTTCCCTATCATTTGGATTATAGTCCGGTCTTGCTGCTTCTTGTGTTTATTTTGTTCTGAAGAAGCTGTGAGTTTGGCTTTTCTGGCTTGAGGTCCTGTGTCTGGTTTGGCATTTCCTTTGGACTTGATGGCTTTTCTGTCCTTAATCCACACTTCTCCAGCTTTCTCGTCCTTTCCAAAGGTTTTGTTATATAGTCTTGTTAAAAAAGCTTCTGCTCCAGCAATAATATACTCCCTGAGCTGTGCACAGGCTCGGTCATCACTGGCACAAATGAGCACTTGCCCTGCAGTCAAGAAACAAGACCATGTTTACAGCCTGTAATGCTGAGCTTCTTATCCAGCTACAAGCACCTCCTGATCCAAGGGCTTGCACGGATCTAAACTCTGTGCCTGCCAAATGCCTTGACATTCGGCTGCCACAGTTGCTCTGGACTTTGAATCTAAATTTAATAGCTTTTTGTACCAAATAAAATTAGAGAAGACTAATGGAAGTTCAACATTCCTTTTTCTTACAGTATCTAATTTCATAAAGTTTTCCTTCTGACCATTGGAAACAAGGCAGATACAGTGTGTGTTAAAACATACTTGAACAATTACTCATTTTTAAGATGTGGAATAAGAGCGAACTTAATTTAGACCATTCTAATTTGTCAGCTGTGTTAGAGAGTCTACAAAACACATGTTTCACACAGTATTATTGACATTTGTGAATAACAATCCTCTGCAAGCTGACTCAGATAAACTCCTACAAGGGTAGGTGAGAGAGCCAGCTCTTACCCAGAGTCAGAACACTGTGGGTGGGAGAAAAGAGCATTTTTTTACCCTTACTATTTCCTAAAATAAAACTTGTTAAATTTTAAGGGAATGAAAAGCCCTAAAATAGGAAAGGCAGCAAAGCAGTTAGACTCTCTTCCCTGCCTCCTAATTTCTACCTCATTTATATGCAACTCATGAGAAGCAAATTTTCAGGTGCGTGAGAAGAATTTTCAAGTTAGAAAGGGTGTAAGACAGAACCCCTGTTTTTGTTGTGAACCCAAACTTCAGAAATGAGTGAATGGTACCTTGATCATTATAAATTTTCACATCAGTTTTATTTGGCTTGGAACAAAGGTATCAGTATACTACTGAAATGTAATCTAAAATGTTTTTTCGGAATAATGCAGTTCTTTCCTAAAAAGTATTGCATTGTAGGAATGAACAGCATTTCCTCTTTTAGAGCAAGACCCAGTAAGAGTTTATGTAAAACTATCTAATTTTACATAGTTTATGTACATAATGTACTTAAACTCTTCATCTTAAGGCCACAAATTACTAAATTTAAACAAGCTCTTTGATAAAACTACAGAAAAGAGTTAGTTCCTTCTCTCCAAGGTCAAGTAGAAGTACAAACCAGTAGAAGTACTAGAAAACTTATATAATTTTGTATTCTCTCACCTGGACCACCAAGGTTGTCGCTGTTCTTATTCTCACTTTCAATCTCTTTCAGTACTTCTCTCAAAGCTTCCCATTTTGGATTACTTTCTAGAACCAATTCCCTTTTCAGTTCTGAAACAAAGTAAGATTGAAGATAGCAGCTCTTGCAGCCAAAATATCCTTCAGACTTTAAATCAGTGGTTAGATGTCAATAGTGTGATGGTTGTTGGCACATATGATATTCAACAGCCTACATATGCAACTTGTTATGCTAATGAGCTGGAGAACACTCTTAAATTTAAAAATGGAGATAAGTGCTTTTGTGAAGCAAAACGCTGACATATTCACTCATTCTTCAATTCTGAAACTCCTGAATATATTTTTTTAATAAAAGCAACCACAGCCTCCTACTCTTTCACATAAGATAATAAAGATGAAACTAAACATCAATGTAATGCAAGAACAATTCCACAAAAACTCTTCCAGTGATCAGCTGAGCAAGCTTAGGAGAATCCCCTACTTTGTGACTCTTTTAAGTTGTTTATTACATAGTTTCGGAACTAAGATTATGTCTCAATTTATCCCAGCTAACAGACTGAGACCCTGAGCAGTGGAAGTTCATGCAGGGAACCAGAGCACAAGTAATAATATGCAAAGCTCTTGGAATCGTGTGACACTCTCAAACTTAAAATTAGGAATGATCAGTACCATTTGCCTTCTTTACATCACGTTTTTCGGAGCCTGAGCCTTTGCCTTTCTGATTCAGTTTCTCATCTGCAATGCGATAAACTCGAGCTCGAGCATTCACAAACATTGAAGTACTGGAGTCAAGGAACAGCCAGCCTGGAGAGGAAATGAGAGGAAGCAGTAGTAGTTTGACATCTGCAATGTGTATGTGTTCCAATCCTCTGCAGTAAAGCCCCAGATATTCAGCTGGAATACCTGCCCTACCTGCTTGCTCTGTAATCACTAGCTTAATAAAAGACAGAAATGTGATGCAGCTCTCATACTGTTAAGTAACAGCAGTCAAGTGGGAAGATGAAAGAATTATCTGTCAATAAAAACCTACGTCCTTATGGCTGGTTGTGTAAAACCTAATTAGATACCTTCATGTTTGGGAATGATAATTAAAAACATCAACATTGCACTGTTTCATGCATTAACTTGTATTGTTATTCCATGTTTACCTGAGTTCTCACCAAAAGCTTTTTCACTTGCTTTCAGTGACTCCAGGAGATTAAGGAAAGTGACACAATCATACTGGGTTAGATACAGTAGCAAAGTACGTAGGATCTTCAAATCCTGGACCAAAGACTTTGTCTTAGCTCCAAGTTGATGCCAGAGAGGATCTAAATAGTGACGTATTGTCTGGAAATAAAAATTGGCAAGTTTGAAGTGTCAAACATACATTATTGCATTATAGCTTCTAAGCAAGCTGAGAATGCACTTGAACTTTACAGGGGACGCTCTGGCTTCCCAAAGTTATTACAGATACCAAAATAAAGATGTACTGGTGACATACTTGTTTTGATATAAGTTACCATTTTTTAGCAAAGTTAACATAATACAGATGTCTCTATGAAGAACATTTCAGCAATTAGCAGATGTATATAATTCAATGCTTTCAGTAATTTTTTTCTTTTCTATCTACTGGTAAAACTATAAAAAACCACTTTTATTTTACTGGTACTGGCCTGCTGTATTTACTTAGGTACAGCAAAAACCATTATAATGTCATTTAGTTTCCAAAATCAGATAGGTGCCATGAAGATGTGCAACTTATAGAGCCCAAGGAAAAACCCTTAAAATATTTAAAATACAGAAGGCCTTCCATGCAGATTAAATCACAGTTAACCAATAACTGCATTGCACTATTATAGTTGATTTCATCCTAATGAAAGCATATATGTGCCAAACATTGCAGATCTGTCAAAAGTAACAATGAACACAAAGTTACTGATATACAAGATTAAAGATACAGCAGATGCATGCATGTGCAAATTGTCTATTATGTATGGTGCTTCTTCTACTAGAGAAAATAAAAAACACAAGCACGAAAGCCAAAAGGAAAAAGGGAGTATGTGTGTGACAATTACTGATACTTATCTCCGAAGTATTCTGAGCTGAAGTTAGAACTATCTTTTTAATAACAGCAGCAACAATTATTATTATAACCAGGGTGTTCTTACTGTTGTGACTCTGGAAATGAAGGAAGAACAATAATACCAACACATCAAAAACCCTGCTGGCAACTGTCACATCACCATTACATCCCCTTGTACCAGTAATAAACGCATCATGGGAGAACACTCAGCTGCTGCTGGCTGTTTATTTTGCAAATAACATTTCTGTTTGCATGGCAGGCACTTTGGAACTCTATATCCCGTTACTTAGATGCTGCAGAACAATCAAAATGGTTACCTTGTCAAAAGGTTTAGCAATAGCATTCTCTAAAGATAGATCTTCTACTTCAAGAACTGGGTTGTAACGTTTGAGTTCCCTCAGACATGCGTTCAAAATGTCCAGGATTGCAGTCTGGATAGCAAGCATAGCAGGAGTCATTGCCACGTGTATTTCCACCACTTCAGGTTTATGCTTCTCTAAAAAGGAGTGCACTGCTATATGAAATCTAAGAGAAAAAAAGCTTCTTAAGATTTACATGGATAGTTTTGACTTAGAATTACTCAAAAGTTTCTATAAACTACAATTATGATTGTTTTAAATGTAAACAAGTAAGTTAATTCCAAAAACAGTTTCTACTGATGTGAAGACTGCAATCTTATGAACAGCCTTGGACCATCTGTTCCACAATTATGACTGAAGTCATTCTAGTCATGTGAGCCTATAGTGCTGGTGAATGATCCATGGAAAATTACTGCACTGGATTCTGCATCATCATCACCACACATAGCAAATATTAAAATAAGCCCAAAATCATATGAGGGAGAAACTGGAAGGGGTTCACAAATTCTCTGAAATCACATGGCTGCGCCAGCAGATTTTGTGATGTTTCCAGCTTGCAATGGCAACCTGTAGGCCCTTGTTGGAACCCTGCCCTTGGAGCCACTCCAGTTGCTCAGATCCAGAGATGCCATCTGACTGTTCCTGACAGGATGAGGCTCAGAGAACCTGATGGTTGCTGACCTCTGCAACTCCGTGGACATTTTCCTTACTGCAGCCTGCAGTAACTTCTTTTCATGGAAGTTAAAGAAGGAAATCTAGAGAGCTTCTACTTAATCTTTTCTGCCCTAGGTATGTCCACTTCTACTTCCCTGGGATACTGAAAGAAAGACTGTTAAGGAATTTACAATGCAGAGGAACAGTTCATCAAGAAGGAGTGAAACACATTCCAGCCCAGACTACTGGAACAAATGGGCAGAGCTCCTGCCCAGGGCAAGATGACTGGGTCCTCAGAGAGTGTCCAGTTCCATTTGTGGATCTGTTCCTGGAAGACACAGTGCATGCCACATCTTGGCAATTAGTTTTTTAACAGTCATCAAGGAATGTTCTTCACATGCAACATATGTGTATAAGAAGATTGAAAAAATCTGACATGTAGAAAGAGATGCATGGAGTTTTATCACAGCTGGAAACAAACACCTCCATGATTAGCAGAACTGAGAGACTGTTTTCCTGTCATTATATGGCTTAAAAACTCTTGTTTAGTAAGAGAAGTTATTCTCAAACCGTTAAGAATGTCACTTTTTCTGTGATTTCTGTTGACTAAAAGGACAGCTCTATCATAAGGTTCATCCTTTTAATAGAGTCAATTTGAGTCTATTTTCAAAAATGCTCTCAGAAATTCAGCATTTTTAAGACTGCTTCTGTTAAAAACTGAAAAAATTTTGTTTAGGAATACAGGAGGGAACACAGATTAGCACCTCATTTTCTTAGAAACCCACTGTAACATCCTTCATCTTTCTTCTAAGTTTAACTCTCCAGTGAAGAAGTGCCTCACCTTGGCCACAGATAAAGCTTCCCAACAAAAAGATTTTTCATCACTCTTTCCACATGACAAAAGCCAGTGTTAAATGCAACTGCATTATCTGTAAAAGCTTTAATGAAGCCTTGCTTGTTCTTCTGACGATAAAGTCGCAAGATGAACGCTTCCTGACAGGACTCAATGATTCTGTGTGCTTTGTACACCAAAATGCCTGGCAAAAGAAAAAAAAAATCAAGTTTTAAAAAAAAATACAGTAAGGTCCAGGTTTGTACAGATTTTTCCTCTCTCACCATAACTGCCTTATTATTCTACTGTTCTTTTAATTACAGGAATTTAAGTCTTCTAAAATGAAGGTTGAACAGATTTCATGAGGTTGATTCCTCAGTGTCAATACCATGGGATTGCCAAATAACAGAACTGGGTAAATAATGCATCTTTAACAGAATAAACAAAGCTTATGCATGAGTGGCCGGACTTACTAGCTTGTAAATTTCTTTACTCCTGAAGCATAAATTGAACTTGAGCCTTTTAAAAGGAGGAAAAGCAAATGCATGACTGCACTGTTACAACAAGGCAAGTTTGATGTGTTTGAGGCTGTGATAGTTGATTTCTTTTGTTAATAGAAATTCTGGAAATATAGACTTGTCAAGTAACTTGCATTGGTAACAATTCAAGTGTTTACATAATCAAAGAACGTCTGAAAACATTTATTTTGCTTTTCTCTCCCATCTGACAGTCATATTCACATTCAAGAACAGCAAGTATTATCAAATATATGTGTATACCACCAGCTTTCTTTATGGCTATGGGTGTAGTAGGAATTCAAGACCTATCAAGCACATTTCAATAAAGAGAAGTGAAAGAAGAGTTTAATTTAATTACGTGTTTGAGGTGAACACTTCTGGAGTTTACAGTTCACTCAGCCAAGACCTGCTAAACCAAGGCTTGTTTTTTCCTCATGCTAATCATGTTAAACAGCACATTGCATTATTTTCCCTCTCCCTCTACTGAAGTAAGGCCTGTGTAGTATCTGTTCACAGCTTCCAGTGGAATCATAAATGCCTTTCTAAAATGGAAGCAAAGGACATCAAACATCAAAGGTTTTACCTTATGCCTACATATGCTAATAAATTTGATTTCTGTAACAAGTCTCCTCAACTCAGCACTCAGCCATTGATTTTAACGTCTTTGCCCGCTAAATGAACAAGCATCCAGAAAAGACTTCCATTAACAGCTTGCTATTCATGATTAAGTCCTAAAATAATCCACTACAAGGTATTTCTCTATCTAGATATTGTTAGACCTGTCCTATGAAGCAAACTTTTCAGTACATAATAATGATCATATCCATCTCTGAGCAACTTCAAGTTTATCACAGTGTTACCCCAGATGGACATGACAGGAAAGACAGAACTTCTAAGAGGTCAGTAAGAATGTGTTTATTATAATACCTTCCTGCTTTCGGTCAAAATATATCTGCTTATGGAGTTCACACCTCTCTGTAAGCCTTGGTACAAATAACTTGCCACTTTTTATTACACCAACTTGCATAAATTTCACTATGCTGTCAGGTACGTAATTTGTACTCAGCTATAACCACCAGGAATAATTCTGCTTTACTGCAGTGATAATTTCTTATCTTCATTTAGCTGGATTTATGAGTTCATCAGATGTTAATTCACACTGATTTAAAAATTGACATTTTTAAAACCTAGAAAGGCTTTTGCTGTTATCTCCTTATGAAACACTACTACAAGATTTTGTTGTATAATCTCACACAAAGACAAGGCACACCGACCCAGGTGTTAGGTGGCTGGGAATGAATGAACCATTGAATCAATCTATTGCAGCTGCTCTCACACTGACCTCTGGTGGCAATGCAAAACCTGTCACAGCTCTGCGGCACTACAGGACAGCAGCAGTTTTAAAACTTTACTGTATTTCTTCTATTTTTTTTTTCCCTTTTCTTCTTTGGTAGAATAAAAGGTAGAGGGGAAGGAGTCAAGGGAAAAAGAGAAATTACCACAGGTTTCCCA
This sequence comes from Pseudopodoces humilis, assembly GCF_049639895.1. NCBI lineage: Eukaryota > Metazoa > Chordata > Aves > Passeriformes > Paridae > Pseudopodoces > Pseudopodoces humilis. The sequence goes on from NC_142217.1 coordinate 8,492,490, forward strand.
GAAAAACTATTCACTTCTTTTGAACTTAGAAATATCAGAATTGACAAATTTGGTGTTCTTCAACTCCAGCATAAAAGTGTTCAAAATGTTTTAGAGTGGAACTTGCTATAGCTTGACTAAAAGGAAGAAGGTACAGCTTCTGAAGCAGAAACTCAACTTCTTCTAAGCATACAACATTCAGCTATGTTTAACCATTAAGCTGTCAACACTTAGAAAACAGGAAAATATTCTTAAATCCATGGCTCTTAGATATCTCTTTTTCCAGCTCTCCAGGCTGTAACATGATTTCCAGCTTAGACAGGAACATAAAAACAAAAGTGGCTGGGATAGAAGAGGAACAGAACACGAGAAGAAAAGGGTAACTCTCACATCTTCCATGTATAGCTTCTATATAACTACAATTAAAAGGTTGCAAGCTATTCCCCAAATCTTTACAATCACAGTAACAGCATTACTTTGTAATGTTGCTATTTTCAGTGTCCAAGTGTGTCAAAACAAATACTAGTGAGGTATTTTTTTATGAGAAATCATCAAGAGTAATTTGTTAATGCAAAAATAGAGGTAGTGTGCATGGTTCATAAAGCATGACATCTTAAATCAGTTTTAACGATAGGCTACTGTCCAACAGAACACAGAACAATATGTCATCAAGCACAATCAATTATTCTTCTTTGTAAGCCTTTTAAAACTGTATGATTAAGTAAGGCAAACAAGTTGAGAGAAAAAAAAATTAAAAATATGAAAGAACTACATATTTGCTCCTTTTACCTCAGTCTTGGTGAGGGAAAAAAAAAGGAATAATTCTTCAACCTCAACAGCTGTTAGTAGAACTCTTCATATAGAATTAAGCATTGTGTATTTTCAAACAGAACACTCTTATCTGTATCTCATTAAGCTCTTACCGGTAATGAGATTGGCAGGAATTCTGTCAGTAAGGAAATCTACCACAAGGATCCGACTTGTTGCAAAGATGACTCCTCCTTGTGTATAAAATTCATACCGAGTATTATTTGCAATTTCATTGGTAACGCGTCGAGGGAGATGAACAACTCCATCTGACCTCAGCTGATCAATAAAATACTCCTAAACCAAACACAATAAAAACACAAGACGCTATTGTGGTATCCAGGGAATAGGATCCAAAAAGCACCTTGATTATATATACTCCACTATATAATAAGGAGGTGTCAAAACCAAGTTAAGACATGATAGTATAACATACTAAAAGAAGTCAGAATCATTATGATTTTTTTCTCCTTTGACATGCTTTCTTCAGTTTCAAACTCATCTGGGTGATTTAAAAAAACTACTACTGAGTTACTACATACTCAGTAGTAACTAGACAATACTTACATAAAAATGAGCAACTGACACATAAAGGAGCTTATATTTTCTTATATTTCAATATCTCATTTTCAGAGAAAATTCAATTTTAATATTGCCTTAAGAACAGAGAATTGGGAAGAGATCATCTTGTAGTCCCCTCACCTGTCATTAGGTGACTACAGCAGGTATATCATATATACCAAGCTTAATCTTATAAACTACAGCTGTGATTTTTATTCACCTATGGTTGCTATAAAAAGTCCCCCAAGACCTCCCCTTCCTGATGGTGGCAAATTTACCTGGTTCCAGAGAAAAAAGAGCAGGTTTTTTTTGTGCAGTTAGGGACAGACTTGTCAAGCCCAAAAAGCATGTTTCACCCCTTTCTCCTCATTGGTCACTTCTAAGTCACGTACTTGTTTTATCTCATTAGTGTTACTAGGACTTCATTGTGCTGCAGGAGTAGAGACTCAACTGCCATGATCCATGTGTGTGGTTTGGCAGGCTCCCCAGGACCTGGGGGTGGACAACAAGCTCTCCCTGAGCCAGCAGTGCCCTTGTGGCCAAGAAGGCCAAGGCGATCCTGAGGTGCATTAGGAAGACTGTTGCCAGGGAGGTGACCCTGCCCCTCGGCTCAGCCCTGCTGGGGCACATCTGGAGTGTTGGGTCCAGTTCTGGGCTCCTCAGGACAAATGGGACACAGAAGTCCCGGAGCAGAGGGTGACAAAGAGGACGAGGGGACTGGAGCATCTCTCTTGTGAGGAAAGGCTGAGGGAGCTGGGGCTGTTCAGCCTCAAGAGGAGATGGCTGAGAGGGAACCCCACCAATGTCTGTCAGTGTGAGCGGGGAGGGCTCAGAGCAGGGACCGGGCTCTGCTCCCTGGGGCCCAGCAATGGGACAGGAGGAACGGGCAGGAACTGATGCCCAGGAAGCTCCACCTGAACACGAGGAAGAACTTCTTCCCTGTGAGTGACTGAGCACTGGGACAGATTGTCCAGAGAGGCTGTGAAGTCTCCCTGGCTGGAGATATTTCAGAACTGTCTGGACACAGTCCTGTGCTGTGCGCTCTGGAATGACCCTGCCTGAGCAGGGAAGCAGCATCAGATGAGCCCTGTGGTCCCTTCCAACCTGACCCAGTCTGTGGTTCTCTGCCGGGGCTGGTGCACAGCGCCAAGCCCACCCCCCACACCGCCCTCCCCGGAGCCCGCACACCCTCCCGCCAGCCCGCGGAGCCGCTCCGCGGGCCGGGGCAGCGACAGAGCTGCCGGCCGCCCCCGGGACGCGCTCGCCGCAGCCGGGAGGGGAAGGGGCGGGCAGCTGCCCTCACCTCCTCGGCGGGGCTGGTGTTGAGCACGAGCACGAGGCTGGCGGGCTCACAGTAGAGGCGCAGGAAGCGCAGCAGCAGGCGGTCGATGCCGAGCCCGCGGGCGCACACGGCGAGCCCGTCGCGGTGGAACAGCTCCAGGAAGATCTGACTCTCGTGCTCCAGCAGCGCCGCCATCGCGGCACCACTCCCGCGCACGCGCTCGCGCCCCAGGAGCGCCCCCTGCTGAGCCCGCGCGCGCGGTCCTCCAAGCCCGGTGGTTTCCCGCCCCGCGCGCGAGGGTCCCTGAGGGAAATGTCCGTCCCCTCACGCATACCCACAGCGGGTGGGGACGGGACCCCACACACGGGCTCCTGCTGCGGCCAGACGAGCTCCTGCTGCGGCCAGATGAGGTCCCGCTTCTCCCCGCGCGGGGCGTGTGTGCCGAGTGGTAATGCGAGCTGGCCGGTCTTCTCCAATTATTTTGTGTTTATTACGTCCCGGCCTGACATTCCCTCAGGAGAGGTTTGGGTTAGATATTAGGAAAAGGTTTTTCATCCATAGGATGGGGTCTGAACAGGCTCCCGAGGGCAGTGATCACGGCCCCAAGGCTGACAGCTCCAGCATTGGGGAGCATTTGGACAGCGCTCTCAGGCGCTGGGCGGAATCGTTGGAGTGTCCTGCGCAGGGCCAGGAGTTGGATCGATGATTCTTGTGGGTCCTTCCTACTCAGAAAGTTCTGTGATTCCGTTATTTTTTACTGGGTATCTGCATTTTTTAAGCACCAAACCCAAACTCTCCTGATCACTCCTCTCACGAGGTGTCGGCATCTCGCCGTTTCCGTGGTGCCCGCCCCAGAAAAGGCTGTTTGTGCCCACAGGGGTGAAGGCACTCCTCAAGCCTGCTTTCAGAAACAGCTGGAAATATAGGGCACTCCTCAGACTTCCCCTCCAATTCAGCCGAGCATCATGGAATCACAGAAGGGCTTGGGATGGATAGGACCCTCATATCTCCCAGTTCCACACCCTGCCGTGGCAGGGACACCTCCCTTTAGCCCAGGCTGCTCAGAGCCCCCGGGGTGGTTCAGCTGGGTCAGAATCCCCCTCTGGATAGGGAAGAAAGCTGCCAGCTTTGTGTACAGGGCTTCTGGGCAGAGGAGCAGCTCACCGCCCGCTCCTTCCATCCTGGGAACCTGTGCAAAATGTTTACATCACTTCTATTTGTGCTGGGCGCTGATTCCAGTTATCTCTGTCAATATTGTCTTCTTTGGGTAAAATGCCGTTATCAGGGCATTGGGTCAACGGCCAAATATATTCAAATAAACACTTTCAGTTCTTTGTTTCACACTGTCACCTGTGGGCAGCTGCAGCGGGGATTCCTTTGGGTGGGTTTCGGTGTTTTTCTAATGAGGGAAAATAAAGTGTACGCTGCCAACGCGTTCCTTTACTGCACACTTGTTCCAGTCGGCACGGTTAATGAAGAGGCACTTTGCAAAACATTATTTGTAAATTTTCCACGCAGTCAGAATTATGCTATGGAACATTTTTAATTAATGTAGGAGAAATACAGATTATTTACAATATATGCCTTTGTATTTTAAAATGCAGTACAGATTCTCAGGGCAAAGTAGAAAACAAATCTTTAAAAACAGGCAAAAATTAATAAAATATGGGGACTAGTCTTGATTATTCTCATACACACTTCATGTTTATGAAATTTTATTCTGAAACCTAAGCAATTTTTTCTTTGCAATTTGGATCACATTGCCAACTGTTGTGCCAAATACACCGCTTTGGTTCTCACTTTTTATCTGGTTGTTAATAAGCTCTCTGATGTTTGCATTTAAAACTTATTTTAGACCATAAAAATGTCAGAAAATCAGTATTTTCTTTTTGACAATTTTTCATTTTTGTGGACTGCAGGCCATCTAATTGAACAAAACAAAGACTTGCACAGTAACACAGTGATTACTGTTAACATTTTTTACTGTTCTTGTATGCTGTATGGAAAACTGAGGCCCAAAAAAGTTACCTTTTTGAGGAATTTCAGTATTCTGTAGAATTGTCTATATAATTTAGAAACTAGCCATTTCCTTACCCTGCTGTTTCCTACAGGAAGTAGACAGAATGTTTCCTAATGGTCCAGATAAAATATTTCAGGCATCCCTGTATTAAAATTTTATTTTTACTCTATATTTTTATATATTTTTACTTTGGCTAAATGTAGTATTAAAGTAAAGCTGTTGTGAGATATAATTCTTGTGGGTGCATATTTATCAGCCAGCAGAGGGCTGTCATTTCTTACCTTAGGAGACCAGAACTTAGGCCCAAATCTTGCAATTTATTTTTGTGCAATATTTCTTTGCAAAACACTAGATTAATGTTGAAAAAAAATTAATAGAAATAACTTGAATACAAACAGGATATATAAAATTTGTCTTAAGAATAAGCTATGTAGTTTTATATGGGAATAATAGGCTGGGAGAATGTTATTCAGGGGAGTGCATGAACACATTTCTATATTCAACAATCAAGGTTTGTTTTTAATTTTAAACATATTAAAACTTATGTTTTATGTATGTGTGTAATAAACATTTGGAGTAACTTTTGGGGTTTCATTCCACATAGAATAGTAAGCAGAGACAAATTATAAGTTACTTTCAAACTGATCAATGATATGAGATGATCAGTACAGCCTATTATCAACCTCCCAAGAAAGACATTTACTTGTGTATTTTAAAAATGCATTAACAGATCTATTTATTTCATCATATTAACACTAAATGAATGTCACTTAGTAACATTCAGGTCAATTGTCTGGTAGTGCAATAGAACAAATCCCTAGAGAGGGGATTAATATTTGCTTTACTCCTTGTTATCTGGATCAGCAATGTTAATATTACTCTTTATGATACACTTTTGACAACTAATTTGTTTTTAAATTTTAATTTTTACAAGTTATTGCTCATTGCTGTGAAAGAGAAAAATGTAAAAATCATGACTGAGTCACAATCTGTGCATTTGGGTAATGACAACAGTCTTGTCTGAAGACAGTAACTGTTCTTTTGTCTCATATTCATAAACTTTTATTACTGGTCATGTAAATAACTGAAGTGGACTCCCTGTGGGAAGAAAAACTATTTAAACAACTTACATAAAACTTTTCTATTTAAGTAAAATTTGGTATTTTCATCGCTAAAACATGGTGAAATTCATAACTCAGTGGATTTTTTATTGTATCTTTGATTTGGTTTCTGTTTGGATTTAGAAATATTGGTATTTGTCTTTATGTTTAAATATACACTGGAAATTGAAAAAAATTGTGTTCGATAATCTAGAAATTTATTAGAACCTGTGTTTTAGCCACATTTATTCATACTCCTAGAATAGTAGTTTTGAGGGGGGCATTTTCTGTGACCTGTAATTGGCTGTAATAAATTTTTCTCCAGCAGTCTACATACAGAACATTCCTTATAAGTTAAAAAATATTATCCTTATAAAAGAAAACCTAATTATTCTTTTTCAATGAGGCTATTGTAAAAATTAAATATGACATGTTTTTGCTGGGTAAAAAATGAACTGCAATAAAAGAGCTGATTTGGGCTGTGGTCTGATGGATAGGGAACATTATAAGGGAAAGGTGAACTCTTCATCCTGCACTGGCTCTGCCAGATCAGGAGACCCTGGAATTACCAACCCCCCTTTTTTTTCCCCTTAGGTGTAATTGCCATACAAGTCACAGCAAGTGTCTTCAGTATAATTTGTTGAAAGTAAGCTCTGAATTAGACTTAAGCAGCTGTTAATGATTTCCACGGGGTGTTTTTTTCCTCCACAATTACAAAGCTAGGTTTAAAACTTTAAAGATACATACATATAGTTTGCATTTCAGTATCCTGAGCAACCTTAATTTTGACTTTTTCCCCCTCTATTTCTGCATCTTATGTAAATAATGTATGTGGTGACTGTGTAGAATATTCAGCTTAATAATTTCTAGATGAAAAAGTCATGAAATGCAATGAGTTTTCTTTATTGTAGCAATATATAGAAATGATAAGGGAAAAGTTTTAATACAGTACTTATGTTCAAGTCTCTCACATTTCTGAGGGCCATGGGCATGTTCACTCGATGTTTAGCTGCTCATCTAATAGAAGTAGTTTTACTACTAACCTACTTTGTTAGCAGGAGCAGTTAATGGTGCAATGGGGAACATTTGCACCATTGTGACCAGTGTAGAATTGTTGTGTGGTACTGGCAATACACATCTGCTTTTTCAATTTTAGTTGAAGATTTTGTATTTTCTGACTCGAAAAGGAAAAGAAAAGTATTGATGACAACATAGTGTTCTGAGCGCTCTTAGAAGTGTCATTTTTCCTGCAATTTTTTTTATACATTTATTTGGTAACTCTGATGATATCCCAGTGGTAGATTTTAGAGAAGCCAAATTAGTGTCCTTGCTATATTGGTGTTACATTGCTTTATGTTTTATAAACAAAAGGGTTTTTTATTTAACTAATTTTTAGAACCAAACATTATTTTGGCTTATGAACAAGTGTTTAAGTGTTTGTGTGTAGCTGTTTGTGTAACTTGCTGTATATTTTGGTCAGTCTTTATTCTGAAAGCCCAGGGTATGGTTTGGTGGTTGGATAAATCCACCTTTATGATTGACAATAACTATCATGAAAAGGCTGTGACCACATGACAGAATTGTCTGTAAGGTTCACATCCTGCCTGTTCACATCAGTATAAAAAAATGTTGGTGGTTAAGTGCTAAAACAAATGGCATCAGGTGAGAATAGTTATTGTTTGCCTTCTGATTATCAGAATAATGTTAGCAAAATGTGCATCTTGTGCTTCACTTGAGAAAATGGGGTTGTTTGCTCCCATCTAACTGATTGTTGCATAGAAAATGAATGTTTCCTAGATTTTTTTTTGTGGGGGAGTTGGTTGGTTTCTATGGCTTAGAAGACCCTAATAAAAAATAATAAAAAAAAAATAATTAGAAAACAGAAATGGGAAAGGCAAGGTTCAGATGATCATAAACCCAAATCCTAATTACACAAATAACATTTATAGGCAACTGTGTGGAATTTCCAAACAAAGTAATTTTTTAAAAAGCAGAGGTTGTTGCTTATAAACAACTACAATAATGGCTTCTTACTGTAAGCCTTCGATAAATGAAACTGTTTGTGAAATTTTACTTTCTGATATTGTAATGGGATGGGATGTATATGAAGAAAGGAAAAGGAATGTTTAGTGTTTGAAGTGCAGTGCTTTTCTGCAGTAATATTTGAGCTGGTATTCTTTCTGGGAATTATGTACCTAGAGAGAATCAAGGCTGGCACAGCAGCAGTGTTGACTTTTGGGCATGATTTGGGGTAGTAGATGTATGCATATTGCATTGTCTAATTTTATTCAGCAAACAAATTTGAGAATTGGTATGATGAAACTCAGAGGTGTTGGGGTTGATTAGGAAGAGTAGGGAGACAATCTCTGGTGTATCAGCAGATAGGCTGCTGCAAGGAAAGGAGATGAAATGTTGAAAATATTCTGAACTATCCATTAACCCATTTGTGTAGTACAAATACAATCAAATAAATGGAGAATATTTCATTTACAGAAATGAAAGCAAGGTATACAATATTCTAAAATAACTGTTTTTTTTTATTCTAAGATTAGTAGCTTCTTATTTTACCCACTTTAATTTAGGCGGGTAAATCATTAAAGCTAATTGCTATCGTTGATGATCTCTGAATCCATAACCCCATTACCCTCTTCGACCCTATTATCAGTCTCTTTGGAGCTTGAAAAAAATTGCATTGCCTGAATGGAGTTACATGTTTTCAGGTTTCCCAAAATTTCTAGCAATAAAATTAGGGTAACATCTAGACTTAAGAAATTGCATCCTTGTATTTTGTAACAACTGTAGCAACGCTGACAGCTCTAACGGCTACTAAAACTGCAATTTGGGAAGTCCAGTCAGAAATCAATCCCAAAGTGCTCACAGAAATGTGCTGCAAAGGGAACCTGAAGATGGGAGGGTATGAAAGCAATGCAGTGGTTTAATTTTCTCTCGAATCTTGAACTTTGAAGTCTTAGGCAGTATTACACTTCGTTTTGCTGTCAGTTTATTATGATTTGCCTCTGATGCTCTGAAGCAAAAGACTAGATATGGTTTCCATAGCAATTACAACTATCTGAATATGCTCGGAACTGCCTTTGCATTGCTTCCATTTTTCCAAGGATTTTTATTTACCAGATGAATGGTGCAAGGTAACTTTATTTGAGAGCTGCAAGAGGGATTTGTTGTGTGCTTTTGGGAAAGGGACCAGCTATCTTAGCCATGGTATTTGTCAAAAAAATAGTGAATAATTTGGCAATTAAAAAACTACCATCATTATCTCCCCACATTTGTAGCCTAATGGAATATGTAAGAGCACCACAGCCATTGCACTTCAGAGGGCATCGGCTTCATGCAGCTGGGTCGGAGTCCGAGCTATGAGTGGTTGAGCTGTGTGCACATGCCTAATTTTCCTGGCTCTTCTTCAGAGTGGAGACAAACAGAGCAAGTGGTGTCACAGCTTGTAAAATCCTTTCAGTCTGTGCACTAACAGAACTGAAGTGTGCTGTGATATAAAAAGAAAGTACTGTCAAGTAGATTTGGTCCAATTTTGTGCTGGCTTTTGCCCTTTTGATCGTGATCCCTTGACAGGATTTCCAAGTTATGACAAAATTCTCCAGATGTTTACTATCTATGTATCATTTTCTGAATTATACTCTAGTGATACAGCAGCAATTAATTGTTCCACACAGTGACTTTTACAAACCAAAGAAGCTCACTTCTTTTGGAAGTTGACTTATTTCAGCACTGGGAATTGCCCAGTAGCTCACTGGGAAGTTATGGAAACAAAACCAGAAGAGCATGTGTCATACATGGGAACCATTAGAGCTCTTCATCAGAAATAAATGTCTGTCTTGACTCTTCTTACACTTCATCAAATTCAGAACATCAGTTGTCCTATTACTTGCTATTTCCTGGCAGATCTTCTACTGTGTAATCTCTTAGTTCTAATATTTTGTGTGTCTTCCCTTGCCCACTCTCTATTGACACATGATTTGTGGTTTCTCCTAACCAAGGTAAGGCTCTAACTTTCTTCTAGAGAGTTACACCTTGTATCTGATTAATTGTAGTTTGTTTTGTGTCAAGTTCCTGTGTACTCATACAGCCAGAAACCAGCGAGCTACGCAGATTTGTTATGAGATAAAGTGTCTGACTCTCTAGAGTGGCACAGATGGAACGGTGCTACTTTCACTGTGGATGTGCTACTAAAATTTAAAAGGAACAGCATGAAAAACATCTTATCTGTCAGAGAAGATTCTCATTGAAATGTCTGTCTTTGGAATCCAAAAACGGTGACTGAATACATAAGGTGTTTGTTAAGGAATTAACTCAAGCTGTTCAGCTCTTTTTCAAACTTTACTGTGACAGATAAACTAAATTTTCTTTGGATTTTTTTAGAAATATTTTTCTTATGAAAAATAGATCTGTGTAGAATTTCTGCTAAAGTTTGTCAGAGCTTTTCAAAGTAACTACTTACTTTGTACAAGCACTTTAGACAAGAATTTAGAATTGAATTCTAGACTCAGTCACGAGATGTGGAAATGCTACTGCTGTGGATCCTAAGGAATCAAAGTTAATTGCAGTAATTTACTGCTGAGCTGTGTGGTGCATAAAATCAAAATATATAGACTGACAAGAAAATCTAAAGTCAAGCATATTCATTTTAACAAATGAATGGTACAATTTCAGTACCATTAATAACTCATTATGGGTATTATTTCTTCTGCTATGCCTCCTTTGACACACTCTTGGTGTACCAAATCTGCCTCCTGTTCTTTCTTTGTGCTGTTAACAACCACTGTCTCCCCTCTGGAGGTTTTTCACAGACCTCAATCCTCTCCACACTGCACAAAACCCATTTTACTTCTGAAAACAAGGCCTAGCAGGGCTTCTCTCAGGATAAAATGCCTATGGGGTGAGAGACAGAGGCCAGTCCTCCTCCATGGGCTGTGGGGCTAAGGTAAGAGGTGGTGGGACTGACACTCCTTACAGATGGATACAATTCAAAAACATCTTCAGGGAAGTTTGAACTCATTTTTTTTCTGCATTTCGCTGTATGCCCTTTTAAAAGCTTTTTTGGCTGCAACATGTTGCAATGTGCCCCTCCTGTGCTGTCAGACCATGTGCTTAACACTGGTTTTTACCTTCCTAGAGAGCCTCCAGTAGTGTCACTTTTGGACAGAGAGCTGAAGATGGAAAAAACCTCTGTCCTTTACATCCTTTTTTTTCAAGCAGTGCTGCTGCTCAAACCCCATTCTGTCTTTGAAGACCTCTCCTATTTATTTAATTTTGATTTTTTTTTCCTTTAGTGAGCAGAATACTCCTCAGAAGAGATAGCTTCAAAACTGTCATAGAGGTGCTCACTCATAATGTAAGTTTATTTATTAATCCTTTCACACTGTTGCTAAGTAAATTAAGTTAAATGAATCAACTCACTCTTTAGTATACGGAGCTTTAATTTTGTACCTTTATTTTTTTTTATTTGAATGAAACTCTTGCTACTTTTGGATAAAATGGTGCAGACATCATCACAGGAAAGCAGTGAGGAAGGAGAACAGTAATATATATATGAAAAATAGTTGTTGCTAAAATTCAAAGAGAAGGTTGAAACTTTGAATGTGGCAATATATATTGGGCAGCTCTTCTGATTTTGAAATATTTTGAAGAGTTCTAGAAAATGCATCTTGATCTAACTTTTTAGCCTTTGAAGATTTACTACATGGCCCTGTTTGCAAATATTCATAATGCTGTAAAAGAGATACATAATGAGTTTCTTAAAACGCTTGAACATTGATTAAAGTACTTTAGAATCCAAAGAATCATACTCCTATTCATGCATAATAAAACAAGGGCCTTTACATTAATACTAGTTACCTGCATAGTCTTATAGGCTTTTTACTTTTTATTTCCTTCTGCTCTAAGGCTGGTGTTTTATTTCTCCTGCAGCCAAATCTCCCACCTAGATTACCAGGGAAATTGGGATTACACTTTCAATGACTTATTCAAAATGCACATGGATTACAAAGGAATAGATAAATAGATGAGTGGGAAACAGCAGATTCAAGTGTTTGTACTATCCTTTGTCCTTTTTTAAAACTAGAATGATCTGCCTCATAGATAGCATTTAATCATATATTTTTTCAATATAAAATAGGAAATACTAATTTATTTCTGCCATATTTTGATAACATTTGAATTTTAATGGTATGTATCAAAGTAATGAAAATACATAGGTTAAGGCTGATTGGGTGTGTATAATTATGTGGTTTCTAAGCAACATAGGCAACACAGTGTATCACTATAAAGTATTCATCGTAGCAGTTGTAATAGTCAGCAACCCTTTTGTTGTTTGGTTTGTCTTGTAATAATGCTTTAATACTTTCTCAATATTTATCCTAATTACCATAATTTTTAATCCTCTGCTTTTGGGGAATGAAATAACTGTAGCCTTATTGGACAAACTGCTTGGTCTTTCTAGTAGTTGTCTCTTGGCACCTTCTTGAAAAGCCTAAGAGAACTTCCAGTTGTAAACTGCACAATGTAGTCTTTATGGTAGAGGAATATGGTTTCAATATAGCTAATCTTGGTAGTAACTGAAGGCTGTGAAGTCATACAGAGGGTCTTTAGATACAGATGCAAAGTAGTTTGATAGTGTAAGTCCAATATCTCTTGAATAGATGTCCATATCACAGAAAAACCTGTCATGATTGGCACTAATTGCTAAATGTCTTGGCAGATTCTGAAATATGGCCCAAAGAGTGATGGAACAAAGATGAACTCTCTCATCCACCCACGTTCAGAGGCAGCTGTTTCTTGTCAGGATTGACAGCTGTTAGTGGGCTGTGGGTATGAACCTTGGAAGGTCTTTTCCTTTGGCCTTTTTTCTTCATAATTTCTGTGGTTTTTAGTGTTTCACAGCAACACGAATACTTCTGAGAGGAAAAAAGATCACTTCAAGACCTAATAAAATGAAATCAAGTCAATACTGTTCCTGAAATTTCATACAAGAAAAAAGGTTAGCAGAAGAGATGAGGTATTTTTCTTGTCAGTCATGTCTGGAAAGTTGCTATTTTGACTTCTGCCAGGAGGGAGGAATGCCATAATGTTTCTCAGTATGGAAGATGAATTCAGGGGAGTGAAGTGTTCGTGAATCATCTCAATAGGGCAATAGAATATCCTTTGTGGGGAAATAATCAAGATGCTATTCTATTTTTTTTCCCCCCTTGGGCCCCAGAATACTAGTTAAAAATACATATTTTGGATGATTTTTAGGATATTTTTCTCTACATAATATTTTTTCTTTGCCTATATGCATTAATTGAGACAGCCTCAGACTGTTGCAGTCCAAACCAGTATTTTAATAAGCAGCTGGTTTTAGCTATCATGTTGACATTCATCATGCAGATTTGGATAGAAGTTTCTATGAGCAATTCCTTACTTTTCTCTTAGGACTTCTGGCTCTCACACTGAAAATTAATTTAAAACTAATTAAAAAGATGAAAATACTTAGGATCATTTATACTTTTAATTAAATTAAAAGACTTGAGGGAAGGTTTCTGGTCATTTTTGACCACTCACGCATTTCAGTTGAAAATTAATGGGAAATAAGTTCCCAGAGTCATCTATGAGTAGTCCCATGAGTCACATTACTACTGCTTTTTCTGAAAACTTCAGTGAATGTGGGCTGGGATAATCTGATAGACAAGTTTTACATTTGACTGCAGTTTATGAGAAATACCTTCAAACAACAAGAATTGTTGGAAACATCCAAATACATTGTGAAGTTTTACAATGAGTTCCATACTAAAGCCCAAAGAACTTTTATCTTGGTTGATTTCAGTTTGTAGACCTGTGTTGTACATGTGGTTTAGTATGCTATCCCAAAGTAAAATGTATAGTCAAAAATATAAACATTCAATTTTTCTTGGTAGCGTAGCACAGAGGTTTACGTGGAGTGCATGCTTTTGGTGCTGGTTTTTGATGTCCCAACCATTCCAAAGCTCTCAAAAGGACAAAGATTCTGTAACAAGGAGGTAAGGACCCATCCCACTGTTGTCTCCAGAATTCAGGAAGACATTTTTTGTACTGTTGTGAAAAGCTATCTGGTTCATCTGACCTAAAACTAGTTCTGACTTGGTTTACTTTAATGGCATTAGATTATGGGAACATTGCGGATCTGAGTTCTGTGTTGAGACATGAATGAGAAAAACTCTGCTGCTCTGAATTTTTATGTCATCCAAACTGTATTGAAAATGCTTCCTGCTAAGAAATACCATTAGGCTGAAAATCAAATGTTTTTAGTACTTATGTATGGTGTACTCACTGAAGACACTTTTGCAAGGTTTTCAGGCTCTTACAGGACAAAGAAAGAGGATAGAAAGAAAATTAAATTCTGATCCTGCACCACCTGGTACAAATGTGAACTGCTTAAGTATGGACCAGCTTGGAAGAATGCTATGGGTAAGTAAAGTAAAACAGGAGAATATAAATAAAAACACTGGGCAGATTGTTCCTGCTCTTGGTGAAGTTGTGTAAAACACATATGAAAGGAAATATCTGTGGTAAGTAAAATTTCTATGTTAAAACGTCTAAGGCTAAATCATTACCTAAGGCAGAAGTTGAACTGAGCTGACATTTCACAAGGAATCTCATCTTCCACAAGATGGAGCTGTGTGATTTCTACTTTTGGAAGCAATTCAGTCTATTAGTAAATGATTCTTTGATTCTGTACAAGGACAGGAGAATCACAGTGATCTATCATCCCTTTCTTTCTCAGATCCTAAAGAACTGCTGCAATTTAATTCTAGATGGTCGTGTGGGTGCTAAAAATATTTAATTTAACATGAAGGCCTCTGAATTTAGAGGAAAAGCTGTATTAAAAAGAAAAGAAGCCAAAGAAAAGCATTACCTTTCTCTGTGAAGATCACAGCAATTTGCCTACTGTGTAAGGGCCTGTCAGCTTTTCTTTATTTACTCACTTTGATGATGACTGCAATGCAGATTTCTTTGGAATGGTTTCTTATCATTTATGCTCTGCAACATCTGAATGAGGGAGGGATATGACTGCCTAAATGATAATTCAAACAAGTATTTTGAGTAACACTGATGGACCTCCAGTTCTGGAGTGTTTATTAGGTCTGAGCAGATGTAAGTGAAGTACTTCATCAGCAGAATGCAATACTGTCTTTGGAAGCAATGACTGGAAAAGATCAAGGATTCATAGGAGTCAAAAAATAACAGAACATAAGGTCCTGGTGTGATGCCTTTGCATACAAAGGTAATGCAATCCTTTTCCTGAATGAACAGGGGAATTAAACAGGAGTAAGGACTGAGGGGAGCTTGTTTTCCTTGTTACGTGGCATTGGTGAGACTGGCTGGGGAGACAGGAAAGAAACTGAGCATAACCTTCAGAGCCAGTGGCTGCCATCAGCAGAACTGGGCAGAGGCCAGAAACCAGCATCACTGGGACCCTCTCAGTTAGATGTGAGCCAAGGAACATCCAGACAAAGGTCTGGAAAGGTACATGAGCTCTTTCATGATGTATGAAGCACATTCTAAAAGATTTAGGTTACTCAGATGCTATCACAGGATGTGTCACCAACAACCCCAGTGCCAACTGGGCAATTCCCATCAGGGAATTCTGTGGACTCAGCAAAAAATTGCCTGTGGCCTCCTGGAGCAAATACTGGCACCCCGAGGTACTCCTTGAACTTGCCCTGGAGAATGTAAACAGCAACTTGTGTGCAGCATTGTTAACCCACAGTAAGTGAGCGTCACACTGACAGCTTCCAGCCTGTTCCTAGGTTTTACTGTTTTGGATTTTAGTGGGTCATGATTATAAACACTTTGGAAACTTTAACAAATTAGTCTGATTACAGTGTATATGCTGAAATTTGGTTTCAAACGAGGTTATGTCCAATCAAATTACAGCTTCCTTCTTCATTGACTTTTTGTTGCTAAAATCTACAAAATATACTGCCAACCACTCCTCTGTTTCCCAGCCTGTGGCTGGCAGAGAAACGGGAGACCTGTAATTGCTTCCAAATTCCACACAAGACGGTTGTGTGGCTGATACATACACAATCGTCGACTGGTGGGTATGTCAAGCATAATAGATAATTGCTGAGCTTACACAGCAATATTTTCCTCACTGGGAAGACTCATGTCAGTCTTTATCTCCTACTCAACTGTCAGTTCTCATGGAAACTTGTTGGAACTTCAAATCTCTTAGACCCGGTCCTCTTGTCAAATTTGATCAAAATTAGCCAATTCATTCAAGAGTTATGAGGGAGGGGATGAGAACTGACAGGCTGGCAGTGCATCTGTGTAATTTATTTCCTTGCAAAACTAGCATGGAAAGCAAAATTTTGTAATTTTCAAAATAAGTGGTCAGAATTCAGTAACCTGCATTTAACTGAACTTACAGAAATTCACATGACTAAGTCGATGTGCACAACTTAGTGCTTGAGTCACAGTGTTGAGAGTCCTCATCGTTTTGGGTTTGTGTGCATATGGATATATATAAACTGATATATAAACCACATTCACTTCTAGAGTACCTGGGATAAAAACTAGATCATCTACCAGTTTTTCAGTTTGTTTTCCGAACTCAAGCCAATCTTAAAATAAACCCAAACCCAAACACGCCCCTTGTTCCAGTGGGGTTGATTTTCTACCTTTTTTTTTTTTTTGACCTGTGGCAAACATTTTACCAAAAGAGAAAAGATGAAGGAAATAGCTGATAGCAGATGACAACTATGTTTTCACATAACCTGAAGATCTAATGTGCTCTCTGTTACATTGAACAGAGCTATCTAATTTCAAAAATAGGACTAAAGGAAAATAATGCTAGTCTGAGCATTAGATGAGCAAGAGGGATCATATAGTTACTGAGTTTGCAGTCTGAATAAAAACTCTTTTATGGAGTTAGGTATTAACTTAGTAGAATTGTCTCTTCTTTATATACACATTTCTGAATGCAGGTAAAGTGACTGATTAATTTTTTAAAGAATATAAAATAGTTTAAGTAGTAATAAAACATATGTACCAAATCTATGCATTTTAATTTTATATTAAATAAAATTAGCCATAGAGGTAATTTGGTTTACCTCCTCCACTTTTTTACATGTTTGTCGTAAGCCTTTTGAGGTGTAGCAGTCTTTAGTTTGTGAAAACAATCTTACATTTGAAGAAGTCATAAGAAACAATCCTGTAGTCCTGTCACAAAAAACCTGATTTGGCTGGGAAAAGTAGTCTATCTAGATATAGATTTTAACAGTAACTGTTGAGAAAGATGATTATGTATTTTCTGTCATCAAGTCATATGTATGAAAGGATGGAAACTCTTTAATTTGATTCTTCTTTCTTACTGAGAGTAGAAAAAATAGGAACCTGCTTGTTTCAGACCTACTTGAAAGACTTTCAGAAATGAATAATTCACATCAATAATGTGAGCTGAATTGCATCCCATGAGGGAAAGTATAAAAAGAAAAAGGCAGGCATTACTAGTCAAGCTTTACTTTTGTGCCACCAATAAACAAGGCTTTAAATGAAACACAAAAGCAGTGAAGTGTGTGAAATTCATAATTTGAAAAGGAGGCATGTAATAACAGGGAGAGCTCCTGAAGTAACATAAGAACCAAAAGAAGGTGCTTTATCTGCAGGTTAGTATAGTGCAACCTACACACTTCAATCAAGCCAACAGTAGGCTTTAGTAAGAGATAATAAATTGTGAAAGGTGGTTTTGTGAGGAGGATGGAAAGATGCTTGTACTTCCTGATTGTATTTATATATGCAGTAAACACCAAAATAGACCCGCTGTGCTGCCTTGCACTGTGGCACCCAAACAAATCATTATCCGTGGGCTCACTTCAAGCTGAAACTTGCATTTTCCATAGGGGAATGTCAAAGTTCATGGGTAGGAAATGTCAACTATGATAATCCACCTAAATAAAATATTCATGTATTTTATAAGGTGGTTTGCAGGTATCTCAGCAGTTATCAGGCTGTATAATTAAATGTACACGTAGGGCTTAAAAGTGGTGTATTGGAATGCAATGGTTTATCTAAGTAGAATGAAGAGGTTTGCTCATTCAGTTGTAAATGAAAGTTCATTTGGTGTCCTATACCTTTGAGATCTGATACGTCCTTATGTGGAGTTATATTTCCTGGCCCATCTCAACTTGCTCACATCTAGATTGTTCCTGAAATTCTGTAGAAATGAATAGAGGCAAAAAGCTCCCTAGTCTGAATGTAACTAATCCGTAATATCCCTATCCAAGACAAGATTAAAGGCATTCCTAATTAAGTTAAGGCAAGTCTGATGTGTTGTGGAACAACTTTTTTTTTTCTGCAGTCAGTCTCCATGTGCAATAAAAACATAACTGAGAGCACATGCTGTGCTCTTTGTAGGCTCTCCAGGGATGTGTTGTCACCAAGGAACACACCCTTTGTGTGAAGAGAGAAATCTCTTTTACTCCAAAAGTAGCATTAGGGTAAATGTTGCGGCACAAAAAAAGTCTGTGATTTTCTAATCCTTCTTCCAGGACTTTCAGAGAGCTTTTGCCTGAAGTCTGGTTATTTTATTCCTATTTTGTTTTGTTGTTTGGGTGGTTTTTTTGCTTTGCTTTTTTTTGAGAAGCAATGTACTTTATTTACAACATCCTGCCCAGTGGGTATTGAGGTTGGATATTAACATTAGACGTAATGAAAATCTTGACTGGGGTAAATACTAAAGGAAGAAGGAAACATTGTGAAAGAATAAAGTGACACATTTTTAATTGTTACATATATTCTAGAGCCCATAATTTTTCTGTTTTCCTCCAGTAGAAATGTTTTCTCACGACTAATTATTTCGTATTTTCCCACAGAAATGGTGGAATTTGCTGCCTAATGGATGAAATAACTTCTTAGGATCTCTCCTCCCTATTTTTTCTTTTACGTTTTCTCCTGGCATCTCCAAATGCTGTCTTCCTTTTCTGCTGGCTGACTTGGAGGGCAGCTCTGCCCTGCAACCTGTTCCTCTGGTTCTAGAATTCACTCTTCTTTCACACTTTATAGGAATTCTTTAGAATCCATGTAGTGTACCAGATCTGTCATCTTCCACAAAACCCAGCTGTAAAATATACATCACTGTACAGTGGATACTTGATCAGTGTTGTAGTTGAGCCCCTGGTGTGCCCCAAAAGGGTCTGGAAATACAACAAAGCCATAATGAAATGTGTCAGCTTGGAATGGAGTGTCCTGGCTGAGGACCAGGGCACTGTCTCTGGGAATCAGCATGGGGATGTGTTAATATTGCAGGCTCATGAATGTTTTAGTTTGAGTAAATGCAAAAATCCTTCAAACTCTGTCCTTTCTAGATTTGGTTGGCAGAAGTATCTGCTGCAGGGTTAGCTGGTTTTGTGCTATGATTCATAGATGTGCTTTCTCATCTCTGTATAAGAGAATGTTGCTATGTTCTCCTTTCTTTGAAATGAAATGCCTGTTTTTTAGAGCTGAGATATTTTGAAAAGTATAATTAAATGTCACCAAAAGAATGTATGACTTTTTTTGAGGGGTGATCCTTCCTCAGCTGCACCTGTTTGCCTATTCACTCAAGATGAATTAATTGGAGCTTTATTTTCTCTTCTTCCTTTCTGTATTTTGTCCTCCTCTTTGTAGAAAGGCAAAACAGAGCCCCAGAGATCCAGCTGAAAAATCTCACCTATAGACAAATGGTGGCCATGAGGTATAGAAGAGGAGGGAGAATATGAGGATAAAGGAGAATAAGAAATACTTTATTCAAATAAAGTATTTACCAAACAAGAGATAGAGGTCTAGAAAACTGAAGAAAAAAACCCCAAAACATGTGCAGTCTTTCTCCCACAGATATTTCAGCTGTATATTTTGATAAAATCTTTTCTGACTTTTCAGGGGTGCCGTCAGTTTTTGAGCAATGGCATTGGCACAGGAAACATTTGACAAGATATATCTGACAAAGCCCCATGATTTCAACCCACAAATAGAAAATAGCACATCACAAAATTCTGGTACTTCTAGGTATATTTTGATCAGAACTTATCAGCAATCAATATTTTAAGTAATAAGTACTTTAAAATACTTCTGACAGACTCTTTGTAGGATTAATTACAGTTAAAGAGGAAGGAATGACATACAGACTTTAGTATTGAGCACTCGGCTCATAAGAAGTGAAAATGAAGTGAATAGTAATATGGATCCACAGTGTGAAAGGATTTTCTTGTTCTGAGTGTTCCATATGTTTTTCCTTTTCCTGACATCAGTGTGATGAGTTTCTGTTGTTGTTTTGGAGATGGTGTGTCTCACATGTGTGAAGGAAGTAAAGGTCTGTAAAAAAAATGGAAACCAAGGGAACTATTTAAAGACTGGCTAAAAAAAGGTGTGTTTGCAGCTGAATGTATTTTGTATGTTTTCAGCTGCTGTAAGGAAAATTGCCATCCATATTTATGCTTCATTAAATAAGCATAAGGAGACCTGAAAAACAAAAAGTAAAACTGAAACTTTCTCCTTTGACAGCATGAAGGAACCTGTCAGTGAAAGGTTTATTTATTTTTTAATTTATTATATAAATTGTGCCACCCGAAAATGGGGATCAGGAACAAAGCAGGTGAATAGGACCTGTTTCACAGATTCCAGAAGAAGGAAATCTCTAAGTCAATAAACATGAAGTTGTTTCCTACATGGTTCTAAATTCTGACATGAAGAATTAAAACCACCAACTACTAGATTGCTTTGATATTCCCAGTATTTCAGAAAATGGAATAATTGATTGTTTCTTCCTTTCTGAAGTTGGAAGTTTGTTGGTTTTTTGTCTACTTTATAAATACTATTAGTAAAAATATTTGCAGCTACCCATAAGCATGGACGATGCTTCTTATTACATTATATAACAAATAATAATTCAATTTTTTTTCTGATTCAATCACTGACAGTTTGCTGTGACTTTCAATTCTTTATATATGATGAACATTCATAAAGGACATGCACAAAGTTTATGATTTTATAGGATAAATATATTATTTCTATCTATTATCTATTTGTGCTAGAAAGAACATTTTCATCATCCATAAAGAGAAACTACAATGTTGGTCACTATTAATGTTTTTTTCTGGTAAGAAATTAGGGGATGGGAAAGGAGAAAATCAGAAACATTCATGAATCCTAAAGCAAAGTCTCTTTTGTGATCTGTTCTAACTTCTGCAACCTTTCTCTTACAGTGCAGGGGTACTGCTGCAAGTGACCACAGCTGAACTGGGGATCTGAAAACTGGCATCTGCAGTGGTGGTATGTGTGCTTGGGCAACAGCAGCAGATTCTTGATATGTAGGGAATGGGAAAGAACAGCATTCACATTGATTTGGCTTTTTGTGTCCTTTAATTATTGATAGTTCAGTCATCAAAGAATAATGTGGAAAACACTTTAACCAGTAACTGATAATGCAAATTATCCTTGAGCTCATTCAGACATTGCTTCTGTATTCAATTCCTGTTACTATACCAGGTCTCCTAAATTTGCTTCAGTTTCTTTGTCCTCAAATGTTCATCTGGCAGAGTTGGTTTTGGTTTAGCTCTTTCGTTTCAGCTGAGTGAATGGTAAGTTTTCTACTTTCATATCCAGGTACCTATTTGTTTTGAAAGTCTACCTCCTAAACACCTTGCCTGGTTTTAGGTTCCTCTCTCTACAGGAGTGTGTGATCTGTTGTTTCTAAACTTACCCATTCCTTATTGCGAATTTTAACTTGGGTCTCTGCAGATGATCAGAACAGAAGCTGATGGAACAGGTAAACAAACAAGATTTTCAACCCTTCTGTATTAGAATACAGTTTTGTATGAAAAAACTTCTACAGTACTGTAGAAGCTGCACTCAAAATATTTAGAGCAGAACAGGGATTTGTTGAGATGGACATGAATGTATTTGTATTCAGGATTAACCTCAATGTGGTTTTGTTAGAAAATTCCTTTTGTCATCAGTGTTCTCTTCTGGTAATGCTAGTATGGAAGTCATTTGGAAATTCATAAAATTCTTATATTTGTAACAGCTTTGGGAAAAGTAGTGCACAAACCATGAAGGGAACCCCCCCAGAGCAACAACATCCACCCAACCAAATCTTTTGTTGTTGCAATGTGCTGATGTTTGGCTTATTAAATAGGAGGAAAAGCCTGGAGAATAATATATCAGGGGAAAAGTGTTCTCTGTGATTTAATAAAATGGCTACTGTCAAATACTCAATTTTGTAATTTGTACAATGTAGATACCATTTTCTGTTGTTTTAGACTGGAACTTTAGTGAAGGAAACTAATACTAAGCATTCTTCCACTCACTTATATAAAATTTTGTCTCCAAAATTCCTTGAAGTTATTTACCTATAGAGTTACATCATTAATTATTTAGGGAATATTATCATGGGCATGTGTGGAAAATAACTCTGTAAGTAAATGACAGAAAGCATTCCTCAAAAATCATGGTACATGGTACCTTTTTCTTTTCCATCTGTTTGGGCCTGTTCTTTCTGTTACATTTACTAAGAGATGTCCCCCATATAGACTGTCACCACCTTCATGTTATTCTGCTACTGGCAAAAAATAAAACAAGATTTAACATCACCAGTTGTTTTCTTTGCTGGTTATATTTGTTCTTAGTGTGTGCATTCTAAGGCATGTCTGTGTGGGTGCTTATGTGTTAGTTATTACATTTCTTCTGTAATTTACCTGAGAAATTTTGCTTGCTGCAAAATGATCCATTATTCAAATGCTTTATAGCTTCAGGTAAAATTTATATTCTGTATTTGTGCTCGACAGCTTATTTTAGGATAAGATTTTTTTTTATAACCTTCCTATTAACTCACTTTTATCTAGGGTGCTTTCAATGTATTTTGCATGTTGGAATGGGGAGATATTAATTGCACCAGTGTGATGATGTACATAAATGAAGGGAAGGCTTCAAATAAGGCAGCTGTTGCAAGTAAAATTCTCAGGTAGACACTGATTAGACTGCTCCAGAGGAACTTCTCTTCTGATCATCACTTCTGATCACTTTTCTCATCATCCTGCTTCTTCTTCCTTAGTGTTCCTTCAAAGCACCAAGTCTTTTTCTCCTTTTCTGTCAAACCTCTTTGTCAGTTCTGTTCCCTCTTCCTGTTTAGTGGCTGTGTTCTGCTTCTCCCTCAGCAGGGAACTTGGAATAACTTAAAATTTTCCAGTTTTAGCCAAACAACTGCCCCAAAAGGATCCTGTTAAACCAATCTGCGCTAATAATGGAAGCACCTGCTTCATTTTATGTCAAGTTCTCCTTACAAAAATATTTTAAAGGTACAATTCCCCACATAACCTGTCAGTCCCAACTTAGCTCTGGCAGCCATTGTTAGTTTTACTGGTTTGCAACCTATTTGCTACATAGTGGGATGCTTCAGCACCTTCACTGTCTAACCAGGAGCTATAAAATATATGTAACAAGAATATAGGCTTGAAATAGAAGGTAGCCTTGAGACGGTTTGACTGGCATTTTAGACCGCTGGAACTTCCTTGGTGTGTTTGGTACAGTGTGTAAGACATCAATTTCCAAGACATTTGTGCTGACTTAATTTCGAAGTTTCTTTCAGATGAATTTTCTGCGGTATTAATATTATTCTCAAAGAAAGATATCTCTTTCTAGAAATGAGGAAATCCTCCAGGTAGCCACCTTCTCTCTGTGCAGTTTCCTCTGCAGAAATGATGATCACATGAGAAACAAAAGTTTGAGTTTATATTATGCCTGAACTGTAATTTGCCATAATACTGTTTATTAAATATTATATATCTGGATCTAAATTTCTCAGATCAAATAATTCTTTGAGTCATGATAATATATTTTTATTTTGACTGAAAAAATAAATGTGTTTTCACAGAAAAAGGGAAGATAATAGGTAGTTTTTGCTAATATGTACTATTAATGTAATGTGTGATTGAATATTATACAGTGTCTTATGTATTAGGAGATTAGGATTCAGAAGTAAACTGGCCAAGAAATGGGGGGGTTATATCAACTCCTTAAATTTGTCTCCCTGATAACATAATCTAAAAGGAAGAAATCCTTGCACTGTCTGCTGTATTAAAGAGCAATAATTTGTGCTATGGTTAAGAAGATTTATTTAAAAAATAAGAAGTGAATTGTATGCATGCTACCTTTTTCTTTTCTAATTAGCAGGTCCAGTTCCCGGAGTATAGATTGAAACATTTTAAACAGAAGTGAAGGTACTTTGGGATTGCTATGAATGTGACCTCTTTCCTCTCTTTCTTTGCCAATGCCCCATATCTTACTGTATACTGAGCTATTTCAGGAAACTACAGCAGTGAAAAACATGCATGTGGTGCACCATATTGTGAGAAAAAAAATCACTTGCCAGCTTGTAGTAGGAGGGATGCATATTCAAGAAGACAGACTGTAACCAGCTCCTGTTCTTTACAACTTTCTTCAACTTTGTCTTTTATTGTACTACCCTTTTGTGACTCTAGTTCCACAGAAAGGTCAGTTCTATCACTTGGTGTGATTGAAGTGTGCTTACCCTTCTCCTGCTGGGCTGGGAGTGCCCCAGGGTATCCAGCTCTTCCCCTGGACAACTTCAAGTCTTTTCCCCATCACTGTGCAAGCTGATAATGCTTATCTTGCAGAACGAACAGGTTTCCTTTTCCTCATGCGATGAAAAATATGTGCATATTTGTCATGTAACCTATAGGCACTTAGAAATACACTCCACAATGGGTCACAGCACCCACTCTCTGGAAAACAAGCGCTTGGGTCTGAGGAACCTCAGAAACCATCATTAATCATAGAAAAAAATTATGTAAGGTTCTATGAGTTGTTCTGATTGGTTCTTCCCAGGCAGGAGAATGGCAAATCTTACACACAGTATGAAGAGATCCTTATGGTATCTGCCAACCCAGTACACTGCAATCTATACCATTATTTTGAGGGTTCTTGCTCAAATTAGAGTCCTCTCCTTTTTTTAATGCAAGTTTCACTATTCCTTGTATGCAAAGATTTTTGCATATGGCAGTTTTTCAGATATGTGATAACCTACCAACACGGGAATTTTTTTGTTTGGACAGTATTTTCCCTCTTGATAAATCTCTGGGTTACTTTGTTTCAACATCTGATCAAAGGAGAGCAAAATGCTGACAATACCTAGTGAACCATTGTCTGTTCTCACCAATTCACCTTCCTGATCTCAGATGTCTCTTGAGATGGTTCTTTCAGTTATTGCTTTGACATCTAATTAGAAAATAATAGACAAAGCTCATATGAGTCTGATTCTTTTCTATAAAGCATATTTTATCTCTTCAGTAGTCATTTTTTCTATGTAAGACTATAATTTCCATCTTTTCACACAGTAAAATTGACATAGTAAAAAGAGAATTGGAAAACTTGGAACTTTTTGAATTAAGAAGTCTGTAAATGCATAAGATGGAAGATTATTCTGTGTTGCATATCGTGTATGTGCAGACAATTATCTCACCAAGTCTTGCAGCAGAGTAAGTTAAAAATATTGCTCACCCTCAGATTGTTTTTTGATGGCCAGGCAGCTACAGATTTTTGCCTTTGCGTCAGCACTTGATACCTGGTTTACTGCTGCAATTAATGTCAAACTAGAAAATACGGACTCTGACCATTTTGAGGGCCTGTTGTCATTGCAGAATTATGATGACTGCAATTGTAGCAGGCAAAACAGATGATGAGCCTGAAAGAAGTGATTCAGATTTATCTGAGGTCTGGCCTAGCCCTAGAAATAGAATCCAAGCATTCTTTTTCCCAGTGCAGCATCTGTTTTGATGGATTCTTGCACGACTTCAAAATTTTGTTCACATAGTCTGCTGAAAAATTGCACAACACAAGTAGTTCTATGAAATATCCTCTGCAGAACTTTCTCATGGTTTTAAAATCTGGCTGAACTTTGGATTAGCATTCCAGGAGCTGGATGTTTGTATTTGGAAAACTTTTACATCTTTGTATATTTTTCTGCATGTCTGGAAAATGTTGAGATACATTTGAGTCCACTCTAGATAATTGCATGCAATTATTGCATTGTATACTGCTTTCACTATTATTTAAAAAAATTGCCAGAATACGTGTATGGAATATTGTATTTGTGAATCTTCATGTTTACTCAGTTATCAGTTTTAGGACACGTTTCTATCTGATCTCCAAAACGCATAAGCTCCATAAATGTAGACTGAAATTAGCAGGAGCTGCAGACAGTGCCTCAAAAGATCATAGTTTTTGTTTGATAGATGGATGACAGTAAAACCAGGAAGATAAGCAGATGGTCAGACAAGTCAGGGTCTTGACTGACAGCAACATGTGAACCATTTCAAGTTTTAGGTCTCATTATTAAAATATTTATTATCATTTTGAACCCTTGCCCAGAAACCTAGGGGATTTTCCACTTTCTTGTAGCTCAAAAATAACAACTTTTTCCAGATTTGCAACAGTAAGGTGAGGATTTGAAATAGCTGAGAGGCAACAGAAAGAAACTACAATAAAATGTCAACTTAGAAAAGCAGGAAAAAGTCCAAAAAAGCCCAGTTTCCTGTTAAATGCCCTTGAAAGCCATGCTCCCTGCTAGTTATTCTTGGTTGCTTTGACTGGATTCCCCCAGAGTAGTTAATCGCTCCATCTGTTCAGCAGCTCACAGTCCTCCCTTTGCTCCTTCTCCCTCTGATCTGGTTGGCTGTAGTTCATAGCAGCCTCTATGCTTCTTCACTAGTTCAGAATAAGATAAATGACAAAAGAAGTCTTTGCTAAAGAAAATGTGACTCCTGGTTCAGTGTTTTCTCCTTACCTTTCTCTAAAATAAAACCCAAAGTAACCCTGTTTTGCTTATAATTTCTTTAATAACTTTAAAAGATCTGCATTTAGTTGTAACAACTTCTTCCTGGTGAAATCTTTTGCTGGAAAAATGTGTGCAGTTTAGTTTCCCATCCTTGAATAATTGTTGTATTTCCATCTGCTCTACAATTTAGCTGTTATTTAAAGAAAGGTTCCAAAAAAGTTCCATTGTGTTGATGAGGCCCACTGTGCCCTGCCCCTCTATCCTGCCCTAGTCAGTGCAGAATTCTTCCAGAGCTCTCCAGGTCTGCATGGGATGTTCCCACCCCTTGGGGCTCCTCTCTGCTTTCAGCAGTCGGTGTGGTTAACCCAGAGTTGGGAGGGGGCAGTGGTGTCACAGGAATGATTTGGGCTCTGGGTGTGGAGCACTCCCTCTGCTACTGGCAGTGATTCACAGTGCCTTGGGACAGGGAACCCTGCTCTGATCTGTGATGAGTTTTCTGAAGGCTCAGGCTTTTGTATCAGGTCCCCAGATATATACTGGAAAGTGATTTAGTGTCTGCACAATAGGGGAGGATGGGATAGTAAATAGTGACAACAAGACCATGTAGAATTTTTTTAAAGTTTCAAACATTTTATTGATTTTACTTAATGTTGATTTATTTTCAAGTCAAAATTCCAAACATTTACAGAACTGAATAACTGAGAATTTTGATTTCTGTTTGTATCTTTACCACAGCTCTTATTCCAAAATCTTTCTGTCCTTTCAGTTGGTTAAAATTGTCTATGTCTGTCTTTCAAAGAGGAATTGTTCATAATTTATTAATTAAATAGATGATAGAAATACGTGAGAAAAAATATCAATGACAATATATCTTTGAATATTGAAAGATAAAAAATACAAATTTATCTGTACTTTTTAGCCAAGTGTATTTCATAAGGGTCCAGAATTTAGAACAGTAAATCCAAAACTCCAAAGCAATAACCTAAAATTCAACGTACACAAAGAAATAAAGTAAATAAGAGGAGAGGGGTGTTGGGCTGGGGAAAGTTTCATCCATTTTCCACACGAGAGGTGACAGGCCGGTGCTCTCTACCTGTATTTGCATTTGGAGCCGCTCAATAACCGTGTGGTATCCACTTCATGGAGGGTACTAGAAATGTTATGTAATTGCTCTGTAACAAACCAAGAAAACCCCAAACCATGTGACACCTGATGTCTCCATTCATCTCCTTGCTCATCTGGGAGGTTTCATGTCTCTCTAAGCAGCAAGAGATCTTGCTTCCCATGGTTGCTTGCATAGTGTCTGCTGTCAAATATGTGAGTGCCCAGTCAGGGTCAATTTTTCTCATTCTACACATTTCCCGCTTTTATATTTTTTAATCAGAAGCAGGATAAATAACAAATTGATTATGTGCAATGAGTTATATCACAGCCTGCATTAAACCTGCATCTTCATAGGAAAGGACATAACAGAAATTATTCAAAAAATGTGATACTGCATCTTTTTCTTCCTCCTCACCCTCCAATCTAGCAGAAGAGGCTACAGGGTTTTTTTCTATTGGTTTCCTCTGTTTATTCACCAGTTTTTATTTCTCTTTACCTGTGACATAATATTCAGGATTGATCCCATTTTTCAGCTGTACATTTGGTGACTGCAGGACTAAACTGTAACATTTTTAATGACCAGCTCTGTCATTTCTTCTACAATACATAGGAAAAAAGTATGATATGGACACAAAAAGACTTTTTGTTATTTCCTTTTCTGTCACCAAGCAGCAGTGAAGTAGAACATGGCAGAAGTGAAATATTAAATCAGAGAGCATATTAAGAAACTGCCTTTTATTTCTTTATTTTGAGATAGTGTCAAAAGTCTTTTTTCAATACAACTTTTTAATCTTCTGCCACTTGGTCTCAAGTGTTCTTTTTCTGTGCATGTTCAAAAGTGAAGGGAAGGTACATCCCATGGCCTACAATGTGAGATCACAATGCCAGACTCTTTCCAGTTTCTTTCATTCCTACTCTCTAAATACCTTCTTTGTAAAATAGTTTTAGACATTTTGATCATATGAAGATTTTCAAGTGTTGTATGAATTTTTCTTTAAATTACCAGCAGGTTCTGTCTCATCTCATGATAGGTCAAAATATTTCATTGTCTGCTGAACTACAGATGAAACAGGATGGGAAATGCTCCAGTCCTGGGTATTTACAGCATAGGTGATGGAGTTTGTGGCTGCACAGCTGCTCCTGTGGGGGTAGTGCTGAGTATCCCCTACTAAGAGAGATACCCCTACTCACCCTGAGAGGTGACAGGGTAACATCACTTACCCACTGCTGTAACACACTGGTCCCTGATTAGATCCATGTTTGGGAGGACCTAGACTTTGCTTTGTGGACGGAGAATATTATAAATTGCATGATATATCTGACAAATTGTTTCCAATTTGGTCATTTAGCAAGGTCATTTAGTTCCCTCATTCAAATAAGCATAGGAAAGTCGTATTTTGTCTTGTCTCTAATTGATAGAGGGAGAATTGTTTTACAGCTGGATTTTTAGTCTGGAAAAATAAACATCACTCCTGGAGACTGTGGCCTGTATTTGAGTGAAAATATAAAAACTAGGTGTTTACTTAAGGTACTGAAGACTTAGTGAATATCAGGGACCATTTGTCTAGTTGGTCACTAAGAAACACTGATTGTTTCTGGACAGCTTTGCTCAAAGGTTCTAACTGATGTTTATTGAAGATTTCATTTCTCAAAAGAACTATGAAACTTAGTCTTGGAGAAAGCATCACGAAAATGTCAATTCTCCTTGTGTTTCTTCCTTATCCTGCTTCTTTATTTTCAGAAATACTTGCAACACAAGTACAAATTCTCTTATTTCTAAATCTAATTTTCCAATAATTTGGAATGTCTCTTTCTTGTTCCACTGTTACTGGAATACAGCTGAGTCTGTCTCTGAACTCTGTCCCTCTTTTTTTTCCTTTTTTTTTTTTTTCATTTCAAGTCATTCCCCTTTATCTCTCTCAGTTCAGGTTAACTGGTGGGAAAAAGCCCTTTTCATCTTTGCAATCTGGTAACAAGAAATTTCTTTGAAAGCTGCTTTAAGATCATCCTTTCTTAGTTTTATTGTTTGCCTGACAATTTTTTGGTTATTGATGACATTTGCTGCTGTTTCCATTTTTTACTAGTGACCCAAATCCTGAATTCATGTAACTTGATCTTTCTTTGGTTTCATGTCCTCTAAATGTTGTCATTTGATTGACTGTTCCTGTGTGTATGATGCTTCCAAATCAAAGTGAGTTACAAAACTTAGTGAAACACAAATATAACAGTGCAGGTTGAAGTGCTGTTTTATCATTTGGGGAAGTGTTTCTCCTTTGCTGTTTTTGTTCCCTGGTGGTTTTAATCTCTTTGCAGCTGATTATGAGTAATGCTACTGAGCAGTTATTGTCTCTAATTGAGTAGCACCTAAATATGTTTATTCTCAACAGTCAGTGTTGCATCAGTACCAGTTTTGTAGGTGTGTTTCTGTGAGTTTGAATTTCAACTGAATTAAAGTGGTGACAGAATTATTTTCATAACACTTATGCTATATTTTAAAATACTGATTTATTGCATTTACACTTTATCTCAGCTTTGGGCTGGTAACTGACTGCATAAAGGTGTTGTGGATGACTTTATCAAAAATATTTTCCTTTATATGGAAAGGAAATATCATTGTTTGATTGCTGTAATGATATTTTCTGCTCTCATGAGGACAATGTCCAACATCCTGGCGAGCCTTCAATAAATGCTCAAATGTGGGCTGGCTTAATCGCTGCATAACAATTCACTAGAGAATATATTCATCACCTTACTTCTCCATGAGAGTTTGTCCATCATCCTAAATTATGTATTAGGACATACATTTGCTGACAGACAGAATACTTTGGATGTATTTCAGATAGCTTAGCACGCTTGGATTGTTGAAATAAGAATTTCTGATATTTTAATATATCTTAAAGACTATGGCAAAACCTATTTTTAAAACTTCAGAACTATTGCTTTGGGTAACTAATGTCAGTTGGAGTAGCTGAAGGTCAACACACACTGGCTGTTTTGGACAGGGAGTGGGTAATAAAAAATTGAGTTTTCTTCAGATAAAGCTTTTCTTTCTTCATATTTTCTTTGTTAATATATTTGTTATATGGGATGCACAGCATTTTGTCTTCTCCACTGACTCATTGTTCAGTGAATATGGTAGTTGACTCCAAAATACCCCAAGGACAAAAGTTTTTAACTACTAACTTTAGGCTTGATGTGTATTCTTGGTGACTCGTTCAGTGTCGTTTACTAAAAACTAGACCAAACTACTTCTAATCCGGTTATCAGTTTATTTTAGCAAAATCTTAATAAGAGAGCAATTACATTTTCCTCCTGTGAATTATAGTGTTGTTAATGATTTTAGTAGCTGCTGACATTTTCTAGAGCTGTTACTTAGAACAGTAGTACCTGTTGTTTTCTCCTATATTTCCATTTCAGACATTTTAAAAATAAGCAATGTTTAACATTAAAAGTACATTTCTCTTGAATTCGGTCCATTTTTTTTCAGAAGTCTTGTGGTTTTGTTGTTGAGGGAAATGGTAGGTGCTCATCAGTCCTCTCTTTTTTATTTATCTATACAAATATTCTTTGAAATCGTGGACACAGCTGTTATTACTCAGCTACAGAAGAGATTTACTTGGATAAAAAATGTCTCAGTTATTGTAAAATTCTTTAAAAATATCAGTAGAAGATTCAGGATTAAAAATTTCTTGTATTATAGATAATAAATTCATATTTATTTTTCTAGTATTTGTTTTCCTGCATGTAATGGTGTTTCCAAGGTGATGAAAATAAGGAGAGATACTGATACTGTGTAAGTTCTGAACTAATATAAGAAAAACTTCAAAGATGAATTAGAGTAATTTTAATTAAAACATTGTAATGGCACAAATTTTTGTGATTTGACATGACTGTTGGACTTCAAGTTATACTCTTATATTTTTTTGCTATTTTGTGAAGGTGAGAAATTGATACTTTCACCTATTTGATACTCCTTCAGAAAAAGTGGATTTGGGGAATATTTTAGAAACATTTAAGACTGTTTTCCTATGTGGAAACACTTCTGCTTCAGCATAGCTGGTGTGTATTTCTAGATAGCATGATCTTGTCTAATTTATTTTTCTGGCTTCAGGAAGTTTAATCTATAATTCTGGTCTCTTGCAGGGTATTTTTTACAGTATTTGTAGACTGCACGGAGGTCTTTGGGAGATTCTGGTTAATGTGAATCTGTATTACAATCAATTTAGAATAGCAGTTTGCTGCTGCCTGCCCTCACAAGGAGGACTCAGACAATAATACAGATACACTTGGAAAACAACGGCGTCTGTTTACAAGGCTGCGAGCAACCTTCCCTCCCTGCAACTGTGTGCAGGGAGCAGAGTCACTGACAGATGCCCTAGAAATAACTAAGAGAGTGTGTGTTGCTATGGAAGCTGTTCTACTCCTTGATGTGCACTGTATCATCCAATTTATAAGAGCTTTGGAGCCAATCATATAGCCTTGGGTTTTCCCCCCCCTAAAATTTGCCTTTAGGGGCAAATCCTGGGAATTGGAGCACAGCCTAAGAAAGCCGAGAATTCCACAAGCCAAAAAAAGTAAACTGATGCTTGGTGTAGCTCCTCAGCTACTTTTCAGCCACCCTGCCCCTTTCCAAGGCAGTTTTTGTGTTCCTTGTGTGTGTTCTGAGTGGTAAATTGCGCTTTTTTAGCAGCTGAGTTTCCAGTTCTGGTATAGAGTTTATTAGATGTCTTGTGCTACTGCAAAACTTCTTTTGATGTCTTTGTACCTCTAGTATGATGGGATTCCATTCCCAAAGCTCCTGGAATATGACTAGCCAGCCTTTCCCGCTGCTTAGCCCACTGCCCTTGCCCCAAGGCTAATGCAAGATGGGAAAGAAGGATTTTTCCTTTTCTAAAAATTGTGCTGTTGCATATTCTCCTCTGATTTTTAATGCAGCAAAGCTACCAGTTGCCTTTGTACTGGGGGTGGGAGAATAGAAAGAATTGATTGCTGCCTTGGAGCTAAAGGAGAAAAAACAACATCATTGGGTTGTTAAACATTTATGTTCATTTTTTTTTTAAGGGTTGTGTAATCTTGACTACTATGTTCTCCTTTTCTTCATTTTTCTTCCTTTGTACTGGTTCAGATAAATTCCCATTAGAGGGCTTACATTTTTTCATGATGCTGAGTACCTTCTGTTTTTCCAGAGCAGGGAATATTTGGAACTTCCCAGCAGAGGCTAGCACCAGTTTCTGCCGAAACTTTAAAATAGCTGAAGCTATTCTGTTTTAAGTATTTGGAAGGATATTTACAGTATCTAAATAATTACTTGTGCCATATAGGAGATATTGTTGTGATGTATGTGGAGTAGACCTTATAATTAGTTCCCTGGGGAACTGAATGAAAATGTGACTCCATTCTGCACTTTCAAATAAAAAGTGGCATTGCTAATTAATCAAGTTTAAGAATACCACGTATAGTCACATAAAACTCACCATTAATGCTGGGACAAAGGTTGACAACTTTTGCTAAGAATACAAACGAAGGGGAGAACAGCAATGACTAATCATTCCTCTGTTTGAAAGTGATTTTTAAACCCATCCTCCTTGTTATATATAACTGCAAGCTTGATAATGTCTTAAAACTTCTTACTACATGCTGTTAAGTAGTTTGGCAGATCACAGATGTTACTTTAAATGAGCACTTAATAATACTGAGTGACTTTTTAAAGCAGTTAGCAAAGTATGCATACTTCCAGTGAAAAGCAACTTTGTGTGAGACTGTGGCATGTAGAAAATGAAAGATATGTTTTCTTCAGAGCAGAAATCCAAAGGCAGAGACCAGCAAGGTGTTTCCTCTTTATCAGGTGTTTCACTCCTGGAAAACTCAGCTGTAAGGTGAAAACACCTGTATCTCTCTTCTCAAAAATGAGTGAAATATCGTCTCAACATTCTCTTGCTCACACTTCAACTGTATGGATGAATTATGTGGTTTGCAGTAACTGAAATTTCACTTCACCGAGCCACAGCAGAATTAGTACCCTGTTGCAGTAATAGCCTTGCACAACGGATGCAAAGGTTGTAACTCAATAATAAGCATCCACTCGAGCCCAGTAATGGTGTTTTGTTTTCTAACTGAAGCACACTGGTGGCAAAACAAACATGCTGTAAGTGCTAACCATATTCCTCACACCTTTAACATGCCAGACTAATGTTTCAGGATGCCAAACTGATGTCCTGTATCTGCAAAAGGTTTTTCTACATCCCTAGCAAACCCATATGAACTGAAAGACAGAAACGTTCTAAATTTTATACATCTACAACTGTTAGCAGCAAGAGAAAGATGGGAGGTCTATATACAATATACAAATACATATACAATCTATATATGTAGGGAGGTGTCTCTCTGTGTGTTTATACACAATGCATACATTCTCTCCATTATGAACCTGTCTCCCAAATACACCATGTCAAATCAGAAAGAACTGTCAAAAACAATCCAATGACATTTAAACTGTGTATCTTATATGTTTCTCATGATCTTTAGAGCCTCATTACATGTGGTTCATAACTCCCTGCATCTTATCAGTCATTTTAATGTTCTTAGTGCTATAAAAGCATTTCAAAATTTGTAATCTTCCAGAAGCTCCAGGTGGTTAAGAATTAGCTAAGTAGCTGCAGTAGTAGCCAATGACTTGGTGCTGCCAACTCAAATTGGACTCCACAACACAATTAGTAGTGTCAGGCTTTAATTGCAACCCCTTCCTCAGTCAGGCTTTGCTGCCTGCACTCAAAGGCAGTGTTGCTGAGGGACAGCTGTGAAACCTTAGCTCAGGTGCTGTGGGAAAACCAGCATGAAGCTGGACACCCCTGTACTTCTGCTTGGACATGCTTCTGCATCTGTGTGGACATACACTTTTTAATAAATGCACAAGGGTACAGTATGAAGAACTGTTTTTGAGAAGCTGAGCCAAGCTTGGTTAAGCAGACTCACTGGCTTAAGCTTAATTTGGTTTAGGGAGCAGATGCTGTACAGCAAAAGGGCACGGAACAGCAGGTAGGTAAACAAGGCTGAGGAGAGACAGTGTGAGACATTACATTTGAACAAAGACTTGAACACACATGTCCTGGCTGGGAAAGGTGAACGCCCTTTGAGGTAGAAGGGGTTTACAGATTCTGACGTGCTGTCCTGAAGCAAGACTAATGCATGTTTCTTTTGATAGCTCTGTGTCTGCCTCATCTGAGTCTTTTTCCACTTCATAAAGAACGTTAACATCCTATGTAGTGTGGTGTGGGTCCAGTTATTTACTCAGGAGAACAGGCACTGTCTGACTCTGTAAAATCATTTTCATATGAAGCAGTTCTCAGGTAGTGATTGCTGTTCTGTTGTCCCTCTTTAATGTCTTATCTCTGAAATGTGTGTTTACAGCAATGGAAGGGGGAGAGGAGAAAAAAGTTAGAAAGAAAAAGGCCAAGCCTTTATCTAGTTGAACAACAATAAAGCTTTTAGAAAGGAATTTCACTGAAGGAGAAGGGGGTGTACAAAGCCTTTGCTGAACCATTTGAAGGGCTGTGATCTCTGTGTTCCAATAGATGGGTCACAAGGCTGAAATGGGTGATCTTGGCATTAACCTGCTCTTTAAAAGGAGTGTCTTTATTAAAACTGAACTCCTGCATTTCAAATCTTTTGTTTGCGTGTATGAATTGCTGAACTACTGACTCAAGTAGCTGATTCTCAAAATTAAATTATTTTATTTTTACTTTTCTTGGCACACAGAAGTGATAAAGCTGCAGAAGAGCTGACCGGAGTTTTTTGACTACTGGTACCAGATTCCTCCTCCTGAGGTGTAATGCAGGAGGGTGAACTGGTGTTTTATTGCACCTATGAACTGCATGGAAAGCACTAAACTTGTCCATGAGGAACAATATTGAGAAAACTGTCATTTCATGTGTGTTCCTTAAAGATAATAAATTTGCAGCTGTGCCTTGTTGAGGCTCAGACCTTTGCTGGAGGTGATGGGGGTATGAGAGAAAAGCCAGAGTGGCTGTTTAATCCAAGGTGAGTTGGCAGAGTTGGCAATATGTGTTTGTAAAAAAAGACAACATACAGACAAATTTGAGGTCCCCAGTATAGAGTGTGTTTGAATCTAAGATGTTTTGAATTTAATTTCAGATAAAATGTTCATGTGAAGCTTGTATGGGATATGATTCAGTATTACTGTCAAATACTTGAAGAATAGCCAAATTATTTAAAAGGTGAGCTGCTCTCCTGACTACCTCTGAAAGTCCAGTGTGTAATAAATCCTGTGAAATACAAAGAATACAAGTTTCAGATAACTTGATATGTTAAAGGATGGTGTCTGTCCTTGTCTAATATTTGTCAGATGTTCTTCACCTTTATATAAAATTCAATTTGCCTTAGCTCCTACCTGAAGAGGAGGTGTGATGAGTAGCAGGCTTTTCCCAGAATGGATGTTTTAGTGCTTGTTCTATATTTGAAGTTCTTGGCTTCCAGCCTCTTGGCTGTGCACTGAGCTTTGCCAATGTGGTTGTGGTTGGGAGCCAGGTCCCTGCTTCGGGCAATCCCAGATTCCCTGGAATATTATAGTTAAATAAGCGCCTCATGATACTTCCCAATCTAATTCAGGAACCTTCCCTTGACTTCATACTTTTTTGTTCTCATTGCCATATAACAGTTCTTATAAAAAATTCTGTTTAAGGGGGCTTTCTTTCTAGCCATGATTGCTGCCATTGAAAAATAAATGCAAATCATAAGAGGGTTTTTTAAAAGAATCAATATGTGTTGGGTTATTCATAGACTATTTTTGTCTTTTGTGTGACCAGCAGGTATAATTAGGGCTGGTTTGTGCCACTTTATTAGTCAGGGAAAAACCATTACATGTGCTGTATAAAATTTAAAATCTCCATAAAAATAAAAAGTGGGATTTTTGTTTTTTCTTCATTGAAATGAAGCTACATGAATGAAGTATTTTTCTCCATATTTTTTAAAGCATGGAGCATATGCATGGTGCTGGTAAGATTAGCAGTGGAAGGTTATGTATTCCAAATTAGCAATTTTCTTCCTTCCATTAAGACAAGCTGAATTTCTTTTTCAAAGTCTCTCAAGATAAATGCAGTCTCTCATGCTAGGTTTCAACCCCTGAAAAACTTTTTATTTAGTAATAAATCCAGATAAGAGGTTTACAAGGAAAGTGCTGACACAACCTTAACCATCCTGGCACAATTAGTTTAGCTGTAGGTTTGTTGTAATCCCAAAACAATAACAGAAAATTGTCCTGTCAAACAAATCCCATCTGCCCTTTGTATAATGCAGTCCCTGGATTAGAATGATTATGTACTCTTTAATCAAGATTTCTAATATCAAAACTGTATCCAGCTTCTCTTAAAGGAGATACTGCATCCATGTATTTACTACTTTTAGTGATAAGCAGAATTCTTGTGGCAGTTTTTCTGTTTTGTATTTTTTTTTTAACTTCTTTCAGGGTTGAGAAAACAGTTCTGTATTTAAGATAAGTGTTGACCAGACACTAAGTCCTTTTATAACCTTGACACAATAACATCATGTAAAAAGTGGGCACCAATAACTCTTTTGTCTCTGACTAACACTAAGAACAGATAGAAAAATTCCATTTAATTTTGGTGTAATTGTTTAAGCTATTCATCACCACCATGACCAAAGACCAAAAGAAGTGCTAAAGTCCTTTTGCTGGAAAGGAGGAAGGGAGAGATGACTGAAAATCTACTGAATCACTTCATCAGTCTCTGACACTATCATTTAATATATCTTGATACCCTGGGACTCATATTTCTATAAGACTTGTAGAAGAAACATATTTGTGATGGAGCAACCCACTGAGATTTGAACTGAACTGAAAGGGGTATAATTTTAAACTCCGGTTTTGTAGAGGTAGCATAAAAAACTGATAAAAAGGGCAGAAAACAGAAACCCTGTTCTGTGTAAAGAAATGGAATCCTTAAATCTGCCTAAGATTTCTTGGCTTACCATTCCCACAGATATAAAACCTAGGAAAAGTTTCTTTTTCAGCGAGAGAAGAGATAAACAAATTGATTCTTTGTGTACTTAGTTGAATTTCTTATAAAGAGTTCAGGTGTTATTCAAATCTCTGAACTGTAGGCAGGTGAGCAGGTGAGGAGTTTGTGTTTCCATGGCCATTCTGAGTGCTGCCCTGAGTTCTGCGGGGTGCCTGTGGCAGGCCTGCCTTGGCAACCATGGGTCTGTTTCTGGCCACTTAGGCCTGTTTCTGTCCCTGCAAGATCGAAACTTAAATTCCAGCCTTGATTTTAGTAGGAAAACAGTGACTGTTCATACGTAATGTTCATGTCTAGGAATATCTGTCCAGAATATCTGGCATAAAAAGGTTTTAATTTCTTTCCAAAGTTCTGGACTTTTGTGCCTCTGTCACCTAGAGGAACATAGGCTCAAATACACTTTGAATGTATAAGCCCCATCTTTTGTTTGCTTTGATATTGGCTTCTTTAATACCTGAATTGTAAAAGAACTTAGCCAAACCAGTATGTATAAATATGAATTTTCACACTGATGAAATCAAAGGAATCATGTTTTTCTAAATGTATTGAATTGAACAATTTTTTTCTTGGATTTAGAGGCTTTTTTTAAAATCCAAGGTGTAATCTATCAATAGCTAATTCAATAATAGATAAGGATATCCTTTAGGAAGGAATAGGATGAAACCTGGTTCTGACCATGGTGTGTTCACATTTCTCTCATCTGGAAAAAATTTACACAGAAATATATAGTGCAGAGTTCCCCTTATATCTTTTAAAAATACATGTGCTCTAAAAGCATACACTCTATCCAGGCTTGGCATAAAAGACTGATTGCCTTGTCACTGGGCCGTAGTTCCTGTTCATAGGCAAAAGTTGCACTGAATACAGTTCTTCGTGGGATGTGCCCTACTTTTCCACACTAACATGTTGTTTCATTCTTGCTTTGTCCCATTTTTAATTTCACTTTAGCTTGGAAAATAACGTAGCAAGGATGTAATCTTTGAACAATTTCATTATCACAAAGGAACCGAGAGTCCCTTTGGTTCCTTTAGTGCATGATTATGGTCTTAATGTTCTGAGACTGAGCTCTGCAGCCATCCTGTGAGAGAACAGCTCAATGGTTATGGCACTGCCAGCCTGGCTGCAGTGCTACAGCTGTTGCGCAAACCCTATTTTCTGTGTTCAGTAAATGGGGACCGGTACTTGGGGCAAAATGTGTGCAGAGCACTGGTTATATTTCCCCCAATGAGCTTTAGTTTGTGTGTTTGGCAGGA
Organism: Pseudopodoces humilis; assembly: GCF_049639895.1. NCBI lineage: Eukaryota > Metazoa > Chordata > Aves > Passeriformes > Paridae > Pseudopodoces > Pseudopodoces humilis. The sequence continues at coordinate 8,531,463 of NC_142217.1, forward strand.
AAAAAGGAGCTATTTCCAACACTGAATGTACCTTTTGAGGATGAACTGTTTATGCTGAGGTGAGAACCCAGGCTCAAATAGTGACTGTTTCTTGATGATGATGCTTTTCTTTTGTGAAGTTCCCTTGCTTGTGTCATCTATGATCTGTCCCATTCTTGCAAAGCATAGAAATGGAAAAGCTGAGTCCTAAACCCGAGAATTTTGACAAAAACTAGAAATATGAGTTGCTGAAGGGGAATATGCTGGAGTATATGTCTCTTACAAGCACCTTAAGAATGATACTGCCTCTCTTCCCCAGCACATCATTCTGTTTTATTTACCTTGGTTTCAAATTGTTGACAGTTCTGTGGCCTCTTTATATGTATATAAATGATTATTCAAGTGAAATGAGGCTGGGAATCAACTTGCTGTATTTTCTCCCCAGAATCAGGGAGTTCCTCCATGAGTTTTACAAAGTTACATACAGGATACTGATGACGTAGTGCCTTAATAAGGGCCCAGTTTTAACAGTCATCATGAATAAATATAAGTCCTCAGAGCTAAGTTAAAGAAGAGATGAATTTAGGTAAAAAATTATTTGCTGACACTATTATGTGCTTTCTTCAGCCTTTAAATTAAGGGGAAGACGAATTAACAACTGTCCCCAAGAGTTTTTTCGGTAGGATGCTGAGAGGCAGTTGAAGGTGGTAAAACCAGCAGCAGCACTTGTTGAAAACAGCATCTTTAATTTTGTTTTTGCAATTAAAGAAGCTTTACTCTTCAACTGGAAAAATATCAATGGGTTATCCAGAGCAACCTGTAGGGATCAATCCTGGTACAAATAGCAGGCTGGAGAAGGTTTGTGCAGTGGGCATAGGGGCTGTAGTAACTGCAGAGGAGACAATAACTGTGAGAACTGTACTGTGTGTGCATCATGTTCTTAGTTCTGGGCCAGTGCAGCAATCACAGAAAGTACCATTACCTCCTGTGCAAAGAGCTTGTTCTTCCTGCAGTGCATCACACCTACCAGCTCTGCTGTAGGACAGTTTCCTGAACTACTCAGTGACCTTTTTTAGGCTTATATCTTTATAATATATCTTTACTGCGTGTTTGACCTTATATCAGTATAGGAAATCACTCTTGTCTTGCTTCACTTTTGTTTCACTGCAGGTTTCATTCATTTGGGCAATTTCAACAGAAGGCTTTTCTTGCATGTAAATATTTTAATTGCTTAATGTACATCTCATTAAAGTAAATATCAATATTGAAAATACATACAATTTTATTATGGCTGGAGAAGATGCAACCATGAAGAACAAACTTTTCCTGGGGGCTGAAGGAACAGGGGTACAGGACATGCATACAAATGTTTTTCCAAGTTTTCTGGTAGCTGGTAGGGTAGGAGGATTTTTAAGTGCTGTAGTGTTCTTTGACTCATCATTTATTTCAAGCTTCTCTGTATCTCTTCTTTCCTTTCAGACATTTCATTAGTATTCATCTATATTCAGTAGGATCTGGGCTGTAATAACTGGTGGCCTGCTTGCTGTCTGAGTAATCCCACCTCTCTCATTAGCAAGGAATAAATGAACCCTCAAGACTGGTCATATATCCCAAAGTAGCTTCCATAAAAAAGAAACCCAAAATATGTTTTGAGTTTAATTAATTCCTTTCAAGCAGTAGTTTTGTTTTGTTTTGTTTTTTTCTTGTAGATGGCATCAAATCATCTGTCTGAGTGAATGTGCCAGTTTAGGATTAGAATAATGTTTTGTCTTAATCTTATATAATCAAAGTGTTAAAAAGGGTTATGTATATGTGTGTGAGTATATATGTATATATGCAAATTTCCAAATGCTTAACTTTCAAAAACACTCTCTGAAGACTCAGAAATGCAGGGCTGTTTTTTGAACTATTACTTTGTTGTCATTTTGGGCTCAATTCTCCAGTGATAATCAGATCATTTAGTTGACACCAGTGGGTCTGTGCTAGTTTAAAACAGCTGAAGATTGTCTGGTAGTTCTCTCTTTTTTTTAATAGTGATGCCAATAAAACCCAAGGTCACTTCTAACATATTCGTATCTAAAATTCCCATATTTGCTTTCTGATGGTGGGGCTATGGAAGTCTTTAAGAAACAAACTGAGCAGACAAGAAACTGCTGACTAATTTATGCATTCTCATCTAAGTTTTTCTTGACCAATGGTTCTAGGTTCTTAAAGCAAAATTCCCTTGCTAACTTTTACTTTTGTGGGGATGAGGGTGGGGGAAAGGATATACTGTCTAGGCAGAGAAGGAATTTCCAGATGGATAAGGTCTTATCATATTTCTTTGTAAAAATGGATGCAATTGCATGGTCTGAGAAAAAATATGGGACACTTCAGGTTTATTCAGAAAAAAAATTATCTGTGAACTTTTCTGTGTCTGCCACAGAAATGCCAGACTTGTAAACCAGCAGAGCCAGCAGAATTTTGTACTTGTTTGCACTCATCCCTCATTTTTCACACAGAAGGGTAATTTCCCAAGTGGACAGTGTCCTTTAAGATGAGTAGTATAAGAGTGTGAAAGCATCCATCTAGGAACTTTAGCTAGGAAATCATTCTGCTTCACTTTTCCCTTATATGAAGCTGTTTATGTTCTGATAACCTGTAGGATAACCTGCCCAACCCTGCTAGCTCATTTGGAAGTGTTATGAAGGAGTGTGTGTGTGTAATCTGTGAAATAATGTAGTTGAAAATGTACCTTTAGTTGGCTGACCTAGAACTTATTCTCTAAAAGTGCCACTACTTCATCCAATGGGGGATGTTAGGTGAGCTTTTTTTCAGAATGTGTCTTTACTGTAATGATTAGCTTTATATTCAGACATGCTGCCTTCCTGTTGGGCTGTGGAAAAAAACCTGTTTACAGAGAAAAGCTGTTAAGTAATTATGTGGGAACAAATGTGACACATTTGCATCCCAACCTTAAATATTGTTTATTTAGAACTGGCCAGAAACAGGGGGGCATTTTGGAAAAAACAAGCTCAAATTACTATAAATTACTTTAAAACAATAGTACTGAAATCCTTAGCAGCACTGCAGACCACGTATTCAATCAGGATGAAATCACACTATTTGCAAGTATTTGTGGCTGTTCCAGCCTTTGATAGTGGTGGGAAGAAGGGGGCAGTTATTTTCAAACACTTTAACTTGTTGCCCCTGCAACAAGGGAGAGATCTCTAAAGATATTATCTCTCTTTGAAAGAAATTTCTCAAGATATTATCAACATTAAATAATACTGTTAACTACATTATTTTATGGAATTTTGTTTGTAACTTTCAAAATCTTTTTATTTGATGTTTTTTATGTTGCTAATGAATTTGAAAATAATACAGTAAGAAAAGCCATGTAATCTTGGTTTACTTTCTTGTAATCTTAAAAAAATATTAAGCAGGAATTCACAAGAGCAGGAATAGCTCAATTATGCCAGAAATTGCTTATTTTATGGCACTGCTGCTTTAAAATTTTCAGCAAGTCACGTCTCAGAGCACTGTAAGTGTATGGAAAAGTCTTGGTCCTTCAAGTGTATGGGAAGCTAAAAGAAATCACTATAGAGAGTGTATGTTTTTTCTACAATAATGGAACTCTAAAGACCAACCCTTCAACAGGTCCTTGTCTACCTAAACTGCTTTCAAAAATAAAGAAATGGAAAATTTCTTTGTTCTGGTTTTGCTTCTAGAGCAAGACTGCGATTTGTTGTCTGGCTGTACCTCATTAAAACTGTTGCTCTGTTTTCCCCTGGAGAAAGATTGATGTCTGCAGTGTGTGAAATGATCCCTGGTTATTATATAGCAATTTAACAGAGGTTTCTTACTGTTACCTCTAGTTTACCCTTAGAGAAACTAACACACAATGCTTTATTTGCTCAGTTGTGATATTTATTGTGTGATTTTCTTTTTTTCCATTCTTTAAAAGTTTCCCTGCTTCCTGCATATAAAAGATACTGAATTTACTAACTGAAAAAACCTTCTCTGGAAACAGCTGGAGGAGCTCAACTCTTATTTCAACCTGTATGTGCCAAATACAGAGTTTTCAAATTCATGGCAAGATGTGAGGAAGATTTATTTAATGCAATATTGTTGCCATTTTCTTTAATATTGCAAATCTGTCACTCCTAAACTCTTTGGTAGAGTCCACCTGAAGTTTTATAGAAAATTATGTGGAGATTACTTTTGCTGTGGCCATATTTTAAAGAACCTGTGCCTACCGCCCCATATTCAAGTATCCTATAAGAGAAAATACAGATTATGACATTTCTATAGTTAGAGAGATAATGATTAAAATAAGGGCCAAAGTAAAATACTTGAGATTAATTAGAAAGTAAAACCAGTGACTCTGCTATGTCTGTATGTTCTCCTTCCATTGCATATATAGTAGGTGGCAAATTTAAATCATTTTTCATTCTCAAAGAAAAGTTCCATATTATAATTATCCTGCCCAAATTTCTGAGTGCTTTTAGCAACAGCTATGCCCCATGCACTGAAATTACAGGATGAATAAAAGAACCTGTAATTTCAAATCACTTACTTTAAAAGAGCTGAATATTTTTTAAGTGTAGACTTTAAACTCCTTAATATTTTAAGAGTTTATTCACATTTATCTTGACTTCTGGCTTCCTTGCCCCAGAAATGGAGCAATGATATGCAGAAGCGAACAATCTAAAATTACACAATCACATTTAAAAAAATAATTCTATAACTACTGTGTGTGTTTTTTGTACTTTTCCCAAAGGACAATAGAATGTTATGGCCGTAGGGAAAAAACCCACAAGTGATTCTTCTTCATTAATTCAGGTGAAGGTCACCCAGAGTTCTCTCTTGAAATTTGAATAAACAACTGACAGAATAACTCAGATTAGAAAGAACCTCTGGGTTTAAGTAATGTTGGTCTTGGATGAAAAAAAGGTGACTCAGAACTGATTTGAGAGGCTGCTGCTGTTTTCAGTTGTTTCCTACTAATGCTATTTAACAAGCCCTTACCTCAGGTCTATGGATTTTAACATACAGCTCTTTAAAACAAAGCTCTGGTGTTAATTGCACAAAGAAATGCAAAGAAACAGGTGGGCAGGCAGGTGTTTCCCTACTATAAATTTTTCCAGGGGTGGGTGATTCACTTGTACTTCTCTCCATGCCAGCAATGCATGCCATCTATAATTCCAGGCTGACAGAAAGCCACCTGCCTTGGAGCTGCAGTGCTTTGTGTAATGGATTGTACAAATACATCCACTTCTTGTAGCAAAATTTCAATCCTCTTGTTTTAAGTTTTATTATATAAAACCAAAGATGCACAGGGTTTAGAACATATGTAAGTTTATAAATGAATCCTTTATCAGTGCCACAAGGACAATGACCTAAATTCAGATCGGACTGTGACCCTGGCCCTGTGCTGTATAGTTTATCTCAGGAATTCATTAGATTTAATAGGAAAAGTTTAAGACAACATGGTGATATACATGGTACAATTACTGTTTATAAAGAATTGATATAGTACTTGAAAGTATTTTCTATATTAAAAAAAAATATTAAAAGTTACAGCTTGAATGGGAATATTATCAAAGGTGATTTGCAAATATTCACAGCTTAGGAACCACCTTTTTTTTGCCAGAACTGAAAGCATTTGGGATTCCAGGTTTGACCACAACTTTTCCATTTAACTTCAAGTGCTGTGGCTGTTAACAGCTGCACTGGGGAGCACTTGCCCCTCAGCAGATCTGCCATTGACTGGGGGAAGTGAAGGAAACATGCTTAGAAACATAAAAGCAACCTCTTAAAGGTCATGTGGATGCATTGCCTTCTTCCAACTCCCTGAAGTCCCAAACATCATGAATTTGTGCTTTTAAATGAGAAAATAAAAAGGTGTTTTTAACAGTTTTTTACCCAGGAAACAGCTACACCAATGCAAGCCATGAGCAGCCAGTTTCTCCATGAGAACACTGTTGGAAACAGTGTCAAAGGTGCTACTCAAGGCTGGGTAGATGACATCCAGAGTGTTTTGCAGCTCCTGCTGTCTGTTCCCTTGCTGTGTACATTGGTGTAGATGCACTTCCATTGGGATCCTGCTGCCTCTTCTGTCTTTTCTGCCACACGGGCCTCCAGCCCTGGCTCCAGTGAAATGGCAAACTGAGGGCCCTCACTAGCACATCATCCTTCAAACACTGGGGTGTTGCCCCCATGCTAATCTCTGGTGAACCTGGTTTTATCCCTTCCCTCTTCAAATCTAGTTTAAAGCTCTCTGATTCCTGCTAAGTCCTGTGCAAAGATCCTTTTCCTCCCTGGAGGTGTACCCAGTCTGTTTTCCTGTAAAAAGGCCCATGTTCACAAACCCCAAAATTCTGCTGGTGACACCAGGATCAGAGCAGGTATTGACCTGCTGGTTCTTGCTGTTTCTTCCCTCATCATTCCTTGCAATTGGAAGGAGGGATAGGAAGATGATACTTTATTTCCAAAGGTGTTCTGAGGCCTTAATCTCTGATATATGAATAGTGCTTTTTGATTTGCCTTTGAAGGAGTTATACAGCTCTGTGTGAACAGAAGTGAAGAACAGAGAGTGAAGTTTGAGAAGTTCCTTGTGATTCTGACAGTCACCCTCCTACTGAGGACTCAGCCAAGCCCAGCACAGAGCACTACTACTTAAACTGTTAAAACTCTATTCATTGTCACATTTAGTGAATCGCAATCTTGCTTTATGCTTCTTTCTGCAGGAGCACTGGCACAATTTGAAGCAGCAACTACTTTAATGGGATGTAATGAGCAATTAATGAACAAAATAATATCTGTGGTGTACATGGTAACGGCTTGTCACTGCTCCTTTGTTCTTGTTCTCATCATCTTCGTCAGCATCTGACCTATAATCAGAGTTTCTTCATGCTTATCCACAGTACTATTATTTTAGGCAAGGCCTCGTCGTCCCTTTCAGCACAGAGAAAATTGATGGTGTGAACTACATGAAAAGAGAATAATATGCTTTCTTGACAGAACCAGTCTCCCTTGCTCTCCCTCTGTGTTGACAGCAATGACTTCCTTAACCAAATTTTTCAGTCTCCTTTTCCACAGAAGAATGCTGTTTATAAATGTTTTCCTTCAAGCTGGAACATGTCCTGAATTTTGCAGTAGGATTTGCAAATGTGTAGTGCTGAACCTTTTTCAAGTCATGTTGACTTTTATGGTCTTTCACTGAGCCCCGTGTTCCAGACACTTTTGGGTTCATTTCTCCTCAAGAGCTCTGCCTGTGCGGTTATCACAAGGAGCAGGAGGCACAGGTCCAGCTCCACTCCTTGTCTTTGTGTGGCAGCTGCTTGCTCCATGCTGGGCTGGGCAAAGGGGAAGGAATTTGCCTGCTTTTATATTGATTAAGGGTCAGAATGGTCTTTTCCATCACCAGATAACTCTGAAGAGTTAAAAATACAAGCTGGGAAGAAATTATTCCGATTTAACTTTGTTTCAATAATTCAAGATTCTCAGAGCTATTTATTCTCATTCCCCAAATGGCATTTGTCTTGAGAGCTCAGGGGAATCAGCTGTCTTCTCTGTAGCCCCAAGGTGTATTAAGGATGGTATTCAAGAGCAGTAACTACACTGGAAATCAGGAAGCAGTAAAGCATAACTTATTCTAGAATAATTTAAAAATAAGTTTACATTTCTACAACATCACAAGTTTGTTTTTAACAGTGAGGAAACGATTCAATCACGAACTTTAGCATTCCTGAAAATTCCACTTTAGTAAAGATGTAGAAGATAGTTCATTATGTAGCACTTATAGTAGTTATGTACTTACTTATGTACATACAGACTATTTCTGTACCCCAGGACAACAATGTGAAATCTATTTTGTAGCCTTCCTGGGGAGAAAACCATACAGTGATACATAAATACAGTTTTTCCATTGCAATGATTGATGCTACAGTGCTCATATATTAATAGTACCAGGACAGTATGATACTAATAGAGTCTCAATTTACCTATAACACAGAGGAAAAACTCTTAAAGAATAAATTCAGTTTTGTTTTTTTGGTGGTTTTTTTTGGTTTTTTTTGGTGTTTTTTTTTGTCAGCATGTAGCAAAGATGTGAGGAAAAGCAGGGTCAAACTGCTTACAGAATAATAAAGGTGCCCCTTCTGAGTGCATCTTCATGAGGTTGTTTATTTGTGCAGGGAAGCAGGTTTATAGGATTTTGGACAGATGGATGATGAAGGCTGAGTCAAACCTGAAACCAGCTGCACAGAAGAGACCAGTTTGCAGTTTTTCAAAGCTTGAGAACCTTGCAGGCTGTGCATTGAACAACAGAGACACACAGGTGAGAGCAAAACTGTCAGTCCTTTCTCCAAAAAAAGTTCTCTGCCATTTTTAGGTTTACATTTTTGTTCTCATTGGCACTGTGTAGCTTTGCTTACTGCAGTTTACTTGAGTGTGTGGCAGGAGAGAAACTTGGAAACTTTTGAGCCTGAAAAATTAATATCCTTTGGGAAAGGACTTGGCCAGTCTTGTGTTTGCCTTTGAGGTGTGATGGAAGAACACTGAAAAGATAGGTGAGGGAGGAGCAGAAGACCATGAAGATTTACAAAAACAGATTTTAAACTAGAGGAGTGTTTGTATTAAGCATTGCTCTCACAGAATACATAGGCAATTGGAACTAAAGATAAACTCAAATCTTGGTGTCCTGGTACCCACAAATTCTAAGTCTTTGAAGCATTGCTTGTGTCTCCAACACACTGAAGTCTAATTTTATTGTTTGTTTCAAGATTTTTGTGCTTACCATATTCTTTTTTCAACCTCCTCCTGATAAAATTATAGAAAAAAATGCAGTGAAAGAAGCCTGTGTGGAGACAGGGTCTGTGTACCCTAACTCACAATAAATATCTGTCTTCCCCTACGTTAAAAGATTTCAGGAAGAGATTTGTGGTAGTTCAAGCCATGCTGCCTCCTTTGATTTGCCTGCCCCCATTCTTCATTTTGGAATACCACGAAAAACTCTGGTGTTCTTCCTCACAGAAGCAGGCATATCTTATTTTGAGCCAATCTGTTTTCAGTAAAATCCTCTTTCAGTTCTGATAAAATTTTCCCACTGTGTTGATCTATGGAGCTGAGTTGCTGATTTGATAAACTGTGATGAAAAAGTAATTTGTCTCTCTGAAATAAAGGTTAACTGTCTGCCAGATTTCACTGTTCAAAACAATCGTTCAATGCCTACAGAAAAATGAGAGGAAAATTGAAACCTGTTGAAAGCATCTTTTCCTCTCATTAATCATAATGCTGAACAGGTTTGGCTAAATGCGAGTTGCTTCTTTCCTGGGTGAGGTGAAACCTGAGTGCGTAGGTTCAAATCAAGAGGGATCTCCTGTTGGTAACTGCCCAGAAGAGGTCAGAGGTGATGTTTCCTGCTGAAGTGTCTGTGGATTGGGTGTGCATCTCTACTGCCTTGCATCCTGCTTTGCTTGGGGAAGCTGGAAGGCACACTGAATCATCTGTGGCTCTGGGCAGGTATTGCCCACCTGATGCCAAGCAGGTCATACAGACACCCCTTCTCAGCTTCCCTAAGCAGTGAAGCAGAAGCAGCTGTGCTGTTCCATTAATTGCCCTGGAAATGTGTCACCTGTCCAGGTCCTGCAGGCAGGTCAAACAGTCCTCAAGGAGCAATTTATTGGCTTCCCCTCAACTATTGTACAATGTCCTAAATGTATTCTTGAAACTAATAGTTCTTAGAAGTCTTTCAGCACTTGATGCATTGCTTGTTTTCATGCAGAGAAAATATGTTTACAATTTAGTTAGGGAATGGTTTTGGCAGATTGTTTCTTTTTCTGATAAACACAGGTAAATATTTAAAAAAAAAACAAAACCTCTCCCACAGGGAATAGTCAGAGTTGTGCTGATAAGAAAAAAGTGACAATGTTTTGGAAGTTTGTGCATAGAATATTAAACTGTATTCCTACTGAAATACATATTATCTTTTAAGTTTGGTTGTAGTTGAATAATGTCCAGTAGTTGTAGTATATTTGTCATTTGTTATATCCTGCAGGTTGTAGTCATTAGTGTTTGTTTCATCTAAAGACAATTTTTAAGAGATTTTGAACACCTTTGTGTTTTAGCAGGAATAAGTGCTGACATTTAAAAACCCATTTCAGAACAGATCATGGGCACTCAAGCTAAAGGTCATATTGGTCAACACAGACAACTTTTGATTCATTAGAAACTTGAAGGTGGACTAACAACTACCGGTATTTGTCGAGTGATCGATTAATTTCTCAGTGATAAACATGAAAGAAAATCTTTATGCCACAAGCAGTTTTGTCAAGTAGCTTGGAAAGGCTGCTTGATAGATGGAGCCTTCAGGGAAGAACCTAACAAGAATCAATTGTTGTCCTGACTATAACTTAGCATGAGTTCCTAATTAGCAACTCAACTCATCAGTAATTCTCAGCAGCCCATCTGCCTTTGCTTTATGTTCATGTGCTATCTACTTTTCACTCTAATCACCTACAAAAATTTGAGCTGTGTATTTAATATTCAAAATACTTGTAGATAGTAACTTCGCATTTTTGTTCCAGAAACATGTATTTGTCAGCTAGAACCAAACAAATTCTATATGGGGAAGCAAAAACTCTTTACACCTAAAAAATGAATTATTGTGTTGTTAGCAAGGCACTATTTGCCTTCTGTCATATCTGTTCCCAGGTTAGCACCAGATAACTCCCAGCTGATTGAAGGGGGACAAGCCTATATTCTGTCTGGCCATACCATAGGACAGACAGAAACAATTGCTGCATTTTAATGTCATTCATATTCTTGTGAACGACCCTAGAAATGAATGGTGTTTTTCTGACACTTGGGTTCCATGTTACTGTCCAGAAACTATTTGGGATTCAGCATAAGCAACAACACGTGGTCAGCTAGACTGGGAATATAAAAAGCAAATAAATGAAGAAAAGCAGTTGCCAATAAAGATTACACAAATTTGAGAACTTCAGCCTGATGTTGTTTGGGCATTATTACTTTTTTTAAAGAGAGTGAAATGTGCAACAGGACTTTGGTTTTTCCTCTTTTAGACAATTCTTTTGCCTTAGGACTCTCAGGTGCTTGGTCTTTCTAGTTTATCAAATAGATCCCAAGGGAAATTTTGCTTTTGTCAATAATAACTGTGAACTCAGGGTTTCCAGATAATATAAATCCTCTCCTTATTTTGAGGTTGGCTTTGGAACTTTACCTAATCCTTACATTTCACATTATCATCTCTATATAAGCTGCCTTTTATTTTAAAGTAAAATCTTCCTTTTCATAATAAAATGCCAAAAGTCTCTGGAAAACATGAAATACTTATATATTTTTTTTTTTTTTTTTTTTTTTTTTTTGTATTCATAGTGACTTTATTGCAGCTATCATGATTGATGAGCTTGATTTACTTGAAATTGTTGACAGGAGCTGTTGTGGGGGGTAGAGAGGAAAAGAATGTTTTTCAGTTTCTCTACAAAATGTTTGATTTCAATTTGGCAAGTGGGGGGACAAATGTGATGCAGAGCTTGTAGCAGTGCCAGAACATCTCACCTGCCCTGTGGGTGGCTGATGCTCACTCTGGAGTCCCAAACCTCAGGAATTTGGCTTTGGAATTGCAGCACAACTGCTCAGGGTACCCACCATGGGAACAAATCAGGGCCAAGCCTGCACAGCACACTTCCTTTAGGAGACAAGGATAATCCCTCAGCATGAAATGATGCCAGACTTAGCTGGGGTAGGTAACATAGAAAGGATAATTTAATAAATATTTTATATCCTCTTGTCAGCTGGAGGTGTGTGCAGGCACATATCTTAGTTTGAGAAGTAGAACTCTGAAGTTTATGTGTCACAGGTAATATTTGGTAATTTTTTGTTTAAATGGCCATGGTTATAGAAGGTTTCATGGAAAACATTTGTCTTGCTCCTCATTCATTTTCCATAATGCTGGAAATGCCTGGAGAGGCAGCGTATTCCCTAGAGGGAAATGTATGTGAGAAGAAAAGCTTCAAGCTGCCATTGATTGTTTGGCATTTGAGTGAGCTCTGGGAGAGCAGATTAATACTTGCCCACTGTCAGCCATGAGCAACACACACAGTGGAACCCAACCAGAGCCCCAGATGCTCCTACTACACTGTGGTGTAAATCAAAACTAGCTCAGCTGAAGACAGTTTGAGTTGTGCCATGAAAAGGAGATATTATCTTATTTGAACATATTATGTCTGTGGAACATCCATTCCACACTGACAGTTCACCAGCAATGCTACTCTTGTTCCATTTAGTTGCTAAGAATTCTTCTTTCACACCCTGAATTCATAAGTGTTGCCAATATACTCCAAGAGTGCATCATAATCTCCTTTTTCCATCCATTTTATTAAATAAACTGGGAGAATTAGAGCGATAATCAAAACCTCCTGCTTTCTAGTCTCTGCATTCTTAACAGGTATGTAAAAAAATCAATAATTTTATTTAGGAAAAAGAGCAAGGTCTCACACTGATGTTTTAAAGGGGAATCCAAATAAGAGAAGTTTGGTTTAAATTGTCTATCTTGGTGTGCATTTTCTGTATTGGTGCTAAAAAAGACACCATATATACAATTTTTAACTTTATGTTCAGAAATTAGTTCACAAAGCAGGCAAACAGATGTTAAAGAGGGAGAAAAGTGGTGCTGTGTCACCTCTTTATTACTTGGCCTCCTGAGCCTGTGTGTAATAGGGAGTAATTTTGTTTCTGGTTATCAACTGGTTGGGCTGGCAATCTCCAGAAATGTGGTATCATGTTCTTACTAGCTAGCCCTACTTTTCGAATCCTAATTTCTTTTTTTCTCGGACTTTCCTCTTTTGCATTTTCTGATGACCACAGATTTCCACAGCACAATTTTTAACTTGAGCAGTAGGTTTTTAAATATCAGTCCCCACCCTCAAGTAGAGTCTTAATAACTATTATCCCATATGTGTGACTGCACTGTTAAAATTACAACTCGTAAAACACCCATTATGGCCAAAAAGAGTCCAGTAAGCATTCTGGAAGTAAAGATGACTTTTCAGTTACAATTACATGTTGTGTAAATTGAACACAAACCTAGGAGAGATTTTGATATTTGCAGTCCCATAGTGCAGCACATTTGAGAACACTGCATTGAAACCAAGTCTACAGCTGGCCTTTGCAGATGCCACTTTTGTGGAGATAAAGAAATGAAAATACCTTCTGGGCCCAAGTGAGGACTGACCTACATTGCTACTCTAAGCTAAGTGCTCACTGAAGACAAAACTGTAGGATGGTTGTTCAGCACCTGAAAGATCTCAGGAAAGAACTTAGACAGTTTATACAGGTCCCAAATGCACAGGGATGCTGATGAGACTGCTCAGGCTCATATTGTCTGCAGGAAGTCCAGGCAGAGTTGAACAATACTGTCCTGTGTTGAGGGCTGAAATAAGAGCAGGTGTATGTTGCCCTAGTCTGGAACTCAATTCAGGCCCTGTAGATTCATACTTAACAAATGGTTCCTCAAATCCCTGTACCTTGGTGGGAATAATGTGTTGAGTATTGACAGTGAGAGTAGGAGCTTTAAAACAGCTGTGGTACAAGTCACAGGGATACATGGCCTATTTCTTTCATGCTCTCTAGTTTATTTGAAGATCAAAATTCTGCTTTTCTAATTTACTTTGCTTTCAGTCTGTGCACCTAATTTTGTTTGGTTGGATTTTTTTTCTTTGTTTCTAGCAGCAAAGTCATCAAAATACTCTTTTTAATGAAGGACAGTTACATAAAAAAGGTGTGGAAAAAGCCACAAGATTTAGGGAAAATAAATGCAGCTGTGTTACATTATAAATATAAGTGTTTCTTTTAATTTAGTGTGACAGTACTGTTGCTGCTCTGATCAAGATTTAGAAGTACTTTTTGGTAGGAATATTTTGTTTCTCAGCAGAAGCTGACAGAATCCAATTCAGAAAGTTGTAATTGGCCTTCCAGTATAGAATGCCGGTTTCCTCCACCCTCCCCTCAATATAGCACAAGATTATATGTTTTTATGTGCCTGCCAAGCTGAAATCTCAAGGAACAGATTTGCAGGGAGCATTAACTGCAATATGTAGCTAGGAAACTGTGCAATAAAAGACAGATATGCTGAAATTCCTGCAAATTACAGACCTAATCCACTTCCTGGGTGGCTCCAGGGAGCTCAGTTATGAAGGACAGCCTCGTTTTACCAAAGAACAGACGAGCTCAAATGTGTCTCTTGTAATTAATGAAGAGAAAAACCCTGAAGGTTCAACTGAAAGAAGGCAAAATCACAGAGTGAGGAAAGCAGGATTTTATTTGTAGACTGAAGCAACTCATTAGCTTTTATTTTTCATAAAATATAGGACTTTAGTTTTGCAGGGAAGTCCTGAAGTGATAGCTGGCCATTGATACAAGAGAGGATTTGGTTTGTTACTACTAAGTAATGAAGTGTTTTGTTATTGGTACTGAAATTATTGAGAGCTAAACTTAAGGAATGAGTTGTGTCCTGAAGTGAATCCAGGCTGGAGTGGGCAACTCCAGCTGGGAGGCATCAGGGAAAGCTAGTGGAATCTTCAAGGGAGCTTTGGAATGTTGTCACCTCCACTGAGCTGTTCTCAATCCTTCAGAATGGCAGGGTGTGTACCTTGGGATACTTTTCAATCCAAAAGTTTTGGTGAGTTTCTGCTCCCTTTTGGAGGTGGCCGCCAAGGTACCTCAAACAAGAAAGGAGAGTCTCAACCTCTCTTGCACTGATAGTTCCAGGTGTAAAAGAATGGAAGCAATTATAAGCCATGAAGTCAAGAATGCACTGGAATAAAGCATTAATTCTACATTGTGCAGAGGGTTATTAAGAATAATGGAACTTTAATGCATTTTTGTGACAAGATATTTGTGTATGTATGTCCATTTAGAAATATTATTTCATTTCAGTAATATTTGTTGAGATGCAGTGACTTTCTGGAGAAGACAAATGCATATGAAAGTGAATAACAATGGCTTCTATTTCAGCAAAATTTTACTGTATTCTATTTAAGGGTCATGGGAAAGCCCACTTTTACTACATATATATACATATACATATACATATACATATACATATACATATACATATACATATACATATACATATACATATACATATACATATACATATACATATACATATTTCTTTGTGACTTACACTGATGGAGAGACTGGTGGCTTAGTCACATACTTTCAATTTGTAATAATTTTTTTGATTCTAGAAGTAGTAAGTAGTCAGAAGATTATTTATCTATCAGTCTGCTATTAATGGAATGCACAGGATGTTGCACAGCTGGACAGTTTGCATAAGCAGTTGCTAGAACACACCAGTGATATTTTCTGCTTTGTTTGGAAGCAATGTCATTAGTCTTGGGGTGAGAGGCCATTCCAAAGATATTTAATTAGGCTGAAATCTTCAAAACTGGGATTAATTTTGGTTTTGTGGCAATTTTTAACTTAAGTTTTCAGCTGACATTTATTGTTTCTTTGAAGTTTTAAAACTTGAACTTATATTAAAGAAAAATAAATTTAGCAAATATTACTTAAATCTGTATGTGTTACCTAAAGAAGTCAAAACTGTTATAATTATATTTCATCAAGTGTAACTTAACATTTTAATAGGTAATATCTAGGGCTGATCTGTCAATGAATTCTTAAAATTAAAACATGCCATTTAAACACATGATTTACTGATTCATTTCTATAAGGAACTTTCTAGTCATGCTAGAGAAGCATTTCCCTTAAAATGGGCTCTGCTATATTTTGAAGTAGGTGGTTTTGATATCAAAGAGTAAAAAAAACCTCCTGTGTTTTCCCTTTCCCTTGGGGCAGAGAAAGACTGGCTACAAGTCTGTAGCTTGAGGCTGAATCAGTGCAAATTCTTCAAAATATAATTAATTGCATTACACTGAAGTTATCCAACAAATCTTTCAAGTGTATAATCAACAGCAGTAATTTGACAAGTTTATCAATCACTTTACAAGACAAATCCTGATTAAATAAGAAAGGGACTTAATCTTTGCAATACAACATAAATCATGTGTACTGCTTGCTAAGAGATAAGATCAGTTTAATTTTCTACAGCTGGGCTACTGACTTGTATTGTTTAGAGAGCAACACAGAATTCCTTGCAGTAACTCCAGAACTTGCTTGGGATTTGCCTCTCCCCTTGCCAGAGGGGACCAGGCCAGAGAAGACAGGAGGGCTCTGGCTTGATGTGCTGGAGCAGCTCTTCGTGCCTGCCCAGGGCTGCTGGGATTCCATGTGCGGAGAGGCAGCTCTGCAGACGGGATGGGCCAGGGGAGCCCCCTGCTCTGGGTGCAGTGGGACTGGAGAGAGTCCTGCCCTGCACAGGGAGGGATTGTCCATTGACCATGAGCATCCCTGAGTCCAGCCCACACATCCCACAGGGAGGGCGTGTGCATGTCAGAAAAATTAATCCACAAACACCAGAGGTTTATGTCCAAAAAGGAGACAGAGGACTCCTTTTACTTTATTCAAATAAAGGGAGAGACCCTGGGGCATTCCCCCTCAAATTTTTCAAGGACACAACTTCCTTTTTTACCTAATTTCCCATCTGCATTTCCCTCTCTCTTTACCCGTTGGCTGAGGTACTTGAGAGGTAGAGAGTCCTGGAATGCCTGTTATCTAAGATTCCCCTCAAATGTATAACTCTCTCTTTTAATTTTTAATTCTTATGGAATTTATGGTTTTTCCCCATTGTTTCTTTCATCTTTCAATATCCAATTTCATTTATCAGCAAACCTACAGTTTGTTTGTGAAAGCAAATATATTTTTTCCATTCATCAGTCAGTGGAATCCTTTCCATTGTTTCTTTTATCTCTCAGTGCTAGTTTTATCTGCCAGCAGACCCACAGCTTGTTTGCAAAGACAAACCTGTCATTCCCCTTGTGTGTTCATATGGGTTTTTAGCATACTGTGTGTGTAGTTAACCTAACTTGGGCTTCATTAAACCCTAATACAAAGATTCAGTCTAGAGGGGTGCCCAGAATACCTAAAGCTTCTTACCTTCTTCCTCCCTCCTTCAGGTCCTTGTTTTTCTTAGTTGTATTAATTGCCCCTTTTCTATTTCGTGACTGAATTCTTGTTGTGTATGCAATACTGGTGTCCAACACTACAACTTAATAGCTTTGTTTATAGGGGATTAGACTTAAGGAAAACTCAAAGTCCCTGACATGCAGCTGGTAAATCCCTGTGTTTTTAGCAGTATAGCTGCAAAAGATATTAAGAAGGTGCTTAGCATCTTCATCTACAAAATCAGAATGAAAACATAGAGCTGAGAGCCAATTTTTGTGCTCCAGTACATGTATAATGCTTCTAACAAAACCCAGAGTCTTCCAGTGAAGACAAGTTGCAACTGTTTAACAGAGGGGACTAATCTGTGCTGGCCTCTGGCTTGCTTTTAAAAAGGGGGAGGCCCAAGGTGTTAAAATTTATGTGTAGATGGTCAGCAGATTGCATGGAGAGTATAATGTTATTTAATATAAGTTCTCATTACTTTTAAATATACTCTCTTGATTGTAGCTGTAATTTACTGACTATTTTTGAATACACTAATGTATTTTTATTAAATAATAGAAAATAGCTTCCTGCTGTTTATGCATTACTTTTGCTGGTTTAATTAATTGTCTAGACTAAAGGTATGCTGTACTTCTTAGTACAGATGTCTTCTGCAGCTAAAGGCATGCATTTATTGGATGGATTAAGTAGCTATGAATGCTGGGGAATGAATGGACTTTGGAAACCTCCCAAAAATTTATTGTGTAATGATTTTTGTCATGGTGAAAGCTGCAGTGGCTGGAGTTCCTGGCAGAAAAATGAATCTCTTTCAACACAGGGAAACATTTCCTGAATACTTCTGTTGATATTCCTCTTCAAAAGCAAACTTCTTGTAAATACTTGATTTTTTTCTCCAGGTTTGGAGCCACAGTCACTCTGCCAAAATCAGAGGAATGTGGGCTTCACAGTTTACTTGGGACACTAATGGAAATATTCTTCTGACTCTAAGAACTGCACATGTTGCAGTGTAAACACAGTCAGGCTATGAGATTTGATCCATACATAGAGTAGAAGGGTCCCATCACTGAAAAGTTTATGATTGAGTAAATAAAGCCTAGGGATACAATAAACAGTGATAAAATATAAAAAATACAAAAAATACTAACATTTTATATATGGAAGAAAGATACATGGAAATTAAAATTGTATTTGGGGTTTTAAGCTGGGAGACTGGCTGCAGTTAAATGAATAATTTATTGTTTTGATGTGCTGTTGTATGAAAGGAATTAAAAATGTATTCCTCAGTGAATTCCTGGTGAAAAGCAGTGGTCCGAGGGAGAGCCTTTATGACACTCTGAATTTCATTGTCCCCATAGATTGCTCTTTGATTTCTTGGCTGAGCTTGTGAACTTGACTGGTTTTAGGCAAAACTCAGTGGGCAGGGCAGAGGGAGTGAGACCATCCCTCTGTTCCCCTGACCTGGGCTTAGGGGTGGGCACTGCAGTGGGATAGGGCTCCTGGGGGTGCTGGCTCCAGGGACTCTGGAAAAACCAGGGATGTTCCAAGGTGCAGCTGGCCTGCCCTGCCTGCAGTGCTGCTGCCTTCTGGCTTGCCTGGACTTTACAGACAAAGAATAAAGCTTTAAAAATTCTTCTGCATTTCCTGCTTCTTCCCTCCCCCATTTCAGGAAAACAAGTGGATCAAATATTAAGGAACCAACCCTTTCATAGTCATCAGATATTTCCAAATACATTTTGACATTTTGAGAAATAAAATTTTGTTGAGTTGTAGTTACAGGTGGTGCTGATTCTAAACTTCCAGTACTGTTGTTGAGATATAGCCTGCTCTGAATCTTGCATGAAAAGTGTCAGAGGTGCTCTTTTTATCTTTTTTTAGGGATGCATTCTGACTCTGTAGTGTCATCACTGACCTCTCCACTACCACTGACATGTTTTCCTAAGAATGATAAAAGGTTATGTTTTTGCAGTCTTTCTTTTGATTGCCAAATTGTGAAATTTGTTATAAATCCTGATGATGATTCATTTTGCTGTTGCTCAGAGGTGACAGTGACTTTTAATGCATATTGAGTGAAAATTTGGTGTGAGAAATTGCACTGGCAGCATTAGTTGTTGCTGTCATTAGTACTGATCTGATTGTGATTTTTTTTTTTTTTTTAGTTAATAAGTAATTCACATGCTCATGCAGGCCACCTTGGAAATCCAAGCTTCTATAAAGAGAATTTCATGTCTTGAGGAGTGGCCACAGAAACACTTGGAAGTTTTTCTAATGGTTCTAACTCCCTCTTGCCCTAGAGTTAATAGAAGAGAACAGAAATTCACTGGGATTCATTTCAGCCGCCTTCTCAATTTCCATCAAAACCACAATTATTGTACGAGGGTTTGGCTGTTGTTGTTATGACAGCTGTGGTCAGTTCCTACATTGTATTCTGAGCTTCCTGAGCCCCCCAGCCTTCCCACATGCCCTTGGGCCTTGTGCCATTGGAGGGGTCACTGAGGCTCACAGCAGGCGTTGGCTGCCATAGCCAAGGGACTGTCCAGGGCAGGAACACCCCACAGGCCTGCTCTGTTCTGTTCCTGTCCTCTTTACTGGAGGGGGTGTTCAAGGGTATATTTAGATTATTTTCCGGGGATGTAGAACTTGGTCTGGGACCATACATTGTTAGTATGCTTCAGAAGACTCCCCTGGAACCCTTTCAGTACAGCGTGTTTTTTTAGAGGGAATCTTTTATACTGACTTTGGAACTTCTTCCAAGTGGTTCATGTGTGAAAATAATTTCTGTAGACATTTGCAGTCTTAAAAGCTACTTTTGTTCTTCTCATCCTGTTTTGATATTTCCCATTGCCGTTGACTTTAGGAATGTAAGACATGGAGGCTCAGAGTGAAAGGATGTCTTGAAAGAGCTGTCATTTTAATGAGAAACGCAACTGGTTGAAGATAGTCTCAGGATTTTAATTGAATAATTCCATAGATTGTCATTTTTGTTTGAAGCAGGAATGTCAGGAGCAGAATAAGACAAACATAAAAACCTAAGTACTGTAGAACTTAATTTATACTTTGCTTGAAAAGGAATATCAAAAGATATCATTGCATGTTGCTTATGTAAGTTCACACCTTTTATTTGTACATATCTATTTTCATTTCTAGATGCCACTATTTAGGAAAATACGATATCAACCTTACATTGAAAAAGAAAAGCATTAAAGGAATCCATCCACATTGTCTCTGATGTGGATCAAAGGAAATTGTATCCATTTGGGATAGATGCTAAAGTAACCATGGAAAACTTGCATGATCTTCAGTTCTTTATGTACCTTAAGAAGACAGAGAAGCGTGATTTTGGGAGTAGCAGGGAGCTCTGGGGCTGTCAGGAGGATGTCAGGATCTTTCTGATTCTGAAAATGAATTGATCTTTAAAAATAGACTCCTGTATCCACATTTAGATATAAAAAAAAAAAATAAAAAAATTTGAGTGTAATTAAGTTTGTGTGTCAAAACTCATCAGATTTTTTTAGCACTTCTTTTTTAGGGCTCAACACAGCTATTTTTATTTCATCTGATGAATTAAATCTTTGACTTCTACTTCCTTTTTATTACTGAATCTCTGCTAATCTCTTTTTGAAGTGTATGCAAGAAATGATATCTATTCATTGTATTTTCTTTTTCTGGCAACAAAAATTTGCCACTACAAGTGGCAAAGAAGCACTACAAGTATCCATGATCTCTGATTTATTATTTTTCTTTAGAGTTGTTGCTTTAGAAAGTCAAAGAACTTTAAATGTGTTATATTCTCAAATTAGAAATGAAGACTATAGATGGCCTTTGAAGAAGGAGTTATGAAGATTTATGGAAAGGCAAAATAAGTTTTTGTTGCCAGATTAAAAACTATATTACAGATTGTCCTGTTCAATATAATTATATAAAAATCAGACCAATATGTTTCATGTAATAGGTTATCTATTAATAAGATGAAGTAACAACCGTACCAAATCTTCCAAAAAATTACAGGTGAAGGTGACATTTTTCAATTTGCATTTTTGCTCACATTTTGATGAGTGCCCATTTGGTCAGAAATAATAATTCTAATGATTGATTCTGTGACAGTTATTACCATTCAAGAAATCAAAAATGTGATTTTTTAAAAATCAAAGGTAGTATTATTTCACTTTTTGGAGTTATAAGCTTTTCTTGAGATTCTGTGTCAGTGATGCAACTTCTCCTGTTGTCCTTCCTTCTGAGCTGGTCCTGCCAATAGACTGATTTTTTTGAGTGTGGACTGACTGTGCCAGTTTGTCAGGAGATAAAGCCACATGTCAGTTCAGGATGTAATGTTAGCAAGGGTTTTGTGTGTAAGAAACAGGAGGTAATTAATCTGTTCTGTTTGGAGTTAACGAGGCAGAAACATTGCTCAGATTTGAACATCTCGCTGATGGTGTCTGATGTGGTGATGTCAAACATGCTGACAAATTTCAGAGGAGAGCAAAATGGAAATGATGACCTGTGACCAAGACTAAGTGAAGCAAGTTTCTTCAGTCAGAAGGTTGGAGAAGGCAGGATACTGGGGCTCCTCAGCTGCTCCACGCCCACATCCAGCAGGGAGGTGGAAAGCAGCTGCTGCCAACAAAGCCAAGTACCAAACCCTGAGAGTGCCTAAAGCAGTGCTGGGCAGGGAGCAGGGACTTTCCTGCCCATCTCCTGTGAGAGATGAACCTTACCCAGTTTTACACCTCTCTTCAGCCCCTGCACTTTTAAACCAAAGCAGTAAGGAACAAAATCCACCCTGTGAGGAGTCAGCGTGGAACTGCTGGCTCCATGCTGGAAAATGGAGCAATGACAATCACTCAGTGACAATAGTAGCAGCCAGCAAACATTTATGATGGGGCAGATAGTTTTGGATTATGCCACTGTGTTTAGCAGTGGATGTAATGTCATCTGAGGGAGTTTCTCCTCAGTGGTTTAAAAATGTGTTTCCAAAAACTTTGTAAGACCATTTTGAATAATTACATGGACAAAATTTTGTTCAGTCAGCTGTGGGACTGTGTGTAGTGTTTGTGAACTCAAGGTCATTATAGATGCAGAGAAATACCTTAGGCTGTATATTATTTGGAAAGAGCATGAAAGCACTACAGCAGGCTAAATTAAGAGGTTATAGAAACCCTTTGTTGCTTGTTAAGAATATGTTTGATAGATTTCTATCATAGATAACATCAATATTCTTCAGTGTTTAATGGCAAGAATGCATTATAGTTTTCTGCCACCTGTTCCAAACCTCTCTTTCACTGATGCTATGAAAAATACAGAAACCCCTCCCTTTCTTGTCAGACTATGGGGTTTTTTTCATCTTTTTACAGTGCCATCTTTGAAGTTACTTGATTTATTTTTTTGGTCATCTTGTATGATTTCTTCTCTGCTTGTGTCTATTTGTCACAGAAAAATAAATGCAATAAATAGTTAAAAGGGAAAAGTACTAAGCAGTAGAAAGAGGTAAAAAGAAGATTGGAATCAGAAAGGAGAAATAATTGTATAATTATAACACTGTGTGTGCAGAATCCAAAGGGAATGCTGTTATAGAATGATATGCTGCAGGAAGAAGGAGGTGTGATATAGAGGAAAGCAGTGAATAAAACAGGATAACAGAGCAGGTAAGGGGAAATTCAGAAAGCTTGTGGGAGCTGAAAGAAGGATGAAAACAGCCAAGGGAATGAAGAGAGAACAGCTGACAAATGGCAAGGGAAGCTGAAAGGGGACTCGAGTGGAGCAGATGGTGGGTGGGGTGGGCAAAGGAAGAAAGTGAAATAGCTGAAAAACTAGTTCAGAGGAGGTAGTAGGAATGGAAAACAGCAATATCCAGGGAGAGCTGAGTATAATGACTGAAGTTGGGAGAATGGCAGAAAGTGCTGAAGGAAATTGAGTAGGAATCAATTGATGGGAGAAAACAATTACTGTTTGAGAAGTGCAGACAACATAATTTCAAGCAGAAGAGTTCTACAAAGGGTTTTCAGATCTTTCTGGCAAGTCGTATTTTGGAGCTATTGCCACCAGCTCTTTAGCTTCATTTTCCAGGTGCAGGTTGTTTATTGCAGTGTTAGTAGAGCTTCTGCAACCATTTTCAAAACTTGGTTTGATCTCCTGTTTGAGATCTTAGTCTTCAAAAATTTTACAGATATTACTATCCATTGTAGGCACAAATGAGAAAGCTTGTTTACCTTGAATTTCATGGGACAAGGAATTCTGAAACACTAGCAGTTCTGTGTGATTCTGTGTGATTCTGATGTGGTTTACTGTATCCTCTTGTAACTTATATCATAGAGATTTCACATTTCATTTCTTTAAATGGATTAATAACATTTTAATGCCATTTACATGTTCAGTAGGTTTTCTTTCATTGTTTCCCTGCTGCTTAAGCAATTGGGTTCAGTGAGTGGAGAACTTTCCCTCCACCAGTTCTTTGCAGGAAGGACAATACTGAACACATTAGTCACCAACAAAGGATTGCTGTGCCAGTGCTTTGGGAATCACATCACAGGAAGTCAAACACGGTTGTGATTCACACAGCTTTATTTTATATGGCAATCAAAGAGGGAAATGTTAGGGTTTTTTTAATTGCTCTTGGAAATCCGCTGAGTTGAATTTAGTCTGCATTCAGATTGGTTAGTTGTTCAAGGTTTTGGGTCTTTACTTTCATTTTAAACTTCTATTGTTGGGGTAATACAGTTATTGCTGAAAAAGGAGGAGACATTCATATCACTGATGTCCTGACCATTAAAAATCAGAAGTAAATGAGTCGTTTATTAGGGATTGAATTATGATTTCACATTTGTTTAAAACGTACTGTGCTAATCTCACCATATCCTTAGAAGAAAGTTTGAAAAAGGGAGTAGAAAAGGCAAAAAATTCCTCTAAATGTAGCTGGGAGAAAAAAGAAAATATGCCCCAAACTAAGGTATCCTTGTGTGTGCGTGTCAGGCTGTTGATATTTGGGATGGTATTTTGCTGTTGCTGTCTGTGTTGTGGGTTCTCCAATGCTTTCCTTTTTAAATGAAGTGATACTGAATCACATGGTGGGGAAAAAGTGCCAGCAGCTGTTAGAAATTATTTCAAGATATGAATATACCTGTGTGTCTTCACCCTTAAATAATGTAATTTTCTGCAGAAATACACAAATTTTTTCCCAGTGAAATTCACTATTCCATGGAAAGGGACACTGTCCGAAAAAAGAAAACAGTCAGGAATAGAATTTAATATTCTACAGTGATTTTGTTTGATTTTTAAATATTTGTTAATAGTTCTGCACTGAGTTTACTGCACCAATACTTGGAATAAATCAGTAGTAGTAAAAAAGCAATGCTCCTTAAAAAATATGCTACAGGTAAGATCAGATAAAGCAGTGTTTATCGTAATTCATATGAAATTATGAATTATGTAGAAGAGAGAAATTCTCATTGGAGGGTGGAAATTCTTCTTTTGATTACTTGATTATTTGATTTTAATTTCAGGGATTGAAATTCAACACTTCAAGAACTGATCACTGTTTTGAAAAACACGTGATCCTATCATTTACAGTTATTTTAGGTTCCTTATTTGCTATTGGATAATTTTATTTTTATTGCTTTATAGTGTTAATTATAGTTTCTTCAGGGGTTTAAAATGTTTTGGGGTTGCTAGAGCTTTTGTTTTTTTACTTACATATTTTTGGCTTACCCTTTTTTGAGCCACTTGTTCTTGCTTTTCAATTTTATGAGGAAAAACAGGTAAAAAAGGTAAAAACTTAATCATGGAGTAGCAAGTCTGAAGACTGATGATTAAACATCTGCACTCAGTTATTTTCGGAAAAGGAGAATTTTAAGTGATCTGGTTAAACAACTTGAAGTACTTTGGTCAACAGGAACAGGTTTGTTCCCAAGATTTGTTGCAGTAAGACTGAACACTCTTGGAACAGACAGTACTGGTGCCTTTGCTCGGCAAAAATGAAACCCTGCAGATACCAGTTCTTCCAGTGCTGGAAATTAATCTGTTTGTCTCGTGGCTAAAAGGAGTAAGAACCTGTAAGCAAAAGGCTGATGGAGTGGGGAAAGGACACTCTTCCAGCCTCTGCTGCAAACCACATCAGCAATCCTACACTTCACTTAGTGGAACATTAAAGTGGTAAAGTGGATTTCACTTCAGGATGAAGAGATGCAAATGTTCTTCCATGTTCCCACAG
Organism: Pseudopodoces humilis; assembly: GCF_049639895.1. Taxonomy (NCBI): domain Eukaryota; kingdom Metazoa; phylum Chordata; class Aves; order Passeriformes; family Paridae; genus Pseudopodoces; species Pseudopodoces humilis. Next base: position 8,556,718 of record NC_142217.1, read on the forward strand.
GGTCCTGTGGGAGACTTTAAGGTTATTTTCCATTAGGAGAATAAGGGCACAGTATTCCCTTTTTTTCAGATCTCCCACATATTATTTTTGCTTGTTTTCATGCATGGGGGCATAATTAATAATGTTGATATTTAAGGTATTCCTGACTAGATTTTGTATTTTGATGTGAATACAACTGGTCATGTTTCTCAGAATTGTTTTTCAAGGTCCAACAGATATAGGCAATTGTCATGATAGACACTCAGACCACTTAGTTCACATTCTCAGGAGCTACAGGAGACAACCACTTCTTCCAAAACCTGCTAAGATAGGTGGGGTCTCAGATTCAATGGAAATGGCATTTGCCATTCATACTCAGGAACTGAAACAGTGAAAATAGGAAGGAAAAAGAAAGGCCACCAGGGCACACATAGAGAGTTCTGAAGAACTGTCCAGTGTAGTTTATAATGTTTATAAAAACAAGCAAATTTACTCTCAGATGTGTGTGATAGATTGGAAATACCTAAACTTTGAAAGAAGTATTTTATTCCTGGTTTATCAGAACTCTTTCTCTTTACCTGCTTTTCTTCCTTATCCTTTTCACCCCATTTCACCTCTAAATTTGTTGGCTGATTTTAGCTGTTTTGGAAAGGACTAGCGATCTTGGGAGAAATATGTTTGGTTTTTTCTTCTAGTTTATTTTATTTTGTGAGATGTGAGATAGACCATGAATGCCTCCACTGAAACCAATATTGGAAAGTTGCTTTATTTGACATGAGAGGATATATATGAAGTGAGACACTGGAAATCAGCCTGTATTATATCACTGCTCGCAGACTTAATTCTAATACTTTCTGTCTGCTGTTGTAGGTGGATGGTTTGAACTTCTGAGATAGTAGAGTTCACGACTCTTCAGATGATATTTACATTCATTTAATTCAGTTATTTTGCAGTTAACCTCATAACTTTGGATTTCAGTGGTTGAATAGTTAATAGCATGTATGCTTAGTCACTCGTAATTTGGCTATGCATAGAGAGAACTAGGGGATGCATGCTCAGATTCTTTAATAATAAATGTATTGGCTCTGATACGCAATTCCTATTAGAAATCAGATTAAGAAAAGGCTTTGGATGTTCTTATTTTAAATTTAGGTGTTGTTATGAAAAATCTCTCAATCTGAAATATATCTTAATAAGACAAATCCTGACAGAGATCAATTTGGACCCTCTGTCTAGGCATGGGAGCTGTATGAAAACACAGCAGAGCATTTTTCTTTCATCAAACAATTTAGCGGCAGAGTTAAAGCAGCTGGAGCTGCCAGAGCTTCTGTTCCATGGGCAACCCTGCTCACCAACAGGCCTGTGTAATATCTTGGGGGTCTGGGAAGGTTTTTAAGATTTTATCATTTTTATCTTGGGTATAAATGGTCCAAATACTTGTACATGTTTAATGTGTATGTAAGGCACCATGTTCTCTATTCAAGTAAAATAAAACTCTTTTAGACTATTTCATGTAGGAAATACATAATTTAGTATTTTGCCAAAGAAAGCAATTGCTGGTTGCAAATAATAAAACATGCACATGGCTACTCTCAATGATTTATTTGGCTTTCAGGATATTATATACCTAAATAGAATGGGAAGTTTGGGTTGTTTTTGTTTTCACTTACTGAAGTCATCTTGAAATTCAGAAGTCAAAGATTCTGGGAAGCACTTGAAAGATTTGACTATTGAGTCATGTGTAATTGTTGATGGTTGGAGGTACATCTGGGCATGTTTTGGACAGTGTTTGCAGCTCCTCAGAGTGCTTTGTTTTTTGATTTTAAAATCACAAAGAAGGTGTGAAATAGAGCTTGTCACTGCTGAAGACTCATTCCTTCATTTGAAATATTCCAGAAGGTATTTGTTCCAAATTTATCTAAAGCACAATTATTCTAAAGACTGAGTCTCAAACTTTTTGATGTCATTAAGGAAAAATTCAGAAACATTGGACAAATTGAAACAAAGAGTGCAGGGACTTAGCCAGCTTGTGGCACATTGACCCTGGGTCACTGACCCGAAGTGTTGAGGCAGAGTTTATTTACAGCTACAGAATCACATTGAAAGTAGGATGCTTTACACAGAGTGCAAATAAGAGAACTTTTTAGAGTTGGTGACCAAGTATAAAAATAATACATACCTATTGTTTTCTCATTAAAATGTTTTTCATTCAACATCAGCCATTGTTTTGTTAGGGGCCCAAAAATTCCTCTACTTGGAAAGGAAACATGAAAACAGTTACAAGTTTCTTCTAGAGAAAGCATTTTCCTTAGAGCTTTTGTGTAAGATATGTGAGAAGCAGGTTCCCAGGGATTTCCAGAGGACTTTCGAAAGTCAGCAAAGAAATGCAGTAAATATGTTTCTACACTCTTGTGACTGTATTTTTATTTGTGCACTATAATGTATTCCAGAGAAATATTACTGTAGCAGTGAAGTTAAGGTTGAAAACTGAAGGTTCTAAAATTGAGGGCTGCCAAACTGAAACATCATTTTCCTGAAAGTTGTGCCAGGTGGAACCAGGCTTTGGAATATGGCTGGATGTGTCACTGCTTGCTTTCCTGTGAGTGGGAATGCTTTAGCAGGTGCTGCTGACTGAGGTTACATTCCTGTTTCATGTTTTATAATCTCATGACTGGGAATTTAGCATGTATAACTTCTACCCAACAGCATGACTTTAATTAGAATATATTTCATCCTCTGTTCGGAAGGCAGGAATGATTTAGAAATGCATATATAAATATCAGTTCTGCTGGCACTTCAGAGAAGGCTGTCCCTGTGAAGTGCAGGGGTAAGTCTGTGCCGATCTATGAATAGTGGAAAGTGATCTTCTTGCCAGCTAGTTTGTGGGTGAATGATTTTCTGGAAACTTTCCAGGGTTTATAATGGTAATTTGTGTTTGAGTTAGGCAAATAAAAACATTGCTAAACTATCCTAAGGGATTAAATTAAAATAAGGAATGAAACTCCTTAAATCCTCCATTTAGGGTTAATACTGTTGGCCCATGCATAAGCTAAAGCCAGGGGTATGAAAAGAAATGAACATGGTAATCCATGGTTGGAATCTAGAGTGAAAGTCTCTTATTGTATTAGTAGTTTCTGATGTGTCTGAACAGTGTTGTTGAAACGCTTTACATTTGGCAGAAAAGGATCCTAAAAAAGTGGCACAATGATGTAATTATTGATGCATACAAACCAATTATCTGTGCAAAGCTGTCATCCAAGGACACTACTGAAGCTGTTGTTGCCAAACTGTTGGGTAAAATCAGTATTGATGAATTTTCATGTTCAGTGCTACTTCCCTGCACACACACATTCACAAATGGAGCGTGTACATATAACAAACAACTGGAAAAATCCACTCCTGGGCCCTCTTATGAACTGTTCAGCTGAGATTTTCAAAGGGATCCAGTGAAATTAGCACTCAGGATTTGTGTCTAAGGGGTAGCACAGTGCCCAATTCCTTTGACACCTTTTTATATGAGGAAAGATTTGGGCTTCTTTTGCAGGATTGTTTTCTATAATTGTTCTGTGCTTGGAATTTGGTCTGCACTGCTAAGAGTAGCACTACAATGTCAGAAAGAGAGAGGAGTACAACCAACCAAAACAAATAGTAGATATATAGGGCAATAACATCTATCACTATCTACTCTAATATATTATTCTGATCTAAACAAAGACTATCTAATTTTCTAATTGCAAATCAGATTTTGAGGCACTTTAAGCTGAGGGAAAAAATTTCAGATTAAAAGCATCTGTCTGGTAAAGGAGGAGATATGAAAGAACAAATTTGTTGAATTTCCAGCTGTCACTCTTTAAAATAAGAAGCTTCAACTGCCTCAAGGAACTGTAGGCCAACAGTTCAAGGCAGGACATTTTACTTTCCAATTCTGTTTGTTAGAAATTATATTTTTTTACCTCTGATTTCTTGTCTCAAGGCTAAAAAATTAAGTATGTTTACATCATCACATTTGTGACTCGAGGTGAGGAGTCAGGCTGGCCTCTGGTGGCATTGCTGCCCCCAGGCCATGGTGCAGCTGGACCTGCTTATCTCAGCTGTCTTTTTTCTCTCAAGTGTTAGCACAGGCCAGGGTCCTCAGCAAAACTTAACTCTTCATTCTGAGCATGCTCTATTGCTAATAAGTATATCAAAGTGTGTTGTTTAATCTAAAAACTGTGGAGCAGCATTTAACTTAATGTGCAATTACTATGTGGCAGTTAATGGCATTTACATATTAAACATCAAAAAGTGATTTTTGCCTGCAGCAAAGAGAACTAATCTTAATCATTTTTGAAATGCTCCTGCAATGCAGCAACCCAGCTTTATTACTGTGATAATGACATTAACAGGGATCTGGGTCCTGGAAGCTGGAAAGATCTACAAAACATTATCACTTTCACCTTTGAACTTTATTTTTTGTAGAAAATATGATTTTATTCTGTAGATTTTTGCTGTGTATTCCCCTGGATGGTGCTGGGAGCATCGGTCCCAGGGTGCTGTAGATTTTATTGTTCCCAAATGCTGCAGTACAAGGGCTGCACCACAAAAGTCCTCTTGTATTCAACTTGTGTTACATCAACCCTCCCCAAATGCTCACATAGAGCAAGGGATGAAATGGTTGTGAGGCGTTTATGAGCACAGAAAAGGGCTCACTGACATGGCTGGCTCAACTCTTGCTGTATTTTCTGAAGCTATTGCCAGTGGTTTAAAAAGAAATCAGGAGTATTCAGCTGCCAGGGATATTCCACATTTTCCACCTGTCTGTGCTTACCAGTGGGTACAGCTCCTGGCCTCAGTGGCTGATTTCTTGTGAATTTGTGTATTTTGGAGAGAAGCAATGCTTTTTGCCTAATCCAAATGCCATTTAATTCCCCCCTCCCAAGGCCCATCAAGTGTTAGGAGCCTGTAAGTGTATTCCAACACTGATAATTAACTGCCTGAAACTTGACATAGCCTTAAATTTTAGAAGAGGTTTTATAACATTTGTAAACAACAGTTAGTAGGAAAAAAGGTAAAATTGTATGTGTCATTCTGTTTTCTACTATACACAATTTGCAGTTCAAAGTGAATATATTTAAATGAACTCCCCTGCAGCTACTGTTTACAGTAGCCTTCCAAGAATGATGAAAGCTTTAAAATAATGTAGAATATTACATGACTTGTTTTTCAAAACACATGCACTGAATGTTTCAGAGTGAGAAGTGTGTTTCAGGTTAGATGGACTGCAGACAGCTGCTGTGTTTACTGAGTGTTACAGAAGGAATGGAAAATAAATGTAGGGAGAAGACTAAGAAAATGAAGGATTAATTTTTCTCATTCATAAGGAGTGCCTTATGTCTGAACAGCAGTAACATAAAGGTGGATTAGATTATTTCATACATCACCTTGATAGCTAAGGAATTCTCTCTTCCTCAAAAAAACCCCAAAAACCAAAACCAAACCAAAAATCCCCCCCAAAAAACCAAACAAACAAACTTAAAAAGGATCTCTGTTGTCTAAGTGTATTTTCTGGGAAGGGGCTGTGCTGCTGCTGCCTGTATTGTCTTCCCCAACTTCTACTTGAATTGTTACCTATGACCAGCATTTCTTGTCTATGCTCCTTTATCAAGGAAAGCCTTAGGTGTCAATGTAATGAGGTTATTATAGAGTTTAGGATGCACATGGACATTTATTTCTCCATCAGATTATACATATACATATACTCAAGCCTTTTTAGCCAAGAATCCCTTCTCTTGATGCATTTGTAATGAATTAACTGCTGCTTTTGTGTGTGCATCTTGACAAGGTGCAAGATAAGCAGTGAGAAAACTGACCTGGCTTCATGCTGATCACTCATTAGCCTCCTATCTATCCACTTCGTTTCGGATGGGTTTTGCATTTTAAACTAAGCCTTAGATTGTCAAAATTGCACAGCTAACAGTGCAAAAGACTGCTTAAATTTAACATTAAGTATATCTTCACAGACCACTAGAATTACTGCCTTGTAAAAGCCTGGTAGAAGATGCAATCAGAAATGTAATGATATGTATTTATGGGATAATTAGGATAAAATTTTATTTTACGTCCCCTCAGCCTGAGAATGAGTTATTCCCTGAGCAGAAAGCTCTGCACCTCACAACTTCTAATTTCTTTTATTAAAAAGCTGTTATTCAAAACTTGGGGCTAGCTAGTATTCTCTAGATTCAGAACTGAAATTGGGCAGATAACACTTTCCTCCCTCAAAAGTGAAATTACAGAGAAATAAGTCATTCCATCACTGTATTTTGCTTATGATATCTTTATAAATGTGGTGTTTTGCAAAAGCTGAGTAAAAGAATTGTATCTTTAATCTTTGTATCACAGTGAGAGTTAATGAGAGGAAAATAAATGTAGTTTCTTGCAATAGGAAGCAACATTACTAAAATTTCCTTCCCTTAATTGGGGGGAAAGAAGACTGATGAATATGCAGAAAATATCCATTTATCATAACATACACATTACAGTAGCTGGAAACAACATTCCTCTGTAATATTCTTCTAAAAATTCAGTTAAGGTTTAGAAATATGCTTCTCAGCAAGGCAAAATAGCCTCTGTGGAACTCTATTCTCCAATGCCTTGGTTGTTTCCTTATTCCCTAAAGTCAGGAAATTGAAGGGAAGAAAAAAGAAAAAGAAAATGGAAGCTTTGGGGCACATGGCTGTTAATCTATACAGCTGAGAGGTGACACGCGGGTGAGGAAATGGAGTTTTCCATCTATGAATTATTCTGCTTCTGTTCCTTGAAGATTGATATTTAAAACCAAACCTCCCCATGTTGTTTATTATGTGAAACTGTACTTCATGACTGAATTTATGTATCTTTTGTAACTATGCTTCTGAATGTGAGGGAGCTGTAGGCTCTGGTTTCACAGCCTGGTCTCTGTTGGGGTGTCTGCAGCATTCAGCTTTGCCTCCTAATGTCCCTCCAGCCTTCTAAGAGTCAATTTATGTCTTTCTAGGCTAAAAACTGCAGCATGGCAATAATTGAGAAAGGTTCTGCAAAAACATATCATAAAGATACTAAAGAAGGTAATAATGTGCTCCCTCAGATATTCTCTCTTGGGCTATAGATTTTATGTTACCATAAGAGAAGAAGGTAAGCCATCGTCCCTTGTCCAAGAAACTTAAAAAAAAACTATCAGAACTTGCCCAAGGAAAAAGCATGAATTGGTTGGCTCCTTCAGTACAGTCACCTTTGAAAATAAGCCTAGATTTTAAAATAAAATAAAGTAGTGGCAACTACTTTAAAAAGTAGTATTGTTTATTATAATATTTCTATATTATTAAATACATTCCTTATATTCAGACCTTAATGAACTGTGTCAGTAATGTTAATATGATACATGTTTATGCATTTAGGTCTGGATGTACTTTCTGAAAATTAAGCAAATGATAGAAGGGCGTGTGCACTATTCTGAGGCTGCATGTCTCTCTTCAACTGCTTCTTTTTTATAAGAAAGCAAACATTGGAAAACATTTTTCTGTTATACAGTATGTGGTAGCCATGATTTAAGAAACATATTCCATCATTTTCAACTGTTCTACTGACATGCATAAGTAGTGGGGAAAACAGATCCTTGGGAGTTAAAAAATGAGTCATGCAAGATAGATTTGTGTTTAATCTCAGTGAAATGTCTTCCTTCCAAAGCAGAAGTTTCAGCCAAGCAAACTTGCATACAAGAAGTCTGTTTCATTTTGTAATAATTGTCAATTTGTGTAATATGATAAAGCTTTAAGCTGAACAATTACACTTGTCCTGGGAGAAATGTCAGCAGGGGCAGAAAGCAGGAGAGCCTGTGTGAAGCCACAGTGCTGCTTTTTCCTGGGAAATCTGGGCTGGAGGATGACGTAAGAAAAAGATGGGCTACAACCTGTGATGGTCATGGGCTCTCCCTGCTGCTCCTGTCTGTGCAATTGCTCAGCCTGAAGATTGTCTCTGCACTTCATGCACTCCTACCACCCTTTGCTGTGCCCCCTTTGTGGAGGAAAATGTGCAGAAGCAGGAGAAAAATGGCAATATTTCTCTGTACTCATCAGTGTGCCCATGAAGGATAGATCTTCTGGGCTTGATGCAGTTCTCCAGAAGACAACTACAGAAATTGTCAGCAGTATGAACATCCAAACCTGCTTCCAATGCCTTGGGAAGGTATCATGATGTGTGTTTAACTTTGCTGCCAGAGTAATCACCCCCTTGTTAGACTAAACTACATCCCAGAATGATCAGTAAAGAAGTTTGATCCTCTGCTAATGTTTTATACGCTGAATGAGGCATGCTGTCAAAAAGTGTTTCATGCCTCATATACTACTAAGTGCACTTCCAAGTCTTTTAAAGGATTGTCTTTCTCATTCATCCAACAGAATGACCCTGAGAATTGATTTCATTATCTAGGCAAGTTAGTACTGTGCCTTGCTCTGGATTAACTGCAACTCTGGAACTGGTAATGTGTTCTTAATTTGAAAAAGTGTTTTCACCTCGTGGTTTCTGAAGCCAATCAAATGAAAACCAGAAATAACCAGTGGGGAAATGTAGGAATTCCTGCTTACATTAGTATTTTAGAAGTACACTGAGATGGACAGCAATGACTGTAAAGATACTCATTTGGATTCATGTAAGCATCTAGTCCTTAACAAGTGTAAGCCAATATAGTGCATAAAAGACAGTCAATGTCAGTGTCAGAAAAGTATTTTAAAGGATTTTATCAAATGAGAAGGAAAAAGAGTCCATACAGTTCCATCTATGTTTTGATTGACAGCACCTGTAAGAAATTTATATTAAAATATAATTTAAATTTCTCTTTAACGTATCATATGATCTTTAGAAATTCAATATTTTTATTGATCTTCATCCATTTAGTGAAGCTTGAGTACTGAGCTATTTTTTGTTCATTGGAAGCAGGTTGTTTCCAGCATTGTCTTTCTCTGTGAGTGTTCAGTTCCATCCATACCAAAGCTGTGTTATCTTCGTTCTTCTGGGTTTCTTTTGCCGCTTCACACTTGACATCAAAACAACAAGGTGAGCAGAAAGTGTTGTAATTTGTCTGCAATGTCCTTATATGTGTTATGTGTGTGTTACTGAACAGCTGGACATAATGGCTTTCTTGAAGTCAGATTGTGTTGAAATCTAGGATAATATCACTAATTAATTGCTTTGTAGTCATAAGTTAAGGGAATTTTGAGTTCTCCCTGCAGTTCTATATTGGATCCCAAAGAAAGTTTTGCATGCTGAATGGGATCTGGTATAATCTTTTATAAAATATTGCCCAAGAGCTTTGAGGCCAACACAACCTGTTGGGATAAACTCTTTAGATCCAGGATAAGTTAGATTGAGGTATGCTGTACATTAAGGTTAAACAAAACCAAATTGATAAAAGATCAAATTAGGAATTCTTTTACACAGAGACTCCCAGGCAGAGACTTGCATGTCCTGGTGTCCATTTTCTTACACTGTGACTATCACCCAAAGGAGCAGAAGGCAAGCTAACTGGAAACAATGTCATTGGGAAAGCCCTGGCCATTGCTGACCTAAGGCATGCAACCAGAAACCTAAACAGATCAATTACAAGGGGGTTAGTGGTCATTTTTTAACCACTAATAGCTCTGTTACTGTAACTGGAGGAGGAATAACCACAGTGAATATTAAGGGAAAGAAGATGAGAGTTGCTTGTCCTGACCTTTCAGCACACTTTGTGCTTTCTAATTTTTGAAGTTTCAGTTAGAGAGGTAAATATGCCACAATTTCTTGTCATTATATCACCAGGCTACAGAATTTCTTTTTAATTGAAAGCCTAGAGAATTTGAAAGGAAAGAATCATCTTGATCATTCTTGAACTTCCCTACCTGTTTTATTTTTGCCATCAGCATGCCTGTGGAAAACCAGGTCTTCAGCCTTTCAAGGGCAAAGATAAATTTGTATTTCTTCTGCAAAGGGCCTTCACTGGAAATCTGTCCTGTAGAGAATACGGATTGTAATGAAAGAAAGATCTTTTTGTCTTTATTGTCCATAGCTCAAGACGGTAATTTTATGTCTAATAAAGTACAAGTCAAAATATGTTCATCATATTGCCTCCCGCATGTATAAAATTATTATTTCTGAGAGTTCTGCATCCTGAACAAAACTGCTGAAATGGGATGAGACTGACTTTTGGCAACTATTTGAAGATGTCAAAGATTCATAGGTTTGGGATTTGAGTTAGTTCTTTGTAAAATAAAATTTGATTTTATATTAGGGAGTGAGGGGAATATTTAATTAAAAAGGTGTTTCCAGGCTTCAGGCTGAATGGACAAGTATCATCCTTTAAATATTCTATAGATAATGAATCCACTTGTGTCTGATGCTTAACAAAAATGAACACATTTTTCTGTCTCGTGTGATTCTGTGTTCTTGCTACAAACTTCTGTTACGTCCCATTTTGGAAATTATTTCAGTGTAACCTTATAAATTGACTTTTTGAATTGTGAAGTATAAAGATTACTGATGAGAGCCCTCTATCTATCTATGGTGCTTGTCCTTTTCTAATCTGGATATAGCTCAATCTATGCTTTTACAGATTCCTGTTTTAAACCTTCACTGATGTTAAGGGGAGTCCTAGATTCAAAACTTTGCTTGGATGTCTAAAAATGGCACCAAGACTCTTGCATGTACCTAATGAATTCATTTGAAACGCTGCACAGCACATTGTCTGTAACCTCTCACTGCCAGTGCCTGCTAAACCTTTTCAAGTTTCATGGTAATTGCTTCTTGTTTTCTACAGCAATTTATAAACTGATGCATTGATGAAAGGAAGTGGGAAGCAAAGACCCTATTTTGTGACTCCAGCAAAGGGACAGCACTCTTAGTTCTCCATCTAATGTGATACATCTTTAATATTCTAGTTAAATTATGATCAGGTTGAAAGAGGAGTTCAGCTCTTCAGTGTTAGCAGGGTCATCCCTGTGTGCTCCAGACAGAGAAGTGCATTTCAATAATGTGTGAAAAAAGGGGAAAAGGAAAACATTGGCTTTTGTTTCAGAGGCTGTGTAAAATATATATTATGATTAAATATGTAAATGTCTTTTCATTACTTGAGTTTTCCTAGTTGTCTCCTTAATTTTGTCTTCTGTAAAGTTTTGTTATTCATATAAACCAGATTTCTACAATCTGAATGTCATGCAAATATTATCTCACATACATTCAAAACAATTATGTTTTAAGAAGTATTATTCTATTTTTCTTTATTAAAATAAAAATATTAAAACAGATTATGACTTCCTGAAGTCATGATCTGTGACAGATGATGAAACAGAACCAAATTTCCAAGAGTGTGATCACAATTCCTGCTCCGTCACTGTGTTTAAAAAGGCTCAGATGTTGCTTATTTAGAAAATTATCTTTACTTTATAATCAAATATAGGGTTTAGAAAAATCTCTCCTACAGTAAGAGATTAATCTTTCTAAAGTATGATCATGATAAGCAGCAAAGCAACTTTTAAGTTTATTAGTTATGGCAAAAGCTTTTCCAAGTGGGAAGGAAGATTTCCCTTTCTTTGTGAAGTGTTCAAAAATGGAAGGTAGCTCCCTGGTGTGACATATTTTAAGAAAACTATTTCATATCAATAGATTATAGCACTTTTAAAAAGTTCATTTATATTATCTGAGCTGGAATTGTTAAGAAATTATAGAGGGAGGGATCTATCTGGTCCTGCTCATTGGACTCAGTCATATGGAACTTTTCAGGATATTTACTAAGCATATTTGGAGAGCCAGTCCACAGGGGCAGGGTAAGTTTCCCCATTGCTTGACTGGAAAACTGCTATTAGAAAATTAGTTTTGTGAGCTTAGTAATACTGGCTTGTGACTCTGACCTTCATTTCATTTGATGTGAAAGATGTAAATACTGGAGAAATACTAGAAAAGAATAAAAGAAAGAAAAAGAAACACAGACAGAAACCCCCCGACAACTCAGAGCAACTTAGATGGGTTTTACCTACCTAAGTAAGAAGAGGGGAAATGTGAGGAGTTAAATACTGAAACAGGGCTGCCCAGGTGGAAGGTGGAAATGCTGCAGGTGTTGGGAATTTGAATGGACAACGTCATGAGCAGCCAGACAGAGCTTTGCACTTGGCTTTGCTTCTATCTCAGGGTTAGGCTGGGTGACTTCCAGAGGTGGCTTTCAAGGGTACCACAACTCTATGAAAGCCGGCACCAGTACTGCTGAAAATCTCACCTGCAGTTTGATTTTTGGAGTTCAGTAGTACCAAGTGAAGAGACTGCAGTCACCCACAGCTGCTCACAGTCACTCAGCAGCATGCAGAGCTGGGGTGTGAGATGAGAAGTGGAGCCACGAGCTGTGTGTGCAACAACTGGGTTATCAACCAGTGCATCAATGCTCTAAAGATTGTCTGCAATGAAGTGTCAGTGCAATTATCTGTTTGTGACCCACCTGAGCACTCTGCAAGAAGATCTACATTAAATACTCCTCATTAACTAGAATGCATATCATGATCCAATTCACATTTTCTTAGAGAGTAAGGATTGAAAGTGGCTTGTCTTGCAATTGAATGCAGCAGCCATTCAATAGAGGTAGAAGTTCATTAGTACTTTGCTAATTGGCATCAGTAAGTTTAAGAAAAGAGACTAGAAAGTAATGTATCTGAACTAGTTTCCTGACCTCATTCCTGTTGCTAGAAAATGTTAGACTCTGAAAATGCTGGCACCAAGTGAATGGTGTATAACTACTAGCTGTAATTGCCAGAGGAGAAATGAGAGAGGTAGTGAACTTTGAAAGTCTTTAGCCTCAACCTAAAAAAGAGTCAAATCCTGTTGCCATGAAAGGCAATCTGATGAGTCTCTGTACTGCCATTAAGGAAAAGGAATTGATCAAATGTTTTAAACAAGGTTTCTTAGGGGTTTGTTGCACCACGGGCAATCACAGCTAACACCTCTTCCTATCCAGTCTTGAAGGCTGTCTATATTCGTAAAGACATTTATTTTTCAAAGGCAGCCGTCAAATAGTTAAGCTGGTTAGTCTTTCTAGTGATGTGTGTGTTTAAAAAAGTTTGAATTTATTAGCTGTCCAGTAAATTGGAAAGAAAAATAACAGTGAAAAATCATGCTTCCTTTGGTGGTCCCTGAAAGCCCTTGGAGCTGGGCTGGCCAAGCTGTTGGACTGTGGATGTCAGGCAGCTGCTGCCTGAAGTGCAGCACAGTCCTGTCTGTCTTCTGGTCAGGGATGGAAGTGGGATCTGCCATCACACAGTGTGTGCTGCCAGGCAGACATTCCTCACTCTGCAGCCCAGTTAGCTCTCCTTAGTCTCATTTAAAGTGGATTCTTGGCCCCTCCTCTTCCATCTAAAGAGGATTTGTTTGCTATACAGAACAACATAGGCTTGCAAGAGTCTCTGGAGGTCATCAAGTCCAGCCCCTGTTTAAAGCGGAGCAGGGCTAGCTTTAAAATGAGATCTGATTCTTCATGGTCTTGTTTAGTGGAGACTGAAAGTCTCCAAAAGCTCTTCTGAGCCTGATGGAGGCACATGGAAAAGAGCAATGCCCTACACAGAGAGGGCATTACCATAAACTGCCTCTGCCAAAAGTCTCATCCAATCAAGTACTCACTTCTGAAATACCTGGAAGAGAGAACTGCTGGGAACGAGCTGTGGTGCACTCTAGTGGCTCCAAAGTGGGAGGAGATGAGCACAGTGCTGTGCAGCCAAGCTGCTGGGGCTGCCTCTGGGGTCTGTAGGTAATGAAGATGAAAAAGAACTGAGTTGTATTCGAGGGCTCCGTGTGTGTGAATGCAAAGTTTAACAATCTAGACACCCAATGAAAGGCAACTTGGAATTCAGCATTATCCCTCAAGGAAAGGGACACAGGTCATAGATGGCCATAGAAAACATTGAAAATAAAAACTGCAAAGGCCAGGAGCACTGGTGTAGCCGTGCTGCGGAGGCAGAAGTGCCAGTAGTGGTTCTGGCTCTCTGGCTGTGCCTGAGTGGGGCACAGAGAGCTCAGGGAGTGAGTGAGAGCCACCTGAGGTGGAGCTGAAGCAGCAGCACCGGTTTCAGGAAAACTCTCTGGAAAGTTGTGCTGAAATATATACCATGAAGATAATCAATAATTTCTTCCCCAGCTGCTTTAGGCTATTGACACGGTGAATGCTGGACTGTGAACTCCTGTCTCTGTTGTATTTCTTTCCACATGGGGTAGTTCTGATTCAAAGAATTTAGATCTGTAAGAGCAGCTCACTTTGCATTTTTGCAGACTCTTCTGGGTGAATACTGGCCATATTAGTCAGCAAGTTATCTAGAAATAATACCACATATCAAACTCTTCTGTTATAAAGTTATTTTTACAAATTCCTCCCACTCCCATTAAAATCTGGGAGGGTGGGATGGCCTGACTTTGCTGGTGCTCTGACTCCCTGCAATTTATCCCATATGTTATTTTGCAGGGGATGGAATTTGGGAAGTGTCAGGAAAAAATGGTAATTTGGAACTAGCAAACTTCATCCTGTCCTTATGCTTGGAGCGAAAGTTTGTCTTTCAACCTCAATCCTTGCTTAGTTTATTAAGCTCAGCAGGTTTTGAGTGTATAGGGAGTTTCAGTTAAAATTTATATGTCTACCTTTCTTAAAGAACTCTGGTCTGTGAAGTGTATGTGAATTCATTGGGATAGGGAACAGGGTTTAGAGAAAGTGCAGGTTTTTTTCCTCCTGCTGAAAACTCTTGTGCTGCCTGATAGCTGTGCAAATTTTAGCCCAAGTGAGACATTAACCTTGCACTATCCACTGTATTCCTCAATAACGCACCAACATCGTGACCCTCACTGATGGCAGAACTGCAGCCAGCACTTACCCAGCTGACACTCACCAGCAAGTTATATGGTGCTTCTGACAAGAACATTGGGCCTGTAAGACCAGAAAACTTTTTCATTTGGCTCACAGCTCCCATTATTTTCCATGTGTTTTTCTCCTCCCCATCATGCCAGCACATGCAAACCTCCTGAACTTTATTCTGGATCTGTGAGTTGAATGGAGCATAGCTGGTTCTTAGTCAGGGCCATGGGGAGAAAGCTTATGGAATAGCACTGAACACCATCTGTGCTTGTCTGTAAAAATGCATTAGGGTTTAAAATGTCAATAATAAATTAACCCAGGTGCTCCAACATAAAAGGTTTACTGCTGTTCTCCTATGAGAAATCTAATTTTGATGTTTTACTTGGTAAAATTCTAGATGCTCGTGTACAGTGTGTTCTCAGCCTTCTTAGGGATGATTTCTTCCTTTTTCTACAGTTTATCACAGAAAGCTAATTTTCATCTATTTGTCTTACAAGTACAACAGTTACCCATCTTGATATTTGCACTGTCTTGTCCCTGTAGTATGAGATTTTCATGACTTTCCTGTCAGGTTTGTTGCAATCTCTTTTGTGAAGGGTAAATCATCTTCACATGCATGGTTCCCAAGCAACCCAGCTCCTCTGAGGCTGGGTTTCCCTGAATCTTCAGGGCATGGGTGTTCCCAGAGACACAGTTATCACTCCATTCGCCTCAGCCTGTGCTGTGCTGCTGCTGCGGAAGCTCGACCATCACGTGAAGATGATCTTTTTTGCAGTGATGTGAGGTGTTGCAGAAGATAACTGGACATTCTGAGCAAAGTGGGACATTATAAATTCTTATTTGAAAGGGGTATTGGTGCATGTTTGGATGATATGTTAGCAACACTTGACAATAGAAAGAAAAGCCACAAGAAGGAGCTAGATGAAAAGGTACAACAAGAACTTTTAGTTGTGTTTTTGTATTTATGGAGCTCTGTGTAGGTAAGTGATTGACTACATAACAAATAGGAAAAGACAACTGGGCCAGAAAAAAACAGATAATTTTGAGTTAATACTGTTTGGCTTGGCATAATTTTAGTGGTATTATTGGTCAAAAGCAAGAAAATAAATTTGAGAAGCTTGAAGCCATCTTTAAGTAGTCTTGGAGATTTCATAAAATGCCAAATAATGTTGGAAGAACAAAGCTGCAAGTTTGGTGTGTTCATTTGGAAATGTTTGGATAAAGAGAACCTGAAATGCCTGTGGCTCAATGGCATAAGGCAGGAGCAGTGTCCTTGCACCTGAAGGCAGCACTGGTCTCACGGTGTGGTTACATGGTACACTATTTGGATCTGTACATTGCCAGATGGAGTTAAAAATGAGTTGTCTGCCTGAACACTAGACTGCCTAGCTGTCAACTCAGGCAAGCTGTGTATCTCATTCAATGTGATGAAGAGTTTTTGGAACAGAATCCTGTAGTAGAAAAGAAACTACGATGAGAGCTGTCAAGTCTTGCTGATTCAGTCTATGACAGGCAGTTTGCAAATGGAAAGGGAGATGAGATATCCTTATAATTCTACTATGTTCTCCAGTTGAGCTGCGTGACTGAATTCTGAGCTACTCAAGTCACACTTTGTCCTTTAAAATCAAGCATGGATGAGGCAGAGTGCTAGGGTCAAATAAACGGCTATGGAAATTGTGTTAGGAAGAAAATAAAGTTTTCAAGCTTCAACAGAAAATTTTTCTAGGGAAAATAGCAAAAATAAAAAGAGGCCTCCAGATGAGTGGTTGACATTAAAATGCTTTTTCTCACTTTCTGAGTGCAATACAAAACCACTGAAGTATTGAATACTAAAGTCACTGCAAGTCTGTGAGTCTGTGAGAGGGGAGCCCTTTGCACTGCTGTCACCTGTCACAGGCCACACAGAACAAATGGCCACCTCTGACCAGCAGTAAGATAGGAAGGAACCTCTGCAGGTGATAAGTAATGGATTTCATTGCAGAGATTTTGGAACACCACTGACTAAACCTCTGATCATCTTTAGCTGAGCATGGAATTGTGCAGCAACCCCCAAACCGATAACGTATAAATGTATGTATGTACATGAAAATCCCTAAGGCATTTAGCAGAAAGCCAGCTCATTTATTCATTGTGGCAGCTGTCACACCAACCTGTACTTGGTGTGAGTTACTTGGTTGTTTTGATATTGTTAATATTTTATATTTGAGAGGTTGTTTGATATTAGCATAACAGAAAGTAACTCACTTCAGTTTTTCTGCAGGATATAAATTATGTTTAGCCACAATGAACTTTTTGAGGAACCTTGTCACTTGATGCAAGTTTCTGAAATGTGCTGCATTGCTGATGGAAAGCTGAGTATAAAAGTCACATAAAATGTGTAAGAGTAATATGCTAAATTGTTTGCTTCATTTAAAAGAACCCAAACCTATGCCAAGGTATTGCCTTTTCAAATAGAATATGTTTATATTCCTTCCCTGTTTTCCTGTTAATTTGTGAAACTCCCAGATGGAATAAGATTTGTACATCAGTTTATAAATTGAAACCTGCCCCTGCATCATTCCAAACCACCCTTATTGCTTAGCTCATCAGAAATGTAATTCATGTACTTATAAAAAAGGGTAGCTCTGTTGTAGCTCTGCTTGAAGTGAGTAGGCTGAAAGCAGTGGCATCATGAAGGGTGAGTCAAAGGAAACTGATCCTTTTGTGTGTTTAATGCTGACAGACCCTCGCCAGGCACTTGTGTCTGTGCTGTGCCGGAGTACTGCAAGTCAAGGAAGGGGAGTCATGGTTTTCACTCAGAAGCTGTTTCATGCTCTGTGTATAAAGTGTAGGAGAGGATAACATCCCAACCTCTGATGGGGTTAATTGTTAGGACTATCCCGACCTGTATCATTAGGTTAAGTATCTGAGCTAGTATCAAAAGTCTAATACTTTAGTTTAGAAACTAATAATTGTGAAATAGGGATAGAAAAAAGCAGATGTCACATTTTATATGGGCAGTGTTGTTCCACATTAGATATCTACATCCACCTACATTCTTCTCCAAATACATAAAGAAGAAAAAAGATTGATTAGATGTTTTTCTCAGTACAAGTCTAGCAGCACACTTCCATGCTAACTCTAAGTGCTGCTCCAAGACATTCTCAGAAAACTGTGAAATCTTGGAATATATTACTAAATCACAGTGGTTATGTTTACAGTGTAAATTTCAGTTAACTTGACATTATGTCCTTCTTGACAGTTGGCTGACAGTAAAACTTACCTGCAATTACTTCTGACAGTGGTGTTAGCTGACTGATACAGTGACCTTTGGAACACTTGATCAAAGAAATCCAATTAAGATTATTAGAGACACCCTTTGCAGCCCCAAACCAAACCCAACGAAATGTAAAATTTGTTATTTAAATGCATGATCCTTGTCTCACTTTGGTTTACAGTTTTTAATCTTCTGTGACATACAGAAACACTGTGCTCTGGTGACAGAATATTCCCTTGCCAGAAACCTAATGAAGAAAGATGGGGTTGCAAAATTGCAAACTAAATGTAAACAAAATACCAACTAACTGAAAGTAGTCAACTACCAATTTCTGCATCTAATTCACCAGAGTTTTAAAACTTCCTTAAACTTAATCGTGCTTACCTGATTTCTTTTCCATACTTACTCAGGATTATTAATATTAAATACTCTCAGCATCAATGGGAATTTAGATATGGAGCAGAAGTTATGTCCCACTGGATTCTGTATCCAAATTTTTAACCAGCGTCTAATAGATTTTATTTCTATTTATTTTTTATGAAAATTTTTATTATTAATAGTGTTCTCAAAATAAGCTAATGAACTGTAATCGATTTGCATAATTATGAAGACTGATAATTTATTCATGGCCATGGCAGACAGAATGAAGGATTGGCATTAATTCTGCCAGCAGTTCGCTGAGAATACACACTGCTCTGCACTCTGTTTTGGGGCTTTCAGTGGGCTAAAAATAGAGGAAAATTCAACTTAGCAGAAGTGTCCTATTTGAAATGTTTTGTAAAATAGCCCCGAAATAATTCTGAAATTGAAACTGTATAGATTTGATTTAAAAACTGTTGAAATGTAAGAAATAGCATATCCTGCCAGCAGGTGTGGTCTGGGTGCTGGTGACTAGGGCAGAAATAATTTTTTTACTACTGACATTAATCAGATACTTTTTCACCCCATTCAGAACAAACCTGTGTCTACAGCTCTACAGTGAGGATATGAAAGCAAATGCAGCACACAGTGAGCAATATGTTTCCTGAAACTACTTTTATGTTCTTGCATCAGGTGATAAATGGGACTGAATCTCACAGAGTGTCACAACACAGGGACATTTCAGGGGCCCTCAGGAAGGGCGTGGATCTAGTGGCACTGAATTGAAAATAACAATGTTTTGCTCCTTTTTTCCACCTTCCTTTTTAACACTGGATAACTTCACTCATCATATTCTCCACGTATTATCAGAGGAAGGCCAACAGCTTATAGCAGTCAGTACTCTCAGCCAATGCAACCCTCACTGCTGAGTCCAAATTGCCCTGTGCCCACTCCTCAGACAACTTGGCCATGACTTGAAATTCAACACTGTTATTTTCTAAAGAAGAGATGTAAAGCCGTGAATTCTCAGAAACTGTGCACTCTAACAAATACATGAAATATTCCCTATCCAGGGGGTTGACACCTGAAATATGTAATCTGTAGTGAGAGCTCATGTTTTGGGAGGACACATGTTCCCTGTCAGGTAATTTCCCTTTGAGTTGTTCAGTGAGACACATTTAGTGCTTGGAATGAATCTAAGTTATGGCCTGAAATTTGCTGTGTGTGAACATTTATGTGTGACCTTTTTGCTCATACATCTTCTCAAGCAGCACTGAGAATAGGGAGAGGTTTGCTCTAAGACCTATTGTATTTCAGATTTACAGCGTGTGCAGTGCTGGGATTTGCTCAGCAATAAACAATTGGGCAAACTGAAACAGAGATGCTCAATGTGCTGAGAAAACATAATGATAAAAAGTGTGGTGTATAGGGAACTTTCATCTTGATGATAGCCAGAAATGTGCAGGAGAAAGCAATTTTCATCCTTTGTTAGAGAAACTGAAGCTGCAAATTTAGACCCTGAAACTGAACAAGATTACTTCAGAGATGTTCAACTTGGGAATTATTTTCTAGGCTGCACAAGAAAAAACAGTGGCAGTGACAACAGTAGTGGCTTTTTTTGTTGTTGTGATTCTTGGTACCATGAAATTCTAAAGTATTACTAAAATTTTATTTTTTTTTCCTTTAACAAAGTAAGACATTCCAGATCAGATAATAACAAATATTCTGTGATATTTGGGAAAAATCTGGATTTCATTTTCAATATGACATGTTACAGACGATAGCTGGAGACTGTGTTAACTTTCATTCTAATCTGTCCCTAAATATAGAGGCAAGTTATATTCCTTGCTAAATTCATGTTTTGCAGGTACAAGTGGTATAAGCTACAGCTGCAGCTTTGCCTTCAAGTCCGATGAAATGGTCATTCTCCTTTTTCTTTTTTTTCTTTTTAATTGCTTCAAGGTCTACCTGAAAAGAAATCTTTCAGTTACAAAAGAAAATGACATTCTGACCTATTTCTCCTCCCCCTTCAATTGTCAGCATTTGTACATCTCCAAATAGGTGCTGCACAGGCTTTCAAAACTCAAATAACTCCTAGCAGAATAACCTACAGAGATTAAAGTGGAGCTAGGAATATTTGTGGGTTTTCTTCTTCACTTTGCAGGAGTTCCTCCTCTCAGAGTTATGCTGATTATAATTTTAGGGTGTTCAAGGTCCTTGAAACGAGTAAGGTTTAAATTGTTTTGTTTA
Organism: Pseudopodoces humilis; assembly: GCF_049639895.1. NCBI lineage: Eukaryota > Metazoa > Chordata > Aves > Passeriformes > Paridae > Pseudopodoces > Pseudopodoces humilis. The sequence continues at coordinate 8,577,426 of NC_142217.1, forward strand.
ATAATACACAGTGGTGCACACTGGTTCATTTTTCTTGCTACATAATAAAAAGATTAAGCTGATCAGAGTAATACGAAATCAGAAGACCTTGTGAGCTGCTGGACTAAAGTGGCTGCAATCCTGCTGCTCTAACACGGGATCTGTGTGTCTGAGTACTGAATTGGAGAGATGTGTCCTGGTTCTGACTGGGACAGTTAGTTTTCTTTCCAGTAGCTGGTAGAGTGCTGGGGAGGCACAGGAATCTTCCTGCGTTCACTTCTTTCCCAGAGACACTGAGAAAAGGGGAGTTGCTGGATATGTTCAGTGTTGAAAGTGATAGCAAGGGTTCATACAGGAATGTTCATACACTGGAGGCAGGAGCTCTATGCCAAAGTGGGAAGACAGTTTACATTTGGAAAGGTTTAGATAATTATTTTTTTTCTAAATTATAAGCAGCAGTTATTTATCAATATTAAGGGAGAGGGTTAAGTTCATGTCATGTGGGAAAATGTTACTGACTCCAAATATGTCAAGAAAAGTTCACTCTTTACAGGGTAGTACACATCCAATATTCTTAAAAATGTGAGAAGAAGCTGGCCCAGAACTGAATTGTGAAGACTTATCAGTTTAAAGCCAAAAGAGTAAATTACATGATACTTGCCTTACACGCTTTTTAAAGAAATCTGCCTCTCTTTTTTGAATTTATTTTCATTTCTTTGTGGACAACTAGTGAATTTACTCATCTCTTCTATTCCAGTTGCTCCTTTCTTCCTCAACTGTTCCTGAAAAACAAATTGACAAAAGGAATCAAAACAAGTCTCCAAATTAACTCTTCTGCACTTGGAGGCAAGCAGCAACCATGTAGTCCATCATGATACTGATTTTTGTTTGCAGATTAACTCTCAACCCAAACATCTGCTTGGTTTAAACTGTCTTCCTGTTCCATCCACAGGGAAGCAATTTAGAAGCAGAAAAACCTAACATAAAGAAAATTAGAAAGGTTTTCAGAAGGGCTGAAGCTGCTAAGTTTTTGATTAAATTTCCTTTATGTATTCACAGTTTTTGGGAAATTTGAATGCTTAGGAAAACAAGATTTTGCAGTAAATTCCAGAGTTAAAAAACCATCCCAGATGCAGTCAGATATTCTCAGGAATGTCCAATAAATGATAGATACTAATTACAATTTCTGCTATAAACTTGAGGATTAAAGAATGAGCTATCAGTAACCCCAGGTTTGGTTTGTGTGAGGTTGGTTGACCCTGTCTGCTAAGCTTGGCAATATGTACAGATGTTATCACTGCTCTGTGAGCTATTAGAACTTCCTTAATGTCATCAATTAATCACATTAGTGCTTTAATGCCCTTGAATGACATCTTTCAACTTGCATAAATTTTGTGTTATGGATTTTGTTGAAGTAGGAAATATTTTTATGGTATTTTCTCTTTAGCTACCCTTTTAACCTTCTCAAGCAATTTAGAGTACATATCTTGTGATAACTCAATTTCCTGTCTTAATTGCACATCGTTACTTCCCGAGATGGGGTGAGCATGCTGAAAATACAAATTTTCCACTTCAGTATCCTGTCTGGAGAGGAATGGGGCTTTGAGGGGTGGGCTTTGGAAGAGCTCTAAACAAACAAGGGAGTCACAGGAGAAGCATAGTAAAATGTAGTCCTAATTTTTCAACTTTCCTTTCCAGAAAGAATTGCTTAGGAGTGCCTTGTGAAATATTTTTGAGTTAGAAAGGTTTTAGTTTGATATGCCATAAATATGAGAGGTCTTTTGGGTGCACTGAGAGTGCTTGCTTTATGCCTGTCCTCTGTCGATCACTTTAAAGCTACTAGAAAGTATCCAATGGATGATAATTTTTCTGACACACAGGTAAAGATCAATATTAGTGAACTATGAAGTTCAACTTAATTTTACAGAAGTCCTCAAGTATCAGTAAGACACCTGTCATGGATACAGTCAAGCTGAACAGAGGTTTTAGTGGTGAAACAACTGAATACAACGTACTCAGTTACTCTCTCTTGCCATTTTGTGATGATTTTGTCTTCTTGCTGAAAATTATCATAATAGGTCAAATTCCCCCATTTGAATTTGATGGTTGAGGAAGCCCTTGAGTGTATTAGGGGAGTTTCTGGAGGGAAGTCCTGGAAGAATCTGCAACAGGCTTCTAGAAAGCCTGACTGCTTTTGATGAGACAAAAGGCTTCCCCCATGGTGCTCTGCAACACTAGGTAAATTTACCTTGTCCCCTATAGGTCAAGGCCCTTTGCCTTGCCCCTGTGCTACCTCTGTACCCTGGACTGTCTCCTGACCCCATACTTAACCTGAGACATTGCAGGAAATTCATCGTCTTTTGTCACTGGAACCCTTTGGTGGGGCTGCAATGAACCACTCTGGAATGCTACACTGGAGACCCTCTGCTGAACTATCCGTGCTGTGTGTGAGTTTTGGATCCAGTGACTGTGCCAACCAGAGGGGCTTTCTCAAGAGACACTCTGGAGTGGTAGCAGTAACAATATCCATTCTTTCACACTGCAACAGATGGTTATTTGAAATATTTTATCATATTCTTAATAAGGAAAGTCCCAAGATTATTCACTTATCCCTCTTTTATTTCCTGCTTTCGCTTCCTTCTTAAGTGAAGACAGTATTCTCACTTTTTTTGGTCCAGTTTTTCAGCACTGGTTTTCTTTGTTTCCCATTTTGTCTGCTGTAGTCAGCTCTTGCCCTTAGTACCCTATGGGGCCCTATATTTGCAGTGCTTCACTCTGGGAGGAGTTTTTTGTTTGGTTTGGTTTCTGGCTCTTTTTTTCCCCTTCCTGTCTTTCAGCATGCACACAATAGTCAAACTTTGATTCATGGTGTTGGCTTTTGAGCATGTTGCCTCCATAGAAAAATTACCAAAAGGCAGAAAATGAAGGTGATTCTTTGGAAAAAGAAATATTTGGAAGGATAGGAGTTAGGCTTCCTGCATCCCTCTCCTGGGTGTCTGTCCACTAGGAAAATGTGGTCTGCAGGATTGTTTGTACATCCTACACTAAACTGTGTGTTTTGTCCTGTATTTTATGCTGAATGAAGAGCCAATATCTACTAAAAGGCTCTTGGAAATCCCATTGTAAAGAGAAAATGTGTATTCTCTGAGCAAATAGGAGTAATCATGTCATCCCTGAGCTTATGTTTCTTCTCATTTTTGCTGTTCTAAAAATATTCATGGAGGCTGTACAGACAAGGGGGGTAAATAGATAAATCTAAGTGGATGAAGTCTAACTGTGGTCAGGTGATTGCAGTGCTTGGATAATATCCTCTGCGAAAGGAAATGAATTTTTATTGATATTTACACATGATCTCAGCACAGAACCTTTTGCCATCATTTCAGGAGCCTGCTGTAAACTGATGGTACAGTAAAACAGAACATATTTAGAAACTAATGTATGTTACAACAGTCCAGTAAACATTTAGTAAAATGAAATTATTTGCTATTTGAGCTTGGAGTTTTAGCAGCTGAATGTGTGAGTTTGTCTGTAAATGTTGTAGTAGCCACCAGGTGCCCAGCCAAGAGTCTCAGCATTTCAGGATGAACATACACTGAGCAAGTCTGGCCTCAGAGGATGAGCCTTTTGCTATGGGCTTCAGTCCGCTGAGGAAAAGTGAGATTTGGGTGATACTGTTCTCTCTTGAAGAGTAGGTCTCTACATTTAATCTCAGTACCTTCATTCCCTTCATAAATAATGGACAGGCCTTTCATCTCATCTGAAAGCTGACATCTAAAACAGCTGAGGTGAGTACCGGGCTCCGGTTCATGGACTTCAGAAGGAAACAAGATGAGCTTGCTCTGAGGTATCCAAGTGTGTGGGAGAAGACTGTGCCAAAAGTCTAAAATAAAAAAGGATTTGAGAAATTGAAATAAATTAACTTAAAGTTTGTGGGTCAGTATCTGGGAATTCAGGTCCATTTCTAAGCAGAATTAATCATGGCACTAAGTGCAACTGTGTGGTTGTTGGACAGCTGAAGGGAAGGGTACCCAAGTCTGTGCTAATAGAAGACAGGAGTGCCTTCAGTTCCTTTTTCTACATTTTTTTTTTGTCTCTGTTCTGTGTCCTCAAGGTCAAAAATTAAGTCAACTGGGTAGGAAGTGCTGCTTACCAGATCTTCTGGTTACCTCTAAGGAGATGGTATTGAGTTTGAAATGTTTTGCAAGGGAGAAAAATGCATGGTACATCTGCCATTTGTTCATGTTCTAAAACACCTTCCTAGTAAAGATTTATTTCAGGAGATGTAGCTTAGAGTAATGTTTGCTCTGAAATCATTTATGCAATAACTTATCCCAGCAGTTATTGTAAAGAAGCAAAAAATCCCCGTAAGTGTGGCACAAGCCAAGAGAGTAGGATATTTTCATTATGGATAGTTTGGGTTATTTATGTCCCCCTGAATGAAGCACATAGTGTTACTAAATAACTCTACATTAAGTCAATTGGTAAAATTCCCACTGAATCAAGGTTCACTGTGTTCAAATGATTCCCGACAAGCAGGGAGGACACACTGGCTGTGCAGTCTGATCTGAAATTGCTTCATCTTATGGCTTGGATAATGAGATATTGATTTTTCACAGAGCTGGTCATGTTCGAGAAAAAATGAGAGACTCACTTGCAATTATGAAAGTCATTTACAATTGAAAGTGGAAAAAGGTTTTCTTTCTGGATAGCAGATGATATATTTTAGCCAAGTCTTTCCCACTGTTGTCAGGATTTGATACAAAGAAAAATAAAACTGAAAACAAAAAGATACTATCAAGTATATATGTTCCTATTTTCATAAGTGGTACTTAAAAGATGTCTTCTAACTATTTTTCAGGAAAGATAAACGGAGTCTGTTAAATACTTAATGTCTCTCAGCTCCAGCCGTAAGTCACAGGGACTTTGCACAAAATCCTAGCAACACTCTCTGGTTTCAGCAGCTCTGAGCAATCTTTTCAGCTGACCTACAATGGTAGAAACAGCAGAAAACATAACCTTTGAGATGCTCTTTTCTTATTACAAGCATAACGTTATTCATTCCTAAACTCAGTTATCTACTTTCACTAAAATCAAACACTGTCTCCTTAGGCATGAACCTTTGACAGTCTTTCTTGAGATTTGATGGATGGGAGCAGAGAGCCTGCAGGAGAGCTGTGAGGCTCCAGGCTGAGGGAGTGTGGGATCCCGCTGTACTGAGGCTTCCAGGGTTGAAATTACTTCTCTCCACATTGATGTTGAGCCATTGCTTTGCGTTTGTGAAGCAAACAGTGTCAGCAGCACTGAACACTGAGCAAACAATTAAGCAACAATGGAACACCGTTCAGTTTAGCATTACTGAACAGTGGTTCCACAGTGGTGCATCTCTGTGTTTCCTTTCTGTCCTCCCAGGGAATTATAGAATGGCCTGGGTGGGGACAGACCCTAAAAACCCTCCACCCTGCCTTGGGCAGGGACACCTTCACTATCCCAGTTTGCTCAAAGCCCCATCCATCCTTGAGTATTTCCAGAGATGGGGCATCCACAGCTTCTCTGAGCAACCTGTTCCAGGCCCTCACCACCCTCACCATTGAGAATTTCTTCCTAACATCCAATCTAAACCTGTCTTCTCTCAACTAAAAGCCATAACCTTTGTCCTATTATCAGATGCTCTTGTTAAAAGTCCCTCTCCATCTTCCTTGGAGTCCCCACTTGTAATGTGGTGGTTTCCCCTTCTCTGCCATGGAAAACACAGCACTAGGAGACTCATCTCCTATTTTTGTCTTCCCCCTTTTGTCTGTCCCCCAACTTTCCCCTCCCAGTAGCCACTGCTCCTTGCCAGAGCTGTGTTTTCCTGGTTTCTGGAGGGATCCTGGCAGAGGGCACCCAGAGGCTGTGGCTGGGCAGGCACTGCCACAAGTGGTGCTTTGCTCATGTGATGCTCCTTGAGAACTTGAATCAATTTCTACCTGGGATTTGAGGTTAACACCTTAAGACACTTAATTTGTAAAATTTAGTTTTTCTTAGTACGAGATTGATTAGCAGCCTAATCTGTAGGCTTCCTGTGGGATATTATCCTCTACAGACCTATTTGAAGTAATTTTATTATAAGATTTTTTTAATACTTAGGAAGATTACTTACTCAGGAAAAGCACTTGTGTGAATAACAGAGATGATGTCTTCAGTGCTTTCTGGGTCCTTCAGAACCTCCTTTAATTTTTTTCTCCAAGGACATTGTCCTTTTTCCTGTTCCTTTGGGAATACTTATCAGAAGGCAAGAATGCTATTTAAGAATGTTCAAGTGTTCTTTATAGTGGAATGACTTTATAAAGCAGGGAAGTATTAGAGACTATTTTGTTGTTTTACATATAGAAAATTTTTTCCTCAGGAGTGGTAAAATGTTATGTCTCCATAGCCCTGCTATGTCCTCTCCTCTGGTTTTATTCTGTTTACAGTGTGTTCTTCTGTTTGAATGCTTATAAGTTGCCCTAAAACTTTCAGTATCTACAGACCAATAAAAAGAATTAAAATGTGACTATGAAAGCATTGTATTGAAAGAAAGCAATGAAATTAAGATGGAAAATGCCATTTTAAATAATGAATTTTAATAAATAACTATACACTGTAGAATTTCAATTACAGAAAAACATGCTTTACACAAGTAATTACTAAAGAAATTGCTGTAGGAACACATCCATTCATTGAATTACAGGACATAAATTCTTCCTCTGATTGCATCTTCCGTTGTGAGGGGAGCAATCACAGCAAACACCAAGCTCTAATAACACCCTCTCTTTAGGAATTAGAACTTACTGATGGATGGGAATGTGGAAAGGCTAATGAAAGGTTGCTGCTTCCTGTGCACAAAGAGAGTGAATGGAACCAGTCAGACACAAAGAAAGAGCTTTGATCGCTGGCAGGTAATTCAGCAGCTCGTCTGGGCCGTGCCTTTCAGCAGGTGTTGGGTTCAGGGGGTCTGTAGGACATTTGAGTGTGTTGTGTGTTCATCCGTGCAGCTTCCTGGGGTGCATTGCATGTGCACAGAGGGGTTGCACCCTGTGAGAAGGGAGCAGAACACCCTTGGGGTGTGACAGGGAATGCTGCTTGTTGGAGTGTCTTTTACATGAATTGGGCTGAGAGTTTGGTGGCTTTAAAGCCCATTTTGGAGGAGCGGAACTGTCAGAGATGTTTGTCATAGTTCAAACACGCAATGGGTGCTTCAGTACCTTGTGGATCTGTGGCATCACCTCTCCATCTCCTGTCCATCCCTGGAGCTGGCTGTGGGGTCGGGATAATCCAGTTGGATCTTCCCCACCTGTAGGAAAGATGAAGCAGAGACTTGTGCTACACCAGGATAGGAAAAGACACACTGGGCTATTCACAGAGGTGACTTTAACACAACCCACGGATTCTTCTTGTTTCAGGGTTCAGTGTCCAGCTGGCCTGAAAGAAAAAGATCTCTGGTAGTGGTTTACAAAAGGGGGAAGAAAATGGGAAGTGTCTGGAGCAGAGCTGTGACAGAAGTTTCCAGCAGAGATTTGCTTTTCTGATTGCTGTATGATGGAAATAAGAAAAGCTGGGGGGGGAAAAAGTAATTAAGGACTTCATTGTAATCACTGAAAATTAACAGATTAAATTGGGAAAACATGCAGTTTATGCAATGTGATATTCTATGTGCAAAGTTAGCAAAAATAAAACTAGAAGTATAGCCTTATCCTTGTAGTGTTTCCTTAGGTGACACATGGACCCAATCCTGTTTCAGTTTGTTCAGGCTTGAGAACTGTCTATTGATTGCAAAGTGTTTGTTCAAATCTTAGATGACAGCCAACCAACCAACAATGATTCTGTATCCTGAAGTCAGTATTTTGCAGGGTATTTTCTTTTTACCTCGGTAAATGACCTTTCTTTTTGTTGTGCAACTGGGCACCATTCTCTCCCCTGATGTTTGTATGGATTGAGTTCAGAAGTATTGAAATATTTTTAACTTCTGTCAAAGAAAGGTAACTTGTTCATTTTTTTCCCCCTAGATTTTCTATAGAAGCCATCCCCCCCCCCCCCCCGGCCTTGCCCCCCTGGCCCTCCACTGGTAACTTTTAAAAAAATGCTTCCTTAGTCTGCTCCTATTGTGCTGTGAGTTTAAGAATGTTCTTGTAGAAAATGGATATTTTTTCATCCTAATGTCACCAGTGAGTCAGTCCAGCACACATTCTTATTACAGGATTACTTAAGATTTCTTTTTTATTTAGTAAAAAACATCTGAGTTCTCTTTGAATTTTCTGTGCAAAGACAATCTATAAAGGTCTTCAGCAGACACTGTACAAAGAAAAATGTGCCTATGGGGATACAGATTCTTCCTGTTGCTGGTACTGCTCTAGGGTTTTGATCAACTGTTTATAGAAGAAAAGTTATTTTGCTTTCCTCTGGAAAATAACTTATACATTTATCAGCTTCTCTCCCTGAAATAATGTGTGTGGTAGAAGTACAAATATTTTCAATAGGATATTCGGTCTATTACTTTAGAACAAGAGATAGAGGAATAAAACTTGTTCTGTTATAGTCTTTCCGAAGCAATTTCTGACTTCACAAAAATTTGAATGTGGGAATTGCACAAATATTTGTGCTTTCTAAATCACATTTACACAAGTATTTTCTTGATGTTATTATTTTCCATAAAAATGTAATCAGATCCTAATGTAAAAATCTATTCATAGTAGGAAGCACAAGATGTTTTAACATCTTAAAGAGCAAAAAAACCTGTTCTGGGATTAATCTGTATAGCTTGCCTAAAGTTCTGGGCTGGATCACAACTTTAAGGAAGGACACTGATCTGTTATTACAACCTCTGTGTTTTATGCTGTGTACAAATTGTCTCTGAGACTCACTTAGATATGGAACACAGAGCACAGGGTTGGCAAACACTCCACCAGCTTGGCATTGCTTCCATAAGTGAGCAAATCAGCTGTTAATCCTGGGAGTACTCTGACACCAAGAAGTTAATGCACTGTAGGTTATACTATAAATTTCCATCACCAAGGCTGTTTTGCACTAAGTGTCTGGATGGACACACACGGATTTGCATGGAGAGCCGATGGGAAGTAAATTGGGGGCGGATTCACAGTGCAGCATTTTAAAGCAACTCACGTAACAATAAAGCAAGGTTGCTGTCAGGTTGCCTTTCTGCTCTCAGCTGCTCCAGAGGGGCTACCAAATGCAGGTGCTGCAAACTCCACAGCTCTGTATGTCATGGTTTCAGCTGCTGTGCAGCCCCATTTGGGGGTGTGCATGGCAGGAGCTCTCCAGCTGCAGGGATGGCAGTGCTTGTGCCTGCGGCCAAGGACTGTTTCTATCAGCATAGCAAGACTTAACCTTTCAAGGTCTTGAACACTTAAGAGTGTGAGCTCTATTTCTAAACCAATAAATCCAAAATTCTACGTGAAGTTGAGTCCTCAGTCTGTAAGACTAAGCAGATCACAATTTTTAAAGTAAAAAGTTTTCTTTACAGACATATTTTTTATGAAATTCTACATACTATAAAATAGTCAACAATTAGTTTAGAAAATATTGAAAAATCATATCAAAATACATAGCAGACTGACTGCTACATTTCCATAATAAAATGTTCTGATTTTTTTATTGAACTGAATTTGATAACAAGCAAACCCCAAACTTCAGGCGTTATATGAAAAGATTTCAAATGTCATGACCAGTATGGCATATTTCTAGGGCACATAGAAGAAATTCCCCCATACCTGTTTTGACCAGAAACTTGGTTTTCCAGTATCACTCTATCCTTGTCTGTCAAACTCATCATTTATATTGTGTGCAGAAAGACTTGTGCTACCAATTTTGAACAAAAGGGAATTATTTTCAACTCCAGACCTGAGAAGTCTTTGGGAATGCTCTGCAGTCATTATGCTTATTAAAGTTGCTATTAATGGGGTAGAATAGATATCAGTTGGCTAGAGCAAAGTCAAACTTACTTAGCATAAAATTTGAATGTTTGCTAGTGCACTGTAGTGGATTGAGTTGGACTAGTCCCCCGGCAGTCTCCAGCTGGAATACAACAGCACTCAGGTCTGGTCAGCTCCTTGGGCTCAGACTCCTCTGCTGAACTTCCTGATCTCTTAAGATGCAAAAGAGAAAGCGTCATCCTTGCCAGCTGGGAGGTGCCATTGGTTCTTTTTTATTTATTCCTGAAAATATGAACAGAGATGACTGATTTAAAAACAGACTGGTAGAGAGTAGATAATGTAGAGGGGAAATGGTTGTTCATGTTTCTTTTTTCTTTTCTAATACTCTCCAGCATCCTCTGGAATATGCATGAAATCTCCGTGAAATCAATTAAATCAGTTACAGTGTTATGTAGATGTAGCCTTAAAAATGCTATTTTATAATCATAGATTGAAATGGGTAATTTCAAGGCAATTTTTCTTCGCTTTGAATGGCTTAAACTCAGGGGTAAATCTTGACAGAGTTTCCAATTTCCAGATGTGTGTGGTCATTAGAGATCTGAAGGTGCTTCTTGTCCTGCCTGCTGCTGCCCTGCCTGGTTCAGTTCCCACTGAGCTGCTGTGTCACATTGGTTCTAGCAGGCACATTAATGCCTGTGCTACTAGAACCAGCCAGGGCTGGTTTTCATGCTGTTGGTGATGCCTTTCAGTTCTAAGGAAAAAAACTATATATATAAGGAAAAAAACTAGATAAAACCAGAATATTGAAAAAAAGTATCTTTGTTAATGGCACTTTTCTAATAACAGAAAAACAAAATAATGAAAAATAATAATGGCAAATCTCACGTTTGCTCACAGGCCTCTTTACTTCTCCCTGTTAAAGCTTTGGCTTTTGGGAGCAGGATCTCCTTTACTCGTTTTGAACTTTACAAGTTTGATTACTTCAAATTGGTATTGACTACTACACTGACCTGAGCAATTTATGGGGCAAAATTAATTCTAAATCTGAATCTCTATAGCAAAGGTACAAATTATTCCATTTAAGTGCAGCACAGGCATTATCAATATTTGGCTTACTCCACAGGTTGAGTTCAAAACTGTACCACAAACTGAACACCTTCCCAGGATTTCTGCCTGGAGGTGGCCCCTGACCCCAGGGTGGCCAGGCTCTGCCCACAGCACACACCTGGGAGCTGCTGGGATGATGCAGTGGGAGGGAGGGGAGCTGAAACCTTTGCAGCATATAAAATTCTCATTGAAAATTCAGTTGTTTGATCATCCAATTCAGTTGATCTCACATCAGGCATCCTCTTGAATGTTTTTTTTTGAGGAAAAGGCATGTAATAATTTCTGATTTTTTCCTCTATGAGTATAATTTCAATGTCAAAATGCCAAAGGTTGAAGAGCACTCAAAGGTGTGGGAGACAGACATTTAACCACCAGTGGGATGCAGCAGGCAGCAGAGCTCTGTCCCTCAGTGCCTATCCCAGTGCCCCTGGCTCTTCATTCCAGCAGGACTTGCGAGTTTGCAGAGGTGCAGATGTGTCAGGATGCCCAATACTCCCGAGGTAGGTGAAGATTTCTCTCCCTAGGGTGTTTCCATGGAGCTGTCAGAGGTGGACCAGATGTGCCACTGACTCTGCTGTAGCAGTGATACAGTAAAAATCCCAAAGTCACTTAAGTCAGTAGGAATACACACAGAAATCTGTAAGATCGTGCTGAAGAGGGGAGTGTCAAGCACTTCAATTCATGTTCTGGAAATAGAGTGACTGGAAAAAAGGAAAGGGAATTGGGAGAAAACCGTGTATCCTTGGAGAGCTTTTTGTAAAAGGGCAGAATCCTGAAAAATGAGCCAGAAGAGGGACAAGCTGTGTTTTTACAGCCCTGTAAACTCTAGATGACACTTCGGGTTTAATCTTAAATAGGCTTTTGGTTTCCATTTTGTCTCTGTACTCCAGAAGCCAGTTGTGTTTGTTTATTCTGCAGGTTAGCTATCTTTTCCTGATTGTTTCATGTCTCTGCTTCTGTCTCACAAGATACTAAACATCTGTAGGATCCTGATGATATTACATTTTTTATTGTTTTGAAAATGAATTGAGAACTAAAGATCTCATTCCTCTATCTCTTACCAAGTGCTGCTTGAGATGCCAAAGTATTTTTTTTGCCACCCAAGTGATCATTAAACAGTGAGTTTCTCTCATTCTGAAACCCAGATGATTGTGTATGATTTACTCATTTATGGTTTTAGAAAGTGCTTCAGTCTTTTTTTTTACAGGCCTTTGAAAAAGCAGTGAAACACACTGTGATGTCTTTATCAGATTCTTTTTTAATTAATCAACAGTAGCAGAAGAAACAAACAAATGAAAAAAGAAAATTATCTAAGTGAAAGTCTGCAAATAAAGAACTTGAAGTGTGACAGGAGAGAAAAGCTTGCATAATATTAATGGATATATTTAAAGGTATTTTTTAAGTAAATCTTTTCTGTTGATCCTCGAGGGAAAAAAAAGTTTGACTATAGATGGCTTTTTTCCACCAGAATATTAACACTGCCATCCTGGAACGGCTATATAGTATCATACAGACCCATGGGTTTATGTTTAAGAGTACTTAGCTCTAAATATAGCAGAGCAAAACCAGCTATCCATATTCTTAGCTTTCCTTATTCAGTTATAGATATTCTTTTCCTTTTCAGAAAATCAATTCTGTAAACATTTGCTTGATATTTCCCCTGGCAGGTGTGAGTGACACACAGAGAAGTAAGGATTAAACCAAGCTCAGAGCTCAGTGATGAGCCAGGTGGGCTCTAACGAAGGCCATGATTTGACAATTCAAAAAGAATCTCATTGGTGCCTTTTTTCTTTTTTTCTAAAATGGAAGTGAGATGATAATGATGGCTGATTTCTAGTCTCCTGATGCTGATGGAGGATATGAGTTAAATTTGGTCTAGTAATAAAATCAACCCCTAGAAAAAAAATTATAATCAGACTCCTAAGTGGTTATAATTGCTGAGGACTGGAATAAAAGCTATTCAAATAACATCCAGCTGTAGGCACTGTGACCTCCTTAACCAAATCCAAGATGGGTTATTCCTGGTTTTCTCACATTTTTCCCTTCTCCCTAGGTCTGTAGTTTTCTTTCAGAATTAATGTGCCCTAGCCATCTTGTTATGTTTATTTAATTAAGACATTTACAAACTAAAAATGCTCCATTTTAAAATACACCTACATGTAAAGTGAAAGCTGTCAGTGATAGAAAATGGAGCGTTGGAAGTAGAAAGGAGAACATCCATTATCAAAGGTGACAGAGCCCAGCAAAGCCTTATGCAGCTACATAATGGCTTTGGGGCCATTGCAGAGCCCTGCCTTGCTGGGAGGGAGGAGTGGCAGCGAGGGCTGGGATGTGCTCATGTGCTGGGATGAGACCAGTGCAGGAGTCCGGGGCTGCAGCACTGTGACAGAGCATCCATCAAATGTAGATGTTTTCTGCTTTGCTGCTTCAGTTAAGCACTAAAGGAAGGAGAGAGCTGTGGAGATCAGACAATGAAACCATTGCTGATGCATCAAATAAGTGAAAACCTAAAACCATTGTAGAAATTAGGAAGATTAAACACATTGTTTGCTATTGTTCATGGTAATTAACCATGGAAAAGCAAAGGAATTACTAACTGAATTCTTTGCCATCCATGAGGAGGTCTTCTATGCTAAAACCCAACATGTATTATTGAGAGCAGGAAGGGCTGTGAGGAAGGAAAGGTGCCAAAGGGTCCCAGGGTACAATGGATTGCCATGGCCAAACTATGTGAGTGGAGTATCAGGTGCTCCAGCAGTGACCTGGGGGATGCTGAGTGGAATTGTTGCTGTTTCATATAGGGGATTCAGTATTGGAAGTGATATTTGTTGATCAAAGTGAATAATCTAGTTGAAATTAAACCCACTAATGTCTGAAAAGAAATAGAGTTAGATGTGTTCTGAAGCATCATTTGGCAAGGTTTTCCTCCAGGAGGATGACTGTTTCTAGTAGGGAATGCTTACTTCTCACAAATTTAAAATTTCTGTTCCAGTGCATGAAAGATATATTGAATGAGATTATGATCAGAAGACATAAAGTAGAGCCCAAAAACCAGAGATAAATAGGAGAGAGGATACTATTTGCTAGAAAAGTGAATGGTCTTAAGAGGAATACGCAGTATAAAGGGAAAGTCAAAATTAACAAGCTTAACGCAGAGATGGGAAATAATCTGTATTTATCCTGAGAATTCAATTTATTCTCTTTTACATTGTATTGGATGGTTTGACAAATAAATTATTTGGTAACAACATCTCTTATGAAAGAACCATAACTCGTTTCAGAAGTAATAGCTTTTGTTATTGATTCAGGAAATTGGAATAAATATCTTTACTTATTAGAATTTTATGTAGATAACTTTGAAGAATGCTGAAAGCTCCTTACTATTTCATACCCAAAATGAAGTAGTTCTATCTCCTCAGAAAAATAAAAAAATTAATCTGTGGGGGCTGACAAACAGGCAGTAACTGGTGTGTTATTTTTAGAGCAAGGGAGAAAGTCAGCTGAGATTTTGAGTCTGAACAGGCAAAGCTCATGTGTATAACCAATAGCAGTGGCTGCACTCACGTGAAGAGGGGCAGAAGGCTCAGGACTTGGTGTAAACAAGCACAAGACCAGCTAATATTGCTGTGGTCTTTGCTTAGCTATAGACACAGAAATAAACAGTGCTCATCTATCTAGTGCCTTCGGCCACATATTTTTTTTTTTCTTTAAATAAGACCTTTCAAAGAGGCTCTCCCAGGTGTCAGTTGTGTAAAGAAGTTGTACATTCTTCTGTGAAATCTGGTTTATTGCTTCTCTTATTCATGTTTTCCATTTACTTGTAGTTAACAAGGAACATGACCGGAGGAAATGACCTCATGTTGCACTAAGGAAGGTTTAGGCTGGATATGAGGGGAAATTTCTTCACTAAAAGTGCTTTCAGGCATTGGAACAGGCTGCTCAGGTAGGGGGGTGGAGTCATCAAGTGTTCAAATATATGGAGATGTGGCACTGAGGGACTGAGGTGGGCTTGGCAGAGCTGGGTTTACAGTTGGACTTGATAATCTTGGACGGCTTTTCACCCTAAATAGTTGGGTGACCCTGTGGTACTGTTACATTTTCCAGGTGTTTCAGTGCACACAGAGTATAGTAGCAGCAAGCAGCCTGCTTTTTCCTGCAGCCTTTTCCATGAAATGGACTGTGGATGATATCTTGTTTACAACAATTAATATTTCCATATCTGTGTATTATTGCTGGGAGACATCCATTCTTCTACAATAACATCTATTTTTAATTGGTAATGTGCATGTTTATTTCTTGTGTTGTTTAATAATTTTGTAGTACTGACCTGTCGTGCTTTTATAAAGTTTTCTTTATTATCTTGAAAATTTATATTACATTGAAAAGGTTAATTAAAGAGATTTTAAGTAAAAATAACTACTTCTGTTTCCATGAGAGCTTTTGAAGAGATTATTAGTTAGAGTGATGTAGCTTTTTGCCAGTTCATCTCTAAATTACTGTTTGAAGAGGTAAAGCAAACTCAAAGTGGTGGTGAGAACTTCAGGCTACAGGTTTGTTACCCTTAAATAGCATAATCCTCCCAGCTGTGTTTTCTCTTTATCAGCTTTGTGCACAGTTATGTTGGATAGAACCATGAAAAAGAGCTATGCCTATGTTTTCCTTACTTATCTTTATAGCAGAAGTGGTAAGTAGGAAATTTACTAGTAGGAGTTCTTCCTTGATCTTTTCTTCATTGTCTCAAGAATAAATTTAGAATTTATAAAAAGGAGAAAGGCTTTCACTTACAGACTGGAAGTTCTGTCTTAATCTCAGCAAAATAGAAAGCTATTTAGAGCCAAAAGTTTAGAGCTGGGGGAAAAAAATGAGATATGTGTCTGAATTACGTACTTGGCAGATTGTGGAAAGACAGAGAAGCACATTCTGTGGCATAGTTTTATTGATTTTTTTCAGGATTCTTTACTAAAAATTGCTGTACTTCTGCCAGAAGCAGGTACTAAAAGTTCTGCACAACTTCAATGGCAATGGCTGGACTGGTGTGGGATTCTGAGGATGTCAGTGCTTGCCTTTGAACTGACATTCCACATGAGAAATGGCTCCTGCAATGTTTGGCTCTAATCATCCTCATTTTGTACCTCGGGCCTAAGGAGTTGGACAGATCTGTTTGAAATGTAAGCAAACAAGTTACTTGCTACTATTTTTTATGCAGTTTAGTTAAAGAACTAAAGATAAATTTTATTTTCTGTCTTCTCTTTATTGCTCTTGATTTTTAGAAGAATCCCGTGCAGGGTAGCAGATTCCCTGTTGTGACTTCCAACAGGGAGTTTACATTATTCTACAAACACTTATTTATCATTTTTTCTAACAACTTACCCAAAATATTTTTGGCATGGGTACTTTTTTTATGGCTTAGTACAATTTTTTGACCATTAGGGATAATTGCTTATGACATCATATTGGTCAGGAAACATACAAGGAGATTTGCCTGAACAAAGAACTCCAGGCCGGATACAGTTCATCCTTATTTTGAGCAATGTAATACAGCAGTGCTCAGACAAGGTGATAGAAGAGCTACTATGAAAAAAACTGTAAGAAGCATACCCAGCCTTGACTCAGTTCTGTAGAGACGGGGCTTTATCATGAGATAATAGCATCATTTCTATTGATAAATTTTTCTCTTCTGATAAGTTTTTGTTGTGTTTCTCTGTATTCTATTCCTAAGGTCATGTCCTTGAAAATGGATTTTCCTGGCAGTAGGGCTCTCAGAGTCTTCCTGCTGTCCACGTAATGTACAGTTTTCAGTTTGGAAGTTCAGGGTGTACATAAATTTCTCTCTAAATGATTATCTATTGGAATGAACTTAAAGACCGGCAATGTCCTACCTTTTTGTGATGGAAAAAATTCAAGAATTAATGAATCCCTCTGTTTTGTGTTTCCTTTCTCTTTTTCTGTTGTGCTGATAAATAAGCTTTATTTTTATGCCAAACTATTACAGTCATGTAGAGGTAAAATATGCAATTAATGTGACTGTACAATATATTTCATTCAGGCAAAGTATTATCTGGCAGATATCAGAGGCTCCCTGGTGCCTGCTCTGTGCTGGAAGTGTGACACTGTTTCCTTTAGTGCCAGATGGCAGGTCAGTTGTAATGCATAGTTCCCAAACATACACTGTGCAGTCATTTCCTTGGGCTCAATAGCTCATTCTGCAGAGCCTGCTCCTCTGCACATCAGTAATGTTCTGTTATAAATTTCATTAAAGTACTGCTGTACTCGCCACTTCTGTATTCTCATATTGTTATTAAAAGACAAGCAATTCTAAAGGCAGAAATTTGAAGCAGTACCTTGTTCCCCCCTTTATCTACACCTGCCATTTATTACAGCACAGTGAGAACTGGTCAGCAAGTAGACTCTGAATATATCAGCTGCTGCAGGCACTCTGCTACAGGAGCTGCATGTCATTATTAGTGGCAGTTATGTAGCTATGAGAACATTTCAGGGTTTCTTGTCTTACTGATCTGCCCGTGGCATGACTGACAGTGATCTGAATGAGGCTGATGAGCCATTTAGGTGGGGACATTCTGACATTGCCTATAGCAAATGGAATGGGAACTATTGTTTTCTAGCAGCAAAGAAAATTTACAAAACCAGGGAGTAAAAAAGAGAAGCTCAAAGGCAACATTGTGAATTTCTTCTAATAAAAACCTGCAATGCTTACACCAAAGCGGTTGAAGCTCTAGCCACTGGTTAGCTAAGCTGCCTCTCTGTTCTTGCCGCTCTCATAAAGCACAGAACAGATCCATCATCTAGGGGAGATAATAACCATGCTATCTCAGGCAAGATTATACTTCCCTTGTCAGGGTAAATTTATTAAGCATCAGAAAGTGTAACAAGCACAAAATCATAGCAAATGCTAAGGAACAGGCACCCTTCCAACTCTCTGCAGCTGAGCAGAGGGAGGACATTATTACTCTACGCCTTCTTCCCTTTCTTTTAACCTTTTTGTGTTTCTGATAGAACAGGTTTTCTGCACTGTGAGTAGATACCATTTACAGTCTACACTTAAATCACTGCAAGCAAATGTTATATATCACCATTCTTTAGTTTCTTCTTAGTATTTTTTAAAGTAATGTTTCAGAACAAAGTAGTGGTGAATTAAAGCCCCATTTTCTGCAGGTACAAGGTGCTTAAGTATCCTGAAGTCTCCTGAGGTCAATGAGAACATTCCTGTTGCCT